>NC_090451.1:417821997-419034109 GCF_031143425.1 Pleurodeles waltl | reverse complement strand
ATAGACTTGTTAATTGGTATGCAGTGAGACCAAGCCAACATGTGTGCCATCAATAGCCCCCACCACATGTGGGAGGTGTGCAAAACCATAAAAGCCAGGCTTCACAGAGGCTAAATCCTGATGTCAGGGAAACTGGATGTAGCTGTCCAGGTGTTTCAACATTGCTGAGAGGACATCCTTCAAAACCAGACTGAACATAGGTTAGGACATGCCAGTTGACAGGGCCAGTATATGTTGGAAGAATCCTGCAGCTAGGAAGTGCAATACTGGCATGACTTGTGCAATGGTTGGTATGCTGGTTGGATAACTAATAGCTGGCATCAGATCTGGCTTCAACTGACAAAATGATTCCACTATTGTTTGCCTATTAAGGTGGTAGTTCATAATAATGTGGCATTCCTCCATGGTCTGAAGGTCTGGCAGTGGACGGTAGACAGGTGATTGATGCATCCTCCCTCTCCTACGGTACCTATATATGACAAGAAATTAGTTCTAACATTAGTCACTGTGTCCCCGGCTACATACATGATGCATGTCAATGATAACATGTGACAAGTCATTTTAGAAGGGTAAGACATGGCAACCAGTACACATCACAGATGCTAATAACACAAGAGTCACATGTGACTCCCATGCTTTGTCACTCATGTGTCCACAACCTTTATCTGGACGAAACTCAAATAAGGGCATCACAAATGCTCCTTAAAATGTGGCTGGATATCTCAACCACAGAATTGACCCTTGATGGGGGTGACCTGTGTCCCACTGTAAAATGCCATCTGTGCCTTGCAACATACTACAATGGTGTCTGAGTAGTAGGACCTACATGACAAGACAGGATAAGCATGTTTGTGTGCTCAAAACATTTTCCAAGGTGTGACACAGTTTTTGAAGCCCAATACTGCATTTCATGCCTTTAAAATGGTGTTTGCCTGATCTACTCTACTGGCCAATACGATCCACCTGTGACCCTCAGCGGAAGTCGTCATGACGGTAGGCAGTTGAAATCGCGGCGGACACAGCCATAGGCTACCATTATTGCCAGTGGCGGTCATGGACCAATAACTGTATACGCTGGTGGTGATGACCACGTTCATGGCAGACGTGACCGTAATGTTTTGCAGAATCACTCACTTCACTCCTGTCCTGGCCATCAAGACCCCTACTGCCGAGCTGCTGTGTACCACCTCTGAGAGCAACCATGTCACATTCAGCAGGTGATAGGTCCCTTTCCTTCTCTCCAGAAGAACTAGAGAGGTTACTGGATGATGTCCTACCCCTGTATGGACAAGTCTGTGGTGCACCAGAAGAGCAGGTAAGTTCTTCATGGGCACAGTTTTCTCTGTGCTTCACTATAATTTCCCTCCTCAAAGCCTAGAATGTGGCCATGTGTGCATGTTGACCACTCATGTGCCTGTAGGTGCAGTCTGTGTGGCATCAATGGGAGGGTCAATGTGCAGGTATTGGTGGCTAGTGCCAAATGTTGAGTTCATTCATATTGTGTGTGACTTTGGGGTTCCTAGATCCTCCTTGTGTTGGATATACATAGCTAGGTCAAGAGACATTACTGCCATCTACTGACCTCTCTTTCCCCATGATTGTTCTATATCTCTGATGACATGTATGTGCACGACAGCATGAGCTGAGTGTGCATGTTGTATGACTGTGTTGTGAGCAATGTGTATATTGCCACATTGATTCCTAAACACATCTTCCCTTGCTGGACTGTTATTTGGACGGCATATCATGACTCTTTCTGCCCTTCAGCTTGCCACAACCCCCCACATGCCAAATTGCTGTTGAATACATGATGTACTGTCATACATGGAAGTGATGGGAATGTAGTGTCATATAGGTTCTGTCTGCTCAGCCTGCAGAGACCATGGCCTGTCACATGTATCATGTATCTCCCAGTATGGGTCATAGTCTAGGATGGGGTGGAGTCACTGTGGCTATACAACTGTGCCGCTGTGTGCACTCCCTGTACTAAAGGAGATCCTGTCATTTGGGCAATATGATGCTCTGATGTAAAATCCTGCCCAGAATGCCTCACTCCTTTGATTAGATTAGAAATGGGCCCAGAGGTGAGTCACTGATCTAGTCCACATGTGCATCATTGTCAATGTGTGCCTTTGACTCATGACAGGTGCCTTACTCCCACAACCCTGTTGTTGCCTTCACACAGGTCATATTTGTTCTGTGCAGGCTTATTGCATAAGTGGCATTCCCACAGTGCAACTAGTGTGTTGATTCTTGGGAGGCCATGATATGTGACTCAGTAGCTTGGTCACATAGCAGAAACTACACAATGCATGCCTTTGTTTGTTGGATGCCATCTCTGTAGGATGGATGCATGTGTCCAAAAGCGTGTTCTGTGCTACAGGGTCATAACCCAGAATGACACCCCCTGAAGTGGCATGAGTCTGCATTTGTAAGGTCACATGTTCACACTTGGACAGGGTAGATACTTTCTGAACCCACCATGTCCATCTCTTCATTGTTACCCATGACTGATGTTTGAGTTTGTACTCTGGCAGTAGCCTGTGGGGACTGTATGCAGACAGTGATTCTCACAGAGTGTGGCTGTGTTGGTCCATTCATGCCTGAGAAGTTTACCCTTCAGAAGCCACAGAGGTGTGACGTGCAATATAGTGGCTCACATCTCAGTCAGGGTGCTAGAACATGTCTCACATGATGTTAGTAAGCTCGCTTAGTCATTGTAGGGACACAGCAGGGTGGTGAGTTGATCTCCAGATTGGGAAATGTATGTCTGTAGTCATGGACCTCTACTTATCTGCTTGTATGCATCACACTTGGGGTGTATTGACAAATAGGAAAGTTCAAGTTTGCTGTTACTGTCTTTTGTATCCATGCAGGTCAACAACACCCATCAAAGAAAGGCAAAATGGAGAGCCATCGCCAAGAAGGTGCAGACTCTGGGGATCAGTGATTGTGTAACTATATCATGTGTTGTATACTGATGTGCCTTTACTATTGTCCCAGGGACCTTGGACAGAACTGGGTGGAATCCACAAACCTGTATGGACGAAACATGGCTGTGTACATTGATCAATCAAGTTATGTTTATTGTTGTGGTGGGTGTCATTTCTATGCAACAGACCACAATTCCTAAATGTTAACGGCCAAAGGGAAGTAGGTGATGGATCAGTGTCCTCTGCCATGTGTCTGGGTAAATGTGTATGTAGGCATCTGCCACCCAGACACTGGTTTTCTTCAGCATATGATGGGTGCTGGTGCCTCACTGCAGTCTGTAATGTGAAGGTATCCAACATACAAGTGACAGGGCTTACATTGTTCTTTGGATGTATCTATAGATCACTACTTTCCCTTGGTAAGTGGAGAATATCCATTGACATAATTTATGTGCCATCACTGTTGCCAAAAATCCTTGTGCCTACATGTCAGCATGCGTCTCTTTTTCTTTAGAAAACATTTGTAAGCTGCAGTTTCATGCATGGTCTACCTATGCCGATGGGATGATGTCTGTATTTCTCCACATATATGTGCATGGCAAACTGTTTGTGGAATAGTACATCAACAACGGGAATACATTTCAAGTTGTGCCACAGACAGGAGTGTGCCACAATTGTTTATTGACTGACACATACCCTCACATTTCATAGCATGTCATTTGGCATGTACAACTACAGTAGCAATGAGTGACACAACATGTAGGCCTAGAGTTTAGAGCCACTATGTGATTATTTACACCCATGATGTGGCATCAAGTAAAAAACTGTACTGCACATGTGTAATGGGTAAGGTTTGTGCCTTGACCCATGGTATGTATCATGGAGTGATTTGCAGTTATGCTGAAATTGTGTTTGGGTACGGGCATTCATCCATTGACAGACATCTGGGTTTGCATAACCACAAAAGGGACAGTGATGTAGCTTCCCATTGGGTAAGATGTTCAGGGTCTTCTACAAGTCCTTGTAAATTTCTGACTTCTACTGAGACACTCAGAGTATGCCCTTGTAAGGGGTCCCAGACATTAGTGGTGATTACTCTAGGGCTTGCTGATTCATTGTGTTCATTGTATTGTATATTTGGGGACATCTCTCCCTGACATATTGCACATGATGTCCACAGTGTTCAATTCCATGCCACATGTGTGGCCTATCTGATCAATATTTATACAACCTCCATGACCCTAATGGGGCAAATATCACTTGATGAAGTGTGCATTGTTGATATATTTCCAGTGTGAAATGGGTATTTCAAGGTTACCTTCACAAGGATATTGTACTATTGTCATCAACATGGCATGCTTTTGTATCATCATTTCTTATTGTTGGGTCATCATGAATGTGACAAATAGATGGGTGCATGACTTTGCGTGGGATCTGTGGAAACACATTTTGCATTGGCCTACTATTGTATGCCAAGAGAAGACGGAGGTCTGCTCCATGGGGCAAAGTTTTCAGGGTGATGGTGTCTCCTAATGGTTGAATGGTTATTGTGATTGCCCATCTTAAGACATGCAATTGTAGTTGTCTGAGATCCTGATTTTTCTGTGGTCAACTGTTGACAGTTCTTCTGGCATGCATGCATATGTAAGAGCCACTTAGGTGGAGTTTGTTGCTGGGTCCTACTTGATATCATGGTAATATTTGCTAATCAGAACTGTTGCTCAAGTGTGATGATGGACATGTGATGACACTATTTTTCTTTGTATTTGCAGGATCAGCACCGGCAAGCAAATGAGATGAGGCACAGCCAAGTGGGGAAGCATCTGGCCACGGGACCTCAGTTCATGATACCACCAACACAGAGGGACCCTGTGGTCTGCAGGGTGAGAGGAGTGTCATGGGGCAGACCACAACATTATCATCATCAGATTCTTCCTCCAGTGGACACTACCTAGTGGTGATGCATCCCTCTGTACCATCCTTGTCCACCACTGACATTCAATCACCGTCCTCCCTGCTGCTCCCCACCAAGTTGGCTATGCTCGCTCACCCAAGAGGGTAGGAGTCTCCTTTACTGTGGGCACCTCGGCCCCAGCCCCTTTTACCCCTGCTGCCCTGAGTGAGGAGGCTATTGACCTCCTGGGAAATAGCTCTGTAGGTCAGTCAGCCATTGTGAATGCCATCCAGGGATCGGCAACTCAGCTACAACAGATGAATGCCTTCCTGGAAGGCATTCATGGTGCAATGGCTGGCCTACAGATATCTTTTCAGGCCCTAGCCTCCTCACTGAAGGCAGCTAGTTGCCCCCAACCTTTCATCCCCATCAACCTCCCTCTTCCCAGACCAAATCCCCCCTTCCACTACCTAGCCAAAGCACACAGATGGATCCGCATGCATCCACATCAACACAGAAGTGGAGCACACACAAACACAGGCACCACCAAAGACACCAGCCTGCAAGCAAACAACAGCAACCTCAAAGGCACAACTACAATCACAACGTCCATAGACACCCCCACCATTCCCAGCATCACACATACAACATCCAGCATGCCCACAGGTACCACACCAACACTCACTGACACACCCATCATACCCATCATACCTGCAGACACCACCCCAGCAGACCCCAGACATCCACCCCAAGCTCCACACCCGCAGACTCGGCAACAACAGACACACAGACATCCACCACATCCAACATAATCACAGTCACAACCCCAACAAACACACACACACATCCACTACTCCATCCCTTAGCACTTCCACCTCCCAGACCCCCAAGACACACAAAGGCTCACACTTACCCACCCAAAAGACACCCACCACACACACGCATACATCCCACAAGCACGTACCCATGATATCCACATCAACACAGCAGACAATGACCTCACTCAACCTCCAAATCCCAACCCCCTTCTGATGACTATCCCTGTGTCCCTAAGAAAGTGTTTTTCTTTGACCTGGACACTTTCCCTGTTCCTTCCACCCCTGTCCCAAACCCAAGAGGCCCCCACCCAGCTCCCAGCCCCTCCCTTTCACCTCCAAGACCTCCTCTGCCCCCCTGCAAGCACCCATACCTCTCCCCAGAAAGAAGACCAATCCCCCAAAAAAGAAAACCCCCCTCCCAAGTCCAAGTCCAATACCCCCTCCCAAATCCGTCCCCCCAGGGTGATCACCGAGGTGCCTGCCTGCCCACTTCAATCAATCAATCAATCAAAAATAATGTTTAGAGAGCGCACTACTTACCCGTGAGGGTCTCAAGGTGCTTCAGAAAGGGGGGTTTGGGGGGTGGAGGGTTACTGTTCGAATAGCCAGGTCTTGAGGCCCTTTCAAAAGAGCAGGAGGTCTTTGGTTTTGCGGACGTTTGTGGGTAGGGAGTTCCAGGTTTTGGGGGCGAGGTCAGAGAATGCCCTGCCTCCAGTGGTGGTTCGTTGGATGCGGAGAACTGTGGCTAGTGGAGGTTCCCTGACAGTTAGGAGTCAAGTGTGGGCATAACACTGTGCTATTGTGGACGGATATTTTGACTGGCCAATGGCCTTGACATTTTTAAATCCCTGATTAAATAAAAACAAAGAGTTGTTTTGTTTGGGGTATACATTTGTCCTGCAATTCCTTTTCTACCGTTATGTTATTCCTGAGTGACTTGTGCTGTCTGCCTACAGCCATGTGTGTTTCAGCCAGCTTGCTGATCCATTTACTGTTGTTTGCAGTATCTGACATTGTAGGCAGAAAAAGGTGTTGCCCAAAAAAATTGTATATGTTGAGTGTATGGATATGTTTTGGAGGCGGGCAGGAGGAGGCGGCAGCGGGATTCCCTTGAGGGCAGGAGCCCTTTAAAGCATTTCATAGCGCTCCCGCCCCGCGGGACGTGCTCTTTTGGAGGCGGGCAGGAGGAGGCGGCAGCGGGATTCCCTTGAGGGCCGGAGCCCTTTAAAGCATTTCATAGCGCTCCCGCCCCGCGGGACGCGCTGTTTTGGAGGCGGGCAGGATGAGGCGGCAGCGGGATTCCCTTGAGGACAGGAGCCCTTTAAAGCATTTCATAGTGCTCCCACCCCGTGGGACGTGCGCCCGGGCCAAGGGCGGGCCCGTCCTTCGCCCGTCATCGACCGGAAGAGGCTGGGCTGGGCCCCCCCTCTAACATCTACTCCTCCCGCCTGCAGTAACTTCATCTGGGAGCTGTGTCAGGTACTGTGTGAGTCCATTTAATTTTAATGAGGAAGAGAAAGATTAATGTACAAAAGGGGGAAGGCGGGCCCACCTCCCTTCAGTCCTCCATTACTAGTTATTTATCTTCGGTGATGGGGGCCATCGAATCTGAACTTGAACACGTAGAAGAAAGGATTGGGGCTGTCCAAAGTATTGTACAACACCCCCATTTGGATCCTATCGTCCACATATCCACTTTTCCAAGAACTGGTCCTTCATTACCGATCCCGCATTCGAATACTAGAATTGGGTGAAGATATACCTCCTACCACTGATCGAATTAATTCTCCTCCTTTATTAGTTATTCCTCCTCTCGAAAGCTCTTGTTCTCAGGCCGATTCTCCCACCTTGAAGAAGAGGAGAGCCGGGAAAAAGCCCAAAAATAAAAAAAATGCCTTGGGCTCCAAAAAGAGACTACCATCCCTCCTGGCTCAAAGTGATAAAGCCTCAATCTCCTAGGTTTCCTCCCCTGAACGTCCTTTGAGCAAGGATGGTCCTGAAGACTTTTCTAGCATTATTGACTTGACACTCAAATCCTTTTGCGCAACTTTAGAGGCGAAACTTATCACTTTGATCACTAGGAAGCTTGATTGCTTTTGTAACAACGTGACCAGTTTTCTATCTAATTTTTTAAAACCAGCCCATTTAGTACGGGTATACATCGTAGCCCAGAATCAGCCTATCAACCCACCCCTTCTTCTACCTTGGTACCCCAAGGAGTAAGTAATCCTCTGCTTGATCCACAAGCCGTTTCTGGTCAAGAAATTTTAGTTGACAATCCAGCATTAGGGCTGACAAGGGAAGTTTACTCCTCTAGGATGCGAGTCAACGGTCCAAATAAATTCACTAACCACGCAGACTCTTTACATTTACCACCTGACTGCAATCCGTATGTTTTGGTTCTTTCAAATGTTCCTCCTTTGGAGTGTTCTAAACAAGAAGATACTCACTCCCTAATTAGAAAAGCTGGTCACTGGTTGAATTCTAATTATAAACCTAATTTCTCTCACAATGATAAGATTCTTATGGCACGTAGAGTGAGGAGGGTTGGATATGCAAAGGAAATGGAGGAGGGAGATTATGTTGTTTTAAATTTTGCTAATCCCTGTTCAGTTGACTATTTTTTGTCCAACTTGGATCATTGCAGTATGTCAAGTAACAGGATTCAAATACATCCCCTGAGTCATTTCTACGACCCTGTGCTCTTATCAAATCGCATTGTTACTAATCCAAGTATTCATAGTCCAGACCCAGAAAGGTTTCATTTACAGGTAAATGTACCCTCTAGCAATCGGTTTTCGACTCTGAACCACCTTGACGAGAACGATTGACTAATGGCTTTGGTCCACCCCTGTTCTTCTATCATGGAGAGACCGAAAGCTGTGAATGTCCATGTTGAATGTACCAGGGTCACAGAAATGCCTGTAATGGATTTGCCAGTTCCGATAAATACTAAAATGTTAATGTTATGTCCTGTGTCCAGACCACTAACCCTGCTTAGTTGGAATATAGCAGGGCTGCGACCTAAAATTGACAACTCGGATAGAAGAGTTTTATTTCCTCCTATGACATAATTTGCTTACAGGAGACTTGGTCTAAAGACACGTTCCTTCTGAACGGCTTTACCTCTCTGTGTCAGCCAGCACTAACCTCCCAAATGGGGAGAACACGCGGCGGCCTTCTAGTTCTCGTCTCTTTACATCTTCCGCTTCTAAATCTGTCCTTAATCTGGTCTTCCCCTTATTTCATGGTTGTTTTAGTTTCTATTAGCGGACAAAAGGACATCCTAATTTTAAATTTTTACAATCATATTCCTCGGGCCTTCTTATGGGTCATTTGGAGGAGGTAAAGGACCTCATAGACTCATCTCATGTTTTGCAGAATAGTGACCTAATCATTCTATGGGTGGGCGATTTCAATACTCCTCTGTGTAGCAAGGAACACATGGATCTGTGTGCCTTCCCTGTTGAGGGCAGAGAATCATTAATTCATTTCAATCATACTATTGAAGGAGACACCTTGAACCTTTTTACTTGTAAGTTTGATTTGGTACACGTTATAGAGAAATTGGCTCCTGACGCCTGTAATACACCAACCTTTACAGGGAATTTGAAGGGGAGTATTATTGACTTTATACTTATTGGCTCCTCTGATTTTTATTTAATTCAAGATTTTAAGATTACGCCTCATTGTGCGAGTGATCATAACCCCCTTAGTATTATTTTGGACCTAAAAATTAACCAGGCACCTAAGAACAAAATCCTGAGAGCTGCTACTGTCTATAACCCAAATTGTGGGCTACGTTTAAAATGGGACAAAATAGATCCTAAAATTTTTAACCAGGAAATTGTAAGTAGTAGGTCTGACTCCATTCATATGTGTTTGTCCCAGCAGTTAGATCCTGACCGTATAGTCCGTGAATTTGAATCTTTAAGCACTAATATTTCACGTGCCCTGGTGGTGGACAGGCCTTTGAAGGGGATGGTGGCCCACAGATGGTTTGATTCTGTGTGCTCATCCGCCCATAAAAAACTTAAAGACGCTCTTAAAGCAGTTCCTCTCTCCCGTCAATTAGTCAAATTAGCCAGAGGTGACTATAAGGGCGCCCTTGAAAAATGGAAAACAGAAATTAGGTCTAAGGCCTGGGACGAACCTTTGGCCCTGTCTGAGCTGAAGGATACTTCTAAATTCTGGAAAGTGATAAATCTCTCCTACTTCTCTGATAACCACTCCAAGGTCGATGATTGCTTTATTGCTGAGGATGTCTGGGTAACTCATTTTAGGAAAGTCTTTTGTTCAGGAATTCATGAGAATTTGCATATAACAGATAACTCTTCTGTACATTCTATTTTAGATTTTAGTACTAAGGCCCCAAATATTACCTTTGATCTCCATGAGGTCTTAAGCGCTATTAACAGATCAAGGCAGGGAAAGGCTCCTGGCCCTGATGGGGTTCCCGTTGATCTTTTTAAATCAGAAATTGACCTTTGGGGCCCGCTAGTTACCAATGTGTTGAATAGTGTGGCAAATAGTAACGTGCCCATCTCATGGAAATCGCCTATTATTGTCCCCATCTTCAAAAAAAGAAACAGACAAGATCCTTCTTGTTACAGAAAAATCTCTCTCATCGATTCGACTGCAAAGATTTTAGGCAGTGTGATCCTGTCTCGGTTAGAAGATTGGGTGACCGAGGCTCAGATTTTATCTCCTATTCAATTTGGTTTTAGACCCGGTATAGGCACAGTTGAGCAAGTTTTAAACCTGCAGCTGATACTCAGTAAATATGTGATAGTTAAAAAAGAGTCCATTCACATGGCTTTTATCGATCTAACTAGTGCCTTTGATATGGTCAACAGGTCAAAGCTATGGCAAATTTTGGGAGCTTTAGGCTGTGATCCATCCCTATTGGAGCTCATCAAACGCCTACACACAGACCTAATGGTTTCTGTTCAGGTCGGCCCACATGGGCAGAGAACCTCTCACATTCCGTCAACAAGGGGAGTAAGACAGGGTTGTATCTTAGCACCCTTTCTTTTTCTGATATACATAAATGGGCTCTATGACTCACTGGTAAAACATGCAAAGGACGTACCGAAGATGGGCCAGAGACTACTGCCAGTTTTATTATACGCTGATGATGCAGTTTTAATTGCTCGTACTGCTAATGGTTTACAGGGACTATTGGATGCATTTTATCATTTTATGTTGAACCTCGACTTGAAAGTAAATTACCCCAAGACTTTTGTTCTGACCTGTGGCCCACGTAACACAAAGTCTAAACAATTTACCATGGGAGGACATATTTTAAACAAGGTTAATAATTTTTGTTATCTAGGCATGTATTTGAGTTCTTCTCTGTCCTGGAAGATCCACATTAATTTTAAGCTCCAACAGTTGATAAGGAATAATGAAGCGATAATTCGCTTTTCAAACAAATTAGGCCACAGACCTCCTGCACATATGAAAACCCTTTACAACTCTAAGTGCGTTGCAGCAGTCCTTTACGGGGCTGGTGTCTGGGGCTATAACAAAATACCATCTCTCCAGAGCGTTGAAAATAAATTCCTGCGCAGATTATTGTTGGTTCCAAAATGTATCGCAAACATCATCTGCCATGAAGAACTTGGTCAGCGCTTTTTGGAGGATAGGGTCTCTATGGCTCCCCTACTGCTCTGGATCAGATGTTGGTCAAACCCTATGGCAAAACTTGTCCAAGATTGTATTTCCGATTGTTTACAACTGGAAAATTCAAATAGGATCCCTTGGCTTATGTTTCTGCGAAATTCCTTTGTGAACCTAGGGTTTAGGTACATGTTTGATGAACCACACTTGTTAACTACAAACTCTAGGTTTGTTTTGAAGTCTACTTATTTCAACCATATATCAGAGCTGAGATTTTATAGTTCCCTGAAACTGAAATCTTTCGATCCCTATTCTCGGATTGTGACTGTTCCATGCCTTGAACCCTATTTGACCTGGTTCTCAAGTTTTAGGATAATTTCTCTTTTACCATTTTTTAGACTTAATCTAATTCATTTTAAGGTAGCTTTCCCTGAACCATGTCTCTGGAAAAAGGATTTACCACTTTGTCCTTGTGATTCCAAATCAACTCAGAGTACCTCGCATTTTCTTCTTTTTTGCCCTTTATATGCTGCTCCCAGAGGGGCTTTCATTCTACCCATTTTATGTCCTCTTAGACCCATTCACTACAAGGAAGCTCTACTATATCTTCAGAGATTGCCAGATATTCAAACTTGTCATCATGTATTACATTTTGTTACAGCTTCTTTAAGTATTAGGAAAAAGCTTATTCCATTTTGACTTTGTTATATGCATGTAGTTTATCATTTTAAGCAAATATTTGTATTTTTCTGATTTTGTGATTTTATTCATGTTTAGTATATTTATCTGTTTATGTTAAGGGGTTTTAGATTGGATGTTTATGCGGTGTTTCTATGAATGTTTTTTAAGTTTTATCTGTGTTTTATAATATTTATAGATCGGTAAATGCGTTCTGGTTCACACTTTTATGGCAATCGCCGAATAAAGTTATTTGACTGACTGTAGGGATATGTGAGTGTAATTGCAATGGTGGTGTCATGGCATTGTGTACTGTTTGTTATGATAAGTATTTCATCTTGTATTGTCCAATGTGAGCATGTATGATGTTAGACTTGTCCCTCTGATAAGGGTTATGGATTCATCTAAAGTGTGTCAGCTTGAGTTTTATTTGTGCAGACATGGAGTGTGTTCAATTGTGCTTATTTTTTGCAGTTGCATGGCCAAGTGTCATTTGGATTTGTGTACCTTCCAGCTAGTTCCTGTATATGTATGTCCCATGCAGTTGGAGTTGTATGTGCTTTGTTGATTTGCACGTCCATAGTGGACAGATGAGCATGTCATTTTGGTATAGTAATGTTTGTCCCTGGGACACATATAGGACAATTTCCTGTGCAAATTTTTGTTTGAGGGCTGTGTGCAAAGTGATATGTGTCCCAATGCAGCCTCCTTCCCTGAGTGCTCCTGGTGCCCCCATTCCTATTTTGGAGTAACTGTTAGCATAGTGCTCTTTGTCTATGTGTCTCTCTGTCTATTGTGCATGCCATTGTCCTTCCATTATGCTGTGATGTGGGCAATGTCTGAGTCCATTGCAGGGCTGTTTAATGGTAGTGTTGTTTGTGTCCCATATCACCTCCATACATATGTGTGCTGTTTGTGACGACTGTCCTTGGCCTGTGTGTATGTGAGTGGTATTTGTATATTTGATGTTGGTGTGTTGTTGGTGATGTGTGAGACAATGTTGTGTAGCATTCAGTATACTTCTGCCTAAGATGAGTGGCCGTGTGTTTTTGTGTAGTATTGCAGTGCAGTGTGAGTGAGCTTCCCAAAGGAGGAGTATTGTGACTGTCCTTTTTTATGTATGATTTTGACTGTGTACATGATGAGACATGTACTTCGAATCTGTAGCGTGACCCCCATATGATGTGGACGATAGTGCAACAATCTGTTGTTCAGCTTAATGGCACTGGTAGGTGTGTGTGCATACAGTGGGTTTCACCCACTGCGGTGTGAATTTTGTGCTCATTTGATGATCAATAACAGTGGCAGGACATGCGTGATGGGTTCCATAGTGGCAGTGGGCATGTGAGGCGGCCTGAATTTAAGTGTCTCCCTTTCTTCTGTCTGTTTCTGCCTGCTGAAATGTGGTGGTTGGACCACCACGTCACATTGGTGGTGTGCAACCTCACAATGTGTCCTGTGGCAACACAGGCTCCGCCGGCCTCTTTGTTCTGGCTCGTGACCGCGGCGGTCTGTGCTGCCTGACAGTACCAGTGGGTCTGCGTCAGTCTCTGCTCCATAGGCCTGCCTGACTAGTAATCTGGCGGTCCGACGGCAAACCCGATAGCGGTCAGACCACCGCCATGGCTGTCTCCGGACCGCCAAACTTGTAATGAGGCCTCTAGTCTAATGCACATGATGTGAATTATAACTGCAATGAAAACAAATAATATAGAAGCAGCAATGGTTACCAAGAGCATGAATAAATGATACCACTCCAGCATAGTTGCATTTATTAATCTCAAGCAATCCTACTCTCATCCTGCTACTTCTAAGAGCCAATCCAATTCTAGTAAAACAGAAAATAAAACATATTTTGAGTTTCAGAAATGGTACATACATGCATATCTGTTTGAACAATATAGTTCTATATTCTATAAAATAGCAACGGCCACTATCCCCAACTCACATGCTTGGCTGCACTGATAAGTCAGCAAGTGAAGGCTAAGTGCTTCCCTTCCCAGGGGCCATCAATAGGAACCTGAGATATAATTCTATATGGCCTGTCCTCATGTTGCCTGTTGTGAAGACTGCTTTCTGCACTTCACCTTCTGTGCTTCACTTTTATAACATGATTTCTTTATTGTTAACAACTCCTAACAGAAATAATTAACAGAAAGGGGCCTGATGCCCTTTCAATTATTCTCACTGAATGAGAGTGTGTTCTTTTGAGTAACAAAAAAAATTAAACACAGGTGTCAACCTTGTAGAAACTCTTAGAATTCAATACCAATCAATGTAAAATGAAGCATTTTAGATTAAATACTGCAAACATATTGGCACAAGCTTGGGTATCACATTGTAGAGCATAATAATATAAACTAAACATGCCATTTCGATATTCAACATTGTGATTAACTAATTAGCAAATGTATCTCAAGTAGGGGAATGCACCGAACAGAAACCAAAACACGGTATTCATAACAATGTAGGAAGCATACCATAATGTTTCTCATGACATACCAACAAATATAGCACAATCGTCTGAAGCACATAGTTCCATGTATGTGAGATAAATGCTGGGTGATATTGTGGTCGGCTATGCTCACCAACCACACCACAGGAGAGAGCATGGGTAACGCTATCAGCCAAGCAAATTTACTTCAAGATAGGAGGTGGGGAACAACAGTTCAGAGCCTTGGAAAGAGTGGAAGGTTTGGAGAAACTGCACATATGACCTCACATTTCAGCAACAAAAGAGTCAAAAAGCTGCACAAAGCCCTAAGAGGAAGGGCAGTGTTCTTCCTAACCCTGAAGTATAATGCTAACATGGGCCTAACACAAACTGGCAACATGAGCTGTATCTAGGCAGCAAGAACAGAAATGACATTGAACACACCTGCTTCCTTTTATGGTGTTTTAAGATTCAGTTGCATGATTTGGACTAAGAGATATCTCATTAGTGCCCCACATTGTGCTGCTCAATACTGGAAGCATAAGTTTGAGGCCTCTGAGAGACTGGATCATTGGTAGAAGTTATCTATATCACCTTAGCATGTTGTTAGCAAGTTGTCTTTGTGCAATGTCTGTGACCAACATTAGCACAAGATATACTGAAGATCAAAACATAACTGACAATTAGATTAACTGAATTTCAGAGGATGACATTTTATGTGACATTTTTAGAAATGGGGTCTTTGGTTGGCATTCAGGTTACCCACTGTCCAAGCAAGGACCGTCACTCTAGTCAGGGTAAAGGAGAATCACCCTCAGTTAGTCCCCGCTCAACCCCTTAGTAGCTCTGCACGAGCAGGCGGGCTTAACTTCAGAAACAATTTGTAAAGTATTAATACCAACACACACAGTAATATAGTGAAAACACTACAAAACGAACACCAAACCAGTTCATATTTATCTAAATCAAACAACACCAAAACAAGAAAAATCCAACATACACAAGTCAAGATATGAATTTTCTAAATAAATAAGAGTCTTAGGCCCATATTTATACTTTTTTAGCGCTGCATGTGCATCATTTTTTGACGCAAAATTGGCGCAAACGTACAAAATACAATGGTATTTTGTAAGTTTGCGCCAATTTTGCGTAAAAATACAACGTACATGTGGCGCTAAAAAAGTATAAATATGGGCCTTTAATCCTTAGAAAACGGTGAGAATGCGGTTGTTCTCAAAGTACCTGATTAGCATCAAAAATAAAGCCACAAGGGTGAGCATGTGTCAGAAAAGGCAGCGATGCATCGATTCCATCCTCGCAACTGAGGCCATGCATCATTTTTTTCTCTGGTCAGGCAGCGTTGCGTCGTTTCTTCTCCCTCGTAAGAGACCGATGCGTTGATTTCCAGACGGGGCACCTCGGATCCACGCAGAGACTTGATTTTGACCCCAGGGACAAAGCATGGAAAATCCTGTAGCACAGTGTTGGAAAACCGTGCTGTGTGGGGTTTGCATTGTTATCAGCAGCAGCAAGCGGGTGTTGCGTGTCATTTCTCCAGCCACAATGCATCGATCTCCCAGCCGCAATGCAGGGGGAGCGTCAATTTTAGCCATGAGGCCAGTGGCACTTTAGTTTATCATCTGTTTTGCAGATGGTGCCTTGTATATTTCCCCGCACAGCGTTCTGTGCGTGGATTTTTAGCTCTTATCTGCCAACTTTACCTTTCAAGGGCCCAGGGACTGGATAGGACACCACCTGGCAGGGAAGGAATCACATCAGAGAGTCCAGATGTTAGGAGAGGAAGTCTTTGATGGCCCTGAGACTTCAAAACAGGAAGCAAGTTCAACTCAAGCCCTTGGGGATTCTTCACAAGCAGGAATGCAGAACAAAGCCCAGAGTTTGTCCCCCTTCACAGGCAGAAGCAGCGACTGCAGGATAGCCAAATAAAGCACAGGCAGAGGCAGCACTTCTTCTAAGCTCTTCAGTTCTTCTCCTTGGCAGAGGTTCCTCTTGAATCCAGAAGTGATCTAATTTTCAGGGGTTTCGGGTCAAATACTTATAGCCATTTCTGCCTTTGAAGTAGGCAAATGTCCATGGAAAGTCTCTGTTGTTTACAAGATCCTGCTTTGCCCAGGCCAGGCCCCAGACACACACAAGAGGGTTGGAGACTTCATTGTGTGAGGGCACGCACAACCCTTTTTAGATGTAAGTGACCACTTTTCCCTCTCCCTCCTAGCACAGATGGCTCATCGGGATATGCAGGCTACACCCCAGCTCCCTTTGTGTCACTGTCTAGAGGGGAGGTGCAAACAGTCCAACTGTCAAACTGACCCAGACAGGGAATCCACAAACAGGCAGAGTCACAGAATCGTTTAAGCAAGAAAATGGCTACTTTCTAAAAGTGGCATTTTCAAACTAACAATCTAAAAACCAACCTCACTAAAAGATGTATTATTATATTGTGAGTTCGGAGATCCTAAACTCCACATTTCTATCTGCTCTCAAAGGGAATATATGGTGTGAAGCTGATTTTTTGGGATTCAATACCCAGTGCTTAGTTTGTAAACGAATAAGCGCTGGCCCCAAAAAAATTCTCAGATGCCTTGGGAGCTGCTGCCGAATGTCAGGATTGCTGAATACCAAGACTGTATTTCACCTTTTTCTTTCTTCCACCAACATACTCTCCATGCCCCCCTGACTCACTATTGGTGAAGCGTTTTCATCTCCGCATTCTTCTTGTGTCGCTGCTTTTCTTCTGTCTTTCTTGACCTTCTCCTTTCCCCTTTGCTGCCTTTCTCTCTCTCTGGTTCTATGTCAGTCATCTGATGATTAAAAATACATCCTGGTCACCAGAAAACAGTGCCAGTGGGCAGAGGCATAACAAAACTTGAGGGGGGGCCCTACAAAGAACATGGAGCCCCCCTCCTCCGGACTCACTCAGAAGCGCTCTGGCCAGGTGCTGTGCTGAGGAGGCCCCCTGGAGCTCGGGACCCACTTTCCACACTGCAGGGGCTGTGGGAGCCTTTATTATGCCACTGACAGTGGGCCCCACTTTGAACCACTGGCTCATGTTAAGCATTGGAAATACCATACAATCGCTGTGGTACTAACAGCAAGAGGCAATTACATCTCAAGACTTGATAATAGGGACATTCACTAAGATGTCAACTTAAACGTTAATTTTGAAATCACATATAGAGTTTTGCAGGGCTCTGTTGTGTGCATCCAGAGTCACTCCAAGCTATGGTCTTCATAATAAAGAGCGTCATTAGAGGCTCTTCTCTTGATAATACCAAAACTTAGCCAGTTGTGAGCTCGCTACAAAGACACACTGAGAGTTCTATCTAAAACACAATGGGTCAGATGTAAGAAGCCCTTAGTGCCACCTAGTGCCACATTAGTGTCATTTTTTTATGCTAATGTGGCGTTAGTTTGGCAAAAATGGCGCACCTTATTTACAAAGTGAAACAATGCACACATTGTGCCACTTTGCAAACCCTTGCACCACATTATGCCTGAGCCAGGCCTAATGTATGCAAAGGGGGCATTCCGGCATTAGGAGGACCAGAAAAATGGTGCAGTGGAATCTAAGAGATTCCACTGTATCATAAATACAAAGTACACATGGTGGCATTAGGGGGGTGCAATGGGGCACAAGAAAAGTGGCACATCATGACATCATTCCTCACTTTCCATAACTTTGCCCCAACATTCTTCAAAGCAGCAATCTTCGTTAGGAAGAGAATTACCCTGAGACCTGCACTTCATAATACACAGACTTACTCAGAGCCCCACGTTAAGGATTCGAGGACTGCTCTTGGAAACACACTCATAGCTATTGCTCTAGAAACCCAAAAACGTTCAGAGCTGCTCTTAAACCCTGAGTCACTCAGAAATGTGTTCTGGATAATAATACCAAGAGTCACTAAAAACTGAATGGGTCATTTTATGTTCTCCAGATATGGGTGAGCTGGCGAAAATTGGCAAATGTTCGGTCCACCCTTTTTAGAACATCTAGGCCCATAATTATACTTTGTTAGTGCTGCATTTGTGTCATTTTTTGATGCAAAAGCGGTGCAAACTTACAAAATACAATGACGCAAATACAGCGCTAAAAAAGTATAAATACGTGCCTAGGTAGAGGTGTTGGTTTTACGACTGTATGGTTCTATACCATTGTGTAATTGTGTAGTGAATTGTATACTTTCCGTGATCTGACTTACCATTATACATTTCAATATTTTTGCGTTATTAATAAAGAGTTTTGCAATCACAACTGTGGCTGAATGTTTACATCTTTATGGCAAGTGTGATAACTGTGCTGTACCTTCTAGACTCGCGCTGCACTTTCACCCTAATGCAAGGCCTAGGCTGATCCTCCATGTTTAGCTAGAGAATCACACGGGCTACAGGAGTCTACCTGGAGAGCTTGTTCATTCTCACGTTTGTTTCCTTGGTGTCTTTTGTAGGGACGGAGAAGCAGCCAGACTCCACCCAGATTCTTAAAATTGTTGAATTTACCTGATTACTAACTGATAAATGGTTATTACTTACATGTTGTGTATATGGCAACTGTCTTTCACAGGGTAACCCCAGAGTCCCTTGCTGATCACAGGCAAATGGTATGTGTGAATATATTAGTAAAGTCAAGGAAAATGTGCTCTGTGGGTTTACATTTGAATTCCCGCCTTGACTACAAAGGAGATAAGTTAATTCGTGTGAGCGTGCACCCAGTAATGCCACAGAAGTAATTAAGGGAAAGCAAATATATCTTGATTTGAAGCAATCACCCTTGTAAACTTAGTAATAATTAGTGAGTCAAATATGATGTTTTTGTTTTTAAAATTATAACATTCAGTGGCAGATGGTAAACAGCACATACTAGTAACCTGACTACACGATCTGCACTGTTTAGAGTTGAGGGTGTTGTCTTAATTTAGTACTTATCAAAATGGTTTTCTGTTTCAATGAAACAAAAGATGCAAATAGAAAACATGAATTACAAATGAAAACATTATGATTCCAGATGTACGCACTTAGAAAAGAAATATCTTGATGATGAATTCATTGAGGATATTTTACATTTCTCAATATGCAAAGTGGCTCTCCTAAATTACACCCCACTTTCGAAATTGTGGTGACTTTTCTCTTTTATATTTCACAAACTATAGCACTATACAAAATGTACAGCACGAATCTCGAAAAAGGTTCTCGAAGGTTTTAAGAATTCGAGCTTTTAAAAGTCACCCTACCCTTGTTAATGCTCGGAAATGGCAGGCAATAACGGGAATTCATTTACCGAGGACATGGCTGCTCTTTCTAACATGTCAATTATGGACAGACATTGGGCTCCTTCATTAACCACAGTCCAGGCCCGACTCGTCCACTCTGGGAGCACCTAATGGAAACATTGTTTGCAGGACCCGTTAAAGGGACACAACTATTTTACCTAAATTCAGTACCCCTGCAGAGATGAAAAAGCATGACATTTCGGTGATGAGGCTTCAGCACAACAATAGAGAATTCGGAAAGATGTTATACTGTAGACTTGAGTAGAAGATCAATTCCATTACGAATAATGGCCCATATTTATACTTTTTGACGCAAAACTGCGCTAACGCAGTTTTGCGTCAAAAAAATTAGCGCCGGCTAACGGCATTCTGAAGCACCATGAGGGCGCCGTATTTATTGAATGATGTTAGCCGGCGTTAGCCGCCGGCGCCGCCTGGTGTGCCCCCCTACATGCCACTATGCCCAATGACCATGCCCAGGGGACAGAAGTCCCCTGGGCATGGCCATTGGGCAAGGGGGCATGACTCCTGTCTTTGCTAAGACAGGAGTCATTTCTATGGGGGTTGGGAGTGAAAAAAAATGGCGCAAATCGGGTTGAGGCGAAAAAATTGCCTCAACCTGACTTGCCCCATTTCTTGACGCCCAAGACCCATATCCCCCTACGCCGGCGCTGCCTGGTGTACGTCGTTTTTTTTAACGCACACCAGACGGCGCCGGCGGCTAACGCCGGCTAACGTCATTCAATAAATACGGCACCCGCATGGTGCTTCAGAATGGCGTTAGCCGGCGCTCATTTTTTTGACGCAAAACTGCGTTAGCGCAGTTTTGCGTCAAAAAGTATAAATATGGGCCTAAGAACTTTCATGGTTGTGGCAGAGCTCTTGATTTCGATGGCTCTTTATGCACCTTCTTACAATAGCAAGCCAGTTGTCAAATTTCATGTTTCACTACTGGTGTGAAGCACCCGGACATTCATTGGGGTTTTAAAATATTCCAAATTACCACAAGTATAATTATAAAGGCATCTGTTTATTAGACATCTAGCACCCAAACAAGTAATCTTTTATTTACATAGCGCTCAAGTGAAGTGAGTGGATATCCCATAGTATTTTAGCTGTATAAAATCTTTGCATGGCAATTGACACATCACAATCCAGCACCTTCAAATTACATGGCATATGTGGCAATGGGTATGTTAGTTCTAGTGCAATAAGTGGTTTAAGAGAAGGATGGAGTCTTCAGACTCCCTTTGAAAGCATCTGGCAATGTATTCTTAATTGCTCTAATCAAAAGAAGGATGTAGAAGCCAACACAGGGTAATATACTGCTCCCACAGCTAAAAACATCTAAGTCATAAGGGGGTGCCCATGACCTAAGGGGGATTCTCCAGCTAGTACAGATTGTGTCCAATAATATCTGGGTGGGCTCAGCCTTGGAAAATCCAAGGGAGCTCTAATAGTCTCACCTATTTTTTAGGGGCGGGTCAGACCTGCATTTAACATTTTCTCAGGTTACGCTTGTGTTTATTTAATTTCTCCAGGCCTCTAGACAAGGTTAAAAACGTGTTTGCTAATGTGTTCAATATTTCTATTATGTGCTCTGCTTCACTTTGGTCTACGTATTTTCACCCTAGCGTGTACTCAATGACTCACTTTGGCTTTTTTTCAAGACTACCAATTTATAGATCTCTATTACTAGATAAATATGACTTATAATCATGTTAATCATATCTATGTCAATGTCTCATTCACACGGTCACCCTTGCACGCCACACACTTACTCAAACTAAACTTCTAAGGCATTCAAACTTCTGAGACATTTTTCCCTTTCTGTTTTTTATTTGGTGCCTGCAGCTAGCCCCATAGGCAGCTCAAGGGTGGTCAGCCTTGTAGTCACATTCTCTTCAAATGACTTGACCGGTAATTTGCCTATTACTTACCTCGGTGCGTGCATCTCAGAAACAGACTTGATTTTGAGTCAGGCAGACTGCCACATTTATGCTGATGGAGTAAAATTTACTTTGTCAGTGTAAATCTTCACCTGACAGCCCGATGTAGGTGGGGCCACCAGATGAACTACATAAATCCATCTGCCCTATCTAGTATAGATGGCATTATATGCTTTTTTTCTCCATCAAAGCATCAATGGTGTGAGGGATGCATTATTTCTGCATTTTCCAAATATTATGAAAAATAAAAACACTTTGTAAAGGTTTAACAGCTGCCAGTCATGTTTGAGATCCATGAAACATTTCCAACATTGACATGAACCGCTGTGACCACATTCCTGCCAATGTATGGAAATGTCCAGGAAGACCAGTGGGAATCCATCAAATTGGGCAGGCTGAGTAGAGGTAAGGTGGTGGATTCGAAGATCTACTCAACACTGTTTGCCTTTACTCCTGTCTGCCAAGCCATAAATGAGGCCCTTTAACTTTTAAAAACATACATATATTTAATTTACTGTTTAAAACATACACAAACAAACATTTTATTTTAAATTTTGACATTTACTTTTAATTGACAAATAATTATAGCTATGGTTTAAAACTATTAACTCAAATGTGAAAGTTCTAGTAAGACTTTTAAAAGTGGAATTTGACCGAATCAATTTAAATTCATTAAAGAAAATTCAAAATTATGTTAATAGTGCTTTTGCTTTTTTACTGCAATCTACATTTAAAATAAATAATTAGTTTACATTGATTTTAATATGTTTTAAAACACGATAATGCATTTAAAATTCTGGCTATTGTTTACCAAGGGAAGATTTTCCCTCCACCTTCCATGATGGAGATTTCTATCTACAAGTGAAAAGTTTCTTTTTTACTGTTAGTAACTTTACGTTCATACAATTGGCTCCACCCTCTGTTTCAGTGGTTGGAGAAATTTAAGTCTATACTTTCAATGAATTTGCATCCAAAATTGTTACAGATTATATTTGCATCTATCATGACCACTGAGTAGGCATATCCTATCAGCAGTTATAGTGATCATATTCACAAGAATTTAGTCCTCAGCTTACCAGTTATTGCCAATAGTCAGCGTGAGGAGTGGGTTAACTGGTTCAACTATAGGGGACAATGAGCTTAGGCTCAGGTGGCAAGCTGCTCATATTCCCTTCCTGTTTCTCAGCATCATGAAATATAATTTGGGTTTGTTTAACTGCTGTCTTCTATCCGAGTTCTGTCCTAAAACTTGTTGACACATTTATTTCACTAGGCCTCAATATCTGTAACTCTTTATTGTTCCCTAGATAAACGATAAGCTTGTCGATCCTACTTGGCTTGACAAAGATTGCATGGAGGCTAATATGTGACAGAGAGTGGCATTTAACACCAGCCCAAGAGTCCAGGTGAAAATAGTAAGGGCTAGGTCTGAGTACAAAATAGCTATTGAGAAGAAGAATTTGCATTCAAAGAGGAAACCTGGTCAAATTTAGTTACACCCTGTTCAGACACAACCATAAGGACCTTCTGAAAGATAATTAATTAGAATAAAATCAGTGATGGCAAATATGACAGCTTGAGAACTAACATTGTGTCTGACAAGTGGGTGGAAAATTTTAGATGAGTTTACAGTTTGGCTGTGGTTAATGTGGATATTCAGAGTATTTCTTGAACTTCCCTCTTTAAATGAAATTTAAGTTACATGATGTTATTACCCCCATCATTAATCACCGAATGCTCCTGGCCCGTATGTGGTTACAGAGGAATGCTACCAGGAAAATATTGAGTTCTCGGACCATGCCATTACTAATGTTTTAAACTCACCTGTGTGTTCTAAATTACCATCTTCCTGACATACAGCAATTATTGTACCTGTCTTTAAGAAGGGAACTAGACAACATCCCTGATGTTCCTGAACAATCTCACTCCTTGATTCTATTGTCAAAGTAGTTGGCTGAATTATACTGCATAACATTGAAGCTTGGGCTGAAGACACTAAAGTGATTGTGACGCGTTGGATTAGGTCAATTTTCTTCATGCCGTACACTCTGGGGTTTCTCTGTCAGCAAGTTATGAGTCACAGGATAAATTCACTGAGTGATTTGAGCTCACAGGGGTTCCACCAAGGCTGCATATTGGCCCCTGCTTTATTTCTCCTATAGCTTAATGGTCTTAACAGCTTCCTGCTTTTGTCAGGGAAAGACATACCTAAAATTAATTCAACCACCATCCCAGCTCTGTTACATGTTGATGATGCAGTACTATAATCATAAATCCTTAATGGCTTGAAGGGCCAAATTGATAATTTTGTGAAATGTATGGATTAGTTTGATCTTGAGACTAACATTTCAAAAGCACATTAAATGGCTTGTGTTGTTAAATGCTGTAAGCTTATTTCAATTTTATATTCATAAGAGAGTAATGAAAGTACTCATTTTCCATATTTAGAGGTTATGTTATATTGATTTCTATAGTGCACTAATGGGGTTCCCAAGGTGCTTATACGAAGACCCAGATCTTCATCTTCTTGCATAACTCAAAAAGCAAGGAGGGGGCTCTGATGTGTTGAGGGAGGTCGTTCCATGTCTTGGGTGCAAAGTAGGAGAATGAGTGACCTCCAGTTTTGCTTTTGCAGATTCAGAGAATGTGTGCGTATGAGAGAGAGGAAGAGCTTATGTGTCTGGTGAGTTGGTGAATGTGTATGCATCTGTTCAAGTATTCTGGTCCTGTGTTGTGCAGGGCTTCCTATATCTATGTGAGAAGTTTGAATTGGTTGCGCTTGTAAAGAGGGAGCAAGTGAAGCTTCCTGAGGTACTGTGCAATGTGAGTGCAAACTGAGGGTTGAGTAAGAGTCTCTTAGTGGTGTTCTGGTTGGTCTGGAGACTGTGTAGAAGTTGTTTGGAGATTCTGGCATCGAGAGTGTTGCTGTAGTCCATTCTGCTGGTGATGAGTGCTTGCATGATGGTACAGCTGATACTGAGATGACCATTTGAAGATTTTTCACAGCATGTGTAGGATGTGGAAGTAGGAGAGGCACACTGCATTGACTTGAGCCATAATTTTGAGCTTGTCATCCAGGATGATTCCTAGATTTTGTTTGTGTGGTCTGTGGCTGTTGGTGTTGGTCCTAGCTCTGACAGCAACTAGGTGCAGTCCCATGGGGAAGTCTTGGTAACAAACACCAGAGGTCACCTTTGACTCTCTTGATAGTTGGTCTTCATGTCTTCTTAGGCTTAACAAATCCATTTGAGCATTGTCTAATTTTGGAAAAACATGGGAAGCAAGCACATTCTGCTAATTTTAGAAATATGCATATGCCTGCCTGCATTTATACATGGGTCTGCTATATGTGGTTACCATAACAACACACAACTACAATTAGAAAAGAAGCATTTCTGTAGGTGTTTATTATGCTTCCCCCCTCAATTACCTACATAAATAACTATGCATCTCTTCTATGGAAGATGTCATCAAATTGGTGAAAATGGCTTTTATGAATAACACAATGGGGAAACACACAGTGTTCTCAATATAGAAATAATGTGTCCTGGGGCATCATATTCATTGACTGATGCACATTAAGGATTTTGCCTATGCTCTCAGCAAACACTTTGTTTACTGCCCCCCATCAGACTGTCAAAGGGGATGTTCAAAGGGTTAAAAAAAATGTATTTTGCACTAACCTCCATGGACAGAGAGGCTGAAAAGAAGAATACAACAACCCTCCAGGACTATGCAATTATACAAACCACATTTAATACAGTTCCCTATCGGACCATGGTTAGCAACTTTTGCAAAAGATTGTTATTGACCAGAATTTGCCTGGGGAGTATCAGGATCCACCTTTGTTTTCCCATGGGACAATAAGATTAATTGACTATGTTATTATGTCCTTGTGATGAACCTTCTGTATAAATACCTACAGACTTGTCCTTTTTTGTAAATTTGATAAAACGTTTATGCAATGTTATTGCATCTTGGTCTAAACACCTATTTTGGTTCCATCATAGTGTAAAGAAGCCTTGATGTATGTGCAGAGAAAAATAATAACATCATGCTAGCTCCCTCATTAGATATCTGTGACAATCTTTTGTGATTAATAAAATTGGCAGTGTAAACCCTAGCAGTGAATGAATGGATGAATTAAAATAATTTATAAAGTGCGAACAGGTGCTCCATACAGGAGCGTCCCACCACTAGTTGCAATTACAAGTAAGCAGAAGGATTAGCAATTTCAATCTAAAAGGAACAGAAATAAAATTCAAAATTCTTTGAAGAGATTAGTTTTTTAAATGGCTTTGAACATAGCCTCTTACTTTATGTTTGGAAAGTAATCATGGGGGGGTCCACAGTTTTGGCACCAGAAGAGAGAAGACCCAAGCTCCAGCTCTGGGTTTATTTATTCTTGGGATACATACAATAATTGTTTGAGTTGATGGTAAGTTTTAATGAGGATGATACCTTTTGATCTTGTTTTGAATATAGCTCTGGCCAATCAAATTTACAGCCCTAAAGGTAAATAAAACTGCTTTAAATTTGCTTGTTTGGCTAATAAAAAGCCAGTGAAGTGTTTTAAAAATCTTTTGGATTGAATTGCATTGTGGAATGTTCAGCACAAGATGAGCCATAGTGTTCTGAACCCGCTGTAATCTGTTTACAAGCCCTTGAGGGGCCCCAAGAAGCAGGACATTTGAGTAATCCAACCTAGATGTAATTAGGGTGTGAGTAATACATTCACATGTGTTAGCTGGTAGAAATTTAAAACTTTTCCTTAGTGATTTCAATAATGTAAAACATATTCCGACCATGGCCTTGACTTGAGGAAAGAGAAGTATCAATTTTAACTCCCAAGTTTTTGGCCACTCTAGTTGAGACTGGGGGTGTTCCCAACTCAGATGGCCCAATTCTCACTGTGTCTAACCGTGAGGATGTGCCACGTACTAAAATCTCAGGTTTATCCAAGTTCAGGCAGAGACAGCTTATGCATCCATTCTGCTACTGCCAAAATGCAGCCTTAAAAGTTGGCTAAACAGAGTTGTCCACGTCATTAAAGGCACACATCAACTCAGTATTGTCTGACTACAACACAAACAGTAGGCTTGTGCAACTGCAGAAAGGGGGGCCACATTGATATCAAAATAAAGTGGGGCTAAGGGCCATGCTCTGTGGTACTCCATAATTTACACCCTTAAATTCTGAGGTATAGGGAGCAGACAAACTGCTTTCTTTCTGCTCACAAGAAAGAATTTTCTTCAATACCAGACAGTGCCTGCTACGCCTATCTCTTCCAGTCCAAACAACAAGATGCCATGAGAGACATTATCAAATCTAGCATATGTATATCAAATCATAGTCAAGCAATTGGTCCTGATGAAAATCCAGAAAAGATCCATTATGCTCCTGGAATTCTCATGGTCTAAAAACTCTGGTTACCAATGAGGCGGCTCTGAGTTTTCTACAGCAGTTTGAAATCATCATGTTGCAGGAAACATGGTGTATGGAGCTGATACAAATTTCTGGATATATTGGGATGGATGTCTCCACAAAACAACCTCAAAAACATAGACACCCTAAGTGGGGGCCTCACAGCATACTGCTCTACGAAAATCAAATGGGTGATTAAACAGATTGACTTGGGAATCGATTGGCTGCTACCAATAAAGTGAAAACATCGGGTTTCTTCAGGCAACAACAGAACTTTATTACAGATCAATGTATATATTCACCCAAAAAAAAACTCAAAACAGTGAAAATGTGGAAACATTGATCAGCATTTTAAAAATGCTGCAGAAGCAAAATAAGGACGCAATCCTCATCATGTCGGGCGATTTTAACCTAGATTTGAGAAAGGGCAGCACAAAACACTTCAATGAAACACATGTGAATACAAAGCTTGAAGACCTGGGTTTGCGCTGCCTGACGCCTCTTCCTGAGGATGCTTCATCTGCACAAGTAACCTTCTCAAGTGGTACCAAAAAATGTAATATCGACTTTCATTAAAAATCGAAACCGCACTGTCATTGATTTTAGCATATAGGATCCAACAACGTACAGTGAGCGATCACATTCCCACAATTCATTAAGATCCAGAATGAATGGAATCGTCTCCCCCCCCGCAAATATCATAATTTCTACCCCAGTGGCTTATGATATAAAAAAATTGAAATGGAAGGGGCCGGGCCTTGGCAAAGTAATGGAAGTGCAGGTACAACTGAAGAGCTCAAAGAAACACTAAGAATTCAGGAACAAATAGATCATCCTCCAGGAGAAAGGGTGACAGCTTGGAAGCATTTGTGTGATTCCCTAATGAATACATTTTCCATAAAAAAACGTCTTCCAATTTTGGACATAAAGGCAAACAACAAAGTTTAGAGTGGCAGAGCAGAAAAGCCATGGTATAACAAAACACTGCGTAATCAGAAAAATCAAGTCTCTAGAGAATCAAAAAAAGTCCTAAAGGACATATACCAGGGTAGTAAATCTGATAACACAAGGCTTTCTGAACTAAGAACCAAATACAAGAAAAACTGCTGGACCGCAAAACAGAGATATCATGAGGATTTGTGGGCCAAGCTTCTGATGTCCAACAAACAGGAAAATATCAAAAAGTTCTGGGAACTGATAAAATGGATTAAATCAAGGAAAAAATCGACATCTGAACCCAGGTATTGACGTAGCCACAAGGGAAGCCCACATACTAACAATTTACTCACTTCCAGAGCACCATGTGAAGGAGGAGGCCACTCAGGCAGCTAATGACTTAGGTAAGACAAACTTTGGCTTTAGAGTGTCAAAGCAAACAGACTTATCTCTATCCGATAATGAACAACAACAGGCGCTAATGAACATAGATATCGAAAAGCTGACTAGCCTTATTAAGAAACTGGAAGGGGCAGCAGACCAGAATGGAATTCCAAATGCTCTTTTCAGAGTGGACCCCTCATTCTGGGCTCATTATTTGTCACTGCTTTTTAATAGCCTACAGGGCACTGCGGGGCTGCCAGAACCATGGAAAGGCAGTATCACTCATCCAATATACAAAACAGGAAATCCTGCAACTTCCTCGAATTACGGGCTAATAGCCTTGATAGACGTGGAAGCAAAACTCCATGCAGCCTGCCTACTGCAACAACTAGTGGAATGGATTTATGATAGACATCTAACTCCACAATGCCAGACAGGCTTCAGAGCTGGTATAGGAGCCTCCACCAACCTGGCATTCCTGGCCTTACTGGGAAATAAAGCCAGGCTTAAGAACAAAAGGTTATTTGTGTATTTTATTGACCTGAAGGCAGCTTTTGATTGTGTACCAAGAACCCGTCTATGGGAGAAACTGAAAGGCTGGGGCTGACCTTGCAGCCTTCTGAATGCAATGATTGACTTGTATACAGGTACTTGGGTAGCCACTTCACCAACAGAATATCAACAACAAAAGGATTAAAACAAGGGTGTGTTTTAACTCCCACGCTGTTCAATTTATATCTTGCAGACCTAGCCGAGGCCCTAACACCCGTAAATAGTCATCCACCAGTACTAGCCAGGAAAGGAATAGCATGGTTACAGTATGCAGATGACATAGTTTTACTCAGCCAAACACCAGTCGGACTACAGCATAGCTTTGACGCACTTTATACATACATACCAATGCAAGGTCTGGAATTGAACTTGAGTAAAGCAAAGGTTGTCCGCCTGGTTGATAAGAAGTTTAAATCTGTTTCATGGTTCTTTAATGGAACCCGGGTGGAGGTTACCCCCTCGTACAAATTCTTGGGATTTACTATGGATCGCCTCCTGACTTTCAAACCACAGCTTGTTGTTGCTCAAGCTAAAGCCCATTTATTGATCTATGGCATCAAAGTATTAAAACAAAAACTGAGCTGCCCGTCATATACTCACCTGCTTTCTGTCATGGCTGCACGGCTAATGCCTACCATCACATATGGAGCTGAAATTATGCTGGGGAAGGAGGGAGTTTTTTACAATCAATTCTAGACAAAGGCCTAAAAATCGTTTTTTTCGGATTCCATGACCAGTATCTCCAGCCCAGGTCCGCTTAGAATTGAGTCTAAAAAACTACAAATATCAGAGTAAATATGCCTTCACCAAATTATGCTGGAGAATGCGTGCAGCAGAGATCGGTGCCATTAATAACCTATGTTGGATTAAAATCGAGGAGCAACAGCCTTACAATGATAAAGGCACCTGCGGTCATCACTTAAACAACTGTATTAAAGTGCTAGGTTTGTGAGAAGCCTGGGAGCGGAACCTGGGCAAAGCAGAGTTTTATCGGAAGGCAAATGCTGTCACTAAGATGAAGTCTCTAATTTCTGACAAACAAAAACTGGCAAGAAGACAGCATGCATGGACTGTAATAACGTCATATAAAACTTTACGGGCTCATGAATATCTAGCAGCATCCTTCAACCAGTCGTTGAAACATCGGTGCATGTTTTTTCGATTTGGATTGACTGAAACGAAAGACATGGTCCCTTTATAGAGATAGCAAGTACTGACACATTTTTGCCGACTGTGTGGGTACAGACAAGAGTAATTAGAACACATCTTTTGCATGTGCCCGGCTTTGATAGGCCTCAGGACATTGTATTTGAAAAACATATTCAGGTCATTAAATATACGCTCATGTAGGCTGGCAGTCATCAGTTGGCTTAGGGGACTCTCAATCCCGTTTTCTTGTTGAGGGCCCAAGTTTATGGAACAGGCCCAAAAAGAATTAGAGAATAAAGTCTAGCAAGCCAAGAGTGCATGGTTTATTAATTTATGTTAGAAGAATTCCCAAACGGTCAACTCCAGCCGGAAATTAGTCATAGGTATGACTTCATGTTAATTATTTGAGGATATTCCCTGAATTTTACTTTTAGCAACTGGGACGCAACGCAGCTTTAACACTGGAGTAAGAAAATCCTGAATTTAATATCAAGAACAAGGTTGAAATTGGTGGAGTAGGTTTTAGTCATGCACAGTTTAACACTATGACATGATTTAGTTTCAAATAAGCAAAAAATATTTTTAGGAGATTCTATTTTATATAGTGAGTATGTTAAGTATTTATACTGTATGTATGCTTGAATTGTGATGGTTTTAATTAACCTTGTCAATAAACTTGAACAGTCAAGCAGGACTAAAATTGCTTTTTTGCCAGAGACAACCAGAGACAAGCTGGGTTTTGATTAAGTCTGTTATTTGTAGGAGTGCTGATTCTGCAGTGAAGCCTCATGAAAGCTGGAATGGGAAGGGAGCAAGCATTTATTCTCTGAACCAAATTTGAAGATTTAACCATTAACCCAGTATTCTAACATCTTCTCCATCATAGGGAGTAGGGAGATGGGTCTTGTTGGAAACTGGCACCCTACACCAGTGCCCCACACACACATTTTGCCTGGTTTCTGGATGCACTTGGTTTGGAGTGCACTGGGATCCTGCTAATCAGGTCCACATGTCAGTGTTCTTTCCCATCAGTACTGATACCATTGGCAACACCTTCTGATGCCACAATAAGTCCCTAGTAAATGGTACTTTGGTACCCAGGACATGAGGTACTTAGGGTAGGCCCCCAAAGTCAGCAGCATAGATTGTGTCACCCACAGAGACCATGCATCCAAGTGCACCCAACCCTGCCATTGCAGGATGAGTGTGCTGGTGCAGTCCTAAAATGCAAACTCAACATGGCACACAGCCTGCGTGCCCTGTCCCCTATGCACTGCATGCAGTATAAGTAAGTTACCCGTCTGGCAGGCCTTCTGCCCCTGAGGCAGGGAGTACTATACTGTATGTGAGGGCATGGCTGCATGAGCAATATCCATCTACTGTGTACTAGCCAACCATGGGACATAGTAAGTGAACAGAGCAGCATTTTCAATGCATATGCTGGACACTGGTCAGTAAGAGTTTCACTGACACATAATGGCCACTCTGAACCCTGGGTTGTTTGATATCAAACAACTCAGTATGATAAATCCAAACTGGTACTAGTATTGAATTTATTGCAAAATGTACCCAGAGGTCACCTTAGAGGTCGTTCCTGCAAAGCTAACTAACACTGACATGGTTGCTGGCTGGTCACAACCCAGCTGCTACCACCAGACATGATTCTGATACCCTAGGGTAAGAGTTCCTGCTCCTGGGTCCCAGAAGAAAGCCCTTGCTGTGTAGAGGTGTAACACCTCCCTCCTCAGGAAAGTGCACTGCCCTGCAAGCGAGCTTCAAAAGGCTTACCACCTTGGAAATTCGACCCCTAAGATTGTTGCTAGCAGTAGATGGCCGCCCCCATTACAATCCCCCACTTTTGCTAGGAGTAACAACGGGAAACACACAAATGACAGGAGGAATGATCAGCCCCAGCTTGCACCACCCCGGAAGTGTTACATATGAGGTGATCCCTCAATTTAATATTCCTCCATCTTGCATGGTAGGAAAATAGTCAATCGGGGATAGGGGAGTGACCTTTGCCCACAGGAAGTGGTCACTAAGTGGGTGTAGCCACTCTAAGGTAGATGACCCATTGGTCACTATTATGAACTCCCCTAAATGCCCACTAAATACATTATTTAGTGGTCACCCCTAGACCAAAGTTTCAGACTCCAAGGACAAAAGAAGACCAGCAACAAAGAAGACACAAGCCTTGAGAACTGGTGTCCTGCTGCACAAAGTAGAAGACACCAAACCCTCCCTGCTGCACCCAGGACTCGACAACTGAGGGGTTGCTCAGACATCAGACAGACCCTGCACTCCCGGAGGACCTCCAACCTTCTAATTGCCGAAGATCTACCTTCAGAGTGAAGGCATCACTCTCCTGCAACACAGACAAAAAGACCAGTGAAGTCCAGTTCACTGACTGGCTGCTGACCAAGGAAGCAGATATTGCAGCTAGATCACATTTCACCTGAGAAACTGGGTGGACAAATTCTGTAAGTGTGCCAAGTTTGGTGGCACTGCAACCTCCAGTTGCCAAACAGTGCAATAGCCTCTGGTATTGGTTACGCCATGTCGGACACCCAGAAGGGCAGTCCACTCCAGACTGAAAATGGACCAGGAGGAAGCCCCTGTCGAAGGACTTCAGAAAACATCAGAGTGCCCCTGCTGACCTGCAAGCAACCCTCAAAGCGTCCTACCTCCTTCTTCCAAGGGCACCTTTGCACACAGCTCCTAGCTCACAGATTTCCTCTGCAAACTTCTGCCATCTGCCCTGAAGATCCAGCTATGTTATAAGGGTCCCCCACCCCTTGTGAACTTGACCTCCAAAGGGACCCACCTGACTCACCTTGATGTCCGCCTGCGCAGTGCTTTTTCAAGTGGTCTTGCACAAGCTCCAGTGACATTCTGCAGCTCCTCCCGCCAAAACTGTAAACAACGTGAACTTCTCCAGCTGGTCCACAGGGCCCACTGAAGACCTTGACCTATCTACAGTAATTACGCACCAAACTAAGACATTTTCTAAACTTTAAAAATTCATAACCTAAGAAGTACATACCTGATTTTGATGATCTTGGTCTTAAACATTTTTATAAAACCCAGAAGTATTTTTCAAAATTGGCCTTGTGTTATTCTTTGGAGTGGATCTTGCTTTATTGATACTGTGCGTACAACAAATGCTTCCCACTTCACCAAGATTAGCCCAACTGCTCGAACAAACTACCATCAAATTACAGTCTAGTTTTTACCTCTGTAAACCAATGAGTGGTTACCGGACCCACTACACAGTGTGCCTGGTTTTGCCCACTACATACAGGGCCAGCCTCCTACAGGGCTACAAATACTTGAATGTAATGTGTCCAGATTTGCTTTTTTTTTTTTCTTTTACAAAGGAAGTACCAGTGCCTTTTTCCAGCTGGGGGATAGTATTCCAGATTTTAGAGAGAAGTTAAACAAATCACTGTTCTGTGGATTAAGAAAGATAATTTAACATTTATTTATATGCAAAGGGCAGACATGTAGAGGGGAAGCCACATCTGGATAGTTGAATGATCCTTTCAGAATCCTTCAAAGGCATCCTATCAAAGGAGGTTATCTGTGGCTGGGAGATCCTGAGGTTTTAATAGGGTCCTGGGTGGATCATTATTCTGACTATCTTTAAATTTAGAGTAAATCTTAAACACTTTATCATGAAAGAAGCAAAGCACATTGTCAGCAAATTCTTGAGAGGCGGGAGTTGATTGCCTGATCTTGGATACAGTAAGGAGCTTCCTCAATCAGTTTAGCAAACATACAGGCATTAGCATTTCTAATGCTTTCCCTAAACTGTTTCAGTGCAGACTTGTAAATAAGTTTATCCTTCTCATAAAAACTATATTGCCAATTCCTTCCACATTTCTTTGCATTTGAGTTTTTCCTCCTTCACTGCATAAAACCAAGACACAGAGGCAAAGCCTTTTTGCTACTCTTTGTTTTTAGAGGTGCAATTATGTCAAAATGTATTCTTAGATCAAACACAGTCATGGCCTTGTCCATTTCATCAGGCTGGTCAACTTTGACTTGAAAACACACTGAATAAAATACTGTATCCGAGACTGCATGCCAAGGGCGATACAACTCTAGCTTATTCGCCTTTACAGCCTGTGCAGGACGAAGTTTAAAATGTGTCAGATTTCTTGCGCTTGCTGCACATCCCCTAACGACAACATGGATGCACTATATTTACTATACAGAGCTCCATGGCACACATTTTCACAGATACATTTGAAATTCTGATGGTGCTAAAGTGACGCATTGCTGGAGCTGCATTGTTAAACTGATGCAACTCCAGCAATGCGAGGAGGATCCCATTGGAAAAAGCCCTGCGCCAATTTTACGTGAGGAATGAGCAGGTGGTAACATTTTGACGCAGTGAAGCCATAGAGTGGCACAGTGAAAAGTTGCATATTTTACTGCACCAGTTCTACACGGCTGTTTCCATGGGAATGTCTACCCTGCATACAGTATATGTGGTGCAGGTATAATTTGTCGCAGGGCTTTCCAAACTGACACAATGGGCCCAATGCGTCAATTTGTAAATATGGACTGTAGTGCACCTGCTAGTGCCACCACTGTGTCACAAAAATGATGCAGCTGTGGCGCAAGGAGCTTGTAAATGAGGCCCATAATAATGGAAACCTCAAAACCATTCTAGAAGAAACTCAAAGCAGGTAGCAATAATCTATCTTACTACTAACACATTGAAAGTACATGTTCTGTATAAAAGTACTTGAAACTGTTGTCACCTGCCCACTGTCCAGTCTGCAGTCCAAGAGGCTTTGAATGATTTCGAAATAGTGTGTACCTCACATAACTCTCACACACTATAATATTAGGATTAACCCTGATAGTGATTTTTCATGAATATTATGTGGCACTTCTTTATACAAAATCCAACCCCATTTGTCAATTTTCTTTCTATCTTTTTAACTCTTTCTCTCTTACCAGTTTCCAACACATTTCCCCTTCTACTCTCCTTCTTTTTGCCAATTGGAAATCAGGAAATCAGGAAATGAACAGATGCTCTAAATAAGTTTAGGCAATCTGAGATTTGGTCGAGTGAAATACTTACCATTTTATGGTGAATGCTCTGTACTGATCGGAAGCAAAGTGCTGGACTTACTATTCTTTTACAAAACATAGCAAGGGATCTTGGTCCTCTATGTTGCATGAAAGGGAGAGAGCAGAAATGTGCCACATCTACTAAGATATCATGCACTTCTGCCATCTCTCTCTGAAAATCTGCCTACACGAAGCAGGGATCCAAGACCGGGCCCTCGACTGGACCACATCCTTCCTCTCTGGAAGAACCCAGAGAGTCCGCCTCCCCCCGTTCCAATCCAAAGCCACCAACATCATCTGCGGCGTACCCCAGGGCTCATCCCTCAGCCCGATGCTGTTCAACATCTACATGGCCCCTCTCGCACAAGTGGCCTGTCAACACAACCTCAACATCATCTCCTACGCCGACGACACCCAACTCATCCTCCCCCTCACCAAGGAACCACACACCGCCAAAACCAACCTCCCCGAGGGCTTGACGGCCGTCGCCAACTGGATAAGAAGCAGCCGGCTGAAACTGAACTCGGACAAAACACAGGTTCTCATGCTTGGGCTCACCCCCTCCGCTTGGGACGACTTGTGGTGGCCAGCCTCGCTGGGCACCCCACCGACACCAACCGACCACGCACGAAACCTCAGCTTCATCCTCGACTCATCCCTCCCCATGTCAAAACAAGTCAACGCCATCGCCTCTTCCTGTTACAACACCCTCCGCATGCTTCGCAGAATCCACAAATGGATCCCAACCGAAACAAGAAAAACAGTAACTCAGGCCCTCGTCAGCAGCAAGCTCGACTACGGCAATATACTCTACGCAGGCATCCCGTCCAAACACCTGCAACGCCTCCAACGCATCCAAAACGCCTCCCCCCGACTCATCCTCAACATCCCTCGCCACAGCCACATCACCCCCCACCTAAGAGACCTACACTGGCTCCCCGTCAACAAGAGGATCACCTTCAAGCTCCTCACCCACGCACACAAAGCACTTCACAACACCGTACCAACCTACCTGAACAGCAGACTCAGCTCCTACACCCCCACTCGGCAACTCCTCTCCGCCAACCTCGCCCTTGCCTCCATCCCCTGCATCCGTCGCAGCTCCTCCGGCGGCAGATCCTTTTCTTACCTCGCCGCCAAGACCTGGAACACCCTCCCGTCTGACCTAAGACAGATCCAGGACCTGCTCACCTTCAGAAGACACCTCAAGACCTGGCTCTTTAAGCAGTAGCAGCAACCCCCCCCAGTGCCTTGAAACCGGCACGGGTATGTAGAGCGCTTTATAAATAGATTGATTGATTGAATGATTGATCTCTCTGCACTGTGCACTTTAGGCAGCCTGGCATCAACACAGGCACCCTCACATCATTGCACTGGAGTGCCTGCACTACAGGAAATATAGTTTTGGTGCAGGAAAGGATACCTTCCTCCACAAAAACAATCCTTTGAGGCATATTCCTCCATCTGTGTGTGCTGCGGAATGCAGCCGATGTGGAAAGAGGAACTAATAAGAAGAAACCATTTCTCCTCATTCAGCCAGCATCAGGTAGGTGTACCATTTTGGCACAAAAACAGAATTACTAACTCTAGTAAATCTGGGTTTGTGTCTAATTACATGGGTGGATGCCTATGGAACACCTCCCCTTCATAAAGGGTTTTTAACTGCGGCCTCCAAAGCCACCAAATCTAGCTTTGCGTGGTTTAGTAAATCCAGAAATATATTTTGCATCAGGGCTGTGTCAAAAAAGTGACACAATCATGAAGCAAAATGTTTGTCTATTTGAGCCTAAATGCAGAAAGTTATGTTTCAGGGATAGTTTTCAGTACAATGTCTTCTAAAACATTCATATAACATTGTATATTGGCCAAAAAACACATCAAAAGATTTCTGCAAGTTTTCAATGGTAATTGGCAGATTCTCACTTTTTTGTAACCCACATTATTGAAACATAATGCAGTGTATACATCTCAGAGATATGTACATAATCTGAATTATACAGGAGTTCCACAGATAGCCCGGCCTGTTGGTGTTTGATTATCCAGTTCCTGAATAATTATCTTGATCTTCCTTTGTTGCAATGCAACATTTTGTAGCTTGCCTACTGCCACCATTTTAATTGCGACTGTTTAACTTTGTCATTTTCTATCAACCCCGGGGGCAAGCCTATTGCTCATGTACATTTCAATTTCTCTCATATTGAAGATGTACACATACATTGAACCTAAGTGAAGGGTTTGTTGGTTGTGCATACATGGTAATGTTAAGTATACCTTTATAACCATGTCTCACTGTGTACCAATGAGGTTGACAACACAATGCCCCAGTGAGGTCATAGGATATACTAGTGGAAAATATGGAATCTAAACAAAGGTGGAGTACAAATGCACTTAGAGGATGGGTCAAGTGAGTGATCTGCTCACATTTTTCAATAAAGCATTCAACGGACTGTCCCTCACAAAACAAATGCATTGCTGCGTTGAGCTGTTTCTGTCTGAAAATGTGCCCCCTGATTTACTGTTACACCACGTTATAGGGTACAGGGTGCTTGATTCATTATCAGTCATTCCTGGAACACTGCTCACTATTAGCAAAAAACATAATGCTGTATTTACACATAAACAATGTAATAATTACATACGAACATTCACAATAGCCATGCAAAGACTAAGGGCATCATCATCAGATTAGGGAATAAGGCAATATATATAGAATATGTTCAGCCATCAGATAACATTTATGTAGACCAAAAATAAAACATAACAGTAATGGTATTCAATGAGAGACAGAGAGATGTTAGAGAAGCCAGTAATATCTGGTATAATTTATGCTTTTTTTTTAAGGGGGTGTGTATTCTGAAAACCAAACCAGTCAGACAACTACTGTACACAAAGGGGTAATTAAAAAATTTTCTTGCAAGGCAGAGTAGCGACCAAAAATGTTGCAATGTGTTGCGTCAAATGAAGAATACAGGCCACTGCCATATCTAATCAGAAATAGCACTGCTACTCTCTTCTCAAGTGCTGAGACACTTCTGGCTGCCTACTGCCACATATACTTATTCAGCAGACCAAAACAAAGACGGCAAAGCACAGGACTGATATAGTTTACATTTAGTTAGTTTGATTATTTAAACTAAGTAATACATTTTTTTAGGTCAGTCACACTTCTACGTCAGAGGAGGAAGACATCGTCAAGGTAGTGCTTCCAGTTGTTAATATTGGTCAAGAAGGGGTTCTTAATGTTACTGATAACGTTATCCTCAAATTCTCCCACATGTAGATAAGTCACATTTGGAGCAAAACAAGAGCCAGTGGATATACCTTTGATTTGCAAATAATATTCCTTTTTAAACATTAAGGGCCAAATGTACAATCGTTTGTCTTTGCGATTTCCTAATTGCGATTCCATGCGAATCGCAATTAGGAAATCATAATTTGAAATGTACGAAACTGCACTGAGTTTCTTTTGCGAATCCCATTGGGTTGCAAATAGACCTACCTCATTAATATTAATGAGCTGGGTTGTAATTTGCGACCCACTGGGAATCGTAAAAATCACAGGGATGATGGCCTACTGGTGTCAGCAGACCACCATGTCTATGACTGCTTTTAAATAAAGCCGTCTTATTCTTTGATTGCAGCCTGTTCTTCTTACCCCCGGGTGCCCTGGACATAACCGTTATTGTTTATTTTATGTTTTACACGTAGGGAACGACCCCTCACGCAAGGGTTGATCCCCTGGGGGGTGGGCGGTAATTGTTTTTAGGCCATTTCTGCCCCCCTTGGGGGCCGATCAGCCTATTTTTATCAGGCTGATCTGCCCTCAAGGGGGGCAGAAACCACTAGGCACCAGGGATTTTTTTGTTTTGTGCCAATTTCATGCAAGGGGAGTAACCCCTTAGGCAAGGGTCGCTCCCTTGGGGAGGGGGAATTTATTTTAGGCCATTTCTGCTCTCGTTGGGGCAGATCAGCCTATTTGTATTTGGCCGCTCTGCCTCCGGGGGCACAAACCACTTAGGCACCAGGGATTGGTGTGTGTTTTGTTTGGGGGGGCAGCCCCTTGGCCAGGGGCTACTCCCCATGGGGGCACATTACTGTTGGCCATATCTACCCCCCTTGGGGGCAGATCGGCCTATTTTTGGAAGGCCCATCTGCCCCCAATGGGGCAGAAAGCCCACGAGAGACCAGGGAAGATTTTTGTTTCAAAGAAAGAGTTTTTCTGCCCACCGCTGGGCACATGGGGCAATTACTCCTGATTCACTCCCCAGGGGGCGGGAGGGTAGAAAACCTACTAGATGCAAGGGAATTACAAAAATGGTTATGCCTCCACCCCAACTGAAGGGAGTAACAGTCTTTCAGCTCTACCCCCGCACACTAAAACATCTTATCCCCCAGCAAACAAGAGGACATTTGATTATTTTCAGTTTTGGTTTTACATTTGGGCCATAAGAGTTTGGCTATCTCTCAAAATCGTCCCGAATGGTGAGGGCTGCACTTTTTGGACTTTGGGACGCTGCCACTTAGAAAAATCCACAAGACCTAGGCACATCTGAAAACTAAACAGCTGGATGAGTCCAGGGTGGTGTGCTTAACATGCATCTTGCACCATTTTCTTACCCACAATGTCCTGCAAACCTCCAACTTTGCTGGAAATCACACATTTTTCCCACATTTTTGTAATGGAATCTTCTGGTATCTGCAAGAATCCACAAAATTTCTACCACACAGCATTGTCTCATCTATAACGATATAAATTCAGCCACACTTGCCAGCCTAAAAATGTTTTTTTTCAAACTGTCCTTTTTGACTTGCTTTGGTTCCCCCTCAATTTAGACATGTTTTTGGCTCTTCCCTGTCACAGGAACTTGGCCCACCTACACAAGTGAGGTATACTTTTTACCGGGAGACTGAGGGGAACGTTGGGTGGTAGGAAATTTGTCCCGGTGCAGTGATCCCACACAGAAATGTGGGAAAAATTAGATTTTTTAGCTAAATTTGAGGTTTGCTGAGGATTCTGGGTAAGAAAACACTGAGGGGTCCACACAAGTCACACCTTCCTTGACTCCCTCAGGTGTCTAGTTTTCAGAGATGTCTGGGTTTGGTAGGTTTCCCTGTATTGCTGCTGAGCCCAGGACCAAAAACGCAGGTGCCCCCACCCTGCAAAAATAGTAGTTTTGTATTTGATAGTTTTGAAGTGTCCAGATAGTGTTTTGGGGCATTTCCTGTTGCAGGCACTAGGCCTACTCACACAAGTGAGGTACCATTTTTAACAGGATACTTGGGGGAATGCTGGGTGGAAGGAAATGTGTGGCTCCTCTCAGATTCCAGAACTTTCTGTCACCGAAATGTGAAGAAAAAGTGTTTTTTGCCAAATGTTGAGGTTTGCAAAGGATTCTGGGTAACAGAAACTGGTGAGAGCCCCACAAGTCACCCCATCTTGAATTCTCCTAGGTGTCTAGTTTTCAGAAATGCACACGTTTGGTAGGTTTCCTTGGGTGCTGGGCTAAGCTAGAGGCCAAAATCCACAGCTAGGCACTTTGCAAAAAACAACTCTGTTTTTGTTGGGAAAATATGTTGTGTCCACGCTTTGTTTTAGGGCATTTCCTGTCACGGGCACTAGGCTTACCCACACAAGTGAGGTACCATTTTTATCGGGAAACAAGTCACCCCTTCCTGGGTTCCCCTAGGTGTCTAGTTTTAAAAAAATGCACAGGTTTGGTAGGTTTTCCTAGTGCCGACTGAGCTAGAGATCAAAATACACAGCTAGGCACTTTCCAAAAAACACGTCAGTTTTCAATGGAAAAATGTGATTTGTCCATGTTGCATTTCCTGTTGTGGGCATTAGGCCTACCCACACAAGTGAGGGACCATGTTTATCAGGAGACTTGGGTGTCCTAGTGTGCGGTTTGTTATGGAAGACAAATTCTTTTCCATTAAGCATGCATTTCTCCAGAGCTTTAGAGGTAATGCCCCTGATCTCTTCCTGAATTCTCTTGAGTGGATAAAAGGTGAGTTTTAGAGAATGTATTCGGTATGAAAGTTGTCTGCATAATTCTTGACCATAGATCTGATAGTCTTGAGTTATAATACCAACACTTTCATCTACTGGTTTGAGGGTTATGTTTGGTTTATATGCCAAGCTAGTGAGAACTTCCCTTTCACATCTGGAAATGATGAATAGTAAAAACCTTTTCTGTTTTTCCAATTCCTTTATTTGTTTCAAGAAAGTCTTTTCAAGTGATAAAACTGCCACACTCATGAGATGACTGGGATCAACTTCCAACCACTTGTAAATTGAATATCCGGAAGTGTTTTAATCTGATGGTTCCAAAAACAATATAATTCACCCCTCAATTTAAATACATATATTTTTCTGTTAGCATGAAGCCTAGTCTTAGATATATTGAATTGGATATATTGAAAATCAGAGATCTATTAGTCTCAACAATATTCGCCAGCTTCAGTGCCACTTGCAGGTTTATCTTTCCCAGGGTTGGTAGTTGTTGCTCTGCCATCCCCTTCCATTGCTTCTGCCTCTGCCTCTCTCTCCCACCTCCTTTGTTGTGGGACCAATTCTAAAAAAAAATGCTCAGGGGAGCTGATTGAGTGCTCATGGAAGTGTAGAAATCTGGTCTCAGATATGCATATACATGTTCTATATTGAATTTAGCCATGCCTTTTTGCACCTTATCAATCTTTTTACCAAATTGGATTGAATTAAACTCTTCTATAGTTTTCTGTAAGTTGGCCACCACTGCTGTTGCATTGTCCATGGAGTTGTTGTTTTTTATTTTTTATTTGAAATTACTGATCTAGGATTTCAAAATATTTACTTCACATGTAGGAGGAAGAATTTCACTGTGTATTGTTGCACCTACGTGGTAGATGTCATCTCAAGGAAAAATACTTCAAAGATTAGGGTACTTAGATCAACATGACTAGAACAGGAGTATCCAAGGAAAATCAACTCCGGAGCTATGAAGAGGGCTTGGATTTGTCCCAGGGAAAGTTTGATGATCCTAGTCAGAGAAAGGAATTCAAGCATAGGGGGTGATTGTGAGCACATTCTCAGTCAACCATAAAACTTTATTCGGCTAAATAAAGCCATAAAAGAACAAAACATTATACAACTAGCATGTGTGGTTAGATGAAATAAAAACAACATTTTTATCTTAAGAGAAACATAGAGAAAACATAGACATTGATACTGCCAAATAAATTCTAAGCATACCCACCTTGGAAAGGCCATTAGCATTATTGCTTCCTAATAGAAAGTGTCCCTCTTACTACAACATGACAGATATGGGGGCATTAAGATTTAATAAAAATCTAAAACTTTGATGTGAATTAAAACTGCATGAACGTAGGAGGAAATTTGATCTTGGTGATTTATAAAGTGCACAAAAAAGTGCAATGTGCATTGTCTTGAGATAATGTCACAAGGGCATGGGTGGAGGATCTGAAACTATCCTCATTGCACTGAAAAACTATGAGAAAGTATAAGGTGCCCAAATATAACCTAGTCAGATAAAATCTATATTGTGGTTTTTCTATGAACAAAAGGTAAACTGTCATCTCTTGACTGAGTGCAACAACATTATAGTTACCCAAAATAGAGATCTGGGAAGAAAGTCACTAGCACTTACACTGCGCCTCCTCCAGATAGCCTGGCTTAATTTGGCTGGATGAGGAATTTGAGCTGGATCTTCAAAATAACACGTAAATCTCATCCTGCCAAGAGCACACTTCACATAACCAAGCCACAGTATGTACTCTGCATTATTCAGGGCCAAACAGTCCTGTGTGATGTATTTCGAGAATTCTAATTCTGGCATTTGCCAGACTTTTAACCAGAGAAACAATGGGGCCAGGCCCAAATAATCCTCTGCATAATTTAATCCCAGCTCCATATAACAAATAAAGGTTGAAGTTCCCTGCAGAACCATCAGAAGTCTGTGGAGAATACCATTCTCTATAACTTGGAGTCTGGAGCAGTCACACTACCCCCCCCCACACACACACACTAGCCCAGTGTGTGACAATCGAAAAGGCATTTCGCTTTTTTATAGGGACATCATTTTCCTTAGTCGTCTATGGCCTAACTCAGCCGCACAAGTAGCTCTGTTGGTTTGTTGCAACCTTAATACCAGCAATGAATCCCAGTTTAACTGAGGATTAAAGAGAAGTCCCAGAAAACAAAAACGAATAACTTTACCAACTGTTTTCCCCTGAATGTAGAACATTTTGGACTTCTTTTTTTGGCTCACAGACCATTGTAAAAAACTTCTGATGATTTGTTTTCAAACCTTTGCATAATGTCAGCGAAAGCATCCAAGGCTTTCTGCAGGCTTGTGTTCATTGCTAAAATGACAACATCATCTGCATAGAGAGGCATGGGATAAAAAACAAGAACCCACCCTTGGAAAACTCAACTTCTTTTGCAGTAAGTGGGCTTATAGGCCTTTTATACAAATAAGAAACATAAAAGGGGCTAAACTACATCCATGGTTAATGCCCCCAGATGAAAATAACCATTGCGTGCTTTCCCCTCTGGGCCAAATGTTGATTTGACCGTGGTGTTCTAATGTTATCTACGAAAGAGGGTGACCACGGGTTCTCACAACCCCACATTGCCCAACATGACCCACAGTTTGGCACAGATGACAGTGTCAAAGGCACCCAACAAGTCCATAAAAACTAGAAGTTAGAAGTCCTTCAGGTACTTGGTGTACTTGCCAACAATGAGCGCTAAATTTAGACAGTGCTCAACCATGCCCAGTTCCTGTCTGAAGCCATATTGGACATCTGAGAGTGTGTTGTTTGAACTTGCCCACTCTTCCAGAAGGACCCTTCCCAGGATTTTAACTTTGGTATCTAATAAAAAGATTGTCCTCTAACACACCAAATCAGCTTTCTCACCTTTTTTAAAAATCAGTACCACAGTGGCCTCTTTCCAAGACAAAGGGAGTGTGCCAGTGATGGCAACTCTAAAAATATTAGTAAGTATCGGAGCCCAGAGATCAAGATTATCTTAAAACAAATCCACTGAGACGCCATCTGGTCCCGGGTCTTTCCTACGAATACCTGGCTTGAATACTACCTCCACTTCCTTCACTGAAACAGACCAACTAAACAGGAAGTTTGATTCCCTATCATTCATCGTGTCAAGCTCCACTTCCTGATGAGCTATCACTTTGTTGAGGGGATTAAAAATTTTGGGAAAATGAGTGACCCAAGCCTTCTTAGGAATTCAGCAATCTATGTCTACCCTACAAACCCTCAAGTCACTGAAGTCACATTTTGTTCAATTAAAGTTGCCTAGCCACAAAATACAAAGCGGGTGACTAGTAGTATTGGCCTTCACAATCACCTCATGCAACATGACTGCAACTTTTGTATTATGATTGTCAAATAAATTCTTGTAAAAATTCACAACCAGCAAGTCTACAGCATCCAGGCTAGAAAGCAATAACAGTTGGTACCAAGGTAAAAAGCCTAATAATTTTATGTCTGCCTTATTGCACTAAACAGAAACGAGGATGCCCAAGCCACCCATTCCCCTCCCAGACACATTAGGAACAGGAGGATTACAATATGAGAGGACGCCATTTACATGAAAGTCTTCCATTGCAAATGTCTCTTGGAGGCACATCAGCTCAAAGACCTTGACAAAACCCATCCAGCCTTCATTCACAAGTTTCAAGCAGATCCAGGTAATGTTCCAGGGCAGCAGAGTGAAAGGATTTCCCTGGTGAGGTGGCAAGGATACAATGCTCACAGTTTGGCCAGGGACCTCTGGAGGGACTGTGACAACTGTGAGGTCTAGTAGAGAATCATAGGCTGCGAGAGATGATGTAAGATCCAGACTGTGAATGCACCCATGGGTGTCAGTCAATGTCTTGAAGATTGCTTATGGGAGAAAAGAGGTTACTAAGCGATAAAAAAGGAGGCTGCGGGCAAGTCACCAGATTACCATTATCCTTCTGTGTCACTGATATCCCCTTAAGCAATGGCTGTAAAGGTCTATAAAAATGGGCCAAAGGTAAGACTCTAACTCAACAGGGGAAATCAACCAGATGTCTTAATACTGATGATAGATTTCTCACAAGACTAGGAGATCTAATATTTACAACCACACAATCTCCATCTGAAATTGTTAGTCCATACCCAGTAGCCGACACCCTCCCTACTGTCAATCTCTTGTTTGAGAGACCTTTCACCCAGTCTACATTGGAAGTTATCTACTTACTACGTCTACTATTTTGGGGAGTTGTGAATCTGAAAGAGAGGAGGGCTTCATGACATTTGTTGGTAGAAAGAGCCGCCTCACATGGCTCGACTGAAAAGCTACAATACTGGGCATCTCGGCCTGACTCAGGGGGGTCAGTGCTTTTCCACTAATTGGATGAGTACTCTTAGTAGCCACCTTATCAACCTTTGTTCCAGAATCAAAATGGATAACTGCAACAGCCTTTCTGTGTATATGACCGTGGGGTGGTAGATAAGACAAAGAATGCCACCGAACAACATCAATTTTTGTTCTCTACCCTCCCAATTTCAGAGTTTAGTGCCCCCATAACTAAAGAGAAGTAATTTGCTATGGAGGTAGTATTTTCTGATTGCTGTTGGGATGGCCTGCGTACAACTGAAACCTTGTGTTTTCAATTTGCCCATTGTTAGCAGTAGAGTAGCAAGAAGACAGAGAACGTTGAAAAGACTCACTATTTTAACAGACCTCTACAAAGGGATCTTACTATAGAGGTACCTTAAAATGGATCAATAAAAGAGGGGTGGTCCAGTCTTGTCTAGTGGGGATGGGTGCAAACGGGCCCATTATTGTCCCGGTGTTCACCTGGGCACATGCCCTGGTATGTTCCGCACTGTGGGTGAAGTCCGGCACTACAAAGTGTCACCAGCTGCTGGGTCCCGCCTTGAGTGCTAGGGAGGCTGGGGGCGTAGCTCCAACCCTAGCAGGGCTTCCAGGAGTGTTGCAGGCAGTGCAGGCAGGGAAATCCACTTTTGAAACTTAAATCACACTGTGGGCAAAGGCTGGTGGTGTAATGCATCACCAGTTGGCAGGCCCCTCTTTGAGTGCTAGGGAGGCTGGGGGCAATAGTCCCACCCAAACCAGGGCTTCCAAGAGTGTTGCGGGTGAGGCGGGCAGGGAAAATCGCATTTAAACTGAACCCATGCTGCAGGTGAAGTCTGGAATTTTGAAGTATCACCTGCTGCTGGGCCCCTCCTTGATTGCTGGGGAAGCTGGGAGATGTAGTCTCGCCCAAGCCAGGGCTTCCAGGAGTGTCATGGGCAGTGCGGGCAGAGAAAAATGCTTTTGAAACTGTACCCGTGCTGCGGGCAAAGTACGACCAGCTGCTGGGTCCCTCCTTGAATGCTAGGGAGGCTGTAGGACATCGCCCCACCAACAGCTAGGGCTTTCAGGAGTGTTGCCGCTGGTGCAGCTAGGGAAAACCACTTTTGAAGCTGAACCCCACAATCTCTCCCTTCACTAATAAAATCCAGAAGATCATTAGGAAACATTGACCTTTAATTAAAGAAATGTGAAAAACCTCCCTAATTCGCCTTTAAGTGAAACAGATATGTTAGGGACTATGTTGTAAGGATTCACTGATAAACTATTGTGAAAAGTGAAATTAGAGCACTATGGGCTTAGCTAGTTTTCCTAGGCCACTACAGATGTGGTGGATACCTACAAATTTACTTCTGACACTAAGGGCCTCATTCTGAGGCTGGCGGGCGGCGGTAGCCGCCCGCCTGGCGGGAACCGCCATATGGCCGCTCCGCGGTCGAAAGACCGCGGAGGCCATTCTGGCTTTCCCGCTGGGCTGGCGGGCGACCGCCAGAAGGCCGCCCGCCAGCCCAGCGGGAAACCCCTTCCCACGAGGAAGCCGGCTCCGAATGTAGCCGGCGGAGTGGGAAGGTGCGACGGGTGCAGTTGCACCCGTCGTGAATTTCAGTGTCTGCTAAGGAGACACTGAAATTCTTTGTGGGGCCCTCTTATGGGGGCCCCACGACACCCCATACCGCCATCCTGTTCCTGGCAGGCGAACCGCCAGGAACAGGATGGCGGTATGGGGTGTCGGAATCCCCATGGTGGCGCAGCAAGCTGCGCCGCCATGGAGGATTCATGAGGGCAGCGGAAAACCGGCGGGAGACCGCCGGTTTTCCTGTTCTGACCGCGGCCAAACCGCCGTGGACAGAATGCCCTGCGGGGCACCGCCAGCCTGTTGGCGGTGCTCCCGCCGGCCCCGGCGGTCCTTGACCGCCGGGGTCGGAATGACCCCCTAAATCTCTTGGCATCAGTAACAGAATGTTCAGCTTACAATCCTTTTCAAAGTGCAATACTCATAATGCTGTATATATCATTATATCCCCCGTATGACAGCACAAATGGTATAACAGTGTATAGCCCAACACAGAAGTCATATCAATAGTAAAGTGGGAGGAACCCATTTGTATGACATTTTGAGGACTGTGGGCACAGGGAAGATCAAATCTTTTGGCATTTGGTGGATATCATAACCCTAGGCAGCAGAGGGGCAACATCACTGCCTTTCTGGATTAGAAAGCATTCAAATGAATGGACATTCTGGACAGTACTATGATTGGTCTAAATTATATCAATGGCATGCGGAAATTAGCGGTAAGACAATATTGAATCTATAGACATTCGTGGTATTAAGGCCACTGTATATCATATCATTATGCTTTGGTTATAATAGATCACTAACAGAGAGCAATAATGTTGGGTCACAGTGTATGACATTCTGGTTACGTTCACTGCGAAGCATAATTACTGGATATCAGTATTAGTGAGAAATACATCTTTACACCATTTAGATGATGGTTGTACTAAGGTATTGTACTAAGGTATTGTACAACCCAACATTCTGAACATGTATGATGATGTCAAGGATTTTGGGTTTGGACTCATGACAATTGTTTCCCTGTAGGCGCAAATGTCTAAAATTCATGGGAATAGGATTGATACATATGTTAATGGTGAGCACATGCAGCACGGGGTTAAAGAGTGTAACTCATTGGTATTAGGTATTTCATTCACTCAAGATGGCAGACCGTGGTTAGCGATCTAGTGTTGCAAACGCAGCAGATCAGAGAGTCTGACAGCTTCTGCCAAGACTTTTCTCTGTATTGCCACACTTCTATGGTGCCAAACATAGTTAGCTCCACCATGTTCTTGTTGAAGGGAAAGTTGTGGGCTATAAGATATTTTCATCTCTGGCCTATTTGTATGAGCTACTCTAATACTGCCTTATATATCCTAGAATAAATTGAAATAACATTTTGGGGAATTTTGTCTCAGTGTTGTACTGGTTCAATCAGTACGGGACCAGCTTCACCATGTTTGCGATGAAGATGATTAGTACTGGTTCTTAACGAATGCGCCCCAGCACTGAAACAGTTTACTGAGATAGGTATGATGTGTCAGCTGCACTTTTCTACCATGGTTGTGTGTGTTCTATACAGGTGGAGTATGAATGCCTCAATTGAAACAGATGGTGGTGGTGTATGACTCCCTCTCTAATTGTTACACTCTTTTAGAATATAGGCCCTGATATATACTTTTTTTGAGCCGCATTACAGTCACTTTTTTACGCAAAAGTGGTGCAAACTTACAAAATACAATTGTATTTTGTAATTTTGTGCCGCTTTTGCATAAAAAAATTATGGTAATGCAGCACAAAAAAAGTATAAATAAGGGCCATAATATCTTACCATCTTATCAACTGTGACAGTTTACTAGGTGTGATTCATTTAGTAGGCACACGGGTGATGTTTCACTGGTTGTTGCGCTCTTGTATAATTAAGATATGAGTGTATAGTGAGTATGGTGTTGGACATTTCACCAATAGTATGAGGAATAGTATTCACACTTTGCATATAAGGGGAGGAGTTTCACTGTGAATTGTTGTGACATGCTGCTCCTTCATAACTCAAGGTCCCATTGTCTCATCCTTTCTTACTGAGATACCTTGTATGGACAATTTTGGTACACTTTTGTTTCTTTTGCTCATAAACCTCCAACCTGTATATGGTCATTGAGTTGTGATGATCTCAGAGGATGATTTTCATTGTCTTTTATTATACATATGTTGAGAACGTGGCAGTTCTTCCTGTTATAGAAATTAACTCACTCTTAGGTGTTGAGTTACTCATTGATTGGTTAATGAAAGCTTACAGTGAGTAAAAGCACAGATCTTAGAAATATTATTTTAATTTCTGTTTCTCTTATGTGTAGATCTGGTAATCAGATGACTACATCTTGAAGAGACTCTAACAGTCACACAAGGTAGAAGATGTCAATAAATCCTCCCTCTCGTTTACTAGGTGCAATTTAACTTCAAGAGATTCCACACTGAAAATTTCAGGCCTGTTATGAAGTTTGTAAATCAATCGATACAACCATTGGGAAATGTACACTGTTTTTCTAAATCTGTTCTTAGTAATTATAAGCACCGTTGGAGCCCTGCGTCCTCTGCACTATGATTACTTATTTTGTTGATTGGAGTCACAACATTACACGATGCAGACTATATCAGTCCTGTGTATTGTCTTGTTTAATTTTAGTCCGATGAATCTGAGCCTGGGTTCGTTCTAAGCCACTTTAGAAGGTACTTTCGAATGAGTCCAATGGGAGAATTGTTATAGTAATACAGGTCTACCCTGATCTACATGGACAGATAGGATTGTCCTAATTATTTTGGTACTGCCATGTAAACACATTTGCAATATAGTGCACAGGTATGTGCTTGAACCTATCATAGGTTTTATAATGGAAAGGTACCTTTCCATTATGAAATATAATGCTTAGGCTTACTTGTAAACGTTTCCCACTTAGTATGTTTACTGGAAATGACAGCACACATGCAAAGGTAAAGAGGGTTAGAGGAAAGAAAACATTTCTCCTTCTTTGCATTTCTCTCAAGGAGGTGGAATGTTTTGGTTCATGTCCTGTTTACAAATGTTACTACATTGGGTTTTGTGACATAAAACATGAGTGCTTGCATGAGAATACCTTTGTACTAAACATGGAATGCATGGTTGGAGAAAAGTAATGTAAAGTAGCACGGAACACTACTTTGTGTTAATTTCAGATTACTATTAGGTGCTGAAAGGAAGTCCTGAATCTACACTTTCCACTCTTTTGCATCACGTTTGGTGAATTCACACCTGAACAAAGTGTTAATGATTTTGGTCCACTGTTCGTAGATCTAGGATATGAAAGAAACACAGAGCTTAGGGTTAATGACCATTCTGCTATCTTGGCAAATATTAGTCTGGACAGTGGCGGCCGGTAATTTGAAGAGGTAGGAGGGCGGGCAGCACACTCAAACTCATTCATTCACACACGCACATCCATTCACAACACTCATCAACATTCAAACATACATGCATGCACCAAACATTCACTTACCTTCTCTCACACACACACACTTACCTTCAGCCTCAGAGGTCCCAGGAGGGTTGGGACTGCTGCCTTTCCTCACTTGCTGACCTTAGGTCAACCAGTGGGTGAAGGCAGCAGTCCCAACTTCATCACAGAGTGGGATGGGGGTCAGTGAGACTGCTGACCCATCCCCACTCTGTGACGATGTGTTACTGATTGGCACTCGGCCTTGGCGCTTCAGGTCTTAAACCTGAAGTGCCCAGGTTGAAGTCAATGGGTGACGCTTCCCCTCATCACCGAGGGGAATGGCCTCGAGGCACCTTTGCTAAGCTGAGGAGGTCACACCAATAGGAGCTGTGATCTCTTCAGCCCGGCAAAGTTCAGCTCAGGCAGCCAGGAGTCTGCGCAAATCGCGCATGTCTCACTCCCGGCTGCCTGATCTGAACACGAAGAGTGTCTGTCAGGCTGACCTTTGCTCAGCCTGACAGGCACACTTCATGAGGGGCAAAAGGTGGTGGGGTGTGGCCCCACCGTCCTAAAGGACGGGCCGCGGCTGAGTCTAAAGGCACCAGACACCCATGAGCTGTTTACCTGCTCATGTCAACCAAGCTAAAGTGTACCAAAGTTAAATCTACGCTTGTACATTTGTAGAAAACTTGCTTTGAAGACAGTAAAAATGGCATTGGAATACTAGTACAACTACTGACAGAAAGAGTGTTGTTCCATGTGGCCAGTGCCAGATACACAATGAGGGCTTAGTGCTCAAGTTCTCAAAACAGATTAGGATTTTTTCTGAATCCATGCATTTGTAGGGACCACTATCAAAGATGAAAGTGATAATATCACCCTCTAGCTGACCACTCAGATTGCGATGTTGTGCTCTTAAACCTGCGTGACTCTCAGGGTTGCTTATTTCAAAGAAAGAAGCAAATTCTCCCTCCAAACGTGAATATGTAACAACACTGAGATCCTAACAATTCTGTACCATGGACAACTTTTGAAGTCCCATAGAACATCAGATTGACAAATGAAGACTGGTTATTTTCAACATGCATCTGCTTGATTTTATTCTTTCCTTAAAAGCCTACGTGAAAAGGATGATGGAATTATGTACCTGTTTATAGCTGTCAAGTTGCTCCACGACAAGACCTGACTTTTAACCTTCATATTGTGTTCTTTAATTAGCAGTTTTTCATTCAGTGTCGAATGTGAAGTTTCAAAATCAGAAGTGTGCCAAGCTGGATTTTTTACATTTGCAGCATTCCTGAAAGTCTATGAAAAACGACTTTGTGAAATTTATGTTTCTTCTTGGGAGATGTAGATGCAAATAATGACTTTCGAAAGCATTTATTTTGTAGATAATCTTATTTAACTTATTAATCGTACTTAACTTTAAAAAAAAAATGTTATGCAGAGGGCAAACTCACCAGAAAATTGTTCTTTTTGATATGCCATTATGTAGACAAACGTTCTACAAAATGTAACTTTTCGAACAATGCTGCATACATTTTCCAGCATGAGACTGCTGCAAATATGCATACAGCTTAAATTGCAATCATCTTCAGGCCTCGCAGCTTTCTATTAGCTTGAGAACACATGTGCAAAATGGTGACTTAGAGAAACTTTAGCAAGGGTGATGGAAAACTGACAAACAATGTAAGTCTTGCTTAAAGTGAAAATTAGGGACTTCCCAAAACAACTTTCAAGGACCCTTCTCAAATATCCCAGTTTGGAAAGTGCTATAAGCTAAGACTCCATGACTGGCTGAAAATGCCACACATGACTGTTTGGCATCTACAGGTTTCAGTATTCAACATTTTTGAAATGTGGAAGGTATTGTTTCATTCTTTCCTATGTAGATGATGCCACCATTTCAATAATATAAAAAACAGTATCAGAAGACAGCTTATGATATTTAGCCTCCCGAATGCATACAATATAAAAAAGACTAAACCTTCAAAAGAAGCTTGTATACCTTACAACTCCACACCAATATTGCGATTAAACTAGCTGGGACGACAATCAAGATGTTTTGAGGGTCCATGCTGGAGAAGGGTGTGACAGAGAGAATTACTTTATGCAGTACCTTGGACGAGAATTTTGCATTGCATTGAATGATCCTGCAGAGTAATGTAGTCTTTTTTATTCTTAATGGTTGATATAACTTATCCTGTTTTGACACTTTTTGCTCCATCGTTGTGGTAGGGCACTCGTTCTGTTTTTAGCTTCTTTTGCTTTTCATTGAGTTAAAGTGTCCTTTTTTTCACTAAGGCATGGCCACACCTTGACATCTTTCCGGATAACAATATGTTGATGCCTTTGGTGAAATGTTGATAGAACCAGCCGACGTGCCTGATTGAACTTGCAATGAAATAGGAGATGAGTCCCACGAGGTTAAGTTTCTTCCACTTTCTGCAAATAGCTATGTTCATTGTTTTTGCTGTAGTAGCTATACTACTAATACTCTTCACAATGAAGGAGATGAGGTGGTGGTCACTTCAAGTAATGTGAAAGTTTAGGGGCAGATGTATCAAACAATTTTGCATTCAGAAATTGTGTGAATCGCAAAATTCGACAGCTTGTGGATGCAAAAATGCCTTTCAAGGTTTATGAAAGGCATTCGCAATGCAATTTCAGAGAATCAGTAAAATAGCGAATCCCTGAAATTGCAACTCTATTTAGAGAATCGCAAATTGCGATTCTCTAAATAGGACATCGTAAATAGGGAATTCCCATTTGCGATTTCCAAAGCACATGTATCAAGCATTTCCTAAATGCGAATTGAGCATTTAGGAAATGCAATTACCGCCAAATGCAATTTGGTGGTAAGCATGTGCAATTTTTAAAAATGCATTGTAAATTCACATGTCCACAAATATTTTTTTGGAGTGCATCAAAGGAGGCTTTAGGCCCCCAGCACCCTGGGGCTTGCATTACCTAATTAGGAATTCACAAATTAGGTAATTCAAAACCATTCACACCTATGGGCCTACAACCCCATAGGGATGAATATAGTCCCATTCCCTAATTACGATTCGGTAATAGCGATTGTGATTTTTAAGAAATCGCCATTACCGATTCGCAATTTTGATACATACCATTTGGCATTTCTTAAATAGCGATTCCTTAAAAATTGCTATTTAGGAAATGCAAACAGGGACTTTGATACATCTGGCCCTTAGGGCCAGATGTATAAAAAACGTTTTTGCATTCACAAACAATGCGAATCGCAAAATTTGGCCGTTTGCGAATGCAAAAACGTGGTTTGCGATGTATGAAAGGCATTCGCAGACCACAAATACGAAATCGCAAAAATAGCCATTTTTTGCGTTGCGACTTGGTTTTGCGAGTCTCATTTTTCGTCTCGCAATTTGCAACATGAAATACCGAATCACAATTAGCTGTAACCAGGTGCAACCTATATAAAGAGGCCCAGAATGCCTCAGACTCTTTTCCACAATGGCTGCACTCTATGTCATGGCGAGGAGAATGAGGATCTTGGCAGGTTTGAGGAGAGGGAGGAGGAGAGGGAGGAGGAGACAGGAGCATATTTTCAGAGTGCGCATTACACTTTTTGACCAGACTGAGGAGGAAATATTTGAGAAGTACAGGTTGAGCTCAGCCATGATACTTGACCTGATAGCTGAGCTACAACCCATACTGCAGTGCACAACACATAGGACTCATAGCATACCCACCCATGTGCAGGTATTATGCTCTTTCCACCTACTTGCCTCAGGGAGCTATCAAGGGGTCATAGCAGCAGCTGGAGGGGTCTCACAGAGTACCCTATCTAGATTTTTCAATGCATTTATCAACGCCATGCTGAGCAGAATACACCAGTACATCAGATTCCCCCACACCCCACTTGAAATACAGCAGACAAAAATAGATTTCTACTAGATAGCACAGTTCCTCCATGTCCTAGGTGCCATAGATGGGACACATGTAGCAATTTTTCCACCATCAGCCACAGAGTATGTGTACCGCAACCGTAAATACCAACATTCCATGAATATACAGGTGATATGCATTGCCTCCTATGTCATAACTGATCTCGTGGCCAGGTACCCAGGGAGCACACATGATTCATACATCTTTCGCCACAGCGGGATTCACACAAGACTGCTAGCTGTGGAGTTTGGTGAAGGATGTCTACTAGGTATTGACCCTCTGTACACTGGTGCATTGATGGCATGCTGATGTCAAATGGCTCAGTTACTCATTATACCCTCTGTTCCTTCCAGGAGACAGTGCCTATGCAGTGCGTACCTACATGATGACACCCTACCTAAATCCTACAGCACCTGCTAAATGGAGATACAATGCAGCACACAGGGCAACCCACAATGTGGTGGAGCGCACCTTTGGGCTGCTGAAGAGTCGCTTCTGGTACCTCCACAAAAGTGGACGGGCACTACAGTACAGCCCAGAGACAACATGTAGAATAGTGGCTACTTGTGCAATCTTGCACAATATAGCTACCACCAGGGGCATACCTGTGGAAATATGTGATTCTGAATCTGATGAGGATGATGATCCCATACCACCCCTACAGCCAGCAGACCAGACCTGTGCAGCAGAGGGCAGGCAAAGACGTGCTGACATCATGCACAACCATTTCAGATGTAAGTATGAACAACACAAATCCACTGACAATTGTACTTATAGTAAGTACATTTATTACCTTAATGTCAGGTAATATCAGTTCCACTAGTAGCAACAATAAGTAAATGAAATAATAAACAAAAGCAGTTAACAGATATTCACTATTCCTTCATAGTTTCCTGTATGGCACAAACATTTGCAGTCCCCTGTGGCCAATACTCTCATTTCCTCCGGCCACGCAAGCCACTCGAGTGCGCAGTTGCCTCACTGGCACCTCTATTTTCTGCCTCAGTGACAGTGCTGTGCCTGGCACTCCACGTCTTGCATCAGTTGTGGACACAGCTAAGCTGCTGAGGCGCGATGTGTCCTAAGTGTCCCCCAGTCCCAGTTCACTTGGTGTGGCTGAGCGGTTACCCATCATATTGTCTATCACATTCTTGATCTGCACCAGTCCTTGTGCCACATCCCTACTGCTGTGCGCTGCCTCAACCTGTGCGGCCACAGCACGGCTCGATATGAGGGCTGTTGAATTTGCCAGCCGATTGACAGAGCGACAAAAACCACCAAACATACCCATGAAATGTCTCTCCTGCCTGCTGTGGCTAACTCTGTCATGGCGCAGCTCATGACACAGTTCCCTCACTGCACTAGTCAGCTCCCTCGTGTTCTCCGATGCTTGGATCTGTCCCTCATGCACCTTATTGATGTTCGCATTGAGACACTCCAGCTGGCTATGCAGCCTCGCCATGTTTGTATTGTGTTCCTGCATCTGCCTTTGTAACGCAGAGATTTTTTTGTTTTGCAGGCGCCGCTGCTTTAACATAGCCGATTCCAGGCCACTGAACACTGATGGTCCCTCACATGCTTCAAAAGCCTGTGCGCTTGCATATGTAGGCATCCAGCGGGGTGTTTTGCTACGCTGTGGATGGGGCTCCTACATAGAAGTGCATCTGCCACTTGGGGAAGGTGTGTGTGAGTCATCCTGCTGCTCATCAGAGTCCTGGCTAAGTTCTGGTAGTGGTACTGCCCTAGCCCTGCGTCGGATGGCTGCTATATTCTGTGACTCGCTGGTATTAGAGTCAGAAGCAGGTTGGGTTTCTGTTTCCCCTGCAACGGCACATGCTGTAGCTGCTGGGCCTGTGCCACCTGCAACGACAATATGCAGCATGTCAGTTATGTATGTATCAACAAAGGTCACACAATGGTAATAAATGTACAGTTACTTCTCATCACAATGTTGTGGGTGTTGTGGTCTTCTGTGTGTTGCTCTGCCTATTACATTCTATGTGCTACTTTCAGCTCTCGGTTGTGGACTACCACTCCCATAAGGCATTGTTGTGCTGCTTCTAAGATGTGGAATGGACTACTTCTCACAATGCTTTGCCCTACTTGCTAATTCCTAAGGGGCTTTTGTGCAGACAGATATGGGGTTACATTTCAATATTGCACTTACCTTCACTGGTACTTGGTGTGCCGGATGTGTTGATGTCAGTGACCCCACTGACTGCTTCTGGGAGGAGTGTGGACTCCACTAGGTCTTCCTTCAGGGTGGAGGGTGTCTCTGTGGGTGGGCCGGCTCCTGTGCTGCTGGCCTCCAGCAGTCGTCTTGCCATCCTCTCCTTGGCACGGGACAGCAGGTTGTACCACCTCTTCTTTATTTCCTCCACAGAGCGCTGCGCTACTCCAACAGCACAGATTTTGGTCTGAATATCTGCCCAGAGTCTGCGCTTTTCACTTTCAGGCACCTGGAGTGAGCTTTTGCCAAACAAACGGTCATGGCTCCTGACCACCTCCTCTGTGAGCACCTCCAGCTCTTGCTCACTAAACTTTAGTTTACGCTTCCTTTCTCCCTTCTCCTTTCCCTGTGCAGAGGGGTCCATGGTGGTTCTGCAGTCCTGTCTTCTTCACAGAGTTGCTCACTGTGGCTGGGCTGACTCTCTCTGAGTGCTAGTTTGGGTGTGGCACCTGCAAACTGCCTGGGATGACTCACTTCCTGCTTGTGATGTCATCAGGCTCCTCCAGGTGTGCGTTCTCGCAATTTGCGATTTTCAATTATGGAATCGCAATTTGCATTCTCGCAAATTGCGATTCGGTTTTTGGGCCTCGCAAACCACAAATAGCGATTTTTAAGAAATTGCTAATTCCGATTCGCAATTGTGATACATGGCCTATTGCGACTCGGAAATAACGATTTCTTAAAAATTGCTATTTGCGATTTGCAAGGCCATATCATGATATATCTGGCCCCTAGTCTTTTACTGATAAGTCAGCGGGGAGTGAGGTGAGGGTGTACAAATGAATGTGCCAGTCCAAAGACAAGATAAAAGAAGTTGAGGGCCTCTGGGTTTGTTGTGTGGGATGTTCTGTGGGTGAACTCAGATCAGTCAAACCATATGTTTAGGTTTCTCATTGTTTTGATTGATTTTGATCTCTGGGATGCATTTTACAAGGTGTATTTGAATGAGCTGTTGGTCATGGAGGGATGTATTATGAGCAGGAGAATGTAGGGGAGGGAAAGCTAGGAATATAGAAGAGATTTTCATTTAGTTCTTCATAATCTTGAGAGCTTGTCTTCTGTAAGGAGTTCCTGAATATTACTGCTAGACTTCCTAACATCTTTTTGGGGAGGTTATGAGTGAAGATTCTTGTGTGAAATAGGGTTGTTGGTTGACTGGGGTGTGAGCCCTGATAAAGCAACAACCACAATCAATCCTTTGCAGGGTGAACCACAAAAAGTCAGTAAATCAACCGGTGTATAATCCTAACTTACTTGGCACAAAAAAACAGTCAGGCTAAACTTAGCGGCAATGTGCAAAGTATTTATGCAACGCAAACAGCAATAATGTGTAAACACAGCACAAGAAATATCCCACACCAAGTTAGAAAAATATATAGTAAATTTTATTAAATAATTTGACACCAAACAAAAAAAATCCAATCAGTGGGGGGTGTGGTCTGGCCATGCACAACGTTGGCCGCCTAGGTGCTGGGCTCCGCTAGGCGGCGGGCCGCGGACTGGGGGCGGCGCCGCTCAGGGCACGCAGTGAGCCCCCCTAACCATCACCGAAGTGAGCGCCGGGGGCCGGCGCCGCACAGAGGGTGAGGGAAGGACGGGGGATGCGCCCTGTCCCCAGACCGCAGGAGGATTGCGAACAATGCCACAGAGGCCCATGGCAAGCTTTGAAGCCGCGGCCTCAAGTTGCTGGGGACTCGGGAGACGCGCTGATTCAGAGGCGCGCCTCCCTTCAGAGTGATCACCGGGGACGACGATCCCCTTGGAGCCTCCTCGCTCGCCCTTGCTGCCCTTCCCCTTCTCCCCTCGCTCGGAGCTTGGGGAGTGCCGGTGGTGGTCGGTGGCCCACGAGGAGCGGTGGAAGAACCGGGGACCCTTCCCCCACCCGATACAGACATAAGGACCTCTGAGCCTCCCCCCCCGGAGACCACAAGTGAGTTGCTGCCCGCAGGAGGGATGAGCCATCGCTGGACCCCACGCTGGCTCCACATTGCCATACACCAACCTCTGCCTTCTCCCCGCAGGGAGGCCTGATATGGACAACCTCGGCCTGGAGTATCCGGGAGACCCCATCCAAGAGGCGTGCCACCCTTATTCTCTCTATTTAGACCTTTGGGTAGACTCTGGGGGCAGTGGGGACCGGAGAGTCGCTTTACTCACCCTTGCCTCTCTCCCCCTCCCCCCCTTGCTTCAACCTTGGACTCTGGTGGGCTCCTGCCCTGGAGGACACGACGGCGAAAACTGGACGGCTCCTTGCTGAGGATCCCATTTATGCCATGACTTCTAGGTGAGAGAGGACCACCTCTAACGTCCACGCTGGGAAACTCTAGCACCTCCTCATCTCAAGCCAACCGTGCTGACCTCCTCCCCTCCTTGGAGGAGTGGAAGATTGCCTGAGGCAACATCTGTGCCCACACCCACGTGCGGACCGGGAGATTGGAGACCTGCTCTCTGGGATTTTGCTGCGAGTCCCTGCTTCTGCTGCGCCAAAGACAGACACCCCCGAGACCCCTACCTGCACGGGGGAATGCGCAATGCCCAGGGGCAAGATAGGTGCGCAAAACACCGGGTAAGCCAGCCCATCAACTTCTTTTCTCCGAAGCCCTGCGCCAACAAAAACTCCCCTCCACGGAGGACCCTCCATCTTTCCCCTGTAGCAGCATGGCAGATGACGCACATGGCGCGATGATGGACAGTATTCTGTAGGAGATATCAGCGGTGAGTCGCAAACTGGAGGGCATGGACAGTGCCATGGTGGCACTGACAGCGGAGACAAGATCTATGCACCTGGACATGCCAGGCTTCCAGGCGCAAATCTCTGCGCTCGATCAACGAGTAGCAACCGTGGAAACACAGGTGGCCTCCTGGACCAACAGAGACCAAGAACTCCTGCATCTCCATAGTGAGCTGATCGACTTGGAGGAAAGGAGCCGCAGGAACAACGTCCGCCTCCTTGGGTTTCCGGAAGGCATTGAGGGCGCAGACATGTTCTCCTACTTGCGAGACACGCTACCTAAACTCACTGGATAAAGTTTGATCCCCCTCTGGAATTCCAAAGGGCGCACAGACTAGGTCCCAAGAGACAAAACGGAAATGGCTGCCCTTGTCCAATCATAGTCTGTTTGCTGCACCACACGCAGGCTTGCCAACTGTTACAAGTGGCCAGAACGCAAGGTCCATTCAGATTGGACACCCTGGAAATCTGATTCTCAGCTGATTTCTCCAAAGAGACTGCCGAACGAAGGAAAGCCTTCCTATCCCTTTGTACCCGTCTCCGTCACCTAGACGTGAAATTCGGCCTGTTTGAGCCAGCCAGGATGTGGATCACCAAGAACGGAGAATCACAGAACTTCTATGACCCGGAGGATCTAAGAGCGTTCCTAGACGGCCTGCATGACCAGTCCCAAGACATCGAAATGGCAGCTCAGAATGCCCTGGACATACGGGACTTACCCCCTGGAGTCGGCTATCCGGTAACAGCACCCAAACCTGAAGGAAGATTCACCGCTGATCCCCTAGTTAGGGGAAGAGACCTAGACAGACTCACGAAAACCTACAACGATAGGGGCCAAGTGATCCAGGCTGTGGCGATGCATACACAGACATCGGAAAGAGACAAATCCCATTCCCTTTTGAAGCCCACGGTGGCCCCCACTTGAGGGAAAGAAAGTGCTGGGCTCCTAGGGGCACTCACAGCTGTTGACCATGGACCGCCCGGATACACCAAAGGGACTTTGCGGCGAAGAGTTCGAACCAGAGTGATGAGTACCTGATTTTGTTATCTAACAGACACACCGTAATGGGGAGCTACCGCTCCTGACTGCCTTTGATTGTTTTTGCTTGTCCCTGTCTGTTATTAATACACATGCTCATACTTTTTTTTCTCATTCTTATATTTCTCTTCCTCGTACCTGAGCACTAAGTCTGCCTTTAGCAGTTTTGTCCCCGCTCCAGCTATTTGCCTACCTGTTAAAAAAAATAAAAAAACACCCGGCATCTCTTTAGTCTTTAGACTTGGTGCATCGCTCCCTCCTGTTACTAATTAGTTTTATCTCTGATCGTTTTCATGATTGTCGTTACATACCCACTATCGGCGGTAATGTATAGATACAGCTGGCTAATCCATGGCAGCGATGCAACACCCACCTCTTCCCCCCGTTGCGTTTCATTCACCCCTCCTCACCTTTCCCGCACTTCCCCCCTCACCTTCCACCCCAACCCTCCCCTTTCGGGACTTAGGAAAAATAGAAAAACCACAATACGTGGTAAACTATTACCATGCTCCCCTAGGCACGACCTAAGCACTGACCGAATTGATCAATATTCTTGCAGGTCAATCCACCCCCTCCTGTCTTTCCCCTGTCCTTCGTCCCTCCCCCCCGCTTTTCGTACGGTGCAGGGCCATCCGGTTACAGATCCCAGACCTTTGGACATGGGCCACCACAAGAGCCACGTATAATCTGAAAACAGTCCCCACCCCCCCATACCCTCCCCCATACCTCTTAAGTCACCGAGACTTGCACACAAATGGGAGACTCTGATCACGGGGGCCGGGGCATAGTGTGCGCGTCGCCTCCCTCGGCCTGGGGCCCGCTGGCCGGGGGCACCAGGAGCTCAACTGGCTTGGGTTCTAGACCCACAGGTTACAGTTCGTGAACGCCGGGACCTTTGTCCCGATTTTCTTATTATTACTTTTTTTTTCTTTCCTTTCTTATCTCTTTCAGTCTTGCCCACTCGCTTCTTCCCTCGCATACCTACCCCCCTCTCTCTTCCTTCTCCTCCACTTCCACTCGCCTATCCCCATTCCCCCCCTTTTTTCTCCACCCTCCCTTCACTCTCTTAGAGGTCGGGCTCAATTCCTATTTCTCTCCTCCCCCCTCGTGTCCCTCATCCCCCCTCCTTCACCCCCTTTCCTTGTCCTCTAACCCCATCCAAGGCGCTCCTACACTAGGCAGGTGCCCATAAGGCGCGTGGATGTCTATTCTGAACTCAGCACCAACATTGCCTCTACGGATCATATCATGGAATGTGAATGGCCTTGCCCACTTCATAAAACTGAAAAAAATCCTATCCTATCCCAACTCAAAACGCACCGATATCGCACTATTGCAAGAGACGCACTTAGACAAATCAGAATCCGATAAACTACGTCGGGATTGGGTGGGCACTGCCCTGTTTAGCTGCGACCCAACCTTACCCGATACGGAACCCACCCCAAGGAAATGCGGAGTGGCGCTACTGATCCGGAAAACCCTGCCCCACACAGTTATCAAATCATGGACGGACCTTGAGGGCTGCTGTGTATTTGCTAAACTAAGGATAGGTGGTACCTCACTATGTGTAGGCTCTGTCTATGCACCAACTGGCCCAAAATGCCTCTTTTTCCTACAACTCAATCAGCTCCTGACTGAGATAGGGGCATCCCGCTTTGTAATAGGGGGTGACTGGAACCTAGTCAGAGATGCAGTTCTGGACAGAATGGGGCCCTTGGACGTAAGTAATAACGCAGATAGAGCCCTACAAACCGACATACTATCGGACAACGGCCTAGTAGACCATTGGCGACTTATCTACCCGACAGACAGAGAATTTACATTTCTCTCGCCGGTACACAGTACCCAATCCCGCCTCGACTACTTCCTCTTATCCCACACTCGGGACGATTATATACTAGCAGGTGGCCTCTCGGACCACTCCCCAATCAGCATAGCTATTCGATTGGGTCTTGTATCCCCGGGCCGCAAACCTTGGAGACTTGTAATCCATTGCTATCGCTCCCCTCAGGGAAAGTTACAGCTACAGGATCATGCAGCCACTTACGCCCAAGACAATCTGGGCACTGTTGACTCTAGTCGAATCATGTGGGCTGCCGTCAAAGCAGCAATACGGGGACAGCTAATGAAAGACGCTGTGCTGGCGAACAAAGACAGAAAGGAACAACAGGCGGAACTAGAACTCAACATTCGTCGGCTTACTAGACTATACACCGCGCACCCCTCCCTTCCAGGGCGCCGCAACTTAGAATGTGCCCAAATGGCTCTCAACTAGCAATACACCTCCCAGGCCGAGTATGCTCCACAGAGGCTACAAGGCAGACACTATGAACAGGGTGAGAAGGCAGGACGCCTGTTGGCAGCTCAGCTTCGCCAGAGGATGGCTGCTCTCGCTATCCCGGCCATCCGTGCCTCCTCTGGAGAAATACAAACTTACCCGCAGGCAATCGGTAACGTATTTGTTTCCTTCTATAGGCATCTTTACACTCCAGAGACAACATCCAGCTCTGCCCAGATCACAGCCTTCCTGGAGGGCCTTGACCTACCCTCCCTGTCAGAAGAGTGATGTGGCCTTCTGGAAGGGGAAATAAGTAGTCAGGAAATAGAAAGAGTTATCTCAGACCTCCCATACCACAAATCACCCGGGAGTATGGATTCCCGGCGGAATTCTATAAATGGGTAGGGGAAGAGGCGATTGATATCTTACACGCGGTCCTGAACAAAGCCTGTTCAGCGCAGTCCCTGGGGGCCATCTCCAACATTGCCACGATAGCCGTCATCCCTAAATCCGGACGGGACCCCTTATTGTGTGGCAGTTACCGACCCATCTCTCTCCTAAACGGTGATATCAAAATACTAGCAAGCATCCTAGCAAATAGACTACGCAAAGTTATACCGTCCCTGATCCACCACATGCAAGTGGGGTTCGTGCCGGGCCGCACCTCTAGGAACCACTTGCGCACCCTATGTCATACCCTATGGACCGCGAGGGAACTACCGGAGGCGGCGTTGGCTCTGTCCTTAGACGCCGAAAAGGCGATCGCGTAGAGTGGCCCTATTTGTTTAAGACACCTCGAGAGATTTGGTCTGGGAAACAGATTCATCTCAATGGTGCGGCTATTGTATGAACAACCTGCGATGAGAGTTAACTGTGGAGGATTCCTCTCAGACCCTTTCCCTAACCGTAGAGGCACACGACAAGGCTGCCCCCTCTCGCCCCTCTTATTCCTGCTAGCAATGGAGCCCCTTGCTACAGCTATTCGATCCTCCCCTTCCATAACAGGCCTTGCACTACCGGAAGGCATCTCTAAAATCTATTTATATGCCGATGACGTCCTACTAACTCTCACGGATCTAGAACGATCCATTCCAGCGTTGTTAGAGGCCATAGATGGGTTTGCAACCCTCTCCAGCTACCGCATCAATTGGGGTAAGAGTGAGGCGCTCCCCTTCTCGAGAATGACTACTAGAGCAGCCCTCCTAGGCTTCCCATTTCGCTGGACACCAAAACACCTTAAATACGTAGGGGTGCTAGTCAATCTGAGTCTGGCGCACATGGTGGCGGACAACGTGAATCCCCTCATCGTACGAATGAAGCTCAATTTTGCAAAGTGGAGCTGACTGGGCCTCTCTACGTGGGGCCGAGTACAGGCGGTTAGGAAGGTCACGATTCCCCACTTCACTTATATTCTGGGACTCCTCCCCCTACAGGTGCCCCTTCATACGTTACGAAATATCGATGCACTCATCAGAGCATTTGTATGGGGCTCAATGCGACCACACTTCTCGCCTGCCAAGCTCATAGCCCGTCGCTCCCACGGAGGCATGGGGCTCCCGTCGGTGGAGCACTATTCACTAGCACTACACTTGTCTCAACTGTCCCATGTCCTGTCCAACGTGTCGGACCCGCCCCAGTGGGTAGCTGTGGAACGGTTGTTGCTATCCACGAATGAGGGACTTGGATGGCCCTACCGCAACGACCTATCATCCGCCAACTTGGTGAACCCTATTTTGAAGGCATCCCAGGTGGCCTGGAGAAGGGCTCATCACCTGCTTGGGGTTCACCCTCTCCTTCATGCTCAAGCACCTCTGTGGCGCAACAGCGGGCTCAGGATGGGCGGCTAAGTGCTCAATTGGCCACAATGGAAGAGGGCCGGTATCCACACCCTCTCCCATATCCTGGAAAGTGATACATTCAAATCTTTCCTTAGACTCCAGGAAGAATTCGATCTTCAGCCGAGCCAAGAGTGGCGGTACCCGCAACTCAAACACTGCATTAACCAGGGGAATGACGTTTCCCGACGAGGGTCCCAGACTTCACCCGTAGTGACCTACCTTCAACAATGGGGCAACATAGGGGTGTCATGGCGGGTCTCTATGACCTACTCACTTGGCAACTTTACTCCCAACCTCTCCTAGACAAGCTATGCTTACAGTGGCAAACCCGATTGCAACAGACATTTGACCCAGAGGACTGGGAGGACATCCGGAGTCCCTGGACAGAGGTACCCGGGAGGCGTGCTTAAAGTTCTGCCTTTTTAAGGTCCTGCACGATTGGTATTTGTCCCCAGCGAAACTGCATAAAACAGGGCTTTTCCCACATGCGAAATGCTGGCGATGCCCAGAGACATGTTGTGACCTAAAACATATGTTAATTGACTGCCCAACGATTCAACCACTATGGGATGCGGTGGGCTCTACACTGGCCAACTCCGTGCTACTCCCGTCACCACTCCCTCCCTCTCTCATACTTTTACAAGATACAACCACCCTCCTGGATCTCTCTAGACCACGCAAAAGGTTGCTACACACAGCATTAGCCACCGCAAAAACATGCATCCTCCGCCACTGGCGGTCGACGACCCCACCCAACCCCGGAAGAATGGATCGTAGCCATGACCCGTATTGCCATGCATGAAAGAATCCTATATAACCTACAAGATCAAGCCCAAATATTCAACCAAGTGTGGGCTCCCTTCCTCACCACGGGAAGACCGTAGGACGCCACCTGCCATCCTCCCCCCCTCCTTTGTTCTGATCCCAATCCCCCCCTTTTTTGTCTCTCCCCCTTTCTTTTTTCCCTTCTTCCCCTCCCCCACCACCCCTCCCTTTCTTCACTTATTAGTCCCCTCTCTTACTTATTTCTTTCCCTTTTCTCTTTCTTTTTTCACATAGCCTCACCGGGACCGGGTCCTTGGCTCCGATTTTTCCTATTCCTCCTAGTTCATCCCTCCCCATAGAACCTTTTTTCTGAGACACGGAAAGGACACTGAGTATTAAGCCTGATTTACGCTGAATGGTGAGGCAAGACGCAGGCTCCAATGTCCCGATAGATCTGCCACTCTGCTAATACTCTATCCTGGCTTATCTCACTATCACTATCCCGTTGTTACGACATTCAAAGTAAAAGCATCTGGTCTACAATTAGTGTCCTCCTGTGTAGGCGCGCCAAGGCTTGCTTCCAACTCGGACCTCAACACAGTGAGGAGCGAACCTCTTACTCCTGGGGGACCAGAGGACCCTGTACCTATGTTCTTATGGCTTTATTTGTTAGTTGATTTCCCTTATCTCCCCTACCCCCTCTCTTCCTCTCTCCCCCCAATGGCCCCGTAACATTACGCCCCGTTTATATCTCCCCCCCTTATTCTCACTTTCACCTTTTTCTCTCTCCCTTTTTTTCTGGACGACGGGACAAATTTTACAAGATACAAGTGGCAACATCCCAAGGACCTTTTATGTTCTCACTATTATTCTTAGATTCATAGTGTATTACTATTTTGAAAATGTGGGGACCGGAGTCCCTTTTCATTTATGTATCACTTTGCAGTGTTCACAATAAAAATCTTAAAAAATAAAAATAAAAATCCAATCAGTAAAACCAGGGTTATGAATTTTATACGTTTTTAGGAAAACCTAGTGCCTAAAAGGTCAAAACACCAACCGCTGACATCTAGTCACGTGACACTAGGACAAAGTCCATAAATCTGTCTGACCTCGATTGCATGGGTGAGAAGTAGATCGGGCCCGGTTAGCGCTTACCTTCAGACTTAGAGGTTTCTCTGGAGGGAGCTTCATCATCGGGGAGCCTTGGGTCAAAGTCACAGTGAAGATTTCAAGGTTTGGACTTAGTCGTTTTTATGGCAGTCTAAAAATATCCAGGGGGATGGCACAGGAGGCTGTAGCCAATGACAGTTCCATGAGACCCCAATTTTGGATTTTGGCTATATGGGCACCTTTTGTACCACAACCAAAGTCCAGGACTGATAGATACCACTGGGGGGATCAGGACATACTCAAGGTGGGCCCAGGTGTGGTTTAAAGGAGGTGGGAGCCTTTTATGTCCCTGTGGTTATGATCATGAGGCCAGAAAGCTAGCCCTTGGAATTACTCTGTTCATCCTGGATGCAGGTACAGATGCAGGGCTAGCATCTGTGGGTTCAAGGCAGGCTCCTGGTGCCAAAGCAGTCCTTACAGGTATAGCAAGGCAGTCTTGCAAAGTGCACAGCAGGTCACAGCAACAGGCAGTCCTCTAAGTGTCCTTCAAAAGGTCCAGAAGTGAACTGAAAAGTAGGTCTGAATGGTTATATTTTATATCTGTTGTTCTTCCTCAGGAAGGTGGAAGAAGCTTCTCGAAAGTCTTTTTGAAGTACATGGAATTTCCTGACTCCACTGCCCTGACTCAAAGCTGGCCACAGTGACAATGTGGAGGTGGTAAGTCCTTTGTGTGAAGGCAGAGTGCAGCCTTTTCAGCTGCAAGTGGGCTTATGCTCAGCTCCGTCTCTCTATCCTGTGAGCAGATGGCTCAAACAGGCACACCTAATCCCTCTGTGTGACTGTTTGGGAGGAATTCACAAAGTCTGCCTATTACATCCAGTCATGTGATCCAAGACAGGCTGTAGACACAAAAGGGCTAGGGGTGGAAAAATGTCAACTTTCTACAAGTGCCATTTTCAACATTGTAAATAGAAATCTGATTTTACCATTAAATAGGATTTTTTTATCACAATATCATAGTTACCAAAAATTGAATCGCTACCTGGTGCCAATCAAAAGTTAGCACTGATTAAATGTAATAAGGCAACCCAATGTTATCCTTTGGGACAGTAGGTCTAACTTTAGTGAACAATAAATTAAGGACATGTAAAAGTTAACTGTGCATGTCCAGCCTTTTAATTACAATGCACCCACCCCCACTGGATACCTAGGGCCTACTTTAGAGGTGACATATATGAAATAAAAGATGAGTTTAAGGTTTGACAAGGGGGTTATGTTGCCAAGTATGAATGGCAGTTTAAAACTGAACTCAAGGTGCAATGGCAGTCCAGGGACATGTTTGAATGCACTACGTAAGTGGGTGGCACAATAAGTGCTGAAGGGCCACCAGTAGATTTAATTCACAGGCCCTGGGTATATGGTATATCACTCTACAAGTAACTTACAAGTACATTAAATATGTCAACCAGGTGTAAGACGATCAAACACTTTAGCACTGGTTACCAGTGGTAAACTGCATAGCAGCCTAAGACCAACAAAAATGAATTACAGCAACAAAAACAGGTAAACAGCCAAAATGTTTGAGTGGGAAGTCTACAGTAGGTCCGGCAGGTCTAACAATTCTGCATACAGATTCTATGGCATCATAACGTATTGTTTTTTGTAATGAACAGAATGACAAAGGTGAGACTGATATGAGATCGAAGATGTTTAATCTGTTCTTTTTCAATAGTAAAGTTTTAATTTATAGACAGGTCAATTGGGAGTTGTGTTCCATGGTGGTACACATGATGTGAGCTTGAGGTACAAGTGGAATGTTTGTGATGAGCCTCTAGAAAGTGTAGAAGGGACTTCCCAGACGTAGGGCTGGCAAGATCTCAGGTCAGTAGAGAAGATGAACAGTATTAATTGGTGTGGAAGAAATCAAGATTTATCAGTGAAGAAATCAAGAGAGGGGAAGATATATTGAGAATGGTGTAGAGAGAAGTAGTCTGAGGGATGGGAAAGAGTGAAGGAGAGAGAGGCAAGTTACCTTCTTTAGCTAACTTTAAGGTTCTCATTTGCAAGGTCATTGCGCCACCATAACACCACTTTTACAGATGTTTTGATGGCGTAATGCCCTGCCTCATATTTACAAAGCAGAATTAAGCCACTTTTTATGGCTTAACACTGCTTTGTAAATATGGCCCCCTTACAGGGATCACTTTGCATTAAAGGGGCGTGCATTGGTTGTTGCTGTGGGTGTTCCACTGCAACACCCATTGCATTTTGACTCTGCCCCAGATTTACGTGAATTCATAAACCTGAAACAATGCCAACAAGTAATGCCACCCCAAGGGGGGCGTTAGTATGGTGCAACAAGGAGAAATACTTTTATTTCTCCTTGTTTTTGCTTCTCCTATGTCTGCTGCATTCTGCAGCAGACATAGGAGGAGAAAAACTCCATTAATTATAGTTAATGTGCAGGAAGGTGTCCCTTCCTCCACATAAACAATCATTACATAAAGACGATTTCCTACTCCTATGTGTGCTGCCTTGCGACCTCGCAAAATCCGAAATGGGATGCAAAAATCCCATTTCCAAAATGCAAATAGCGATGCGACCCATTACCGACTCGCAAAATTGCGACCTGATTTTGCGACCCGCAAATAGGAAGTCGCAAATTGCGAGTCGCAAACCATATGCAATAGCCCGTTGCAAATTGCGAGTAGTCGCAAAAAGTCCATTTTGCACATCCAGATTACCACTGATTCAGAGCAGGTGGTAACCAGAACCAAAGTATAAAAGGAGACCCAGAAGGCATCTGGGTTACTCAAAATGGCTGAACTGTACATGATAGCATGGAGGAGGAGAGTCCAGGCCACCCAGCAGAGGAGGAGGAGGCAAAGACAGGAGAGGATATACCGAGCCAGGTAGACACTATTTCAACAAACTGAGGAGGAGATATATGAGAAATATAGACTGAGCAGTGCTGCAATCTTAGAATTAATTGAGCTACTGAATCCTCAGCTTGAACGACAGACAATGCGCGGCAGCGCCATCCCTACACATGTGCAAGTGCTTTGCTCACTGCACCGCTTGGCCTCGGGTAGTTATCAGGGGGTGATTGCTTTGGAAGTTGGGGTATCCCAAAGTGCACTCTCACGATTCTTCAGATGTTTCCTAGATGCCATACTCACACACATGTCCAGATACATATCCTACCCAGGAATGAGGCAGAAATTAACAGCACCAAGTTGGACTTCTACAGAATTGCCAACTTCCCCCATGTAATAGGGTGTGTGGACGGGACACATATACAAATTTGCCCTCCTGCAAATCTGGATTATGTGTTCCGCAATAAGAAATGGACCCACTCACTAAACATCCAGGTGGTATGTGACGCCCATAATGTCATTACTGACATTGTAGCTAGATATCCACGGAGTACACATGACTCATACATATTCAGGCACAGTGGTATACACCAACGCCTATAACTTGGGGATTTTGGAGATGGATATCTATTAGGTATTGCTGACTACACCCTGAAACCATACATATAGGTCACTGTCTAACCCACTAATGCCCTGATAAATTTGCCTTTTTTGTCAAACAGGTGATAGTACATATGCCCTGAGACCATGGATACTCACCCCGTACCTAACACCTGGCAACCAGAATGAGAGGCTATATAACAGTGCACATCGGTAGACCAGAACTGTCTTGGAGAGGACTTTTGGCTTGTTAAAGGCAAGATTCAGATGCCTCCACAAAAGTGGAGGTGCACTCCAGTATGCCCCAGAAACAGCATGCAAGATCGTTGCCGCCTGTGCCATCCTACACAACATTGCCACCAGACGTGGGCTACATCTCACCCCTGAAGACACAGACATGGAGGATGAGGAGCAAGAGCTACCACACTGACAGCCTGGGGATAGAAGCATCGTAAATGAGGGCAGACAGAGACGGAACCACATTGCAACCCAATACTTTGGCAGGTACGTGGCAACTGTCACCACACTCACTAATGTCAGACACACATAGGCCAGTTATGTAGTGAAACAAACAAAACATTTTTATTTCTAAACTATGTGAAAGAAGGAATATTGCTGTATGTCACAGTCTGGAATTGTCCATTTGCATTTAAGACATGTTAAAATCATGGGTCATATGTACGAACACGTTTTCCCATAGACACAGAATGGGTAAAACCCTTTGCTACATCTGGCCCCATGTGCCTTATTTACAGTACAGTCTGGTGGCTCACACCCTCCTCCTAGTGTGGCCACCATGGCTCATCCCTGGTGGGTCCCCTGGTCCCTGCCGTGCACTGCTACTCTTTAGCACACGGGACTCGCTGGCAGACACACTACTAATGGTTGACCCCCTCCCGCTGTCCTGAGGGGTCTCCCCTGTGCCCCTTGCAGCCTGCCTGCTCTCCATAAGGTCCACCGCATGGCTGATGTGGCCAAGTCCTCGTGCCACATCCCCTGCAAAGTGCCCAAGTTCCACCTGGAGGCTGACTGTGCTCCTTGACAGGCCTGTTGTATTTGTGGCAAACCGCCCAATAGATGCTGCCAGGCGATCAAAGCGTGCAGCAGTGTGGCGCTCCCTGTGCCTTGCATGTGCTCTGTCTGCCACAAGTTCAGTCACCAAATGTTGGATGGCCTGTGTTAGGTCCCACAGATGTTGATTCATGTGGTTGAACTGACTTTCCACATTTGCCATCCCATTTGTCATTGTGGTCTGCAATCTATTAAGGGTTTTGGTGATGGACCTTAATTGTCTGTTTTGCAGGCGCTGACCCTGAATGAGTGATGCCTCCAAGCCCGCAAAACCTGCTTCTCCGACATCATCCTGGGGCACCAGCTGAACCCTGCACCGGCATCTGCGCACTGGTCCAGCTGCTGGCTCTGTGCGCCTCTCTGTGGGGCTGGGCCCTGGTGTTGTTTCTGCTACCCCCATGTCCTGCGTTTGAACTTCAATGGACCCTGGTGGTGTTCTGCTGGACCCTGCAATGTCACCGGCAGGCTCCTGCAGTGGGTCTGGCCCATGTCCCTCTCCCTGCCTTATGTCGCTGCTGGGGGTGTCTTGTGGGAGACCTGTGGGACATAGGGGATACACTGTCAGTCTCGCACATCTGTTTTATGCCTCATAATAAACATTTGCCTATATTTGGACTACTGTACTGCATTGCCCATAATGCACTATTCTAGATGTTGCTAGACTGGAATGGAGCTAGTCTGGTGGTGCCTGCTTCTGTGTACTGGGATAGTGTGTATACTGCATTTGTGGGTGTCAAAGCATATCTAATGGTACTCACTTTTTTATGTCCCTGGCGCTGAACTGTCCAGTTCTCCCATGCCCAGCATGGCCTCTGGCTCCAGTGTCTGCTCCACCATGCTTTCCAGGGCCCCTCATCTCCCTTATGCGCTCCGCAACCCTCTACTTGGTCCTGGAGTGCAGGTCATACCCCCTTTTGCGAATTTCCTCAAGGGTGTGGTGACTCACCCCTATGTCATTAATCTTCTCCTGTATCTGCTGCCATATTCTCTTCTTCTGAGTGCCTGGGACACTCATTGCTGCCTTTCCAAAAAGTTAATCATGTTGCAGGCAGCATTCTTCTGTTAGCACCTCCAACTCCTTGTCAGAAAATGTCATTTTCCTCCTTCTGCCAGCACTGCCTTCTCCTCCATGGTTGCTGCAGCTCCTCTCCCCTGGGTGTGGCTCAGCAGTTTGAAATGGGTGTGGTCCTCCCTCCTCCCAGGTCTATTTGATGACTTCCTGGTTCTGATGTCATCACCAAGAGCCAGGTAGTGGGTTTCCTAATTGTTGTGGTGCACCTGCAGGCAATTTACGAGTCAGTCGCAATTTGCGACACCCTTCTCGCAAATTGCGACCTCGCTAAAAGCAAAGGTCGCAAATTGCGGTGCGACACCTCTGCAACTCAAAAATTGGTATTGCAAATCTTTCTTGCATTTGATTTTGCGAGTCGGAAATAGCGATTCGCATGGAGTCGCTATTTCCGATTCGCAAAATGTTTCCTACCTACATCTGGCCCACAGTGTGGCAAGGCTAAATTTGGTGCAGTGCTATGCTGCACCACTTCTTAGTAAATGAGGCCCCAAGTATTTTAGGGCCGGTTGGAATTGTCATTAATTTAGCTTTCTCATGCATAATTTCCAGTATTTCATGTTAAAATTGTTACATTATTATGCAATTGTATTTTGGCACTATTTTCTTAGCTCATATTGCATTATAATATCCAAAATGGACATGAGGATTCGTTTGCCATTTTTCACACAAAAAAAAGTGCAAAATCCTGGATTTTGATTGCATGTAATTTTGCATATTTTTTCCAAATGTTTACATAACAGTAAATTGTGTCACTTTCTTACACCACTAGTTTAGATCTGTGGTTTATATGCAAACTTGGTGGGATAAGGGGCTGAGACAGGCCAAAGTGTTGAAAGCATGCGATATGTGTGGTGAATGAGGCATGTAAGGGAGGTGAGAAGTAGATTGGTGGGAGAAGGAAAGACAATTGCTGCACATTTTAAGAGGCTGTGAAGAGAACAAAAGTAGGACCAACAATGGTAAAATACTGTCTTCTGGTGAAGCCGCTCTGGCAGTGGTAATATTACAGCTAAGCATAAAAGAATTACCTGTTGTGGGACCTGGTTTGCCACCAACACTTCCCATTACAGAAAATACGAATGACAAAATAAATTACTATTTATAATTAAACATAAGAGCTGAGCTGACCGTTATTAGTTTCAGAACAAGAGTTCCCTGCCATCTATCTATCTGAAGCTATAGTTCAAACACTCACATGATGACAGAGGGGTGTCTCTGATTTCAGTCCCGTGTTTGCAATTCACACGTTTATTTCTGATTTGCATTTCATTAAGTTATTTATCTTTCACTTAAAGCTGTATGAATCGGTTTTAGCATACATATTGTAACTTGCAATTTTTATAGCGTGCCTAAATCCATATTGCTTGCCATTTACTTGACATGTTTTCAAGTAGTTGATTTAATTTCATATGTGTGTGTTTGTGTGTGTGTGTGTATATATATATATATATTTAACCCCTTCGCTGCCAGGACTTTTCACCCCTCAGGTGCCAAGCCTTTTTTTGCCTATTTATGGCAGTTCGCTCTTAGGCCCTCATAACTTTTTGTCCACATAAGCTACCCACACCACATTTGCACCCTTTTTTTCAAACATCCTAAGGATTCTAGAGGTACCCAGACTTTGTGGGTTCCCCTGAAGGAGACCAAGAAATTAGCTAAAATACAGTGAAAATTTCGTTTTTTTTTAAATAAAATGGGAGGAGGGGCTGCAGAAGAAGGCTTGTTGTTTTTTCCCTGAAAATGGCACCAACAAAGGGTTTGCAGTGCTAAAATCACCAGCTTTCAGGGCCAGGCAGACTTGAATCAGAAAACCCATTTTTTCTACACAATTTTGACATTTTACTGGGACATGCCCTATTTTTACTTTTTTGTGTGCTTTCAGCCTCCTTCCAATTAGTGACAGGAATGGGTGAGAAACCAATGCTGGGTCCCAGAAAGCTAAACATTTATGAAAATTAGATAAAATTCTGAATTCAGCAAGGGCTCATTCGTATAGATCCTACAAGTGTTTCCTACAGAAAATAAAAGCTGAAATAAAAGAATATTGAAATTGAGGTGAAGAAACTGCCATTTTTCTCCACGTTTTACTCTGTAACTTTTACCAGTGATGTCAGATTTTTGAAAGCAATATACCGTTGCGTCTGCTGGACTCTTCTGGTTGCGAGGATATATAGGGCTTGTAGGTTCATCAAGAACCCTAGTAACCCAGAGCCAATACATGAGCTGCACATTGCAATGAGTTTTCATTCTATACCAGGTATACAGCAATTCATTTGCTGAAATATAAAAAGTGAAAAATAGGTATCAAGAAAACCTTTGTATTTCAAAAATGGGCACAAGATAAGGTGTTATGAAGCAGTGGTTATTTGTACATCTCTGAATTCCGGGGTGCCCATACTACCATGTGAATTACAGGGCATTTCTCAAATAGACTTATTTTTTACACACTATCTTATATTTGGAAGGAACAAATGTAGAGAAAGACAAGGGGCAATAACACTTGTTTTGCTATTCTGTGTTCCCCCAAGCCTCCCAATAAAAATGGTACCTCACTTGCGTGGTTAGGCCTACTGCTCGCGACAGGAAACACAAAATGGACACATCACATTTTAACATTGAAATCTGACATGTTTTTTGGAAAGTGCCTAGCCGTGGATTTTGGCCTCTAGCTCAGCCGGCACCTAGGGAAACCTACCAAACCTGTGCATTTTGGAAAACTAAACACCTTGGGGAATCCAAGATGGGATGACTTGTGGGGCTCTGACCAGGTTCTGCTACCCAGAATCCTTTTCAAAACTCAGAATATGGCCAAAAACCACTTTTTCCTCTCATTTCGGTGACAGAAAGTTCTGGAATCTGAGAGGAGCCACTAATTTCCTTCCACCCAGCGTTCCCTCAAGTCTCCCGATAAAAATTGTACCTCACTTCTGTGGGTAGGCCTAGCGCCCACAAAAGAAAATACCTCAAAACACAACGTGGACACATCACATTTTCACAAAGAATACAGAGCTGTTTTTCACAAAGTGCCTAGCTGTGGATTTTGGCCTGTAGCTCAACCGGCACCTGGGAAAGCGTAGTAAACCAGTGCATTTTGGAAAACTAAACACCTAGGGAAATCCAAGATGGGGTGACTTGTGGGGCTCTGACCAGGTTCTGTTACGCAGAATCCTTTGCAACTGTCATAATTTGGCCAAAAAAATACTTTTTCCTCTCATTTCGGTGACAGAAAGTTCTGGAATCTGAGAGGAGTCACAAATTTCCTTCCACCCAGCATTCCCCGAAGTCTCCTGATAAAAATGGTACCTCACTTGTGTGGGTAGGCATAGGGCCCGCGAAAGGAAATGCCCCAAAACACAACGTGGACACATCACATTTTCACACAAAAAACAAGCAGTTTTTTACAAAGTGCCTAGCTGTGGATTTCGGCCACTAGCTCAGCCGGCAGCTGGGGAAACCTACCAAACCAGTGCATTTTTTAAAACTAGACACCTACGGGAATCCAAGATGGGGTGACATGTGGGGCTCAGTCCAGGTTCTGTTACCCAGAATCCTTTGCAAACCTCAAAATTTGGCCAAATAAAACACTTTTTCCTCTCATTTCGGTGACAGTAAGTTCTGGAATCTGAGAGGAACCACAAATTTCCTTCCACCCAGCGTTCCCCAAAGTCTCCCTATAAAAATGGTATCTCACTTGTGTGGGTGGCCCAGGTGCCTGCAACAGAAAAATGCCAAAAAGCTGTAGAGATCGAGGGGATGGCACAACGACTTGATAAGCACATGTTTTTCTTTTATACATCTTTTAGGCTGACTCTGCTTTGGGGACCCACACAAGTGAGGTATCATTTTACTTGGGAGACTGATGGGAACTCTGGGTGATAGGAAATTTGTGCTGCAGCGGTGATCCTACAAAGAAAAGTGAGCAAAATATGCATTTTTTAAGCAAATGTTGAGGTTTGCAGAGTAGTCTAGGTAAGAAAGTGTTGGGGGATCCAGACAAGCCACACCTCCTTGGACTCCTTGGGGTGTCTATTTTTAGAACATGTCTGGGTTTGGTAGGTTTCCCTAGATGAAGGCCGCACCTGGGACCAAAAACATAGGTGCCCCCCAACACAGGTAGTTTTGCAATTGATAAATTTGATGTGTCCACCTACTTATGTGTTGTTCAAGACACTAAGGCCCTCATTCTGACCTTGGCGGGCGGCGGAGGCCGCCCGCCAAAGTCCCGCCGTCAGATTACCGTTCCGCGGTCGAAAGACCGCGGCGGTAATTCTGACTTTCCCGCTGGGCTGGCGGGCGGTCGCCTTCAGACCGCCCGCCAGCCCAGCGGGAAAGAGGCTTCCACGATGAAGCCGGCTCGGAATCGAGCCGGCGGAGTGGAAGCTGTGCGACGGGTGCAGTTGCACCCGTCGCGTATTTCACTGTCTGCGCAGCAGACAGTGAAATACTTGTAGGGGCCCTCTTACGGGGGCCCCTGCAATGCCCATGCCAGTGGCATGGGCACTGCAGGGGCCCCCAGGGGCCCGCGACCCCCCCTACCGCCATCCGGATCCCGGCGGTCCGACCGCCGGGATCTGGATGGCGGTAGGGGGGGTCGGAATCCCCGCGGCGGTGAAGCAAGCTGCGCCGCCGCGGAGGATTCAATGGGGCGGCGGTACACTGGCGGGACCCCGCCAGTGGTGCCGGTCCGACCGCGGCTTTACCGCCGCGGTCGGAATCCCCATTGGAGCACCGCCGGCCTGTCGGCGGTGCTCCCGCGGTCCTCCGCCCTGGCGGTCAAAGACCGCCAGGGTCAGAATGACCACCTAAGGCCCATATTTATACTTTTTGACGCTAAACTGCGCTAACGCAGTTTAGCGTCAAAAAATTTTGCGCCGTCTAACGCCATTCCGAAGCGCCATGCGGGCGCCGTATTTATGGAATGGCGTTAGCCGGCGCAAGCAGACCGGCGCTGCCTGGTGTGCGTGGAAAAAAACCACGTAGACCAGGCAGCGCCGGCGTAGGGGGAAAATGGCGCTAGGGCGTCTTAAAATGGCGCAAGTCGGGTTGACGCTAAAAAATCGTCTTAACCCAATTTGCGCCATTTTTTCGACGCCCAGACGCCATTTAAATGACTCCTGTCTTAGTAAAGACAGGAGTCATGCCCCCTTGCCCAATGGCCATGCCCAGGGGACTTATGTCCCCTGGGCATGGTCATTGGGCATAGTGGCATGTAGGGGGGCACAAATAAGGCCCCCCTATGCCACCCAAAAAAAAATTAAAAATATAAAAAATATACTTACGTGAACTTACCTGAATGTCCCTGGGGTGGGTCCCTCCATCCTTGGGTGTCCTCCTGGGGTGGGCAGGGGTGGCAGGGGGTGTCCCTGGGGGCAGGGGAGGGCACCTGTGGGCTCATTTGAGCCCACAGGCCCCTTAACGCCTACCCTGACCCAGGCGTTAAAAAGTGGCGCAAATGCAGGGTTTTTTGACCCGCCACCTCCCGGGCGTGATTTTTGCCCGGGAGTATAAATACGACGCATTTGCGTCGCCGTCATTTTTTTAGACGGGAACGCCTTCCTTGCATCTCATTAACGCAAGGAAGGCGTTCACGCTAAAAAATGACGCTCTTTGCCCATACTTTGGCGCTAGACGCGTCTAATGCCAAAGTATAAATATGGCGTTAGTTTTGCGCCGAATTTGCGTCGAAAAAAACGACGCAAATTCGGCGCAAACGGAGTATAAATACGGGCCTAAAATTGTGAAAAGAAATGCACTTTGGTTATGTTAAAAAGACCCCTCACCCACCAACCAAGTTGGTGGCATGCTCCATCATTGGGGTCCCACCCGAGACCCCTAGCGTGTCACAGGTGTGCTGCGACTCCTGATTACAGCGGAGCAGGTTTTGTCATTTTTACCATACATACTGGTTGGATTTGGCACGAGGGTGAGTGATGGTTCAGTGGATCAAATTTTATTAACAAGAGATTTCACAAAAATGAAATGCACTGTTAATAACTGAAAGGCCAAAAAACTGAAACAATGACTCACAGCTCGTGAGCTGTAAAGCCATGACAAGGCACCAACCGCTTTACAGTCCATTCACACACCTTCCATACATGACATGCACAAGACCATTCACGCCGCCAGCCACGGTCCCAGCACATTACAACACTTCCATCGACAGACAGCGCCACTTAAGGGCCCATCACTTTCATATGCCCACATGCCTGATACAGCAATCACACCAGCTTATGAGTGTGTGGACTGGCGTTTGGATGGCACCGCCAGCCAAGTGCCACTCCACGCACACCACAAGCCTAGCGCCACCCCACTCACACTGCCAGCCAAGCGCCACTCCACTCACACCGCCAGCCAAGCGCTGCACACACCACCATTTTTTTTAAACACAAAGAAACCACTAATCATAAATAAGTACAAAACTACAAACACAAAAGCTCTAACTGAATACATGACTAACGCCAACCGTGAAACTGAACATATAAAAATATAAAACAGCAGTTTACGCTCACGGAATTTCCCAATAATTCTTCTCTGTGTCCTGAAACAGCCACCCACACACAGCCCAGGCTTTGAAGGACAATCAGGGCAGTATATTCATGTCTCCTTCCTGATACCTCTTTGAGCACAGACTCTACATCTCTTAGCAGTAAACAGATTTTTGGCCGTGGGAGGAATGTGCCCAGCAAAGTGACAATCTTTCAATCTAGCCACATCCTCCACCACTGCTTCTCTAGGAACTCTTGCCTGTTCCAGCATAACAAGGCTAGCTATGATAGACTCCTGAAATTTCACAAATGTCATCCTTGAATCTGGAGAACTATCCTTGAACACAACAAAAGCATGAAAAGTTGCCAAGTGGAACAAGTGAACTGCTAATTTCTTATACCAAACATAGGACTTATGAGCAGCAGTGTAAGGTTCCAACCTCTGATCTACTCTATCAACACCACCCATGTGCTTATTATAGTCTAAAATGCACACAGGTTTGCGCACTTCACTAACCTGAGCCCAAACAGCCACAGGTGAAGTACTCTCTTCATGGATGGTACTTAGCATGTACACATCCCTCTTGTCTACAAATTTAGGAGCTAGCAGCTCGTCATTCCACAAGGCACTGCACTGTTCCTTCTCAAGTTTTTTACAGACAAGCTCTCTTGGATAGCCTTTCTGATTAGAGCGGATTGTGCCACAAGCAACAGTGTCCACTCTGAACAACTCCTTGAACAACTGAACTCCAGTGTAGAAGTTATATACATATAAATGGTCACCTTTGTTAAACAGTCGTCTACCAAGTTCTCACACAATTTCCTCACTAACTCCAAAAGTGGGTGGACAATCAGGGGAGTCAATATTGGAATCCCTACCAGTCTAGACACAGAAATTATAAACATATCCTGTACTACTTTCAGACAGCATATACATCTTAATTGCATACCGTGCCCTCTTGCTAGGAATGTCCTGCCTAAAAACCAAACGACCCTTGAACAGGACCAAAGATTCATCTACAAATATTTCGTTGCCTGGAACATAGATCTCTGAAAAACGATCTACCGAATGGTCAAGGAGAGGTCTAATCTTAAAAAGACGGTCAGAATCAGGGTGATCTCGTGGCAAGGCTAAAGCATTATCTACAAAATGCAACATCCGAAGAAGAAGCTCATACCGGTTATGACTCATGATGGCAGGAAATATAGCAGTTGCCATCAAGGGACTAGTAGACCAATATGAAGACAGTGATGGCTTCCTTATCAGCCCCATCAAAAAAGTTAAACCCAAGAACTTTTTCAATTCCTCTAGATTTGTGGGAATCCACCCGCTAGCTCTAGAGTGTGGCCTAAGTCTGGCAGCATTGTCCCTCAAAAACTGCTCTGCATACAAATTAGTCTGCTCAACAATCTCTTCCAAAAATATATTGTCCATAAACAACTCAAAAAAGTTGACAGGCAAAATGTTTTCTGTATTAAATCGACACCCTGGGAAACCAGTAAACGCAGGCAACTCTGGCTGCTCCATGTTTGGTGCAACCCACGTGTCAGGTCTTCCAATGGGAAGCCTTTCAGCTGCTGGCTCCTGCACCATCAGCACACAAGTGTCCTCCTCTAAAACAGGCCCTTCATCAGCACTGAGATGATCATCAGATGATTCCTCTCTGACAGAAAATTCACTTCCTCCTCTGCCTCAGATGCAGAGTCAGTCTCATAATCATGGTCAGAAGACGACTCAAAAAGCACACCAACAAGCTGCTGAGCGGTCATCCTACAGCTAGCCATGATCCTTCCTACAAAAAGTATCTGGACAAATGCATCACTAACAACCAGCACTGTGTAAGATATGTAACAAACAAAGTGTAGCTTTATCACTAAGAGTTATAAACTCAAAAACTATACCGCTCACTTGCCTGAAAAAGCTTGACTCACCAGCAACTACTCTGCACAGCCACAGCAATCACCAATAATATCCCATTGAAAAGAGAAAAAAAGCAAATTAGACATAAGACAACACAATAATCATTGTGCATAAATCTAAAGACAATTTCACACACAATCCTGCATTCAGTACACCACCTACAAATATGTCAGTCATGCATGGCAACAATACTCCTTTGGAGTACATTTACTTACTTACCTAAAACATGCAACTACACATACCGCAGGACAACCACTGCCACAACTGCAACAAGCCACAGCAAAGGAAACAAAAGCTTTGAACTAGAACAAAAAGAAGAAATATAATAAATGCAAATACTTCGCCAGTTGACAAACACCCCGCCACCAACCATTTTTAAATATTCCCTTGTGTCTAGTGTTCTCTGACTGGGGGCAGATGGGCCTAAAAAAAATAGGCCAATCTGCCCCAAAGGGGGGCAGAAATGCCATAGAATACACTGCCCCCTTTGGAGGGTGACCCTTGCCCAGGGGGCCAACCCCCCACACAAAATACACACATGACCCCTGGCATCTTCATGGTTTCTGCCCCCCCCGGGGGCAGAAGGCTCTAAAAAATCTAGACCAATCTGCCCCCAAGTGGGGCAGAAGTGACCTAAATTATATTGCCCACCCCCCACACAAAGCACACACTCACACACACATGATCCCTGGCGCTAAGTGGATTCTGCCCGCCTAAAAAAATGGGCCGATCTGCCCCCAAGGGGTCCAGAACTGCCCAATAGTAATCTTTGCCCCTTGGATGCAGCCCTTGCTCATAGGGGCACCCCCCAACACAATAAAAAAAAAATCAAAAAAAAAAAAAATCCCTGGTGTCTTCATGGTTTCTGCCCCCGGGGGCAGAAATGTCTACAAAAACTAGGCCAATCTGCCCCCAAGGGGGGTAGAAATGTCCTACATTTCATTGCCCCCTTTGGGGCAGATTGGCCTAGTTTTTGTAGACATTTCTGCCCCCGGGGGCAGAAACCATGAAGCCAACGGGCCACCCCCCCCCACAAAGCACACACATGATTCCTGCTGCTATGGGGATTCTGCCCCCCTTGGGGGCCAAACTGCCCAATAGTGCATTGGGGCCTAGGGGGTGACCTGGGCCCAAGGGGCCGCCCCAACACAAAAAAAGAAATAACAAAAAACAATCCCTGGTGTTAAGTGGCTTTATGTCCCCCTTGGGGGCAGATCGGCCTAAAAATAAGGCCAATCTGCCCCCGAGGGTGGCAGAAATGGCAAGAAAAGGTATTGCCCCCCCAAAGGAGAACGACCCTTGCCCAAGGGGTCGCTCTCCAAAACAAGTAAACACACACACGCACACACACACACACTAATTCCCTGGTGTCTACTGGGCATTCCTGCTGCCCGATTGCATCGCGATCGGGCAGCAGGAATGCTCAAAGAGACATTGAGGGAAAGGAAAACCCTTTCTTTTTCCTCGATGCCTTTTTTACAGGCATTCCCCACCCGAGGTAAAAACCTACCTCCTTGCTGGTAGACACGCTGGAATCAAATGGCTTCCATGTTCTTTCCTCCCTTTCATGATGCCAGCATGCGATCACGCACTGACGTCATGGGGGTGGGGGTTGGAGGGGGAAGGTATTCCCCTTCCAGCCCTGCCGTGGGGCTAACGCTTCTCCTGAGGGCTGTGCAATGGACGCAATGGTTATGTCCATGGCATCTCACAGGCGTAGCCATGGACATAACCATTACGTCCATGGCAATCGAGGGGATATATATATCTATAATGATATTTATATCATGACATATCATGGTTTAGTTTGTACTGAGATTAACAAATTAACATTGTTAGCTTTTCTCAGTGAGTACATATATTGTGCACATTTCTACTATTGACCTAGACAGAGTCAGTAACTTAATGCAAGCTTTTGTGAGTTTGAGCAGTTGTTCAAATAGCGAATTTTATGTCTATTCATACTTTCACTCTTGCAATCAGTGCCACTTCAGTTTTTCCTCTTTGCAAATGATAGTTCATTTAATATAATAACTGGTTGTAACTTCATCTAGTGTTGAAATGGGCGCATTCTTTAAAAGCATGATGGTTAAATGGGTTATTATGGCATAAATATGTACTTGAGTCAAACAGGAAATATGCTAAATAGTTTTTTTTAGTTACTGATGTCCCTGATTACAAAGCTTTGTCTGTGAGTCAGATATCGAGTGGCTCACCCTGTGCAGAGGATATTTATAGGCATTTTGAACACTTCGTCTTTCATTTGACCGTGATGATGATATGTTAGATGTGGATAGGGATGCAATGATTTAATCTATAATGATAATATAGCCTTCTCGAGTAGCTTTGTAGATATGCTTGATCTGATGTTATTTTCTTGTTTTGGGTGTTACACACTGACAATGACACCTACAAAACTACTCTGACAAAGTGAATGCTGCAGCAATCAACCTGCGCACACAGGAGGAAATTAGTAAGAGGCGGAACAACCAGTGGGGGAGAGTTAGTTCCTTGGCCTTCAAGTATCACCTGGAGGCATAGGGGACTGGTGGTGGTTCCCCCAGGCTCCCTTACTACTATATCCGTTGTGGGAGAAGGTCTTGCAGGTCCTACACCTTGAAAACCTGACATAAGTCCCTGGTGGAGGGGAAACTGGTAAGTTAGACTAATGAATGTCTCACTAAACCTAACTGTAGTTTTTGCTCTTAAGTTAGCTGTTGACAATGTGGTGGATACCTTTGGAAACCATATAACCACCAAAGTTACATTTTTAAAATCTCTTGTTATTATCAAATCAATAGCATTATGGTACTATCTCTCGTTTTACTACTGGGCAATATGTGTGGTCAATTTTTGTGTTGTTCTTCATTGATCATTTCTTGCATTTGCTCGTGCTCCTGTTTGTTTGAATGTATTTTGTTGTAGTCATAGATGACAGGTTAAAAATGCCATGGATAAACCCATGAAGGTATGCTGTCTGTAAGTGTTTTCTACCTATCAACAAATTCCACATATGCAATTTAGCAAAGGTGTGTACATATTCACTGCACATAAATTATTAGGAATGTTCACCGTAAAATTTGATAAGTGTTGGCAATGTGAAATTGAAAGGACTTCAACTACTTTGATGCTTTGTTTTTGTATCTGGAATTTATGTTTGGAATGTGATGTTAGTGATTCCTTCTTTACTTCGATATATGCATGTATTTCAAAATGTCAGTCCTTTCTCAAATCACATGTTATGAAATGAATAAAAAGTAGATAATTCCATGTCATTCTGTATGTTGACACTTTCTTGTCATTTCATTGAAGTGATGTAATTGGTTTCCCAACTCAAGGTATGTGGAATTTTAAAACTTATCTCATATTATGTTCTCTGATTGCAGAATGCTTGTTCCCTGGAGTGTGGTGGCACTAAGGCAATTTGTGTGCCATCAAGTGTTCAAACTACATGTAGTATGCCACCCAAAGCATAACAATCTCCCTTCACTTTTGCAATATCCTCATTTTGTGGAAACTGGATGAAGCTGTTGATGTGTCTCATCATTGATAAAAGACTTCTTGTTGCACACCAACAAATTCTTTTTTTTAAAATCCGTCAACAGAATTATACAATATACTGCATCACTATTGCATTTAAACACTGTAATGCTATACATTATACTGTGTCAAATGTAATGAAAAACAGTAATGTATGCATTTTACATTACAAAACAAACTTGCTACCAATTTGAGTGGTGGTGACGCACCTAACATTTAAAATTACACTGGTCCACATCCTAAAATGGCAGCTGGCTGATCTTTCCATCAGAGCATTTGAAATCTACTAGCAGAAGTTGACTTCATAGTAGGCGTAACACTCCATGACAGACACAGTCATAGGTTAACATATGTGATGGCAACACACAAAAGCCAATGGTTGTGTCCGTCTCTGTTGATGAACATGTAAGTTGTGTGGATTACGAAAAAAGTTCACTTGCCTCCTAACACTGCAGCCAAGAAAACCTCCTCCACTTTTGCTGCTGATATTGACCTCTGGGAGTCACAATGCCAGGCAAAGCAGGTGACGGGTCCCTAACTTTTCAGCTGAGGAGTGAGAGCTGCTGACAACGGAGGTCCTGTCCCTGTACAGTCAGCTCTGTCAACCCTGAATAGGTAAATATTTGAATGGAAAATGTATTTCTAACTAAATTATAATATTTTAAACACAGGATAATTGGTCTCTTTTAGTTCTTGAGTGGAGTATTGTGATTGGAGTGTAGACAACTCAATAGTTTGGCTTGGAATAAAATGATGTTTAACAATGTTTTTAAATGTCTGTAATTTGAAATGAAAGGTCATCTGAATAAATAAGGTGACTTTTCATTTCAAGTTGTTTACAAATCAAAATGTTTCATTTACAAACTGCATGGCCCTTACTTCCAGTGGCCAGTAACTGTACCTTAAGTATAAGTAAAAAAATACAGCTCTAAAAACAAGTTCAAGTTTTGGACTTGTTTGAATATGTTTTTATCACTTTAAATGTATCCCATTTTCTGATAAATGAGTATCTTTATGTATTATCCATGTAATGATGCCACATATGGGAAAGGTATATCTTGTGCTGCAAATAGAGATGGCAATCAATCAATCAATTAATCAATCAGTTTTTGTAAAGCATGGCTACTCACCTGTGAGGGTCTCAAGGCCCTGGGGAGGAGGGGAGAGGCCTCATCTGAAGAGCCACGTCTTGAGGTTCTTCCTGAAGATGGTGAGCGATGGGCTTTGTCTGAGGTGCAGGGGGAAGTTGTTTCAGCTCTTTGCTGCAATGTAGGTGAAGGACCCTTTTCCGGCAGTGGTTTTGTGGATGCGAGGGATTATGGCCAGGGCCATCTGGGTGGAGCAGGGTGATCTGGCGGGGTGTGGAAGGAGACATGATGGTTCAGATAGGCTGGTCCTGCGTTGTGTATGGCCATGTACGTGTGGGTGAGCGGCTTGAAGGTGATTTGTTTCTCGACCTGGAGGCAGTGGAATGTCCTCAGGTGTTGAGAGATGTGTTCTCGGCATGGGAGGACCAGGATGAACCTGGCAGTGGCATTCTGGATGATTTGTAGTTTTTTGATGTTTTTAGTCGAGGTGCCAGCATAGAGGGCGTTGCTGTAGTCGAGCTTGCTTGTGTCTAAGGCGTGATTGACTGTCTGCTGGGATCTATCTGAAGATCTTCCGAACTTTGAGCAGTGTGTGCCAGCAGGAGGTGGCGACTGAGTTTACCTGGCAAAGGCTCTCAATTACCCAGACAAATATGGCCCATTTCTACACACTCATTCATATGTCATCAAAAACCATGCTCTTACACATGACAGCCCTTCTATACTGCCCTTAGTCATTCTATTGGGTTCCAACCATAGCATCTGGCTCTAAAATCATTAGGAACATTTTTTATCCTTCAGTAGCTCACAATGATTTGTACTGATCAGTAGTACCTCTCACTATAGGAAATGTTTCAGACCTCTGGTCTATATGATGTTTGTGGACTGATTTGTAAAATGAAAACATTAAAAGTGATAAGGGAACTCAACAGGGCACTACAAATTAGTATTTCCTAGTGTAAAAAAAAGTCAAATTGTGTGTACTAACTTTTTAGAAAAGCTGTGAGGATTTTACAAAATTGTGTCACAGGAAAACAAACAAAACCTCCCACAACAATTTTTTTTTTTTTTTTTTTCTTATCCATACTGGTCAACGCCAATCAGAAGAAGGTGATATGGAAGGCCATCACCAAGAAGGTGCAGACCCTGGGGGTCTACAAGCAGCACAGCAGCCATTGGCACAAAAGGTGGAAGGACCTACAACACTAGACACAAAAGTCATCTGAAGTTCAACTCAGCCAGTCCTCCCAACTTCAGACACACATAAGCCACACAGTGACCCTCCAATGGCCTGCACACCAGCAGGGGTCTATCCAGACATTGATGGTCATTGGAAAGCCCAACAGCAGCATCAATGGGGTAGGTTAATTTCTTGAGTTCTTATTGTTAGATAACTATTTTTGGTTGCAGCAATAATTTATGGCATTAACATGAAGGTTGACACACATCCAATGCGCAAGAGGATTTCTGGAAGGTGCAAGTTTTGTGCATCAAGTTGTGTTAAAGGTGGCCACTATATCCCTTATCCCTACCAAAGGACTGTTTTGAGCAGACACAAGCCTGCCTAAGAAAAAAGAGGTACCTGGATTTTGTTTATGTTATGAGGGGCATTTGTACCAAACAGGCTACAGTTTAGGATTCCGTCAGGTGTGATGCTCGATCACAATTGTGAGGAGGTTATTGTTAGACCTGACAGCCTTAGGGTGGTCATCCCTAACTTTTTGCCTACCTTCCTCCACTTTTTAGTTACTGTTTTTGCTGGTTTTAAGACTCTGCACACTTTACCACTGCTAACCAATGCTAAATTGCATATGCTCTCTCCCTTTAAACATGGTAACATTGGATCATACCCAATTGAACTATTTAATTTACTTATAAGTCCCTAGTAAAGTGCACTATCTATGCCCAGGGCCTGTAGATTAAATTCTACTAGTGGGCCTGCAGCACTGATTGTGCCACCCACGTAAGGAGCCCCTTAACCTTGTCCCAGTCCTGCCATTGCAAGGCCTATGTGTGCAGTTTCACTGCCAATTCGACTTGGCATTTAAAAGTACTTGCCAAGCATAAAACTCCCCTTTTTCTACATATAAATCACCCCTAAGGTATTCCCTAGGTAACCTATAGGGCAGGGTGCTGTATAGGCAAAAGGCAGGACATGTACCTGTGTACCGGTCCCTAAATATGTTTTTACACTGCTGTGAGGCCTGCTCCTTTCATAGGATAGCATTAGGGCTAGCCTCATATATTATTTGAGTGGTAGCTGCTGATCTGAAAGGTGTAGGAAGGTCATATTTAGTATGACCAGAATGATGATACAAAATCCTTCTGCCTGGTGAAGTTGGATTTGATATTACTATTTTAGAAATGCCACTTTTAGAAAGTGAGCATTTCTCTGCACTTAAATCCTTCTGTGCCTTACAATCCACGTCTGGATAGGTTTAGTTGACAGACAGCTCCCTTGTGCTCAGACACATCCCAGACACAGGATACTCAGCCTCACTTGCATACATCTGCATTTTGAATGGGTCTTCCTGGGCTGGGAGGGTGGAGGGCCTTACACTTGCATGTCAAAGGACAGCAGCCTGCCCTCACACAAAGGACTGCCACACCCCAATGAGACCCTGGCAGATAGGATTGAACTGAAAGGGAACCTTGTGCACTTCTAAGACACTCTTTGAAGTCTCCCCCACTTCAAAGGCACATTTGGGTATTTAAACAGGGCCTCTGCCCCTACCAATTCAGACACTTCCTGGAAAAGAGAACCTGAACCAGAACTTGCATCCTGCCAAGAAGAACTGCCTGGCTGCCCAAAGGACTCACCTGGCTGCTTTCTGTGAAGGACTGCTGACTTGCTGTTGCTCTGCTGCCTTGCTGCTCTCTGGCTGTGGTGAGAAGTGCTCTCCAAGGGCTTGGATAGAGCTTGCCTCCTGTTTCTCTAAGTCTCTGGACCAAAAAGACTTCATCTCTACAAGAAGGACTCCTTGTGAGGTGAAATTCGATGCACAGCCTGCCAGAAACAATGCACAGCCTGCATTGCGGTAAAAAAATTACCTGCATGCCAAACTGGGACAACGCAGCCCGACTTCGCATCGAGAAGATCAATGCAGCATCAGTGTAGCAACGGGAAATTTGAAGCATGGCCCACTGGAACAACGCACAGCCAAGCCGGAACAACGCAGCTCAACTTCCAGAGAGGAATCGATGCAGCGCCTGCCATGCAGTAGAAAATCTGACGCAACGCCCACCGAATCGATGCAGCTCCTGTGACTTCGACCTGCCCATGCAGGAAATCCACGGATCATCACCAGGGCATCCAAAAAACCCACAACCTGAAGAGGATCCATGACTGAGCACTGGAAATGGACACACAGCTGTCCCTGCGTGAAAAAAAAATGATGCATCGCTGTGTGCACCCCAAGAAATCGATGCACACCCCTTTGTTTCCACGCATCTCCTCCTCTGCGGTTCTTTGCTATATTTTGCATGCAAACCAGGTACTTTGCGCTTGAAAGTGACATTTATTGCTTCTAAAATACTTAAGACACTCTATATCACTTTAACAGTGATATCTCAACATATACTTATTTTATTTTAATCGTTTTAATCGTTTTAACATGTATCTTATCAGATAAATATTATATATTTGTCTAAACACTGTGTGATGTATTTTTGTGGTGATATACTGTGTTATTGCATGATTTATTGCACAAATACTTTACACATTGCCTTCTAAGTTAAGCCTGACTGCTCAGTGCCAAGGTACCAGAGGGTGGGCACAGGATAATTTGGATTGTGTGTGACTTACTCTGATTAGAGTGAGGGTCCTTACTTGGACAGGCGGTAACCTGACTGCCAACCAAAGACCCCATTTCTAACATGACAGGACTTGTATTTGTGCAGTGCCATACAATGGCTGAGAGTTCACTAACTACCCACAGTTGAAGGTCAACTTGATTTTCTATCTTTTTCTACAATTTAGTTTTTTTCTACCTGACAATTGTTTAACTTAAATCCTCACTCAACATGTCTCTTGCTGGGTCTCAAGCTGGAAATGAAGATTTTGACCTAGTCTTGCTCGAGAGATATACTGTCAAACAGCTGAAAGGGTTCAGCAGGGATATGGGAATATCCACCTAAGGTACCTCCAGAAAGGAGGAATTTCAAATGGTGCTGAGGGCCTGGGCAGAACCCCATTCAGAGGAGGATGCTGAGGAGGAGGGTCCAGAGGATGGCACCTCAGAGGATTTTTTGCCATCAGTGGAGGATGTTACCACTGCAATTGTGCCCACTGCCAAACCAGGGAGCAGTGTCTCTGATAAGGGAATGACCGCAGAGGAAAGGAGAGAGGAGAGGGAATTTCAATTGCCAATGGCAAGGTTAGAAATTGAAGCTCAACAGGAGGAAAGGAGGGCAGAGAGAGCGTTGGCTGAGAAGAAACTTTTGCTGGCTCATGAACTGAGTCTCAAGGAGCTGGTGATCAAGGCAAGACAGTCTGAGCCCAGCAGTGATGGTGGCAGAATACATGCAGAACCTGTTGGGGAGAAAAAGGTTCATATACCCGAGAATGTGGTGCCAAGTTATGTGGTGGGAGATGACATTGATAAGTGGTTGGCTGCCTATGAAGTTGCTCTAAGGGCTCATGGGACCTCTGAGAATCAATGGGGGCGGCCTTGTGGTTTTATGTACCAGTAGTGGGGAGGGACACACTTCTCACACTAGATCCACATGATCAGAATGTCTATGCGCCCATGAAAGCCACTTTACTGGCTAAGTTTGTGTTGACCCCTGAAAAATACCATCAGAGGTTAAGGGACAGCACTAAACTTTCCACACAGACTTGGGTAGACTGTTTTGATTTCTCCAATAAGGCACTGAATGGATGGGTGCGGGCACCAAAGTACATGATTACAAAGGGTTATGTGATTTGATTCTGAGAGAGCATATGCTCAGTATTTCTTTTACAGAGTTGCACCAGCACTTAGTATACAGTAAGCTGACTGATCCCAGGAAGTTTGCTGAGGAGGTGAACCTCTTGGTTAGCACCAGAGTGTCCAAAAAGGTATCGGGGGGGACACCCACAAAGATGGTCAGGGTTCCCAACAGAAGAAAGAGGGGGAGAAAAACTTAAAGATGAGGAACTCTCAAAAGGACCCCAAAACAATTCCCAAGGGGGAGGTAATCATTCCTCTTCTAGGTTTGGGAAGAAACCAGGGTACTTTGACAAGAAGTTAGGGAATTTCATCCCCAAATGCTTAGAGTGCTACCAGCATGGACACTCTAAGGGCGACTCCCAGTGTTCCAAGAGAGCACAGTACACCACTGGAGGACAGACACCTGGGTTGGCTAGTGTAGCGCTCAGGGGGGAGACAGTCCCAGTTAGCTTTGGGGGCAGACAGAGGTGTCCCTAGTATCCCTGGAAGATAAGGAGATGGTGCCTAAAGCCTACATACCTGCCAGTACTTCAAAGTATAGGCAGTGGGTCACCAGTGATGGGCAAAGGAGCAAATATGACTACTGTCAAGAGTCAGTTGGTGTCAGCAGAGCAGATAGTCCCTAATACATTCCACCAGGTCACAGTCACTGACAATCGTGAGAGTCACCTACCGGGGGTTATGGTTCCCTTCACATCTGTGCATGTAAGCTAGTCTGTTTCAACAAACATTAAGGGGCATATTTATACTCCGTTTGCGCCGAATTAGCGTCGTTTTTTTCGACGCAAATTTGGCGCAAAACTAACGCCATATTTATACTTTGGCGTTAGACGCGTCTAGTGCCAAAGTATGAGGAAAGAGCGTCATTTTTTTGCGTGAACGCCTTCCTTGCGTTAATGAGATGCAAGGTAGGCGTTCCCGTCTAAAAAAATGACTGCGCCGCAAATGCGTCGTATTTATACTCCCGGGCAAAAATGACGCCCGGGAGTGGGCGGGGCAAAAAACCCCGCATTTGCGCCGGTTTTAGCGCCTGGGTCAGGGCAGGCGTTAAGGGACCTGTGGGCTCAAAATGAGCCCACAGCTGCCCTCCCATGCCCCCAGGGCCCCCCCCTGCCACCCTTGCCCACCCCAGGAGGACACCCAAGGATGGAGGGACCCACCCCAGGGACATTCAGGTAAGTTCAGGTAAGTATAATTTTTTTTTTTTTTATATTTTTTTTTGGCATAGGGGGGCCTGATTTGTGCCCCCCTACATGCCTCAATGCCCAATGACCATGCCCAGTGGACATAAGTCCCCTGGGCATGGCCATTGGGCAAGGGGGCATGACTCCTGTCTTTACTAAGACAGGAGTCATGTAAATGGCGTCTGGGCATCGTTAAAAATGGCGCAAATCGGGTGGAGGCGATTTTTTGCGTCAACCTGACTTGCACCATTTTTAAGACGCCCTAGCGCCATTTTTCCCAACGCCGGCGCTGCCTGGTGTACGTGGTTTTTTTCCACGCACACCAGGCAGCGCCGGTCTGCTTGCACCGGCTAACGCCATTCAATAAATACGGCGCCCGCATGGTGCTTCAGAATGGCGTTAGCCGGCGCAAAACTTTTTGACGCTAAACTGCGTTAGCGCAGTTTAGCGTCAAAAAGTATAACTACGGGCCTAAATTTAGCAGGCAAACATTATTAATTGAAAAAGCATATACAGTGGTGACAGAGTTACATATACTCCAAACCACATGTTTGTGTCCCTTGTTTTGTCCAGGTGATGAATCAATGCTGAAGCATAGGAGTTATTGAAAGGAACTTTTGCAGATGGACAATGTATATGGTGCAAAGGTTTTTGGTAGATATTTTTGTGACATGAGTTCACTGTTCAAAACAACCAATTTTCACCATTCAGAAGTGTTAAACAATGCCATGAGGATTTAAAGTGTTTAAGAGAAATTATCTAAAATTAAATGGGACTAATGATGGATATTTTTTCAAAACTGTGACCAAATGGGTCCGTAATATGCTCTCTACATGCATGGGATAATGATAGAATAAACCTAGGATTTATAGCCTTTAAGCAGAGGAAGAAATGTAGATAGGCAATGTTTTTTTTTTAAATGACTGTGTGACCATTTAGATTTGCATTCGCATTTGCAGATATGATAATAATGTTGTTATGCCTTTTCAGCATCTTCAGCTGCAGGCAAAGGAGACATTGGCCAGGAAGGCGGGGAAGCAGCTGGCCACTTTGTGTAGGGTGGAGAAACATCAGACACCAATAGACACAGTGGCAAAGAGGGTGAGGGGACTTGAACAGAGGCCATGAGCTCATGATCATCTTCAGAGGTCTCCACAACTGACCTTTGCCACAGGCACTTCCATCCCCTGGCCCCCAGCTGTGTTCAGTGAAGAAATTATTGACCACTTATGCACCATCTCTGTAAGCCAGACAGCGATTTAGTCTGGCATCCAAGGGCTTAGTTGTCAAATTCAACAAATGGGTGAATTCCTGAATGCCATTCATAGTTGAGTCCCTGGCATGCAGAGATTGCTTATGAAGGTAGCCACTGCACTGAACGCAGCCCCCCAACTAGCCCAAACTTGCGCCCCTACTCCCATTCCTTCCTTGTCCCAAAACCCAACTCTTGCCCCAATCCCAAGCCCAATCACCTCTTTACATGCACCCACTCCAACAGACACAAGCAAAACACCCACGCATAAACTCAAACACATCAAGGAACACAAACATACACCCATCCAACATACACACACTACTGACAACATACCCATAGGCACCACAGCACCCACCATACTTACAACCACCATACCCACAGCCACAAGCATCACAACCACAAGCACAACCACCACATCCACAACCAGCACACCTTCAACAAAAAGACCCACCACCACAGACACATGCACCACCAGCACAACTACCACCACACTCACAAATACCAGTACCACACCCACAACATACACCCTATGTCACACTCATCCAAATACACACAATCACATACACTTGAATGTAAAACAACACACACCAGATGCACATGCTCACAATCACCTAAATACACAGCACCTACAAAACCACACATATTCAAATATACACCAGACAAACATGCATCTACAACACATACAGACACCCACACCACAGCCACACCAACCACCTCAACAGCACACTCATCTAAACGGACACACTCACAGAAATGCACACATATGCCAATACCCACCAAATGCAAATGCACACACTCACCTGACGTATACTCACCTTCCAAGGCACACCCCCAAACATACACCAGGTTCACCAGACCCACAAGCACCTACAAAACAGACAGACACAGAATGCCCACTCCAGCTCCTTTTACCTCTCCAAACCCATCCTCTCTCACCCCTTCTCCTCCACATGCCTTTATTGATTACCTGCTCCTGACCCCTAAGAAACAAAAACACACCCCTCCAAAGTAACATCATTGAGGTACATGCTCTGCTCACTAAAAGCCCCTTACTGAGGAGGTTGTCCTTGGCAGTGTCATTAGGAGGCAAGTTCTAGGCCAGACACCCAAATTGTGTGCCCTCACATTTGATGCATAATCCTTAATATTTTTAGTTACATCCGTGATTCTCAGAGACCGTAACTGATTCGTTGATTAAATTATCATAAACTTTGTCCTGCCATTATTTGTAATCTAATAGTAATTGATTGTTTGCAGGGTTATTAATGCAAATGTTAGTTACAAGAACTTAATTTCATTTATGACTGTGACAAATACAGTATTTTGCTTTGAAATATTTGTATAGTGCATACATATGTGACGAAGATTTGTAATGGACATGATAATTTTAGTGTAAACATTCATCATGATAATGGACACTTACACCAAAATAAAACATATATTCTTTTAACTTTGGAATGCAGGTGTGTTTATTTAAAAATGATAAGTGTTGATAATAAACACATAGGCTTTCCACAAGATAAAACACTTTTGAGTTTAATTGAATCTAATGATTTACACAAAATGCACTAGACAAGGGGAATGTGAAATAAATAAATACATTATGGCCCTCATTATGACCCTGGCAGATGGCAGTATTAGGGAGAAAAGTGCTTCCAACAGGCTGGCAGTACTTCTCCCCATAATATGACATTGGCGGTTTGGCACTAGCCAAACCGCCAATGTACCACTCTGTCTGCCATGGCGGTAACAGCCGCCGGGCTGGAGACTTCAGTCTCCAGCCTGACGGCCGACACTAGCCCACCTGCGGGATAATGACCCCGTCCACCGCCATGGTTTTCGTGGCCTCCTTACTGCCACGAAAACCATAGAGGTAGGCACTATCACTGACAGGGAATTCCTTCCCTGTCACTGATGCTGGTTTTCACTGCCCCTCCCCCTCCCCAGATGTCCCCATAACCCCCCTCACTCTCCAGACCCACCCCCAACATACACGCACCTTCACACACCATCACACACACTCATACACACACTGATACCCACATGCATTCATCCATTCACACACACATCCAAACACACTGACATACATACAAGCACACACGCATTCACACAACACAACATACACACACTCACACATCCACACATTCACACACATACCTCACGCAATGCACACCCACATTCACGCACACACAAACATACACACACACCCACAACACACACACAACACCCCCCACTCCCTCCCCTGTCAGAATACCCATCTCACCCCTAGTCATGGGGTCCTCCGGCAGGAGACGGGTCGGGGCACTGCTGCCAGCAGCAATGTCAACCAGCAGAACACCACCATGCCATATCATGGCTTATGATATGGTCTGCAGCGGTTTACTGGTGTGGCGCTGCTGCTGGCAGCAGCACCACCTTACCACCATCCGCCGCCACGACCATAGCCAGAATTCCACCATCCTTCTCGCGAAATTCTGGCTACGGTCATAATATGGTGGTCGGCTGGTAGCCACGGCGATGGTTTTTTGGCTGCCGTCGCCGCAGCGGTAGGTGGTTTTTACTGCACCTGTCATAATGAAGGCCTATGTGTTTTAAGTTTAGAGGTGACATTGAAGGTACATTTCTTTGGTACCTATTTGTTGCACTGTGTAGTGCAATTACTACATTATTTTGGATTTATGTAGTTACAATGTGTAATGTTTATGTATTTGATATGGTAGCTTAGGGAAAATGATTAAAGTCCCCTGTATGGACACATTTTAAATTAGGGATTAATGTAACTTTTTGTGTAGATGTCCATTACCATGAAGGTAGTTAGGACCAAGTTGGTAAATGTAAATGAAACATAGAGGTGTCTTTCTTTACGTTTCTTAAATTACCACATTAGACACATGTGCATTGAACATCATTGTAGTATCGCTTGCAAGTCTTTTTTAAACATGCAAGAGTCCACAGCTAATGTACACAGACAATTCCAATTGTAACAGGTAAAATAGTCACTTATCTTCAGTTATTGCAGCAACAGGAGTTGATTTTCATCGTGGTCCAGGAGCAGCAGCAAAGGTAAGGCTTGTATGATCAGGTTCATGGCGGCATGGAAAGTGAAAAGTAAAAAAATGTACATTTCAACCTCATATGCATTTGATTCTACCAACTCAGATGTGGAGATTTAGCCGCCAAAGTTATGTTGACGGGAAGGCACTTCTTGACTGGCCCCCAGGTAAATGTGGCTGTAGTCCCGCCACCAGCTGCTTATGCCTATTGCATTATTGAATGGGTGGGAAATACTGGCAGTGACAGCAGTTCACCAACGGACCTTCATCTATGTGCACGCCAGCATCTAAATAGAGATGGGGGACCAATTAGTTGGCAGACAGACTCTCCGCTGGAAAAATGATGGCAGGAGCAATTCTGTCAAGATCTATATCAGTCCTTCAGTCTCAAATATGAAAGTCCAAAGTCTTCAGCAGGGCAAGACAGGAAGCTGCGGCTGGAGTGAGTCCCTGATGTTGGACAGCCTTTGGATGAGGTCCCACTGAAGCAGTTGGTTTTTGGAGAGAAAGCTCAGAGCAGGGGAAATTTGAATTTAACACCCATAGAAGGTACCATACAGGCCAGATACTTTTAGCTCCTCCAGTTGGTCAAGATTTCTTCATTCATGCCTTTTTTGGTGCTTGGATTTCTCCAGCAAAGCAAGGCTGTAGCCTGTAGTGAAGAGGACGTTAGAAGGCCAAAGACTGTCTCTGCGAGGTCCCACTGCAGACGTTTTGTGACTGTGATAAAGCTAAAAGCAGTGGAAACCTAAATCTGCAGGCCAGTGGCAATGCACCTTTTTAGGATCGACTTAGCAGGGTTGTCCTGGTCCTCTGGAGGTCTTTGAAGACAAAAACTTTGTAAGTCACTTGTTTTCAAGGATAGAAGTTGAGTTCAGCCAGACACAGCCAATGGTTCCAGGATCTCAGGAACAGCATTTGGGGGTTAGTATTTACTCCAGCAGAGGCCATCAGCAAGGTCCAGATCAAGCGCAGTTGGAACAGGTCAGACTGGAATCTTCATTAAGGGTCTTTTGTACCTTGTATCCATGTAGCTTGAACACCAAATCTGCCTTATTGTCGAGATGGGGCCACTCACCTGAAAAACAGGATGTCTGCAGGGGAAATGGTATGCCCCCGGCCTCCTGGAACACCTCTCACCACTTCCTGGTGGACACAGAAACCCCGGCATGTGTCCCAAAAGGAAAGGGACAGTGGAAGAGAAAGAGACAAAACACTGCCACGTCTTGCCGGTCTAGCCAGGCACCCTGTATCTTTGAGGGGGCAGGTCATTTTTGACAGAGTGATAGTAGAGTTAGTGCACTCAACTTCCTTGAAACTGAATCTCTCTTTCTGATATGGGCATGGGAGCGGTAGAAGAACACCGGGATGCTCCAGCACTTTTCCTGGATAATAATAACACTTGGCACAATTACTAACACTGCATTACCAAAAACCCAAACTGAGTACCATAACAATAAGTACTGCAACACCAGGGCTGGCTTCACAGAGATTCACTGTTTCACACTACAATTAGAACTGTGGTTGCACTTATCATGCACAAGAAAGACAAACATGGGCATTAATTATATCACGTATAACTTTCCTGCATGCATAGTGTTAAACTAAAAGGAACAAAAACAATCCAAGAAATAGAAATGTCCACTCTGGGTTAAAGCAAATTCCTCAAACTGGAAACACAGGCAAAAATTACACAATTTAAATCCAAGAGTTATGCTATTAGAGAAAGAAAAGTCACGTAAATGCTCTTTTAAAATAGCACTGTCACTTTTTGTAGTACTTGAGCTCAAGCAGATTTCCTGAAGCACATTTAGGCCAGTAACTACAATAATAATGTAGAATGTTCAGAAATGCATTTGTCTCTTCAAGATAAGCACTCTGCCAAAATACGAGGTCTGAAATACACCAGCTGTTCTACGAAAGCACGGCGCTCAAAGGACAAACTCCCTGGAGAATACTAGTCACTTAGCTGCAGTCTTTTCCGGAGTGCTGGAGGAATGCCTGGTGTCAGCTGGTACAGGAATGAAGAAAAGAATTGCCTCAAAGGTCCTGAATACGAGGATGACAGCAGGGGCTGGACTGCCAAATCAGATGCTGAGATCAGGAAGCAAAGCAGAGCCAAGCAGGGAGGCATGCTTCACTCTCCTATTTATAGCCTATCAGGAAAACAGTTGAGTTTCCACATGTTGATGAGTCTCCACACCCAATCAGAAGCACATGTCTACACCACGGCCAATTAGAAGCACATGTCTACACCTGTTCACATTAGCAAACAAGCACTGGTAAAACAAGCATTGACAAAACCAATTGTGTAACACAGCACATTATGTTTACCTAGAAACATGAAGGTTTAACCAAGAACAGAGATATGATTTAACCCTAATCCCTGGGGATGCTGACAGATAACGCAGGAGGCACCTTGGGGTTTTCTGACAGTCCTCCCAACCAAGGACCCTCTCAAAGGGTGGGGCTTGGAAGGGTGCAGGTCATGGAATCTTTTAGTAAGACCTGAAGCATGAACTGTGGACGCAGGTTCCCAGGAATGGTCCTCAGGCCCATAGCCTTTCCAAGCCAATAAATAGTGTAGTACACCACGGACATGCCTGGAGTCAAGAATTTTGGCCACTTCAAATTCCCATTGCCCATCTACTTTTACTGAGGGAGGTGGTGGGTGTTGGAAAATGGGTTATTGGTAGGGCAGGTAGGTACCTACACCTAGCAACAAGCCACTAACCTCCACATAGGTACAGTTAGGTCTCAGTAAATTAATCCCAGCTCTACCCTTGGTAGCTTGGCATTGAGCGTCAAGGCTTAACTTAGGAGACAAAGTGTAAAGCATTCAAATATCACAAAACAGTAATTAAATAAAACACAGGAAACAGTTTAAAAATCCAAAACCAATTTATAAAAATAGCTTATATTTTTATCTTTAAAATGACACAAAAACGATTAAAATCGTTTCAGGGGAACCGGAGATATGAATTTTTAAAGTATTATTATTTTCTAGCGCTTAGAAACAAAAAGCGCCAATCGGGTCATCTGGTTGCACCAGGACCGGGGCAAAGCCAAACTTTCAGGCCGACCGCAATGGAGCCCTGCTCGGCTACAAGTCGCGGGAGGCCTCGGTTAAAAAGTTACCTTCTGACTTAGTCTCTTTTTTTGATGTTTTTCTTCCCCGGGACGAACCTGCCAGTTGCATCCGACCTCCTGGAGCCCTTGTCCGGATACGCGAAGTCGGTTTCCTCAGTGGTGATTTTTACCTTCGGACTTAGTCGTTTTTTCGAGATGAAAATCCTTCAACCGGGGTAAACCTGGATCTTGATCCGACGTCCGTGGAGCCCTTCTCGGATACGATGGCTGGAAGGTCCCGGTCAACTTTTTACGTTCGGACTTAGGCCCTCATTCTGACCTTGGCGGTCGGCGGAGAGACGGCGGTCGGACCGCGAACAGACCGGCGGTATTAAAAATGGCATTCTGACCGCGGCGGTCCCCGCCGCGACCGACCGCCACTTCCCCACTCCGACAGCCACGGCGGTCATGACCGACGGGCTGGAGTCTGCGCACTCCGGTCCGGCGGTCGACCCAAGACCGCCAACGGTATCATGACCCTGCTTACCGCCGCGGTTTCTGGCAGTCGGGAACCGCCATGCGAACCATGGCGGTAGGCACTATCGGGGCCAGGGAATTCCTTCCCTGGCACTGATAGGGGTCTCACCCAACCCCCCCACTGCCCCCCCGAGTCCTCCCCCCACACCCTCCACCCCCCTGCCACCCCCCAGAGGTGGTACGAACCCCCTCCCCACCCCCACCCCGACATGCACATACACGCACCCCGACATGCACACACCCCCTACACACACACATACACAACGGGGACACATACCCGCACACATACATGCCGACATGCGCACCCGCCGAACTACACACATTGCCCATAGGCACAGCAGCACTCCCCGCCCGCATGCACGCACTCACACACCCCCTCTACACACTCCCACGCACACCCCCATGCACGCACACATCACACAACACCCCCCCACCCCCTCCCCTCACGGACGATCAACTTACCTTGTGCGTTGGTCCTCCGGGAGGTGACAGGAGCCATGGGGAGGTGACCGCCAACAGAAGACCGCCAACAGAAGACCGCCACACAGAAATGTGGGTCGTAATTCTGTGGGCGGTGTTCTGCTGGCGTGGCGGTGGAGGTTGACCAGTCTCCACTTTCCCGCCGACCGCCAGTGTGGCTTCTGGCGGTTTTCCGGCGGTACGCTCCCAGCGGTCAGAATGCGCACAGCGGCATACCGCCGCGGTCGGCGGTCTTCACCGCGGCGGTAACTCGGCGGTCTTGCGAAAAGACCGCCAAGGTCAGAATGACCCCCTTAGTCTCTTTTTTGGATGTTTTTCTTTACCGGGACGAACCACGAAGTCAGGCCGGGTCGCGGTTGAGGCAAGCCGGCTAGAATTTCCGCGTCGGGTCGGTCACTTTATGGAGATTTTTTTCAAAAATTCTCCAATCTTTTCCAAACTTCTGGGGCTTCACCCAGATGTTCTTTTAAGGTTCTTTTGGGGTCCACAGCTCACCCCAAGGGTCCAGAAGTTCTGTGATGGTCCTTGGGGGTGCGGACTTCAACTCCCAGAATGCACCTGGCGCAAACTCCTTTTTGGCCACTGGACAGTGGTCAGCTGGTCGCTTTCTTCAGGAGTTGGTGCAGGGGACTCTGGTTAGCAATTTTTCACCTGTAGCAAACAGGGAGTCCCTCCTTGAACCAGTTGAAGCCAGGCAAAGTCCTTCTTCTGGTGAAGCCCAAGTGTGCAGCTGGTGCAGTCCTTCTGAGTTCAGGTTCCAGGTGCAGGCCAGGGGTCCAGCAGGGCAGTCCTTCTTCTCCTTTAGTTCCTTTCTTGTTGAAATCTGGTAGGGATCTGAGGTGTGGGGTCAGGTCTGCCAGTTTTATCCTTGCTCCTGGGTGAAAAGCAGGGGGGTCCTGATCCTCCAATCAGGTACAGGGTCGTCCCCCTGTGATGACCACTTCCTGGGAAGTGTGGCAAAAATCCATCCCAAAAGGCAACAGTCTCTAAAAATCCAACATGGCTGAATCTGATTTTTGGAGGTTACATCTGGCTGAGCCCACCCACTGGTGTGGCTAAAAATCATAAACACACCCCTCTCCTGCCCTCTCCTAATCTAATCAAGGGGGCACCTAGTTGTCTGGGGTTGCAGGATGTGGGGGTGTTGCTGGGTGCTCCAAATGTCCTTCTCTGCCTTTGAAGACCAGTTTGGCCGCCCTCCCCCTTCCTGCCTCACCATCTGCTGAGGGGAGATTCTCTCCCCCAAGCACATTCCTTTGTGTGAAGCCTGGCCACTTCACACCTAATCAAGGCAGCCTGGCAGAAGCTGCTGCAGGCTGGCCAATCAGAGCACAGCAGCAAAAACAATGCAGAGCTGAAATTGGCAACTTTTTAGGTAAAGTCTAAACTTTTTACCTGGACAAGTTATATTAAATCCAACAACTGGAAGTTGTGGGATTTATTACAACAATCAAATTGATACCAAATTCTTGGTATGTAACATTTAAGGAGACTTTAAAATTTAAAATAAAGTCTGCCCATTCTAGCCTATGAAGGCCATTTACTTCAATGAGGGAAAAACGAATTTGGCTGTTTTTACCTCACCAGGGCTTATAAATCTATTTTTATAAAGTCCCTGCTTATAGTTACATGGCACCCAGCCCTAGGGGCACATAGGGCACACCTTAGGGGTGACTTATATGTAAAAATAAGGTAGTTTAAGACTTTGGAAGTACCTTTAATACCAAAGTCGAATTTGCATATAACTTTAATTTAAAAGCAGCCAGCAAGGCAGGCTTGCTTTTAAAATGACACTGGGCACCTCAGCAATGCACCTAGGTGTGCACCACCTATGCTGTGGTCCCTAAACCTACATGCCCTACCATATACTAGGGACTTATAGGTAGGTTAACTTAGCCAATTATAATTAGCCTAATTTGCATATCCATTTTACACAGAGCACAGGCCCTGGGACTGGTTAGCAGTACCCAGGGCACCATCAGAGTCAGGAAAACACCAGCAAAAAGAGGAAAATGGGGGCAAAAAGTTATGGGGCCTCTGCAATCAGCCCTAGTTTCTCACACAACCCCCGCCCAGCCCACACGCCCAGGAGACTCAGCCCAACCCTGGGAGAGTCTTCCTGGCTTGTTAGGCGAGGAAGACAGTGAAGAAAACTGGCTGTCCCTTTGCAGGGCCTACTCTGCCTTATATCCTCCTGTCAGGGTCACTCCCTCTGGGTAGTGAAGCCATCCCAACAGTAAAAGGACCCAACTCAAACTGAAACTTCCTTCTAGGGGGGTCTTCCTCCTCTCTCTCTGTCAACTTGGGTAGTGAGGTGCCCACCTCCCCTACTCCTAACTTTGCTAGGGCAACACCTAGCTTACCCAAAGAGGTCACCCAACACTTGAGCAACCCCACCATGACCAATAGGGTCGGGGGGCCTACTTTGCTATTGGCCCTGGGGTCTGCCTCCCAGGCCAAGTACAGTGCTGCCAGGAAGGCTAGCACCCAGCAGAGGCTACTGACAGCTGTCAGTACCCAGAACCACACCCTAAGCTCTCCACTGACAGGTGGCTGAGCTGCTTTAGGGGCATCTTTGGGGTCCTGGCACCCCTCTTGCTGTCTAGAGTGGGGGGCTACCACCTCCTGTGGCAGACACCCTCCTTCCACTCTCCCTTCTGTCAGTGCAGGGGCAACACCTTGCATCTGGACAGCTGCCTGACTACTCAGGACTTCCTTGGGGTCAGGTGAGGCCTCACCAGTGCCAACTCTGGGCTCCCCCCCTACTGGGGCAGAAGGCCCTTGGCTCCCTGGAACTCTCTTTAAGAGTGGCCTACCCTTCCTTTTCTTCTTTCCTTTTCTTGGGGACCCCTGTCTCTTAACTGTAGGGACTGACTCCCCAGGACTTTGGGTTTGGGGGGAGCCCTGGGCGACCACCCCATCTGTGACCAGGCTCACCTCTGGGAGGTCATTGCCCAGGATACAATCTAGGGGGAGGTCAGCACTGACTACCACCCTAATCCAGTCAAGGATACCCTCCCTCTCTAGGGGCACTATGGCTACAGGTTTGGAGGTGACCTCCCCTGTGGCTATCCTGACTTTCTTTGTCTTTCCTGGGACATACATGTCTGGCGTCACTAACCAGTCACTCACTATAGTGTGACTGGCACAGGTGTCCCTCAGGCCAGTGGTAGGGATCCCATTCACTTGAATGTGGTGGAAGTGCCTACTCCCACCCTCAGGGATCACCAGCTTACCATCTGGTCCTGTCTCCCAGCACAATGCTAGGAGGACTTCATCATCTGAGGAATCCTCCTCTATGGCTACACTGGACAGCCCAGTGCTAACCACCTTCCTTGGACAGGCTGCATCTCCTCTGAAGTGACCTGTCTGCTGACAGTCAAAGCAAGCCCTACTGTCCAAGAGTTTTTTTAACCCTGGGTCTCCCTGTCTCTGCTTGTCAGAGTGGGAGTGGGATTTACTCTCCTCCTTCTTAGGGTTCTGGGGTACAGAGGGAGTCTCTGTGGTGGGCTTACCACCTCCCTCCTTAGGTTTTTGGGGACCTGTCCCCCCTTCTTGGAGTCTCCCCCCTGGGACTTGACAACCACCCTGGTTCTCAACCACTCATCAGCTGCCTCCCCTAGCTCTCTAGGGTTGGTCTGCTTAGAGTCCACTAGATGCTGGCGTAACCTTTCTTGGGTACAATTGGTCAAGATGTGCTCTCTCATGATCAGATTGTATAACCCCTCATAAGTATCTACTTTGTTACCAATAATCCAGCCCTCTAGTGCCTTTAGTGAAATGTCCACAAAGTCAACCCAAGACTGGGTACTGACCTTCTGGGTGTCCCTGAACTTCATTCTATATTGCTCTGGGGTCAGACCAAACTTCTTGGCTAAGCACCTCTTCATACTAGGGTATGAATCTGCCTCCTCCCCCCTTAAGGTCAGAAGCCTATCCCTCCCTGAGTTGGGGACCAACTCCCACAAAAGGGAACCCCAGTATTGAGGCCTAACCCTTCTCATTTGGAGTGCCCTCTCAAAGGCCCCTAGCCACTTATCTATGTCATCCCCCTCTACATAGGCAGGAACCACCCCTTTGGGTAATCTGGGGCAAACTCCCCCACCCATGGACACCTCAACTTCTTTATCGCTGCCTCCATCTCTTTTCTCTTTGTATGCCCACTTTTTCTTTTCTAGGGCCAGCTTCTCTGCTTCCAAAGCTATGTATGCTAGCTGGGCCTCCAGCTCTCTTTCTCTGATGGATGGGTTCTCTCCTCCTGAAAGGACCCCCTTCCCACCACTAGCTTTGGATCTGCCCCTAGTGACTGTGTTTACTGAGGACCGTTCTTCCTCATCCTCACTTGGGCTCAGATGCCTTCCCTCCCCTGAGTGGTTAGAGCTTGCATCCTCCCTTCTTTCTCCCTCCTCTGGAGCTTCTTCTGACTCTACCTCTTGGGCCTCAGCCCATGCTGTCAGGGATGTGATCAGGATTTGCTTCCTGAGATCAGTGGTTGCAGGCAACCCTCTTTCAATACACAACCCCCTAAGCTGGACTACTGTCAGTGTGGGTAGGCTAGCCAGATCAAGCTCCATGGTTCCCTAGTTTTGTGTCAACAAAAACATTTTGCAAAAATTGGAAACAAGAATTTAGAAAAATTAAAAAAATTCAATAATTGAAATTAATCCAAATTAAAAATTAAAAACAATTTTTGCACTAGGACAATTTAAAGGATTTTTAATTTGTTTTACCTAAAACTGTAACGTGATATTGAACACAAGTACAGGATCCCGTCGCTGCTTCCAATTATGTTGGAAAATGGGTTATTGGTAGGGCAGGTAGGTACCTACACCTAGCAACAAGCCACTAACCTCCACATAGGTACAGTTAGGTCTCAGTAAATTAACCCCAGCGCTACACTTGGTAGCTTGGCATCGAGCGTCAAGGCTTAACTTAGGAGACAAAGTGTAAAGCATTCAAATATCACAAAACAGTAATTAAATAAAACACAGGAAACAGTTTAAAAATCCAAAACCAATTCATAAAAATAGCTTATATTTTTATCTTTAAAATGACACAAAAACGATTACAATCGGTTCAGGGGAACCGGAGATATGAATTTTTAAAGTATTATTATTTTCTAGCGCTTAGAAACAAAAAGCGCCAATCGGGTCATCTGGTTGCACCAGGACCGGGGCAAAGTCAAACTTTCAGGCCGACCGCGATGGAGCCCTGCTCGGCTACAAGTCGCGGGAGGCCTCGGTTAAAAAGTTACCTTCTGACTTAGTCTCTTTTTTTGATGTTTTTCTTCCCCGGGACGAACCTGCCAGTTGGATCCGACCTCCTGGAGCCCTTGTCCGGATACGCGAAGTCGGTTTCCTCGGTGGTGATTTTTACCTTCGGACTTAGTCGTTTTTTCGAGATGAAAATCCTTCAACCGGGGTAAACCTGGATCTTGATCCGACGTCCGTGGAGCCCTTCTCGGATACGATGGCTGGAAGGTCCCGGTCAACTTTTTACGTTCGGACTTAGGCCCTCATTCTGACCTTGGCGGGCGGCGGAGGCCGCCCGCCAAAGTCCCGCCGTCAGGTTACCGTTCCGCGGTCGAAAGACCGCGGCGGTAATTCTGACATTCCCGCTGGGCTGGCGGGCGGCCGCCTTCAGGCCGCCCGCCAGCCCAGCGGGAAAGAGGCTTCCACGATGAAGCCGGCTCGGAATCGAGCCGGCGGAGTGAAAGCTGTGCGACAGGTGCAGTTGCACCCGTCGCGTATTTCACTGTCTGCGCAGCAGACAGTGAAATACATTTAGGGGCCCTCTTACGGGGGCCCCTGCAGTGCCCATGCCAGTGGCATGGGCACTGCAGGGGCCCCCAGGGGCCCCGCGACCCCCCCTACCGCCATCCGGTTCCCGGCGGGCGGACCGCCGGGAACTGGATGGCGGTAGGGGGGGTCGGAATCCCCTCGGCGGCGCAGCTAGCTGCGCCGCCTTGGAGGATTCCAATGGGCGGCGGTACACTGGCGGGTGACCGCCAGTGTTGCCGGTCCGACCGCGGCTTTACCGCCGCGGTCGGAATGCCCATTGGAGCACCGCCGGCCTGTCGGCGGTGCTCCCGCGGTCCTCCAACCCGGCGGTCATGGACCGCCAGGGTTGGAATGACCACCTTAGTCTCTTTTTTGGATGTTTTTCTTTACCGGGACGAACCACGAAGTCAGGCCGGGTCGCGGTTGAGGCAAGCCGGCTAGAATTTCCGCGTCGGGTCGGTCACTTTATGGAGCTTTTTTTCAAAAATTCTCCAATCTTTTCCAAACTTCTGGGGCTTCACCCAGATGTTCTTTTAAGGTTCTTCTGGGGTCCACAGCTCACCCCAAGGGTCCAGAAGTTCTGTGATGGTCCTTGGGGGTGCGGACTTCAACTCCCAGAATGCACCTGGCGCAAACTCCTTTTTGGCCACTGGACAGTGGTCAGCTGGTCGCTTTCTTCAGGAGTTGGTGCAGGGGACTCTGGTTAGCAATTTTTCACCTGTACCAAACAGGGAGTCCCTCCTTGAACCAGTTGAAGCCAGGCAAAGTCCTTCTTCTGGTGAAGCCCAAGTGTGCAGCTGGTGCAGTCCTTCTGAGTTCAGGTTCCAGGTGCAGGCCAGGGGTCCAGCAGGGCAGTCCTTCTTCTCCTTTAGTTCCTTTCTTGTTGAAATCTGGTAGGGATCTGAGGTGTGGGGTCAGGTCTGCCAGTTTTATCCTTGCTCCTGGGTGAAAAGCAGGGGGGTCCTGATCCTCCAATCAGGTACAGGGTCGTCCCCCTGTGATGACCACTTCCTGGGAAGTGTGGCAAAAATCCATCCCAAAAGGCAACAGTCTCTAAAAATCCAACATGGCTGAATCTGATTTTTGGAGGTTACATCTGGCTGAGCCCACCCACTGGTGTGGCTAAAAATCATAAACACACCCCTCTCCTGCCCTCTCCTAATCTAATCAAGGGGGCACCTAGTTGTCTGGGGTTGCAGGATGTGGGGGTGTTGCTGGGTGCTCCAAATGTCCTTCTCTGCCTTTGAAGACCAGTTTGGCCGCCCTCTCCCTTCCAGCCTCACCATCTGCTGAGGGGAGATTCTCTCCCCCAAGCACATTCCTTTGTGTGAAGCCTGGCCACTTCACACCTAATCAAGGCAGCCTGGCAGAAGCTGCTGCAGGCTGGCCAATCAGAGCACAGCAGCAAAAACAATGCAGAGCTGAAATTGGCAACTTTTTAGGTAAAGTCTAAACTTTTTACCTGGACAAGTTATATTAAATCCAACAACTGGAAGTTGTGGGATTTATTACAACAATCAAATTGATACCAAATTCTTGGTATGTAACATTTAAGGAGACTTTAAAATTTAAAATAAAGTCTGCCCATTCTAGCCTATGAAGGCCATTTACTTCAATGAGGGAAAAACGAATTTGGCTGTTTTTACCTCACCAGGGCTTATAAATCTATTGTTATAAAGTCCCTGCTTATAGTTACATGGCACCCAGCCCTAGGGGCACATAGGGCACACCTTAGGGGTGACTTATATGTAAAAATAAGGTAGTTTAAGACTTTGGAAGTACCTTTAATTCCAAAGTCGAATTTGCATATAACTTTAATTTAAAAGCAGCCAGCAAGGCAGGCTTGCTTTTTAAATGACACTGGGCACCTCAGCAATGCACCTAGGTGTGCACCACCTATGCTGTGGTCCCTAAACCTACATGCCCTACCATATACTAGGGACTTATAGGTAGGTTAACTTAGCCAATTATAATTAGCCTAATTTGCATATCCATTTTACACAGAGCACAGGCCCTGGGACTGGTTAGCAGTACCCAGGGCACCATCAGAGTCAGGAAAACACCAGCAAAAAGAGGAAAATGGGGGCAAAAAGTTATGGGGCCTCTGCAATCAGCCCTAGTTTCTCACAGTGGGGCATTGCGGGTATCAGGGGAATAGGGAGAGAGTAACAACACATGAAACACGGGGTGTACCTTGAAATCATCTGGCAATGTCAGTTTTACTACCACAGGATTGATGATTTTGACAATAGGAAAGGGGCCTAGAAATCAGGGGTTTAATTTTCTGGATCCTACAAGATGGAGATTTTTTCATGAGAGCCACACCTGATCTCCTATCTGATAAGAGGGAGCAGGTCTCCTTCTTTTGTCTGCTTGTTTTTTTTACTTGAGCTTGGTAGAGTTTTAAATGGTGTTGTACTTGTTTTTGAGTCTCCAGTAACACTTCATGGTGTTTATGTACTGATGGGACTCTTGTGGATGTTTGGGACCCAGTTATAGGTAGCATTCTTGGGTGCAGGCCAAACAAACAGTAAAATAGGGATACTCCTGTAGCCATGTGCACACTGTGGTTATATGCAAATTCAACAAGAAGTAAAACCTTATCTCACTCAGTAGACCATGTGTCAATGTAACAGCTCAGGATTTGCTCCAGCGATTGGTTTGCACGTTCCGTCTGCCCATCCGTTTGTGGGTGATATGCAGAGGACAAGCAGATGTCCATACCGACAGAGGAACAGAAGCTACGCCAAAACCGTGATATAAATTGGGGGCCATGATCGGAAACAATTGTGGTGAGTAACCCATGAAGCTGTACGATATGTTGGACAAACAAATCAGAGAGCTTGGAAGCCATGGGGAGGCATTTTAATGGAACAAAATGAGCCATTTTAGTTAGGTAATCTACAACCACCCATATGACAGTGTGTCCATTGGAAGCTGGGAGATCAGAAATAAAATCCATACTTATGGTATGCCATGGGGCCACCTGAATTGACATGGGAAGTAACAATCCTGTGGCTGGAGTATGTGGGGTTTTAGCCCTAACACAGGTGGAACAAGTCTGGACATAGCTTCTGATATCCTGCATGAGTGTGGGCCACCAAAACCATCTTTGAGAGAGATCTAACATCTTTTTCTCACCCAGGTGACCTGCAAGACAGAATCATGTCCCCAATGTAACACTGTATCCCATAATTCTTTGGTAGTGACATACAACAGCATGGTATGGTAAACCCTCTTTTTCATACACATCAGTTGAGCAGGGAACCCGTATTTTCTCAAGGAACTCTTGGGAAATGCACACAGCAATGATTTTTTCTGGGGGTATAATGCTTCTGACCTGTTCCAGTGCCACATCAGAGGAGAAACCCATCCTAGACAACGTGTCTGTCTTTTGTTGCGTAGTACCGGACCTATAGGTGATTACGAAGTCAAACTGGTTAAAGAATAGGAGCCTGCATAATTGACAAGGTGTCAGGGCCTTGGTCGCTTGAAAAAACTGTAAATTACAGTGATCTGTGTAAATAGTTACGGTGTGTCTAGCTCCTAGTAGGTGGTGACGCCGTTCCTGGAGGGCAAGCTTGATGGCCAGAAGTTCCTGCTCAGCCACTGTGTAATTGTGCTCTGTGGGTAGCAATTTCTTTGAGAAGTAAGCTACTGGAGGAAAATACCCAGACTCTGGACCTCGTTGGGACAAGACACCACCCACTGCCATTTGGGAAGCGTCTGCTTTCACAAAAAATAGCTGAGCCAGGTCGGGATGATGGAGAATGGGTGCTACAGTGAATGTGTTTTTAAGATGTTGAAAGGCTTTCTCAGCTTCTGCCTCCCATAGGAACTTAACCCCCTTTCATAGTAGGTGAGTTATGGGAGATACCACTGTAAAACTTTGCGAAGCCCAAATACTGTTGCACTTCCTTGATGGATCTTGGGGCTACCCAATCCAGGATGGCCTGTACCTTGGACCTATCCATGGAAATTTCATCAGGAGTGATCACATAGCTCAGGAATTCTACAGTTGTAACATGAAAAACACATTTTTCCAGCTTGGCAAAGAGATGATGCTCACGAAGCAGTTGTAAAACCGCTCTTAAATGCCTTATATGTTCCTCATGGAAGAAGAATAGATCAACATGACATCTATGTATACCACAACACAGATATCCAGAAACTCCTGCAGCACTTCATTGATGACAAATTTAAACACTGCAGGAGTGTTACACAACCCGAAGGGCATCACTGTGTACTTGAAGAGTCCAAATTTAGTTTGGAACGCCGTCTTCCACTCATCCCCCTTCATAGCTCAGATCAAGTGGTAGGCGCCCCGGAGGTCGAGTTTAGTATAAATGGTCGACTGAAGTACCTGATCTAAAAGTACCGGGATCAACGGAAGTTGATACCGATTTTTTATGGTCACTTTGTTCACTGCGCGATAATCTATACAGGGGCACAGCTCGCAATTCTTCGTGGCACGAAGAACAAAGACGGCGATACTGGTGACGTTGAGTGATGAATGGAAACCTTAGCCAATAGATCATCCAGGTAGTCTCCAGGAATCAATTCTCAGGCTCAGAAAGATCATACACCCTAATACATGGTAATGTTGCCCCTGAAATCAAGTCTATACTACAATCGTATGACCTATGTGGCGGCAGCTAGGTGGCCTCTGTTCACTAAAGACATCATGGAAGTCTTTATATGGTGCAGGAATGGTCAGTGTGTCGCCCGGCTTGATAACCGTACTATGTGTGGACCCACAATGCAAGGGTGTCACTAGTAATGGTTTGTCTTGGTAACAGGAGTGCCAGTAATGTTTAGAGTCTATTGTCACTGTCCTTACTGCCCAGTCAATTTTGGGATTGTGTAACTGAAGCCAGGGTATCCCCAAAATGGCTCTAAATACTGGGGTATCTATGAGGTCAAACTGAATTTGTTCTGTATGGTTGTTTGCAGAAAGCATGGACAAGGATGTTGTTTGATAAATGATAAGCCTGGAGGACAATTTTGAGCATTCTACGGTTCTGACTGGTTCAGGGACGTCTTTTCTGACAGTCATAATATTTAGGGTTTTAGCTAAACCCAAGTCTAAAAAGTTTCCGGTAGCCCCAGAGTCAAGCAATATGGGAATGACCTTACGAACCTGAGGGGACAACACTAACGTCACAATAAGAGTTAGATGTTGAGGTACTGGACTGGTGGTATTAGCCAGAAGATGTGAGACCATATTGAAAGAAGCACTCAATAAAATGGTCTCAGAAGTTATCAAGCCAGTTAGTTTTCTGCCTGGTCAGGAAGAGAGAATTCAGGACCTGTTACCGCTCCGATAGCTTTCTTTGGAGCAGTAGGCTTGTTAGGACATTGCGGAGCAAAATGCCCTGCCTTACTGCAGTATAAACACAGTTTCAATTTTTCCCTACGTTCTTTCTCTTTCTTAGATAGTGGGCCCTGCACACTGCCAATTTGCAAGGGCTTAGATGTATCATGAGTGGGAATGGTGGACTCCTTTTCTCAGTTTTGAGCACCAATAAGCATGTGTCACCCCAGAATTTTTCTCCCTTACGCTCACTCAAGTGGTGATCCAATTGTACTACCAAGTCAATGAATTCGGAACCTTCCATAGGAGGTTCCACAAATTGGGCTAAAACATCCTTGATATCATCCCGAAGGCTACAATAGAAGAGGGAGGTCCTCTTCTCCTCGGCCCACTCAGTCTCTACCACCAACCGATTGAAAGAGGTGATATAGGACAGTAGATCATTGTTTCACTGGTGCAAATTCAGCAACTCATTGTCATTGGATTGCACGAAGAGGTGTTTGGTGAACAGTTTCTGCAAGGCTTCCTTAAACTGGTTGAAATCATACAGTATACGGGAAATTGAGCTCCACCAGCGGAAGATACTAATTCGCTGCATAGCCTCCCAAATAAGAGATAATAAAAGCTACCTTTACAGCATCGCTGGGGAATGCAGCTGCCCGACATAAAAACTGTAGCTGGCACTGGTTAAGAAAAAATTTGAACTTGGCACTATCTCCAAAAAACCTTTCTGGAGGAGCTATGAGAACAGGGGTTGGTGTTGTGACCATTACCTGCATGGGTTGTGTGGTGGAAGTCGGTGGGCCTGAATCGGGTCTAGGAACATGATTAGACGGGTCAAACCAAGGGACCTGTAGTACTGGAGATCTTTGTTTTAGTTTGACTCCCCCTCAGGGGGTGTCTTGTGGTTTATACTGCTATAGTTCAGTGTGCAACTCCAGATTCTCTTGCTTTAAGGAAAGAACTTCCTTCTGTAATCCCGCTAGGGCCCTAGTTAAATCTAATAAAGATGGAGCATCCTGATCAGCTGGTAAAGCCTGTGCTAAACCTTTGAAAGTACCCATTGAGGAATCCATCGCCCAAGCAGCCCTGTATGTTGTGGCTTGGCTTTATGTTGAGACAGGGCCCCTCACCTGAAAAGCAGGATGTCTACAGGGGCGATGGTAGGCCCCCCACCTCCTGGAACATTTCTCAGCACTTCCTGGTGGACACAGAAATCCCACCAGGTGTCCCAAAAGGAAAGGGGGAGTGGAAGAGAAAGAGACAAAATACTGCCATGTCTTGCCGGTCCAGCCAGGCACCCTGTATCTTCGAGGGGGCAGGTCGTTGTTGACAGATTAATAATAGATTTAGTGCACTCAACTTCCTTGAAACTGAATCTCTCTTTCTGATGTGGGCACGGGAGCGGTAGAAGAACACCGGGATGCTCCAGCACTTTTCTTGGATAATAATAACTATTGGCACAATTACTAACACTGCATTACCAAAAACCCAAGCTGAGTACCATAAGAATAGGTACTGAGACACTAGGGCTGGCTTCACAGAGATTCACTGTTGTACACTACAATTAGAACTGTGGTTGCACTTATCATGCACAAGAAAGACAAACAAGGGCATTCATTATATCACGTATAACTTTCCTGCATGCATAGTGTTAAACTAAAAGGAACAAAAACAATCCAAGAAATACAAATGTACACTCTGGGTTTAAACAGTTAGCGTGGCACAGTTTGATTTGGTTTCACTGTGTGTGTGAAAAACCCTTGAAAAGCAAATTCCTCAAACCTGAAACACAGGCATGAGTGACACAATTTAAATCCAAGAGTTATGCTGTTAGAGAAAGAAAAGTCAAGTAAATGCTCTTTTAAAATAGCACTGTCACTTTTTTTAGTACTTGAGCTCAAGCAGATGTCCTGAAGCACATTTAGGCAAGTAACTACAATAATAATGTAGAATGTTCAGAAATGCATTTGTCTCTTCAAGATAAGCACTCTGCCAAAATACGAGGTCTGAAATACACCAGTTGTTCTAGGAAAGCACGGCGCTCAAAGAACAAACTCCCTGGAGAATACTAATCACTTAGCTGCAGTCTTTTCCGGAGTGCTGGAGGAATGCCTGGTGTCAGCTGGTACAGGAAAGAAGAAAAGAATTGCCTCAAAAGTCCTGAATACGAGGATGACAGCAGGGGCTGGACTGCCAAATCAGATGCTGAGATCAAGAAGCAAAACAAAGCCAAGCAGGGAGGCGTGCTTCACTCTCCTATTTATAGCCAATCAGGAAAGCAGTTGAGTTTCCACATGTGGATGAGTCTCCACACCCAATTAGAAGCACATGTCTACACCACACCCAATTAGAAGCACGTGTCTACACCTGTTCACATTAGCAAATAAGCATTGGTAAAACAAGCATTGATAAAAACCAATTGTGTAACACAGCACATTATGTTTACTTAGAAACATGAAGGTTTAACCAAGAACAAAGATATGATTTAACCCTAATCCCTGGGGATGCTGACAGATAACACAGGAGGCACCTTGGGGATTCCTGACACTTATTACCCTTGAAGTATACTTCTTGGGTACAAACATGGAGCAGATCCTGTTATTCAGGGCTTCTCTTGGGTCTTGGGCAGGAGGTTCAGTGCTCTTGTAATCTTCCTCCAGTCCAGTAGTGTTCTGTAGAAGTTTACTGGGAAGCTACATTTATCCTGGCATCAGTTTGTGTGTGGGGATGAGTCATAGCTCCTGCCTTACCACTGAGGTAAAAGTTCCCAGAAGTTATCCTACCCACTTTGCAGCATTTCATTTTCCCCTTTGCAAACAACCCTGCAGTACCCCTTGCTGCCTAAATCCAAGATGGTGAAACCCTTCTCTCCTTGTTGAAAGTTGTGGCCAGTGCAATGAGCACACCCCCACATGTTATGTGGTCACTCCAGATCAATGTTGTGGTCATCTCCATTCACACTGGGATTAGTGCTTGCCTGACCACAGGACATAAAGCAGGGACCTGTCAAGGTGTCATCTAATAACTCGTGAACGCGGATGTCATCTTCAAATAAATTACATTCCTTGGCATTGCTCAAATGGTCATCTTGTCAGAGAAACAGAAACACTTCTTCACACCCTGGCATTTGACTCTGCTTTGGGAGTAGTTTTTACATCTCACATAGGGCTTGAACACTCAGAGGGCTACAGTTGGAGCCTAATGCAAATTAACCTTTAGAGACTTTGGGCAGGGAAAAGGCAACTTTCTAAAGTTACCTTGTATTAAAAATCCAACTTCACCATTTTTGGGATTTTAAAAAATCTTTACGAACAGTTCCTGTAATGTTTCCTAGCCAAAGACAGCGTTATTAAATATGATAGTGTTGCTTTGTGTTTCTCTGTAGAACAGCTAGCCTTGCTACAGTCAAAATAGCTTTTAGGTGCTGGTCACTGGAAGTACATGTTTAACAGTAACTCTCTAAGGCCCATATTTATACTTTTTTAGCGCCTCATTTGCGTAGTTTTTTTACGCAAGATCGGCGCAAACTTACAAAATACAATTGTATTTTATAAGTTTCCACCGATTTTGCGTCAAACTACGACGCAAATGCGGCGCTAAAAAAGTATAAATAAGGGCCTAAATGTCTTACTTTTAAGTACGATGCAGTTTAACTTATTGGATATAAGGCCTACTTAGGATTGCTTTATTATATTATATGAAAGGAAAGTTTTTACATGTCAAAAGAGTTTATTTTGATGGGTTGAATTGCAGTTTTAAAACTACTGCAGTCAGTCTACAATGTTAGGGCTGAAGCCACGTTTGCACTGCCACAACAGGAGTAACCCATAGACCCAAAGGGACAGGGGTAATATTGCCCTCTCACAACTCTCTCCAAACAGACATTTTGCATCATTCTTGCAATACTACAGATTACTGTAGTGCATATATAAATTAATTGCAAGAAGGATATGGCCAGCAATAATCCCAAAAATGTAATGTTTGAAAAATATGTAGATAGATAGATAGATAGATAGATAGATAGATAGATAGATAGATAGATCTCAGTTAGTGGCAACATCAATTTGAAGTGGACAGTGCAAAGTGATACACAAAAACTAGAAACAAAAACAAAAAGCAAAAACAATCCAGCATGTTGCATGACAATAAATGGATCCAAAAGTTCATATGTATATTATGGCACAATAGGGCCCTCTTTATAAGGCTGGTGGCCACCACATTTAGACTCTGGCATGTAAGACCACCAGAGTACCACCCGCACTGCCGGATCCATGATCTTGATGGCCTGGTAGTGGCAGAGATCGCAATCAGCCAGGGCGGAGCTGCATGCAGCACCACCCTGCTGATTACAACCTTGTTCTCCACCAGCCTTTCCATAGCGGTTTAACCGCCATGAAAAGGCTGGTGGAGAACAGGTGCAGGGGGCCACAGTGGGCCCCCTGCACTGCCCTGCACTTGGCATGGGCATTGCAGGGGTCCCCCTGCCCAGCACCATCTCAAAGTTCACTGTTTGCTATGCAGATAGTGAACATTGTGAAGGTGCTGGCACACCCAGTGGCAGCAGCTTTGCCACTGGCTTGATTACGAGCAAGAGACAATGCTGCCGCCTGTTTACCAATAGAATGGTGGGCGTCCCGCAGGCTCAGCATGATCCTCTTAATGGATCCGGCGAAGAGGTAGCCAGTGTGGTGGCAACTTCCCCATCTGAAGAGTGGCAAACTGGGAAAAACGTTCGCCGAACTCCTAATGATGCCCTGAGTGTTTTTAGTTCAGCCGGAAACATGTTGATGGCATTTCGACTCAGACATAGACCAGGTGAAATGCCCTAGGATTGTTAAAAGAATCAGAGGGCATTATGTTTCTGCGGTCTTTTGACAGGTCCCAATTGAGATGTGCAGTGCACTCCTAAAATTGTTTTTGTTTAGAGTGAGAGCTAAAGATTCTGGCAGGATGTTTTGTCTTCCCTTACCCTACCAACCATGCAGAAGCAAGAGGAAATTGAATTTCTAAAAGGTACTTTGATGGGATTAATAAATTTAGAAGTGCCTTTTGTGAGGTCCTCATGAACAAAGGGTATCGTAGAAAGACCAGTCATAGAAGGATTGTGTGATTAAATATTATGGACAAAATTATTAGTGGCAAAATTATCACAAAATAAATGGAAGACATAAATATCAACCTTACATACATAAATATTGACAAAAAATATATAGGACACCACAATATTGTTGTAAAATAGGGAAGTGTCTCACACTTTATCAATTATTAACTGTAAAACAGATAAACTTTAAAAATAATACTACAGTTAAAAAATAAAAAATTATAAATTACATACAAAAAATAAAAATGTATACTTTAAAGTAATTGAAAATATCAATAAACATAATATTTAAAACAATAATAATATTTAACTATAACTGATACAATATTAATAATGATATCAAAATCAACACTGGATATTAAACAACTTACAAGCAAACATTAAACTTAAAAATTAATTAATAAACATTTAGTAGTCAAAATAAATAATAAAAAATAACTTACATGAAATTAACTTTTAAAGTTAAAACAAATATATAAATTAAACGAGATAAAAAAATATCCACTCCAACCAGACCAACAGTAGGGAAAGTGTTAGCCTCTGGAAGGTTCCAATTTACTGATCCCACTCCAACTTAAGTGTCAAAAGGAAAAGTGTTAGTCTTTGGTGGGGTCAGATTTACTATTACCACTCAAACCTGATCAACAGTAGGGAAAGTGCTGCACTTTGAATGGTCTGATTTCCTATTCCCTCTTCAACCAGAGCAACAGTAGGAAAAGTGCTTAACTTTGGAGGGGTCTGATTTTATATTCCGTCTTCAACCAAAGCAACAGTAGTGAAAGTATTAGACTTTTGAGTAGTTAGATGTACTGTTTTCACTCCAACTAAGCACTTGAAAGAAAAGTGTTGGATTTTGGGCAGTTAGAACTACTGTTCCTTATCACGAATAAGCCAGTGTAAGCAACATTAGAGAACACATTAACATTTAGAAAGCTAAGATTCTGTTTTTCATATCCTAAATTAATACAAAATACAATACATGAATTAAATGGCTAAACATAAACTATACTTATATAAACAAATTAAAAATACATATATTTTAGTGTTTAATGTATATAAATAAGTATATATTGCAAAAATAAAATCATACAAAAAATGTATATAAATATTTACATCAATGAAAACATGTAAAAATACATTTCAAATACTTTCTCTTCACATTAAAATTACAACCACAAAACAAATTAGTAACAGAAATAAATAGCAAAACACATTATTCGAAATATGACAATGTTTAAAATTATTGTACAAAAACCTTGAACATAATATATTAAATGAATCCCCAAATTATTAAACACAGAATCAATTATCCTATTAAACAATTAACAATTACAAATCTATTATATATTCTTTAAAAAATCTATAATTATAATCTATAATAAATAACTAAAGAAATATTTACATTTGAGACACTATTTTGACTAAATATTTATAAATGTTCTACTAGGGTTTATTTCCTGAATCCTCACTTTGTATGAGAGTTGAAAGACGTTAGGCGATCATTCGTCTCAAATCGGCAAGTTCCTGTCATGCAGGAGGGTGGAAGATCTTTCTCAGACAAGCACAGTTTGAATATGTGGAAACACTGGTAGATTTTCAGCATCCCACTGAACAGATTTTCACCTGCAACAATTACCTCAGAATGGGACAAGATGTGGATGACTTGATGACAAAAGTTAATGATTTGCATTGTTGATTGTCAGGTTATGATATAAAGCAGTTTACTGTGTTAGATTAATTGTGTTAGTAATAGTGATGAGCTCCATCAACATTGATATGTTATAAACTCTAATTTCATACACTTACCAACCTTGCGTGAATAAACTATTCCCAGCATCTTTAAAGAAGAAAATAACTGTAACTTTAGTAAGATAAGGCCCATGTACATTCTCAATATCAATACATAAATGTGATGGGTTCAGGCCTTTGTCTTATATGTGCCTTCATCTGCTCTTTCTGTTATTGAAGGATGAAAAAAATCAACACAATGTCCCAAACGGGCAAACTACTGTGAATTCATCCATCGAGAAAGAGAGAGAATATTCAATAGAATTAACTGGAGATCACTTAACATGCACAATTTTAGCACTATGTAGGTAGAGGCTTTTTGCGATATCATGTAATCTAATAATATAGAGACTGTAGAAACTGAAAAATAAGGGTTGATGATTGTCACCTGTGCACAGGTGTTATATGTTGTACAATCTTTGGTTGTTCTGTTTGGCTGGTGATGATGTTGAACAGTTGCTTGTCTTTGATATATTTCATCAATTTTGAAAATGATGTCCATTCTTTACAACATTTTTATCAAATATGTTTATTAACAATACAAATGCACATAAAACATAGCTGAGCCACGTAAAATGCCTTATCTTCATTATCATATCATTTAGACCACCTCAATTCTCACCCCCTTCCCTCCCTCAACATCACCCATTGCATGGCCCAATACGAATGTCTCAGGTTACTGATCCCCCACGGTATTGGGAGCTGGGCCTTCACAGATGTTACTTTTGTATTCATTCCAGTGGCCCAAAATTGTATCCCATTTTTGGGGGCAAACAAGGCCTTCATACACCACTTTCTCAGCTTGCATACACCAGTGCGTGTTGCATTTCCAGTCTCCCAGTTGTGGTACCTGATCCACACCCCACAACTTATCCACAATCCTTTTCATCACCGCCAACCCCAGGGTGATCCATATTCGCTCCATGCTGAGCAAGTCTTTTCCCTCCCAAACATTCAAGAGACACTATATTGTTGAGGCCCCACATACCCCGCTCATACAGGCAATAATCACCACCCAGAAGCCCTGCAGTAATTTGCAGTCCAAAATCATGTGAAAAAAGTGCTGGTGTGGCCACAGTCTTTTCTGCAATCAGCATTCTAAGCCCTGCCCATTTTAACTAGTGTGCTCCGTGTACAGTAGGATCGGTGGAAGATCTTCAATTGGACTAATCAAAAACCTGACCATATAGCCACTTCTCTAGGGAATGCCAGGGCTTCCACCCAGTCGTCGTCTTCCAGGGCACCCTGGTTTACAAGCCATTGCATCAATAGTGTCACTGCATCTGGTGTGCTGTAAAGCAGCTTCTGGTACGTAAGTGAACTGGCTTTGCGTGGCATGTACTCATCAAACAACCTATCTTCTGGGGTGAAGACTGTGGTAGCTCCGCTCCCTGTGGCAGCACCACCCTCAGAGCGTGACAGACCTGAATGTAAAGGTATGTTTCAGTGGGTTATAGTTGATAGTCACATCGTAGGTTAGCAAGAGGGATAATATCTTCCTTATTCCATAAGTTTTCCACCTAGGAGAGACTAATCAGGTCCCATTTATCAAAGCCTGGCAAGCGTTCCAGTGTACCCAGTGCTGCTATGTCTCTATGTGATTCTCCCCTTCCAGCCTAAGGCCTGTGTGTCTGTGTGCCAGAGGTTACCACTCTCACAGTGGGGCCATGAAACTTAAGGTGTAGAGGAGTACCGTAAGGAGCCCTAAGATGTCCTCCTACTTCCATCTCCAGTTTATCCATCCGGAAGGCCGGTTCCTCAGTGGAGAGAAAAACTCATCCATTCATGGTGGTCAGTTGTACTGAGCAATACTATTTCTGGATGTCTGGCAGTGCCACTCCCTGTTATACCATCCCCTCTCCAGTTTGTGCTATGCTATTCGTGCGGGGGCTCCATCTCAGAGTAACGACCCTATCTGGCTCTCAATTTTCTTAAAATTATGGACATGGTTTGGGAGTTTTGGAGAACATAAAGAGAACTGGGCAGGGTCATAATTTCAAACAGTGGTGTTCTACCCATGAGTGACAGTGAGAGAGACCTCCAGTGCTAGACTTCGCTCTTCAGCCTTTCTAGGGAAGGTTGTTGTGAAAGAATGAGTCTGGTCAGTGGTCACATAAAGGCCAAGGTAGCTGAATCCCTCTCTAACTATTTCCGTTGACCAATAGCAGGACAGTTTTCGCAGCTAGCCCTGAAGATGATATATTTGGGAACTACACCAGTTTGTAGTATATCCTGAAAACCAGACAAAGACAGTAATGATTTGCATGATTCTATCTAAAGTTTTCTTGGGATCCATCACATAAAGTAGGACATTATCCATTATCCACATATAGGGATTTCTTATCATCCCAGTGGTTGGTCTATTGCTTACTGCAGACGAGGGGATCCTGTCTGATCCAGGCAGCCAAAGACTCCAGTGCTAGAACAAGGACCAACGGTGACAAGTGGCAGCCCTGTTGCGTGCCATGTTGAAGACAAAATTCCTGTGATATCGCCCCATTTACCTTCACCTGCCCTAGTGGGCCACCATATAAGAGTCACACCCAGGGGATGAAGCGTCTATCGAAGCACATCTTAGCCAGCACCTCGGACATGTAGACCATTTTCACTGTGCTGAAAGCCATTCTGGCATCTACTAAGAACACCAGCGCCTCTTGCAGGTTCAGAGCTTGACTCAGCGCACCTTAAGACACCTCAGTTTGAGAGTGGTACAATGATATAGCATAAAACCTGACTGGTCCAGGTGGACCAAGTCCTTGATCACTTTGGTGAGTCTGGAAGCCAGGACTTTGGCCAGGATCTTATCTTTGGTGTTAAGGAGAGAGATCTGTCTGTTGGAGGTACAGTCGTGGGGGGTTTCCCTTCTTTGGGATGATGACTATTGTGGCCAATGTTTGATCTCTGGACAATGAGCCTCTTTGGCGGCTCTCTTTGAACATGTGGAGCAAATCAGGAACCAGATCTCCGCCCATTAGTTTACACATCTCCATAGATATCCCATTAGGGTCCCCTCTCCTTGCTCAAAGACAAATTCTGTATGACTGTTGCAATTTCGTCTTCCGTTACCTGAAGGTGGGAAACCCAGCATCAGGATGCCAGTAAGCATCTCTCGAGTTTCCTCCACTGTGGTAGTCACCGCCGGGGAGTATTAATGAGTGTAATAGGTGGCAAATTCCTCTGTGACTCTACTTTACTAAGATACCCTCCGATGTTTTCACCTCTAATACCCACTGACCTGCATGCTCCCTCCTGTCTAGCCAGGTCAAAAGTTTGCCCGCTTTGTTATTGATCTCTTATAAGCACTGTTGGGAGGCCCTATGACTTAATCAGGCAGCATCAGTAGCCACATCTCTGTAATCCTTTTGCTTCATAAGAAGAGTGTGTGTTTGGTGTCATTACTGTCTTATGCAGTCAGTTCATTTTCCAGCTTTTGAGTGTCATGTTCCAGCAGTTCAAGCCAGGCATTCTTTTCCTTCTTATTTCCCACAATGAGGGGGAGTGCATGTTCCCTAATCACCACCTTCTACACCTCCCAAAGGGTCTGAGAGGAGTCCACTGATGCCTCAGTTTCAGTGAAATAATGCTTGTTAGTGTCTATCATTTTTTCTCTAATCTGGGGGAATTTAAGATGCCAGGGACATAGTTTGTTTTGAAGTGACCCTGCCCCCCGGCCAAACACCTCCTACATGGAGGAATAATTCATAATGCTTTTTTGCCAGATGACTTACCTCTGAAAACACTGGAGATGTTGCATCAGGGTGAATAGATAGGAGAGCCTGCTATGAGCCCCTGAATGGAATAGGAACTGTTGATTCCTGTGAATACAGGTGCAACAAATGTCAGTCATTTTCTGGCTGTGAGGGTGTCAAATAGCAGGCAGGCACCATCTATGGCACTCCTCATACATTGTCAGGTTGAAGTCACCCCCAATAATGTATTTACCATTCGGTAGTCAGAGCAGAGAGTGCACCATCATGGAAGTGTGGTGGGACATAGACCAAGCATATGTTAATTGTCTGCCCCTCCCAGTAAGGACAACATATCATCCATGGGTATCTGGCCAGACCTGTTGTATGATCAATGGGAGTGACTTTCATATCAGAATCCCCAAACCTCTGGGTCTTTTGAAAGAGACACATATATGGGCCTGTCGCTTGAGATACTGCAGCATAATGTCTCTTTTAATTTTGTCACCCAGGCCATTTACATTGCAGGATAGTACCTCAATACATGGCTGATCAGTCCTCCCCACCATATGTGCTTGTGTACAAGGCACCGTTATAGCCCTGCTTGGGAGGGGCACCTTGGGGAATGGGACAGGGGAACCGAGTATGCGTACATGTCAAAGTGTAATGTCGGTGCATTAAAATCCCACTGTACCCCCAATACAAACCACTGTAGCAAACAAAAACAACAAAACATCGAAACACCCCCCCTCTGCATCCCTGCTGAGCAGCCATGGAACTGCCTGCCCCCACCCCCAATATTGCAGAGTGCCTGTCAGCCATAACCAACACTTAAACAGTGGGAGACAATGGTTACCACCAGTCAATGCCCGATCAGCCCTCCCCCATGCAATTTCTTACATTACCAGTAGTTAAATGACACTTCCCACTGGACAGTGACTGCATCAGCATTTTAAATCTAGTCAGCTTGAGTCACAAATAGCTGCTTGTGTTGTTGACACACTGGAGTCAGGATGGTGTGTCTCATCGTGAGTGTCAACTCTCTGGTCAAACCAGTTTCATTGCGGCAACCGTTGCTCCATCTCCTGGGATTCTGATGGTTGCGTTGACCTCCTCTCGCCATTCACCGTGTCGTTTTCAATTCTGTGGTTTGCAGTGAGACCTTCATTTCCATGCCGCCTGTAGTGATATTTGTGTTTTGACCACTGACTCCGTGTCGCACCTCTTTGCACTTGGCTTAGCTGTCCACCATCACATTAGCGGTCACAAGTTACAGACTCCATTTTTTATTCAGCTTAGCCTTAGCTTCACCACCACGTTAAAGGTGCAAGTATTTTTCTGTACAAAACATGTTATGCAACGTGTTTTCTCATTCATGTTTTTATTCAACGTATTTGTGTGTTCTTTCTCACCAAGGGCTAGGACATAATGTGCAGGCGTCGGTCAGTCTGCAAGATAAGGATGTACTAGGACGATGTTTATGGTACGGCATGGAACGGTTTGTCTTGGGAGGGACACCTTGGGAATCTGGCCATTTTCAACATGTTTCCTTCAAAGCTGACCTGAAGTAGCTTTGAATAACAGGGAGGGGTAGGTTTTCTAGAACTCTCCCCTCTGGCTTGTTTAAGGTATATAAGAGACCCAGGAATGACAGTGGGAGATTCAGATACTTCAGTCAGGATTTTAACGTTGAATGCCTGACACCCTATGATGGCAGATCTCTCTCTTCCGCAGCCTACCTCGGAGTCTACAGCTTAAAGCTACTGAAAGATGAAGAAGCAGCTGGGTCCCATGGTGATGAATTTTTACTAATTATTTGCTTTGCTTTGCATTATGTATGAATATATATATTGAAGATTCTTTGTACATGTTCTCACTTTATTGTTGCGCACATTTTAGAGGCGACTTTCAGTTGTTCTGAATTTCCTTTATGAGCTTTGCAGAGTGATTTAATAAATGTCTTCTTTAGACTAAGAAGTACATTCCAGAGATTCTTTTTGACTATTTTCAGTGTGTGTGTTTTGGCTCGGTCAGCAGTAAAGCAAAACACTTTGGCGTAGAATGGCCGGGGTATGGTATTATATGTTGAAAGTGTATGTTTAAAAGTGAAAACATGTGTTAACACAGTGTTTCTCAAATTCCTGGATTGTGCTAGCAACCCTATGATGTATTAACTAATTAATTTTTACATTTGGCTGGTTAATCAGAGAGTTGGGATGAATGTTTAAATGAAGCAGAACCATCAGATCTTTTGTCTTGTTTAAGAAAAGTACCTGTTGAGGGAATGATCTTTAAATTTTTGGCAGACGGCAATGGATACTTTTGTCTGCCTACAGAAAAATGCATGAAAAATATAAACAGTTAAAGAGAGAGAACCAACAATTAGAAAAGTAACTTGTTGACTCAAAAAATACTGCAACCATGTTGTCTTGTCAGAATAAATTATTGCAAGATAAAGCAGACATGTATCAAACCATTGCAGAACGTTCCGCAGTCAAAGTAGCTAAAACAATAATATAAATGTAGAGGAAAGGATAAATCAGAAAAAGGTTCACTTAGTCATTGCTAATGCTAATGCTGGCTTGGACTCGTGCCCAGATTCATCTTGGATACCAACATTTGTACCGGCAGTGACCTTTCAAACTCTAGTGATGAGGAGAGTTAAAGAGGTGGGGGCCAGTGGGACCTAGAGAAGCAGAATGTAGTGCGTGCACAGCCAAAATGTAGACAAAAATTGCAGCACACACCACAAAATCCGGCAGGGATTGAAATGAATTCCTTGGAAGATTACACACAGCAAGAAGTCAATGATATCATAGATGGATTTAAGCAACGGGTTGGAGAGTTTGTACTTACCTGGATGGTCTGATTGTTCGATTGTGGTGCTCTGGGGGTAATACTTGATATAAGAGACTCTTCCAAATTTTGTACTCCTAGCTCAGACTCCCTCATACAAGGGCAGTTTATACGTTTTCGGGGTCCACACCAAATCACCCTGCTGCAGTTAACCTCTGAGGGGTGTTACCATAAGTACCCAACAGAAACAGATTGGCCACCTAACGATAAGCCCTGGTACACCTTAAGAGATGCATTTGCTAGATGGACCACTCACTGTTTCAGGGCGCAACAGAATTAGTTGCCTTGCTCCGCCAGCCTACAAACAAGTATTTACGACTCTCCTAATTAATCAGACAGGGCAGGCTTTGAAAGATGTGCTAGAGGCTGTCAGAGAGTTAGGTGATTTAGGAAAATGGGAAAAAAAACGCAAGATCTTCATGATCTGTGGGTAGCACTGATAATAACAGAGTGTCCAGACATGTTTATTGCATTACTAAAAGATGGTGTCAGCAAAGAGCAGATTGATGGGATAGATACCAAAAGCTTGTGGGAGATTTACCGTAAAAGGGGTTTAGATCATCAGGAAGATAGCAGAATGGTAAACAAGCAATATAATAACTGTGGAACACAGAGCCAGCCACCATTACCAGAGGAAGGAAAAGAAAGGGAGAAAAATGTTTCCTCATGAGAGAGAGAGGAAAATCTGGACAGTGACTGGTTATCTTTTGAGAACAGGGCCGAGGCGAGCCTGCTCGTAAATATGAAAGTATATATCCAGACCTCACTTAGGCAAAAGTTGACAGGTTTAAATCAGATTAGGAAACTGGCCAAGCTCTGGTACAAAGTTGGGCTTGTCGAGATTACAGACCTCATGTTGATTTAGAAATACATTGGAAACATAAAAATTTACAAAATGTTTGAGTCTTAGTTGACACCGGGTCAGAGGCCTCTTTGATTTATGGAAACACTAGGAAGTTCAACAGACCGCATTACACCATCACAGTGTTGGGGGGAAGGCACACCCCCAGCTATGCAAACTGCAGTACCAATGAAAATAGGGAGAACACCGAAAAGAGAAAATACTGTGTTGATTGTGCCTCTTTTAGAGTACATACTGGGAACTGACATTTTGAAAGGAATTAGTTTGTATCTGGATGATGGTTGTTATCAATTTGGAACAAAAAGATACATTTCAGTGGCAGCCATGAAAGTGGATTGTTTAAAAATACCCCGATTGAAGGTGACCCAGCCACCAAAGTAAGTTTGGAACAGTACTGCATTCTTGGAGGGCATGATGAAATAAGTGAAACCATAAAAGACATGATGGAAGCTGGTGTGATAGCTCCAACTACTACTGAATGGAACAATCCCTTCTGGCCAGTTAGATGACCTGACGGGTGGTACAGAATGACGATTGATTACCGGAAGCTGAATAAACATACACCCCCTTTGACAGCTGTGGTCCCGGACACCATCACTTTGATTGAACGAATACAAAAACATAAAGGGACATGGTATGCCATCATTCATATTGCCAATGAGTTCTTCTGCATAGCCTTGGCACCAGAATGTCTGGAACAATTCTCATTTTCACATGGTGGTAGACAGTTCCACATTCTATCTTTCCCAATGGGGTACATACCCCAATATCTGTCACCCGCTGATAGCAGAACACCTGAATGAAGTATGAGTCATTCCAGGTGTACAAATGACCCATTACATTGATGGTGTGATGATTCAGGGAAAGACAGAAGAACAGGTGCAGACTCAGTTGGAGCGGGTGGTGGAACTCTTGCAGAGTAAGGGGTGGATGATTAACACAGAAAAGACACAAGGACCATCTCAAAATGTGAAGTTTCTAGGGATTCAGTTGAATCAGAAACACAGAGAGGTGTTACCGCAAGCAAAGCTAAAGATTCTCAAGTTTGCCACTCCCCACACCCAGCAGGAGACACAGAGATTTATTGGATTGTTTTTTTTTTAAGATAGCATATCCCTTATTGGAGTCATATTTTGCCACCTCTATACAAAGTGACAAGGAAGAAGCATGAGTTTGAAAGGGATGAAGAACAGCAGTGTGCTTTTGATTTGGCAAAAGAAGCAATTCAAAAGGCTTTAGTCTTGGGGCCAGTGTAGGAGGGAGACATTGAGCTACATGTAACTGTTCTGGGACAGATTTGTACGCTGTGTATCAGGCTCTAAAGCAAAAGATGCCTGGAACTTGTCATATTTACACACATTTTTGGTCCACTGCCAATGGGCTAGCCACTTGGCTTCCTGCATGCATGCACATAACTGGTTTGTCCACTGAAATGAGATGTGGGGCAAAGAGTTGTGGCAAGAAATTTGGGAAATGCGTGAACAAAGTACAGTTACTGTATATCATGTAGATGCTCATTGTCCCATTGACTCACTAGAATGCTGGTTCAATTCCCTGGCAGATGACAAAGCCAAAATCTCAGAGGCAGAAGTGGCAACACAGGATTCTGACTTGGTGGAGATGTCTAAACGGGTGCACCAAAAATGTGGACACCTGGGAGAAAAAGCAACTTACAGGTGGGCAGAGATTTGAGGGATGCACATTCCCCTAGATTTGATAAAAACATGATTTTACAATGTCCTTTTTGACCGCACACACAAAAGAGATCTGTCCTGCAAACAGTCAGAGGTCAATTGGGGAGAGAAAAGTTACCAGGACAGATATGGCAAATTGATTACATTGGACCACTACCGATTAGTTGTGGGTGTCAATACGCATGAACCGTAGTGGACGTATACTCTGGGTACCTGATTGCTGTCCCTTCCACTCAGCACAACACCATCAGAACTTTGGACTTGTTAATGTTATACTATGGAGTACCACTCCAGGTCAGAGTGGCAATGGGTCACACTTCAAAGGAAAATTGGTGCAGAACTACTGTTCTCAGTACAATATTGAGTGGATGTATTATATCCCTTATCATCCATAAGCCTCAGGACTGATTAAGAGAATGAATGGCTTACTGAAAGCTCAGTTGCAAAAATTATCTGATGGTACTTTTAAAAACTGGAGAGAGCACTTAAATGAAGCCCTCCAGATTCTGAAAAACAGACCATTAACAAATGCTGAAACAGCCTTGATTCAAATGTTAACTCCATCGCTGCAGATACAACCACATGTGGCCACCAATACCATAATGTTTTGGGAAATAAAACCTGGAGATTTCAAATCTGCAGGTATTGATTTACATGCTTTACAAGCTTACAGACTGAAACCACGAGACATGGCACTGTGTGAGACAGGTATTGGCAAACAGATTCCCCTGGAGCATTTCGGATTGATTGCTCCTAGATCTGGGTTGGCCCTCAAAGTTATTCAGGTTTTAGGGGGAATGATTGATGCAGCTTATCAAAAAGAAATCAAAGCTATTCTGTTGAATATTGGAGAAGCCGATTTATTCATACAGATCAGAGACAGAATTGCCCAACTTGTCATAATTCCAGTATATGGAGGATTGGTAAGGAAGGGGACTGCCCCAACCCTTGTCATTGTTTGTGGGCAGGGAGGTTTTGTTTCATCTGACAAAAACTCTGGTGCTAAAGTGTGGGTGGAATCCCCAAATGGCCCTCCAGAGTCTGCAGACATTATAGCAAAGGGCCCCAATAATGTCCTGCTGATCATGAAACCAGGATAGGAAAAATGGGAACATATCCCAGCTAACAAATGTTATTTGCGGGAATTATTATGCTTGTTTCTTTTACAGATCATACTACAGCTTGCGTTTGAGGTGAGTGTGCAGTGTGGTCTCCTTTCGGATGTGTGTGTGTAGGGTCGGGAGGGACCCAACACCCTCAACTTCAACCTGATTTATCGATCACGTTGCACAACACCTCTACTACATGTGAACAACAACATATGGATTAATTTGGCGCAGACCGTGCTCAACAGATATGACTTCTGTATGGGCGCCATGAGAAGCACTGTGGATGTTTTGTCAACCTGTTTATTTGCCATACCAACACTAACAAGCATTTTGTTAGAAATGTTCAATGCCACTAGCCAGGATAAAGATGTGTAAGAAAATGATGTGGAAACCCACTTCAATCCCTATGAGTATGCAGGGACTGTCAAGAAGCAACCAATGTGAAGTGAGACAATCTCACTCAGATAATTCCATACATTACTACAGGTGACGTGTGTTACTACATGTCTATCAATTCTCGTGATGTGGGGAAATGCATTCAATTGCATTTAGAAAAGAAAACATCAACTTCTCAAGACATACCGTGGTAACACAAAGTTTTGTGCTTTTACCGAACAGATCAACATTGTAAGAATTTATCTAATCACATGGCTTGTCATCATCTTGTGACTGCTGCTAGTCACATTAAACATGTCAAATTGCCAGTTGGCTGGCTATTCTCCTGTGGGAACCTCACTTTTACATACATTCCAGATAACATAACAGGCAGACTGTGTACTGGGACTCATGATGTTTCCATCTAACTCTATATATATACTCGTTATCCTAGAGACGCCATGCAATTAAGTGTGGATTGTGATTCAGATATTCAATTATTATCCAAATCCTAATATAGTAGCTTAAGTCTTTCTATTGTAGGTGTGCCTGGTTTAGCTAAATATAATACCAGACTGATCAACAAGTTAGCTTGTCTAATGGTTAAACACATTAACCATACTTCTATTGCTTTATCTGAATTTTTATTAGAAGTGCGTAGCACTAGAAAAGCTGAATTACAAAACAGAGCTGTCATAGACTATCGTTTGTTAAAACACAATCACAGGTGTAGGGAATTTGAAGGCATGTGCTTTTTTAACCTTTCAGACCACTCTAAATCTATCCAGGCCTACACTACATACATTAGTAAAAGGGGTAAAACAGGATGTGGATCAGGGATGGTGGGACTGGTTCTTTCAGTGGTTACCTGATTTTGGACAATTGTGCATAGTTTTAGGTTGAATTTTTGTGGTAACAGATCTTATTTGATCAATATGTTGCTGTGTATAATGTATTCCTAATTTGCTTGCAATGTTTAGACCGAAAATAAGTTGATTTTAAACCTATAGGGTATGCAAGTCATTGGTCATAGGGTGTAGTGTAGTGATGTTTGTGTTTTTATCACTGACTCTGTGTCTCACCACTTTGCACTTGGCTTAGCTGTCTACTGTCACATTAGCAATCACAGGTTACAGACTCCATTTTGTATTAGCTTAGCCTTAGCTTCACCACCACGTTAAAGGTGCAAGTATTTTTCGGTACAAAACATGTTATGCAAAGTGTTTTCTCATTCATGTTTTTATTCCGCGTGTCTGCGTGTTTTTTTCTCACCAAGGGCTAGGACATAACGTGGAGGAGTCAGTCAGTCAGCAAGATAAGGATATACTAGGATGATGTTTATGGTACGGCAGGGAACATTTTAGTTTTGGGAGGGACACTTTGGGAACCTGGGCATTTCCAATGTGTTTCTTTCAAAGCTGACCTGAAGTAACTTTGAATAACATGGAGCGATGGAGGCTTTCTAGAACTCTTCCCTCTCGCTTTTTTAAGGTATATAAGAGACCCGGGATTGACAGTAGGAGATTCAGGGGGTCATTCTGACCCTGGCGGTCGACCGCGGAAGCACCGCCAACAGGCTGGCGGTGCTTCTGGGGCCATTCTGACCGCGGCGGTAAAGCCGCGGTCAGAAAAAGGAAACCGGCGGTTTCCCGCTGGTTTACCGCTGCCCCAGGGAATCCTCCACGGCGGCGCTGCAAGCAGCGCCGCCATGGGGATTCCGACCCCCTTCCCGCCATCCTGTTTCTGGCGGTTTTCAACGCCAGAAACAGGATGGCGGGAACGGGTGTCGTGGGGCCCCTGGGGGCCCCTGCAGTGCCCATGCCATTGGCATGGGCACTGCAGGGGCCCCCTAACAGGGCCCCATTAGGATTTTCAGTGTCTGCTTGGCAGACACTGAAAATCGCGACGGGTGCAACTGCACCCGTCGCACACCAGCAACTCCGCCGGCTCCATTCGGAGCCGGCTTCCTCGTTGCTGGGGCTTTCCCGCTGGGCTGGCGGGCGGCCTTTTGGCGGTCGCCCGCCAGCCTAGCGGGAAAGTCGGAATGACCGCCGCGGTCTTCTGACCGTGGTACGGTCTTCTGGCGGTTCCCGCCAGGCGGGCGGCATGACCCCCTCAGAGACTTCAGTCAGGATTTTAACAGCGAATGTCTGACACCCCATGACTACAGGTCTCTCTTTCTCTTCCGCAGACGATCTCGGAGTCTACAGCTTGAAGCTACTGAGAGAAAGCTGAAGAAGCAGGTGGGCCCCATAGTGATGGATTTTTACTGATTATTTGCTTTGCATTGTGTAGGAATATATATATATATATTTCTCTAGATATAGATATATATATATAAAGAGAGAGAGAGGTATTTGTGTCTTTTCAAGTACATATTTGATGTTTATAGATTGAAGATTCTTTGTACATGTTCTCACTTTATTGTTGCACACATTTTAAAGGTGCACTTTCGATTGTACTGACTTTCGTTTATGAGTCTTGCAGAGTGATTTAATAAATATCTTCTTTAGACTAAGAAGTGCATTCCAGAGATTCTTTTTGATTTTTTTAAGTGTCTGTATTTTGGCTCTGTCAGCAGTAAAGCAAAACACTGACTAGAGTTGTTTTTCGACCAAGTGCACGCAGCCAGTCTCCATCCCATGAGCCACCCCCAAGCCTCCTCTGCAGTTGCAAAGTGCCAGGTCTTGCTTCCGGCTACCACCTTGGGCTCCGCCAGAAACTAAAGTCCTTCAGGTCCTGCTCCCGTAGAACCCGTTTCACTTCAGCAAAGTTGCATCATAGCCTTTGGACTTAGAGCGTGAATTCCTGTAAGAAATGAATTACTGTGTTTTCAAATTTGACTGGTGGAGCCCAGCAGGCCGCTTAGAGAATCACATCCTGATCTCCAAAGTCAAGGATGCTGGCCGTTATCATTCGAGGTGGTGGTCCCAGCTTGGAAGGGGTGCCAGGGAAAAAATGAGCCAGCTAAAAGAGAAATAGTTGGATAGGTCTCGGGGTCACCTCCAAGACCTCTGTAGCAGTGCACAGTTCCTTAACCTGTTGCTTTAGGGCAGTGGTCACAGTCTTTATGGATGTGATTGAGTCTTAAGTTTCCTTTACTCTCATATTTTAAAGATCCATTCTAACATGACCGCCATCGAGATTGGGGGAATCCCTGACCTCTTGAATTGATGTCATAATGTCCTTGAGCACAGTATCACATTCTTCCTGCTGGGCTTGCTCTGCCTGGGTCTGCACTTCGTTCTGCAAAGTTTGTTGGGACTATTGTGGGGAATTCCGAACTTGTCCATTTTTGTCTGCTGCACTGCAGGCACACCCCTTCCTCCGGTCATCTCTGTAGAGCACTCACTTTGATAGTGATGTAGGGGCTGCAGCGGTACTCACCACAGCCTGCCAGGAGTCATATTTGGTGTGGACCACCCCGCTGCCTCTCGGTTTTATCACTGCAGCCTCCCACACTGAAGCACTGACAGGGACCCCAAGCCAATCGCTCGGGTTGTTGGGTTACGTGTGTACACTTCAACTGGGTACACAACCACTCAGGCTCTTTGCTGCTAGGAGAACATCCACTCCCAGGAAGATCATCAGGGTCACTTCCCAAACACACACAGAGACCTCATTCACAGTATCTGAAGCTGGGCTTTCCCACAATGAGAGAGCCCCTCTCTCTTAACGCTCATTGCATAGCACTCTCAAGGCTCATTGGTGCCTCAGTAGTAGGGTGTGGTGGGGGTCATTCTTGCATTCCAGTCCAGAAGCCAGTTCATGGGCTCAATCACTTAATATGGCTGCCCCAAAGTGGGTAAGTTCAATGGCATAGGCCAGTGGTTCCCAACCTTTTACCTTCTCTGGATCTCCACTTTATCAGTACTGGATCCCGGGGACCCCCAGTGATTCACTGTTGGAATCTGGGGACCCCACAATGAGTCATTACTGAAAGCAAGGGACCTAATCTGTTAATATTATTACATTTTCAAAGCAGTTGCGGACTCCCTGAGGAAGCTTCATGGAACCCCAGGGGTCCCCGGGCCACAGATTGAGAACCACTGGCATAGGCTGAGCTTTTAGCCCTTCCATTGAATGGTTGATCAGCTCCTGGTACAGGATTATATTGATGCCTCTGGCCTAAATTGCACTCCCAGAATGTTTATCACTCTGCATGGCTCTCACCACTAGGCGCTGCTGAAACTATTTCCCAGGGGAGCACCAAGTCTTTCCTGGTATGGGACATGGACCAGAGTCAATAAAAAGAAACGCCCCATACCCACAGAACAGTCTACCCATTGGAAGCCCTACTGGCATAGCCGCTTTGCTCCTCAGTTTCCCAGGCCTCATTTTGGCAGTTGCAGCAGCTTGAGCTCACACACAGTCTGCTATGCAGGTGTACCTCTCTTTATTCCCGATGGGGTCATATCATGCACACAGCAATCGGGGTTGTTCTTCACTGACCATGCACCCTCCTCACCGGGCTTCTTTAGAGCCAAAGCAGCACTCAAACTTGCCACCATATACTTACCCCCGGGCCTCGCTCAGGGCTCATGCGGCTGTGCCGCTGGTGGGGTTGCTCTCTATATTTTTTGTTGTCGGACCCCTTCTTTTTGGCAGCACAGGGGCAGCAGATTAATCTTGTTATCACTGGCTCAGCTGCTTACTTCACTCGCCAACATCTGCCAACTCTGTCTGTGCAGTGTCTTCAAGCGGGCTGCAGCCTTACATGCTGCTGCAGGCCCCAGTTTGATAGCGCAGTATCTTTAGGACATCGGAGGCAGCGAAAATGCACCCTGTATCTCTGCATCCTCCAGCTATCAAATTCACCTTGCTGGGGCTGCAGGAGATGGATGGTAGGGGATCCAGCAGGTGTACAGTGGGAGCCAATTTAGCAAGTGGCAATTAATGATGGTGGTTGACCACACCCCTCCATTCTTTACAACTGTTAACTTGGTTTTATGTTATTACCTGAAAACTGGTCATTTAGGTTTGCTAGGTAATATTTTGAGGGGTGGACCATTTTTGTGAATTATATCTATCACTCTATTATGTACTTGTGAGACAGATGCATGGGTGGTGTGTTTGTACGGTCATTTGCTTCAAGCCTAATGTTAGTAAGGTGGTGTTCATAAAGGAGTTTTGGTGATTTCATTTTTCCTAGATCTGGGTGTCCCTCAGGTTACCTGTTTGATGACAGAAAACCCAGAATTGGTAAAGGCACACTTTGTGAACAAGCTCATGTAATATCTTTGATAGACTAGGTTGTGAATAACCATTTCTCTGAACTCTAAGTGATCCTCAGAGGCTCTTATATTTGAAGATAGGGAATTACATAGGGCCTAATTACGAGTTTGGCAGTCCACAGTGGTGGATGGACTGCTGCACTCCTGGTGGTCCAACCACTAGATAATGATCCTGGCAGTCAAACCACCGGGAGACCACCACCTCTGCTGGGATCAGGGATCCCAACGGGTTGGAGGTGATTGAAGTTGTGGTCAGCCATTTCAGTGTTGAGTTCACCATCGCCATGCTGATGATCACTTCACTTTCCAACAGCGGGGTCCCTGCCATGAAAAAACTGGTGGAAAGCCAGTGCTAGGGGCTGCAGGGGGGCCCGTGTACTGCCCACGACCATCTCTATGCAGAAAGTGTGCATTCCGAGGGTGCTTTTGTGTGATAGCATTGGCCTCGGCTCCCTAAGGACATCGTAATACGACAGGGGTGAGGCCGCCACCTTGATGGCAGCCTCACCCTTGCTGTAATGGTGGTCTCGGCAGCAATGCCACCAAGATGGCAACCAGCCCCATAGTCTTTCAGCTAGACAGAGAAGGTGGTACAAACAACAGCTTTTTATTCATGAATAATTAAAAGCAGTTAGCCTGGAACATAAGTTCCTTGGTTAGGAGGATTTGATGATTTTTTTATTGAAGGAATGTTGGTCCTTTTCCATGTAGTGCTTTGTGAATGATGCATAACCACTTGATAAAATATCTTCATACAATTTGGAACCTGTGTGAAGCCTTTCAGAATGGAGAGATGTGAGTTCACATATTTACATTCTGAAATAGTCTTGCTGTTGAATTCTGAATTCTTTGCAGCCTTCTCATTGTCGAAAATGGAATGCTGTGGCATAGCCTATTACCATAACCAACGTTAAAGAACATATGTGATATTATTGCTTGTATTTTCTGAGAAAAATCTGGATGTGGACAGGTGTGTCTACATGTTTTCATTATGCATACCATTGAGACAACTTATCCGCTTAAGTATTAATGTGAAGTGTAGACGTGAAAATAATTCCAAGATTCTCTACTTCTTTAGCTATTTTGGTGGAGATCACAATCCAGCTAGCCAAAAAGGTAGAGACTCATAACCTTTCCATTCATCACAGGTCAGAATTTAAATGTATTAAAAATGTAACTTGAGATTATTCTCCATCATTCATTGACCTATGGCTATGAGGCAGGTATTGAGTTTGGATCTTCATATATCCTTACCGTTTTCCAATTTTGAAAAATTGTCTGTGTGTCATCTGGGTATTTGTAGCAAAATTGTTATTAAGCTCCATCAGAGGTTTCCTTTATATATTATAGTAGGGTGAGATGCACTTGTGTTTTTAAGCAGTAAGAATTTGATGGGGAAGGGTTATATGAATCAGGTAGACATCAAAGTAATATTGCCTATACCAATTTCTTTGAGTCTAAGAATGAAAGTATCATGACATACTGTGTCAAAAGCTGCTGGAAGGTCCAGGAGTAATACTGTAGTTCCACCATTTTTGTTGACAGCTTTTTTTTAGGTCATTCAAAATTGCTATTATTGCTGTGCGGAATACTATGTGTGAGTCTGAGAGCAGTTGTTTTTTTTATGTGAATTCCAAAAACTGGTGAAATGCTGATCTAGCCATATGTGTACCAAGGAAAGCTCCATCAGATATAGCTCTATAACTGTTGGGGTCTCATGGGTCCAAACTTTTTTTTTTAAGTAATGGGCATATGTGCTTTCTTCAATAATTCAGGGAAAAGTCCCAGTTTGGTGGGTTATTTATAAACTTTTTAACTGTAATAGCTGCAGTCAATAAATTGAGAGTATTTTTGAAAAATTATGAAGGGTAGGTTCTGATGAGCAGCCCGCTTGGTTTCTGACTTTTACCAGGTCACATTCGGATGTTTCCATAAACAAAAAAAAAATATGAATTTGATTTTTGTGTGATTTATTTATTTATTAGGGGCTGAATCAGTAATGCTTGCACCAAAAGACATCCCTCATTCATATTTCACATACAAACTTAATTTAAACTTCCTAAATAATCTTATATAATACAAACCAAATAATTGATTCACACTCTAATCTGAACGCAACATTTGAGTGCCACAGAACTAATCAGAAAACATTTCATTCCACAGATTTCCTTGAGAACAACCATATATAACATATCAAATAAAGTGTTTTTGTGCTTTGTATGAAGAAACTCCAATTTAACTTCATGATTGATTCTAATTATCTACTTTTCTGAAGTATCTCCTATAATACATATACAGTGACTAAGAGTCTGATTTAGAGTTTGGTGGATGGGCAACTCCATCACAAATGTGAAGGAAACCCCCTCTGCTGTATTATGACATCCATAGGCCATAATGGGACTACGTTGGAGGGGCTCTCTGTCACATTTGTGAGAGAGTAACCCCCTCTGCCAAACTCTAAATCAGGCCTTAAGTGCTATAACAAAGAGTCACATCGATAAATATCAATGCACATCAATACACATCTCAAAACTATTTGCAATATCACAGTTAATTTCATCTTCTAAAAACTTAATATAATACTAAGTCCCTGAATTAGCCTTCATTATTTGACCATATGTTATAGCAGGTGAAGTGATTCAGTGCAATATTAAAAGGAAGAAAATACAATATCCATAAAAAGTGTATAAGTGTTACTATTCACTCTCAATATTCTTGATTTAGACTAAGATAGCTAAGAGCATTATCTGTCTCTCTCCTATCCTCTTAATACCATTCAGCATATCAAAAAAGGTTCTGCATATATTTAGATTATGTCGTATAACTTGATATTGTCTAGCTGATTGTTCCTCTTAGCATAAACTGATTCGAAGTGGGCTACTGCTTCATTTTTTCCTTCTAGTGCACCAACTGAGGAGTATCTGTCGACCTCCAACTTTGTAACATAAATGAGCAAGCAGTTGACATTAAAATAAAAGCATATCTTTGTTCTGAACCTGGTAGGACTTGATCTTTTCCAATATGACCAAACAAAATGCCCCAAACCTTGGAGCAGAGAACAGTGCCCAATTTACTACTTACAAAATAAAAGAGCATATCTTCAAAAACTTTGGGCAATTAGTTATTATATACTACCATTGATGGACCCTTCTTGCTGGCATCTAAAGTACTTATTCAGTGAAGAGCGATAACTTTACTAAACACTTTACTAACCACTTTACCGGTATAACAAGAAGCCATAAGCAACTTATAGATCAATTGTGAAATCTCACCCCATAATTTCAAAACCAAATTCACTCATCTTTCCCTTTCTTCCAAATTAACTCAGAAGGAAAGAAAGGAGAGGGATAAGATTGTTATAACCAAATATTTTATAGCAACACCCTATACTCTTGTATAGGCTTCTTAAAATCATCTCTGGGTTCTCGCTGAGTTTAGGCGAACATTGATAGAGAATACGCTTGATTTTGATAAAGCTGAATCACAGTCCCCTACTTTGCCCACTTTGAGGATCCCAACTGATCTTACCTTGTCCACTCTAAGGTAAATTTAAAGCCTGCTGTTGAACTATACACCAAACGTGTCCCTTCCTAATTTATACCTGTGAAAGTGTTGAACCCAAACATTTCCAATCCTCTAGAGTTCCTTGAATAATTCAATACCTTGACATGCAAAATCATACAATACTTTGTAATGGGTCATTTTGAGTAGCCTACAAATCCTAAGAAGAGAAGATCAATACAGTTTCAAACCTAAACCTATTTTATGAAATAAAAATGATTCAAATAGTAGCACTCACATGAGTCTCTAATTTGGATATCATATCTATCAAAGCTGGATAGAAATATGTCCTTAAATGCCTCAGAGCCATTCCATCATATTCTTTATTTAGCTGAAGGCAACTGAGCTTCAACCGGGGACTGAAAAATGTTCTTAGAATTCTAATCAGCACATTACTGAATAAAAAAATAAAGAGAGATAGAATTGACATGTTCACTAATGTTACTCTTCCCACAATGGAGAGGGGCAAAAACATCCACATGGCCAAGAGAGTCTCTACTTTCTGGAAAGTGGCCTCACAATTCAATTTAAACAGGTCAGTATAATCAGCAGAAACATAAACTCCTAAATATCTGATAGGTTACCAGGGTATTTATCTCTCTCTCTAAGACCTAAAGGATGATTATTATGGGAGGTATTAAGAAGCAAAACCTCTGATTCTCCTGGCTGATTTTATATCCTCTAAATTGCATAAAGGCCTCACTTTTCTTCACTATTTTTGGCAGATTAGCCCATTCATCTTTGAGTTATAATATAAGATTGTCTGCATAAAGTTTAACAATTGACATACCAGGTATTGGGGGGATATTTGCATTCCCATGTATTGAAATTGCCAGGAGGTCTATAAATAAAGTGAATACTGGTGGAGGCATGGACATCCTTAATGAATTCCTCTGCACACTTCAACTATACCAATTACACAGCTGAGTATTCCCTATAAAGGTTTTTTAAAACCCTCATTAATTCAACTGGAAAACATAAAGCAACAAGAATTTGAAAGAATAGTGCCCCCCAAATAACTAAGTTGAAAGCTTTCTCAGCGTCAAACATAATTATTGCTTCATTCATTTCATTTTGAGGAAAGTAATCAAGTGTCCGAAAAAGATAATTTGTGTTAGCTGGGCTAAACCTATTTGGCACAAATTCACTTTGTTCAAAGTGCAGAAGCGTGGCTGCAACATTTGTAATGCAGTTTGCAAAAACTTTGGCGAAAAGTTTATAATCCACATTTAACTCCTTCGCTGCCAGGCCTTTTCCCGCTCCTGTGCCAGGCCTTTTTTTGGCTATTTGGGGCATTTCGCGCTTAGGCCCTCACAACTTTTTGTCCACATAAGCTAGCCGAGCCAAATTTGCGTCCTTTTTTTCCAACATCCTAGGGATTCTAGAGGTACCCAGACTTTGTGTGTTTCCCTGAAGGAGACTAAGAAATAAGCCAAAATACAGCAAAAAGTTTGTTTTTTTGAACAAAATGTGAAAAAAGGGCTGCAGAAGAAGGCTTGTGGTTTTTCCCCTGAAAATGGCATCAACAAAGGGTTTGCGGTGCTAAAAACCACCATCTTCCCAGCTTTCAGGAACAGGCAGACTTGAATCAGAAAACCCAATTTTTCAACAAAATTGTGGCATTTTACTGGGACATACCCCATTTTTACTATTTTTTGCGCTTTCAGCCTCCTTCCAGTCAGTGACAGAAATGGGCATGAAACCAATGCTGGATCCCAGAAACCGCAACATTTCCGAAAAGTAGACACAATTCTGAATTCAGCAAGGGGTCATTTGTGTAGATCCTACAAGGGTTTCCTACAGAAAATAACAACTGAAAAAGAAAAAAATTGAAATTGAGGTAAAAAACCAGCAATTTTTCTCTACGTTTTACTCTGTAACTTTTTCCTGCAATGTCAGATTTTCGAAAGCAATCTACCGTTACGTCTGCTGGACTCTTCTGGTTGCAGGGATATATAGGGCTTGTAGGTTCATCAAGAACCCTAGGTACCCAGAGCCAATAAATGAGCTGCACCCTGCTGTGAGTTTTCATTCTATACCGGGTATACAGCAATTTATTTGCTGAAATATAAAGAGTGAAAAATAGCTATCAAGAAAACCTTTGTATTTCCAAAATGGGCACAAGATAAGGTGTTGAGGAGCAGTGGTTATTTGCACATCTCTGAATTCCGAGGTGACCATACTAGCATGTGAATTACAGGGCATTTCTCAAATAGATGTCTTTTTTACACACTCCCTTATATTTGGAAGGAACAAAATGTAGAGAAAGACAAGGGGCAATAACACTTGCTTTGCTAATCTATGTTCCCCCAAGTCTCCCGATAAAAATGATACCTCACTTGTGTGGGTAGGCCTAGCGCCCGCGACAGGAAATGCCCCAAAACACAATGTGGCCACATCCCATTTTTTGACAGAAAACAGAGGTGTGGGGCTCTGACCAGGTTCTGTTACCCAGAATCCTTTCCAAACCTCAAAAGTTGGATTTTGGCCTCTAGCTCAGCCGGCCCCAGGGGGGGTAGAGATGGCCTAAAATAAATTTGTCCCCCACCCCTCCAAACCCCTGCCCGGGAGCGACCCTTCCCTACGGGGTCGCTCCCACTGCGTGACATTGGCGCCAAAAAAAAATCCCTGGTGCCTAGTGGTTTCTGGGGGGCAGAAATGGTCTAAATACAATTTTCCCCCCAGGGGAGCGACACTTGCCTAATGGGTCGCTCCCCATCTCTAAAAAAACAAACAAAAAAAAACACATAAAAAAAATTGCCCTGCCATTTGCCCTGCCGCCTAGAGGTTTCTGCCCCCCCTGGGGGCAGATCGGCCTAATAACAATAGGCCGATCTGCCCCAGGGGGGGCAGAAATGGCCTAAAATAAATTGGCCCCCCCAAACTCCCCCCGGAGCGACCCTTGCCTACGGGGTCGCTCCCCCTGCGTGACATTGGCACCAAAAATAAAATCCCCGGTGCCTAGTGGTTTCTGACCCCTTGGGGGCAGATTGACCTAAAATTGGCCAATCTGTCCCCAAGGGGGGCAGAAATGGTCTAAATACAATTTCCCCCCCAGGGGAGCGACCCTTGCCAAATGGGTCGCTCCCCATCTCTAAAAAAACAAACAAACAAAAAAAAACACTAAAACAAAATGTGCCCTGGCGCCTAGAGGTTTCTGCCCCCCCTGGGGGCAGATCGGCCTAAGAACAGTAGGCCGATCTGCCCCCAGGGGGGGCAGAAATGGCCTAAAATATATTTGATCCCCCAACCCACCCCCCGGGAGCGACCCTTGCCCACGGGGTCGCTCGCCCTGCGTGACATTGGCGGCAAAAAAAAATCCCGGTGCTTAGTGGTTTCTTCCCCCTTGGTGGCAGTTTGACCTAAAATCTACCAATCTGCCACCAAGGGGGGCAGAAATGGTCTAAATACAATTTGCCCCCCAGAGGAGCGACCCTTGCCTAATGGGTCGCTCCCCATCTCTAAAAAAACAAACAAACAAAAAACACAAAAAAAAATTGCCCTGGCGCCTAGAGGTTTCTGCCCCCCCTGGGGGCAGATCGGCCTAATAACAGTAGGCCGATCTGCCCCCAGGGGGGGCAGAAATGGCCTAAAATATATTTGATCCTCCAACCCACCCCCCGGGAGCGACCCTTGCCCATGGGGTCGCTCGCCCTGCGTGACATTGGCACCAAAAAAAAAATCCCTGGTGCCTAGTGGTTTCTGTCCCCCTTGGGGGCAGATTGGTGTAGCAAATATCGGCCGATCTACCCCCCAGGGGGGGCAGAATTGGCCTAAAATAATTTCCCCCCGAGGGGAGAGACCTTTGCCTAAGGGGTCGCTCCCCTTGCGTGAAAATCACGTAAAAAAAAAACTCCCTCGTGTCTAGTGGTTTCTGTCCCCCTTGGGGGCAGATTGGCCTCATCAAAATAGGCCAAATATAATTTGCCCCTTAGGGGAGCGACCCTTTCCTAAGGGGTCGCTCCCCACACCTAAAACAAAAAAGTAAACAAAAAAAAAAATTATCCCTGGGGGGGGGCGGGGGCAGAAAAGGCCTTCCAAAAAAATGCCCCCCCTGGGAGCGACCCTTGCCCAAGGGGTCACTCCCTTATGACAATTTCACACAAAAAAAATCCCTGGTGTCTAGTGGGCGTTTCAAAAGCTGTATTCCAGCGCGATGGGGGAGGCTCTGTGATTGTCAGCGCGCGCGAGCGGGGAAGGGCTTGCCCTTCCATCCCTGCCTTGGGGGGGTGGGTGGGGAGCACAGGGGCATTTTCTGCACTATCCATAGCAGCTTTATCCTCTTCTGAGGAAACAGGGTTAGCTCTCTACTCTTCCCTGAGCTTTGGAATCTGTAACACCCTTAAATCTTTTACTACTAAATCAACTTGAACTTCAACTTGACTTTCATAAATATTTTTGTAATGTTCCCAAAAACATCTGTTGGACTGATCTTTGATCACAAAACACTAAGGGGGTTATTCTAACTTTGGAGGAGTGTTAATCCGTCCCAAAAGTGACGGTAAAGTGACGGATATACCACCAGTCGTATTACGAGTTCCATAGGATATAATGGACTCGTAATACGGCTGGTGGTAAATCCGTCACTTTTCCGTCACTTTTGGGACGGATTAACACCTCCTCCAAAGTTAGAATAACCCCCTAAGTTATTATCAGGGTCACTAAATTCCCTTGTAAAATTTTAACTTGTTCTAGATTTTGCAGCCCACAAGAGGAGTTTCTAAATATGCTCATACCCTTCATAGGAGATCTGATCCAAGACCTCTGCTGCACTGTAATAAACCCTCAAATCTTGTTCTGCCTTTACCAAGCAATATAAATGTTTGGGGAAGTTAGACATTCAGACTCTTGCCACTGCAGTCTCTACTGTTTGCTGAAGAAAGGCATACCTAGCTTTCTTATTTCTTGACACTTTAGCCAAATATGCAGTAGTGTGACCCCTAATAGAAGCATTTAGGCCCGTATTTATACTTTTTTTAGCGCCGCATTTGCGCCGCTTTTTGAAGCAAAACGGTGCAAACCTACAAAATACGATGGTATTATGCAAGTTTGCGCCGTTTTTGCGTCAAAAAACGACACAAATGCGGCGCTAAGAAAGTATAAATACGGGCCTTAATGTATCCCAGACTACTGACAGCGATGTAGTCCCTAGGTTCAATTAATAAAAAAACTCCCTAATAAAAATCCAAGTCCTAGTTATCCACTGCCCGTCCTGCAATAGGGTCTTGTTAAAAAAAACAATAGTTTTAGGTGTAAGATTAAATTCTATCTCAAGCTGCAGAGATTCAAGCACATGATCAGAGAAACTATTGGCCACAATTGAAGAACCATTTCTAACTAATCCCTTTGAAATCAAAATGTATCCTAGAGGCAGAATTAAGGCCCATATTTATACTTTTTGACGCAAAACTGCGCTAACGCAGTTTTGCATCAAAAAATTTGCGCCGGCTAACGCCATTCTGTAGCACCATGCGGGCGCCGTATTTAATCAATGACGTTAGCCGGCGTTAGCCGCCGGCGCTGCCTGGTGTGCGTGGAAAAAAACGACGTACACCAGGCAGCGCCGGCGTAGGGGAAAATGGAGTTTGGGTGTCAAAAAATGGGACAAGTCAGGCTGAGGCAAATTTTTTGCCTCAACCCGATTTGCGTCATTTTTTTTCACTCCCAACCCCCATTGAAATGACTCCTGTCTTAGCAAAGACTGGAGTCATGCCCCCTTGCCCAATGGCCATGCCCAGGGGACTTATGTCCCCTGGGCATGGTCATTGGGCATAGTGGCATGTAGGGGGGCACAAATCAGGCCCCCCTATGCCACCCAAAAAAAAAAAAAAAAACCTACCTGAACTTACCTTAAGTTTCCTGGGATGGGTCCCTCCATCCTTGGGTGTCCTCCTGGGGTGGGCAAGGGTGGCAGCGGGTGTCCCTGGGGGCATGGGAGGGCACCTCTGGGCTCCTTCCGAGCCCACAGGTCCCTTAACGCCTGCCCTGAGCAGGCGTTAAAAAATGACGCTAACGAGGGTAGACGTCATTTTTTTTGACCCGCCCACTCCCGGGCGTGAATTTTGCCCGGGAGTATAAATACGACGCACATGCCTCGGAGTAAATTTTTTAGACGTGAACGCCTACCTTGCATCTCATTAACGCAAAGTAGGTGTCCACGCTAAAAAATGACGCAAACTCCATGGACTTTGGCGCTAGACGCGTCTAACGCCAAAGTATAAATATGGAGTTAGTTTTGCGTCGGAATTGCGTCAAAAAAACGACGCAATTCCGGCGCAAATGGAGTATAAATATGCCCCTAAGTCTCTCTGACAAACAGATACCGGGCCTCATTACGAGTTTGGTGGTCTTTCAGACTGCCCTCTTACGAGTTACACAGGTAGGACCACAGGACTGGCAAGCAAAAATGGCAGACCACCAGTGGCGCAGTGGTTTGGAATTAGGCGGTCCGACCTCCAGTGCCATCAGCAACCCGATCAACCACCGAGCATATTGCAAGCACACAGTTACAGTGGTGGTCCCTCCATGGCTGTCAGCCAATGGCAGTCCAAACCACAGTGGTTCACGGTCAGCAAAGCAACAATAACAACACAGCTGATACACACTGGCCAAGTGGACACACTTGCTAAGGACACTATAAAACACACCCCTTCACAGACCCCTTCCAACGCAAAACAAAGAAGCTTGAGCTCCTTATTTTCCATATACTTCATAAATTAGGCACCTGTTTTTTTTCACCATCCCATAGAACACACTGCACACACTTTGTCCATTCAAACCCTTTTACACTTCCCCTGTTCAGGGATTCACTGTCACTTGTTAATTGTTTTCCACCATGTCATTTTCTAAACATTCCCATTTATCAGAAGATGAGTTAAGATTCATGGTGGATGAAATCAGAAGAGTAGATCCACACATGTTTGCAGCACACGTTCAGCATACTCCTCCTAGTAGGAAAATGTTGAACAGGATCATTGACAGTTAACACTGTAGGCACCACCCTATGCACAAATCAGGACATCATCAAGAGGTGGAATGACATCATGGACAAGGTCCTTTTCCTGGTCTCCAGGCACCAGCTGCAGGCCAAGAAGACTGGTGGTGGACCTCCCAGTGCCCTGTTGCATCTCTTTCCCTGGGAGGAGAAGGTCTTGCCCATCCTGCATCCTGAGGGCTTGACAGGAATACTTAGGGGAGCGGAGTCTGGTAAGTCACAATACAAAAACTGTCACAAAAATGCAATGCCATGCATGGTCGTAGCTCACTGTCTTTTTCATGTACCCCACCAACATTCAATACTCATAGTATCTGGGTTTAAACACTGTCAATCTGTATTATTGGACCCAACAGCACAGCTACCAAGGTCCATCACATGCCATATGTACAAATGGGGCCTGCAAGTCATTCAGTACACAATAATAATCCCAGGACTCTTGGTATGTCTCAATAGGTATACGTATGCCCAAACTTAATGCAGTCTGCATACAGATATGTAATACCCAACATCTGTATAGTGTGTGTAGTATAGAGAGTTACCTGACTGCGCACTTTCTGTAACTCTAAACACCAGCAAACTGTTCTTGTTGGAAATGGCCTCTCTGCAGGGTCACCCCCAAACTTTTTGCCTTCTTCCTCGTGTTTTTCTGTCCTAATTTTTGCTGGCTTTAGGACTCTGGACACTTTACCACTGCTAACCAGTGCTGAAGGGCATGTGCTCGCTCCCTAAAAGCATGGTAATATTGGCTCATATCCAATTGGCATATTTAATTTACTTGTAAGTCCTTAGTAAAGTGCACTACATGTGCCCAGGGGCTGTAGATTGAATGCTACCAGTGGGCCTAGAGCATTGTTTGTGCAACCCACATAAGTAGCCCCTTAACCATGTCTCACGCCTGCCATTGCAAGGCCTGTGTGTGCAGTTTCACTGCCACTTCAACTTGCCATTTAAAAGTACTTGCCACCCTTTAAATTCTCCTTTTTCTACACATACTTCACCCCTAAAGTAGGCCCTAGGTAATCCATAGGGCAGGGTGCTAAGTAGGTAAAAGGCAGGACATATACATATGTGTTTTATATGTCCTGGTAGCGGAAAACTCCTACATTCATTGTCCACTACTGTGAGGCCTGCTCCTTTCATAGGCTAGCATTAAGGCTACCCTCATATACTGTTTGAGTGGTAGATTCTGATCAGAAAGGGGTAACCAGGTCATATTTAGTATGGCCAGAATGGTAATAGAAACCTCTGCTTATTGGTGAGATTGGATTTTTTATTACTGTATTAGAAATGACACTTTTAGAAAGTGAGCTTTTCTCTGCATTCATCCTCCATCTGTGCCTTACCGCCTGTCTCCAATCAACGTCTGGGCCGGTTGACAGTTTCCTTGTGCATTTCACCCAACAATCACAAACACAGAATACACAATCACATCTGCACTCATCTGATACTGAATGGGTCTTCCTGGGCTGGAAGGGTGGAGGGACTGACACTTACATTTCAAAGGCTAGTGGCCTGCCCTCATACAATGGACTGCTAAAACCCCTACTGGGACTCTGGCAGACAGACCCTCACTGAAAGGGGACCTTATGCACTTCAAAACCACTCTTTGAAGTCTCCCCCTCTTCAAAAGCATTTTTAGATATATAAACTGTGTCCCTGACCCCTCCAACTCAGACACTTCCGGACCTGAACTTGTAACCTGTCAAGAGGAACTGACTGCCTGCCCAAAAGACTCGTCTAGACTGCTTTGCTGAGAAGCACTGTTGTCCTGCTTTTGCACTGCTGCCTTGCTGCCTCGTGACTTTGCTTGGACTTGGATTGAGCTTGCCTCCTGTTTTTTTAAGTCAAAGGGCCAAAAAGATGTCATCTCTTCAGGAAACTTCTCATGCGCTGAAAATCAGCGCACAGCCTGCCAGAAACGACACACAGCCATGGTGCGAATGAGAAATCGACACACAGCTGAACCTGGATGTCGAAGCCCACCTTCCCGAGTGAATAATCAAAGCAGCACCTCCCTTGCGGCCGGAAATTCGACACACAGCCCTACTGGATTGACGCGCAGCAGAACCAGAATGAGAAAAGCCTGACCTCCCAAGTGAAGAACTGATGCAGTGCCTGACGTGCAACAAAAATTGGACGTATTGCTATACCGGATCGACATAACACCTGTGACCTCGTCCCGCACGCCCAGGATTCCAACTCATCCTCCCTGGGTGTTAAAAAGATCCCCGCATCACAGTGAGGAACAGAGACTGAACACAGGAAATCGACGCAAAGCCCCTTGCAGCGTGGAAAGAAACAATGCATAATTTGTGCTGCACCAGAAATTTCGTCACACACCCTATTTTTCCACTCATCTCCTCCTCTACGGTCTCTGTGAGTGTTATTTTTTATGCAGACCAGGTACTTTGTACAAACAAGAGACAACTGTTGATTTCAAAGATTTAAGACTCTTTTTAATCTTGCAAAAGTGATACCTGAACTTGTGCTTATTGAATCTTTATTGTTTTGACCTTTATTTAACAGATAAATATATATTTTTCTAAAACTGTGTAGTGTGTTCTTGTGGTGTTTTAACTGTGTTACTGTATGATATAATGCACAAATACTTTACACATTTCCTTCTAAGTTAATGCTGACTGCTCATTGCCAAGCTACCAGAGGGTGGGCACAGGAAAAGTTGGATTGTGTGTGACTCACCCTGACTAGTATTTTGGTCCCTACTTAGACAAAAGTGTATACCTCTGCCAACTAGAGAACCTACTGCTAGCAGTTCTCTTGTCCAAAGACCCTTTTTGTAATCTCTCAAAAGAAGTCTTTTCACCGGGAGGATACTATTCCTATAGTATGAACAGTGCAGGGGTTGACCTGACTCCAACTCCCAAGAGGCACTGTTTCTGTAACTCTAAACACCAGCATAGCGTTCTCTTATCCAAATACTCTTCTTGCAATCTCTCTATTGAAGTGATCTCATCTGGAAGGATACCATTTATATAGTGCGCATAGTACAGGGGGTGACCTGACTGCAACCCCCAGGAGGCACTGTTTCTGTAACTCCAAACATCAGTCCAGTGTTCTCTTGTCCAAATACACTTGTTTGGAAAATCACAACAAAGTGTACTCACCTGGAGGATAGCATTTGTATAGTGTATGGTAAAGGGAATGACATGGCTGCTGAGGCCAGGAAGCGCAGTCAGTGTTCTCTTGTCCAAATACACTTGTTTGTCAACTCTCAAATGAAGTATACTCACCTGGGAGTGGTCAAGCACAGATCATGTCTAAATCAGAGATGTATCTGTCAACATAGCTCCATCTCGACATGCTAAGCCAAGAAAAAATATTTGAGGACAGGAATGATACCTTACCCAGTGTGTGCAACAAGTATTCCTAAGGCCTCAATGCATCACCACATTGGTATTGGCAGAAGACACATTTACACTGCACTGTGCACATGATGACTCCAGTCCTGGGTGTGTCTGCATCACACTCAACTGTGCCTCCAAATGTTCTAAGCCATGGATACTCAAAGTACGGCCCGCGGGCCTCATGCGGCCCCTCTGACCTTTACAGGCGGCCCCTTGGGCAACAGGAGCACTGGCAGCTGTTTGCTCGACTCTGCACTAACAATAAAAATATTAAATACACACCCAATCATTTATTTCAAACTTAATTGGTATTAAAGAAAGGAAGTAACTAGGGACTCCTGCACTTAACTTTAGAAACACATTCATTTTTAAAGACATCTTGCAGCACAAGCGTAAAACTAAGTCAGTCTCTTTAAAATGAAAAATGTGTATTTAGTTAACATGCAGAACCTTTTTGCCTTAGTACAATTTATTTTATCAGTGCACTGAGATGTATTCCTTTAAAAGTGATAGTTTTCAAACATACATTTGGAAACATAAATTTTGAAACATTAATTATTTCCCTTATCCTGAGAACACAACCAATAGTAAATTGAAGAGGCCAGTCATTTGGTATGTGCACTTTATCAGTGGCCTGGGTTCCTATCATACATTAACAACATTATAGTTTATTAAATCAAACATAGAGGCAGGTTTTGTGCAGCGCACACCATGAATCATGTATTTTGAGGTCATCTTAAATGTGATAATGCAGAAAAAGGAGTGAAGTGAGACTAAACAATTGGCTAGGATCACACAATTTGGAAAAGTGGGTAAGCCGGGATTCATTCCATGTTTTCTGGTTTTCCATTATTTATTTCAGCCACTAGATGTATATCATTTGCTTCTCCTTCACCTACCTTGCCACCAATCCCCCGAGCCACCCCACTTGACCGCCACAGCCCTGGCATCAATGCGGCCCCCAGGCGCATCACAGACCAAACATTGTGGCCCCTGGGAAAATGTTTGCGAGTACCCATGGTCTAAGCCATTTCTTGTGTAGCCACTGTTTTGCCTCCACTGGTGGCAAGATGTAGTTTTCAGGCCATCCTTTGAAGTGCCAATGATCTGTACATTCCAGCAGCTGCATGAGTAAAAATGAATTGCCATGCTTCATATGTCATGTCAATACTCCCAGTACCATTGTTACTTGCCACAATAAGATTAACTGCATCTTAACTTTGTACAAGTTCTCTGCTTAGTGTAACTCTTCACTGTTGGAGGTAGACTTCACAATACAGCCAGTAACATTATACGTTTTACATCAACAGGTCGAGCAGCCGCTGGACAAACAGAGGCCACAGAACAGACTTCCACTACTCCTCTGGATGAAGCCTTAATTGAAGAAGACATTCCTAGATGTCTGGACGTGGAGGACGGTTCTGGCCCATCTGGGCAACCTGGTCAGATGGCAACAGTGAGTCTCACTGTGCTCACAACTTCATCTCTCAGCCCTGTTGCCTCAAATCAAAGGCAATGATTCGCCCCAACCAGTGTACCTTGCACAGTGTTTACCACCTCGTGTCCCTCAGTGCTGGATCCTGAGTTGCAGCGCAACACTTCCAACAATGAGGGTCTAGGAACAAGTTGGAGAGGGCACCCTGTGGCAAGGGAAGAGGCCTGTGGGGGTAGGGTGCATTGGATTGGAGGGGTATTGTGGGCCAATAGGGTGAGGCCACTGGGGTTGATCTTGGCCAGGAAACCATCAGTCACGTCTTGGGGGTCTATCAGGAGTCCCATGGCGGGATGGGCCAGGTGCTAACCGAACTCTAGGAAATCAAGCAGCCACAGAGGGATATGCACAGAGACTTGCAGGAACAGATGGAGGCCCACAACAACAACATGGCTTCTCCAACAGGGGTGCTGAGGGATATGCATAACACTTTGAGCAGGGCTTTTCAACAACTCCATTGGAAGGGAGGCCCTGCCAGAGGACAAACCAGTCCCAGATGCCCCCTGCCTCTGTAGCAGCAGATCACCCCCCACCCTGCAATCGGGACCGTCCAGCAAAGAATCCAGGTGATGCAGATGACAAGACACCCACCACTGCCAGCAAGTGACCTCTTCCTAAAAGACCTCCTTTGTGTGCCACATATTCACTCTGTTGACATATCAACTGCCTACCAGTTCCAATGGGTGGAGTACTCTGGACTTTGAACTACCAATGGTGTGGAGTCTCCTAACACCTTAACTTTACATTGTTGTTTCTTTCTTTCTGTCTGATATTTATTTTCTGAATTAGCATTGTAATAAATTCACCAATCACAAACTCATTGTCTGCTTGCTTAAATTTCACATTAACTATGTAGAGATAGACCATGTGAACCATACGAGGAAGATACAAGCTACTTATGCAAGCAGGGATATGTTACAAGTACACAGTACCCAGCTGAGGATAACAACCATAACACACCAACATATTAGTACAAGGTTCTGGTCAAACCAAAAATGTGATTACAGTGTTCAGCACATGTCTGGATGTCTAGATGTCTGGACTATTGGAAATCAAGAATGAGTGAATCATACTGAGTAAATCAACACATTTACAGGTACAGACCACCAGCCCACAGAAGGAGAGGACTTGTCAGACATTGTCCTGTAGAATAGGCAAACATATAAAGTGTTGATGTGAGCAGCTTGAGTCTCATCACATACCACACCAAATTAATTCAACATCAACTAATCCAAGATACAGACAGATGGCAGTACAACAGTCCCTGATCACAGGAATATCATTTTCCAATTTCCATGCATCTTGTGGTATGACACAAACATATGTCAGTGTTGTGGTACAGGCACTGTGGCCTGCAATGATAAAACACATCTACAGCTATATACAAGTCATGCAAAAACAGTGTTTAGACAATGTGAATGAAAAATGACTTGGTCACAAGCTAGGACTACATATTTTCTGACCACATTATGACACAAATGATACATCAGGCCCACCACAAGACACAAAACAAGTACCATGGACACTTCTGTACCTATGACACAAGCCACATAGCAAACTACTAGAAAGCAATGTACATAACAAGGAAACTGACTAAAATAAAGCAACATATTCAAGGTGGGGATATGTCAAAAGCTATCTCATTAAGCAGTCTTTGGCTGAATATTGCAGAGTATCAGCTCCCTTGGTGTTTCCAAAATACTAAACTTCACATATTGTCACAACTACAATTCATTGTACAGTTACAGCCATTACAGCACATGACATACTTACACTCATGAGAATTAGCTCTCGATGAGATCTTCTCGCTTGTCAGCTCCCTCATCTTCACCACTGTCATCCTCACTTGGCATTTCAGGAGTCTCACCTGGAAGCACTGCAGGCTCCCCCTCCTCTGGTATGTACTGGAAATTCCTCTGTAGGGTAATGTTGTGGAGCATGCAGCATGCCACAGTGATCTGACACACTTTCCCGGGTAAGTATACGAGGGCTCCACAACTCCTGTAAAGACACCTTTATCTTGTCTTCAGGATCCCAAACGCCTGCTCCACTGGCCACTGTGTTCTTCCATGGGACTCATTGAAGCAGACTTCCCCTGGCATAGTTGAATTCTTCAGTGGCGTCAACAACCATGGACATTTTGGAAATTAGGAGTCTCCTGCTAAGGAATGGGACATAAGTGCCACAATGAGTCACTCACTTCATGACTGTAGCACCTTACATTGCACTCACACAATCAGGACAGACATGACTTACCAACCAGCCAAGTCCTGTCTGGTTGCAGTTGTGACATCAGTTGGAGTATGGGGCTGTTTCACATTATGAAGGAATCATTGGCTGATCCTGGATAACAGACAGACAAGTGAGATGTAGAGATCCTCCAAACAGACAAGTTGTAAGTTGATGGAATGGAGGTTCTTCCTTTTGCGAGAGATTTGTTCAGTGGCCTGTGGTGGCACCAAACCAACGTGCATTCCATCAATGGCCCCTACCACATGTGGGAGAGCTGGACAAAGCCATAAAAGTCAGCCTTCACATTGGCTAAATCCTCACATTGGGGAACCTGATACAGCTGTCAATGTGTTTCAACATTGCTAAGAAGAAATCCTTCAACACCAGACTGAACATAGGTTGGGACATTCCAGTAGATAGGGCCACTGTATGTTGGAAGGACCCTGTGGCTAGGAAGGGCAATATTGACATAACCTTTACAATGACTGGTAGGCAGGTTGAATAACTAATAGCTTGCCAAAGATCTGACTCCACCTGATGGCATAAGTCTACCATTGTTTGCCTCTACAGATGGCATAAAATAATTCTATGCTGTTGCACCATGGTCTGAAGGTCTGGCAGAAGAAGGTAAAGCAGAGGTTATTGCATCATTTCTCTCCCAGGGTACCTATGTGTGACAAGACACAATCTGTAACATTAGTCAGTGTGTCCACAGAAACATATGTGATCCATGCCAATAATATCATGTGACAAAGCATTTCTGACTGGATAGACATGACATATAGTATACATCACATCTGGCAACTACACAAGTGTCACATGTGACCCCATGGTTATCAACACATGTGACCACAACATGGATTTGGACTTAAAGATGTGCTACACAATTGCCCCTCGAAATGTGACAGTATATTTCGGACCACCAAAAAGACTGCCTGCAGTTATGGACCATGCACTGCTAACAAATGTCACCTGTGCCCTGCAACACACCATACTGGTGGTTGTGTAGAAGGCTCTACATTACATGACAGGATGCTTGTGATTCTACAACACATATATTGTAGGTGTTGCACAGTTTACAAAGCCATATACAGTATTTCAGGCCACCAAAATGGCCAATGCCTGACCTATCTTCACTGGACATTAGGAACAGCCCATGACTGCCAGTGGAAGTCATCTGCACAGTAGACGGTCCCAACTACAGTGGACACAGCCATAGGCTAACATTGTTGCCTACGGTGGTTGTGGCCCAATGGCTGTGTCTGCCAGCGGTGATGATTGCGCACATGGCGGATGTGACCACCATGTTGTGCACATTCACTCACTTGACTCATGACACTTCGACCAGCAACACCTCCACTACCTGAGTTACTATGTGTCGCCTCTGGGAGCAATCATGTCATGTCCAGCAGGTGATAGGGCAAATGCCTTCTCTACAGAGGAGCTAGAGAGGTTTCTTAATGAGGTCCTTCCCCTGTATGGACAGCTCTATGTCTCACCAGAGGAGCAGGTAAATACATCACTGGGGCAATGGACTCTGTTTTACACCATCCTTTCCCTTCTCACAGGCTACAATGCGCCCCTGGGTGCCAGGTAGACTTCTTGTGTGGCAGTTGTTGCAGTCTGTGCAACAGCAATGGGATGTACATTGTGCAGGTATGGGTGGCCAGTATTATATGTTACGTTCAACCACATTGTGTTGTGTGATGTTTTGGGGATCCTCCTTGTGTTGGATGCACATAACTAAGTAAGGAGACGTAATTACCATCCAATGACACCTCTTTCTTCAAGGTTGTCATAATTGTTGGACAACATGTACCTGCATGACAGCATGAGTTTTCTATGCATCTTGAACGAGTCATTTGAGAATTTTGTGAGCAATGTATATAATGCTACAAATCTTTCACCCCAAATCTGGCCCATCCTGATTCACTCTGCCCTTCAAGTTACCACACAAACCACATGCCACATTGCTGATGGTCACAGGATGTATTTGATATTGCTTGGTCACATAGCAGAAATTGTACAATGCATACCTTTGCATGTTTGATGCCATTTCTGTAGAATAGACACATTTGTCCAAAGGAGTGCTCTGTGGTGCAGGTACATGCCACAAAACCTACCCATCAAAGTGACATGAGTACACATTTGTTAAGCAACATGTCCACACTATCACAAGGAATACACTTTCTGTACTCACCATGCCAGCCCAATCATTGCCACTCAAGTGTAAGGGTGAAGTCTATACTATTGAAGTTGCCTGTATGGGCTCTATGCAGTGAGTCAATCTTGCAGAGTATGAATGTGTTGGTCCATTCAGCCCTAAGGAATTTACCCTTCAAAAGCTACACTGGTGTGTAGTGTTATATTGTGGCTCCCATCACACTACATTTTGCCTGAGTTAACTGATGTGAATAGGCATGCTTAGACATTGTAGGCCCAGCACAGGGAGGTGGGTTAGTCTGCAGATGGATACAAATGTCTGTAGTGATAACCCTGTACTTATTGGTTTGTGTGCTTCACACTTGTGGTGTGTTGACAATTTCAACATTTGCAGCTTGGTGTTTCTGACATATGTGTGACTCAACCATTTGTGCCAAAACCTGTGAATATTATCTCTTCCATCCATGCAGGTAAATGCCTATCAGTAGAAGAAGGAGATATCGAGAGCTGGTAGAGCGCCCACTGTCGCAAGGGGTGGGAGGACCTGAGAATCTGGGCCTGAAAGCTCTCGGATGTCCAACTGGGCCTTTTATCCCGACATGGGCAGGGTGCATGTCGGACCATGACCCCCTAATGTAATGCATTCTGGGGATGGCAAACCCAGACCTTGATGGCCATTGAGGGAGGTACAGCAGCCACAAGGAGGTGAGTACAGGGCATATCCCTAATGAGTTAGGTCCTGACGTCTCCATCTGATGATTAGGTATGGATTATGTGTGACAAAGGAGATGATTGACTGTTTGTGTAGATATGTCATGTAGTGCATACTGATGTGCCGTGCCTATTGGCCCAGAGAGCTAGGACACAACTGTGTATAATCCACAATCAATTTGCACTCGAGGGACAACACATGGCTGTGTATATTGATCAATCAAATAATGTTTGTTGTTGTAGTGTATGTACATTCTATGCAACAAACCACCACTACTCACTGTTATAGGCTAAAGGTGAGGAAGTGATGGCTCACTGTAATCAGGCATGTGTCAAATGAGTATATTGGCATCTGCCACCCAGAAGCTACTTCTCTTCACTGTGTGATGGGTGCTGGTGCCTCTTTACTGCCTGTAATGTGAAGATGACAATCATACATGTGACAGAGCATGTGTTTGTCTTTAGGTGCAACTACAGATCAATACTTTCCCTTGGTAAGTGGGGAATGTACATTGATATGATGTGTGTGCCACCACTGTTGCCAACAATGCTTGTCCCTACATGTTCCTTTCTCTTTTGACAAAATGTGTGCACTGCTGTTTCATGCATGGTCTATATATGGTCTATATATGTTGAAGAGAGGATTCCTGTATTCCATCACATATATGTGCATCCCAACTTGTGTGTGAATAGGACATTTTCATGATTGAACCTTGGATTGTTGGCTGACACATACCCCCAACCGTCACTGCATGTCATTTGGCAATTACAGCTACAGTAACAATTAGGGACAAGATGGGTCTGACTAGATTTTATTAGCCACAATGTTCATTTTCAGGCCACTGATGTGGCATCATGTAGTAAAGTGTACTGCACATGTGTAATGGGGTGGTTTCTAACCTGGCTGTTGGAATGCATCATAGAGTGACTTGTAGCTATGTTGGAATCACATGTGGTTGGGCACAGTCATTCATCCACAGACATCTGGGTTTGCAAGACCAAAATGGAGACTGTGATATAGCTTTCCATTGGGCAACATGTTGAGGACCTTCTACAAGTACTTGCAAATCTCTGGGCCTCTCTAACATACCAAGGACTAATAGTGTCTACCAATGCAATCAGAGTATGTCATAGTAATGGGTGGCAGCCATTAGTGGTGATTTCCCTGAGGCTTTCTGATTCATTGTGTTGAAGAGTTTAGGGACATGTCTCCCTGACAATTTGCACATTATGCCTATAGTGTACATTTCCATGACAAATGTGTGGCATATTGGAGCAACATTAGTACTACTTCCTTGGCCCCATTGGGACAAATTTAACTTGGTGAAGTGTGCATTGTTGATATATTCCAGTGTGACATGAGTAATCCCCTGTCACCTTCTCCAGGCTACTGTACTGTTGTCAGCAACATGACATGTTTTGAGAGCATCATTTTGTATTGTTGTGTTATTGTGTATGTGACAAATAAATGTCTGAATGACCTTGTGTGGGATCTGTGGGAATGCAGTTGGCAATGTGCTACTATTGTATGACAACAGGTAACTGAGGTATGCTCCATGAAACAAAGCATTCAAAGTGATGAGATCTCCTACTTGTTCAATGGTTACTGTGATTGCAGAACTTCAGCCATGCAACAGTAGTTGTCTCAGATCATGATTTTCCTGTGGGCAACTGTTGACAGTTCAGATGGCATGCTTGCATATGGTATGGTACATCTAGGGGTCACTTTGGTGGAGTTTGTTGCTGGGACCTACTTGAGATCATGGTAATGTTTCTTAATCAGAACTGTTGTTCAAGTGTGATCAGGAACATGCAGTGACCCTTTTCCTCTTTGTGTTTGCAGTATCAGCCCAGGCAAGTGAAGGAGACAGGGTACAACCAAGTTTGGAAGCATCTGGCTATGGTACAGATGGTCAAGACACCACTGACACAGAGGGACCCTGGGGCCCAGAGGGTGAAGAGAGTGCCTTGAAGGAGATCAGATCTACATCCTCATCATTGAACTCAACCTCCACTAGCCACTCCCTAGTGGTGGCAGACTGTTGGTACCTACTCCTGTAACATCTTTGTCCACTGCCCTAGTTCTATTGCCACCCTCCCTGTTGCTCCCCACCCATTTGGCTGTGCACGCTCAACCAAGAGGGTGGCCATCTCTTTTGCCACAGTCACCTTTGCACCAGCCCCTGTTACCCCTGTAGCCCTGAGTGAGGAGGCTATTCACCTCCTGAGGAGCATCTCTTTTGGTCACACTGCCATTGTGAATGCCATCCAGGGGTTGGCCAGATAATTTCAGCACACCAATGCTTTCCTGGAAGGAATTCATAGTGACATGTCTGGCCTACAGAGATGTTTTCAGACTATGGCATCTTCACTGATGGCAGCCAGTCACCCCCCTATTCCACCCCCTCCACCTCCAACTCCCTCTTCCTAATCCAGATCCTCCATTCCCCTACCTATCCCAAGCTCCCAGACACATCTGTACGCACTCACCTCAATACACACAAGCAGCACACATAAACACAAGCACCACAAGACACTGGCATACTGGTACTCAACATACACCAACAAACACAACATCAGCCATCATTTCCGCAGACACCCCGACCACCCGCACTGACCCATACACCATATCTAGCATTCCCACTGGTACCACCACAACAGCTAGTGACACATCCACCACACCCACAATACCCGCAAACACCACCCCAACAGACACACAAACATCTACCATATCCACCATACCCGCAGACACTACCCTAACAGACACAAAGACATCCACCACATCCACCATACCCACAGACACCACCCCAACAGGCACACAAACATCTACCACCCCACATCACCCAGCACCTCCACCTCCCAGCCCCAAAGACATGCAAACACCCATACTCACACATGCAAAAGACACCAACCAAACAGAAACATACCTCAAACATGCATACACCCAAGATATATACAGCCACACACCAGACAACCACTCTCTCAACTTCCAAAACCCCAACCCCTTCTGATGACCATCCACGTGTTCCGCAGGAAAGTTTCCGTTTCCAACTTGACCTTCTCCTGTTACCTCAAAAGCCCCACCCAAACCAAAGAGGCCCCCACCCACATCCCAACCCATTCCTTTCACATATAAGTCCTCCCCTGTCACACCTGCCCCCTGCAAGCACCCACATCCCTCACCCCAAGAAGAAGGCCCCCCTCCTAGGAAACAGTCAACCGCTCCTATCCAAACCCAAACCCACCCACCCCAAATCCCGCCCAAGGATGATCCCTGATGTGCCTGCCTGCTTACTTGATGCCCCTTCCTGTAGAGTTTTCCTGGCAGTGAGTGGAGTCAAGTGTGGGCACAACCGCGGACATTATTTGGACTGGCCAATGGCATTTGTTCTGAGGATTTTCCTGTTAATAAACTCAAATAGTTGTTTTGTTTTTTTGGGTGCACATTTGCCCTGCAAATCCTTTTCTACCTTTTTATTGTTCCTGAGTAATTTGTATTGTGTGCCTACACTTGTGTGTGTTTCAGCCTGGTTGCTGATCCATTTGCTGTTGTTTGCAATATCTGACTTTGTGGGCAGTGTTGGTGTCACCCAGGACAAGGGTAAATGTGGAGCATATGGATATGTGTTTGTTAATACAATTGTGGGATAACTGTATTCTGTCATGTTTGGCATGGTAAGTGTTTCATATTGTGTGTTCCAATGTAAGCATGCATGGTGTCCGACTTGTCCCGCTGAAATGGACTGTAAATTTGTCTCATGTGTGGCAGCTTGAGTTCTCTTTGTGCAGACATGGTTGGTGTTCAATTGTGCTGTTTTCCTTTGCATTTGACTGTAAATGTGCCCATTTAGCTGTGTGTACCTTGCAACTACTTCATTTAGGTGTATGTCCCATGCTGTTGCAGTTGAATTTGCTTTCTTGATTTGCACTTCCACATTCTGCAGATAAGCATGTCATTTGGCTCTGGTATTGCTTGTCCCTGAGATACACGTAGGGCTAGTTCCTGTGCAAATGGTTTTTTACGGGAGTGTTCAAAGTGATATGTGTCCCAGTGCAGCAACCTTCCCTGAATGCTCCTATTGTGCAGGTATGGTTTGCATAGTGAGCTTTATATATTTGTCTCTCTGACTATTGCACACACCAATGTCCTTCCATTGTGTTACAATGTGGGTGATGTGTGTGTCAGTTTCTGGGAAGTTTCATGGGAGGGGTGTTTTTGCTCAATGACACAACCATACATAAGTGTGTTGAATTTGATGATAGTCTATGGCATGTGTGGAATGTGAGGGTGTCAGTTGTATTGGTAGATGTAATGTTGCTGTGTTGTTGCTATTGTGTGAAACAATGTTGTGTACACTTCACTGTCCCTGTGCCTAAGATGTGAAGATGTGTTCGGTTTCGTGCAATGTTACAGTGCAGAGTGAGTGACCTCCGAAACGGGGAGTTTAATGACTGTGAATGTGTTCTTTTTACTGAATGACTCTGACAGTGTACGCAATGGGAAGTGTACTTAGTGCCTGTACCATGACCCCATCTCATTCGGATGACTGTGCTATGACCTGTTGTTGAGCATAATGACACAGGTAGCTGTGTGTACTTACCGTCGGGTGCGTCTATGGTGGTGTGGATTTTGGCCTCTATCGATGAGCAGCAGCAGGACATGTGTGATGGGCTCCATGGTGGCACAGGACATGTAACGCTGCCTGCAGGTGAGTTCCTTCTTTTATACTCTCCATTTCCACCTGCTGAGGCATGGTGGTTGAACCGCCATGGTCACTTTGCTGGTGTGCAACATCATAATGTGTCTCACCAAAACACAGCCTCGGATGGCCTGTTTGTCCTGCCTTGTCACCAGGGCAGCTGTGCTGCCTGGTGGTGCTGGCAGAAACGCAGAAGTCTTTGCTCTAAATGCTGGCAAGGCTCGTAATACAGTTGTCTGACCTCCAAGAGGATTATGGTTGGACCGCCACTGCCCCATAATGGTGCACGGAGCGCCAAACACGTAATGAGGCCCATACAATCAAAATTCAAAAAATACCCTCTCTCTATAAGTTTGGCAAAAGTCACTAAGAAAAAGAGACATCAACTTAAGGAGTTGACTCTAAACTAGAGAATACATGCAAGTCATGCAACACCCTCCCTTTGGTCAGATTGAGACTTGGAAAAATGCCAGATAACCTAAAAGCATTAAAGAAAATTGTAACAAATACTATAAAACTTTAATAATATAAACAAAAGCTAAATCTTTCAAAATGCAACTACTTAAAATCAATAAAAATAATTTAAAAGAAAAAAGGCTGAAATAAAAGGTATGTGAGGCATCCATAGTATACAGTAGCCCTAAGAGGTCCACCAAGTCCAGAAAGTAACTTGGGTCCTGAAGGGAACAAAAATCTGCAGATGACAGATCCACAGTAGCCTGTAGAGCCATTTCCAAAGAACAAACCTGGGCAGTACCAGACTCATCAGTTGAAGCCAAAGGGAGAGAAGCCAGAAGAGCAGCCTCAAATGTGGAACCAGATGTCATGGATCCTGGAACTGAAGCATCCATCCGATCTGGTGCAGGCAACTCATAATGTGCATCCTGCAGCAATGGTAATAACATAGGAAAACAGTGGGTGTGCATCCTCAATGGATATACCAACAAGTTCATGTCTGTAGTCTGTGCCAATTATGTAGCAAGGCATATGTCTATTGCACACTCAAATGAGAACCAAAGGCAGTTAAACACAAACTGAACATTTTGATACCAAACGGGCTGGAAAGAGAAAGACCAGTCGTTGTCAATTCCAAAGCAAAGGCAATCCAAAGTGCTGCACCATACATTTAGGGCACAAAAGGACTGGTGGCATGTCCATCTCCATTTGTTATGCTAAATGCACTTATATTGCGATCAAGTCCTCAAAGAGTGTGGCGGCGCAAAAGTCACAGTCCAGGAACCGTTCATAGCATTACTGATTAAAAAGCCACGTTTTCATTTGTTTCTTAAAAACAGGTAAACTGTTCAGCAATCGCAAGTTGAGAGGGAGTCTATTCCATGCCATTGCCCCTAAAAAGGATGCAAACCTGCAATATTTAGGACTGAGATAATTGGCCCTAGAGGAATGAAGGGCAGCATATGGCAGTACTAAAGCTTTAAACAAGATCCTTTTCCTAATTGGCAGCCAGTGAAGCTCGCGTCAGTGAGGAGAAATATCTGCTTTTAGCTCAAGAAGCAAAAGAAGGCGAGCTGAAACTATTTGTACCATCATAAGTTTATCCAAAAGATATTCAGGATGGCCCAAACAGAATGCATTCCCATACTCAACACTAGATGTGAGATCCTGAATAACTAATTTTTTTGCTGGAAAAGACAGAAGGTCCATAAACTTCCTTAAATCACGCAGAATACCAAATCAAGGGCCAACCACTGCTTTAATTTGAGGCTTAAAAGAAAGCTGGTTGTCAAATTTTACTCCAAACTTTTTAGCAATGCCTATCTGCAGACCAGGGGGAAGAGTGTTATTTTGCCAGAAGGATAACCAGCAGTTGGAAGGCAAATCACAAAACACAAGAATTTCTGTCTTTCCAGCATTTCATTTTAGTTGGTGTCTGGACAGCCAACAGAATACTGCCAACAAACAACTGCTGATCTAGCTCATGGGAAGCTGGCAGCTAAAACAAGAGCTGCATGTCGTCAGCATAGGCTATAACCTTAACACCAAAAGATTCTCCCCATTCATTACATGCATACACACACTCACACACACCAGCCCCTCCCCTTGTGGAGGACACTTACATCGTCCAACGAGGTGCTCCTTCCCTGAGGGTAGGGGACCCGGCTCTCCCACCGCCGGCCCCACACTGCCATCAGGACACCGCCAGGCCATATTACAGGTTGTAATACGGTTGGTGGAGTCCTTTTGGTAGGACGCGGCCGGCAGTGGGACCTCCTCTGCACCACTGAGTGCCAGCACGACTACTGGAGTATTTGCACCCAGATTGAGGCAAAAGTCCTTTAGTACTCGGAATATTGTGGTTGGAGGACTGCCGGCAGTGGCGATCCTCTGGCGCCCGCGACTTTGGCGGAATCACCAGAACACCGCCGAAGTCGGAATGACCTCCTCAGTGTTGCAAGGGATTAGATAAAGCGAGTCCACTGGATTCACATGTATACTTTTTGTTACGCTCCTAATTAAGAGTGGTCTCATCAACATATAGCAACAGAGGTGTGGAGTGAAAAGGGCAACAGTGTCTCAGCAGCAGTTAAAAGAAACTAAAAGTATGGAGTGCAGTGCATATTGTTTACATATTGATTTTTTCCTCATTCCTTTAAAAGGACAATCAGTAGGCAAAGGAAACCAAATAAATGGAGTTCGAGGCAATGCAGCAGAGGCAACACATATCAATTATGTATTGATTCATATCCTTACACCTTTACCTACTGCAACAACGCAAAGGTTTCCCTAAACCGATGGCCTGAACCTGCAATGGCCTGTAGTGACACAAAAAGGTGAAATATATGAGATTGTTTTATACTGAGATTGGCTTTGGTTGTATATCTGGGCAGTGCTTGGTCTTCTTGATTGTTAAATGTGAATCAAGTGTGTCTGCTTTGGTTAACTAATATGTTGGTAGTTTACTTCATAAGTACAATAAACGTGGGGTGGACATTTGACAGCTGTATAGATTGCAGAATTCTGGTACTTTTATGGAGTCCATTTGCTGGGCCTTTGGCATTGTTGACCTGGCTTCAACAAGTGATATTTTTTGCCTATTTTATGGATTATTTGTATATTATGTTCTATCAGTGTAGACTCATTTGTTCATTTTTCTTGTTTTGGGCAATATTTGTTGAAGAGCTGAGATTTGTAATTTTATCTTTTTTCAATTCTTCATTCATTCATTGAGCATTCTTCTTCTTTTTGCTTAGTTTTCAAGTTCTTTTTGGGATTAGTTTGTCAAAGGCTGTCATCTTCCAGTTACAGAGTTCTTCTGAGTTTATTGTCTCCAATTAAGTGTTTGTGGTTAGGCAAGATTACAACTCTTGCATGTTTCATTTGTTCAATTCTATGTAAATTATTGTAGATTATTGTGATTTGCTGACTTTTTATTTGGGATCATCAGTGAGAAAATTATGATTTGATGATCAGTCCATGTACATGGTGAATTTTGTAGAATACTGATTCGTTCTAGGTTCACAAAGATAACATTGAATATAGACCTGCTCTGTGTGTGGGTCCAGAGACTTTGTAAGTTGTGTGTGTTTAGCCCTGATATGATGCCTTTTGCTTGAGGATATATGATTAACCAAACGAAATGTTTATATTACCAAGTATACATATGTAGGATAGTTTTGTTGATAGATCTATTACGGTGTCAAAGAAAGCATCTATTCTAGTTTTGTTGTTTGGTGGGTGCTGTAGAGCAAGAGGAATTTGTAGGTGAAAGTGGGACTGGGCTTGTGTCTAGTAGGAAGGATTTCACTACCTTATACTTTCATCTTTTCATTCTTGTTGACTGTTATGTTATTATTAGAAATAGTAGCAAGTCTGCCTCCTTTCTTTCCTTTTTGATTTAGTGTAATGGTTTGCCATCTAGACTAAATGGCTTCATGGAGTGCTTCAGTTGTATCTTTTATCTGCTAGGTTTCTGTGATGAATAGTAACTCAAGTTGTGTAGCCATCAGGACATTAAAGATATTGAATTTGTTTTTGCTTATTGGCAGGCATTCAAGTTAAACACAACCATTGGCTTTTGTGGAAGGAAAGATTTGTGTCCAGGTAGTTTTTGGTTTAGTTTTTTTAGCTCTTTTTAGATGTTATTATGGTTGGATGAGGTTTGTTCCTCATGTGTATGGGAAGGTGGGACAATTGGATGTTCAGTTGAGCTGATGGTGCTGGTATTGTGGCATTCCTTGCCACCACTGTGTATGTCCATATTTGTGTGTGTTTGTGCATATGCCTCTATGTTTGTGTGCGCAATAGGAGCTCATGGCAAATGTTGCTTTCTATTAAACATTAGGAACCCTCAAAAGAACAAGGCCAGTGAAAGGGAAGCCCTCTGATTGGTCTTCTGACCATTGGTATATGGGGTAACACTTGTACCAATTTTGGACTAAGCTATAGATGGTGACAATTGATTATTAGTAGTGGGGTACCTAGACTTCCCGAAAAAATACCCCTTCCATCCTCCCTATGTAAAATTAATTGAGAAGGCTCAGGCTGATAAGGTCCTCTTCAAGCAGAAACTTTTTTTAGGAAATATAATCTTCAGAAACATTACAAGAGCTCCTTGCCATGGTAACACTTCCCAGGCATTAGCATAAGTATGTATGACCTCTAATAAAAACTCTCACCAGCATTACTGATGTGCCTCCCTGAAGGGCTTTAAAAAATGGCCAAAATGGCCCAAATTATGAACTGCTTGCACAAAAATAAGTTTGACTTCTGCCTAAGAAGATGACAAAATTCACAGTTAGCTTTGCCTTCCTTTCTAGTAGCCTAATGAGGATCCACCAAATATTTCACCAGAGAATCACTTAGAAGATTTACCTTGAGACATTGCACATTAGCAAAAGACAATGCTATCCCAGACTCTTCTGTGAGATAGGAAACATGACTATCTCCTGATCTGCTGGACCTATGAAATTATGAAATGGACCTATCAGTGACTCAAAGCTAGGACTGTTCCAACTGACCCCCTTGCTGAACATTTATCTGGAGCTCCCCAGACGTTTACTGGTCAGTTGCTACCTGATACTATGCAGATCCATTTTGATGAATGGATCCATCCATTTGTCTGGCTTAAATAAATCAAGCCACAGTTGAACCTTAACTTGCCTACTGTGCTGCTTCCTCTGCTTCTGCACAGTGTGCAAGTCCCAAGCCAAATCAAGGTGTCCTATATAGCTTCAGAGAGCCAGATGAAAGCATGAGTCTGCTGTTGCCTTCACCGTAAGAAAATGTTGAGTAGATGGAAATGTAACCTTGTTGTGAATTAATATTTGCAAACTGCTGCTGAACATCTAGTGCCAATCATCAGCTATGGAGACTGCCTGCACATGGCATCCACTTCAAGTGTATTTGAGAATAATGAATCAAATTGATGAGCACATGCCTCTCATTTGCTGTGTTTAACAGCCCAATATCCATTTGGCTGGACAGGGAAGGGAATCCAGTAATCACTGGTATCCAACATGAGTCTGTGCTCTCATGCGGTTGCCCCTGTGTGCATGTAGCAGACTAGGTACGGTGTACCTTTTCTGCACCCCTACTGTGTGGGCATTAAATGTGAGACACTGTCAATTTGCTTTGTAGATATTCTTCTTGAGATTCACATACATTAGAAATGGATGAACATTATGATCTTGTATGCTTACTAAATTGATTGGCTAAGAGACTTTTCATTTTCTCTATGGCTGTGCTTTGTGAACTAGAGAGATTCAAATGCATGAGTGCTATGTATGTGTATAACTCAGTGTTTAGAAAGAGGCATTAATATCATTTCTTTGATGTGACTGTATCTGCTATAATTTGTCAAGTAGCCTCACATCAGGTTGCCATTCTGTATGTGGAATTATGGGCTAACTGTACAATTGTCTTTTTAATTATTGGATATTAGTGGTTGATGTGATAAATTATTATGTTTTATGTACTTTTCATTTGATATGATTGTCTTTAGCGATGTGTACAGAAAATCTTTAGGTGTGCCTTTATACTTTATTCTTGCTTTGATAACTTGCTATGCTGTACCTCGACTAAAAACACACACCATCTCAGATTTACATCTGAACTACTCAGCCTTGTCTACCCAGAGAATACAGGATTCTTAGGTGACACCCTGGTACACTGTTACACTGAGCTCTTTGTCACTAGTGCCACTCTCTCTTGGGGACATTGTACTTTGAGTACAAAGTACATATTCCGCAATGGAAAGTGGGTCTCATTTAAAAGAAACATTTGCACCTGCGTTGCTTTGCAGACACTGTATCATGAGTGGTCATTGCTAGCGTAAATTCCTTCACTCACTCTTCCAGATTATGTTAAAGTAGTCTGAGCATCCAACCAGTGTTCCTTGTTAAGTGCAATCAATTGGGTTATGGTCTGGTCTGGGAAACCATGTTTTCACAGCACTGTCATCATCAAAGGTGGTGTAAAGGGATCAACAGAAGCCGTAACTTCTAATGAAAGTAGGGAATTAAAATATAAACCGATAAGAAAAAAAGATACATTAAACTTAATCATTTTAAATAGATAAACATATAAATATATTTAATTACTTGTTAAAAAATAAAAAAATGGCATCAATTAATTTACATTTTTAAATATTTAAAACAACTTTACATTTAAATGGCATTGTAACTTTTTGTTTATTAAAAGATCATTAAATTACATGTAAATAATTATGTTGATCATTTTTAATAATTAATGCATAATAGACAATTTAATTTTCCCCTATAATTTACGAGAGGGAGACTATGCAGTGGGAGTGGAGCCCGCCATGTGGAAAAAATATAGGGGAAATTAAAAAATGCATTGAACTTGAAAACATTATTAAAAATATGTTTATGTGAAATAATAATGTAAATTAGCTTGATATATTTACTGTTAATGCAGAACATCAGAACAATACAATAACTTTACTTTCAATGTATTCCTAAAATAATTTAAACATAATAAAATGTGAATTATTTTCCTGAAGTTAAAACTAAATAATAAATTCCTACCTAAGAAATTATATATTTTTATTATGGTTTAATATTTATTAAAATGTTAGAAGTAGGTTGTTTATCCTTTCATATATCAAAAATGTCAATGTCTAAATTCAAAAACACTTTATATTTAAATATTGTTTATATTATTTTAGATATTTCATTTATTTATATTTTGACTATTTAAAATACTTTAATTTAAATTTCATTTGCTTCCTATTGTGTTTCATTTAAAGTCTTTCCCTCCAATACTTCCTATGGGAGAGAGTTGCAGTAACAGTGGCAGGTCAAGTGTGTTGCTGGATTTATTACTTTGTTTTTTGCAGTAGTGCTTTCGAGGTGCAGTTTGGGAAAAGCGTTGTGTAGTACATTTTGCAGTACATTTACAGTAGTAAAAAAGTGTACTACAAAATGAAGTTTGTGACTCAGGTCCAATTTTTTTAATCTATTTTCAGATAAAGCATCTCACAAGGTAACCCCCTGAAACAAATTCATACAAGCATCACTACATATTTATGTATTAATATCAAGTTAATAAGAGTAGTATATTTAGAAGATCCAAAAGATTACATCAATATTCATCATTCAAGTAAACATTGTATACCTTGTGTCTGAGATGATAAGAATAACATGGTAGAAGGAGGAGGAACCTCCTCTTTGGGAAACCATCCTAGGTGTCTTGCATCAACTAACAGCTAATTATTGTAGCACTGAGCCATACCATACTAAACATATACTTAGAGGGTTTGGTCAAAGCTTAAGGGGGAGAAGGTGAGCTATGACTTGCATTTTTCCTCTCATCCAATGTAGAGATGGAAAGGAAAAGAATGATGTAGTGCTACTTTGCTGAGGAATTACTAGATAGATGGCTATAAAAAAAGATGGCTGCATGGTGGACACACTGAAGAACCACTGGCACCTCAGTGTAAAGAATTCCCAAGCAATCTATACAGTCCCTCACAACTCTCTCTCCCATTAAGGATTTCCTGATCCAACACTCATATGAAACTGCAGTCCCATTCTCAAAACCAGCAGTGGTACTATGCACTTATAAACTAAACTTTCAACAAACAATGGGTGAGCAAACAGACATTGTTTCACTTTTCGAGGTGGATGATCACCACTTGCAACTTTGACACCAAAAGACTTTGGGACAGATGTGAGATAGAAGTTTTCCAAGGCTGTGTTTCCCTTTCTGCAGCAATCTTGCTTTTAGTCCAAACATCACAGTGATAGCTCCTTTCACCTAGTTAGACCAAAAGCAGTCCTACCACTTCTGAAGGGCGCCTTTCTAGGTTGATTGTAGAATTTCCACTACTTACAGAATCCTTGAATGTTGTCAAGGAGGGGGTAATGGTTGTGCATTTTTCTACCCATTTTCACACCTTTATGTTGTGATTTTATTATGAATGTTTGCAGCCTGTGAATCTAGTTGCATTAGTTGTAAGCTCCAAACAGCTCTACATTAAGTGTAAAAAACAGGTGATATCACTCTCTTTTCAGCAGCGGCTGCCACAAATGTCAAGGGGGGAGGGTGTGGGGATGACAGGGATGGGGGAAACAAACAAAAAATAACACTTACTGTTCGACCATTCCCGCTGCCATCACCTCCTGCCTCCTTGCTCCTCTGCTCCTGATAGTGTTGGCCTGCCACTCAGACACTGCCCTAGGGTCTTTGCAGTTTCTCCAGCCCGCCTGTTCAACATAGCCGCATTGGAGAAAACTCAGTGTGCATGTGTGTTTGGCCAGCATAAAACAGCTGGCAAAACACACATTCACACTTAGTGCACTCCACTCCCCCTCCCATCTGTCCCCTCCCAGTGCCCAGCCCTACCCCTTCCTGCACTGCTGGCTCTTAGCCAGGGGGCGACGTTTCTCCGCCATGGGGGAGGGGCCACCCCTGTCCCTTTTCCTCTGCCGCTTTTTAAAATTAACTCACATGTGCCTGAGTTTTCAAGTAGTTTCCTGTGCAGATGTACTATGTTTGCATGTACAGGTTTGACCTATTGGTGCAACAGCGTTCGTGATTCAGTACCTTTTGATAATATGTGGTTAAATATATTTTGATGAAAAAGTTCATACCATTACAGTCTTCAATAGAAATACTTATTTTGTGTGTTTGTTACCTGTGTTACAACCTTATGTTGTGTGTTTGTCTGCCATGCAAAAAACTGCTGTACCTATTGGCTTTAAAGACTCAAGCGTTTCAGTTGATTCCGCTGGACATGTGGCAATGGGTTATGTGAGCAAAGCTATTTTTTTTAAACAACTATGCGTATTTGAGGAAAGACCAGGGTACCTAAATTGACTGCGCTCCTCAAGACATTATACTGATAGTCATTCAGGGCCATATTTATACTTTTCGACGCACAACTGTGCCAACGCAGTTGTGCGTCAAAAAATTTAGCGCCGGCTAACGCCATTCTGAAGCGCCATGCGGGCGCCGTATTTATTCAATGACGTTAGCCGGCCGCCATTCTGAAGCGCCATGCGGGCGCCGTATTTATTCAATGACGTTAGCCGGCGTTAGCCGGCTCTGCGGAGGGGTGTGCGTCAAAAAAAATGACACACACCAGGCAGCGCCGGCGTACGGGAAAATGGAGCTTGGGCGTCAAAAAATGGGGCAAGTCAGGCTGAGGCAAAATTATCGCCTCAACCCGATTTGCGCCATTTTTTTTTTACGCCCAGACGCCATTAACATGACTCCTGTCTTAGCAAAGACAGGAGTCATGCCCCCTTGCCCAATGGCCATGCCCAGGGGACTTTTGTCCCCTGGGCATGGTCATTGGGCATAGTGGCATGTAGGGGGGCACAAATCAGGCCCCCCTATGCCAAAAAAAAAAAAAAAACAATACTTACCAGCACTTACCTTAATGTCCCAGGGGTGGGTCCCTCCATCCTTGGGCGTCCTCCTGGGGTGGGCAAGGGTGGCAGGGGGTGTCCCTGGGGGCATGGGAGGGCACCTCTTGGCTCCTTCCGAGCCCACAGGTCCCTTAACGCCTGCCCTGAGCAGGCGTTAAAAAATGACGCTAACGCGGCTAGACGTCATTTTTTTTGACCCGCCCACTCCCGTGCGTCATTTTTGCAAGGGAGTGTAAATAAGGCGCACAGGCCTGGGAGTCATTTTTTAGACGGGAACGCCTACCTTGCATATCATTAACGCAAGGTAGGTGTCCACGCTAAAAAATGACGCAAACTCCATGAACTTTGGCGCTAGATGCGTCTAACGCCAAAGTATAAATATGGAGTTCGTTTTGCGTCGAATTTGCGTTAAAAAAAACTACGCAAATCCGGCGCAAACAGAGTCTAAATATGGCCCTCAATAACTCTGAAGTCTTTAGAGTGCATGGCTAACCACGACACCATGCTGCCAACCGGTGCCACAAAATGGACCTTTACAAAATGTTCAAAAACAATTGTAACGGTGTCATCAAAGAATGGTTATTCCTGGTTGTTAGATGATTCCCAATACAGTAAACAGTACAAAACGTTGAGTCTACTACTGTGAAATGATCATAAAGTACCAAAAGACAATGTTCTTTCTTCCGCTGGTCTTTTTCTTTTATTCCGAGTCTATAGTCTTGTTATGTGCGCATAATAAACGAGAGCCAATATCAATATGCATTTTGCCATCTTCATGTTTACAGGGCTTTAAAAAGCAATTTCCATTTTTCAGGCCTTAAATATACGCACTTTTCATTACATTTAAACAAAAATAAGATTGCTACATAAATGAATTTGATATTATAACACTAGGAACCTGGTACAAGTATTCATTAATAGCACCGTTTCAGATTCAGAGTTCCATATTTTGGACACAATTTTTGCGTAGCGAGGAAGAGTTTCTCAAGTCTGATGAGATTGCTTTTTTAGTGCAACTCCCGTCAATGTGAAGTGCAAACCCATTTGCAAAAGGAGTGATTGGCACATTTGAATCATATACATTGTTGCCATTGCTGGGATCTATTTAGTAACTTACTTAGTCTTAATGCTTGTATTATGTATGTTCGACTTTCTGCACTCACTAACACGAGCTAGATGTTTTTTTCCTACTTTGTCTGTTACTCTGAGCTAAGTCACTAGTTTGTATTATTGACAGTTAAAGCTGTTTCTACACGGTTCTAATTCAATCAACGTTGTACTTTGCTTCACTGCATTTATATTGTTTTGTATTACTTATATTTCTCATTTGATTGGCAAAAGAGGCAATACAGAATTTTGCAAATGCAGTCTTTCAGTACCTTATGTATGTCCTTGACTATGTCTCATCAATGACAAACTGGTCAAACTCTCTTCCTCAATATGTGTTGGCTCTTTCTTTTTATTTTATAGATTCATCCTCTTCATTTCAGTGCTCTTATATAGTCAGGCATGTGATTTTGTCAGTTCTACCGTGGTAACAGAAGGTATGTTTTATTTGACATTTATATTTTTAAACTTTGCTTTTTCTAACTTTGCTTCATCTTATCTCCTTGATCTTGCAAGTGTGCTAGTGAACATCGCAACTTTATTCTTATTCTGCTTTCCTGGGGCTATATTTCATTCAGCACGTTGTCCTTTTCCTTTGAAAGCCTGCCAGTGTCTGCAACATTTTGTGATGCAGTAAATGCAGGGGTGTTAGACAAGCCCCTGCAACCCATGAGGCATGGAAGGGAGGGTTGCAGGACGGCGGCATTATCCAACATTTCAAGGAGTCCCCATCTCTTCAGGGGGCCATTTTCAGCCCAAGGCCAATGTGTATCTGTGAGATGTGGGAGACTCAGGGAGGGGAGGGGTCCCACCATTGTAAAGATCATGCAAACTATTTTGCACTTGACAAAGTGTGGCGTCCTGAAAACGTAACATAAACATCAGCCTATGGTACCAATATCATTCCCAGGAGGAATCACAGTAGGTGTTATCATATGTGGCCTGCACCTGCTGATTGTTTACTTTCATGTATGATTGTGAACTGCAGACATGTGGAATCACCATGAGGAGATTTTGACTTCGACAACGTCTAGTTAGTTGGAAGCAACTATGGGCCATATTTATACTTTTTGATGCACAACTGCGCCAACGCAGTTGTGCGTCAAAAATGTTAACGCCGGCTAACGCCATTCCAAAGCGCCATGCGGGCGCCTTATTTATGGAATTACGTTAGCCGGCGGAGCTGACTGGTGTGCGTAAAAAAAAATGACCCACACCGGGCAGCGCCGGCGTAGGGGAAAATGGAGCTTGGGCGTCAAAAAATGGGGCAAGTCGGTCTGAGGCAAAAAATCTGCCTCAACCCGATTAGCGCCATTTTTTTTGACTCCCACCCTCCATTGACATGACTCCTGTCTTAGCAAAGACAGGAGTCATGCCCCTTGCCCAATGGCCATGCCCAGGGGACTTCTGTCCCCTGGGCGTGGTCATTGGGCATAGTGGCATGTAGGGGGGCACAAATCAGGCCCCCCTATGCCACAATAAAATTTAAAAAAAAATACTTACCTGAACTTACCTTAAATTCCCTAGGATGGGTCCCTCCATCCTTGGGCGTCCTCCTGGGGTGGGCAAGGGTGGCAGGGGGTGTCCCTGGGGGCATGGGAGGGCACCTCTGGGCTCCTTCCGAGCCCACAGGTCCCTTAACGCCTGCCCTGACCAGGCGTTAAGAAATGACGCAAAAGCGGCTGGACGTCATTTTTTTTGACCCGCCCACTCCCGTGCGCCATTTTTGCACGGGAGTTTAAATAAGGCGCACATGCCTTGGAGTCATTTTTTAGACGGGAACGCCTACCTTGCATATCATTAACGCAAGGTAGGTGTCCACGCTAAAAAATGACGCAAACTCCAAGATCTTTGGCGCTAGAGGGGTCTAACGCCAATGTATAAATATGGAGTTAGCTTTGCGTCGGATTTGCGGAAAAAAAACGACGCAATTCCGGCGCAAACAGAGTATAAATATGCCCCTATGTCTTTCTATCTGCAACTCATATCGCCCAATTGGGACATCATTTTCTGGAGGCAATCAGTCTTTGGCACTAGTCATCAGATGGTTTTGTTCAGATACGTAAATCCAAAATATTGCTAGTACACAATGACTGCCATTAGGCATTCCATTGCTGACTATTTGCAGCTTGTTTATGAGTGTATTGTACTGGCAGGGTGATAAATCTGCATGGAAAATGCATGTTACCGTATGGTAAAACACACCAGTACCTTGCAATTGCGAGTTGATCTCTAAGGAAATGTAATTACCATGTCAAACCTAATTTACCAGTTGGAAAAAACACAGAATCCCCATTTAGATGGGGATTAGTGCTTACATTTACCACCTGGTCAGAGCAGGTGGTAAATATATACGGGGTCCTCTGTGTGGTGTGTAGGTGGAACTAAGGGAGTGTGGGGAGCCCAAAGGGGAAGCAGCAGATAAAGACCAGCAGGGGACAGCACTGAATATTCCCTCTTGCCAGAAAACTAAATTAGGGGACGCAGATTGGCTGCTGCAGCCAAAGCCTCATGCAATGTTACCTGTCAGAAGTACCGACTTACTCGTTAAATCGGGTCTGGTGTTCCAATAAAACATGGTATCGGAATGGCCCACTCATCATCAGGCAGAACAGAATTTTATACAGTAATGCCTCTCCACCTGACTCATAAGCAGGGCCTCAATAGCTGCGAATTTAAGTGCCATTGGTCTCTTTGTGCTCAACTATGTAATCCGTTTTCTATACTGCATATAGATTTCCTGTGTTGAGCTATCGTTATGACTAGGCCCTTTACACTTCGAGCGAAGATTGTTATGTCAAGTCCTTGCTGTTGAAGCAAGAACGTGCCCAGAGAAACACATTTATCTTTATTTTTTGCTGTTCTCTCAACGTGCATGTTCGGAGACCATGTTTTCCCTTTGTAGTTATTTTAAGTCATCAATGCCACAACATTACTCCCTCATCCATACTGAAGATCTGTGAAGCATCTGTCTGTCCCTCTTTTATTTCACTGTTTATGCCCTTTCGAAATATGCTTCAGTTTGATGCAGCCAGCTGGCAAGGCATCGAGTGCCCTCTTTCAACAAATGCAGGGATTCAGCTTGATTCAAAGAGGAGAATTTGCTGTAAATGCCTGGGCCATTTTTAGTTCGATTAGAAGGCCTTCCTCCTGGTACTCGTCCTCGTCAGATCTGGAAGCAAGTTTTATGTATATGTTTTTGTTTGTTTTGTGAAAAAATATTTGTTTCCTGATAGTCATCTAGTGTCGAAGTTGTCCATTGGCTGTCAAATTGTCCATGGAGAGTTGCAGTTGAAATTTAATTCCATACTGCAGGCATTTCTTTATGAGGTAAACTGTTTGAAATGGTTTGAAGGACAGGGTGCTCTACGCCACTTTAGAGGCTTTTCATCTGCTTTCTAAAGCCTAATTGAGTTGAACACAAATATAAACTCATAACAGACGTCTCAGTCGTTCTGTTTAGCTTGTCTTATTAAAAAAGTCAGTGTAATGATCTTTCAGAAGGCTGTTTTCCTGAAGCAGCAGAAAGCACGCAGCTTTACATCATTATTGAAATGTGCAGAAAGGAATTATTTAGCAAGATGTTCCCTTTGTTAATAGGCCCGAATGATGTCTTTTTTTTTTTCTTACCAAACACCGCTTTCATTTGTGGGTCTTTGAATAAACTGTTTTCAAACAGTACTCACTTCTTACAATGAGACACACTAATGAGGAGGAAATCTTTCAACTTTTGATCTTATTATTTTGCTAACATTAAAAACGTTTTTTTTTCTTGGACAGTTTTATGAGTTCACTAAAAGAGTTAAAGCATCGGCCAATTTCTATTTACTTATATTGGTTGACATATTTAAGTTTTTCCCTCTTAAAAAAGCCTGCTGAGAATGGGTCTAGATTGACTCTTTAAACAGGAACTGTAAAGCGCAAAACCACTTTTCTAGTTTCTATTGCTCTGAGTTTGGCTTCTCGACAAAAATACCTAGAATTTCACCACTTACTAATGCTGCTTGCCTTTATCCCAGAATCAATGTCAGAGACATAAAGCATACAAAAAGGTGGCCATGTTTATTGATCCTTTTTGGGTTACCTTAGTGAGAGAAGGGTCAATATATTCAATGCCTCAAGCATTTAGCTGTTACCAGCAGCTAATTTCCTTTTCCTCAAAGTGCACCCTCAACTTTGGTTTATGCACAATCTTGTAAAGCAGGTGTTGGAAATGATCCTTTCTGCCAGAACAACCCAAACGTTTTGCCTCCCTCCTCCTCTTTTTTCTGACCTGGTTTTCATTGGCTCGAATACTCGAATGTGTGGTAACACTGGCTTATCCCCAATTGGCCTATTCAGTTTACTTATAAGTCACTGCTAAAATGCACTATCTGTGTCCAGGGTCTGTAAATTAAATGCTATTGGTTGGTCTGCAGCACTGATTGTGTTTCCCCCTCTTCACTTCAAACTGCAGCAAGGACCTCTTCATCATCGTGAATGTGTTCTCCAACCCTGCAGCCGCCAATGATGACATCACTGTAGGAAGCTGGCCTGGTGTGTGGTGAGAACCTATGGTGTTATCACCTTATACCAGGTCAAGGTATCCCCTATTAGTGAAGTGTAGGCAGTGTCTAGGAAGCCAGGGCTCTCTAGAGGTAGCTGTGGATGAGCAGCCAAGACTTATCTAGGACACATGCAAAGCTTATGCAATACCACTATAGTCACACAACACTTACACACATGAAAGATTCACACAGTGGTACACAATTAAAAGTACTTTATTATGGTAACACAAATACTAAAATACTGTATAGGCAATACCCCGATGGAAGGAAGTAAACACACTATTATATACACACTAGCACCTCAGAAAACACATAGAAAAGACATAGAACACAACAACCTCCTGAACCTCTCCTAATCTAGATTCCAAGCCAACCACAACACCAAGACAGTCCTGATTACAGCCACTGATGACATCAGAGACATCCTGGACCAGCAACCTTCAACACTGTCTTACATCACACCTCGATCACCAGACTCCACCACATTGAAATCCAGGGAGATGCCCTCAAATGAATCACCTCATACCTAACCGGAAGAACCCAGAGAAGCTGTCTTCCAAGAAGATCATCTGTGGTGTCCCCCAAGGGTCGTCCCTCAGCCCCACCCTCATAGATTAGTTTATGGTGTGTATCTAAATTACTCTGACTGAGACTGTGGTTCCTGCATGGACAGGGTGCAGACCTCTGCCAAGCAGAAACCCAGTTTCTAACAGTGGGCAATTAACACTTTCTGCAGATGCGCACTACTACCAATACTGCCCAGAGCAGAGGGCAATAATGATTATTTAACAGATGAAATTCTTGGTGAGTCATTTTAAAACACTATATTTTAGTCTAGATTTTTTTTTCTTCATGGTGTACATGTTCAAACAAAGTCACCAACGACTAAACAGACCATCCAAACTTGAGTAACCAAAATTTACAAAAATATATGTACTTATCCCACAATTCACCCACCATGGGGATATTTTGCAGTCAGGCAAAGATGTCCCTTCCTGCACAAAAATAATCCTGCCTGTAGCCAAGGCAGTACCTGTGCACCATGGTGCAGGGGTGCTGCCTGCACTGGCACTAGGCAACACTCAGTGCACCAGCTCGGGGTGAGAAAAGGAATGCATCATATGGTGTATTCCTTCTCTCTCCTTGTCAGGCAGCACAATGCAGCAAGTTGCTGTATTATGTTCCATAACATTCTGATAAGTCTGGCCCACAATGTGTATGCTCTCTTTTATTTTGGGCCTTTGCTAAGGCCTGAATATATCTGCAAGGAGCATGGGAGAACTTTAAAGAACATGTTTATGCTGCAGGAGCACCTTAAGCATGGTTTGCTGGTCATAAAAAGAACTGAGTGTGTTTGCGGGATAAATATGGTTACAATAGTTTACACAGGCAAGAATTAGATTTAAAATAGGTGTGCAAATATAATTGGGAGAGTACTGGACACCTCACTTAACAGTTAGCAAACATCACACGTATATAGGTAATGACATTCCTTGTCTTGCATTACGCATGTTTAAAATTTCAGATGGAATTATTAAACCACAATTAAAATCAAGATTTCAGTGAGCAAGGTACGGAACTAAGACACTACACACAATACCTTCTTCATTTGTGTGCACATTTGCCATCTAGCTTATCTGCAATGTATGGTTCCCAACTAAAGTCAACGATATACCTTGACTCATTCTGCTTTTTTGCTCCGTAGTAAATTAATCTTGATCAGGTTTCTCCAATGAGTAGCTCGTGAGCTACAGGTATCCCTCCACCTGCTTGCAAATGACTCTCCTCTATGCAGCCCAGAGTACTAAATTAGAAGTGTTTACTTACTAGATTGAATATAATTTTAACTAAATTGCGAAGTGTGTATTAGAGACTAGGATGTGTGCATATTAAGAACTTTTAAGCTGGTGTTTCAAAAATAGTTGAATTTCCGAAATATATTTAAAGCTTCTATTTGATGGGGTTTATTAATAATATTAACTTGGTGCCAGGGGCATTCCAGCTACAGCTTTTATGTACTATTCATGCAGGGGCATTCCACAGTTCCTGATGCAATGAGGAGAATATTGTTGGTAATCTTACATATGGTGTTCACTAATGTAAAGTTGTGTGATGTGGTCACCAAAGCACATCTAATAATGTTAGTAGCTCTGGATTATTTTTATTGAACATAAGTAGCTCTTATTACAGAAAAGGTTGGAGACTCCTGCTCTAGATACTGAAAGACTCTCTAAGATGCAGGTGGTAATGATCAATAGAATTTCTTTGTCCCAAAGCCTAATAAACCTCTACCTCTCAATAGATCACCTGCATCATCCTATTGCCACCACCAACATAACAGAAAATAGCGCACCAAACAATGACACCACACATACACTCTGACCAGAAAATTATTTTGAGGGAACCTGTCTATGTCTAAAAGGAAGGCCACCTCCAAAAATGGTGCCAGTGTATGTGACCTGCTTTAACAAATTCCACCCTACCCCATCTTCTGGCTCTTCTGCAGATGATTCTTCATTACAGATGTTGCAATATTGGGTTAATTCCCTCAAATACAGCATCCCTCCCCGAGTAGGAAAAATAAAAATAAGTAAAGGCCTAGGCTTAGTCTATATTTCTGAGGTCTGACTTGCCAGCAAGAGCATTTATTGCCTGCAACATGATTCACTAGAACACCTGATAATAAATTGCATTCAAAGTCCCATCACTTAATTGACCTGTGCCTTTGAATGATTTGTCTTAAACAGAACCTTCACATTTTCACAGGGGGCAGTCTCAACCCTGTGCAGCATGACCACACAGTCTCAACAGGTTCTTCATCCTAAGTCACTCATTCTTTTGGGTTTAGGACAAGCCAGTGACTATAATTCAAATATTATATAGGTCATAATTAACTTAGATTTGTAATAGCTATTTGGTACTCCAGCCTTCCACATGGATTACATCTAATTTCTAATCTATTTTGAAAAAAAAGATGACATCACCCTTTAACACCTCATATCCACTCAGACCCTCTAAAATTGTAATAGCAAGGTCTGTACATGATTCACTGAAATATGTGGACTATTGAAATAACTTTGTAGAGCACTAGACATTCACGACCTCTGGTCAATGAATGCATACTTGCAATGACTCAAATAGCTAAAATCATGTTTTCGATGTGGTAAAGATGACTACAAAGCTATTTTGTATTTACACTGAATTGGTGAGCCACACCTTGCATACAAAGCTCTAACATATTTGACTAATCTTTAAACAGCCTCATGTATTGTTTTGCATTTTATTGAATCAGGAAAAGCATTTCTCCTCAAAAATTATTCTTTGGAGTCAGTCTGGTGGGTAATCGTGCTTTATGCTTGCAGTGTCCCAAACAATTACTATTCTCTACCATACCTGCCAACTTACAAAATAATGTCAATGTGTGAGGAGGGGGTGGGGCCTTAGAGGGGATAAGACCTAGTGCAGAGAGCTACCTAAAAAGCACTCTACCGCTCATGAAGCTCCACATCCCCTACAAAAAACAAATTGTCATTGAGGCTGTCACAGATGTCCTGGGGTGTTTTCACACCTTTTAATGAACATCGACTGCTTACTGCCTCAGAAAATGAACTAGAAATTCACTATTTTCTGTGGTTTTCAGCGTGTTTTCCCTGCCACTGTGTGATTTCAGCTCCTCAATGGGTGACTGTGTGAAGGAAACCGAAATACTGTGACACACAGTGGCACATTGTGAGTTGGCAGGTCTGGTTGGATGCATTTGTTTCCATTACGCAGGCCTGCAACAAATTCAGAATGGCAGGAATCACTTTGAAAAACAGAAATGCCAAACCCAAGCGTATTGCTAACTATAGACCAATATGAGCTCTTCTTTCCATGCCATGAGAACTGCAAATCAAATTAATTATCCGACTCTTGAAATGGTTTAATGACCTATTGAAAAAAATTCATCCTGGCATGTTTCTATAACACAGTACAGCAACTGTTCTACAGACTGTCATTTGATTGTCACCTGTTACATATAACTATTGTAGTGCTATTTTGACCCTTCCCATAGTATTGGATACAGCTTACTGTCAAACTAAACATTAGCTAATTGGCTGACAAAAGCTAGCAGAACAGGATGAACTTCCTTAACCTGGCTCACAAACCACTCAAATCAAGCTAGGTAAAATTGGCCACTTCCTTTCAGAACTGACACTCAAGAACTGTGGTGTCTTGTATGATCAGTCTTCAGCAGTCCCAGTGAACCTCCTTAATGTTTACATGGCCAGAGTTATCTTTTGACTTAAGTGGTGCCACAAACGGCAGGGAGGTTTATGTGTTGGTGAAAGAAAGACACACCTTTAGTGAGGTTGCAGGCAGACACATGTAACAAAGAGTTAGGGGACATTCAGCACAGAGTTGATAGCAGTCAGGCATTTGAAAAGTAGTTAATCTTACAGGGACCCTAAAGGGTGGATAATAAGTAGAGATGAGACTTGACAAGTGGATTTCATTGGGTTAAAGCCTCTGGAAGTTACAAGGGGCTTACCTAAATTCAGTATCATCATGAGATGATCAATTGGCATAGGTGGTTCTATAGAGAACAAGTAATGAGGGAAAATCTGTTATAGAAATTCCTTGACTATTTTACTTAAACCCCACACAGGGCATAATGTGATATTTTAATGTTACTTCCTGCAAAGATTTGGTCTATAGTACCTTCATGTTTCTAAGATAGGCCATTTGAGTTACAGGGTACATGAGAATGCCTAACACATGCAATGTGCCACAGAAAGGATTTAAACATTATTTTCTTTTCAAGGATATACAAATCCAGGAATCAGAGATTCGTAGAGATTTGTTAGTAGCCTTGCTGTCTCTTGGAGGTGAAAAGGTGCAGACCAGTTTACAACTTAGCACTGAAAAAAACAAAGAAGGAAATATAAACTTTGGCTTAGGAATCACTGATTGAAACTAGTACGTCTAAGGATACCTGTGCTTTTTGGTGGATCATTAATGGTACTTTTATAAAGGATGACTGCACCTCAGTTTGAAAGCAGCAATCTATGAGTCTAAGGGAGTTACCAACTTCTCTAGATTATATTCTACCCCAAGCCAGTCGCTTTCAGGACCTGACAATTCCCGTTCTGAAATTACGACTCCTAATTTCAGTTGTTTATTATTATCTTTGAATGAAATCAACAGAGCAATTGTGGGTAGTAAGAGTGGTAAAACCCCCATCCTGGACCATATTGCTGTTGACTTGTATAAAGCCAATATCCCATTGTGGTGTTCTATTTTACCCAGGGTAGTATGGACTGGTTGGTGATCGCGCTGATCACTCCTGCTACCACCCCTTTTCAATTCTTTATACCATGCTTAAAGTAGCAGACAGAATCCTGCTGAGTCATTTGAAAGAGTGGGCTGAGACTAATAACATACTTGCCGACCTTCAGTATGGCTTCTCTAAAGGCCAAGGGACTATTGAACAGGGTTTAAATCTCAAATTATTTATTGGCGAATACACTGAAGAAGGGCCACCTGTACTAGCCTTTAATTGTTTATTGTGTGCCTTTGACAGCATTTTGCATAGTACATTATGGGCTATTTTATCAGAGATAGGGGTGGGCCCACCATTCTAGCCTTTCCTAGAGATATATACACTGGCGGAAAGGCCAGAGTATGCTTCGGCCTCAGGGGAGAATGAACAAGCACTATTTGACCTTGACCAAGGCTGTGTTCTTGTGCCTTTTTTATTTACCCTGTTTATTAACAGATTAGAGACTTCCTTAAGCAGTACCTGTAGCAACCCCCTCCAGATCGGCCACAGACCCATACCTTGCCTGCTTTATGCTGACAACGCCGTGCTAATGTCTCACACTCCATAGGATCTGCAGCAGCCAATTACTGGCTTTGTAGATTTAATGTCCAACTGTTTGATTGTCAATACAGGGAAACCTTTGTAATGAAGTGCAAGAGGCACATCAAGAAGTGCAGTGACTTTATGATAAACATTGTTAAGCTAAATTTCACCCCAACCCTTTGTTGTTTTGGTATTTTGATTAATGATCGTCTTCTATGGACCTCGGTTTTTGGTGAAAGAGGGCCTGATTTAGATCTTGGTGGTGTTAGGGCCAAGCTGCGCTGGCAGTGGTCCGAGAAGACTGTCAAGTTAACTGTGTTCCACCCTCATATTAAGATGTTACAACTCTGCAAATGGAGGACTGGCGATAGACTGCTGATGGAGGAAGACTGTGGAGGGACCGATTAGAGGTAAGTGACACAAAAGCACTCTATCTTAGCCATATGTGTCCCCCTGCATTACATACTGCACAACACACTAGGTACACACCATCATCCATTACAATTCTAAAACAACACAACCCATACATGTCGAACACACACATTGACATACATCCATGACACAACATAAACACACCATTGACACTGCACCCACACATGACACAACCACAACAACCAACACAACTACACACTCACCTACACAAACACACACACAACTAAACACATCACAATATCATCTGCCACACAACAACTACACTCACCTGAATGTGTCACACAGTAAAACAGCATACACAACAACATATGTCTCACATGCAAGTGGCACACATACAAACAAGCCAAACCACCCATTCCAGCTCCCTACACCTCAGACAGCAAATCCAGACACACACACACACACACACACACACAGGCACACACAGACTCACGTACACAACAGATAGCACAAGCCTACTCATACAAGTCCCCTTGCATTGTGCACACATGGACACCATTATCCAGTGTGAGTGTACCATCACTGTGGTGCCAGTCTTAATTTTGCAATGAATGATGGCACCATACTGACAATTGTGTATGTGTGTGATATGCGTGTTGTGCCAGTATGTCCCCAGCTATGTGTGACACAATTGTTTCCCCGCATGTGGATGTCACAGTGATTAAAAAATTACTGTGACATGTATACGCCTGCAGTGGTCCCAACCTCCCATGCAGTGCCCACCCAATATACCCTGGCAATGCAGTGTCCCTACCTTTGAGTCCGATGTCGGGGGATTGTGTTTTTTTTATGGGTCGGTGCAAGCAGAGACTGCAGGTGTTGCCCAGTTGTGTCCAGTTGAAGATGGAGGTGGAATGGCGAAAAAGGTGACTTTTCAACTCCTTTCGCACCCAATCCACCAACTCAGAAGTGGAGGCCGGACCACCACTTTTTGCTTGGCAGTAAGGCACATCCAAATCTGCATGGCTGGAAGGAATGCTAGGGTCTCACCGGCATCCACTTTTCCCTCTCCTGCCATCAACGCAGGTGGTGTTTTCTAGCATAGACTCTTGTTCAAATGCAGGCTTTTGTCTATGGGACTGCCAAAATCTAAATATGGTGGGCAGACCATCTCAGTGGCGGACGGGTTCTCAGTCAAAAAGTTGACAGTGGGACTGTTACCACCAACATCTAAATCAGGCCCAGAAATCAGTATTTTAACAAATCCATTCCTGCGCTGCATAAATTTGCCAGTAAGACAGGCAACAAGACAGTTAGAGGAATACTAGACATCTACAATTCTAATTGTGTATTTGTAACCCTACCCATGGTAGGGATCTGGGGGGTTAATAATCTCACCTCGTTCCAGACACTGGAGAACACATTTTTCAGTAATCATTTGGCTGTACAAGAGGTTGTTCCACCTTTGTTTGCCATTCAGAATTAGGGTCCCTGTTTCTATCTCACTTGATTAACATTCAACCATTATTATTATGTCATACATTTTGAACCAGTGATTTTAATTTTTAAAATAATTTGTTCCTTAACGATTGTCTTAAGATGACCAGTTCCAGTGTGTTTTCCTAGTGTAAGTTAAACTTTTGTGTGTGAACTTGGGTCATCCTGAATATTATGACTCACCTAAAAAACTGTTGTTTGCCTTTCCTTGAAGGTTAAAGATTTTCCAGGGAGTGGCTAAATCCAGTGTTTACAAAAAACAACTGACATTGGTCACAGATGATGTTCAACCATACCTTACTGTTCTTCAGGATCGCCAGCATGGGTTTGTTTCAACACATTTTAAATTAGATATGTTTAATCATGTTTCCAGCAATTAACAACTTTCTGAGTTCATGACTAGCTGTCCATTGGATGGCCTTTCCAGTCTGTGCACTTTGCTGTACCACGTAAACGCTTTAGTTTACCTATCTTAGGCAACCTCATTTTTAAACAATGTCGGACCTGCATTATTGTTTTTACAACTACTGAATTCTCTAGTGATCTGCTGTAAGATTTCTAACTTTTTATGGTTTGGCATAAGGAATAATGCAACTGCACAGTAACAATGTCTATTCACTTGCATTTTTTGTTTTCATTGAAAATGCTTTCTGATAATGAAATATATATTTAATGTTAGGGTGACCTGAGATTTTTTTTATTTTTGCCTCTTGATAACTTGGTACCCATTTGAAGCTTGTCCTTGAATCTTTGCAGACCTGAAATTAATCTATAATAAATCTGCAGTATGTGCAATATGTACAATTTATATGTATGTTAATCATTGAATATTAAATGTGCTGTAATTTAGGGTTTTATGTAAAAAAATATATCATTTTGAAATTTAGAAAGTAACATTAGTATTTATATAATATACGTAACTACTTAATGAGACTTACCATTGACTTACCTTCTCCTACACTCTTTGATTGTATGTATTACTACCAATACCTGTAAGCTAAAAGTTGGCAGTAATGGTCAGCTGTTTATTATCCTGAGTTTGAAAATAGTTCTAACAATAACTTTTTTTTGTTTTGAAACTGTAGGTCACTGCAATCAACTATAAAACAAGCAAACAAATGCACTTTAGAGGGCTCAAAAAAACCTGCACCCCCCAAAAAAACTGTGGATTTTAAGTTTAAGGAGGGCAGCGGTGAGCAATGACAAGCTCACAATGAATATTGAAGTCACTCTCCCATTGATAAAAACTATTTGGCATTCTAGACAGTAAAGTACAGCCCCACATAGGGCTCTACAATGATGCATTGCCACCGAAGACAGCTTACTGCAACTTCCAAGCCAGCTGGTGAAATGGTGGTTGCGTCAGAAATACAAGATAGTGGTTGCACTTCAGTGGCCATGCCAGCATTAGAAGCAACAGCAGCAGCCGGAACATCCCCATGTCAAGCTGAGGTTCCCTCCTCCCAACTTGCATCTCATTTCTATATGTGCCAAACATGTGGAATGCATTGTGCATAGTGCTTCCTCATTCCGGTTGCCTCTAAGGAGTACTGCTGTCTTGTTCCACATGAGATGACTTTCTTGCACAAACACCAAGTCAACTGCTGGATGTTCACTTTCTTTTTACAGGTGGAAACTGAAGGAGTTCCAAAACATCCACTCCTTCCATTGCTTCTGGCGCGCCAACTCCTGCTCCTCCATAGAAATGCCCGCTTCTTACTCCCCTAATGCACCTGGAGAAGCAGCAGCAGGATGACTTTGTTCAGTAAAGTCTAAAAAATATCCACCAACAAAGCAGGAGCAGCAGACCTATTTGACTTCTGAACAGGACAAAAGCACAACAAAAATGAGCCAAAATAGAGACTAACTTTCTATTGGCTGCAATTTTTTTCAACCTATTAGAATGCTTGTTACAATTGCTGAATACTTCAGTACTCCCAAGATAATACTGCAGTTCCGGAGAAACCTGACTCAAAAAAACAATAATGCTACGTGATATTACCTATACCGAGCTTAAAAGTACTACCTTTCGAGTAAAGACAACATTACATTAGTTATAATGAACTTCTTTAAATAAAAATAAAAAATCTGTAAATAATTTGGGATATGAAAATGGCAGGGGCATGAGTTATAGTTACCTTAGGGCACCAGTCATAGTTACTTGAGATAAGTATAACTGGTGAATTTCTATGTTTTTGTATATTGAGAGCCTAACTATAAAGTCCACGTAATCTTGTGTTTTTTTAAGTGAAATGTATGTGGAAACAAATATATATATATATCTTAACTATAACTACCTAGTGGCAACCGCGCTCTCCACCTAAACTTGGAGCTAACCAGAGTTCTCTCTTCTGTTAGATATGTATTATATATATATATATATATATATACACATTCTTCCTTCTGTTTCCTCCTCTCAGAAAAAAGGCCTCTGTCACTCGATGTCCTCTAACAAATCCAATTTATTTTGGCAAAACAAACACCCAACACGTTTCAGGAGTCAAAGCTCCCTTGATCACGAGCAATTTAGTTAATACTTTCATTTCTCTAAATACCCTCCAGCAACTCAATAAACATAAAAAACGGTCCCACAGTTCTTATTCAAGATGGCGGCCATCTTTAAATATGTTTTTCTTGCAGTTGAGCATACATATTTATACTTCACATATCTTTTCCCTTATTATTACTTATCTCATGTAATCTGCTATTTTGTAATACATAAAATATATACATTCTACGTCATTATAATTTTTATATTACCACCTGGTTTCCACTTCTATACAAACTGTCAACATGTTCTCAAATGCTGGCCATAGTCACAATGGTATGCAATATACATTACTAATTTTATGGAATTCTTTCACATCCCAATTACTATCAGTTTCAAACCCTTAATTCAACATTAGTCATTTTAGCATTACCATCTATTCCTTACCAACTAATAAATACTGGTAAACTAGCCCCAGTGGGCAATTGCGGTTCAAGCATCACCATGAAAACCATAATTTCTCCATTCCAACAAGAAATTCTGTGATTACTTTTTCTCCTATTCAATTATATATTCCAGAATAATCCAACTCAGATCCTGCAGAAAATCACGAGAAAACAATATCACCAGATATTATTTATGCGATATAGTAGCTCCTCTGCATTTCCAATGACCGTTCATATTTTTCTTCTTTTTTTCTAAAAAAAATAAGACAAAATAAACACCTCTTATTAAAATCAGATTATGAAACAAGCTCTTCTTTAAAATTCAGTCTACATATCAAATTTTATACAACATTGTGCATAATCTCCTGACAATATTAATTCATTTACTTTTCAATACATCAGATGTACGGCTAATTCCTCATTCTTATTTAATCCCTCCAGTTCCATAGTGTTACAATCAATGATTAACCATGATTCTAACTTCCTTAACTCTAATGTTCTATTTCCTCATTGTGTATTCAACATGATTTTATCCAGTACCACAAATTTTAATTCATTTACATTATTACCATGATGTTCTTTAAAATGTCTGGGCACCGGATATGCCTTGTCCTCATTTTTGATCGCTCTCATATGTTCTAATACTCTTTTTTCGCCATATGTATAGTGCTCCCTATATAGAATTTATTACAGGGGCATTTCAAGGCATGTACTCAACAATCCGAGTGGCATGTTACATGTTTCTTAATTTTAAATGGTTTTACATTCCCTATGAATTTGACTCCTTTACAACTTTCACTATATTTACATGGTTTGCATTTACCACAAATAAAAAAATCGTGAATAGGATTTTTCTTTTCCATTGCTGGTACCAGACATTGGCTTAATGTGTCCTTTAGAGATCTACTTCTCCTAAAAGTGAATGTAGGATAATCCTTAATCATCTTTGCTAAATTCTCATCTGTTTTCAATACTGGCCAATATTTATTGAACATCTTTCTTATTTCACCTGTTTTGTTATGATACGTTGTGATAAATCTCATTTGTCTTTCATCTTCCTTATCAGTCTTAAATTTAGATACCAATAGATCTTCCCTTTTGATTTGTTTGACTTTCTGCAATGCCTTTTTTATACTACTCTCTGAGTATCCTCTTTCTCTGAATCTTTTAATCATAACACATGCTTCTTTGTCAAAAGTGGTATCCAGACTACAGTTCCTCCTTGCCCTAAGTAATTCTCCATAAGGAATACTTTGGATCAGATTCTTAGGATGATTAGTAGTAGCATGAAGTAGGCTGTTCCCAGCCATGTCTTTTCTAAATAGCTCACACTCTAACTTGTTATTAATCACACTTACTTTCACATTCAAAAACATCAACTCCAAATGATGTATTTCACAACAAAATTTCAAGTTTAGAGAATTATCATTCAATGTTGTTACAAATGTCATGGCTGATTCCTTGCTCCCTTTCCAGATATAAAAAACATAATCTATATATCTCACCCAGAGAACTGCCTGGTCCTCAAAACCAGTGATGTCCCTGACCACCCATTCCTCCCACCAACCCAGGTACAAACCTGCATGGCTGGGAGCAAAGCATGTGCCCATTGCAGTCCCCTGGCATTGTCAATATACTGTATTTTCAAAAATGAAGAATTTTTTTGTTAAACACATGTAAACCATTTCTAATAACATCTCAGTGTGTAAAAGATACAACAAGGACCTTGCTCTAAAAAAATGTCTTAATGCCTTTATGCCTTCTTCATGTGGTATACATGTGTATAGACTTGTAACATCCAAACTCATTAGAAGGTAATCACCTCCCAGATGATTCCCTCAATTGTCCTTAAAACATCTCTAGTGTCTTTAATGTATGAAGGTAGTGTCTCTACAAAAGAACGTAGAAAAAAATCTACATATTTTGAAATATTCTCAAAAAGACTCCCTATTGATGATACTATAGGCCTACCCAGAGGATCCTCCACATTTTTATGCACTTTAGGTAGGAAGTAAATTGCCGCTATCTTACAGAATTCGACTTTGAGGAATTGATATCCTCCCATTCAATGAGGCCCTGATCTCTCCATCCATCTAATTTTTCAAGCACTTTCCTCTTTACATCTTTCAATTCATCTCTACTTGAAATAGAGTAGTGGTTCTTGTCTTGCAACTGTCTCAAAACCTCCTTAATATACTTCTCTCTACATAGTATTACTACATTACCACCCTTATCAGATTTCTTTATTGTGATGGTTTTATCATTTTGTAGGGATTCAATTGCTTTCCTATGCCTTAGCTGCAAGTTATCATATTTCAACCATTTCACATATCTTAATCTCTTCATATCTTTCTTATACCTTTTTCAAAAACATTAACTGCATCACAATTAACAGGCGGGGAGAATGTTGATTTAGGTTTGAAGTTACTTGGGCGTCTTTCCCCTATATCAATATCCAATTGCGGTAGGTTCAGAATAGGGTCAAGATTTGCTTCAATATTTTCATCCATTTCACACATAGTATGCAACATTTCTATATCATTAATCTCTAACCTCGAAGGTATACTTTCCATATCCACCCTTTGATTATATACTTTTGTTCCACACCATTTCTTCAGTTTTAATTTCTGAGTGAATTGAAATAAATCAATTCTACTCTGAGTGTAAGTAAACTGCGTCACCGGTCAAAAAGATAGTCCCAATGCTAAAACTTCTATTTCAGAATCAGATATACACCTATTCGAGAGATTAATTACCGTCATTTTTTCCATTACTTCATTGTCATTTGTCCTCTTTTTTGCATTCCTATCGAATTTTCTTTTGACACTCCTGACCCCCTTTTTCCTCATCTTCTTCTGCCTCTTCCTCAATGAAAGTCTCTTCCTCTTCCTGCTTGTCCCATTGATCTTCTTTGGGCTATCAGGTTGAATTCCTTTAAAATATTGTCTTTTACTCCACCACTTTCAGACTGAGTTGATACATCACTCTCACTATCTTCACTTTCCCTTATCTCTCTACCTTCTTCCATTTGGATTTTTTCTCTTTCATCTGCTGTTCTCAGTTCTCTGGAAAACTGAGCAGTAATAAATGTCTCTCTTGATTTTTTCAATTTCTACATTTAATTTATCTCATTATTTCCATGCGTATTTTACCAATATTTTCAACATATTAGTGCAACATTGATGATTATTTTCCATCCACTCTACCACCATTTCCGGATCAGGATACTATAAGGTAGGAACAGTAAAGATTCTTAGACCTCTGGGAATTCGTCCACTGTCAATATATTTCTGTAGCGTGACTGCTTCCCACCATTTGAATTGTTCTTTTTTGAATACTTCAACATCATGTCCCATAATGCCTTTTGACTTTTATTCGTCCTTCAAGGATTTATCCTCGTACTTCCATTCAAATCAAACTCTTTTTGACCAATATTGTCAAACAGCTGCTCTGCTGCTGCACGCCGTAGTATTTCCTTCTCAGTTCCCATATTTAAATTAATTACTACAGGACATCTGCACCACAATAATCTGTTATTATGTTGCTCCGTTGCCACCTATGGATTCTTCAATTCTTTCTTTTTTGTTTTATTCTTTTTTCTTCTCTCTTTCCTGAATCAATATTATAATACTTATAATACTACAAAAAGTTAAATGGAGTAGACTCACCCGTTTTTCAACTTAGCATTGGTCCCATCCGTTCTCCGACCGATGTTTCCCTGCTCCTCTTCTAATAAATGCGGGCCACTCCAAACTTTCTGCTGCTGAATATTTCTAATTCGCTTCTGCCTCCTGTCATTCAAGTGTTTACTGATAGCAGCCTAACATATTCATGTTAGGCCCCGCCTTCACCGCTGGCCGCGTCCACGAACAGTGTCCCAATTTCTTTTAAACTTCCCTCTTCATTGTTTGGCACCGCGTTACACTCCTTACATGTGCCTTATTTGAGAATCCACTTTGGTGCAGGCACTGCTAGCAGCCTAACGTGTTCATGTTAGGCACCGCTTTCGCTTCTGGCAGCGTCAACGAACAATGTCACAATTTCTTTTATACTTCACTCTTCGTTGTTTGGCACCGCGTTACAATCCTTACGCATGCCTTTAGAATCCACTTCAGGATGGGCACTACTATCAGCCTAACGTGTTCGTGTTCGGCGCCGCATCCACTGCTGGCCGTGTCCACAAACAGTATCACAATTTATTTTAATCTTCACTCTCCGTTGTTTGGCACCGCGTTACAATCCTTGGAAACATAATTATTCTTGATGGCTCACCAGTGTTCCCTATCCGGTGACTTGCCACTGTAATCTGATACATCAAGGAAGAATTGAAGTAATGTCATTTTTTGGAATTTACAGGGTACAGCTAACTCCAAGAGGAGGTGACAGGGAACGGATTCTGAGAAGATTGGAATCCAAATATATAATTCAACTCAATAGCAGACATCCGTGGGGATTAAATAAGGATGAAGAACTTTGTGTCCACAAAGGGTAATTTTCACATTATGAAAATAGGGTCGTCATTTAATTTAAAAAGGAATTTTGGATCATGTTGATGCTAGACTGGTTAGTGGGGGAGTATGTATGACTTGAGTCTGATTGACAGCTCCAACTCCTGAGTTTAGTTATAATATAAGTGTTTGAATTTGTTTTTGTAAATTGAGAAATTGGTTGGACTGCAATATCTTCATGAATTCTAGTGACAATGGTATATTGCCGGTAAATGTTATGAATGCCCACTTGGCCAAAATGGTGATGATCACTATATCAGGCCATTGGTTACAGTTTTTTTGTTAAAAACGTAAAAAATTGTTAACCAGTCTTTAAAAATTTGAAAGAAATTAAAAAAAATACCACATTTTGTGATAATGACATTTTGGATATATATTTTGAAAATAATTGAGATATTATTTTTATTTTTGATTGATTGTATTTTAATTAAGATGTGGATCGATTTGGGGTGTTTTGGAAATTGTTCTAAGGGTGGGGTGTTGTGTGTTCACTTTATATAATGATTTGTCTTCTATGTCTAGGGAAACCATGGGTATATTTTCTAAGGGAGAGGGGGCTTCCGTAATTATCTGGGCTGATGAAGAAGAACGCAATGGTTGAAAAGCGTAGCCTTTGCAAGTGGAGAAATTGTCTTCTATAAAAGACTGTGACAGCCTTGAGTGAATAAATCATTGGTTGTTTGGAGTGCCATAGTTTGGATAATTTTCATCAGTATATATATATATATATATATATATATATATATATATATACTGAAAAAGCAAAGGCTATAGGGACATTATAGTTAGGAAATAAAATTTTACAAAACGTAAAAATTCACTGAAAAAAACAAAGGTTGCAAGGACGTTATGGTTAGGTTCTGCATTTAATCGTCAAAAATCATAGAAATTCAGCAGTTATAGTTAAAAAAAATTCAAGCAACTATAACTCACACCCTTGCCATGCACTGCTAATTACCCCATATATTGCAGCACTCATGAAACCTGCTATAACATAATTATCAAAATACAAATGAAACATTAACACTCAGATTATTGAAGAACAAACTGTGCATGGTGGGGGTGCGAATGATAGTTACCTTTGTGCATGTGTTATAATTGCTTGAAAGAACTTTAATTATAACTGCTGAATTTCTATTGTTTTGTACAAGTAAATTCAGAACTTAACTATAGCATCCCTGTAACCTTTGTTTTTTTCAGTGAATATATACGTGTGTGTGTGTGTATGTGTATATATATATATATATATATATATATACATATAGATATATATATATATATATATATATATATATATATATATATATGTACCAAACCATAAAAATTCACATGTTATAGTTAGTTATCTCAAGTACCTATAACTCACGCCCTCGCGCCATGCACAGTTTTTTCATCAAAAGTTTTACTGCAAATATTACATTTGCATTATCAATGATATTATCAAAGATATCATGAGTGCGGTAAGTTGTGGGGTAATTAGCAGTGCATGGTGAGGGCACAACTTATAGTTATCTTAGGTCACGAGTTATAGTTACTTCAGATAACTATAGCTATGACACGTGAAAGTCCATGGTTTGGTATGTTTAAAATGTGAGCCTAACTATAACGTTCCTGTAACCTTTTTTTTTTAAGTGAGCCTCTATGTTTTTTTTAATTCTATTTCCTTGCTATAATGTCACTGTAACCTTTGTTTTTTAGGCAATTTCTGTGGTTTTTTAAGGTATAGTAATTTTCATTACTGTACGTTGATCCACCCATCGCAGCGCATGGCCGAAGCAGCGGCTGGCCACAGTGAGTAGGTGCATGTGGGTATCAGTGAGTCTGTGAGTGGGTGTGTGAGAGTCTGAGTGGGCCCGGGAGTGAGTGCATACCTGTCTGAGTGGGTCCGTGATTAAGTGCATCAGAGTCTATCTGGGGCTGTCAGAGGTTGCACGAGGGTCTGAGTGGGTCTGTGAGTGGGAGAAAGAAATTGAAAGAGAGAGAGAGAAAAATATTTAGAGAGAGAGAAAGAGATAATTGTTAAGCTTGGTTGTATAATATCTTAGAATTACATTTTTATGAAGAATTCAAAAAGAAAAATGTATTTAAAAACAGTAAGATCACTTTTCAGTCTGAGCCTTAAACATTTGTACTTTTGAAAACAAATAAAGGAGGGGAATGACAGGTGGACTCGAGCCCTCAAGGTGAAGGTTTGTGACCTTCACACTTAAGCTATTCATTTTCCTTTCTAAATGTATTTTTTTATCCCTTTATTGGCTATCTGGGGCTGCAAGGGAGCCCTCAAAGGCTTCCCTGTGGTCCTTGTAGGTTTTTTTTATTTTATTTTATAATGTGCCCTTTATGGGCTATCTGGGACCACAGAGGAAGCTTCAAGGCCTCCCCCACGGTCACTGACTATTCTTTTAAAACATTTTTTATTTGCCCTTCATGGGCTATCTGGGACCACGGGCGGAACCTCAAGGACAAAAATTAATTTAGCCCTGCGGAGGTGGTGGTCTCCGGGGCACGTGGGGGTTCCACCCTGTGGTGGTGACAGTCCCCAAGGCTGCAGGGGGGTCATGTGGCCACCCACTTTATAGTGAAAGTATGCCCCCGAGACTTGGCCCTCTTGGGGGCTTCAAAAAGACAAAGGGCGGAAGCCCAGGCTCCATTTATAAAAACAAATTTCACCAAATCTGCAGATGCGCCGTGACTCATGGCAAAAAAAAAGGCCTTATAGTCCTGGGACCCCAGCACCAGAGCTAGGGGTCAGGGTTTCTGTACCTTTGCTCCTTTTCCTTCTTTTACATTAATTTCACATGCCACAATAAAGAATCATTTGAGTTGAAACTTGTTGGTGTGGAGTTATGGTGTAATGAAAAATGAAGAAAATTGGTGAAGAAGACTACCTCCTGGAGTGTGGTGTATCTTTTGGAAAAGAAAATTTTAACAAAGTATGGTGAGGCCTTGACACCGGCACCGGTGACAGCACGCTGAATAGAACTGACCGAATTGCACAAAAGATATATAAATATATGTATATATATATATATATATATATACATATATATATATATATATATTTAATAGCAATATATATATATTATTCTATGCTTAGCATGTATATCAGTCACTGCATAGTTGTCATGTTATTTACATAGATGCTTATGGGTCTCTGTTATTTATCTATCACAATATTTAAATAAATATCATAACTAGTATTTATTCTAAAAATGCTTCACTATTGAAATATTGAGGAAAGTATGAAATTATGAGTAATAAAAATCACAAATAAATTAGCTTAAAGTGCAGCAACACGTGAATGACTAAATTTACAAAATACTACTCTAAATCTCCATATATTCTCTTCTCTGTATATATATCCCCTCGCTATGTACTTATGTGCCTACATATGTATTACTTTACTCCTACTGCATAAGACAAAAATAGAAAAAAAACTTTGACTCTCTACAATGATCTACTCTTTCTCTCACCCCATACCTCTCTCAATATATCCTATGCTTCCACTTCCTGACTCTCCCAAACCTCATTCTACTACTATGATCCCCAAAATAACCCTTTCTAGCTTCTTCCCTCCTCTATCCCTCCTTGGATGACCCAAAACCTCATTTTACTAGTATGATCTCCCTAATCCATTTCTATAGAATCTTCCCTCCCCGTCTCTCCTTTTACTCATCCCAACCCTCATCTTATGATTATGATCTCCCAAATAACTTTTCTAGACAAGTGTTGGACTTGCTTTAGGGAACACCCTTTTCTTCAGAATACACAACCATTAAATAAATACATAGGGCCTGATTATGACTTCTGCAGTCAAGACCGCAGAAGCCGCTGCAGGCAGCAGAACGCCAGTGCTGCCAATCCGTTGCCCGCCATATTAGGAGTGTTTGGAGGACTTCTGCCCATTTCCGGTCGGACGTCCGACTCCAAACAGGAGGTTGCATTATTAGCACCACCAAAGCAGCAAGACTCTGCCCGCCGTATTACAAGCGTAATACGGCTTGGCAGAGTCCTACAGGCATGGTGGTGCTGGCAGTGGAAGACCGCCAGGACCCATCCTCTCCAGGACGACCTCCTCGACAGAGAAGGTAATTGGTCGTCTGAAAGGGGGGGAGTGTCTGTGTGTGTGGGTGCGTGTGTGGGTGTATGCGGAGGGGGCTGTAGTGTGAGTGCATGTATGCGGAGGAGGGTGTAGCGTGAATGCGTGTATGTGGAGGGGGTGGTGAATGCATGCCTGTATGTGGTTGAATGTGAATGTTAGTGTGCTTGTATGTGCGCGTGAATGGGGGGGTGTGCCTGCATGTCTGCGAGTGAATCAGGGTTTGTGTCTGCGTGTATGCAAGTAAATGGGGGTGTGTGTCTGCATGTATGTGAGTGAGTGGGGATGTCTGTGTGGATTAATGCATATGCTGAGGGGTCTGTATGTGAGGGCATGTATGCGTGATGGGGTGGGGGTGTTTGTAAGTTTCTGGATGGGTGGGGGTGTGTGTGCCTGTGTGTGAATGTGTGAGATTGCGTGTGCTGGTGACAGGATTGTGGATTCCGGGTGCAGGACCGCCAGGGTTTTTGTAGCGGGGTGAACACCACAGAAAGCCTGGCGGTCTGCAGGCTCGTAATCCAGCCTGCAGGCTGAGGCCTGCTGCCTGTTTGGAGGTGCACACCACTGGCCACATCGGTGAGCCCACACCGACGGGCCAGGTGGCGTTGTAGAGGTTTGGCATCTGCCAAGCCCCACAACTCGTGATGCAGCATTCTTTACCGCGGATCTGTGGCAGTAAGACCACCACTGCGAGGCTGGCGATCTGATGCCCGTCAGCCTCGTAATGAGGACCATAATATTTTAAAGCACCACATGATGTCAAGTTGCTGCAGAAAGGAAGTGCATATATATATTTTTTTCTTTGAGTATCATATGTCATATTTGGCACCACTAGATAGTTTTAACTTTTAAGCCAAAGTAACTTTGAAAAGGATCTTTGAATTCTGGCACTTACACTTTTGCTTTTACCATTCTAAGTACAGGTCTACCCTAGATGTCATCAATGATACCGAGATTTTTGATGTGTACCTTTTATTGTATATTTCCTCCTTTGCACAACACCCTGCTGCACCACCCTGTGCACTCGTCTGCACCCACTTCTGTACCAATGAACTGTGCATCACTCGTGCTCCCATGAGTCGCATCATCTAGTAATCCTGTCAGGCACATTGTCTAGTTGTCTAGTGAAGCACATCATTCAGTGCTCCAATTAGGTGCATAGCTCAGTGGCTTGAGAGGTGCATTGTTAGAAATGGGGTCTTTGGTTGACAGTCAGGTTACCCCCTGTTCAAGCAAGGACCCTCACTCTAGTTAGGATAAAAGAGAATCACCCTCAGCTAACCCCTGCTTACCCCCTTGGTAGCTTGGCAGAGCAGTAGGCTTAACCTCAGAGTGTTGGGCGTAAAGTATTTGTACCAACACACACAGTAACTTAATGAAAACACTACAAAATGACACAACACCAGTTTAGAAAAATAGGAAATATTTATCTAGACAAAACAAGACCAAAACGACAAAAATCCAACATACACAAGTCAAGTTATGATTTTTTTAAGGTTTAAAATAAAAAGAGTCTTTAGGTAGTTGTAACACCACACTAGCGCTGCTAGCGTGAAAAATGTACCTGGTTTGCGTCAAAAATAACCCCGCACGGGCGGTGTGCGTCGAAAGTAACCCTGCACGGCTGTGTGCGTCGAAAACAACTCGGCACGGCGGTGCGCGCTGAAAAAGCCAGCCACACGACGATCCGAAAGTCCCGCGGCGCAGGGTGCGATCTCTCAGCCTCCGTCAGCGATGCTGCGCGTCGTTTCTCCTGCTCCGGGCGTCGGTTTTTCGGTCGCGTTTCCTGCGGCGTCGTTTCTCAGCTGCGGAACCGGCGTCGCGTCGTTTTCTCAGCCGCGATCGGATTCGCGTCGATCTTTTCTCCGCACGGTGCTCGGTGCATGTATTTTTGTCCTTAGGCTGCCAGCCTCTCCTTTCAGGGTCCCAGGAACTGGAAGGGCACCACAGAGCAGAGTAGGGGTCTCTCCAGAGACTCCAGGTGCTGGCAGGAAGAAGTCTTTGCTATCCCTGAGACTTCAACAACAGGAGGCAAGCTCTACATCAAGCCCTTGGAGATTTCTTCTTCAAGATGGAAGGCACACAAAGTCCAGTCTTTGCCCTCTTACTCAGGCAGAAGCAGCACTGCAGGAAAGCTCCACAAAGCACAGTCACAGGCAGGGCAGCACTTGTTCCTCAGCGATCAGCTCTTCTCCAGGCAGAGGTTCCTCTTGATTCCAGAAGTGTTTCTAAAGTTTGTAAGTTTGGGTGCCCTTCTTATACCCATTTTAGTCTTTGAAGTCACCTTTCTTCAAAGGGGACTCACACCTTCTTGTGAAATCCTGCCTTGCCCAGGCAAGGCCTCAGACACACACCAGGGGGCTGGAGACAGCATTGTCAGAGGCAGGCACAGTCCTTTCAGATGAGAGTGACCACTCCACCCCTCCCTCCTAGCAGAGATGGCTAATCAGGAAATGCAGATCACACCCCAGCTCCCTTTGTGTCACTGTCTGGTGTGAGGTGAAAAACAACCCAACTGTCAAACTGACCCAGACAGGGAATCCACAAACCAGGCAGAGTCACAGAATGGTTTAAGCAAGAAAATGCTCACTTTCTAAAAGTGGCATTTCCAAACGCACAATCTTAAAATCAACTTTACTAAAAGATGTATTTTTAAATTGTGAGTTCAGGGATCCCAAACTCCACATGTCCATCTACTCTCTAGGGGAATCTACACTTTAATCATATTTAAAGGTAGCCCCCATATTATCCTATGAGAGAGAGACAGACCTTGCAACAGTGAAAACGAAATTGGCAGTATTTCACTGTCAGGACATATAAACCACATTACTATATGTCCTACCTTATCCATACACTGCACCCTGCCCTTGGGGCTACCTAGGGCCTACCTTAGGGGTGCCTTACATGTAAGGAAAGGGAAGGTTTAGGCCTGGCAAGTGGGTACACTTGCCAAGTCGAATTTACAGTGTAAAAATACACATACAGACACTGCAGGGGCAGGTCTGAGACATGATTACAGAGCTACTTATGTGGGTGGCACAACCAGTGCTGCAGGCCCACTAGTAGCATTTGATTTACAGGCCCTGGCACCTCTAGTGCACATTACTAGGGACTTACTAGTAATTCAAATATGCCAATCATGGATGAACCACTTACATACAATTTAAACAGGAGCACTTGCACTTTAGCACTGGTTAGCAGTGGTAAAGTGCCCAGAGTAACAAAAACAGCAAAATCAGAGTCCAGCACACATCAACAACCTGGGGAACAGAGGCAAAAAGTTAAGGGAGACCACGCCAAGGATGAAAAGTCTAACACGTGTCCCCCCCAGCTAAAAGTGGGGAGCAACTACCCAACCTCATGGGAGTTCTCATCACTAAGGCGGAAGAACCTGGACAGACCATCAGCATTGGCGTGCTCTGTACCGGGTCGATGTTCCACCGTAAAGTCCATCCCCTGTAGGGAAATGGACCACCTCAACAGTTTTGGGTTCTCACCCCTCATCTGCATTAACCATCTGAGGGGTCTGTGGTCGGTCTGAACTCGGAAGTGAGTCCCAAACAAGTAGGGTCTTAGCTTCTTCAGTGCCCAGACCACAGCAAACGCTTCACGTTCTATGGCACTCCACCTACGTTCCCTGGGTAGTAACCTCCTGCTAATGAAGGCTACGGGTTGATCTAGGCCCTCTTCATTCAGCTGTGAGAGTACTGCTCCAATACCATGCTCTGAGGCGTCTGTCTGTACAACAAACTCCGTGGAGTAGTCAGGTGCCTTCAGCACAGGTGCTGTGCACATGGCAGCCTTCAGGGCATCAAAAGCGTTCTGGCAAGCCTCTGTCCAGATCACTTTCTTGGGTTGCTTCTTAGAAGTCAACTCAGTTAAGGGGGTAACAATGGTACCATATCCCTTAACGAACCTCCGATAGTATCCTGTGAGACCTAAAAAGGCTCTCACTTCAGTCTGGGTCTTGGGAGGCTCCCAAGCCAGAATCGTGTCAATCTTAGGCTGTAGGGGTGCCACCTGGCCACTCCCCACCTGGTGTCCTAAGTACACAACAGAACCCTGCCCTATTTGGCACTTGCTCGCCTTAATAGTGAGGCCTGCCTTCTGCAGGGCCTCTAACACTCTCCAGAGGTGTTGCAGGTGTTCCTCCCATGTGGAACTAAACACAGCAATGTCATCCAGGTAGGCGGCACTGAACTCATCCAGTCCTGCCAACACCTGGTTGACCAACCTCTGAAAGGTGGCAGGGGCATTCTTCATCCCAAAGGGCATCACATTGAAGTGGAAGTGCCCATCGGGGGTAGAGAATGCTGACCTCTCCTTTGCCCCTTCAGTTAAGGCAATCTGCCAGTACCCAGATGTTAAATCAAACGTACTGAGGTACTTGGCAGCTCCTAACCGATCAATGAGCTCATCAGCTCGGGGGATGGGGTGTGCGTCAGTCTTGCTGACCGCATTGAGACCCCGGTAGTCCACACAGAACCTAAGTTCTGGAGTGGCACCAGGAGCAGTAGCCTTTGGGACCAAGACCACTGGGCTGGCCCAAGGACTGCTGGAGTGCTCAATAACCCTTAGGGCTAACATTTTGGAGACTTCCTCCTTAATGCAAGCCCTCACCCTGTCAGTCACCCTGTAAACCTTATGTTTAACAGGTGTACTGTCCCCAGTGTCCACATCATGTGTGCACAGGTGTGTGACTCCTGGGATCAGGGAAAACAGTGAGGCGAACTGTCCCAGCACGTGGCGACAGTCCCTCTGCTGTTCCTCAGTCAGGGAGGGGGAGAGGATCACTCCCTCCACAGACCCATCTTTCTCTCCTGCAGACAGGAGGTCAGGAAGAGGCTCACTCTCTTCCTCCACCCCGTCATCTGTCGCTAGGAGCATGGATAGCTCAGTTCGCTCAAAGTGTGGTTTGAGGCGGTTGACATGTAGGACCCTCAAGGGGTTCCTGGGGGATTGCAAGTCTACCAGATAGGTGACCTCGCTCTTTCTTTCCACCACCTCAAAAGGCCCAGTCCACTTATCTTGGAGAGCCCTAGGCTCCACTGGTGCCATGACCCACACTTTTTGTCCAGGCTGAAACTCAACCAGAGTGGCATTCTGGTCGTACCACCGTTTCATGTCCTCCTGGCTTGCTTCCAGGTTCTCCTGAGCGAGACTCCTGAAGCGGGCAGTCTGGTTTCTTAGTGCCAGCATGTAGCTAAATACATCCTGGGGTGGTTTACTAGGAGCTTTCTCCAAAGCCTCCTTCACCAGACTGAGCGGTCCCCTCACAGGGTGGCCATAGATGAGCTCAAAGGGGCTAAAGCCAAGTCCCTTTTGAGGCACCTCCCTGTAAGCGAACAGAAGGCATGGCAAGAGGACGTCCCACTTACGCCTCAAGGGCTCTGACAGGCCCTGAATCATGCCTTTCAAGGTGCGGTTGAATCTCTCAACCAGACCATTACTTTGGGGGTGGTAAGGGGTGGTGAACTTGTAGGTTACCCCACACACCTTCCACAGAGACTTCATATAAGTGGATATGAAGTTTGTACCCCTATCAGATACTACCTCCTTGGGGAACCCCATGCGGGTAAAAACCCCCATCAAGGCACGTCCCACCACGGGGGCGGTGACCGTCCTTAGAGGAATAGCTTCTGGGTACCGTGTGGCATGGTCCACCAAGACCAGGATGAACCTGTTGCCCATGGCTGTCTTGGGATCCAGAGGCCCCACAATGTCAATTCCTACCCTTTCAAAGGGAGTACTGACTACCGGTAAAGGTTGGAGGGGAGCTTTGCATTTCCCCCCACTCTTGCCACTTGCCTGACAAGTCTGACAAGATCTACAATAAGCAGCTGACTGCTTGTTCATCAAGGGCCAGTAAAAGTGGGAGACAAGCCTCTTATAGGTCTTGTCCTGCCCTAGATGTCCTGCCAAAGGCACATCATGAGCCAAACCCAGTAGGAAGGCCCTGAAGCCCTGGGGTACCACCAGCATACGAGCTGACCCCGGCTCAGGAACCTTAGGCTCACTATACAGGAGGCCATCCTCCCAATAAATCAGGTGAGTACCTGGCGCCCCGCCAGCCGCCTGGGCTGCAGCCTGCTGCCGCAGTCCCTCAAGAGTAGGGCACTCCTTCTGCGCTGTGCAGAATACTTCCCTGGTGGGTCCCCCTTCCTGCTGCCACTGCGACAGCTCGGGGACCTCCCCCAGTTCAGCCACCTGTTCCCCTGTAGGTTCCGGGGCATCACCCTCAGGCTCTGCCTCCTCCCGGACCGTGGGAACTTCTGGGGCGGGTTTCCCGCGCCTCCTGCCTTTCCTCTTCTTGGCGGTCCCCTGGGCCACTGTTTCAGGCTCCAGGGGCTCTTGACTACCCTGATTGGCTGCCATAGACCGGGTGGATACGCATACCCACCCAGGCAGACCCAACATCTCCAAGTGAGACCTGTGTTCCACCTCCTTCCAAGGGGAATCTTCCAGGTCGTTGCCTAGCAAACAATCAACAGGCATGGTTGGACTCACAGCTACTTTCCAGGAACCTGAGACCCCCCCCCATTCAAAGGGAACCTGCGCCACTCTGCAGAGGCGCTCAGAATTGTCTACTGCAACTACTTGGTGAAGTACCCGGGGATCAATCTGCTCTTCAGACACCAGGTGACTCCTCACTGTAGTCACACTGGCTCCAGTGTCTCTTAGAGCCTCCACCCTCTGTCCATTGATGGTCACCCATTGCCTGTACTTCTTAGTGTTATCAGGCACTAGGTTTCTCTGGACCATCTCACTGTCCCCTAGTGAGACAAGGGTCATTTCTGCTGGTTCCCACCCACCTGAAACCAACTCCTCCCCAAGCGCTACACTGGCCAAACCCTGGGACGGTGCACCAGTGGGTGCCGGTGTACTTTTGGGGCATTTGGGGTCCCCCCTCACATGACCCACCTGGTCACATGAATAGCACTTACGTAGGGGACCACCTGCCATTGGCTTCCCTTTGGAGAACCATGGCTTCTTTTCACTGGGGGGTTGGGAATCCTTACCCTGGGAATCAGTTTGGGGCCCTTTAGAGAACTCATCCTGTTTGCCCTTACCCCCCCCTTTCGTCTGAGAGGGACCCTGCCCACCCTTGGCGTGGTCTCCCCCATACCTCTTTTGGACCCTGGTGCTCTCCCAGCGGTCCGCTTCCTGTGCAAGCTTCCTGGGGTCAGTCAGCTTGCTGTCAATGAGGTGCTGGCGCAGCTCTGGAAAACATAAACTGTACAAGTGCTCCCAAGCAATTAGATTGTAAAGCCCCTCATACGTGTTTACCTTACTGCCCTTCACCCAACCATCCAGTGACCTGCAACAAGAATCAACACATTCCAACCAGGTTTGGGATTCCTTTCTCTTGTAGGATCTAAACTTCTCCTTGTACTGCTCAGGGGTGAGACCATACCTGGTAAGTAAGGCCTCCTTCATGGCAGGGTAGGTGAGACTCTGAGCATCCCCTAAGGCCGTCAGTGTGTCCCTCCCCTCTGCCTCAAAATGCTTCCACAGGGCTGCCCCCCAATGAGCTTCAGGGACCAGGTTCATGTGGAGAGCTGACTCATAACCCTTGAACCACAAGTAGATATCATCCTCCCTCTTATAATCCCTCACAAGGTCTTTTGGGATGTGTACCCTTCTCTCAGGCTGCACTGTAGAATTGCTGCCACCATCCCTACTGGACTGACTCCTCTGATCCATCTCTTTTAAACTGAGCTCATGAGCCATGTTTATCTTCCTTTCCTCAAGGGCCAGCTTTCTCTGTTCCACCTCAAGGGCCATCTTTCTCTGTTCCACCTCTAGACTGAGCCTTTTCAGCTCCAACTGGTACTCCCTCTCTGCCTGTCTGTCCTGTAACTCTCCAGGTGTCAGACTCTTGGAGGACACACTGCTACCTGCCCTGGAGATTCTCCCCTGAGACATAGCAGGCCCACCCACTACATCAGTGTGAGTGACTTGCAACTCCTCTTCCCCCTCTGGCTCCTCATCTGTGTGCCCCTCAGCTGCTTTGGCTGTCACCCAGGCCCTCAGCGCCTTTTGCAGCTCATCCTTCTTGGATGAGCTCTTAATGGGACAGCCAACATTACTACAAAACTGCTTCAACTGAGCCACTTTGTAGCTCTCCAATTTCTCCAAGTCAAAAGCAGCTTCAGCTAGGGCATCTCCAGACTGAGACATGATGAGAGGTTAAAAAAAAATATGCACAGTTCCAAAAACAGAAAAGCAAGTTCTCAAATGAAGTTTCAGAAAAGTCAATCACGGGATCAGCGAAAAAAAAGAAACTGAATGCAGAGAAAAACAGTCCAAGTAAAAAAACAAAATCACAAGACTAGTAGTATGTGGTCACGTAGTGGTCTGAGATCAAAACAGTAGTGTACACTTAATTACTGTATGTCAAGTACAAATACAAGTCCAAATCCCGACCGCTGGTCACCAATGTTAGAAATGGGGTCTTTGGTTGACAGTCAGGTTACCCCCTGTTCAAGCAAGGACCCTCACTCTAGTTAGGATAAAAGAGAATCACCCTCAGCTAACCCCTGCTTACCCCCTTGGTAGCTTGGCAGAGCAGTAGGCTTAACCTCAGAGTGTTGGGCGTAAAGTATTTGTACCAACACACACAGTAACTTAATGAAAACACTACAAAATGACACAACACCAGTTTAGAAAAATAGGAAATATTTATCTAGACAAAACAAGACCAAAACGACAAAAATCCAACATACACAAGTCAAGTTATGATTTTTTTAAGGTTTAAAATAAAAAGAGTCTTTAGGTAGTTGTAACACCACACTAGCGCTGCTAGCGTGAAAAATGTACCTGGTTTGCGTCAAAAATAACCCCGCACGGGCGGTGTGCGTCGAAAGTAACCCTGCACGGCTGTGTGCGTCGAAAACAACTCGGCACGGCGGTGCGCGTTGAAAAAGCCAGCCACACGACGATCCGAAAGTCCCGCGGCGCAGGGTGCGATCTCTCAGCCTCCGTCAGCGATGCTGCGCGTCGTTTCTCCTGCTCCGGGCGTCGGTTTTTCGGTCGCGTTTCCTGCGGCGTCGTTTCTCAGCTGCGGAACTGGCGTCGCGTCGTTTTCTCAGCCGCGATCGGATTCGCGTCGATCTTTTCTCCGCACGGTGCTCGGTGCGTGTATTTTTGTCCTTAGGCTGCCAGCCTCTCCTTTCAGGGTCCCAGGAACTGGAAGGGCACCACAGAGCAGAGTAGGGGTCTCTCCAGAGACTCCAGGTGCTGGCAGAAAGAAGTCTTTGCTATCCCTGAGACTTCAACAACAGGAGGCAAGCTCTACATCAAGCCCTTGGAGATTTCTTCTTCAAGATGGAAGGCACACAAAGTCCAGTCTTTGCCCTCTTACTCAGGCAGAAGCAGCACTGCAGGAAAGCTCCACAAAGCACAGTCACAGGCAGGGCAGCACTTGTTCCTCAGCGATCAGCTCTTCTCCAGGCAGAGGTTCCTCTTGATTCCAGAAGTGTTTCTAAAGTTTGTAAGTTTGGGTGCCCTTCTTATACCCATTTTAGTCTTTGAAGTCACCTTTCTTCAAAGGGGACTCACACCTTCTTGTGAAATCCTGCCTTGCCCAGGCAAGGCCTCAGACACACACCAGGGGGCTGGAGACAGCATTGTCAGAGGCAGGCACAGTCCTTTCAGATGAGAGTGACCACTCCACCCCTCCCTCCTAGCAGAGATGGCTAATCAGGAAATGCAGATCACACCCCAGCTCCCTTTGTGTCACTGTCTGGTGTGAGGTGAAAAACAACCCAACTGTCAAACTGACCCAGACAGGGAATCCACAAACCAGGCAGAGTCACAGAATGGTTTAAGCAAGAAAATGCTCACTTTCTAAAAGTGGCATTTCCAAACGCACAATCTTAAAATCAACTTTACTAAAAGATGTATTTTTAAATTGTGAGTTCAGGGATCCCAAACTCCACATGTCCATCTACTCTCTAGGGGAATCTACACTTTAATCATATTTAAAGGTAGCCCCCATATTATCCTATGAGAGAGAGACAGACCTTGCAACAGTGAAAACGAAATTGGCAGTATTTCACTGTCAGGACATATAAACCACATTACTATATGTCCTACCTTATCCATACACTGCACCCTGCCCTTGGGGCTACCTAGGGCCTACCTTAGGGGTGCCTTACATGTAAGGAAAAGGAAGGTTTAGGCCTGGCAAGTGGGTACACTTGCCAAGTCGAATTTACAGTGTAAAAATACACATACAGACACTGCAGGGGCAGGTCTGAGACATGATTACAGAGCTACTTATGTGGGTGGCACAACCAGTGCTGCAGGCCCACTAGTAGCATTTGATTTACAGGCCCTGGCACCTCTAGTGCACATTACTAGGGACTTACTAGTAATTCAAATATGCCAATCATGGATGAACCACTTACATACAATTTAAACAGGAGCACTTGCACTTTAGCACTGGTTAGCAGTGGTAAAGTGCCCAGAGTAACAAAAACAGCAAAATCAGAGTCCAGCACACATCAACAACCTGGGGAACAGAGGCAAAAAGTTAAGGGAGACCACGCCAAGGATGAAAAGTCTAACATGCATCATCAATGATTCTCTTAGCTGCATCTTTAGTGCTGTCTTATTTACATTGCCGTGCTCCCTTGATACACATTACACTGAGCTTCCCTGATTCAGTCCACTTTGACCCCTTGCTGCTCATTATTCTGTACTCAGCTGATGCACATTGCCTTGTATGTCCTGCTATGTTATGTGCCACTGTGAGACCATATGTATTACTGCTTACATGTTTGTTGTTGTTTTATGCACAAGGGTGCCTTCATGTGAGTGTCTAGTGATGTGCTGTCTGTGTGTGTAGAGTATGTTTGTCTCTTTATGCGTATGTGTATGTGTTTATTGGTGTGTATTTGCGTTTGTATATGCACATGCTCTACCTCCCTATGTGAAACAATAGGTTGTGTGCATCTATGTGCATTTACTATAAAAAGCAAACTTCACTTTGACTACGCGTTCTTTAAAATGCAGCTCAAGAACGGCTTTTAAAAAGAAATCAGACTTAATGGAAAAGGGTGATTGTCTCTTTAAAAGCAATATAACCTTATATGCCTGCTCTTTCACTAATAAAAGTCTGTCCTGAATTAAAAATGACCCCAAAACGTATAGTGTCATAAATTAGACCCGGTTGCTAATTATTAGTGGAAAGGTCATTTATTACTTGTGGTTTATGAAGATAAATGCAGGAAGCAGACAAGTAGCAGGACATCAGCTCTTTGTTATTAGTACAGGAGACAGTTCAAACCACATTAGTGGCACCAAGCGCGGAAACTCGTAAAAAATGGAGTCTCTGGAAACATAAGGGAGTGCTGGTTGTAACGCCGGTCTGCGTTGTAAAGCAGTTCATGCGTTTCTTCATCTCAACCCAGCTTACTCGGGTGAAGCGCATTACACACAGCTATTATTATAATATAGAAAAATATTGGCGAGTTTAATGGACACAGCATATAAAGACAAAGCTTACAGAATAGCTTGTAGGCAAAATAAAAAATACCAATATACTGAATTCATTAGCCTATGTAAATTTTCCAGTATGTAAAATAAGCATGATTAGTTTTCAGTTGGCCACAATTGGAGAGTTAGCAAGTAGAGAACTGGCTGTAATGTTTTATAGAGTGATTTTCTATGCAGGTTAAGTGCAAGTAATAGTATAAAACTTTCCCCTTATACATAATTTACCAAACGTCTTTGCAAATGCTCAACGGCACCCCAAAAATATACGTGATTCCTTTATTGCTAGAGTGTGTACCTAGTCTGAACAGAACCTGTAATACAGTCAGTGTAATAATGTGTATAGGTAAGAGTAGAAAGTGTGATTGGACCGCAAAGATGTTGGACAAGAGGAGATAAAGCATGTATCGATTCCAGACGAAAGCAGAAGACAATGCTCAATCTCCTGCTTTAATATTAGGGTTAGTATCACAAATGGTCCATTTCAATCATTCATGACAGACCTTTCTTTACATATTAGAAGAAGGCACTGTCGTGTGCAATGTATATTTTCAGATTTAGTCATTTGGCCAGGAAGAAAGATATTCAATTTAGTCTATTATTTGGTATCTGCTGCTTTTAATGGTGGCGTGGATAAAACTCCCTGTCTTCACAAGGAACCATTTGGAGCTTGCGTTGGCAGTAAGAGCCAATGTATAAATCATTGCAGAGGCTGACTGAAGCACGCCAGTAATTGGTCAAGCAAGACATATACATATCATATTCCTTTCCTATAATTTATTTCAAGGGTCTGGATGAAAGAAAACAGTGGCTAATGAGTACATTTCACTTTTATTGATATAGATCTCAAATCACAACAAAAAGAATATGGGGGTCATTCTGACCCTGGAGGTAAAAACCGCAAGGGTCAACGACCGCGGGAGCACCGCCAACAGGCTGGCGGTGCTCCCATGGGCATTCTGACCGCGGCGGTACAGCCGCGGTCAGAAACGGAAAACCGGCGGTGTACCGCCGGTTTCCCGCTGCCCTGGGGAATCCTCCATGACGGCGCAGCTTGCTGCGCCGCCATGGGGATCCGAGCCCCATACCGCCATCCTGTTCCTGGCGGTTTTGGCCACCAGGAAGAGAATGGCGGTATGGGGTGTCGTGGGGCCCCTGGGGGCCCCTGCAGTGCCCATGCCAATGGCATGGGCACTACAGGGGCCCCCGTAACAGGGCCCCACAAAGATTTTCAGTGTCTGCCATGCAGACACTGAAAATCGCGACGGGTGCAACTGCACCCGTCGCACCCCTTCCACTCCGCCGGCTCCATTCGGAGCCGGCATCCTCATGGAAGGGTGTTTCCCGCTGGGCTGGCGGGCGGCCTTCTGGCGGTCGCCCGCCAGCCCAGCGGGAAACCCAGAATACCCACGGCGGTCTTTTGACCGCGCAGCGGTATTCTGGCGGGCCCCGCCAGGCAACTTCAATATAAATCCCCAAAACATTTTAAATGATTAAAACAGTAACGAACTTACAACACATTTGAAGAAAACAAAACATTATAATCATCATTCAGTGATATGATATTGTGCCTTAAACACCATGGCTTAAAAACATGTTGTGGTGTACTCTAAGTGCAGGATAGTCAAACAACACATGATTAAGCTCTTGTACTCCACTTTAGCGAAGAGTGCAGATCTATAGATGACAGAGAAACCCTCCCTCTTTCCAGTGAAAGCACTTTGTAGTGTTCTCCCTGATATTAAAAGAAATTCCGATCTTCTGGTTTATGCGCTTGTAATAATTCAAGGTAGATCTGCATTCTTTGTGATTAGGGCAGTCTCCGATAAAGCTTTATGCATTTCCAGATTTGTGCAATATTTTCTATTCTTCAGCCCATGACGTGAATTTCTTTTCAGAATCACTTTCTGTTGCAGCAAAAAGAATAGGCGTGTAAGCAATCCGGTAATATTTTTTTTTTAAAACTCCAAAGCATAATTATGGTTCTTAACAAAATAGCTGTGATTCCAGCTTTTTGAAAGTTCTTATTTCAAGTGCTGCCATTACACAAAGTAAAGGAGGAGAAAGGAAATGAAAACAGTTTATTGCGTGATTAATAAAAATCGTTACGATACAAGGCGAGTAATTGTCATGACGTTTAAAATACTTTTAATAATTTACAGATGCTTAAAAATAGCATTTAAATACCATGGAACAGTGCTGTGAAATAAACGCCCTCATAGGATCATGAGAGATCGCCAGTGATGCCAACTTTCTCCAGAGGGTTGGTCTTTCGGTACAGTTGACATCTGTCAAAAAGTCAATGAAAACTGCATGTAGCATCTTCCCATTAGTTTCAAAATGTCTCTCAAAAGAAGATTAAAGAACAGCTATGTTATCAATTGCTGGACAGTTAGCTTTAAAGCAGACACTTCATAGTATAATGTCATTCTCAAGGACACAATTCTGGAGTTGCTCTAAGATATTCTTTATAGAAATCGACATGCCTTCCAAGAACATTCTTTGTCTGTAACTCTTGGGGACCATACTACAAACCTTCTTATATAACACCACTATAATAATTCCAGCCCAGGATCAGGTATACAAGTGGATTAGTAGCAATGTTGAAATAAGGGTGACAAATGTTACTCCAAAAGTCAGGTCCTTTTAACATACTTTTACTGAAATCTGATCTGAGCCCATCACTCCTGAATACATGTCCCCTTAAATAAGACGATCTTAGTTTTTTGATGTCAGGAAGGTAATAAGAAAATAACTATAAAAAGGTTAGAATTCTGATCAATAATGACGTAATGCTTCTGACTTATTTGGAGCAAAAAATGGAGATTAAATCAAACCATTTTTTTGTGAATTTGAAATAGGACAGATGGGTACATTTCTCAAGACTCTAATCAGCTAAAACTGCCTTGAAATCATTTTGTTTGTAGCATGATTCAAGTCATGCTGACTCAAATTAGTGGGTCTTCTGAGCGCCATTCTTTATCTAGAGAGCTTCCTTGATACTTGCATCAACTATAAGTAACTAGTTGAACATGTCCTAAATAGCCCATGAATCACACCACTCACCTTGGAAAACATTATGAGTTCTTCTATTATATCTGTGTGTTGTCACTTATTTCTCCTTTCCTTGGTTTTGCTTCTTTATTGTCGGCACACATTTATACACACAATGTTCATAGTTAGTGATTATTTCACCTTGACTGCTAATAAGCAAGTCTCCACAAATCTCACTAACAGAGTCTATGCTATCAGGAATCCAGTGTGTACAAAGGAAAGATTTGTGTTTGGCAAATTGGTCCTGGCTCAAATTCCAGTCTGAGGGCATCGGAATTTGCAACACAATAACTATAACTCACACCTTCTACATGCACTGCCTATACCCTTTCAAATTAAATCAGGTGCGCCATATGAAATCATAGCATTTACAACAACACTTTTTCGTTGGAAATCACATCATTTCTGAGAACACAGTGCATGGTAGAGTGATGAGTTATAGTTATTGTTGTGTGGCTCATGAGTTCAATAATAGTTGGCGTGATTCACAAAGGTAAACTTACACTTTTGAGTAAGTTTATGATTGTTTTCTATTCACAAAAGGATACACTAGTAGTATTTTTACGAGTGTTGGGGTCTCCACACATAAAAAAACTATCTTTTGATGTGTGGACACTCCGCACTCTTAAATATACTACTCGTAAATCACTGTCTGAATAGCAAACAGTCATAAACGTACATTGAAATGTAAGCTTTACTTTTGTGAATCAGGCCCTGAGTATAGAGGTCTATGAGTTATAATAATTTGAAGGTGTTGCATAGATTATAAATTTAAGATATAAGTAAAACTTTAGAATAAGCAATGTTTTTGTGTTTTAAGTTTGATTTGTGTAGAATTATTGAACAAAGTTATGGGAACATAAAGGTGGTGACCAAAGTAAATTATACTTTTATTTAAGATAAAAGTAGATCTTAAGAATTTGTAATATCTGTGTTGTTCAAGGTTGGTTTCTATAAAAAGATTAAATACAGTTTTCCAAGCTAAAGTTATGGTCCAACCTATGGTTTTTGTCATAGAATTTTAATGTTTATTTATAAGGAAATGTGTTTCAGATCGTAGAGTCCAGTGTTGCTGAGTGGGATGTCAATAAGTGGAGTGTCATTCACCAGAGTGGAGGAGTGTGTCAAACGGTGTAGTGTCATAGAATGGAATGGGCTAGAGTGGAGTGGCCTAGAGTAGAGGGGCATAGCAAATAGTGGAGTAAGTGTCATAGAGTGGAGTTGCTTATTGTACAGTACAGTTCTATGGAGTGCAGTAGAGTGGAAAGGCCTAGCATTGATTTGAGTAAACTGTCATTAACTTTAGTGGCCTCTTGAACAGTACTATAGAGTGTTGTATTACAGAGTGTTTGATTTTTGTGGTGTGGCATGTAGGTACATAGAGTGGAATAGAGGGTTGAATAATGTAGTGCAGGGCCACAGACTGAAGTATTCTTGTTGCACAGACTGTAGTAAAGTCTTGTACAGTTGAGTTTCATAGAGTAGAGATGAGTGTTGTAGAATACAATGGGGTAGAGTGGAGTATTGCACAGTGGCAGAGTGGGGTAAATAATTGGGCAGTGGAGGAAAGTGACATGAAGGGCAGTGGAGTGGCATAGCGTAGAGTGGAGTAGCATGTTGTAAAGTAAAGTGCTGTGGAGAGAAGTAGGGTGGACTGGAGAAGCATACAGTGAAGTAAAAAACTGTAGAGAGGAGTGGTGTGTTGTATAGTGAAGTGGACGGGCTGGTTGTGGAGAGTCGGTAAGTGTCATAGAGTGGAGTAAAGTGGACTATAACAGAGTTGATTACTGTGTTGTAGAGTGGTGTGGAGTAGAGTGCTTTACAGTAAGGTAGAGTGGAATGGCATATACTGTCTAGAGATGAGTGGTATAGAGTAGCATTCAGTGAGGTGGTGTAGAGTGCAGTAGTGGAGTACAGTAGAGTAGGGTGAAGTAGTTTGCCCTAAAGTAGAGCATAGAAATGTAGGATGAAGAGGCATAGATGGAGTTGATTAGAGTGTTGTAGAGTGTTGTATAGAGGCATAGAGTGAAGTAAAGTGCTGTAGGCTCGCATTGGTAGGAATACATTGTTGTTCAGTGGAGTGTTATGGAGTTGAGTATAGTGTGCTAGAGTGGCGGGGCACAGGATGTTGTTAAGCGGAGTACAGTGTCACTGAGCGTAGTACATTGAAGTAGTGTGGACTGGAGTTGGGTGGAGTGTGCAGTGGAATAGTTTAGACTGAACTGGGGTAGAATGGAGTAGCATAGAGTGGAATGGGGTAGAGTGGAGTGGTGTGCAGTAGAATAATTTACAGTGGAGTGGCGTACAGTGGAGTGGCATACAGTGGAGAGGCATGGACTGAAAAAGCGTAGAGTAGAGTGACATACAGTTCAGTACCATTGACTGGAATGGTGTCCAGTGGAGTGACAGAGTTTAATAGCATACAGTGGAGTGATATATAGTGGAGTAGTGTACAGTGGAGTGGGCCAGATGGGAGTAGCACACAGTGGAATAGCATACAGTAAAGAGGCATAAAGTTTAATAGCATGGAGTGGAGTGGAGTTGCGTACAGTGCAGTAGTGTATAGTGTAGTGGTATAGCGTGTAGTGGGGTACAGTGGAGTGGCATAGAGTGGAAAGGGGTAAAGTGGAGTGGTGTAGAGTGGAGTGAGGTATAGTATAGTGGCAGACAGGGGAACAGAGTAGTGTGGAGTGGCATAGAGAAAATGCATATAGTTGATTGGCATATAGGTGTGTGTCATAGAGTGGAGTGGCATACAGTGGAATAGTGTAGAGTGGAGTAGCATAGAGAGGAGTAGCAAACAGTGGATTGTGCTAGAGGGGACTGCTGTTGATTAGAATAGTGTAGAGTGGAGTGGTATAGTGTGTACTTGGGTACAGTGGAAAAGCATAGAGATTGGTGGCATAGAGTGGAGTGGGGTGCAGTAGAGTGGCACACAGTGTAGGGACATAGAGCGGAAAAGCATACAGTGGAATGGTGTAGTTTGGAGTGGCATGGAGTAGAACAGTGTACAGTGGAGCAGTGAAGAGTGGTGTGGCGTGGAGTGAAGTGTAGTACTGTGGAGTGGCGTACAGTGGAATAGAGTAAAGTGGTGAGGCATAGAGTGGAGTTGTGTAGAGTGCAATAGCATACAGTAGATTGCCATAGAGTGGGATGATGTACAGTTAAATGGCATCGAGTAGAGTGAGCACAGTGTAGTGGTGTACATTGGAATAGAATGAGTGGAGTGGTATAAAATGCAGTGGCATAAAGAGGAATAGTATCAAGTGGAGTGGCACGGGGTGGAGTTGCACACAATGGAATAGCATTGAGTAGAGTGGAATAGAGAGGTGGTAAATACAGTCGAGGGGAATAGCCTGAAGTGTTTTAGAATTTTAAATGATGCTAAGTTAGAAAAAACTCACATACATGTTATAGAGACAGTGTCTGAAATTCTTCAAGATCATAGAATGTCCTCTATTTATCATTTAAATATCAAGTATTCAAAAGCAGCGCTACATCCTCCAGATATTGTCCACCGATTAAAACCACATCATCATTTCAAATCTGAAATGTTGTTTTATCTAAAATATCTAACAATATTACGTTTTTCAAACAACCAATGGTTCTTTTGGAAGCCAACCTACATTATGTATAATTTAATTTTGTATGGTGAAATATGTTGTTATAAATTTTACAGATACTGTGATATTTCCTACTGCAGTAGTGCAACAGTGCCTAAATCAAATTTGTTAAAAGTTATAAACCTATAAATCTAATTTCACCTACACACCTTGCCACACTGTCTTCTTCATTGCTGTTCTATCCAGCATAACCTATCTGATTTTTTTCCTATGTAAAGACAAAACACAGTCAACCTGTGCTCTAATTAGGAAGGCTTCCTTTTCATTTTGAAAGAGCTTTGATTAACCAAAAATAATGTGTTTTGTCATTGCCATATACCCCGGTGCTACTGTGGTAGTTGTGCGGTACTAATGCAATAATAGATATCACTACTTTTTTCTGCCTTAAAATTTAGGGGCATATTTATACTCCATTTGTGCGTCAAAATTTTTTACGCACAATCAGCGCAAACGTTGCCCCATATTTAAACTCTGACGCCCGAGCCCGCGGATGACAAAATTCCGCCGTGTGCGTCATTTCTTGGATGCGGCAACCCGCCCTGCGTTAATGATATGCAGGGTAGGCGTTCCCGTCCAAAAAATGACGCAAACGGCTGTGCGTCGTATTTATGCTTCCGGGCAAAAATGACTCTCGGCCGGGAGGCGGAGCAAAAAAATTACGCACAGCCCGATGTGCGTCAAAATTTAACGCCTGGGTCAGAGCAGGCGTTAAAATGGGGCAAACACACCTGTATTTAATCAGAACACACAGAACAAACAGCAGAGCAGCAGAGCAGCAGAGCAGCAACAGGGAGACATGGAGGTGATTCTTACCCAGCGTGCACGTAGACGCAGAGCCCAGCAGCAACAACACCAGCTACAACAACACCAGCAGGGACCCCAAAGGCAGCGCAGAAGGCAGGAGAGGATATTCCGCCCAAGAACAACCCTTCAGGGCCTCAGGGAACACGACATCATACAGAGGTACCGGTTGAACTGGCAGGCCATTCAGCAGCTGCTGCGAAACATTGAACAGCAGATGGCCCCCACTTTGGTGACACCCCGCACCATACCAACAGAAACAAAGCTGCTTGCCGTACTTCACCTGCTGGCAAGTGGCTCATTTCAAACAACTGGTGCCCTGGTTGGCGGAATTTCACAACCATCATTCTCCGCATTTCTGCCAAAAGTACTGGATGCCATCATTCGCCTGACACCCCTCCACATCTGCTTCCCTAACACACTGCAGAAGCAGCAGGAAACTAAACAGGGGTTCTTCGCAATCAGTGGCTTCCCACACGTCCTTGGTGCAATCGACTGCACACATGTATGCCTTGTGCCACCTGCTGCAACTGAACACCTCTACCGCAACAGGAAGCACACACATTCAATCAACGTGCAGGCCATTGTCGATCACCAGGGATTGATCACCAACATCGTGGCTAAATATCCTGGGAGTGTACATGACTCATTCATCTTCCGTCACTCTACCATCAACCAACACTTCCAGGATGGACGATATGGGAATGGACTACTTGTTGGTAAGTACAAAAACCTACTTATATACACACTGCACAGCAACCCTCTAGGACACACAACACATACACCACAACAGCAACATGTCGACATTAACACACTGAGGTCCTGACATCACTAGCCATGTTTCTTAACTCACCATTGAACCTGTCACACATTGGAAATTACTGTACAGCCTAATGTGAAGACATTAATGAGTGTGGTTGCCTAAATGTCACCTTGCAAATTGTAAGTGTCACAATGACCTTTACATTAATACATTGCATAAGTTTCAAGGTATGGGATGTCCAGGGTACTTTCATATGAACGTGTTAACAACACTTTCAATTTTAACTGTGCATGGAACTATCATCTCACCCTCAGTGAAGACACACGGACACCTGTATCACAAGTCACAATGCTAGGGAGGGCACACTGTACTGAAAATCCCTAAACATACTGCTGACAAATGGTTAGCAGACAAACACTTGCTCAGCCAAGGAAACAACACAATGCAGATGGTATAGCCTACGAGTATAGGATGTCACATTAGTACACAAAATAGTCACAGACAACACAAGACAACTACTGCCATTAAAGGTCTTTTCAATAGTGCCAGCTACATCTACATGATCCCATTCTGTGTTTTTCTTTCAGCTGATCAGGGGTATGGCATCCAGCCATGGCTAATGACACCATTTGGGAACCCGAGTACTGCTGCAGAGCGGGCATACAACGATGCCCATAAGAGGACACGCAGCATTGTCGAGCGGACCTTTGGGATCCTCAAGCCAAGGTTCCGCTGCCTCGACATCACTGGCGGTAGCCTACTATAGTCCCCCGAGATGGTCTGTAGGATCATACTCACATGTGCAATATTGCAAAACATTTGTATCAGAAGAAACATTCCCCTCCTCGAACCAGACCCATACATGCCTGAAGACGAAGAAGAAGAGGATGCTGGCCTGCAACAGGCGGGGGAACAACCAAACACGGCTGCTGGAGTGCGTAGGCGCCAACACATTGTAAATAATTTCTTTGCATAATTATCACCATCACCACTTAATGCACTATTGTAAATAAACACTGATAACAAACACCACATTATGGTTTGGACTATCCATTTCTGCCCACCTTTAGCTTGAAATATCTGAAGAAGAATGTCGTCTCATTGAGCAATAATGATATAACAATCATGACACAAAAAAATACACCACAGATGTAATGGCCACCATACAATAGTCACATACACACACAATGTAAATGACAGACATCCTGTACAGTTCACCTTTGAAGGGCAATAGCTGAGGACCACACATATGACACACATACATGTAGTAAACATGGATCATCGCAGCAGATGGCACACAACTAAAACACCATCACTCACCTAGGGGAAAACAGGCCTCATACATCAGGCATTTCACATGCTAATGCTTCAGGAACAGGAATGTACTACTAGACTCATGCCAACAGTAATTCAAACTACTTACTATCATTGCAGTGACTATCTGTCACTAGAGTTACACATAAGCAGAACATACACAGCACAAGTGCTACACCTATGACAAGCATCCAGCACATCACATCCCATCTACATGTCAGCCCTTTTCTAAAAACATTACACACACTTGCAGCTGGTCACACCCCACCTGTCTGAAGAGGTCCCTGGAATGCTGATTTGTGTACACTGAGATTCCCTCATCTACACACACACACTCACAAGAGTCATCCAGTGTGCCACACCCTTTCCTATGCCTACCATTGTCATAGTACCATCTCACTGCATGGAACTCAGCTCATATAATACACTGGCTTGGAGTTTTTAAGGCCTGGAATCACCTGTAGATTGATTCTTCTGTGAAAGGTACTGTAGGCTAATTTTCACCAAATCCCATCTGACAGGACTAGTGAGCCACTGATGGAGGCCACACCAGTGATCCCCTCCATCCACACCACCCAAATGTACATGCCCGTCCCTGCTGATGCCTCCTACTGCATACATGTTTGAATTTGAGCTATTACATCATGAAGCAGTGCTGCTAATGTTGCCGTAGAACACTTTATCAGGGTTCATGTGTCACCTTCAAAACAACACAGGACATACACAGTGTGACATGTCAACTGTCTACTGCTCCCTCTGACCAGTCCTAGTCAGAACACTGATCAAGTAATTACTGAAAGAACTTGCTCATGATTGACCCAGCATCCTGTCAGCCTGACTGGCACCTGTCCATGGGTCACTCTAAAGATACCTGGGGTCCACCTATGGACCACACGTGCTGTCCAAAACCTCTTGTACCTCAGACACTAATTTGTCATTAGCCTCATCAATGTATACTCAAATACATAGTATTGCATCATCTGACTGTTATTTGTATCAGATTTGTGACAGTGCCCTTGAATAGCTAAATCATGGCCCATCCGTTGTCTGGGCCTCATTAATGCCTAAACTACAAAGTGTGACAGTGTACCTGGACCATAGCCTTTGATGGTGTACGTGGCCTCCAGCAGAACCAGCAACCTCATATAATGTCCATGAAAAGTCGACACATATGAGGACCCTGACAGTTCACACGCTGAGTAACATTGTTCAAATAATAGAGATGGCTCGTGTTTGGTGAATACCAGCCATTTACTTCTGCACAGAGGCTATGATGTTTCCTGATGCATTTCCATCCACAGAGGCCAACTTGAGTACAAATGTTGCAATGACACATGCCGGATCCAGGCACCTGAGACATTCTCTCATTCAGCACACCACAGTTGCCCAGTTGAAAGTCTCATTACACGTCTTCAGTGACAGGGTGGGACCATCCACGTGTAGGTTACCATGTCCTCAATGACTTTAGTCACACTTAGCTACAAACGATACTCATTAGATACACGATTAGCTGGCAATAACTCATGATGAGACCTGGACGTTACAGTGACAACATACACCTTAACAGTTGATACTGGATCAACATTGGACCACACACATGTACATGTACCATCCAATCAACAAAATGGTTGCAAGCAGCCTATCACAGTAGTGTCCCAGTTGTAACCTAGCAGGAAGAATGAAACATGCCACTAAACCAGGTAATGCATAAAGGGCCACATACATCAACAACCTATTTGCTATCTTGACATAAGGAACGTTGAGAATTTGCTAATGCCTAAACTACAAAGTGTGACAGTGGACCTGGACCATAGTGTATGATGGTGTAAATGGCCTCCATCAAAACCAGCAACCTCAGATAATGTCCATGAAAAGTCAACACATATGAGGACCCTGACTGTTCAAACGCTGAGTAACATTGTTCAAATAATAAAGATGAGTCGTGTGTGTTGAATACCAGCCATTTACTTCTGCACAGAGGCTATGATGTTTCCTGATACATTACCATCCACAGAGGCCAACTGGAGTACAAATGTTGCAATGACACATGCCGGATCCAGACACCTGAGACATTCTCTCACTCAGCACACCAAGGTTGCCCAGTTGAAAGTCTCATTACACGTTTTCAGTGACAGGGTGGGACCATCCATGTGTAGGTGACCATGTCCTCAATGGCTTTTCTCAAATTTTGCTACAAACAATACCCAATAGAAACAAGATTAGCTGCCACTAACCCACGAGGAGACCTGGACGTTACAGTGACAACATGCACCCTGACAGTTGATACTGGATCAATATTGGACCACACACATGTACATGTACCATCCAATCAACAAAATGTTTGCAAGCAGCCGATCACAGTAGTGTCCCAGTTGTAACCTAGCAGGAAGAATGAAACATGCCACTAAACCAGGTAATGCATAAAGGGCCACATACATCAACCATAACATGAGGAACGTTGAGATTTTGCAAAAAAATCAATGCAAAATGGTATGTCAGAATTCTCCTACGAATCAATAGGGCAAACATAAATTGGGCAAACAGTGAATCATACCCTATTTGCTTCCATGGGCCTGCTGCTGAAGGTTTAGCATTACTGAATTTGGGAAACCCTTGGTTAAATTTGCAAGTCTGGAAGAGCAAACCCTAGGGTGCTGGGGGCCTAAGTCCACCTCTGCTGCACCCCAAATATACATTATTTATGCACATGTGAAGCACACACATGCATAAGGCGCATGTGTGCCCTACATGTCAAAAGTAAAACACATTTTAGATACATTAACTCGTAACTAGGACATGGTTACCCCCTAAAAAAGTTTAGGCGACAATTGCACTACCTATTTGGCCTTTATATAATTTTGATTACCTTGATAAATGTGGACACATTTTTGCTAAGGAATACATCCTGGTATCCCATTCATATTTTGAAAATAGCCATCAGCAATTACCTACATATGTGTACAATTATGAGTAATATCCATTCTGGCCAATCATTACCATTGCACTGTGAATACCTTCTATACATCCTATAAGGGACTTTTGCCATAGCTAACCCCAAATGTGTATCACTTAGCACCGTTTGGTCATGACAAAATTAATTTCTCATTTTGACAAATGAAAGACATATTTGTCATAATGCGTCATATTTCCACGCATACAGCTTGTGCGTCATAATTTTTGACGCACAGGAGTGCAGATAATGCAGAGTCAAAAATTAATTTAAAAAATAGATATCATAATATCCTGCATGACATGGCCTCCATTTTTTCCATTAAGCGTCATATTTCCACGCATACACCTTGTGCGTCATAATTTTTGACGCACAGGAGTGCAGATAATGCAGAGTCATAAATATTTTTCATATTTAGATATCATATTTTCCAGCGGCTTCATTTTCAACTCTAGAACTGTAAAATATGCCTCAAACAAATATATTCGACCAATGAAGAATTTTTTTTTTGACTCTGCATTATTTGCACTCCTATGCGTCAAAAAATATGACGCACAAGCTGTATGCGTGAAAAAATGACGCATAGTGGAAAAAAAACGGCGGCCATTTTATGCAGGATGTGATGTAATAGGATATCCTGTTTACAGAATCTGTACAGTGGGTGTACTTTCACTTTCACTTTGCGGTCTCAGATTATTCTAGACTGTGTGGCTGTGTGCAAAGTGTTGTCCTGTGTATTAGTGCTTTTGTGTCCAGTGTACCATCTCAATTGTGCTTTTGTCATCATTGTCTTGTTGTTGAATACTGTCTGAGTCTCTGTTGTATTATTTTGTCAAGTCCAGTGTTTTATTTATTTTCTGTGGGAGTCTGTTGTGGGTACTGTAATATAGGGGATAGTTGGGCTCTTCTTCTTAAGTTTTCTTTGTATTTCACCACTCTACCTTTCCCCATTTCCCCCTTTTCCTTTTTCTACAACTTTTTCCCCTTTGTCAGTGCTGTGTTAGGCCACGGCTTCCCAGGATGGGTGAGGAGGAATTGGGTGGATTTATATGGCTTGTTTGCCATTTCCTCCCACTCATGCTGGAGGCTGGGCGTAGGGTGATACAGGGGTATCACACGGAGGACCGTAAAGTCCGGTGGGGGAAGGTGCGCCATCACTTGGTCCGTCTATATGGTAGCCAAAGGAATGACCATCAATTGAAGCACCGCTGGGCTGATCTGATATCCAGGGAGCAAGATCTGCTGGACCACCTGGGAACCAGGATTGGTGGCCATATTGGTGAGTACAGATCAATTACATGTGCACAATTTAAAGCTGTGTGGTGACATGTGATGATTGTTACCCAATCTGCCAGATAAGTAGCTGACTGTGTGTAATGCTAGGGAAACCTACTGGGTAATTGATGCACAATGTGAAGGAAGACAAATGCTAGCAGTCAGGTAGCTCATGTTTTCTACACATACCGGTTGCCTGTAGCAGAATGTAATGTAGTGCTGCCTTTGTGCCAGACAAGCGACACATTAATGACGCAATTAGGACTCCACAGGTCACAATAGTCAGTGAAAAATGGATGTTGAAACATCATACCTACATATGTAGACGCCATAGCTAGACTGACATTTGTAAAGCCTACATTATGCTATAAATGAGTGCTGCCTTCACGTCAATTGAAGTTAGCAAAGTTTTTCACACATATGTCACATGTGTGTCTGGTTGGTGTGTATGGAAAATGTTCATGGAAGTGCCATGCCTTGTGGTGATAAATGTGCTCCTTCACATCTAATTGTTACATGCCTGATCTGAGCATGAACCATATTTGTTAAGGACTCAGGTGCCCTCAGCTAACATATTAGACTGGTATTTATTGTCACTTGTGCCCAAATCAGAATAGGGATTGCAGTCCAAAGGTATGGACTAGGGTACAAACATCTATGTTTGGTGCCAATCACTATTGTTAGGACACATCAATGTATGAAACTGTAACAACATGAGGTATTGCCAAAGTACCTGGCCCTCTGTACCATGTACCTATCAGTCACATATGTGTCATGACCACATAGGCTGTTTGAGTTTGAGAGGTCATGCAGGCCTCAAGTAACCAGCTTTCGGATGTCTCTCTTGGATGCACATGATGAGATGAATGCACCCCTATATTGTTGCAGCATACTAATGGAGGTGCATCTTTGCCACCACATGACTGTCCAGGCCACTGCATGTGTGTAGTAGGGTGTGTAACTGTAGCAGGAGACTCATCCGATGTAAATGTTGCGCATGAATAATTCCATACAGTATGAGCATGTGTGAAAGGGTTTCATTACTCATGCCATATTCTCACATTGTCTTTGTAATTGCAATTGTTCGTCAGTGCATGGATTCTGAGTATATTCTTCCTTCCATGCTTTACAGGTGGACCTGCACCGTACACAGTGGGAGAGGGTGCTCATTTTGAGGACCCCGACACCTACAGTGAGTGTTGCATGTGTGCTATTTTTAATGTTTGCTGGTGATGCATGATGGACTACTGTGTGTTCAACAGATTTCAAGGTTTGATGCGCTGCCCATTCATTAGTATTGTTCCATTATTGGGATTTCAGTTATCACCTCATTTTGAGTTAACCTATGCTTATCCATTTCTCAGATTTTGGGTCTGTAGGCCATTCCTGTAGGGCCCGCTATGGGGAATGGGGTGATTCATGTGGAATACACTAGTTAATGTAAGAGTTGCTCTGGGACTTGTCTCGGACTGAGTCTGCATTTCAGACTGACATTCTCCCAAATAGCTTCTGCAAATGGCTTGTCTGAAATCTGCTGCTTCCCTAGTTAACGATGGACTGAGTACACTGTAGTTTGGATCTTCCGGGGGCATGTACTTCCACAAGTTGTACTAGAAGTGTGTGGGACTAGAGTGCAACGGCCTAGGTGTATATGCTACTCATGATCATGGGTGTTCTTGCTCCTCTGTGTCTGTAGAAAAATATGCCGCACTGGTAGTATGTGATGTTGGCCTAAGTCAGTACCTTTTGACATGTGTGGACCTTGGATAGGACAAGGTTTAGCTGACTCCGATTTGTTGCTAGCCCTTCACTGGTGGTGTGTGTGTGGAGGAAAAAACATGTTGAGTTTTCTATACACTCCTGGGTGTGCATTGATTATGGGATTCTTGGATGTTCTTCCCAACCCCCCCTCAAAGTCAGCCATGTGTTTGGGAATAGGGTACCTGGGACTGTAGCAACCAGTATGTTACACATACTTGTGACCATTTGAAACTTTGTTTTGAACCTAGTGTACACACTCGGTTATGGCACATGAGTTCTATACTAGCAAATTCAATTACAAATCGCAGATATTGAGGGTTGTGATTGTTATCACATACACTGACATATGTAGTCCAGGCAATAGGCAGAGGAGGTGCAGCCATAATGTCAGCTGCATTAGTAATTTTTATGATGAGAAGTTTAGGCTGATGTCACCCATCATGTAGATAATTGTATATGCTATGTGTGAGATGCCCTTTGTATGCAGGCTTCCCATGTACTTCCTCTGAGACTTTCAATGATCTATATGGTGATATGAGCTGTTACAACTACAGTAAAAGTAATTTCCAATTGACCCATTGTGCTATTCCACACAATGCATTTCCTATGGTAAATAGTTGCCCTTTCTCTTCACAGCTGCAAACATGAGTGCTGCACAGAGGCATGATTTTGAGAGGCGGGCCATGAGGTACCGGCACATCCTGCAGGTGCAGTCGGGGTTCCGACGGATGGCCCGAAAATACCAGGCAGATCGGGCCTCCGGAGCATGGTGGGCCTCACCACAGGGTGGCCCAACGTTGCCCACTACAGCCACCACCACCACAACCACCAGTTCTCCCCAAGTGGCCCCAGCAACGGCGGGGACAGTTGTCCCTGCCTCTGCAGCACGTCCAGGACCCAGCAATATAAGAGCTGCAGGACAGTCCAGTGGGCTTCAATCAACTCCCACACAGAGCTCCTCTGCCAGCACACAGACAGCAGCAGCACCTCCAATTGACCCTGCGGCATTCCAGGCGTTAGACCGCAAAATGGACAAGTTCATTCGGAAGGTGGACAAGCTGAGCCAGGATGTGGCGTACATAAAGAAGCGGGTCAGGTCCATCAGGCGGACCCTACGGAGGGCCAACCTCTAGGACTTATATGGTCTATTTAAATTTATCCCTCCCCTCTCTCCTCTTTCCTTTTTATCATGATAGGTGGGTTTTGGGGATTAGTGTTAGGTTAGTATAGGTTGTTAGCTTAGTTAGTGTTAGGGAGGAGGGTGGGGGGTCCTTATTCTTTCTATTTTTCATTATTGAGTGTGTGGGTGGGTGGGGGTCAATGTTGGGATTCCTGTTCTGTTTAGAAAAAAAGAAGAAAGTATGTGTTGTCCTGCATGTGTCCTGTCTCATAATGGTGGGTGGGGGGTTGATGTTTAGATCGATTTGTTATATGTGTAGAGTAAGTTTAGCTTAGGTTAGTTAGGGACAGTTGTGGGTTAGGAGTAGTCAGGTTAGATTAGTGTAGGTATGACTTTTCCCTTAGTTGCCTCTGGTGTGAATACTTAAGAATAAATACATAGTTAACCATTTGCATTATGTGTTAACTGCTACTTGATCATGGCCTTGCCACCAGTGTAGTGATTGTTGTTCTATGACATTTGTGTCCTATGCTACAAACCAAAGAAATAAGAGGTTTAAAATGGCGTCTACCCCTGTGCTAACTTGGTAAGTATCCACCATTTGATAGAACCACCATTTGGAGTTTACATGGATCACAAAGGATTTGTGTTGATGAGTATGTTTTCTACATCACAAAGTATGCTTCCAGACTTGGTATTGTGGGGAATTTTTTAGGTTGGACTGCAGTGTGATGTTCAGGGACATCTTTGTAGATGAGGTGTTGTTAACACTCTTGTCTTCCTGTGTTCATTACTGACATAGATCATGTGTGCAACAATTCAGCATGACTTCCCTTCTTGGAAGTTTACTCAGAAAGGGTGATTAATGCTGTGTTTAGTTGTATTTGCTTAGATTAGACTGCATAATGTAATGTTTTAGTATTGCATGGTGCCCACATTTATCAGCCACCATTAGTTGACTTTGATTGCTATTGATGGAGCATTATTCTGTCCAACACAGCATGATTGTGTGTGGTTTCTCCCTTCATCAGTTATTCTCCTCAGGATGGTCAGGCTATGATGCAATCCTGGCCACTGCACAGATTTATCTGACTACATGATGTCAGGACAGTTGTATTGACAAGCTACATGGTTGTCACACAGGCACTTTTGAGTTATCTACTGCACAGTTGATGTGTCAAATTACACAGAGACATATTAGGTGTGCAAGTGCTATTTATTGATAGGTGCTGTAGTGCAAAATTTACATTGGCCATGTTTGCTGAGTCCGTTCTAGTGCATTCTTACATGGTGATCCTACAGAAGGGGTGTGGATGATGCTCCTGACATGCTGGGGTGATGTTACCAACAGTGCAGAGGGACAGGATTTGCCAATTAGTAGGAGAGAGACATTCACTGGCAATGCTGACAAGTCATACAGTGGTTAGCAGAACAGTCATTGAGTATAGTTGTAGTGAGACTGGCAATTGACAAAACGTAGGACCTTGGTCAAAGTAGGCCATGGTGCAGGGACTAGTGCTTCCGGGTACTCTTCCGTGTGAATGTGATCTGTTCCATGTCTTCTTCTTCTGATGTGTGTGTTGCCTGCTTTGTCCTTGTTGTTGGTTGTGAAGGGGCAACACACACCTCAGTGTTAGAAGATGTGGAGTCAGACATCCCGGTGACTGCTCCTTGTGAAGTTCTTAAGGGCAGTACTGCAGCAAGGAGGCCCTGCTGGTTTTTGAGAATAGCAGCTACATCACGATGGTAGGCAGCCAGGTCAGCCCTGAGGGAGTCATGATTGCATTCATGCATGCAGTGGAAAGTTTGGGGTGCGAGGTGTTGTGGCAACTCCCTTACTGCAGTGGTGAATTCCTTGACAGTTTCTTGTAGTCCTTGCAGTATGGATGTTAGGGCTTGCATAGCTGCTGCCTGATCTGCAGATGACATCATGCACGAGCGCACCCCCTCAAGGCTGGCTGCCATAGTTTGCATCCCCACCCGCACCTCCTTGGCCAGCTCCCGCTGTACTCCAACTACGGTTCTTTCAAAGCTGGTGCCAGTGTCGTCAGAGTCCTCAGCTGTGTAGGAGCTGGCAGGTCTTGCAATTGGGGTGGTTCTTCTGTGATGGCTGCTTGTTCTGTGCTCCTCCTTGTGACTGAAGGTGGGGTCTGGAGGGTTTCAAGGACCTTTTGAATGGTCTCCTGGGGAATGTTTATGGGCTCGTCATCCATGTCATCAGGGAAATCAGGGACAGGCATATCGGCAGGAGATCCATGTTTCTCTGCAATTAAACAGGGTACAATTAGTGTGTCTGTGTTGTGACAATTTTTACGTAACATGCCAGCCTTTTGATGAATTCACTTTGTGATCTTGTTTGGTATTGGTATCTGCTGTCCTTCAGATGGGATTGTTATAGGCCTATGGCCCACCTGTGTGTCACATGTATGTTATTGAGTTATCAGACTTGTCAGCCTCATTGCCTCTAGGTGTTGCTTTATGCCAAATAGAAAATTGCCACCTTTTTGTCCTACTCAACCCTCCGTGTATATCCATTCTTATGGTGAGACCTTTCACCTGGCTGTGGGTGTTCTGATGGCCCTGGCAGCACACTTGCCTCTCAGGACCTGCCCCAATCCCTGATTGTTCACATTGACTTTAATGTAATTGACATGTGGCATATCCTATGCATGGCAATATTATGATGTGATATGGATGTAGACATAGTTAATGTGTCCTGCTGATGTTGGGTAATGTGTGTTACATTGGATTGCCCTGATTAACGTATCAATGTCCTATTTGGTCCTCTGACTGTGCAGGTGTATTTAAGTGACCAGTTGCATGTGTCCCCTCCTCAATGCTGTTGTCTGAGCAGTATGACATTTGTGAGGTTGCCTTGTTAGCCAGGCACGGGAAGGACCCTGACATATGCAGCATGTGTGTGTCCTTAGTGCTGTGTCGCTCCTATTGCTGTTTACTTTGGCTGATGTATGTGACAACTATGGGCATTGACATATGAGTGTACTGGGGCCTTTGTCTTGTTTCAGGAGATTGTTGCAGATGTCATCCTCACCCCCTAATTTAGGTATGTATGTTCCATGGGGAGGTTACTGTCATTGGCTACTATAGCTGCACAGAGATCAGAGGTGGTAGTGTCAACTGTTGTTGCAGTTACATTGCAGTTGTTGTTTTGGCTAGAGGATTGGTGATAGGGCCCTAGTTAATGTAGGTGGTATAGTGGCTGACGAGTGCCAGGATGTAAGTTTGACGTAGTGGCCTTCCTCCTGTCGCGGCTTTCCCTTTGCTCCATTGTTGGCATGACAGGATGCCCCCATGGGACTGTTGTTGGTGTTGTGTTATGTTGTGCCCCAGCTTCTGTATGCGCAGGCCATACCCCTTTACCCATGCCACTCCATGTATATGCTGAGTTACATGCAATGTGTAGTAGGTATTTCCCCCCCTGCTTACAGTCAACATTATTGTATTTTAAATCCCCATGCAACTTACCCTGCATGTGCGTTGTCTCGTGGTAGTCTGCACTTTCCTGTCCTTGAATCCCTGTGACGATCTCCTCAGGGATGACGGCTGCGACCATCTCCTCCATGTGGTCCAGGGCCTCCTGGTGTGCTGGACTCCCACCTCCTGTCTGCAGTGCTGCCTTCCTGTTCCTTGCCATTTTTTCCTTTGTCCTACATTTGCAGTCATGCCAGCTTTTCTTACACTCAGTGACTGTTCTACGTACTTCAGCCACACTGTTGATCTTGTCAACAATTTGTTGCCATATGGCCTCTCTCTTACTGATTGGCAACTTGGAGGTGATGAACAGTTGGTGCTGGTGTTCCGTCACCTCTTTAACCAGAATTTCCTGCTCCTCTGCACTGAAGCGACACTTTCTTTTTTTTCTATATATGTCCTGGTTCTTGTATGGATCGTCCTGGCTGGTTCCTGGTCTGCTGTCATCTTCCTGGGGTCTGTAGTGGCATCTGGGATCCATTTTGGCTCTCCTCTGCTGAAAGGGCAGTGTTCGCGGGTATTTTTGACGCTATTGCGTCAAAAAAAAACGCGCATATCCAGGTTGCGGTGTCGTAAATCGACTCACAGTCATTTACGTCGCGTTAACGTCGTTTTCCTTTACGACTTGACGCCGCGATGTGCGTAAAAAAAAATTACTCCCACCTGTTGATTGCGCCACCGTGCGTCAAAGTATAAATTTGACGCCCGCACGGCGCATCGAAATGGCGTTAGCCGGCGGTAAAAAAAATTACGCAAAACTGCGGCAGCGCAGTTTTGCGTCAAAAAGTATAAATATGGCCCTTAACTACTACAAAGCTATTCACTTCAAACACCAAAAAGGATCATCTATACACTGTAATGTATGTTCCTTGAGAATTTCATTACAATCAGTTCAGTCATTTTTGCACTAAGTGTGACTATAATGTCAATGGAAAATACACTGGTGCTCAAACTTGTTTTGGGAACCCCTTTTTTCTTTGCATGCCCTTGACTAATCGACTTAAAACTATGCATCCTCTTTGTATCCTCGACCAGTGCAGAAAAAGGAATAGGTCTACAATGTTTCGTGAAGATTTGTCAAATAAGCTCAAAGTTACTACAGGTAAAAAATTTGAGGCATTGCTATATCTGGTAAGCCTAATTATAGCTACAGAGCAACCGCCATATATTTCTGCCTATACACACACACACACACACACACACACACACACACACACACACACACACACCTCCACACACACACACCAGTTATAGTATAGTTAGGATCATGTTTATCATAGACAGAGCTTTTTTTGTTTTGCCAATAAGTTTGGTGCCATTTGATAAAGCTTCACAACATTTTCCAAACTTATGCGTTGGTTAGTTCAGCTGCTGTCTAGAACAAAGTGGGTCCCAAAACATTTTTTCCCCATTCTATGTCAATGGGAATGCTCACATTTTTTAACATGACTACAGCCCGAACCACTGAACAGAATTACATCAAATTTGACGGAAAGCTAGATCTTCGTTCTGAAAGCAGGTTTTTTTGTGATTTGGTGTAAATCTGTTCAGTAGTTTTGGAGAATTTAGAGTTTAATAAATATAGAGATATATAGGGGCATGGCTTCTCAGCGGATTCGACTGTACCCGTGCAGATATCTGATTGGCTGTCAACACTTCAGCAAGGAAGTGTTGGCAGCCAACTTGTAACTCGGCTTCAGCCGAGTCCCAGAAACAAAAGATTTAAAAAAAGAACAGGGGCCAGGTTATCGACACCCTGACCCCTTAGCTCTAGTGCTGGGGTCTGAGAGGGACCCCACAAGTGCTTAAAAGCATTTTTTTTTTAAAGTCGGAAAAATCCTCAGATGGATCTGCAGATCTTTTCAGATTTAAAAAACAAATGAGTGTTTTCCTGCCCTTTTAATGAAGCCCCCAGCTGGGCCAAGTCCAAAGGGAATGCCAAAAACTAAGGAGGGGGGCACATGGGGTCCCCTTCCCGGGCTTGCCATAGACCCATGGACTGCCATCTCCCTGGGACAAAACTAGTAGGGTATGCAGGGGGTCTGCCCACCCCCCTGCAGGCCTGGGAACCGCCACATCCCCAAGGCTTTAACAAAGTGTAATGGGGGGGCTGCGGGCCCCCCTACAGCCCCAGGGACTGCCACCTCCCAGGTCTAAACTAATAAGGAATGTATGGGGCACAGTATGATTTAAATGAAGGGGTACCGGCGGACCCCCCTGCAACCCTTAGTCTGCCACCTCCCTGAGGCATAAGCTATATTAGAATGCGGGGGCTGCACTGCCAATCCGCAGCCCCGGGGACCTCCACCTCCCTGGGGTACTATTGTAAATGAAGTGCCGGGGGGCTCCATGTAGTCCTGGGGACCGCCACCTCCATGGGGCACACTTTGATTTAAATAAGGAGGGACTGCCAAGCCCCCCCCAAAGGCCCCAGGGACTGTCACCTCCCTGGGCATAAGCTAGATTAGAATGCGGGGCAGCACGCCCCCCTGCAGCACTTGGGATTGCCTCCTCCCTGGGACTAAATTCCAAAAAGATAGAGGGTCCTTTTCAGACCCCTGGCCCCAGCAACCACCACCTCGCTGGGGCAAAGCTGATAGGAGTGGCATGCGTAGCCCCCCTTGAGGAACCATCAACAGCCCTGGGGATCACTAACCCCCAGGACTGGCTCCTGCTATGTCCTGAGCTGCCCACACCTGGGATATAGCTGCTTGCTCTGACCTGGTGGGAGCTTTGACAGCTCTCACCAAGACAGAGCAAACACTTCACTTTCTGCAAGGGAGAGCTGCAAAACAGCTCTCACTTGCAGATTTTTTTTTTTCATCTGATGAAAACATTGCTCCCGCAAGCAGGGATCTGCTATTTAAAGCAGTTCCATGCTTGTGAAAGCAATGCTGGCTCCTGCAGGATGCGGGGAGCTTTCTAGGATTGTGTGGGCCATTAGGTTGCCCCACATTCCTCTCTCTCTCTCTCTCTCTCTCTCTCTCTCTCTTGCATCCTACAAAGGGATAAAAGAGAAAGAGAGTCTAAGAGTCTATCATTGCAATGGTCTCTTCATACAATGACTTAAAAAAAACAGACTAGCAAGATGTTTGGTATGAATCTTCTAGTTACATTTGGATGCAAGGCAGAACAGAGTCACTTCTGGCCTAATTGTCAAGGTCTTGTGCTGTCACTCAGTAGGCTGAAGACTTATAACCTAGTATCAATTGGCAGTGTGTTTGCTTATTTACTAGTGCTTTGACTGTTACACCTTCCCAGTGATGGAACAGTCTTGTGCATGGTTTGACTGTCAATGCTATTTCAAGAAGCAACACAGTAAGGATTTACATATGGCCTAAAGGTTAAGGTCACAGACCCTCACATTAAAAGTTGAGGTTTCAACTCCAGGTGGGTACATGGTCATTTACCTTCGACAATTACTTTTAAACTTGAAGAGTTTGAGGTTTATACTGAAAGGTGATCTCACTCTAATCATTTGACAAATACATTTTTATTTTCAATTTGCCCAGAAATATCTAATTCTAAGTATATCAAGTATATAAAACTATCTCTCTTCCGCTCACTTTTTCTTTCTCTCTCAATTTCTCTCTTTCAATCTCTTTCTTCCACTTACACACCCACTCAGACCCTTATGCACCTACTCACAGAACCACTCAGACCCTTACATAGCCATGCACATACCCACTCAGACACTCACACAACCACTCAGACCCTCATCCACCCACTCACAGCCCCACTCAGACCCTCACATACCCACTTGCAGACCCAGGCACTCTTACACCCCCTCACAGACCTACTGAGTCTCTCCGACACCCACTCACAGATCCACTAAAAGCCTTACACACCTACTCACAGACACACACAGACAGTGGCACACGCACTCCAGAACTACTAAGACACTGATGCACCCACTCTCACACCTAGACAGGCACTGTCACAGCAACTCTCACAACTAGATACACCCTCTCACACCCATTATCACAACAAGAGAGAAAGTCTATGGCCAACCATATACCAAATAGTAATGAAAATTACTTTACATAAATAAAAACCATTATAGTTAGGACATAGAGTTAAAAAAACACATACAAATTCACTTAAAAAACAAAGGTTATAGGGGCATTATGGTTAGGCTTACATTTGAAGCACAAAAAACCATAGCAATTCACCTGTTATAGTTATCTCAAGTAACTATAACTCATGCCATAAGGCAACTATAACTCGCATCCTCGCCATGCACTGTTAAATACCCCACAAATCACAGCACTCATGACATTTTTGATAACATCATTGATAATATCAATGTAATATTTGCAGTTACATTTTTGATGAAAAAATTGCATGGTGGGGTCGAGAGTTATAGTTACCATAGGGCACGAGTTATAGTTAGCTGAGGTAACTCTAACTGGTGAAATTCTAAGCTTTTTTACATTTAAAATGTGAGCCTAACTACAACGTCCCTGTGACCTTTAATTTCTTTCACTGAAAAAAACAAAGATTACAAGGAGGTTATAGTTAGGAAATAGATTGAAAAAACCTTAGAAATTCACTAAAAAGAAGGAAGGTGACAGGTACATTATGGCTAGGTCCTGACACACTTTACTCACACAAAACTGGAGAAATTCAGCAGTTATAGTTAGAGTTATTTCAAGTATATAGGTAACTATAACTTGCTCCCCCGCCATGCAGAGTTTTTTCTTCATTAACTTGACTTCTAATGTTCCACTGATATTTTTACTGGTGTTATAAATATTGTCATGAGTGCTGTAATATCTGGGGTTATTTGCAGTGCATGTCCTGGGGGCAAGTTATAGTCACCTTATGTTGCGAGTTATAGCTTTTTAAAATAACGCTAACTATAGCTGCTGAATTTCTCTGGTTATGTGAGAGTAAATTCAGAACCTAACTATAACATCCCAGTAACCTTTTTTCAATGTAATGTAATTTTCATTATTATACATTAATTTATTTACCGCCATGCTGCTGTGTCTAGCTTTGCCATGGATGCCACGAATGACACTGATGCTGCCATGCTGGTGCTCTCCCTCTTTGCTGGAGTCACACTGGAGCAACACGGAGACAGTGTGTAGTGAAATATGCAAAGACCTGTGAATTTGCCTTCAAAGTAAATAAGGATAAAGGAACTATAACTGTGAGTGAGCAGTAGGGGCTGGGCTTAAGCGCTGAAATAGCCTTGAAACTGCATGTTCTCCCACCCTTAATCTCCCCCAAAGAAGGTCCAGTGGGTGCCTGAAAGCCTAGAGGGCCAGTGAGGGGCAATTTTGTCAGCCCTCACGGGGAGCTGCAAGGAGCACAGTGTATTCGCTGAGTCTGTGAGGCTGGTGGGGTCACCCTGGGAAGGGACGGGGCACAGACAACCACATGGTCAAATGGAGTAAGGAGACAAGGCACCAAGGAGTAAGGAGAGAGATTCTGGTGGAGGTGGTGGCAGTGGCCCAATGATTTCAAAGCAAGGCTCTCAGCATCGGCATTTGGCATGGCAGGAACGCAGAGGTAAGTGTTCGGTGGTAACATACATTGGGAAAAAGGGCCAGAGACTTCTTCTTTTTCAGTGTCACACAGAGCTGTGCTGAATTGTGCTGTGAACATTGCTAAGGAAAATTTGGGGTGTGTGCTAGTGGCCTAAGTCAATACTAAAAACTGAGTGGTATTAACCCCATTTGGATCATCGATATCAGACCAAGTAAGGATGGCACCGGCAAGAGGCAAACCACGCAATGGACTAAATAATCATTTTCAGAGGGAGGTTGCTACCTCAACAGGAAATAGGCCAACAGAAGAACACAAGGGGTTAAGGGCACCACAGGGCAACTCAAAGATACAAAATCAGCATAAAAATCACTCTACAGAGTGTTACATGGGGGTCAGTTAGCAAATCTATTAAGGACTTTGTAGGCAAACATTTCAAAAGGAAAGAATCACTCTCCAATAACCAGGCGATGAGAGAAGGGCAGTTAAGAGAAACGTAGAATGCCAGCCATTTGCCCTTGGATTTAAATATACCCTCCATAAGCAGCCCAGACATACTGAGCCAGGATGAATCCTTTCAAGGACCAAGATTGTCCACTTCCCCTATGTTTGTTGTCCCTACTAGAAACTAGAGGGTTGCATGGGGGGCAATGGGATTGGAGATGCAGAACATTACAGTGTGGGTAGCAACAATTATACGGAAAAGCATGGGAAAAGACAAGAGAACAGTTTGCGGTTGCAATAAATGATGTCACTGACAGCTTTGTGCAAAACTCTATTTTTAAATTAGAGATTTCAGCAAAACCCATAGCTTCAATGCTGGATGTAATGTTTACATTACAAAAGACCTTGCAAGGACTGTTGGAGGTATCTGTGATGATATATGACATTCTAAAAACTCAGAAAAATGAATTGCACTTAAATGAGGGGGAGTTAAAACAAAAAGGAGTTCTTATTCCAACAATAGTAAGACCTGTTGATGAGGATATGGAAAGAATGTGAATTCTGGCCTATAGGGAGACAAAAGGAGATGGCCCCCGAGCGACCACCCCCCAGAGGGTGTATGTATCTGGACAGCCTATGCTTGTTAAGAAACTGAGGGAAACCACAAGACATAGGCTGTATATACCCCAGTCAAAAAGAGTGAGGAGAGGCCCAGGGATGGGAGCAAGAGTAAAATAACAGGTGGAAAAGGGCTGCTGACCTAGGTAAAGGCCCAACCTAGGTGCAAAAGTTAATAATAAGAATACCTCAGTAATTGCCCCTAAGGAGATGAAGAAGGTGAGGGCCCCAGAAGGGGATGGAAGGGTAACCAGAGGAAGCAATACGTAAAATAAGCCCCAAGAGCGATGTAGAAAGGAGCCTAGTCAAATAGGTAGTAGAAGACAAAGGATTGGTAGCCTTAGGGGCTTGCAAAAGGAAAACAGTTGAAATAAGAGGGAGTGGTAGCGAGAGTAGGGGAAAAGGCAGTGGGGTGCTCTCTGTAAGTAAAAGAGGCGATGAGTCTAACTTATGGTCATACCCAAAACCAAAGGAAATTGGGAAGAAAGGAAAAAGTGTTAGGAAGCTACAACTCCTTAATTAATCCCAACTACTATTTTCTTAGACAAGTGGGCACCATGAAGAACAGCAAAGTGAAGGAAGTCACTAAAATATTGCTGTACTCAGGATTGGTAAAGGCAGCCATCGATTAGATCTGTTTTGGAATCAGAGGTACCTGAAGTGGGTGATTGAATTAAACCTTTCCTTAAGCACCCCGCAGGGTTAGGACCACGGCAAGTGAGACTGACTGATCAGTGGTATAGGGACCAAGAAAATGCAGAAATAACCATCACATATCCCGGTTTAGTAAGGTCTTCGAATTATATGAGCCATGAAAATATGTATACAGTCCTATCCACTCCAGCCTCTGATGGATTATGATGTTGGGTGATCGCACAGCCCAGGGGTACTGACATGGAACATTAATGGTTTCGCAAGAATATCAAAAACAGAAAGTTTTAGGTAATTGATCACCATCACATTCTATGCTTCCAAGAAGCATGGCTGAGCAACGAAACCCATGCGATCAATGGTTTTGTTCAGATAAATAGGACAGCCAAGAGGGGTCCACAGGGATGCCCCTTTGGGGGGGGGGGTAATAACCCTGATTTCCACTAAAATTGCTAGGAAGGTGGTTCCAATTGATGTGAAATGTAATTGGTTGGTGGTGTGTAGGTTGCACCTCTAGGACCTTGACAGGAGGTATGAATATGTGGTTATAAAAAAAATTGTTCTGCCTTGGGGTGAGAGGGAAAGAATATAGATCATAATTGGGAAAATGTAAGGAAGATGTGGATTCCTTGTGTTTAAGAATTCATAAAGATACGCTTATTCTGCTGGGGGACTTTAACTATACGTTAGACCCATGTAGGGATGACTCCTGGTTTACTAGATAATGACATATAATATACATTCTGTTAGCTTCCCCTTCCCATTCACTTTTGCTTGATGTGGCTCTAGAACAATACTTAGGGTAAAAGGGCTTGTTTTGCCTCAATGGTTTGATGGATTCTGACTGACCTGCGCATCATACATCCAGCAATAGTTCACAGTTTTGCCCAACTGATTATATTTTTATACATGCCTCATATTTTGATAAAATTGGGGGCTTCCAGGTAGTGCAAGGAGAAGGAAGTGATCAATGCTTCCTACAGCTGGACGTAAGAACAGGAGACAGGAGTTTGCGAGAAATGATAATTCTCCTACACAGAGAGTACCCAAAGTGCCTCACTACTAGAATCACTGAGGAATGCAAGCAGAATTTATCAAAAATGTTGAGAAATGCCCATGTGACAACATAGGGCCTGTTTTACAAGGCCCTTGCACTCCTTAGCGGCACATTTTTGCCACAAATGTGACGCTAACAGCCATTACCACAGCGCCATATTTACAGGGTGGTGCAAACTAGATTTGTGCCACCTTGTAACCACTTTGCACCACATCATGCATAATATATGGATGATGTACACATAGGGGGCATTCCCTCATTAGAGGGTCACTAAAAATGACGCAATGGAACTAGAGGATTCCATTGAGGATTCCATTGTGCCATTTCTAGCATCATTTCTAATTCCTGCTTACAGCATTCAGATAAAACTCCCAATGATTTCAATTAGCCTCTTAACACTATAATGGATTAGCATCATTTTTTTATGCCAATCCAGTATAGCATTACAATAGCATCAAATAATGAAGCTATTACCCTAACAAGCTAAGCTCAAATTCATGAAAATATTCAAACAGCAATATAATAAGTATTGAGGTATTATGATTGACTCTGGAACAGTAGATCGTACTTTTGATATTTTGGTGGTCATTACAACCCTGGCGGATGGTGTTAAAGCTGCGGTAATACCGAAAACAGTGCAGTGGAAAAAAAAATGGAATTATGACCCTGGCGGAAACCGCCAACAAAGACAGCCACTTTAACACATAGGGCCTGATTTTGACCCTGGCGGACGGCGGAGGCCGTCCGCCAAGGTACCGCCGCTGAATGACCGCACCGCGGTCAAAAGACCGCGGCGGCCATTTAGACATTTCCTCTGGGCCGGCGGGCGCTCTCCAAAAGAGCGCCCGCCGGCCCAGAGGAAATGCCCCTGCAACGAGGACGCCGGCTCAGAATTGAGCCGTCGTAGTTGCAGGGGTGCGACGGGTGCAGTTTGCACCCGTCGCGTATTTCAGTGTCTGCTTAGCAGACACTGAAATACTTTGCGGGGCCCTCTTATGGGGGCCCCTGCCCATGCCATTGGCATGGGCACGGCAGGGGCCCCCAGGGGCCCTGCGGCACCCCCTACCGCCATCCTGTTCCTGGCGTGCGAACCGCCAGGAACAGGATGGCGGTAGGGGGTGTCAGAATCCCCCATGGCGGCGCAGCAAGCTGCGCCGCCATGGGGGATTCTAAGGGCAGCGGTAAACCGGCGGGAGACCGCCGGTTTGCCTCTTCTGACCGCGGCTGAACCGCCGCGGTCAGAATGCCCTGCAGGGCACCGCCGGCCTGTCGGCGGTGCTCCCGCCGACCCTGGCCCCGGCGGTCTTGTACCGCCGGGGTCAGAATCACCCCCATAGTCCGCCACGGCGGTACAGACAAGCAGCGCAGCGGTCACCACCAACAGACAGGCGGAAGACAATGTACCGCCCATAGTATCACAACCCGCCAATCCGCCACCTTTTCCGGGGCGGATTCACCGTTGATAAAAACACAGCGGAAACAGTTGCTGCAATGGGAAAACGCTCACCTGAACACATTCCACGAGGAACGAGGACTCCATGGACCCGGAACTCCAAATACTCCCTGCCCTTGTCTTTCTGCTCCTCTACGACGATCATCTACGTAGGCGCCGAAGACAATGGTGAGTACTGCACCTACGACATGGGGGAGGGGGGAGGCAAAAGTTAGGGGGACACCCACCAAACAGCCCCACCCCCACCCCCAACCTCGCATAATACAACATACACACCAATGCATCCATAAAAATCACAGTAACAACCCACAATCCCCCCGGAAGAATGAAAAGACAAAGCAAAATCCGTTCAAACATTGTAATGTATCAATATATATGTCTTACAAAAATATACAGATATATACGAAATTCAGTCAGAAATATATACATTACAAAAAGTAGTGCAGATATGTACATAACAATGTCCGTGCACCAACAGTCCAAAAATGCATGGGCGAGGCCCACAAAAGATACCTGACCGGAATCGGAGAGAACACTGCCGGGGCATCAGACAGAAATACTACAGGCACCTCAGGGGGAAGGGAAGGGGGGGCACTTCAGCCGGATTACTGCAAAGCCAGACCCACGACAGGGCTCCATGCCCATTGATGTATCTTGGGGAGTGCAAAGCCACAGTCTCACAAGTCTCTACAGTGGGTGGGTTGCCCACTGTGCCATCCTGGAGAGTGCAAAGCCACAGTCTCACAAGTCTCTACAGTGGGTGGGTTGCCCACTGCCATATCCTGGGGAGTGCAAAGCCACAGTCTCTCGAGTCTCTACAGTGGGTGGGTTCCCCACTGCCATATCCTGGGGAGTGCAAAGCCACAGTCTCTCATGTCTCTACAGTGGGTGGGTTGCCCACTGTACCATCCTGGGGAGTGCAAAGCCACAGTCTCATAAGTCGATAACATTCTCCACTGGTTCTGGGGGGGACTGGTGCCCAGACTGGATGAGTCTCCCCGTGAAAGTTCCTGTCCTGTCACTGTCCCAGCTGCACATGGGATGAGGATGTGGGGTCTATTCATTCCTACCCGGTGCATGCCCTGTTCAGCGGTCTTCACCATTGCGGTCTTTGCCCTGTTCAGCGGTCTTCACCATGGCGGTCTTTGCCCTGTTCAGCGGTGCTTTCCCATGGCGGTCTTTGCCCTGTTCAGCAGTCTTCACCATGGCGGTCTTTGCTCTGTTCAGCGGTGCTTTGCCATGGCGGTCTTTGCCCTGTTCAGCGGTGCTTTGCCATGGCGGTCTTTGCCCTGTTCAGCGGTGCTTTGCCATGGCGGTCTTTGTCCTGTTCAGCGGTGCTTTGCCATGGCGGTCTTTGCCCTGTTCAGCGGTGCTTTGCCATGGTGGTCTTTGCCCTGTTCAGCGGTCTTCACCATGGCGGTCTTTGGCCTGTTCAGCGGTCTTCACCATGACGGTCTTTGCCCTGTTCAGCGGTGCTTTGCCATGGCGGTTCTGGTACGGACATTGGTGTGTGGCATGACGTTCCCTACACTGGGCATTGGTGTGTGGCATGACGTTCCCTACACTGGGCATTGGTGTGTGGCATGACGTTCCCTACACTGCGCATTGGTGTGTGGCATGACGTTCCATCATAGCCCACCTGGGCTGTGGCAGCCGTGGCCCTCCTGGGCACTGACTCCGGTGGTGTTCTCCTGACCAGTGACGATACTTGGGCCCTCCTGGGCTGTGACTCTGGCAGTGGTCTCCCGACCAGTGACGATACTTGGGCCCTCCTGGGCTGTGACTCCGGCGGTGGTCTCCCGACCAGTGACGATACTTGGCCCCTCCTGGGCTGAGACTCCGGCGGTGGTCTCCCGACCAGTGACGAAACTTGGGCCCTCCTGGGCTGTGGTGACGATACTTGGGCCCTCCTGGGCTGTGACTCCGGCGGTGGTCTCCCGACCCGGGACGATACTTAGGCCCTCCTGGGCTGTGACTCCGGTGGTGGTCTCCCGACCAGTGACGATACTTGGGCCCTCCTGGGCTGTGACTCCGGCGGTGGTCTCCCGACTAGTGACGATACCTGGGCCCTCAGGGCTGTGACTCCGACGGTGGTCTCCCGACCAGTGACGATACCTGGGCCCTCCTGGGCTATGACTCCGGCGGTGGTCTCCCGACCAGTGACGATACCTGGGCCCTCCTGGGATGTGACTCCGGCGGTGGTCTCCCGACCAGTGACGATACTTGGGCCTTCCTGGGCTGTGACTCCGGCGGTGGTCTCCCGACCAGTGACGATACTTGGGCCCTCCTGGGCTGTGACTCTGGCGGTGGTCCTCCTCGGCTGTGACTCTGGCGGTGGTCTCCTGACCAGTGACGACGGTGCTGGCGGTTGTGTCTCGACTGCCGGGAATGATGGCGGCCTTCTCCGCCGTGACACTCACAGCAGGCTGGGCAGACTTCCTCTGGCCCTTCCCCACCTTTGGTGGAGTCACAGCTGACTCTCCAATCCCCTTGGAACCCATGTGAGTTGTTTTCCCACCAGGAGTCTTCATACGGTCCCGTCGTCCAATCTCTAATTTCAGAGCCTTTACAGGGGGTGGGCTGCCAGTGCTTTGCCTCCGGGTCACACTGCCTGCACTGGTGACCGGTGCACTCCACAAACCGTGAACAGGCACCACTGGTATTAGAGGCTTTTTGGCTGAGGCGCTACGACGGGACTGATGAATTGAAGGGGGGGTGGGAGCAAAATGGTCAACTTTACAGAGCGATAGTTTCTGACGTACACTGGGATGGGTAGTTGGAGGGGGCCTGGGAGTGGAGGAAGAGGAGGTGGTTGTAGGAGGTGTCACTTTAGGTGTTTTGGGTGCAGGTGCAGGTACTGGAGGCTGTCGTGAGGTGGATGGATGTTGGGTGTGTGGGTGCCCGCGTTTTATGTACCTTGGGAGGGGGCGTCACAGACACACTGGGAGAGGACACAGGGGACGTGTAAATGGGAGTGGAGGTGGTGAGTGCAGGTGAGCGGCTCGTGGTGCTGGGTCTCCTTGTGCGATTCATGGTGCCTGTAGATGTGGTGCATGCAGCTGTATGTGTAGACGAGACTGGGAGGGAGGAGGGAGAAGAGGAGGAGGGGGACACAGTGGAGGCAGTGGATGTTGCTGTGTCTGTGCGTGGGTGAGGCTTGCGTGAGTGCCTGTGGGTTGTGTGGTGCTTATGTTTGCTTGAGCTACTTGTGTGTGTTGACTTGTGTGCATGCTGGTCTGTAGGTGTGCTTGGGATGGGCTGGGGTACAGGAGATTGGGTCTGGGTGGAGGAGGTTGGAGGGGGGAGGCTGGACACAGGGACAATGGCTGCCATCAGTGCTGAGGCCAGAAATTGCAGGGTACGCTGAAGGACAGCCTGACCAGAATGAATGCCCTCCAGGAATGCATTACTGTGTTGCAACTCTCGTTCTACACCCTGGATGGCAATCACAATGGTAGACTGCCCAACAGTAAGTGACCTGAGAAGGTCAATGGCCTCCTCACTGAGGGCAGCTGGGGTGACAGGGGCAGGGCCTGAGGTGCCTGGGGCGAAGGTGATGCCCACCCTCCTGGGTGAGCGGGCACGGGGTGTACGCTGAGGGGCTGCTGGGAGGGCGGTGCTGGTAGGGGAGGTGGCGGCTGTACCTGTAGGGCGCACAGATGGTGCCACCACCACAAGGGAGCCCCCATCGGCGAACGAGTCCGTGTCGCTGCTTGGTGATCCGGTGGCCGACGTGAAGCTCCCCTCGCCCTCCGTCCCACTGGTGCATTCTGAGTCCGTGGTGTGGCCCTCCATGGCCATGTGGGAGGCAGCTCCCTCGTGCACCGGTGCCACTGTACCTCCGCCTGATGATGCTGATGTACAAAAGGACAGGGAGAGCAGAAAAAGGGGGGGAGACAGAAGAAAGAGAGTTTAAGTGCATGGCATAACGCTACAGTTGGCGGACAAGACAGACACATCAGCCCCCTGCATTACGCCGTGCTCCTGCCCTCTGCACATGCAATCTCTGGGATATGGCCTACATGGCTATGGTGGACATCTGCACCCATGGATGCCACAGGGGCAACTATACCTGTACTTGGCACTCTGCTGAGGTGGGGTAGAGTGCCACATGGCCTGCATTATGGAGGGGCCTAGCCAAGGAAATCACCCTAGCCTAGGTACATCCACAGGCCTCCTCCCCCACCCAGACCCCTCCACTGCGCGCAAAGTCCACAGAATGAGGTTGTACTCACCCCCTTGTGTCTACTGTGATGCCCTCAAGCACCCATCCAAGTCCGGGTAGGCCACCGCCAGGATCCGGAACATCAGGGGGGTCATGGTGCGACGGACACCCCTCCCACGTTGGGAGGCCATCCCCAGCTGAGCGTCCGCCGTCTTCTTGCTGCAGCGGCGAATGTCCTCCCATCTTTTCTGGCAGTGGGTGCCCTGTCTCTGGTGGGCGCCCAGGGTCCGGACCTCCTTGGCAATGGCACGCCAAATGTCCCTCTTCTGGTGGGCGCTGACCTACATGACATGCACAAGGAAAGAGGAACAGTCATTACCAACTGCACCGTAGTTGTGAGTGGCCCCCTCCCTACTCTGGCCATGTGGCCCATTCATTCCCATGCATAAATGTTCTATGAACTCTGCCCCCTTCCCTCATCCACCCAGCCCTCTTCACCCAGGCCTAGCCCATACAACGTGCTCCCTGTGTACTAACCTGTTGGTCTGGAGGACCGTAGAGTAGCGTGTACTGGGGGAGGACCCCGTCTACCAGTTTCTCCAACTCCTGTGCAGTGAAGGCAGGGGCCCTTTCCCCAGAAGCAGCAGCCATCGTTGCTTCCAGACCGAGGTCACAGCAGCACTTGCAGTGTAGGTCCTCTCCTGTTGAAGGTCAGGTATCTAGTGATTGAACAGATAGAAAATGGCGGTGACGTCCGTGGCGGTGACGTCCGTGGCGGCGCGCATCATCACCGCCGGCGCACCTGTTCATTGGCTCCTGGGACCAACAGGGTCCAATGTTAACCAATGCAGCATTGCGCCGCGGTCTACGACCGCCTACCGCGACGGTGTGCAACGCCAGCGCAGTTACCCCACAATCCCATTGTCCCAGTTTAGAGGTCAGGCAGCCGCCATTTCAGGGGCCCCGATGGCTTGATTTACCTCTGCGTCACACATAGCTAGGCCTACACTCAACACACATACAGGAACAGATTTGTGAGTGGTGTAGTCTTGAGTGTAACTGTGGGTACATACCTGGAGGAATAATGACTGATTCATCGCTGTTGTCCTTCATAGGCACCGTCAGCTGGGACTTTTGAGAAGATGGCGGAATCCTCCGGTGTACCGACCCCTGGTGGACCTGTTGACAATGGAAGAGCGACATGTCATCGTCACCTACCGGTTTGACCGGGCCACAATCCAGGAACTATGTACCCAGTAGGAGCCAGACCTGATGTCACCAATCAGCCATCCAACTGGAATCCCCCCTGACGTGCAGGTTCTGTCAGTGCTCCATTTCCTTGCAAGTGGGTCTTTTCAGACAACAGTGGCCATGGCATCAGGGATGTCCCAGCCTATGTTTTCCAACGTGCTGTCCAGGGTGTTGTCTGCCCTGCTGAAACACGTAAGGAGATACATCATTTTCCCTGAGGTGGCAGATTTGCCTACAGTTAAAGGTGACTTCTATGCCCTTGGACATATCCCCAACGTCATAGGTGCCATTGATGGGACCCATGTAACTCTGGTCCCCCCCCCCACAGGAGTGAACAGGTGTACAGGAACAGGAAGAGTTATCATTCTATGAATGTTCAGATGGTCTGTTTGGCAGACCAGTACATTTCGCAGGTAAATGCTATGTTCCCTGGCTCTGTGCATGACGCCTACATCCTGTGTAATAGCAGCATCCCTGATATGATGGGTCAACTCCAGAGGCACCGTGTATGGCTATTGGGGGACTCTAGTTACCCCAACCTTTCCTGGCTATTGACCCCAGTGAGGAATCCCAGGACCAGAGCAGGGGAACGGTACAATGAGGCCCATGGGCGTACTAGGAGGGTGATCGAACGCACCTTCGGCCTCCTGAAGGCCAGGTTCAGGTGCCTCCATATGACAGGTGGATCCCTATTCTATTCACCGAAGAAGGTGTGCGAGATCATCATCGCCTGCTCCATGCTTCATAATTTGGCTTTGCGACACCAGGTGCCTTTTCTGCAGGAGGATGATCCAGATGACGGTGTTGTAGCAGCTGTGGAGCCTGTGGATCCTGTGGACAGTGATGAGGAGGAAGCTGAGGAAGATGACAACGACAACAGGGAGTCAGTCATACAGCAGTATTTCCAGTGACACACAGGTGAGAACATTTTCATGTTTAACATTACATTTACTTTCACAGGTCTACCTCTATCCTGTCTGTCGGTTTCAACCACTATTTGGTAACTGAGTTGTACCTTTCGATTACTGTTTCACAGGTGTGGTTACCAACGTGTCATCTGCTTGCATCCTTCAAGGACTTGTGATGTGTGACATAGGTATGTTGGCTGTACAATAGGAAACGCATTATCACACTGTCATTGATAATACATATTTACTAAATCACAGACTGACTCCAGATTGTTTTGTGTTTCAAGGGTGTTTATTGAAGTGCTAATTATTGGAGGGGGTGGTAAAATGGTGAGGGGTGATGGTGGAGGAATGTCCATGGCAGAGTCCAGTCTATTAGTCTCACAGGTGCACTGCCCATCTGGGCATAGAAAGTGGAGCTGGGGCAGTTTAAGTATGGACAGGGTAACAAGGTGGGACAGTGGGAGGACAAACAGGGTGGTCTCATTTCCTGGCGGGGGTCTTGCTATCTTGCTCTGTCCTGTTCCTGGATCTCAGGGACCGCTTGCGTGGTGGTTGTCCGTCTGCAGGGGGTGGGGTGCTGGTGTGGTGGTCCTGTGGTGGGACGTCCTGTCCAATAGCGCCGGCGGAGGTGGTGGACAGTTCATCGTCCTGGGTAGTGTCAGGGGCCCCTTGGAGTGCCACGGTGTCCCTCAAGCTCTGCTGTATGTCCTTCAGCACCCCTACGATGGTGCCTAGGGCGGAGCTGATGGTCCTGAGCTCCTCCCTGAACCCCAAATACTGTTCCTCCTGCAGGCGCAGGGTCTCCTGCAACTTGTCCAGGACTGTCGCCATCGTCTCCTGGGAGTGGTGGTAGGCTCCCATGATGGAGGATAGGGCCTCGTGGAGAGTGGGTTCCCTTGGCCTGTCCGCCCCCTGCCGCACAGCAGCCCTCCCAGTTCCCCTGTGTTCCTGGGCCTCCGTCCCCTGGACCGTGTGCCCACTACCACTGCCCCCAGGTCCCTGTTCTTGTTGGGGTGGTGGGTTACCCTGGGATGCCCTGTAGTGGTGGACACACCGCTGATTGACCTGTCCTGGGTAGGGAGGTTTGGGCCCGCTGTGTGGGTGCTGTGCTGGTGTTACCAGAGGGTGGAAGGTCGGTGTTGGGCTGTGCCTGTGCAAGGGGAACTGACTGTCCCGAGGCCCACGATGGTCCGGGCTGGTTATCAGGATCCAGTCGGGCAAAGCTGCTATCATCACTGTGGGCCTCTTCTGGGGGTGGAGTGGTGTTGTCTGGACCCTCTGGTGTGGTGACGGTCCTTTGGGTTCCTGCAGGGGCATAAGAGCATGATTATTGCATGTGTGTGTGTAATGGTGTGCAATGGGTGGGTGAGCATGTACCCCAGTGTAAGCATTCCTGTGTGGGAGCTTGTGTGATGGTGGTTTAGGGGGTTGTATGGGTGTGTGCAGTGAGCATGCTTTGCTGAGGGGTGACCATGCTTAGTTGTGTCATGCAGGGCTTGGTGTTGGGATGTGTGGTTTGTGTTATTAGTACATTGGCGTAGATTTGGGGTGATAGGGGAGGGGGTGAGGGTGAGGGTGTGTGATAGCATGCAGGTAGGGTGGGGGATATGATAGTTAAGATTTGACTTACCAGTGTCCCATCCTCCACCGACTCCTCCGAGGCCCTCTGGATGCATGATGGTCAAGACTTGCTCCTCCCATGTTGTTAGTTGTGGGGGAGGAGGTGGGGGTCCGCCGCCAGTCCGCTGAACCACGATGTTGTGCCTGGAGACCGTTGAACGCACCTTCCCCCGTAGGTTGTTCTACCTCTTCCTGATGTCCTCCCTATTTCTTGGGTGCTGTCCCACAGCGTTGACCCTGTCCACGATTCTGTGCCATAGCTCCATCTTCCTGGCTATTGATGTGTGCTGTTCCTGTGAGCCAAATAGCTGTGGCTCTACCCGGGTGATTTCCTCCACCATGACTCGGAGCTCCTCCTCGGAGAAGCGGGGGTGTCTTTGGCGTGACATGGGGTTGTGTGTGTGATGTGTGGGCCGGTGTGAGTGTTGATGTGTGTGGTGATGTGTAGTGGTGTGTGGTGTTTTGTGCGTGGATGTGGGTTGGGTGATGGTGTTGTGTTCCTCTGTATGGTGGTGTTGTCTTGGCTGTGCAGTCTCTCTGGCCTTCGTCTCGAAATTGTGGTTGTAGGGGTTTGTGGGTGATGTTGGTGTGTGTTTTATATAGTGTTGGGTGTGTGGGGGTGGTGTTTGTATGTGTATCAGGTGTGTGTATTTTGAATTGTCCAATGTGGCGGTGTTTTGGAGATGTGTGTGTATTTTGAGCGCGGCGGTGTGTGCCGCCAATGGAATACCGCGGTTGAAAGACCGCCACGTGGATTTGTGGGTCGTAATAGCATGGGCGTGTTTCTGTTGATGTGGATGTGGAGGTTTTGTTATTGCCAGTTTATCACTGACATTTGGTGTGGCGGTGTTCTGTGGGTGTCTGAATTTCGGTGGATTCCGAGATGTGGGTCATAATAGCTGTGGCGGAATTCCGCGGCCGCAGCGGTGTATTGGCGGTCTTCTGCACGGCGGTAAGCGCCTTTTACTGCCAATGTTGTAATGACCCCCTTTGTGTTTAGGTGATATAGATAGTTTAGCTGCACTCTGACAATTGGAAGTTGGGGTGGCAGATTGGGCGACTGATAGGGACCTATTGTGAAACTTCAATTTGGAATTAGACAGAACATCTCCTTTAAACCAAAATCTGTTTGCAATCCTGTTACACCTCATGCTAATATTGACATTTTCCATGAAGTTGGAGTGAGGGATTGTTCTCAAATTTGGAAAAGTAATAAGGCTCCGCGTATTGATAACATTACGCAACAACATAGGGAAGCAATTTTATCCTTAGCGCAGGATACAAATGTGGTTATCATACCCTCTAACAAAGGAGGGAATGTTGTACTGTGGGATCTCAGAAAGTACATACGTGAGGCTGAAAGACAACTAATGAGATCAGGTGACTACAAACTAACCACTTTTGAGACATAGGCAATCAATTGTCAGATACCATGATATGCTGGGAGATTGGCAGGCTAGAGGCCTTCTTTGTGAGGAGGAATATCAGTTTTTATGTGTAAAGAAACCTATGGCCCTTTGCCTTTATTTTCTTATCAAGGTGCATAAAAAGCACAATAATCCACTTGGTAGGCCAATATTCTCTGCAAATATTAGTCTATGTGAACCTGCATCTATCTATCCTGACTCATATTTATTACCTTATGTCCTCAAACTACCTTCTTATTGTAGGGATAATACCATCTTTATCACCAAGATTAGAGGGATACCATGGCAAGAAACTTATCTATTGGTTAATATGGGTGTGACCTCGCTTTATACTTGCATTGACCAAGAGCAGGGAATTACTGCATGTAGACATTTCTTTAAAGACAAATCCATAAGCTTCTATGACCAGTCCATGATTTAACTGGAAATGTTAAGATTTTGTTTGAAAAATAACATATTTTTGTTTAAAGATACATGGTACCGCCAGTTGGTCTGGACTACGATGGGCAGTTGCATTGCTCCACGTTTTGCCTATATTTTTATGGGATGGTGGGAGGAACAAGTAATTTGGACTGACCAAAATAAAGATTGGCTCAGCACATTATATTTTGTATGAGATATATAGATGATTTACTTCTCATTTGAAATGGCACGAAAAGTACCTTTCACAAGTTTTTCAAATGTATTTCAAATAATGATTTAAATCTGTCCTTCACCTATTAAATTGATGAAAAATAAATTGAATTCTTGGATAGACTTGTCCAGGTCAAGGAAGGAATGATTCATACTTTATTGTATCGAAAACCAACTGCTGGTAACAGTATTTTGCATGGCCGTAGCCACCATCGAACAAAACTGAAGTGGAGCATCCCCTTCAGGGAGCTTTTGAGGGCTAAACTAAATTGTAGTGATCTACAATCTTACTATGAAGAAGAGAACAGAATGATTGAGAGATTTAGGGCAAGAGGTTATTGCAACAGGTCAAGGAGAAGGTTAAGCTTAAATCTAGGGATGAGCTCCTTTTCCCCAGTATCAGGGAGAACGGGGGATCTAACCAAATTTGTTTAATCACCACTTATAATGCTGCCTCTTACGCCATTAAAAGTATGATTGGAAAACATTGCCATCTCATTAGATCTGATCCAGTGAAAGGAACTAATGTACTGTAAAACCCCTGTGTCACATACGGAAAATCACCCTCTTTGAAAGATATACTAGTGCATAGTTACACAGCTTCACAAAAAGATCACAGGGGATGGCTGCCTGAACAATGGGGGTTCTATTAATTTGGTCACTGTAAGGTTTGTAAAATGAGCAGGAATGTGAAAACGTACTTGTTACATACTGGAAGGTGAGATACATTAGTAAATTTATAACATGCAGCAGCGATTTTTGTGTTTATGTGTTGAGGTGCCCTTGTGGACTGTTATATGTGGGCAGCACAATATTCCCACTTAGGAAGAGGATACTGGAACATATGAGGGCCCTTAGGAATGTTGATCCGAATTATCCTATAGCAAGACATTGGTCTGTGAAACACAAACAAAATGCTGATAATTTGTCTTTTTATGGTATTGACAGGGTAGCACTCAACAAACGAGGAGAAGACAGGGAAAAGAGACTCAGGATCATGGAATTGGAGTATATTATCCGGTTGAATCAATGTATACCTGGAGGACTGAATGCAGATGAGGAACTTTTTGTTCATATTGGCTAGAAAGTAAGTGTTATTATTATAAAGAAGTATCAGTAGCAGAATGAGTTGTTTGTATGTGTTTTAAATGATATGTTTCTGGCCACCTGGTAATGTTTCAAATGTGTTTATCTTCTGTAATTGTTAGAAATAGGGTCTTTGGTTGACAGTCAGGTTACCCACTGTTCAAACAAGGACCCTCCTAGTCAGGGTAAAAGAGAATCACCCTCAACTAACCCCTGCTTACCCCCTTGGTAGCTTGGCAGAGCAGTAGGCTTAACTTCAGAGTGCTAGGTGCAAAGTGTTTGTACCAACACACACAGCAACTTAATGAAAACACTACAAAATGACACAACACCAGTTTAGAAAAATAGGAAATATTTATCTAAACAAAACAAGACCAAAACGACATAAATCCACAATACACAAGTCAAGTTATCAATTAAAAAGTATTTCTGTAGTTTAAAACAAACACTAACACTGTTAGCGTGAAAATGTACCTTGGGTGCGTCAAACATCACCTTGCACATGCGAGTGTGCGTCAAAAAGGGCTTGCGGTGCGTCGATTTCACTGATGAGTGAGACCTTGCGTCATTTCTCCTTTTGTCAGGTCGGGTGCGCCGTTTCTTCCCTCCACCAGAGAGTGATGCGTCAATATAGTCAGCACTGTGGGGTCCGGGCAGGCCTTGCGTTGTTTTGACACGCCCAGCAGTGCTTGCGTCGGAAATCCAGCCGCACGATGATCTGAAAACCACGCAGCGCAGGTTGCAATCTCCCAGCCTCCGCCGGCGATGCTTCGCATCATTTCTCCAACTCGGTGCATCGATTCTTAGGTCATGTTTTCAGGCGAGCTTCGATTTTCAGCCGCGGAGCTGGCGGCATGTCGTTTCTTCACCTGCAGATCGGAGTCACTGTGATCTTTTCCCCACACGGTGTTCAGTGCATGGATTTCCTCCTCTTAGGCTGCCGGCTTCTCTTTTTAGGGTCCCATGAACTGGATGGGCACCAGAGGGCAGAGCAGGAGTCTCTCCAGAGACTCCAGGTGCTGGCAGAGAGAAGTCTTTGTTGTCCCTGAGACTTCAAACAACAGGAGGCAAGCTCTAAATCAAGCCCTTGGAGAGTTCTTCTCAAGATGGAATGCACACAAAGTCCAGTCTTTGCCCTCTTACTCTCGCAGAAGCAGCAACTGCAGGGTAGCTCCACAAAGCACAGTCACAGGCAGGGAAGCTCTTCTTCCTCAGCTCTTCAGCTCTTCTCCAGGCAGAGGTTTTCTTGTTTCCAGAAGTGTTCTAAAGTCTGTGGTTTTGGGTGCCCTTCTTATATTCAACCTCTCCTTTGAAGTAGGCCTACTTCAAAGTAAAGTCTCTTTTGAATGTGAAATCCTGCCTTACCCAAGCCAGGCCACAGACAGTCACCAGGGGGTTGGAGACTGCATTGTGTGAGGGCAGGCACAGCCCTTTCAGGTGTGAGTGACCACTCCTCCCCTCCCTCCTAGCACAGACGGCTCATCAGGAAATGCAGGCTACACCCCAGTTCCCTTTGTGTCACTGTCTAGTGTGAGGTGCAACCAGCCCAACTGTCAAAGTGACCCAGACAGGGAATCCACAAGCAGGCAAAGTCATAGAAATGGTATAAGCCAGTGGTTCCCAACCTTTTGATTTCTGTGCACCCCCACTTTAACAATAATGGAACCCAGGGACCCCCACTGAATCATCATGGGAATCCGGGGACCCCCGCCTTTGTCATTACTGGAAGCTGGGGACCTAATTTGTCAATATTTGTTAAAAAAACTTTCATTTTCAAGGCTCTCGTGGGCCCCCTGAGAAGGCTTTGCGGATCCCCAGGGGTCTCCAGACCACAGGTTGGTAACCACTGGCATAGGCAAGAAAAGGCTCCACTTTCTAAAAGTGGCATTTTCAAACACACAATCTTAAAATCAACTTTACTAAAAGATGTATTTTTAAATTGTGAGCTCAGAGACCCCAAACTCCACATGTCCATCCACTCCCAAAGGGAATCTACACTTTAATCAGATTTAAAGGTAGCCCCCATGTTTACCTGTGAGAGGGGCAGGCCTTGCAACAGTGAAAAACAAATTTAGCAATATTTCACTGTCAGAATATGTGAAACACATTACTATGAGGGTCATTCTGACCCTGGCGGCCGGTGGCCGCCAGGGCCACCGACCACGGGAGCACCGCCGACAGGCTGGCGGTGCTCCAATGAGCATTCTGACCGCGGCGGTTCAGCCGCGGTCAGAAGCGGAAAGTCAGCGGTCTCCCGCTGACTTTCCGCTGCTCATTGGAATCCTCCATGGCTGCGGAGCGCGCTCCGCAGCCATGAGGATTCTGACCCCCCCTACCGCCATCCAGTTCATGGCGGGAAAGCCGCCATGAACAGGATGGCGGTAGGGGGGGTCGCGGGGCCCCTGGGGGCCCCTGCCGTGCCCATGCCAATGGCATGGGCACGGCAGGGGCCCCCGTAAGAGGGCCCCAAAATTTATTTCACTGTCTGCCTTGCAGACAGTGAAATACGCGACGGGTGCAGTAGCACCCGTCGCACCTTCCCACTCCGCCGGCTCGATTACGAGCCGGCATCCTCGTGGGAAGGTCGTTTTCCCCTGGGCTGGCGGGCGGTTTAACTGGAACCGCCCGCCAGCCCAGGGGAAAACTCGTAATACCCGCCGCGGTCTTTTGACCGCGGCGCGGTAATTTGGAGGGCGGGATCCTGGCGGGCGGCCTCCGCCGCCCGCCAGGGTCATAATGAGGCCCTATATGTCCTACCTTAACCATACACTGCACCCTGCCCTTGGGGCTCCCTAGGGCCTACCTTAGGGGTGTCTGACATGTAAGAAAAGGGAAGGTTTAGGCCTGGCAAGTGGGTACACTTGCCAAGTCGAATTTACAGTTAAAACTGCACAAATAGACACTGCAGTGGCAGGTCTGAGACATGCTTACAGAGCTACTTATGTGGGTGGCACAACCAGTGCTGCAGGCCCACTATTAGCAAATATGCCAATCATGGATAAGGCAATTACATACACATTTTGTAAAGGATCACTTGCACTTTAGCACTGGTTAGCTGTGGTAAAGTGTCCAGAGCAATAAAAACTGCAAAATCGGACTCCAGCACACATCAGCAACCTGGGAAACAGAGGCAAAAAGTTAAGGGAGAACCCACCAAGGATGCAAAGTCTAACAGTAATTATCATTATTATTTTTGTAGTGAAGGATCAATAATGGTTAAAATAGACATGGACAATGATGTACAATCATGAATATTAAGAAAAACTGGAGCATAAACAAGGATGAGGAGAAATCTCCCAAACTATGTGTAAGGAAATGGCTCCCTGTTGCAGTTACCCCCCACTTTTTGCCTGATACTGATGCTGACTTGACTGAGAAGGGTGCTGGGACCCTACTAACCAGGCCCCAGCACCAATGTTCTTTCACCTAAAATGTGCCATGGTTTCCACAATTGGCACACCCCTGGCACACAGATAAGTCCCTTGTAAAAGGTACCAGTGGTACCAAGGACCCTGTGACCAGGGAAGGTTCCTAAGGGCTGCAGCATATGTTGTGCCACCCTCAGGGACCCCCTCACCTAATACATGCACACTGCCATTGCAGATTGTTTGTGTTGGTGGGGAGAAAAAGGCAAAGTTGACATGGCATTCCCCTCAGGATGCCATGCACACAAAATTCTGCCTGTGGCATAGGTAAGTCACCCCTCTAGCAGGGCTTACAGCCCTAAGGCAGGGTGCACTATACCACAGGTGAGGGCATAGCTGTATGAGCAATATGCCCCTACAGTGTCTAAGTCTATTCTTAGACATTGTAAGTACAGTGTGGCCATATTAAGTATATGGTCTAGGAGTTTGTCAAAAATGCACTCCACAGCTCCATAATGGCTACACTGAATACTGGGAAGTTTGGTATCAAACTTCTCAGAATAATAAACCCACACTGATGCCAGTGTTGGATTTATTAAAAAATGCACACAGAGGGCATCTTAGAGATGCCCCCTGTATTTTACCCAATTGTTCAGTGCAGGACTGATTGGTCTGTGCAAGCCTGCTGCTGAGAGACGAGTTTCTGACCCCATGTGGTGAGGGCCTTTGTGCTCTCTGAGGACAGAAAAAAAGCCTGCTCTGGTTGGGGGTGCTTCACACCTCCCCCCTGCACCTAGCAGTGAGCCTCAAAGGCTCAGGCTTCGTGTTACAATGCTCCAGGGCACTCCAGTTAGTGGAGATGCCCGCCCCTGGACACAGCCCCCACTTTTGGCGGCAAGTCCAGGGGAGATAATGAGAAAAATAAGGAGGAGTCACCCACCAGTCAGGACAGCCCCTAAGGTGTCCTGAGCTGAGGTAACCCCTGCCTTTAGAAATCCTCCATCTTGATTTTGGAGGATTCCCCCAATAGGAATAGGGATGTGCCCCCCTCCCCTCAGGGAGGAGGCACAAAGAGGGTGTAGCCACCCTCAAGGACAGTAGTCATTGGTTAATGCCCTCCCAGACCTAACCACACCCCTAAATTCAGTATTTAGGGGCTCCCCAGATCCTAGGAAATCAGATTCCTGCAACCTGAAGACGAAGAAGGACTGCAGACCTGAAGCCCTGCAGAGACGACGGAGACGGCAGCTGCTTTGGCCCCAGCCCTACCGGCCTGTCTCCCCACTTCAAGAAAAACTGCAACAGTGATGCATCCAACGGGGACCAGCGACCTCTGAAGCCTCAGAGGACTACCCTGCATCTAAAAGGAGCAAGAAGCTCCTGAGAACAGCGGCCCTGTTAAAAAAAACTGCAACTTTGCAACAAAGAAGCAACTTTTAAAGACCACACGTTTCCCGGCGGAAGCGTGAGACTCTCCGCTCTGCACCGAACGCCCCCGGCTCGACCTGCGGAAAACTAACTCTACAGGGAGGACTCCCCGGCGACTGGGAGGCAGTGAGTAGCCAGAGTTGACCCCCCTGATCCCCCACAGCGACGCCTGCAGAGGAAATCCAGAGGCCCCCCTGACCGTGACTGCCTGCTTCAAGGAACCCGACGCCTGGAAACCACACTGCACCCGCAGCCCCCAGGACCTGAAGGAACCGAACTCCAGTGCAGGAGCAACCCCCAGGCAACCCTCTGCCTAACCCAGGTGGTGGCTACCCCGAGGAGCCCCCCCCTGTGCCTGCCTGCATCGTTGAAGGGACCCCTGGGTCTCCTGATTGCTTTCTATTGAACACCCGACGCCTGTTTGCACTCTGCACCCGGCCGCCCCTGTGCCGCTGAAGGTGTACTTTCTGTGCCTGCTTGTGTCCCCCCCGGTGCCCTACAAAACCGCCCTGGTCTGCCCTCCGAAGTCGCGGGTACTTACCTGCTGGCAGACTGGAACCAGAGCACCCCTATTTCCATTGAAGCCTATGTGTTTTGGGCACCACTTTGACCTCTGCACCTGACCGGCCCTGACCTGCTGGTGTGTTAACTTTGGGGTTGTCTTGAACCCCCAACGGTGGGCTACCTTGGACCCAACTTTGAACCCTGTAAGTGTTTTAGTTACCTGTGAAATTAACATGTACTTACCTCCCCCAGGAACTGTTAATTTTTGCAGTGTCCACTTTTCAAATAGCTTATTGCCATTTTTGCCAAAACTGTATATGCTATTGTGATAATTCAAATTTCCTAGAATACCTGAGTGAAATACCTTTCATTTAAAGTATTGTTTGTAAATCTTACACCTGTGGTTCTTAAAATAAACTAAGCCATTTTATTTTCTATATAAAAACCTATTGGCCTGGAATTGTCTTTGAGTGTGTGTTCCTCATTTATTGTCTGTGTGTGTACAACAAATGCTTAACACTACCCTCTGATAAGCCTACTGCTCGACCACACTACCACAAAATAGAGCATTAGAATTATCGCTTTTTGCCACTATCTTACCTCTAAAGGGAACCCTTTCACTCTGTGCACACTATTTCTTACTTTGAAATAGTACATACAAAGCCAACTTCCTACACTATGTTATAATTTGAGTGGCTGTAATGCAATGACAGATTTGTTGCTATTTTTGATTTATCTTGTGAAATGTTTGGCCACTTGGCCTGCTATTTTTTATTCATCTTTTGAAATGTTTGGCCACTTGGCCTTTAAAAGGTATTGAGGAGAATGAGGGGAAATCTAATTTATGTTATGTTTTCAGTGATAGTCATGTAATGACAGACTTGCTGCTATTTTTGATTTATCTTATGAAATGTTTGGCCACTTCACCATCAAAAAGTATATGGAATTTGGGGACAGATCTGTCCTTTGATTTCCTAAGGGTCTGTTTTCTGTTTTCATCCTTTTACAGAGATGACGCTGTTAAACTTGTTTTTAAGGGAGAAGGGGGACAAAATGTTGTTTGGCTGTAACGAAGATCATTGAGATGGAAACACGTTGCTTAATAAAAACTTTTCACGGTACCCCTGGATATTCGTAGGATGAGTACAGCATTGTTTGTATATATGTATATATATATATATATATATATATATATATACTCGCAGAGATTAACTCAATGGAATTCTGTAGAGATACACAAAAACTCTGCTAGATTATATATATATGGACAGAAATAGGCTTGGTATACACTGGATTCCTGAGAAGTAGAGCCTTTTTTCATATGAGCCACATGGCATCCAGTATTTGGCAGCCACACAAGTATATAATGGATGACAATCTGTTCTTAATATTTAAAGGTGGTACAGTGGCTACATGCGCCCAATTGTCTACAAATAGGCAATAGCCATGTGCATTATGAACAAGCATAAGCTGAACAAATCAGAGGTGAAGAACCAATTCTAAATTTAAAGTATAACTTCCTGTCCAGCGGGACAGTAATAAATCCAAAAATTGCTTGAATATGCTAGTGGTTTTGAAATCAAGGAATTCTCCTGATAAGTTAGCTCTTGCTGCATATTGGCATCACAGGTAATTATCTGTGACCAATATTGTTTTTTTTAATAACAGAGGATACAATGAGGATATCCCGTCCACTGTATTATGATGTCAATAGGATATAATGGAATTGTAATACAGCGAACAGGATATCCGTCACGTTTGTGATGGAGAATCCCTATCTGGCAAACTCTAAATCAGGCCCTAATAAATTCTTTCTCAGATCTTCAATTCATTAATGTTAGCAAAGACCCAGAGTTCCACTCCATGAAGAGCAGAGCCCAGAGCCTTGGCTTCATAGATCTGGAGAGCAGGCACTAGGGGTTTACTAAATGATGCACAATGCTCCTTGAGAATGATACCTTTGCTAACGCGTCCCTTTATGATAAATTGTTACACATTGGGGCTCGTTTTAGGCCAATGAATCTTTTGACCCTGTTGAGAGACACCTTAGGATGAGATAACTAATCAACATGTCAATTAATACGTCAATATTTATTACAATAATGCATTTCACTTTAGTCAAAGACATTAATCAAACTCAGGACACCACCATGACCTTGCAGTCATGAATAACCACACCAGTTTAGTGTGAATTTTGTGATTTTTATTCCCTATTGTTTACAAAACTACTAGCAAATGTATTAGTCTTAAAACCAAGAAATATAATAGCATAGTCACAATATGGCAACTCTGCTAAGATTTAATCAAGGCAAGAATCACAAACATTAGAATATAGCACGGCGTGGACATAAACTATCATTAGCAGAGTATATCAGCGCATTGTTCAACAAAGCATAGATTTAGTTGTTTGTCCATTTGCGTCAGTTTAGTGAACCCCTCACCTACCCTCTAATTAGCATTGGCATGTTGGGCTTCATGCAAAACAATTTCATAACACCAATTTGGAAAACATCTAACTATGGCTCCTGTCAAAAGAAAAGCAGTTGGTACCTAGAAAGGAAAAGCAAACAGACAATTACAATTTCATTGTCATATAGTTACCCTCCAAGTTTGGGTCAGCACTCAGGTTCTGTCTTCGTCTTCAGGACATCAGTTGATTCGCCATCAGTCAGGAACTCAGCTCATGGGAAAAGGGGCACTTTCCTCTAAGGACAAGGATGGTTCTAAGTAAAATCAGCAAAGTTACTAGGCAAAGTGACAAAGTCTCTAGATCATATCAAATCGTATCAGCATCTCCCTAACTAACTAACTCATTTCCGTGTGTCAAGGGCTTTTATCTCTTTTTCGTTGTACATTCCCTTAAAATGTGATTGGTCAAAGGGTTGCACCCCACTATCTATAACCAATAAAAAATACATTAAGTCATCAATTTTGTCACCCTACAACAGTTCCCACATATTTTATTGGTGCTTATGTTTGACATCTTTAGCGGGTGGTGTGTCCGATATGATTTCATCGTCTTGGGGTCCTTTGCACATCTTCGGTCAGTGGCTCCATTGTTCGTACCGGTTTAGGCGACTTTGTTAATCTACACTGTTGCATTTGGTTAAAAATGTTACTATAGGCAGGGTGAATTTCATGAGAACGGATTCACTACAGTTACATTTAGCTTCTAACTTTGAAAAAAACAAGAGTTCATGTCCTTTAGCAAGTCAGCACACTGCACGATAGAAAAATACATTTAATATGAGAGCCAGGCAGCTAGGCCTCGACTCATGCTAACTAAGGCCAACTGCTTTATTAGCAAGAATCTAATACATTTAGGGGCATATTAATACTCTGCACAATCGGCGCAAACCCTGCCCCATATTTATACTTTGACGTCCGACCCGGCGGGCGTCAAAATTCCACCATGTGCGTCATTTTTTGGAAGGGGGAACCTTCCTTGCGTTAATTATATGCAAGGTAGGCGTTCCCTTCCAAAAAATGACTTTAAGGCCTGTGCCCCATATTTATACTCTGATGTCATTTTGACGCACAGGAGGGGGTGGGCCTTAAAAAACTACGCACAGCCTGATAGGTGCCATTTTTTAACGCCTAGGTCAGGGCAGGCGTTAAGGACCTGTGGGCTCGGAAGGAGCCCAGAGGTGCCCTCCCCTGCCCCCAGGGACACCCCCTGCCACCCTTGCCCACCCCAGGAGGACACCCAAGGATGGAGGGACCCATCCCAGGGAAGTAAAGGTAAGTTCGGGTAAGTATTTTTTTTGTGGCATCGGGGGCCTGATTTGGGCCCCCCTACATGCCACTATGCCCAATGACCATGCCCAGGGGACATAAGTCCCCTGGGCATGGCCATTGGGCAAGGGGGCATGACTCCTGTCTTTGCTAAGACAGGAGTCATGTCAATGGAGGTTGGGCGTCAAAAATAATGGCGCAAATCCGGTTTGAGGCCTGATTTTTGCCTCAGACCTGACCTGCCCCATTTTTTGACGCACAACCCCCATTTTCCCATACGCCGGTGCTGCCTGGTGTGAATCATTTTTTTTTACGCACACCAGTCCGCAGTGCCGGCTAACATCATTCCATAAATAAGGCGCCCACATGGCGCGTTGGAATGGCGTTAGCCGGTGGTAAAATTTTTGACGCACAACTGCGTTGGCGCAGTTGTGCGTCAAAAAGTATAAATATGGGCCTTAGCCTTTCAACATTAATGTAAAATCACAATTTTAATAAACATTTCACCATTATTAGTCAGTTTCATTAGTCCCCGTATACATTGACAGCCACTCCCCGTGGTCACATTTCAAGTGCACGTTTTACCAAAACATGTTAATACATTTTCTATGCGGCATCATTATACATTAGTTCATAAACATTTCATGTTAATTGTTGATTATATAAGCTACGCTCTCTCAGTCCCTCCTCTGATGACCCTAGTCATCACACAAACCTTTCCCTTTCAACCTTTCACTTTCAATTTTTCACCATGCACATAATGCGCATTTCAACATCTTGTCCTTTGTGTGAACTTTCCCAAATTTAATTAAAAATTTTCTCCCTTTCATTCTCTTCATTTCTTTTGCTTCGTTTTGTCAAATTTCTTTTGATTCTTTCATTAATTTTGCATGCTCCCCATAAACCCAATAAACAAATCAGGACAATTAATAGACCTCCTAATATTTTTGCAAGGACCCCGTTCCAAATGTTACTAAACCCGCTCCCTACTCTGGCAATTTCCTTTCCATCTTTCTCCCAAACTCCAGGTTCCTTCAATTCCTTTAAATCTGCACCATCTCTTGTTAGGTCAGTAAGCATACCTCTAATCTTTTTGCTATTATCAGGAATGAATGAGCAACAATGACGCTCGTTAAGCATCTTACAGACTCCGCCGCTCTTTGCTAAATAATGTCTAAAGCAAGCCGATTTTGAAGAGTCACAGCTCTTTCCGCAGCAAGTTCAGTATCCATCAGGAGTATAGCCCCTGTGAAATTTGTCAGCATGTTATCCACAATAGTAGACAACTTCCAAATCTTTATGGAGTTTAAGATAACCCCTACTGAAGGAATTATGGCTCCAAATTTGTTACCAATGACAGCAGCCGCTGTCTCTCTCTTTTGTCTAGCATGTTGTAATTCAGACATTTTAAGTATTTGTTTTAAGTCATCAGTCTGGTAAATCTTTGGAAAAACTATTCCCAAATAACATGTCCCATACCATCCCTTAGGGAGACGGTAATAAGCATTAAGTCCACATATGTAACGGATCCCAGGGATCGCTGGATCCTGTCCATTTAACATGAATGTCCACTTACTCTGAAACAAAAACACATGCCTGCATTCACTCGTTCCCACAAATAAAGTGTCATGATCAGATTTCGGCCTATATATACAAAGTCTTCCTACATGTAATGCATCTATAGCTAATTTGCCCTGCGTCTTTAATTATGGTGTAAGCATAATCATTTGCATATGTGCGTTTTTCTAGTCCTTTTTCTAGCCTTTCTTTCAGTGCTTTGCGCCTGTCATCAGTGTGATCTAGAAAGCTTTTCTCCACAGGTGTTAGTAGACAGGTCAAATTATTGTGGTGCGCATAAGCTGTGCCAAAGGTTAGTGTTGGCTCAAAGAAACCTCTAACTAATTTTATACTGTGCTCTTTGGCTAACTTGTTCAGAAACTCAATTACAGGCACAAAAGAAAACACTACGTCTAGATTTGAATAAAAATATTGCACATGTTCCCGGTCATAGAATCTTGTTAGTAGCAAACTGAGGCTTATGCCGTAGGTTAGAGTTCTTGCATCCATTGTATCAACATACTCATTCAGCAAGCGATAGAAAACATTAGTGGAAAGTTCCCCTTTTGAATTAGTTCCCTCATGCAAGTGTTTTGTATCCTGCTCAAACTTTTCCCACGGTGTTAGTGTAGCAGTCACAGATTTTGAAGCATTGTTAGTCACCCTTTTATCCAACCAAGGCATTCCCACAATCACACCTATAATTATTATTGCGCACACAATACCTAATATAATACTCAACAACCACACACTTTACCCTTCTTGCTACTACCTCTTGTGAAAGCCATGATCTGTAAAGAATCAGATAGCAGAAGATATAAGACAAACAATCAACTTGAGGACGATTTTGAAAGCTCTCTTTTTTTTTGTCTTCTCCTTCTTCTACAACAAAGTCTCTCTTTCTCTCTGCGTATATTTACAGCGTTACACTCATCCCAGGACCCTTTTGTCAAATCAGTTTTAGCAGCTTGTCATAATTGGTTTCGAAAGTCAATTCAGGTTATCAGTGTCAAATCCGGTAATTTTCAGTCTCTTTTCTCAGCTTTTCAGCTTTCAATTTCAATTTTAACACAGTCTCCTTCTCTGATTGATTTCAAGTTCCGTAATATTGGCCTGGTACCTCTCGATCAAAACAATGCTAAGAATTCTTGTTGCCATTCAGAAGTCGTTGCATATGCCCATTCAGGACCTGCGTATCTTCTGTTCGCGACTCTTTTCCTTTTCAGCCTGTGTTTGCTTTGCAACTCTCCTTCACTAAGATCCTCCTTCTGGTTGTATCAATTTCTTCCTCTATTTTATCACCCGGGACGACCTTTTCTCTTGCAGCTTGTTTCTTTGGCCAGTTATCACCTTTATGCGTTTTCTTCCTGTTTGTCTTTTAAGCACGTTCAACAGCACCCTCCTCTTGTGCTATGGTGTTTTCTCTTGACGGACCTGCAAGCGGCTCAGGAGGAGTTGATATACTTTGACCTCCTTCTGCTCCTTCCCCCTCGTCTTCGGGTTCTGTAACGGGCTCAAGTTCTAACCCGTATCCGTGTACTTCTGGGAGGACCTCTCCTTGACTTAATTCTCCTGCTGCCTCGGAGACTTCCTTATCTGGAATTGTTGAGTTGGAAACTTCAAGTTCCTCATCAGTCGGACATGTTACCTTATTTGTTTGACTGGCATGTATCCAGTTTGGAATGCCTGCACATTCAACAGCAGTGGCTGTTGTCAGTATTACTTGATATGGCCCCTTCCAACACGGCTGCAAACACGACTTCCTCACGTGTTTCTTGACAACCACCCAGTCACCGGCTTGTAGGGTATGACCTGGATCACTGATCGGTGGCAATGTGATAGCCTCCACCTGGTGGGAAAAAGAGCGGACCACATCAGACAGACCCTTGCAGTAGTCCAACACCATATCATCCGATATATTCACAAGAGCATTTGCAGGTACTGCGGGCAGCCTCAGAGTTCTGCCCATCAATATCTCATGGGGAGATAGTCCTGTCTTCTTATCAGGTGTGTTTCTCATTGACATCAGTACTAAGGGCAATGCATCTGGCCATTTCATATTGGTAGCTGCGCACATTTTTGCCATTCTCGACTTCAAGGTACCATTCATCTGTTCCACTAATCCTGATGCTTCAGGGCGGTAGCTACAATGCAGCTTCTGCTCAATGACCAAAGCAGCACACAAGAGCTTAATCACCTCATTGTCGAAGTGTCTGCCCCTATCTGATTCTAAAGAGACCGGAAAACCGAACTGTGGTATTAATTCTCTAAGCAACAGCTTTGCTACTGTGAGACTGTAATTCCTACATGTAGGGTATGCTTCGATCCAGTGACTGAAAACGCACACAATCACCAACACATACCTCAAGCCTCCACACACAGGCACTTCAATAAAATCCATCTGCATCTTGCTAAACGGACCTCCAGCTCTCCCTATGTGGCTCAAAGTCACCACAGTCCCTTTTCCTGCATTCATCTGTTGACAGATGATGCACCTGCGACAGGTAACCTCTGCAGCTTGTCTAAATTTTGGATTGAACCAATCGATTTTGAACAATCTGATCATTGCATCTCTCCCAAGGTGAGCCTGACCATGGTAAAGCCTTGCAAATTGTGACAAAAGACTGTTTGGCAAAACCAACTTCCCCTCCTCTGAAACCCACAAGTCGTCAGCCCTCTGTACACATTGCATTCTTTGCCAGGAGCGTTTTTCCTCTCTGCTAGCACGGCCCTGCAGTGATTTTAGCTCATCTAATGTATCAACCACTCTTAATGCAAAGTTCAGGCATGTTTCATTTTCAGTTTCAGGTAGTAGCTCCCACTGTTCCTTGAATGATATACAGTTCAATGCGCAAAACCTTGCGGCTTGATCTGCATAGCCGTTTCCTATTGACACAAAGTCTTGTGACTTGACATGAGCATTGCATTTCACCACGGCAATTTCAAGAGGTAACTGAATTGCATGCAACAAATCCTTAATTTGTTTGCCATTTTTCACTGGTGAGTCAGAAGAGGTCGTAAAACCCCTCTGTGACCACAATTGGCCAAAATCATATACAATTCCAAATCCGTATCTGCTGTCAGTATAGATAGTGACTTTCAGGTTTACAGCTGCGTGGCATGCCTTAGTAAGGGCAATTAATTCAGCCACTTGTTCAGAGTAAACTCTTTCGAGCCAGGAAGCTTCTAGAATACCGGTGATTGTACACACAGCATAACCAGCTCTCAGTATTCCGACTGAGTATCTTAAACATGACCCATCAACAAACATAATGTAGTCATTTTCTTCTAACTGTGTATCCTTGATGTCAGGTCTGGGTTTGGTGCAGAATTCTGTTACCTCAAGACAATCATGTTCCACTTCCTCTGCATTATTAATCTCAGCATTTTCAATAGGAAGTAGAGTTGCTGGGTTCAATATTGTACACCTCTTGAGAGAAACATTAGGAGACCCCAGTATAATGGTCTCACATCTTGTTAGCCTAGCATTTGTCATGTGCTGAGTCTTAGTTCGGGTCAACAGAATTTCAACTGAATGTGGAACCATTACTGTCAAGGGATGTCCCATCACTATGCCTTCACATTGCGTGAGGCTCTGACCAACTGCTGCAACTGCACGCAAACAACCCGGTAAGGCTGCTGCGACTGGGTCCAGAGTAGCTGAAAAATATGCTAATGGGTGGTTTGCACCTCCATGGACCTGTGTTAAGACAGACAAAGAACATGCATCACATTCATGACAATACAGTAGAAAAGGCTTCGTGTAATCAGGCATACCCAACGCTGGCGCACATGCACTCTCTCAATTCCATGAATGCCTCAAGCTCTTCTTCGGGTCATCCTTAACTTCCTTGCCTGTCAGTTTTATCAATGGCTTGGAGATAATCGAGAAGTTGGGGATCCACTGGCGACATTAGCCCACCATTCCCAAAAACATTCTGACATCTCTCTTTGTTGTCAGTGGATTCATCTGCAGTATGGGTGTCACCCTTTCTTTTGATATTCTCCTGGACCCTTTCTCAATCAAGTGCCCTAAGTACTTCACCTCTTTCTGACAGTACTGCAGCTTCTTTGGGAACACTTTATGTCCATTCTTTCCCAAATGGTTCCGTAAGGCAATTGTGTCATACCTGCAGTCGTCTTTCGTTCTGGACGCAATCAACAAATCATCTATGCACTGCACTAGAGTCGAACTGAAAGGCAGTTCCAATGACTCTGAGTCCTTCTTCAATATCTGATTGAAGATGGATGGTGACTCCGAAAACCCCCTGAGGAATTCTGCACCAACTGTACACCTTGTCCAAGAATTTGAAACTGAAGAGAAATTGGCTGTCTTCATGAAGAGGCACCGAAAAGAATGCCTGTGATAGGTCCACCACTGTGAACCACTCTGCATCACACAGAACCTGAAACATGATCACTGTGGGATTTGGCACTATGGGGCACTACTTCACCACAATATCATTTATTTTCCTCAAATCCTGCACGATTCGGACCTTTCCACAAGGCTTTTTCAGACTCATTATAGGTGAATTACACAGGCTGCTTAATACCTCCTTCAGGACTCCTTGTTTTACAAAGTCTGCAATTATCTGTGATACCTGGATGAGGACATCTTGTGCCATGTGGTACTGCGGCACCTGGGGAAACACTGCTTTGGGTTTTACCTGTACTTTAACCAGTTCTACTCCTTTTATCAGTCCCACTTCTTTTCCTGTCAGGTCCTACACCTTATCTGTCACTGTTCCCTGCAACTCGGCTGGCAAGTCAGTCAGGGTAAGCATTGGGAATAAGGTTATCAAAGGGTATTCCTCATTCACGGTCTCTGTCTCCAACTCTGAAAACTGCCCATCATCCCCCTCATCATCACTGTTTGTCTGTACCTCAATCCCTTCATTAGAACATGTAATCGAACATTTCGTTTTGCACAGTAAGTCTCTTCCCAGTAGGGACACAGGACTAGAATCGCAGACTACAAACTTATGCAGTCCCTGAAAGTTTCCAATCTCAACTTGAACTGGGTCTGTGATCGGGTTTGTCAAATACTGATTTGCTTCTCCTACCACTCTTATGGTACGTCCTGAAAGTGGCAATTTCGGAACCTCTGCACTTCTGACTGTAGAGCGTGTAGCTCCTGTGTCAACCAAGAATGAAACCTTGTGGCCCATCACCTTTCCCTCTACATAGGGTCCCCTCTGATCTACTTCTAGGGACGCTGCAACCCTCTACTCCTCACTGTCAGAGCTGTCATCTGACCATTCATCATTTATTCCATCCTCCCACGCAATGGGAATTGCTGCACTGTGTTATTTTGACTCATCATTTGGCCTGTGACCTGCTGAGGAAGCATCACCTGTTGCTGTCCCATTGGAGCTAATGGTAGTTGCATTTGCTGTCTAGGTACCATGGGAACCTGCTGTTGTACCTGCTGTATTTGTGCTGGTTTAACACGTGGCATTTGTATTTGCTGCATGGGCTGTAACCCCTGCATCTGAACCAGGTTATTCTGGAAGTTCTGATTTTGACCTCTCGATTTTGGACCTCTCATATTTTGAAATGTACCAACATCAGTGCTTTGTCGAACAACACCATCATGCACCACATTTGGGCATTCCCTCTTCCAATGCCCCACGCCCCCGCACGCGTGACATGGTGACATCTTTTTCATCCCCTGGGCATCATTTTGAACCACCACAGTATTCAAATCTGGACCGCGATTTACAAAACCTCGACTTCGGCCGCTCGGCTGTGCCTGAAACATGCCATTCCCTTGCAGTTGCTGCTGTACCATCTGCTGAATTCCGTTTCCCTGCATCCCTGCTTGCGCTGCGTAATCTGCATCACCATCACTTTCTCCTTCAACTTTCTCTGCTTTAACTCAATCTCGTCACTGCAGTATTTCGCATACTGCAGCACCTCATCAATTGGCTTTGCCTGCCAACAGATCAAATTATTTTTAACCATCTGACTAACCTCGGGCCTCAGTCCTTCAACAAATCTGAACACAAGGTGATTCATGTCTTTCGGCTCAATAGTCTCAGTGCCACTGTAATGTTTGAACGCTTTTAACAACCTCTCATAATAAGCATGGATTGAATTTCTGCCAATCAGTCACTTTCGGCGACATTTCTGCTTCAAGAACTCAATCACTTTATGTTAGTACTTCATCACCTCCTCAGATGGTGCTCCAGTAACCTTATCCCTTGCTGGTTCTTGCGTTGGCCAGTCCACACCCCTTTTGCATTCAAGCCATAAGTCAGGTGAAACAATGATTTCAAACAGAGTATTCAAGTCCTCCCAGAGACATTTAGCAAGCTTCACAAACCTGTCTGTCTGCTGACACCACTCTATCGGTTTCTCCCTCAACCTGGGATAGTCACTTGTGAATAACAGAATGTCTCCCCTGGACCATGGTACATAGACTAGAACCCCTCCAGCTGTTTCTCTCATTGGTAACATCTTTACTGATCCCGTATCTGGTGAAGCTTTAGCTTGACTTGATTCCGGACTGTCACATTTCTCCTTATCTCTTTTCTTTGCCCATCTGCCTTCCCATTTCTCTAAAGCTCCCCAGATCTGTTTAAGATGCGCTTTCATTCCGGTAGATCTCATGTGCTCAAAATCTTTAGAATCAAAGTCTAGTCTGTAGCTTCTTTTCAAATGTTTAGTATTCTCAATGTCTATATTGTATTTGTCTGCCAGGTTCGCTAACCTCTGATGTACCGTGCCCACTTCTTTAGTGATTTTGGGGCACAGATATCTCAATTCTGCTTCTGTGTATGACTCTAATCGGTTTACCCCCATTGTCCCTTCTATTAGTTCTGCAGCTTCTACTCCCAATCTCACAAAATTTAGGTATTCTTCCCTTTCTGGCTTCTCTGTAGTTACCGCAGTATTTTGTGAAGCATAGGTCTTTTCTAACCACTCATTTAATTGTTGCACAGAAAAACCTTGCAGTGAAATATTCCCTGCATGCATCATTGGCGATTGTGAGGTATTTGTACTTATTGTCTGTGGGGTCAGCACACCTAACTCTGCTTACCTCATTGCCTCTAAAGGTGCTTCAATCGGACTAAGGTCTATCAAGGACCTGGGTCCTTCAGCTGATTGTTCTCTCAGTGCCATTAATTGGGGAGTGCCTATGGACTCTCCTCTTATTGCATCTTGGGTCATCACTTCCTGATCACACATATCAGGCTTACCCTGTACATACAATGGCACCGGGGACCAACTGTATTTGGTAGTGATATGGCAGCTGGTGTCTGACCTGGTCCCAAACTCCGTGGAGCATTGACTCCCAGAGCTTGACTCACTGTAGCTGGTCCAGGTACAAACAGAGCACCTGCCGCTGGACTATAACCCGGAATCAGCTGTTGCTGCGGCAGCAACTGCGGAGTTGGCTCAATCTGTACTAACCTCGATTTTGTATATATCGGATCGGGTGGCACCATCAGACTCGTAGTAGTCTCTAGTACTGGGACATCTGGATAAATCCTCTGTATCGGTGGAGGAGGTTGCAACTGTATCTGCATGTCTGGCGCAGTGGGTACACTGACGTCATTCTGTATCAAAACCGTATCACTAGTCTGCACTGTATTTGTAACTTCCTTACTCTGTGTCTGGTTCCCAGGACACGCACTAGTGCTTGGGCATTGTCATCTATTGCATAAGGTGGCGGGCGATCATGTAGCAATTGATTAAGAAACTCTTCATCGTCTGAGTCATCTTCATCTATCCAAGTGGTTTTCTTTCCCTGCGTCTCATCTTCCTGTGTTATTGCTGGAAACAATTTGAGTCCGTCAATTATTCCCCTTCTCCACATTTTGCTCTCGTTGTCCCATCTAGCCTCGGCTAAAGTCTTTTCTGCCTTTTCATTCTCCTCTCAAATTTCTGCTGTCTCTGTTGTATGGCCATTAAATCCCAGACTGCTAATGCCTCATAATGGGCTGGTCTCGGAGGTGGTTTCTGCACACTTAACATCCACCTCAAGTTTTCTAAAATTCTTGTATTGAACGTTCTGTGCTCCGGAAACGCCAAACATCCCTCCTTCTCTGTTAATTTGCACCACTGCTTCATCCATAGGCAAGGTGCGACTCCCTTTTCCTCCATTACTATATAGGCTGGAGTACCCTCAGGTGGTGTAGGCTTCCCCTCACTCGCCATAATGTATGCGTCTCCTTTCAGAGCACTCTTTAAAGCTTTGAAGAAATTCATTTTTGCATCTTGTTTTGTTTGAATCTAATCAGGAAGTGACTTTAATTCCCAGGACACTCTTCACCCACCTCTTCTCAACCTATTGCCTCTCACGGATGGCTGCCAATCCTTGCGCGACCCCTCTCGACAACTGACCTATCCCAGCGCAGCACCACTGACGTCACACTCACACACTGCAGCTAACAAAGTCTTGCAGCTTGCCCTCCTTACACTGGATTCACACCAAACTAATGCAAAATTAAAGTGAGCACCTTTAACAACAACAACAACTCAAATTTGCCGCTTTACTACAGGAAGGGTATACAATCGCTTCAGAACTTTACAGAGATTTCACTTGAAGCCTCAGCCGCTACTTTCTCCTTCTCTGTTCCCACATATGCAAGCAGAATTCGACCCGCAAATCCTACTCTCGACTTGTCAATGGTTTGTTCTAGTGCACTATAGAACTTGCCAAATCTCCATCGAAGGTTTCATACACACAAATTGACTCAAACTCGACTTGTCAACCACGCCTGATTGACCTATTAAACTGCACAAATTACAACATAAACCCAAGTGTCTCCTACACTTGTCAATATACTCCGGAGCCTTAGACCACGATGGGTCTGTATAATCACCAACCAATCACATGGATAATTTTCGAGCACAAAGCACCACACTCATATAAAGTACGCCGACTTCCCTACTCTTATACTGCGGAGTATGCCCACTCCTACTAAAACAACATTACCTGGCCTAAACACACAACTTCACAAATCACCTGCAAAATGCATAAGCTGAGCAAGCGCAAATTCTATACCACACATGCTAAAACGCGGAGAACATTCCCAACTCACTTAGGCAGGCTCCGAGATCCTGGGAAAGTCATGGGAAATTTAGAAAACACATCATACCTCTAATTTGCATTATCTCAGAAAAACAATCTAAACAATAATTCTCTGTCCTAGGGCCCCAAAGGGCCTAAACTGTTGCTCTGCTACCAGAACTGCTAACGCGTCCCTTTATGATAAATTATTACACATTGGGACTCGTTTTAGGCCAATTAATCTTTTGACCCTGTTGAGAGACACCTTAGGACGAGATAGCTAATCAACATGTCAATTAATACGTCAATAATGTCATCAATATTTATTACAATAATGCATTTCACTTTAGTCAAAGACATTAATCAAACTCAGGACACCACCATGACCTTGCAGTCATGAAGAACCACACCAATTTACTATGAATTTAGTGATTTTTATTCCCTATTGTTTACAAAACTACTAGCAAATTTATTAGTCTTAAAACCAAGAAACATAATAGCATAGTCACAATATGGCAACTCTGATAACATTTCATCAAGGCAAGAATCACAAACATTAGAATATAGCACAGCGTGAACATAAACTATCATTAGCAGAGTATATCAGCGCATTGTTCAACAAAGCATAGATTCAGTCGTTTGTCCATTTGCGTCAGTTTAGTGAACCCCTCACCTAACCTCTAATTAGCATTGGCATGTTGGGCTTCATGCAAAACAATTTCGTAACACCAATTTGGAAAACATCTAACTATGGCTCCTGTCAAAAGAAAAGCAGTTGGTACCTAGAAAGGAAAAGCAAACAGACAATTACAATTTCATTGTCATATAGTTACCCTCCAAGATTGGGTCAGCACTCAGGTTCTGGCTTCGTCTTCAGGACATCAGTTGATTCGCCATCAGTCAGGAACTCAGCTCACGGTAAAAGGGGCACTTTCCTCAGAAGGAGGTAAAGTGTAAACGGGTAATCTAAGGACAAGGATGGTTCTAAGTAAAATCAGCAAAGTCACTAGGCAAAGTGACAAAGTTGTACATTCCCCTAAAATCTGATTGGACAAAGGGTTGCACCCCACTATCTATAACCAATTAAAAATATACATTAAGTCATCAACTTTGTCACCCTATAACAGTTCCCACGTATTTTATTGGTGCTTATGATTGACGTCTTTAGCGGGTGGTGTGTCCGGTATGATTTCATCTTCTTGGGGTCCTTTGCACATCTTCGGTCAGTGGCTCCAATGTCCGTACCGGTTTAGGCGACCTTGTTAATCTACACTGTTGCATTTGGTTAAAAATGTTACTATAGGCAGGGTGAATTTCATGAGAACGGATCCACTACAGTTGCATTTAGCTTCTAACTTTGAAAAAAACAAGAGTTCATGTCCTTTAGCAAGACAGCACACTGCGCGACAGAAAAATACATTTAATATGAGAGCCAGGCAGCTAGGCCTCGACTCATGGTAACTAAGGCCTACTGCTTTATTAGCAAGAATCTAATACATTTGGCCTTTCAACATTATTGTAAAATCACAATTTTAATAAACATTTCACCATTATTAGTCAGTTTCATTAGTCCCCGTATACATTGGCGGCCACTCCCCGTGGTCAAATTTCAAGTGCACGTTTTAGCAAAACATGTTAATTCAGTTTCTATGCAGCATCATTAGTTCATAAACATTTCATGTTAATTATTGATTATATAAGCTACTCTCTCTCACCTTCAATCTTCTTGTGTTTTACCATCGCCTTACTGGCCTGTGACTTTCATGTCAGCTTATAGGACAGTTTTGTACCCAGGAAGTCAAACAAGTCCACCCTCTCAAGAGGTGTTCTCCCTAATACTAGCCTCTCTTTGTTTGGTTTGTGACAATTAAATGATAACAACTTTTCTTTTTTGCTGTGTTAATCTCCAGCCCACAATTATAACAAAACTCATCAAAACAATTCAGGAGTTTTTGTAACCTGCTAGAGATTTTGGGGAGCAATAAAGTGTCAACAGCAAAAATGACACATAGGTGTTTTCACTTTGGCTAAGGAGGGGGCCTCAGTGGGATTCTGAGAAAGTAAGGGCACAATGTCATTTAAATACAATTAGACTAGAATAGGGGTCAGAACAGAGCCCTGGCAGACCCTTTTAGAGACTGGGATCCTCTCAGTCAGCTGTGCCTGTGCTCCCCAGGAGTGTCAGGCATAGTTGTTATCATGCAAACATATAACTAAAGACAGAATGTCAGGAGGCATACCCAATTCATGTAGAACTTGCCATAACTTTTGGTGGGGAACCTGATCAAAGGTGCATTTTAGATTGACAAAGGGAACATAAAGTTTGCCTCTGCTGATCAACATTGTCTTCCAATATATTAATATAAACTGAAAATCTTGGTCAACATTGGAATTTTGTTTTCCTGAAGCCCGGCTTTGAAGGGGCTTAGTATATATTTTTCAATGATCCAGTCCTGTATTTCAAATAATACAAGAAGACTGAAGACCTTTAGGATACAATCTAGTAGGCTGACAGGTCTGTAATTTGTCAGGATATTTCTATCGCCCTTTTTATAGATTGGTATCACTTCGGCACCCTTACATTAATCTAGGATAGGGGCTCCCATTCCAATTTCGTTAGCAAGGGTAAATATGTATATTGCCCAGGCGTCTATATTGTGCATGAATATGTCTGCATGTATACCAATGGGCCCAGGAGCTTTACCTCTTGTAATAGTATCAAGAGAAGATTTATTATCAGTTAGCTCAAACATTGGGGTGACAGGGCTCAAGGATCCCATGTCCAAGATCAATCCTTCAATGGGAGTTAAAGCGCCATCTTAGTACAGATTCCTAAAATACTCACATAAAACAAGTGAAGAGACATAGGCGGTCATTCTGACCGCGGCGGTCGGCGGTCGCCGCCCGCCAAGCGGTTCCCGCCGAAAGACCGCTCCGCGGTCAAAAGACCGCAGCGGCCATTCTGGCTTTCCCGCGGGGCCGGCGGGCGACCGCCAGAAGACCGCCGGCCGGCCCAGCGGGAAAGCCCCTTCAACAATGAAGCCGGCTCGGAATGGAGCCAGCGGAGTTGCAGGGGTGCGACGGGTGCAGTGGCACCCGTCGCGATTTTCACTGTCTGCAAAGCAGACCGTGAAAATCTTTGTGGGGCCCTGTTAGGGGGCCCCTCGGCACCCGTTCCCGCCATCCTGGTTCTGGTGGTGGACACCGCCAGAAACAGGCTGGCGGGAAGGCGGTCGGAATCCCCATGGCGGTGCTGTAAGCAGCGCCGCCATGGCGGATATCCTGGGCCAGCGGGAAACCGGCGGGAAACCGGCGGCTCCCCTTTTCTGTCAGAATCGCCCAGGAAGCACCGCCAGCCTGTTGGCGGTGCTTCCGCCGCCCTCCGCCATGGCGGTCATGGACCGCCAGGGTCAGAATGACCCCCATAGTTAGTAGGTTCAAGCAAAGTAGCATTGCCACCCCAGGTAGCCAAGGACCAAAATTTGGTGGTGTAGGAAAGTCCTCCTTCTAGCCCTGGTCACCCCCAAACATTTTGGACAGATACTGATAGTTACTGACTCTTGGCTGTGTCCTGGGTAGTGCTTACCAGTCCCAGGGCCAGTGCTCTGTGTAAAGTGGATATGCAAATTAGGCTAATTATAATTGGCAATATTAACCTACCTAAAGGTAGTGTACCCATAGGTGTACTGCTGAGGTGCCCAGTTTCATTTTAAAGGCAGGCCTTCCTAGCTGGCTGCTTTTAAATTAATGTTACAGGCAAATTTGACTTTGGAATTAAAAGTACGTCCAAGTCTTAAATTACCTTATTTTTACATTGAAGTCACCCCTAAGGAGCGCCCTATGTGCCCTTAGGTTTAGGTGTTATGCAACTATAAGAAGGGACCTTATAAAAATAGTTTTATAAACCCTGGTTTAGTAAAACATCCAAATTAGTTTTTCCCTCATTGTAGTGAATGGCCTCTATAGGCTAGAATGGGGAGAATTTATTTTCATTTATAAAGTCCCCTTGAGTGACAGATACCTCATGTTTGGTATCAAATTAATTGTTATAATAAATCCCACAACTTAAAATTGTGGGATTTAATGTAGCTTGGTTGGGAAAGAGTTTTAAACTTTACCTAAAAAGTTGCCTACGTCAGCCCTGTAGTGTTTTGCTGCTTTGTTATGAGTGGTCAGCCTCTGGCAGCCTGGCCAGGCTGCCTTGAGGAGGTGTGAAGTGGCCTGGGCTCAACATAAAGAGATGGGCCTGCAGGAGGAAATCTTCCCTCAGCAGATGTGGAAGCAGGAAGGGTGGAGGGCTTCAAAAGTGGTCTGAAAAGGCAGGGAAGGAAATTTGGAGCAACCCAGTACCTCCCTCACATCCTACAAACTCAGACAATTAGGTTCCCCCTTGATTTGATAAGGGGAGGGCAGGAGAGGGGTGTGTTTAGGATTTTTAGCCACACCAGTGGGCGGGCTCAGCCAGATGTAACCTCCAAAAATCATTTCCAGCAATGATGGATTTTTGAGGAAAATTGCTCCTTGGGATTGAATTTTGCCATACTTCCCAGGAAGTGGTCATCACAGGGGGAGGACCCTGCACATGATTGGAGAAGACAGGACCCTCTGTTTTTCACCCAGGAACAAGGATAAAACTAGCAGACCTGCTCCCACACCTCAGATCCCTACAAGGAAGAAATACAGGAGAGGAAGGACTGCCCTTGTGGACCCCTGACCTGCACCTGGACACTGCACTCTGGAGGACTGCTCCAGCTGCACACTTGGGCTTCACCACAAGAAGGACTTTGCCTGGCTTCAGCTGGTTCAAGGAGGGACTCCCTGTTTGCCACAGGTGAAAAATTGCTAACCAGCATCCCCTGCATCAACTCCTGAAGAAACTGACCAGCTGACCACTGACCAGTGGCCAAATTGGAGTTTGTGCCAGGTGCATTCTGGGAGTTGTAGTCCGCATCCTCAGCAAGCACCTCAAAAGAACCATAAAAGAACATCTGGGAGAAGAACTTCTATGAAGGGTCTGACCCGCCGCAGTAGTTCTAGCTGCCTTGCCTCAACCGCGACACGGCCTGACTAGCAGGTTCGTCCGATGAAGAAAATCTCCAAAAAAGTGACTACGTCCAAATGTAGAACGTTGACCAGGACCTTCCAGGTAGTGTATCTGAAGAGTGCTCCAAGGACTTCAGATCAAGATTCAGGTTTGCCCTGGTGAAGGGATTTTTGTCTTGAAAAATTGTCTAAGTCTGAAGGTAAAAATCTCCCCTGAGGGCTCCCGTGATGTGTATCCGAAAAGGAGTTCCAGGAGTTTGGACTGGACTGGCGACTTGGTCATGCTGAAGAAAATCTCTAGAAAAACAACTAAGTCCTAAGGTAAACGTTTGACCGAGAACCCATTAGTCAGTCAATATCACCTAAAGGAGAAGAGCCAGATGCAGAACACATGTCTGTAGACCAACTAGTCTCTGGCCAGAAATATTTGAACCCTACCCCAAAAGTTAGCTCAATTATATCAAAATTCGTATTACTTGTGGGGTGTCTTTTAGCACTAATGATGTCATCGCGAATGACTTAGCAACAACCCCGTACATGTCTTATCTAATATTTAGCCTTGTTTTTTATAGAATCCTCTCCCTTGTATCTTATATAGGAGGGGAGTTTGAGAACATTGGTCATTATGATTGAGTTATTAGAAGAGAGCACCTGCTGTGTGGAGGCGGATGGCTGGTTTTATGTGGCATCCAATTAGTTATCGTACTGCCTGAAAGGCCGGCTCTTAGGTGGGCATTGGATGGCTTGGGTAGTTGGAAGTTGCACGATGCTCTTATTAGCTCTATGTTTCATAGGGATTCAAGCCTCGAATGCCTCCCACCACACTTTTTAACTTGTCTAAGGCTAGTGTCAATGGATAACCCTGAGTAAAATGTAAATCCAGGTTACTGCTCGAGAAGCCTAGCTTCGTGACTGCAAGATGTTTTGCAAGCCTTAGTGGAGATGTTGTCCCTGAAGATGAGCAGTTGATTCATCATGCTACTCAATTGTAATATCATAAGCTTTAGTTCTCTCACCCATTCCTTAACCTCCATAATGTGTGATATATAATTTACTAAGTCAGCAGGGTAGAAACCAACTGAAGCAAGTGGTTGTGTGGTCTTACTAGAATCCTCAGAAGTTGCCTGCTTCTCTTTCACCTCTAGCTGATGCAAGAAAGAGTTACTACATTGTAAAATGTCATCAGAGAGAAATGTGTGTGAAAAGTCAGGAGTAGGTTTCTCGCTGGTTTGAGATCGATTGACATTTACATGTGATGGAGGACTTTTGAGGGTTGTTTTCTCAGCCAATTTTTTATTAAAATAGTTGGGAAGAGTTTGAGTAGATTTATTTGGATTGTCCACTAGATCACCGTGGGGGCAGAGTCCTTTTATATAATTGATTCGTCCTCCTCTATTGAGAGGTCAATGTCATTTAGGGTGGAATTATTTTGTTGCAAGGATGTCTTGCTATACTTCACAAAACCATGACCTGGATCAGATGCTCTATGCTTCCCCACAGTTGTTGTGACCTATTTTAAGGGGAGAGAAGATACTTAAAAGGCAGCAGCCCCAATATGAAATTGAGAAACAGTAATACAAATTGATACAACTTTGATTATGATGTGATATACATTTACCACTAACATAGAACAAAGCATGAGTGAACACCATGAAGCATAGATTAGATCATAGGCAAAAGCATAACTGTATGGTAATGTCTTGATTTAACAAGGACGCAAGTGTTATTATAAACAGAATGCAATAAATACAGATTCTATGTGGTCCCAGAGAATAGAAATGTAATAGATCCAAAGTAGATTAATGGCAAATATGACAGCCAAAGAATGATAATCGTCACAGTACCTTGAAAATAAGTAAGAATGGGGCTGGCCCAGCCCAGCCTCCCCATGCACTGACAGGCACAGGGAGAGCCCACTCTTGGCTTGGGCTTAGCTGCTTTGTCACCGGCACTAAAAGCACATTAAGACACCCTGACCCCTTCAGGGTCCAGTTAGCACCTGGACCTCCTGGCACAGGGCATGTTGGGGGATGAAGTCCCCTTGAGTTGTAGTGCTTGGTAAGGGCCAAGAACACCTCTTTAGTCTCCAAACTGTTCCAATCAGCTGGGTTGCCAGGAGTGCTAAGAGCACGTTTAGAGGACAGGTCACTGATAGAGATCGAATTTTACTAATACATTAGTGGCATAGAAGTTAGCAAATGGCAGCTGACTTACAGTTTAAAAGTCTAACAGAAAAATTGATGTGGAAATGTAAAATGTGCACATTGCAATTATGGTGAACAATGTGGGTGCCACTCGTATTTTGCAATCATGGTTAACATGAAGACATTGTGCATTCATATTTGAGTGAATTATTACTTTGAATAGAAATAGTAGAATCAAAATATATTATAAGTATTAAATGAATATGAATGAACAAAAACAAGTGCCCATTTCCATTGTGTTTTAATATGTCATAAATAATCTTTGCAATAAAATAATTAGTTTTACACATATGATTCAATTGTGAGGTGCACAGTAGCTTTTGTAAGTTTGATTAGGCCTAAGAGATTCAATTACTTGCTTATTCTGTTCCCTCTGACCTTAATTCTTTTCCTAGGTTGCTGATGTGGTGTTGAATATCCTATTGTATTGAAGGTGAGGAACATGTTTCAGTATAAACTATGTAACAATATTTGCTTGTGCCCCCCCCCAGGCCAATCTCGGCCCCAGGGACCCCATCCTCCGGATTCCGGCCTGAATAATTAATTTATTATTGGGAGTGTTGGGATGTGTGACCCCTCCCTTCCCCAGGCAGATCTTGGCCCGGGGTCACCATCCCTCAGGGAATGGCCTAATTATTATTTTATTTTTTTGGAGGGGGAGGGGGCAGCAGGGCCCACCTCCCCAATCTGAACTTGGCCCAGGAGACTGCATCACCCAAGGGGACCCAGTCACAATGTTGGGGACTGTGGGGTGGGATCAGAAGGCCCCCACGGTCCCAGCTGGACCCCCACCTCCTTCTGGAGCCAGCAATGCTGAGAGCAATTGTTTCCTCTGTCTACTTGCCTTCCTGTCGCGCGGCCCCTCTCTGTGCAATTTCATCCCGAGGCTCCGCCATCTGTCCTGGGTGCACCCTGGGGCACCCAATATGCAATGGGATCACTTATGTTTCAAATGTGAGCCTAACTATAACGTCCCTGTGACCTTTGTATTTTTAAGTGAATTTCTTTAGTTTTCTTAAGTTCTATTTCTTAACTATAACTTGCATGTAGCCTTTGGTTTTGTCAGTGAATTTCTATGTTTTTTTTTTAAATTGTAGTAATTTTCATTACTATACATAATTCCAACCTCCATTGCGCAGGACCTTTGGCCATGCGCAGCAGCAGTTGGCAGCAGGGCCTGGCCTGCAGCCAGGCCCTGAGGCCAACCCCCCAATAAGCACCCATCCTTGTGCTGTGCACGGCCTTCAGTCATGCATGGAGGGGTTGGCTTCAAGGCCAGAGCTGTAGCCAGACCCTGTGGCCAACCCCCCATACCACCCAACCCCCAATGCGCATGGCCCTTTCGCCGTGTGCAGCTGGAGTTGGCCACAGTCTGCCTCTTGGGGTGTGGGAGGGTGTTTCTGGGGGTGAGAGTGGATGTAAGAGTGTCTGTCTGGGTGTGAGAGTGAGTGCATTGATGTCTTGCGGGGTGCATCAGTGTCTGTATGTGTCTGTGAGGGCTTCAGTGGGTCTCTGAGTGGCTGTGTGAGAATCTGAGTGGGTCTGTGAGTGGGCGTGTGCGTGTCTGAGTGGGTCTGTGAGTGGGTGCATCAGGGTTTGAGTGGGTCTGTGAGTGGGTATGTGAGTGTCTAAGTGAGTCTGTGAGTGGGTACATAAGGGTCTAAGTAGGTGTGGGAGTAAGAGAAAGAGACTGAAAAAGAGAAATTGAGAAAGAGAACGAAAGAGAGTGAGAGGAACAGAGAGAGTTTATTAGGCTTTGATGAATGAGATACTTAGAATGAGATACTTCTGGACAAATTGCAATTTTTTTTAATTTATAAATGAAAAAGAGTGAGATCACCTTAAACTTTTGTAGTAAACAGAAATTAAAGAAGGAAAACTTCCACATGCACACCTGGAGTAGAACCTTCAACTTTTAGTATGAGTGTCCCTGACATTAATCTTTAGGCCATAGGTGATTCATTAATGTGATGCATTCAGACATACCTATGACAGTCAACACATGCATGTGATTGGAAAGAAACATGAATGCTCCATCACAAGGAAGGGTTAACAGTCAAAACACTAGTAAATAAACAAACACACTGCCTAACGATACTAGGATTGGAACCTTCAGCCTACTGTGTGACAGTACAAGACCATGATGACTAGGCCAGAAGTGGCTCTGTTCCGCTCTGCATCTTAACATAACTATAATATTCGTACCAAACATCTTGCTAGTTTAACTCTTTGATGTCATTGCATGTAGACCATTTCAATGACAATATTTTTCTCTCTCTCTTTTCCATCCCATTGTGTAATCTAAGAGGGAGAGAGAGAGAGATAGAAAGAGTGACCGGACCACCGGGGGAGCCTGGAGGACCCCACAAACCTAGCTGGCTCCCCATATCCTGTGGGAGCCGGCACTGCTCCCACATCAGGGAGCTGCATTAAATAGTAGCTTCCAGTCCAGCAGGAGCAATTGTTTCATCTCTTCTCCGCGCATGCACATTTACATGCAGGGAATTCAGATGAAAACTCCGCTTTCTGCAAGTCAGAGCTGTTTGCAGCTCTGACTTGCAGAATGGGGAATTATTTTGCTTTTGCTGGGTGGGAGCTGTCAGCACACAAAGTACAGCAGGTGTATGAGAAAGTGAGGTCCACAGGATTACTACGAGACACAATAAGAGAGGGTTCTTTGATAGTGGTACTCCTTAGACAAGGATAGGACCCAACTGATGTACGCTCAAACTGTCCCTTGTCCCTCCTAAATGTAGATGACAAGGTGTTTGGTAAAAATACTTACAGACTATTGCCTATCCAAAGGATTTTAGTTCATACAGACCAAAATAGTTTCATCACCGATAGGAGCACCTTTCTTAGCATATTTCAACTGCTGAGCTTGATGCCTGATGGTAAAGTGGACGTTGAGGATTGCCTAGTGGTATCCCTCAAATAGGCATTTATATGCTGTGCTGGCTATACTTCAAGGAGGGGCTCAAAGTCATTTTATTGGTCCTATATTTGTCAGCTGGATTGGAACATTATAAAATGTATTTGGCATGCGAGGTACAAAGCAGGGTTGTCATGTCTCCCCATTAGTATTTGCACTGGCCATGGAACCTCTAGCATGTAGGATCTGTTTAAGAGCCAAGGGTTGGAGTATGCAGACTTTTCAGAGATGGCATGTACTATCCCTATACACAGATGATGCATTGATTTATTTATGACAGGCATGGGAGTCCCTCCCAGACTTAATGGAGACACTTGAGGCATTTGGGGACATGTCTGGCCTGAAAGCCAATTGAAATACATAGGCCTTACCACTGAAAGCTCTAAACAAACCACAGAGGGGAATGGGTCTCAAACCAGGCTAGAATGGTACTATGACTTATTCAAATACCTTGCTGTACACATATACAATGCTAAGGCTGACAGTATAGATGGCAATCTGGGTAGGGCACTCACATCAATTAAATAGTCCATGGCATTTTGGAATGTCCTACTGTTCTCCCCAATAGGCCGGTGATGACAGCTAAAATGCTACAACATTTATTTGCAGCTTTACCAGTGCTCCTCTCTGCTTCCTTTTTAGAGCGCTCAATAGAGCATTGTTGGATTTATTATGGAGAAATGGCAGAAAGGGCGCCACCCTCTAAAAAATAGCATCCCCTGCAGGAGGGAGGCTTAGGTGCTCCTGACTTTGAGTTGACTATGCTGCAGCACAATTGCAATGACCAATGTAATGACTAGGTGCGGTCTCCTGTGGAGAAAGGGCACAAGTGAAAGAAACCCTCAGAGGTGACTCAATCCTGGCGTAGCTGTTTGCCCCGGCTGGTTGGACAGGTCTTGAGCCCTCTGTAATAAGCATGGCAAGAAAATAATGGTTTGAAAACCTGTACACATGCAGGCCTCTGGACCTATACAGTCCATCACTGTACTTGTGGGCAGTCCCTAAATTATGTAATGTCCAGTTGCAACATGAAATGGGGCTTAGAGACAGGCTAGGGTGAACCAGATTGAGGATCTTTATGCAGAAGGGGAGATTGTGCATGTTTCAAGACATACAGGACACATACAAAATAGGAGTGGGCGCCCTTTCAGGAGATTCTGCCATATGGCATGGCCAGAAGATTCATTACAGCTCTATTTAAACTCTTCTGCACATTGGTCTCCACAGTACGCACACTACACAAGGCCTCATGGGAGAAAAGTTTGGGAAGGAAAGAATCTGCTGAGCAGTGGCAGAAAATCAAGAGGCAGGTCAAACTGGTTTTACGGAACCTGAGATTCCAATAAATGCAATTCAATCATCTCCACCACGCGTACCTATGCCCGAAACATATACAGCATGTGCATGAGGGGGCATCCTTGGATTACACAAGATTCAGATAACCAGAGGCAAGGTTTTAAAATATGGTCTTGACATGCCCAAAGATAGGCCCGATATGGGAGAGTGAGACAGTGCCTGATTTGATTGACAAGGCTGTGTCGGGCATCACCGAACTGTGTCTACTCAGGCTGATCCCAAGGGCAAAAAAAAAAAAAACAAGTGAACTGATTCATTGATCTAGCCATATTGCTGTTTGGAGGTAGATAACAACGGTGTAGAAGGCCAGCCAGACATGGACAGTTGCCTATGTGACTAAGGTGGATAAGGATCTGGAATAACCCTGACCTTGGACTAAACCAAATCATTTTTAAAGATTTTCTGTCTTTGGAGAAGGGCTATAGTATTCCATGGCTCAGCTATATTAAGTTTACAAAGGGAAAGTTGAGCCGTTCAGAATTATATAGGTCCCCAGAAAGGGTTACAAAGAAGGATTTGGGCTCTGTCATAAAACATTTCCTCTTTTTAGTGCGTCTGAGAGAGAAGCTAGAGAGCTCTGTAAATCTTCAGATCTTGCATATATTTTATCAAAGTTTGTCCTTCAACTAAGCCTTAACTAGCAGTGGTCACAATTCCTCAACATTGTTTCATCTACCAAGATGTAGATTAAATCTTCTGCATTGGTTGCTTGCAGAACTTCAGGGGTGGAATAATGTTGCAGATTTCGGCCCCTGTATTTGTGACAGTTTTTCAGTGCAAGACCCCATGCATTTTGTTATGTTTTGTGATCATTATTCTTTGTTAAGACAACATATATTACTACTGTTAAGAGGGAAATGTTCTCTGCAAGATCTGCCCTATTGTATCTGCAGATGCTGTTGAGTGCATTGCATGTTTTAATGTAGCTAGCTTTTTAGTAGGGGCGGTCAGATCCAGAAAAAGATGACTTGCACTGGTGTTGGGTACTTTGATAAATTGATATTATCTGGTTCAGGTTTGTTAATATCATTACTGAGAACATGAATTCGATTTTTTACCTTTTTATCTTTTTTCAAGCAAATTATTTTAACATAATTTTACTTATACACTAGAAGTACTTTGCAACATTAATGGATATTATGCATTATTAATATTGTTTCTGTGTTTTATGGTTTTAATTAAGTGAACAATGAATATTCGACTGCCGGACTGATTGGCCTACGCAACTTACACCAATGGGTAAAGGCCAGAGGGTGGAGCCATTATTCAACACTGACAAAAGCGAGAGGGGAGACTGGATGACACAACATGAGATGGTTACATTCCTAACTTGGAAGTGAAGAACCACACCCGCTCACCTTGATAGCACAGGGTAGGATGGGACCCCAAAGGGAGATGAGGGTAGGACAGTCAAACAGAGGGTTTACATCATGGCTTAGACTGTAGTACAGATATGAGACCAAAATGGCCTTACCAGACAGTTGGTACATTTCACCTCAACATCAACTGCATGATCTCAACATGATACTCGCTCATTTGATAGGTACCTATCACATCTTAATCATCACCCCTGTGCTCAACATGACATGGTGCCATGGAAAACAGATAGAACAGCATGTACAATATGTAGAAGTGGAATAGTGTACCAATGCCAATGATTTCTCTATGTATTGTTGTGGATTGAACACAGATCCACATTGCAGACCTGTGTAATGTTTAATTTCAAAACTAAATAAAGAAATTAAAAAAATATGTTGAAGTCTGTTTAGTTTATTCTGTAATTTCTGGTGCTTTAATCCATGTTACTACAGTTTATTGACAGTCGGAGTGCTGCAGGTGCAAATGGCATGGTTGACAATCCAGGTAGTCATTCTATGGACAGAAGGTGTGTCATAATGTCCAGGGAGTCACATAGTGAGCAGTTATTTGTCAAATCCAGTGCCAGAGCAGACTTGGAATTCTTGCTTATAAAATATTTATTGTTTGATAGCAAATCATTGCAATTGAAAATGATTTAGTTATTCACTGAAGTCACCTACCTGTATGCTACTACCCACACCTACGAACCCACTTATCAAGGCACACTATGCATCTATCATATATTCTCACTCAGGGTGCCTAGCCATCCACCCAAACTCCCTCTAACACTAAAGCATTCATTCAAAATCTCATTATCCACCATTTATCACTTCACTCACATTTGAGAACATTCTGCTGCGTATCAGCACAAACCGATTTATTTTATGCCCCAAGAGGCAAACCATTTCTACAGCGCTGGGACTCAGCTTCCCCTTTTCCAAACCATGATGAGTGTCTGTCAGGCTGAAAAAAGGTTAGCCTAACAGATACGTACCACGTCAGGGTCATGCAGGCAGTCACTTTACATCCCCTAATGTGTAGGCGCCTGACAACCTGAGAAAATGTATGTAGGGCTGAATAATCACAGCACTGGGGGCACTGCCATTATTAGCTGACAAAGCCCTGTGAGGAATCTTCTTCTGCTGATAAGGGGGAGCATCACTGAGAGACTTAACCCTGGGTGCTTCAGATTTAATTCAAGAGGTGCCCAGGGCTGACTGACTGTCAGTTATGTCTCACACCACCCTTTCCCTACTTGTTGCAGAGTGAGATGTGATCAGCAAGTCCCACTGACCCCACCCCACTTTTTGATGAGTTAGTTAGGGCGTCCTCTCATTGACTGACCCATGTCGAAGTTAGCCAAATAGGGGAAGGGCTGCAATCTTCCACTTTTTTTATCTCTCTCCAAAGGCTCCAACACTATTGTGGGCCATCATGATTCTCCCTCACACTGGTCCTGCCTTCAGTGCCATGGCTTAGTAAGTGCCTTATTGAATATTTTGGTGCATGTGTGTATGTATGAATGCACATGTATTTGCATGTGTGTTCTGTGAATTGGTATATGCAAGTGTGTGTTTGTGAAAGGGTAGGTGTGAGAATGAGCAAACAGTCTTGCTTTTGAATAGATGAGTGTGAGTATGTGTGCTCATGTGTGCTTGTGAATTAATAGATGTGAATATGTGCACACATATGTGTGTGTGAATGAATGAGTGGATGTGAGTATGTGCACACATGTCCATTTTAATGGATGGGTATGAGTAGGTCTTCTTATGAACGAGTGGAAGTGGGTGTGAGCATGTGTGCCCCCACTACTACTCCTCTAAGTAACTGGCCACCACTGTAGGCACCTGCATCCATCCAACCATATAGTAGTTCTTGCATATAGTCACATGGCCATCAATCTATCCATGTCTCCAAACAGCATTCACTTGTGTCTTCATGTACTCATGTTTGTCTTACTGCATATGTGCCTATGAACAAATATGTGTAGCAATGTAAGGCAGTATGTGTGTTACATTTTCAGTTCCTGCACCCCTATGTATCACATAACATACAACTACTACAACAAAGAGCACATGCACTGAAAAAAGAGACCTATTGCTTGTGTGAATGTTTGTTGACAGTGACCTTACAACTGTTACCAGATGGAAACTGACCTTACAAATTGTGGTTCAATCTCCAATCTTGCAAACTTTGGCCCCCCTTATGACCCTGGCGGTGAGTGATAAAGTAGCGGTACTACCACCAACAGGCTGGCAGTAATTATCGTCAAATTATGACCATGGCAGAGAAAACTCCCATAGACAGCCAATGTACCACACCAACCGCCAGGGCGTTAACACCACTGACCACGGCGGTAGCCAACAACAGCCAGGTGGAAGTCAAAGTACTGCCCACCATATTTTGACTCTGCAATCTGCCAGGATTTCCAGGGCGGTATCAACCCCATCAAAAGCCTGGGAGAAACACATCACAGAAGAGCAAAGTCTCACCATCGGAGACACAGGGAAGAACAACGCTGCCATGAACCGGAACTTCAAGTCTTCCTGATGCTCATCTACATCATGCTCCACCTGGAACACCAACGCCGATGAAGACGATGAAGATGAGTACAGCCTAGCACACAAGGGAGGGAGGGAGGAAAATGAGAGTGACACACACACCATACACACAACCAGCTGCAGACGAAAAAACAATGGCACATGACACAAGGCATAATAATGCAAGGACAACAAGAATGCAGGAATGAGAATGTATTTATAAAAACAGCTACCAAATGAACCAATTGTACGAAAAATAGATATGTACAAATGTACACAAAGGGCCAATGCCCAGTCCAAAGTACTAAGGGCCCACATGGCCACAGGGCACAGTCCAAGGCCCAACTCGAATCCTGACTTCATCTGGACAGAACTCTGCAGGGGCATCAGTTTGCAAGTGGGCAGGCACCTCGGGGGGACGGGGGTGGGTGGGTACCTCAGCCGAATACTGGAACAAGCCCACTGGTTCTGGAGGGGGCTCCATGTCCATTTCTCACTGCTGGGGGGTGCAAGGCCACAGTCTCTCAGGTGGGAGACTTTCCCAATGGTTCTGGTTGGGGCTCCATGCCCATTTCTCTTTGGTGGGGAGTGCAAGGCAATAGTCTCTCTGGTGGGTGACTTTCCCACTGGTTCTGGATGGGGCTCCATGCCCATTTCTCTTTGCTGGGGAGTGTAATGCCACAGACCCTCAGGTGGGTGACTCTCCCACTGGTTCAGGTGGGTGACTTTCCCACTGGTTCTTGATGGGGCTCCATGCCCATTTCCCTTTGCTGGGTAGTGCAAGGCTACAGTCTCTCAGGTGGGTGACTTTCTCACTGGTTTTGGATGGGGCTCCATGCCCATTCCCCTTTGCTGGGTAGTGCAAGGCCACAGTCTCCCAGGTGGGTGACTTTCTCACTGGTTCTGGATGGGGCTCCATGCCCATTTCCCTTTGTTGGGGAGTGCAAGGTCACAGTCTCCCAGGTGGGGAACATGCCCACTGCTTCTAGATGGGGCTCCTTGTACAGCAGTCCCTGGAGGGTGGCCTCCATGGCTTCCACTGGTGGTGGTGACTGCACTGTGTTATCTGGAGGTAAGGGCTACACAGTGTCAGCAGGTGGTGGCTTTGGTGGTGTTACCCTGACAGCCTCTGCTGAAGGTGAGGGCTGCACTGTGTTGGCAGGTGGAGGTGCCTCCTTGGCAACCTCTGCTGGAGATGAGGGATGCAACGTGTTACCGCATGGTGGTGCCTCCTGGGCAGCCTCTGCTGAAGGTGAGGGATGCACTTCCTCAGCTGGCGGTGACAGCCCTGTGAAAACTGGTAGTGGTGGTGTCATCCTGACAGCCTACGCTGCAGTTGAAGGCTTCTTCCTCTTCATGGCAGGAGGTGTTGGATCTTTACCCTTCCTGGAAGGGGTTGAGGGATTCTTCCCCTTCATGGCAGGATGCACGGGCTCCTCAGCCTTCCTGGCAGGAGTTGAGACTCCTGGACGGACATGGAGGGGGGACAGACAAGGTGCGAGAGGACACAGGGGACGCGTGCATTGATGTTGTGGAGGTGTCTTCTAGTCAGGTGTGTGTGCCGCTTGGTGTGGTGATGCTGGTGGTGGATGTTGATGCAGTGCATGCAGGTGTGAGTGTGGACATGACTGCTGGGGGACAGGATAGTCATGGCACCTCCTCTCCGCTGACATTGGCTGGGGCACCTATGGGTATTTAGGTGATGTAGTATGCTTCATGTCTGTGACATCTACATCCCTGGCTTCCCCTGTATCATTGCTGTTCCCTCCCACCTTTGTTTGTGTATGTTGATCTGTTGTGGAATTGTTAGTTCCCCTATGCTGTGCATGCTGTGCATGCTGTGCATGCTTTAGTGATCGGTGTCCATTGAGGGCTTGGAGGGCTGTCCATGCATTGGTATGGCATGCAGGATTTGGCATTGGGGTTAGTCATATGTGTAGGTGCAGTGTGTGGGATGGAGTGGAGTGATGGGAGTAAGGGTGTGGGGGTGTGATGACATGCAGGTATGGGGGTGATAAGTAGTAAATGTTGACTCACCAGTGTCCAGTCCTCTGGCTACTCCAGCGAGTCCCTCAGGATGCAGTAATGCCATGTGTTGCTCCACCCATGCTGTGAGCTGTAGGGGAGGAGGTGGGGGTCCACCGCCAGTCCTCTGTATGGCGAGCTGGTGCTTGCTGCAATGGAACGTACCTTCACCCGTAGGTTTTTCCACCTCTTCCTGAGCATGGCGGTATGTACCACCAATGGTTTACCACAGTTGACTGTCCGCCGTGGTGATTAGTGGGTCATAATGTGGTGGGCATTGTTCTGTTGGCGTAATGGTATGGGTGTTGAGACCGCCACTTTACCACTGACCTTTGGACTGGCGGATTTGTATATGTGACTGTATTCTGTCGGATTGGTGTGTGTGTGTGTCATAATATGGGAAACGTATATTCACCACCCCAGCGGCATGTTGGTGGCCGTTACTGTGGCAGTAAGCAGGATTTACCACCAATGTCAGAATGATGGCCTTTTTGTTGTTTTCTGGAATTTGCATGGCTACCCCCTACAGTCTGGCTGTCATGCAGTTTGCAACAGTAGAACAATGAAATTACTTTTCACACAGACTCCAAAATTACTTGTACTGTGAATCAGGAGATGGAATGTGTGCTTACAAAATTGTCTGTTTATAGAAAACTTTGCTTTATCTTGGCGATTTTCTTAAGCCCTTTATTTTTTGGATACGTGCATTTTTCTACATTTTCTGTGATCTCTATATTACTATATACTCCCTTATAATGATATATGTCTAAAATATTTCCTTCGATTACGCTCATTACGTTCATGCTAATAATTACAAGCTTGTTTTTGCTGCAATTCAAACGTGTTAATACAGAAATACCATCTTTTTTTCTAAGCAAAGTGTGCATTTGTGGGTGATGGGAAACCACAAAATATAGAGATGCTGTGAAATATTGTTAAAATGTTACTAAGAAGGGAGGCAGTACTCGGTATATAGTAGTAACTCGCATCCTTGTGTTCAAGAATGACTGTTAGGCCTTCGAGTGTTCGGCCGACAACCACAAAGCAAGGAACCTTGACTCTAGTTTATTTGACACATGAACCACTCAATGTCAAAAGAGCCTTTACGTGCGCGAATAGGAATAGTTTACAACTTGCATAATTAATGAGCAGGCCGCAAACAGCCTTGCATTTACATAAGAAACATAAAGCAGTATGACTTAACGAAAATGTCTTTGAATGATGAAGGAATACTTTCTTTCACAAGCTTTCACCTCCACAAGAAAATGTGCTTCTCCTAATTTGTTTTGCCATAGAAAGCTGTCCAGGGAAGGTAGACTTCAGGATACTGTAAAACATTGCCACTAATGTATTAATACATTTGTATATGTGAGTTAATGGTCCCACTTTATTATAAATGACATCTTTAGAATAAGGGAAAGTGTTATTTCTGATGACAAATTACAGGAAGAAGTTTTTTGAATTTTAATAGACTGACATATCATTTTGACAAGCCCTGGAAATAAAAAAAAAGATGAATCAATATTTTCAAAAAGTATCCATTACAGAGCTCAATCGTTTCTGAGTGCATGTGTCATGGTTTAAAAATCGCAATAGATCTGTCTACTTCTCAGCAACTGTGTATTATTTCAGTTTAAAAAATATTTTTCATTTTGAACAGCGACTGTATATGGTTCCAGCAAACGCAAACGTTTTATTCGCTTAGCATTCATGCTAATCTATTACATTCCAGGTTGCAGCTCGTAATAAATGTAATGTTTATATGTTTTATTAAAAAATAGCTTGCCACATCACTTCATAACAAGTTTAAAGTTTATTTCTATTAGTATGTGCTTCATTTAAATATCACATTAATTAAATCTGCACCTTAAAGTTCATCTTCATTAAGCAATGCTCTTTTTACGAATGTTCCAGTACAATGGTGAGAATCTTTAGGGCACAAATGCTATAACAAGTCATACGATTTCTCAGAGGGTAATTTACCCACCACTAACAGAATGTGTTCAATTCGTGAAGAGGAATATAACTCAAAATTCTTTGCTTCAGTTCCTTCCTTTTCACCTAAGGTTAACAAAACAGGGACTTTATAACAATGCAATATTAAACATTAAGGGGCATATTTATACTCTGTTTGCACCGAATTAGTGTCATTTTTTTTTACTCTAATTCGGTGCAAAACTAACTCCATATTTATACTTGGCCCTGATTTAAACTTTTTTTGCACCGCATTAATGTCATTTTATGACACAGAAGTGGCGCAAACTTACAAAATATTGGCCCTTATTTATACTTTTTGCTGCAAAACTGCACTAACTCAGTTTTGCACCAAAAAGTTTAGCACCGGCTTGCACCATTTCTGTGCACCAGCCGGGCACCATATTTATGGAATGGTGCAAGCCGGTGCAAAGGGTAGGCTAGAGTTTTTAAAAATGACTTTAGTCGGGTGGGGCTGGCAGTATAGAAGAAGAGGGTTTAGCACCAAAAAATTGCTTTAGGCAGGTTAGAGTAAAAAAAAATGACTCTAACCAGATTAGCGTCATTTTATGGTGCTAAACCTACCATGCCACATGACTCTTGCCTTAGAAAAGGCAGGAGTCATGCCCACCACCCCAGTGGCCAGCACAGAGGACAGGGGTCCCCTGGGCATGGCCAGTGCACCCTGTGCCATGTATGGGGGCCCATTTTGGAGCCCCCTATGGCACTTTCAAAAATAAAATGCACTTACCTGTACTTACCTGGGATGGGGTCCCCCATCCTCGCAGTCCCTCTAGTGTGAGTGGGGTGCCCCTAGGGCCTAGGGAGGGCACCTCTGGGCTTATTCCATGGTGTTCCACCATGGAAATAGGGTCACAGGTCCCCTAACGCCTGCCCTGACCCAGGTCTTAAAAAATGGGGCAAAGCAAGCTTTGCCCCATTTTTTGACCCCTCCTCCCTCCCTTGCACCATTTGTACATGGGAGTATAAATATGGTGTTAAGGCCATAGAGTCATTTTTTTGCACGGGAACGCCTACCTTGCATCTCATTAAGGCAAGGTAGGTTTCCACTTCCAAAAAATGACTTTAACTCCATACATTTGGTGCTAGACGGGTCTAGCACCAAAGTATAAATATGGAGTTAGTTTTGCACTGAATTAGAGCAAAAAAAATTGATGCTAATTCAGTGCAAACAGAGTATAAATATTCCCCTTAGCGTCAAAAAATGATGCTAATCTGGTCAGAATCATTTATTTTGACTCAAAACTGCCTAACGTCATTTTTTTTTTAAGCTAGCCTACTCTTTGCACCTGCTTGCACCATTCCATAAATATGGTGCCCAGCTGGTGCTAAAAAATGGTGCAAGCCGGTGCAAAACTTTTTGGGGCAAAACTGCCTTAGTGCAGTTTTGCACCAAAAAGTATAAATAAGGCCCTAAACCTTTTGAGGTGTGTAACCCGGGAGTCCTTGATGCTCAAACCCAAGCATACCTCAGTTTGCAAAAGTAACATGAGTAAGGCAACGCGCAGACCCTGACACAGAGCTAAACTAGATTTTCTTCACTGATGTATTAACGAGGGTCTGTTTCTTCATTTGCCAATGCAATTGAATCAGTTCACACATCATTAGCATCTAGGACCATGGTTAAATGGAGGCTACTTCCTCTTAGGTAACCTACATTTATAGTCACAGAGGTATAAACAGACTGGTCACAGATATAGTTTCAAATTGTTCGCCAAATGTTTGTGGCTGGTCTGTTATTTTGAATTGCAATTTATGTATTAATAGGTCACACTACAAAATCTCCAGTCACAGGGGGTTTCAGAATGACCTGCAAAATGTTTTTAAAAGTCAAGCTGCTGTTTTTCAATCCTCATTGAGCACAAGGATGTGGCCTTCAAGGAACAGACCACCATGCCTGTGTTTGCATGCTCAAACAGGCTTTTGATTTTTAAAGCAACCCATGTTCCTTAAAGGAACAGAGATTAATTTTAAAAAAATGCTTCTCTCGACGTTCCCTGACATATTTATCAAATAGTAAACTGCCCAAATTAGACAACTTAAGCGTTGTGAATAGGTTTCTTTCAGAAAACAATGTGAAAGAAAATTATATTAAAGGTGCTTAACCCCTTCGCTGCCAGGCCTTTTCCTCTCAGGTGCCGGGCCTTTTTTTGGCTATTTGAAGCAGTTCGCGCTTAGGCCCTTATAACTTTTTGTCCCCATAAGCTACCCATGTCAAATTTGCATCCTTTTTTCCAACATCCTAAGGAGTCTAGAGATACCCAGAGTTTGTGGATTTCCCTGAAGGAGACCAAGAAATTAGCCAAAATAGAGCATACATTTCATTTTTTGAAAGAAAATGGGAAAAAGGGCTGCAGAAGAAGGCTTGTATTTTTTTCCCCAGAAAATGGCATCAACAAAGGGTTTGTGGTGCTAAAATCACCAGCATCCCAAGTTTCAGGAACAGGCAGACTTGAATCACAAAACCACATTTTTCAACACAATTTTGGCATTTTACTGGGACAAACCCCATTTTTACTATTTTTTGTACTGTTAGCCTCCGTTCCTGTTAGTGACAGAAACAGGTGTGAAAACAATGCTGAATCCCGGAAAGCTAAACATTTCTGAAAAGTAGACAAAATCTTGATTTCAGCAAGGGATTAATTTGTGTAGATCCTACAGGGTTTTCCTACAGAAACATAACAGCTGAAATAAATAAATATTAAAATTGAGGTGAAAAAACAGCCATTTTTCTTCACATTTTACTCTGTAACTTTTTACTGCGATGTCAGATTCTTGAAAGCAATATTCCGTTACGTCTGCTGAACTCCTCTGGTTGCTGAGATATATAGGGCTTGTAGGTTCATCAGGAACCCTAGGTATCCAAAGCCAATAAATGAGCTGCACCTTGCAATGGGTTTTCATTCTATACCTGGTACACAGCAATTCATTTGCTGAAATATAAAGAGTGAAAAATAGGTATCAAGAAAACCTTTGTATTTCCAAAATGGGCACAAGATAAGGTGTTGAGAAGCAGTGGTTATTTGCACATCTCTGAATTCTGGGGACCCATATTAGTGTGTGAATTACAGGGAATTTCTCAAAAAGATGTCCTTTTTACTCACCGTCTAACATTTGGATGTAAAAAATGTAGAGAACGACAATGGGCAATAACACTTGTTCTGCTAATCTGTATTCCCCTAAATCTCCTGATAAAAATGGTACCTCACTAGCATGGTTAGGCCTAATGCCCAGGACAGGAAACGCAACATGCACACGTCACATTTTACCAAAGAAAACGGACTTGTTTTTTGGAAAGTGCCTAGCTGTGGATTTTGGCCTCTAGCTTATTTGCCACCTTGGGAGACCTTCTAAACCTGTGCATTTTTTTAAACTAGACACTTTCGGGAATTCAGAATCAGGTGACTTGTAGGTCTCTCACTAGGTTCTCTTACCCAGAATCCTCTGAAAACCTTTACATTTGGCAAAAAAAATACTTTTTCATCACATTTCTGTGACAGAGAGTTCTGGAATCTGAGAGGCGCCACAAATTTCCTCCTACCCTGCGTTCCTCCAAGTCTCCTGATAAAAATGGTAATTCACTTGTGTGGGTAGGGCTAGTGCCCGCAACAGGAAATGTCCCAAAACACAATGTGGACACATCACATTTTCCCAAAGAAATCAGAGCTGTTTATTGCAAAGTGCCTAGCTGTGGATTTTGGCCTCCAACCCAGCCGGCACCTAGGGAAACCTACCAAACCTGTGCATTTTTTAAAACTAGACACCTAGGGGAATCCAAGATGGGGTGACTTGTGGGGCTCTTACCAAGTTCTTTTACCCAGAATCCTTTGCAAACCTCAAAATGTGGCAAAAAACACTTTTTCCTCACATTTCGGTGACACAAAGTTCTGAAATCTGAGAGGAGCCACAAATGTCATCCTACCCAGCATTCCCCCAAGTCTCCTGATAAAAATGGTACCTCACTTGTGTGGGTAGGCTTAGTGACCGCAACTTTAAAAGATTTCTTTGCACCATTTTTTGTGGTATTTTCAATGCCTGCTCAGAGCAGGTGTTAAAAGGGGGCACACCATTGTTTACAGTGGGCACCTATGTACTGTTCAGGGTTAGCCCTAAAATGTTAGCGCTAACCCTGAACAGTACATCAATAGTGTCAATAATTCTGATGCTATTGCCCCTACCCTGCGCCATAGTGCGCTGTATTTTAAATACGGTGCACACATGGTGGCAGCAGGGGGGTATTAAGGAGCGCAAGGAAAGTGGTCCTGCACTGGGTGGCGCAACACATATCTTAAATCTGCCCCTATGTGTTTAAATTTATTTTCTGTTTCTGTAATACACAGCAGCTGCTATTGTTTAGCTGTTATTCTCCTTTTGATGTGTCATCTCTGCTCACAACAGCTCGGTCGGTGGATGGGCCCTGTTAGAAATTGGGTCTCTACTTGGCAGAAGTATTCACCTTTGTCCAAATAGGGACCACAATCCCAGTCAGGGTAAGTTACACACAATTCAAATTATCCTGTGCCCACCCTCTAGTGTCTTGGCACTGAGCAGTCAGGCTTAACGTAGAAGGCAATTTGTAAAGTATTTGTTCAATAAATCATACATTAACACAGTGAAAAAAACACCACACAGGTTTAGAAAAATATGTGATATTTATCTGGTTAAATTAAGGATATCACTTTTGTAAGTTTGAACAGAGTCTTAAATCTTAGACATCAACCGTTGTCTCTTGATAGAACAAAGTACCTGGTTTATGTAAAAAATAACATGCACGGAGACCGCGGAGGATGAGATGCATGGAAAAACCGGGTGTGCATCGGAATTTCGAAATGCAGCACAGACAATGCGTTGTTTCTTTCTGTGCTGTAAGGGGCTTGGTGTCGATTTCCGGCATGCAGTCTGGGTTCCTCACTGCAATACACATTTCTCTTTGATGCCCAGGGCCGAAGCGTGGAAATCGATCCGGTAGGCTGTGTGTTGAATCTCTGGCTGCAAGGCAGGAGCTGCATCAATTCTTCACTGTGGAAGTCAGGCCGCGTCGTTCCAGCTCGGCAATGAACCAATTTTCTTGTCGCCAGTCAGGCTGTGCATCATTTCCGGCAGGCTATGCATAGATTTTTGACGCACAAGAAGTTCCTTGAAGAGGTGAAGTCTTTTTGGCCCTGAGACTTCAGAAAACAGGAGGCAAGCTCAATTCAAGCCATCGGAGAGCACTTCTCAGCAAAGTCAGAGGGCAGCAGGACAACAGAAGGGCAGTAGTCCTTCACAGCAAAGCAGTCCAGATGAGTCCTTTGGGCAGCCAGGCAGCTCCACTTGAAAGGTTTCAGGTTCAGGTTCAGAAGTGTCTGAGTTGGTGCAGTAAGAGACCCAATTGATATACCCAAAAATGCCTTTGAAGTGGGGGAGACTTCAATGAGTGGTTTTGAAGTGTACAAAGTCCCCTTTCAATACAGGTCTGTCTGCCAGGGTCCAAGTAGGGGGGTTTGGCAGTCCATTGTGTGAGGGCAGGCCACTAGCCTTTGAAATGTAAGTTTCAAGCCCCCCACCCTCCCAGCCCAGGCAGTCCCATTCAGTATGCAGATGAGTGCGGGTGTGACTGCGTATACTGTGTTTGTGGTTGTCTAGGTGAAATGCACAAGGGAGCTGTCAATCAGCCCAGCCCAAACGTGGATTGGAGACAGGTTGTAATGCAAAGATGGATTTTAAGTGCAGAGAAATGCTCACTTTCTAAAAGTGGCATTTCTAAAATAGAAATACAAAATCCAACCTCACCAATAAGCAGGATTTTCTATTACCATTCTGGCCATACTAATTATGACCTGGTTACCCCTTTCTGATCATGATCTACCACTCAAACATCATATGAGGGTAGACCTAATGCTAACCTATGAAAGAAGCAGGCCTCACACTAGTGGAAAACGAATTGAGGAGTTTTCCACTAGCAGGACATAGAAGACACACATGTACATGTCCTCCCTTTTACCTACATAGCACCCTGCCCTATGGTTTACATAGGGCCTATCTTAGGGGTGACCTATATGTAGAATAGGGGGAGTTTAGGGCTTGCAAGTACTTTTAAATGCCAAGTCGAAGTGGCAGTGAAACTGAACACCGAGGCCTTGCAATGGCAGGCCTGAGAAATGGTTATGGGGCTACTTATGTGGGTGGTGCAACCAGTGCTGCAGGCCCACAAGTAACATTCAATTTACAGGCCCTGGGCACATGTAGTGCACTTTAATAGGGACTTACAAGTAAATCGAATATGCCAATTGTGAATGAACCAATGTTACCATGTTTAAGGGAGAGAGTATATGTACTTTACCACTGGTTACCACTGGTTACCAGTGGTAAAGTGTGCAGAGTCCTAAAACCGGCAAAACAGTGTAAAAAAACAGTGTCAGAAAAGTGGAGGGAGGTAGGCAGGCAAAGAGTTGGGGGATGACCACCCTAAGGCTGTCAGGTCTAACAGGCCCCTTTTGAGATGTAGAAGCCTGGGGGGCCCTTGCACTGCTGTGCCTGCAGTACCTTATATTAAGCCCCTGAATGAAGATGACGCTCTATGGCAACAGACCTTTTGGCACTGATGCCTAAGGTCAGGAGCGGCTCGCGGCATGAGGCTGGGCGGGGCAGCCACCACTATGCAGCTCCTCTTTCCTTCACCACAGGCTGCTGGCACAGACTCCTAGCCTGCCCTGCGGCTAATCTTAACGCTGCTGTCATGCTGCTGGCAGCATGACAGCAGCGTTCAGATTGGTCAGAGTGCCCAGCCAGGGCGCTCCCAGGCAGACAGGGAGAGTCTGCCTGCTCTCTCCAACTCGGCACTGCGTTGCTGGGTTGGACAGAGCTTAGTGCACATGTATGTTCGGCCGGACTGAGACGGCCAGCCGCACATAGATGCATACTGAGGGGAGTGCTGAGAACTCCCCCTCTATGCTCGTCACAGCCCGTGGCCCTACCCCTTCTATAATAAATTGGTAATAAACATAGTTTATTATCGCTTTATTGCAGAAGTTTGGCAGCTGCTGCTGCTGGCGGGGGACAAAGCTTTTCTGCCCTAGCAGAGAAGCTACACCTACCTTTATTGAAGTTTCATAGTCACTAACTGCCATACAGAGGAATTTCCTAGTCACTAAGGGCATGCTTATCTAGTACTTTGAATATTTTCATCCGAATAAAAAAAACATACCAAGCAAGAGAATGTAAATGAAAAACATTTTATTGGGTAATAATAACACAGGTAATTTAACTTTTGGAAACGTGAAAACTGCAGTATTAAGTGGTATTTCATGACAAATTACTTTTATGAATGTTATTATTCAAAGTCATTGAAATAGTGTTTTCATTGTCATTATTATTGCCGTTAACATAACAGATATCCCTGACCTAGAAAGCATGATGTCACGAAAGATGTGATGTGATTGTCAATTGATGGATTTTTTTTATTCACAAGCCTCTCTTTCTATTACCATTTCTGCCAAAATATTCAAGCTTTGGGATAGGCTAAACAGTATAACGTACAAATTGAAAATCGACTAATTTATTATATTTTGCTGCCTGAACCAAAGGGCTGTATTTATCAGAGGTTTTGTGTCACCGTCCTGGCTTGGTAAACCTGGAGTAAAGCAAGGCTGTGCAGATTATTACTTTGCCGTGGGAAGGCTTTCAATGGGTGTAGAACGGGTGTTCCCACCCATTTACTAATAGGTTTTGGTGCATGCCTGGATTTACCATGAGTGGTAGAGCTGAGAATGCGTCAAAGTGCTGTGCCTTCCACGGGGAGGCGTAACAAAGAGAAATATCTTTACTTCTCCTTGTTTTTTCCTCTTTTTACATGTGCAGTATTCCAGCATACATAGAAAGAGGAAAAAGTCTCAAAGTATTCTTTTTGTGCAGGAAGGCACCCCTTCCTACAAAAAAACAATCCTGCCTGCAATGCAGGCCCCCTTGTACAATGGTACAAGTGTGCCTGCGTTGACGCTAAGCAGCCAAAAGTGTGCCAGTGCAAGGAGAGAGCGGGAATCCACCATATCTTGACAGATAAGGCACATTCCTGACGTCTCCCTTCAAGGAGCCAGCAAGCAAGGTGTCTTGCTCCAGAGCAGGAAAAAGTGATAAATATGGCCCAAAGTATTTTTTAAACGTACTCCTGTTGATCAGATGAAGCTGTGAGCAATCACCCACCGAGTGAATATTGTTTTACTTGCATCGTCCTTGTTTAATGTGGACAAAGACCATCCTTTTCTGATGCAGGTTTTCCAACTTCTCATAATAGCATTAGAAAGATACAAACAATAGTATGAGTGGGGTAAAAAGAAAGAAGAGTGAATAACGCTGTCTAGTGCTTTTTCTTTTCTGCTGAATGCAGCTCCACAGGCCTCACCAAGCAGAAAGACACAATATGGCTCCCGTGCTCGATCAGACTGTTGAGCCCGAAAGGCAGAACTGAAACCCAGTGAGAAATCTGGCGTAAAGACTCCCCGAAGGCATCATTTGGGGAGCCTTTTTTCTGCAAAACTCGCAGGTTAGATATCACCCCAGAAGCAGTGCTGACGCAGACAGTTGAAACAGTATCAGCTCTGCCAGCCTGCACCTGCCAGTGGAACAGTGCCGAATGCCAACGTAACTTGGTACCAACTTCAAGCACATATCTATGCGGTTTTTAAATGATTTGACAAGACTATGAGTGCTACTACAAATCGCTTGGAGCTGTTTCTTTCAACATACGTATAATATTTTGAGTTGCTTTGCAAAAGCTAAAATGGCAAATTATATAATCCACGTTCAGTTTTTATTACATCTTTTTTATTCCTAGAAAAGCTGGATATTTCAAATGAAACACATATTTAGGTTTTCATTAGTTCCTATATGATTTTTTTATTTAAAAAAAATCCTTAGTGTATGTTAACATTGAGGCCCATATTTATACTTTTTGACGCAAAACTGCGCCAACGCAGTTTTGCGTCAAAAAAATTAGCGCCGGCTAACGCCATTCTGAAGCACCATGCGGGCGCCGTATTTATTGAATGACGTTAGCCGGCGTTAGCCGCCGGCGCCGTCTGGTGTGCGTTAAAAAAAACGACGTACACCAGGCAGCGCCGGCGTAGGGGGATATGGAGCTTGGGCGTCAAGAAATGGGGCAAGTCAGGTTGAGGCAATTTTTTCGCCTCAACCCAATTTGCGCCATTTTTTTTCACTCCCAACCCCCATAGAAATGACTCCTGTCTTAGCAAAGACAGGAGTCATGCCCCCTTGCCCAATGGCCATGCCCAGGGGACTTCTGTCCCCTGGGCATGGTCATTGGGCATAGTGGCATGTAGGGGGGCACAAATCAGGCCCCCCTATGCCACAAAAAAATAAAAATAAAACACTTACCTGAACTTACCTTAATGTCCCTGGGATGGGTCCCTCCAGCCTTGGGTGTCCTCCTGGGGTGGGCATGGGTGACAGGGGGTGTCCCTGGGGGCATGGGGGGGCACCTCTGGGCCCCTTCAGAGCCCACAGGTCCCTTAACGCCTGCCTTTTGCAGGCGCTAAAAAACGGCGCAAAAGCGGGCGTACGTAATTTTTTTTGACCCGCCCACTCCCGGGCGTGAATCACGCCCGGGAGTATAAATCCCACGCACATGCCTCGGAGTCGATTTTTTAGACGGGAACGCCTACCTTGCATATAATTAACGCAAAGTAGGTGTCCACGCAAAAAAATGACGCTAACTCCATGGACTTTGGCGCTAGACGCGTCTAACGCCAAAGTATAAATATGGAGTTAGTTTTGCGTCGAAATTGCGTCAAAAAAAACAACGCAATTTCGGCGCAAACAGAGTATAAATATGCCCCTTAATTTACATTATAAATTGTGTGCGCTATTTTGGAAGGCTCATTGCGAAGCGAAAGTAAAGGCAGTACTCCTCCTATATGATAGTATGAAAACTCAGGGGCATATTTATGAAAAGTGGCGCTGCACCTAGTGCAGCATCACTTTTCTTGTGCCCCCCAGCGCCCCGTAATGCCACCGTGTGTGTGCCATATTTAATATATGGCGCACCATGGCGGTAGTTAGGGAAATTGCGTCAGAATTTTTGACACTAGTTTGGTGCTTTGTAGGATTAGCATCAAATATTTAGAAGCTAATCCTGAAAAGCAGGAAGAGGCACAAAAAAAAATGACGCAAAGAAATCCCTTAGATTTCTTTGCACCATTTTTTCTGCAACCTTAACAGTGAAAGCCCCCTTGGCAGACATGATGCCTGGCAAAGGTATAATGTAGCACAAAGGGTTACAAATTGGCGCAATGCATGCATTGCTCCATTGTGTAAGTATGGTGCAGTGTTTTAGGCCATCTAACGCTACATTAGCATAAAAAAGTACGCTAATGTGTCATCAGAATGGCGCCAGGCTCTCTTAAATCTGGGCCTCAGTGTATTTAAGTAGACTAGTATTTTTTCTGAGTCGATTAGTTTTGAAAACAAGCATTGACCAACGCCTATTAGTCTCGCTTTGCCAATGCTTTTCGATCTCTGCTATTTACCAGTGCAGGATGCTTTCAAATTTGCACTAGGAATGGCAAAACCAATAACAGTACCCAGCCATCAGCCATCTCAAAAGTGAATTTCCAATACTTTAAAGATGGCTCTATAAAGTTTTGAAAATATTTTAGACTATCAAGATGGTTGCTGCATTGCATCACATCACGTTGCATCACACAACATTGCAGCCACCTGTAGAGTGTAGAAAACACACGTTTAAGATGGTATATTGTCTTATTGTGCGGTCTTTGCCAATGCCCGAACATTTCAAAATTAGCTGGAATAGGTAGAGCTAACAGTGATGGGCACCATGGTGAGGTAGAGCTGTTGCAGTGTAAGGGCAGTAGGAGAGGAGTGGGTTTAAGAGAGAAAGGGGTGGGGGGGGAAGAGAGAGAGAGAGAGAGACAGAGAGAGACAGCCACAGCAGTGGTCAGTATCAAACTTGGTGGAAAACCTTAGGATTTGGTAGGGACTGTAAATACGAAAGAGGCCGGTTGTGTTGTGAAATTAATGTCTAGGTGAAACAAAAACATCCTAGCGTAACAATTATAAAACCCACAAAAAAAAGTAAAGTGGACACAGGTTTGTAGGGACGGCTCATCACAGGGACAGGTCTGGATTTCCTTTCGGGTATACTGATCCAAAGGAAAGGAAGGTTGACACCTGACCAGACCCAGATTGAACCTAGTGAAGAGAGGGCTATCCCTGGCCCTCAGTACCCTCACTAAATATGGCTCCATACCCAGAGGTGATTGTACCAACACATACTCTTTATTTGCAGGTTTATGCAGTTCGCTGCCCCCCTCTCCTTAACCAGGAGTTCATTGAAAGAATCTTTGAGCCATTTTTCTGTCCGTCACCCTGAGGTGGCCAGGTGAGGTAAATATATCCGGTCTGCCCAGTGTATAACACGTGACCCTCACGTCTCTTATCCACAGGATGCAAGGGCCCCTAGCACACCAAGGCAATCTAGAATGGTGTCTGTATTCAGCAAGGCCTCCTGGTTTCCCCAAAGGGAGCACCATAACATCAGGGGCGCCAGTTAAATGGCATCTTCCACAAAGACTGCTACATTTCTTCATGAATGGCTTAGCTAGAAGCCCCTCAGGACATGCCAACTAGACATCTGCAGATCTTATTCTCCTCAGTTTTGAGGCACCTGATGACTTTAAACCCTCCCACAAACCACCACTACCATAGGTGAGGGGCAGGATGCATTTCCTGGCATAGATCTCAACTAACTCCATCACTGACTTAATCTCTATATTAGACACCAAAGCAAAGAGAAAACCAGCAGTGCTGCAATACTTCAGTCTTTGATTCTAACAGGGTCCCCAGGACCCAAAGGAGTCAAAAGTGGCTCCCAAGTAAGGACATTTGTGAGTTAGGTACAAAGGTGGTACCCTGAAGTACAAAATGGCAAGATTTCACTTGCTTCTGCACACATAGGGGGTCATTCTGACCCCGGCGGGCGGCGGGAGCCGCCCGCCTGGAGGGAACCGCCAGAATACCGCTGCGCGGTCAAAAGACCGCTGCGGGTATTCTGGGTTTCCCACTGGGCTGGCGGGCGACCGCCAAAAGGCCGCCCGCCAGCCCAGTGGGAAACACCCCTCCATGAGGATGCCGGCTCCGAATGGAGCCGGCGGAGTGGAGGATGTGCGACGGGTGCAGTGGCACCCGTCGCGTATTTCAGTGTCTGCAAAGCAGACACTGAAATACAAAGTGGGGCCCTCTTACGGGGGCCCTTGCAGTGCCCATGCCATTGGCATGGGCACTGCAGGGGCCCCCAGGGGCCCCACGACACCCCTCACCGCCATCCTGTTCCTGGCGGGTGGAACCGCCAGGAACAGGATGGCGGTGAGGGGGTCGGAATCCCCCATGGCGGCGCAGCAAGCTGCGCCGCCATGGGGGATTCCCAGGGCAGCGGAAAACCGGCGGGACACCGCCGGTTTTCCTGTTCTGACCGCGGCCAAACCGCCGCGGTCAGAATGCCCTGCGGGGCACCGCCAGCCTGTTGGCGGTGCTCCCGCCGACCCCGGCCCCGGCGGTCCTTGACCGCCGGGGTCGGAATGACCCCCATAGTATCACAAACGTTTTAGACTGATTTGTGCACATTCCCAGAATACTCTAAAATTGGTAAAAGTATTCAATAAGGCCATTTGTTGTTTGAGATATTAAAACAGCATCATTTGCATATAAAACTATGGGGATACATCTGCCCTTGACAGTTGGAGGGTCCCCACCCCAACCGCCAGAGCTGCCTCCAGCCAATTAATATATAAAGGAAATAAAACGGGGGCAAGAATGCACCCCTACTACACCCCATGCTCCAAACTAAAACTCCTGGTGTATTCACCTCACTTCCCAAATCTAACCCAAACACTCAGATCATAATGGAGAACACGTAAAAAAAACACCGGGCTTGGGTCAAGTCCCAGGGAAACAAGAACCTCCCAAAATTTGGACATGACAACACTTTTAAAAAGCACTTGCCTGGTACATAAAAGCAGGATTCAGAGTGACATTCTTGGCCATAGTATATTTGTTAACCGGGAGGTAAAGGTTTAATCATTGCTCTTGAGTTCCCAGCTAAGATCCTAAGCCATACTGAACATCAGCAATTATGTTATTTCCTCTAGCCCAGGACAGGATCCAATCCGAAATGACACTACTGATCATCTGACAGTGGAATCAAGAAGAGAGATGGGTCTATAGCAACAAGGGGAAACCCTAGCTCCCTTCTTGAAAATGGGGACTATAATGGTGAAATGCTAAGTCCTGGGCAGCCCCACCTGCAGGCTGTATTGGCAAAGTTAGTTAGAATTGGGTTTCAGACAGCTACCTCCAGTTTACATATGTCCATAGGGACTCAGCCAGGCCCCAGGGCTTTATGCGTGGGGCTATTATGAATCTCTACAGCCATTTTCTCGAATACGAACTCTATATTAAGTGGAAAAGGGGTAGGGGCACTGCAGGCTCAGAACAATCATCTGAGTGGTAAACCTGTTTAAAATGTGAGACCAAGGAATTTGAATGAATAATGTTAACAGTCAGTGAGACTCAACATTAGATTACTGAACGTGATTAACCAACTGCCAAAAAAAGTCCAGAGTTACCTGACCTACAAGACAAAGTTCCCCAAGACTCCTTCTTGAGTTCTGGATTCCTTCTATGAACTGCTAGCTGATAAGCCCTTCTGTAGGTCGCAGCCTCATCTTTGGCCTACCGGATAGTTTTCATGGCCTGCATTAAATATCTATTGGCCACCCTACAGTTCTTATGAAACCAGAAGAGGTCTTGATGCTTGAAAGGGAGGACCAGCCTTTTTAGAATGTCTTTTGAAGGTAGTCTCAAAAAGGTCAAAGACATCAGTGCTACTAGCTAAGGGATAGGATAAATGCAGACAATCAAGGATCCTATCCAGGTGTTCAGTACAGAGCCTACTCATGACCTCACCTATATCAACTGACTTCCAGGCCAAACTCAACCCATCCCCACTTGGCTGCAAATGAGACTCACTCCCCCACAGCAGTCTCCAGTGCACCAGGCTTTGGGAAGGAAAAAGTGACAACAAGCAGGTTATGATCACTAAATGAACAGGGGATAACTTTGCCCTCACTCTTTTGGTCAAGGAATCCCCCGCTAACTAAAATATAATCAGTAATGGAGGAGCCTACACCTCCAACAAAAGTAGGGGTTGATAACCAGTGGGGACCAGCCAGCTCAAATGCATTACACAGGTTGAACCTAACCAGATAAAAAGTAAGCTGCTGTCCTCTATTATCATTAGGCAAAAACACTGCTTTAGTGGTGTTCAGAGCTGGTGAAAAAGCCTCCAGATCAAGACCCCCAAGAGCCCCTGAACCCAGTTTAGCTTAAACATCTTCTGCGAGGATAATAAATACACCTCCATCTTGAGAAAGATGACTACATTCTAATTCACAGATAAACTCAAAAAGGGCACTAAAATTAGGGTTTGGCCTAGAGGAGAAGTTATCATTATAAAAGTTAGCTAAACAAATGTAAACAACTTTGACCACTTAAAAAGGCTTGAATTACAATATTGTGTGTGGGGACTGGGATAAAGACACAAACAAGAGAAACTTTGAACCATACAGCAAGACCCATCCGAGCCCTGCCCATTCCAGATGAGACAGCAGGGACAGAATGACAGATAAAACCATCAGAAAAAAGTTCCCTTTAGGACAAAGTCTCTTGTGAGATCACAATGTCACAAAGAGAAACAAAGTCAAGCCAAGATGTTCCCCAAATTTTGTCTGGGAAGCCCATCATATTTCTGCTCAACATTTTGACCCCATGGATAGGGTCCGGTCAGGTAATTACGGGCACCATACCAGCGTCCATTTTTTGTTGCAAGACTGGTGTGGGGTGAGGTGCGATATTCCTTCATGGAGCATCCAAATTGGGTCTGTTGGCAGAGCAGGCCAACGCCCCTGGGCCGGACAGTCTGGGTAACGAGGACCAACTCTCATTACAACAGAAATCAGCCAAGGCTGCAAAGTGATTCGTAACAGCTACCAAAAGTGGGCGTTTGATATTAAAATGTCAAAGGACAACACCCTTGGGAATCCACCCCTGACACCCCTCAGCCTGTGAAAAAAAAACAAAGAGGACTTTTACATTGCTCTGCTAAACAAGCCCCATATACATGGCACAACACAACTCCTCAAACATGGATGATTTGGCAAAATTGACAACAACACAGTCCCCTTTCCAATTCCTTGCTGGTCGTCCCAATCTAAGGAACTGTGTATGCATATAAAGCCTTAGGAAACACAGGCAAAAGACAAGCTGACATTGCAGATTTTAAAACATCAATAAAGGAATTGGACTTGATACACTGTTAGATGTAGAGTCAGTATTACCAGAGGGCTAAGCTGCTGGACAGAGAGAGGGACCGTAGATCGGGCTGTTTACCTCTCTGTTTACATTATCACCAGGAGGAGTGGCTGTTGGTTGAAGGGGGTGGAGAAATATCACAAACGTAGAGCTGAGCAGGCCCTGTAACAAATGTATTGAAATCCTCAGTACCTCCACATAATAAGCCCTGATGGGGCCAACTGAGCCCTCAGAGAAGTGGAGACGGGCAGGCCTGTGTTGTCAGTAACAAGAGACTAGGCCTCATTGCGAGTCTAGTGGCCACTAGACTGCCAGACTCGCCATGTCCGACCACCACATTATGTCTTTGGCAGTCAGACCGCCAGGGTACCGCCATCTCCACTGGGATAGGTGATTGTGATGGGCTGATGGTAAGGAAGGTCGGAATCAGCAGGACGGCGCTAAAGTCAGCACTGTCCTGCTGATTACAAACTGGTTCGTTGCCAGCTTTTTCATGGTTGTTTCACCACTATGAAAAGGCTAGTGGAGAACAGGTGCAGGTGGCCACTAGGGGGGACTGCACTGCCCAAGCACTTGGCATGGGCAGTGCAGGGGTACCCCAGCCCAGCACCCTTTATAATGCTCTTTGTCTGCTCTGCAGACATTGAGCTTTGCAAGGCTGCTGATGCACCCTGGGGTTGTCAGCATTGCCGACGGTTCAATTATGAGCGGGTGACAATGCTGCTGCTACTTTTCCACTGGGCTCACTGGCTGAAACCTTGGTTTCCTCTTGTCAGCCTAGAAGAAAAGTCACAAGAGGTCTGGTGGGGGTGTCATCAGTAAGGCAACAACCTCCCCACCAGAAGTTACAAACTCATAATCGTCCCCACAATCTCCTCCCCACAAGCTGTATCTCTTTGTCTATAACTCCAACAGCCCTTTCAAGAAAGTCATCCATGGTAGTGTTTCTGGCAGAATGTTTGACTGCAACGTGGTTTGAAGAACCCAGATTACTCTTACCCATCGTGGGACATTGCCGAAAGCTCCACACCACCAAACAGTCCTCACAAAGTAACAAAAACTCAGGTGATGGACATAATATTGAGTCCACAAATATCCGGCTACACACATATTGTTCCCCTATACATATAATGATAAGTACAAAAATATCGAAAAAAATGGTTTCACACTAATATTGTAAAAAAATTAAACAAAAATATTGATTTCCAGTAAAAAGACGGCACAAAAGAGTTAGGGCCAGATGCAGGAAACACTTTGCGACTCGCAAACGGCAAAATCTGCCGTTTGCGACTTGCAAATGCGTGTTTCCAATGCAGAAATGCATTCTGCGAGTTGGGACCGACTCGCAAAATGCATTTCAGAATCGCAAATAGGAAGGGGTGTTCCCTTCCTATTTGCGATTCCTAGTGGTATGCAATACCATTTGCGACCGCATATGTGGTCGCAAATGGTGTTGCAGTTACCATCCACTTGAAGTGGATGGTAACCCACTCGCAAATTGGAAGGGGTCCCCATGGGACCCCTTCCCCTTTGTGAATGGACCACAAACAATTTTTTCAGGGTAGGTAGTGGTCCAAGGGACCACTACCTGCCCTGAAAAAATACCGAAACTAAAGGTTTCGGATTTTTTTTTAAGTGCAGCTTGTTTTCCTTTAAGGAAAACGGGCTACACTTACAAAAAAAAAACTGCTTTATTTAAAAGCAGTCACGAACATGGAGGTCTGCTGACTATAGCAGGCCTCCATGTTTGCGAGTGCCCATAGTCGGTATAGGGCCGCAATTTGCGACCCACCTCATTAATATTAATGAGGTGGGTCATTGCGACCCCATACCGACTCTCAGAGGGTTTCTGAGACACCGTTCTGCATAACATTTTGCGAGTTGCAAATAGCGAGTCGCTATGACTCGCTATTTGCAAGTTGCAAAATGTTTCTTTGCTACATCTGGCCCTAAATGTTAAATATTTTAACATAATACAGGAATCTAATTTATATTCAATAAATGTAAGCAATGTTTATTGTTAAAAATATTTACTTCTGTAAACATGCACACATGTATACATATATATACAGATATATAATATTCCACTAATGTTTAAATATATATATTACCTTAATTGTTTGTGCTTTTTCCAGTGTATTAGTATAAAAACATGCAGCAATAGGGAAAGGGTTGGAATCAGGAGGGGTAAAATTTGCTATTCCAACTCCAGTCTGTGCTACTGCAGGGAAAGTGCTGGACTCAGGAGGGGTAAAATTTATTATTCCCACTCCAGTCCATGCAACGCTAGGGAAAGCGTTGGATTCTGTGTGGCTCATATTTACTATTCCGAATCCAGTCTGTGAAACAGTAGGGAAAGAGTTGGACCTAGCAGGGGTAAAACTTACTGTTCCTACTCTAGTCTGTGCAACAGTAGGGAAAGTGTTGGACTCAGAAGGGGTAACATTTACTAATCCCACTCTAGTCTGTGCAACAGTATGGAAAGTGTTGGATTCAGGCGGGGTAAACTGTACTGTTCCTACTCCAGTCTGTGCAACATTAGGGAATGTGTTTGAGTTCAGACAGGTAAAATTTACCATTCCCACTCCAGTCTGTATAACAGTAGGAAAAGTGTTGGACTCAGGAGGGATAAAATTTACTATTCCCACTCTAGTCTGGCAATAGTAGAGAAAGCATTGGACTTCAGAGGGGTAAAATGTACTATTCCCATTCCAGTCTATGCAACAGTGGGAAAAGCGTTTGACTCCAGAGTGGCAACATTTACTCTTCACAGTCTAGTCTGTGCAACAGTACAGAAAGCGTTGGACTCCGATGGGGTCAAATTTACTAATCCCACACTAGTCTATTCAACAGGAGGAAAAGCATTGGGAACTAGAAAGTAGTTCGCTTAAAACACATAACATAATTTGATAACTACATAATATAATATGAAAATTATATACACAAATGTAAACAATATTTACACATTTTCCATAATTATTAAAATGTTTTAAAAATTAATATCAAGTAAACAAATGTTATTATTTGATTATTTAATTTAATTCCGATGCTGTGTTCCTACAAACCTAGCATCCCAATAAAAAATATAATTAAATAAAAAAGTCTATGAAAATTAACATAATAATTAATGCAAAATATTAATACGTGTAGAACATTTTAAGAATTATTACTAAAATTACCCTACAGACACAACCTGCAATTAATACATAACATTAAATATGTAGATATTGAACATTTACATAACTATAATTCAATAACATAGTTTAATAAAAATGAATAAGTCATTGTTAATTTACTATTACTTAGTTAACTTCCAACCCTACACACCTACAAATCAAACAACTAATAACTAAAATATAAAATACAAAATATATTTACTACACGATTTAGTTATGTATAAATCCATTAAAGACAAAATCATAAATTAGTGATTCATTAATATTTATTATTACTTTATTCACTTCCCACTCTATACCCCTACAAATCCAACAGCCTACAAATAATGTAAAACATAGAAAATATACTCATTACACAATTTGTATAATTATGTTTCAATTAAATAATTCAATAAAAATTAATAATTGAATAATAATTAATACTTACTTAATTTCCCACTGTATACCCCTAAAAACTCATCAAAATACAATTAATATATATAAATATAAGAACTATATTAAACAATTTGCATAATCATAAGTCTATTATATATTCAAATACAGTATTAAACAATTAATTATTAATTAATACTTCATTAACTTCACACCCTATACCACTAGAAACTTAACACACCTCAACTAATATTTAACATAAAACTATAATTATTTAACAATTTTCATAATTATAATTCAATTACATATTCTATCACAAATTAATGATGAATAGTTAATTAATACTTAATTAAGGTCCGACCCTATACCCCTGCAAACCTCAGAAACCGGTATGACACTATAAATTACTATTAACACTTATATTTAAATAAAATAATTTAAAAGTTCAAACAATATTTAAAAATATTAAAAAACAATTATATAAACAATAAAAAATGAATACAATTAAAATATATCTAAAACATAAAGATAATAAAAAAATGAAATTTTCACATCTATATTTTTGAAAACTATATTAAGGACATGGATATTATTATAAACTGTATTACCTACCTAAAGAATTCTGTATCATGATATAAAAAACTCAATATTTGTGCTACTCAATATTTTTTAGCCGATATTTTGTGCAAATACCTTAAAGCTCAGGCCTCGCAGGGGGATATGGTCACGCAGAGAGAAGCACCTCGAATTGGAATGTGGAAACAACCAAACAGCCTTACCTGGGAAAATTGGGAATTTTTGTCTGCAGGATCATGGGGAGAGGTGCCACCCAGGCTTCTCCTGGCACTAATGAGAGCAGGATGGGCCCATAACATACTATAGGTGCTGGAGGAGGGTGTGTCCCCCTCATCCCCTAACTCACATTGGCTCCTTCAGGCACAGTTCTACCTGAAACACAGAGTCCCTGTGGCAATGGGCAGCACATAAATATAAATCCTGCAACCCCCTTCTTACAGATCTCAAATCGTACGTGTCCCGCACTCAGTATCAGACAAGTAGCAGTTAGACTCAGGTGACCTGTCGAATCTCCAGCACATAATATTTATAAAACTCGTGAGCTCCACCTGACTGAATTGCCTGAGTTATAAGGGTTTTCACACTGCAGTAGTGCACAGAATAAATATTTGTGATATCACCAATGTTGAGTTGGACTTGGGACCATGGCAGAGAATGTGAGATGTCAAGAGCCATCAAGAGCCATCTCATGGAGCGAGGGGAAGTACTGTCCAGTTTCACACTACTGCCACTCATCCAATTCAAAGTAAGTGTAAAGAAGAAATGCTATAGGGACAGTACAATCACAAGAATCAGGAAGAAAAGCATTTAACCAAGAAATGAAATAGACAAGAAAGCCATCCAACCATGAGCTGACCAAAATCCTACTGTATGTACTACCGTGAATAATGTTGGCTGTAATAGAGAGCTGAACCTGTCTGCAGTTGTAAAAGGTTTAGGTAAGATCTTAAAAACACAAATTTTGCTTAAGTTAAGAGGTTGCTGTCCTCTTTGTCACCAGTGCCTTATTGTAAAGTACATATTTCATGTCACTGAGTATTTAAGGCAGGAATATAATATGTGCTCCAAACTGAGCCACCCAATCATTTGTTTCTCTGTTGTTTGTTCCAACAACAATGGAATGTTGTTCTGCACACTATTCATTCAGTAGGTACAACTGACTGATGAGGTGAATTACTTTATACATTAGCAAACTGCTAGATCCAGGGGGAAATTGGTAGGATTCAGCTCCTGGTATAGTTTAATACATATTCCCTAACTTTGTTGTCTAAAATCTTATTGAACTTAGCAATAACTTTACTATAGAGCTCATGACATTGTCCAGACTCAACACATTATTAAAATACATTGCAGGTCTGCAGCAGAGATGACTTCAAGCATATTTTGATTAATTTAAAGGGTCACCATAGGGCCACTGAACACCACAAAACATATTTCTGTCTCAGTGAAAAACAATACCACAGCAAATACATTACTGTTGACAAATAGGTCTCAAGATCTTTAAAAAAAATGCCAAATTACTTTCAGGAAATATTCATCTGTCCCAGTTCTTCTCAAGACAGACTTCATTCATGAGATGAGATCTTACACTGAAGGCATGCAACACAATTCCACCTTATGATGCACAAAAGAGAAGGACAAAGTTTTCTGGGACACGTACAATTGTTCTTTCTTGTCTCATTGAAGTACAGCCCCCAGCAGTATCTCACAAGCAAGGCCAAGCACAGCCCATGGAGGTGTGAGAAAATCCAAAGACTGTTCTGATGAAGTAAATGACAAATAGGAATGAACATTACTGATCAGCAGTTTCCTCATTACAACCTTGTACTACTTCCTTGTTACAATGTATATTGATTGACAGGCTACCAAGAAGCAGTTGGCCAATCCAAACCCCACTTTAGGCGAATGTATGATATCCGAGTAGTGTGCTGACCCATAAAAAGAAGAAGTCTAATCATCCACAGTTCACAAAGAGACCTGAGGACAAATGTAACTGACAAAAAATAAAATGCTAACATTTTAACCTCAAAATGAGCTAGAGAAGATATCTTCTGATGTTTACATAAGTCTGTTGTCCACTTATTGCCCTTTTCCTCATCTGAGAGAGGGCATTCCAAGATATGGCAGCTCCGATACTCAGAAAGCAACACAGTGCCTGAAATGTGCCCAGACCAGGACAAAAGAGATGAAATGACTCATTCAGAAGGCTGGAACGGTGGAATTACATGGTGTCCATGTCTCTTCCTCACAAGCTAATGTGCTTTGATTTGGCAAAGATGAAGACTTTATGGGTTATTTAGAGTTAGGAAGATATAGGACATGCACTAAACTCTGCAACCAATGACTTTTGCCTGAGATAACAATCCCATTGTACTGGAACCCTTTAATGAGCAGTCAAGGCCAACATAGCGCCATACCACACCGAGGTGCTGCACAAATTGCCTTGGATGAGGAGACAAACACATAACTGTTACCAGGCAGTAGGCAAGTAATACCAGGCTATATAGTCGGGATCATACTGCTTCTTTCCACAGTATGTCTTCACTTTCTGCAAATAAGCATTACAAAAGAGCACATTGCTTTTGAGCTTCAAGAGGAATATAACACCTTTAACTGAAGAGGATAGGTGTAAGGAAGAGAACAGTGATGGCAATCAATATCATGAACTGTCCTAAGAACCTCAAGTCAAATATAGGCATGTGTCTAACTCATAAAGCATGTGCACTCATCTGCAACAAATCTGGAGAAAAGTAAATGGCTGAACGCCAAGGTCAAGGACTGAACTCCACTTGGGTTATTCAAAGACGTTGTGCTATCCAGCCAACCTACCAACTTGAAATAGCTGCTACATCAAGTTGCCATTCTAAGTGCTATAGAAGAGAATCCTACAGCTAGAAACTGGAGACAAAGGGATTATGCATACATTTTATACTCATGTACTGTCTGAGACATCAAGAGGCTCTGCAGTCCATGACCGAACGCCACTTATCTTTTTAGGTTCTGCAGTGCCTGGATGAAATGTCAGCAACATATGTCACAGAAACCTGGATGCCACTCCTGACTACTAAATGAGAAAGAAATATAGAACAAAAAAACAAGAATCTGTTATAGTGGCAGGCAAAAAAGAAATGCAAATGTCCTGAAGAATAAAGTTAAATGTGTAGAAATGTCAACGTCAGTTGAATTGCTACTTTCTGTATCTTGCAAAAAATGTATAATTGGATTTGCTCTCTTATATCTGTGTAAACTGCATGTGATAACCATTCCTCCAGTCCTTGGTTTCCATTTCCTTTTTACTGTTCCTCTCTCTATTTTCTTCCTGCTTCCGGTATTCCTTTCAACCCATTTCTGTCTTCTATCATAAATCTCTTCCTCCTCACACAAACGCACTCATTGTTTATCCGTTATCCTCTCAGTCTTACTTTTGCTTTGTCATGCTAATACTTTTTGCCACTCAATGTCTTATTGTCACTCTAATACCACTCTCCGTCACTCTTTAAATTGTGTCATTTTGACTTAAACTTATGGACTGATTTAGAGTTTAGCAGATTGGGTTACTCCATCAAAAACGTGTGGATATCATGATCCTCGTAGGCTATTACGGGATTGTAATATGGCATATGGGATGTCCGTCATGTTTGTGATGGAGTAACTCCCTCCATCAAACTCTTTGTTATGATTTCCTACGCTATCTCCTAAACTATTCCTCTTGATCTGGTTTCTGATTTATATCATTATTATTCTGAATATCAGACACACTTACTATCTTTCAGGATTACTCTCTCAGTCATACACATTTAGGGCCTGATTACGAGGTTGGCGGTCGGAGGATGGCCAAACTTGCTGGGGTGGTCGGATTGTCACACTCCTGGTGGTCCGACCTTTAGATTATGATCCTGGTGGTCAAACCATCAGGAGACTGCCGCCACTGCCAGGATCATGGATCCCGACTGGTTGGTGGCGTTTGGATTAGTGGTCAGCCAGGGTGGTGTTGAGTTCGGCACCACCATGCTGGTCACGATTCCCCTTTCCCCCAGCCTTTCCATGGCGGTTGCACCATCATGGAAAGGATGGCGTAAAGGTAGCGCTGGGAGGCACAGGAAGGCCCCTGTACTACCCATGACCATATTATGGGCAGTGGAGGGGTCCCCCCTACCAGCACACTCAGAATGTGTACTGGCAGACAGTCCATATTCCAAGTGTGCTTGTGTGTGATGGCACTGGCCTTGGATCCCTAAGGGAGCTGAGGCAAATGCTGTCCCACTGTTTCCTCCGGGATGACAGCAGAAATGTCATATTACAGCATTTCCACCGGCGGTCAACCCATTGGATACATTGTAATACGACTGGGAGTGAGGCCACTAGCTTGACATTATGAAGCTGGCGGTCTTGAGACCACCAGCTCCACAGTGACGATCAGACCGCTACATTCCAGGCAATCTGACCACCAAATTACAATCCTGGACATCTGACAGCCAGGGAACTGATGTCACAGCAGGGAACAGAGTTCCCAATGAGCTGACAGCGGGTGGACTCAGCACCTCCATGCTGATCATGACTCCTGTTTGCATCAGTCTTTCCAGGGCAGGGACCCCATCATAGGACGGCTGGCAGAAACCCAGTGCAGGAGGCCCCCATGCATGGCACCCTCGGAATGCGTAGCATCTGCTTTGCTTTGCAGACAGAGCCCATTCTGAGGGTGCTGGTGTGCTACGGTATTGGCCTCTGCTTCCTTAAGGGAGCCAGAGACCAATACCATAGCACTGTTCCCACCAACCTGACCGGCGGGAACATCGTAATACTATGTTTACGTCAGTCAGCATAGTAGGAACATTGTAATGTGACCAGGGGAGGCAGGTGGTATGATGGCAGAGTTTTCTGACTGCCAAAGTCATAATGAGCCCCTAAGGCAGGAAAAAAGAAAACTTTTCTTGTCAAGTAAGGATACATTTTTCTGTGCTTCAGAGACATTTCTTTTCTTCTTTTAAAGAAACCTCTGAGTTGGGGATATGTTTCTGTGATGCAAAAATACAAAGCAGGTACAAATCATAAGTTAGCCCTTTCAGCATTCAGCTTTAACCAAAGGATTCACTTTCTGCAGAGGGATACTCACCAGACATTCAGGGAGTTCTAAATGTGGTGTGTAGTCCTCTTTGGCAGGGGCAGAGCCCAGGTACCTGATTGAACCCACTTGTGGTTGGACCGCCTCTGGTCCCTAAATGAGGGCCTTAGAAATGTTACCGCCAGAAACTTGTTCGCAGAATGAAAGTGGTTGGCTAAAAAGCAATCCCGATCTGTTCTTGTATTCTAGAGGTCAAACAGTGTTCTCAGCAAGCATTTAAGAGAGCGTAATGTTTTTAAGATCTACACTGATGCTAATGTGTCCCTTTATGACTAATTTACTCACTCTGGGACTCGTTTTAGGCCAATGAATCTTTTGACCCTGATTGAAGACACCTTAGGGCGAGATAACTAATCAGCATATCAATCAATATGTCAATAACGTCATCAATATTTACCATAATAAGACAATTCAAATTAGTCAAAGTCATTAATAAAACTCAGAAACCACCATGACCTTGCAGTCATAAATAACCACACCAGTTTAATATTATTATATGAAGTTTATTCCCTATTGATTACAATTCTACTAGTAAGTTTATTAGTCTCAAAATCAAGAAACACATTAGCATAGTCACAATATGGCAACTCTGATAAGATTTCATCAAGGCAAGAATCACGAATATTAGAATATAGCACAACGTCAACATGGGTTATCCTTAGCAGAGAATCATTATCATATTATTTAACAAAGCATAGATTCAGTCATGTGTCTATTTGCATCAGTTTAGTGAACCCCTCAACTAACCTCGAATTAGCATTGGCATGTTAGGCTTCATGCAAAACAATTTAGCAACACCAATTTAGAAAAACATCTAACTAGGGTCTCTGTCAAAAGAAGCAGTTGGTACCTAGAAAGGAAAAGCAAGCAGACAATTACAATTTCATTGTCATATAGTTACCCTCCGCACAAGGTCAGCATACAGGTTCGGTCTTCGTCCTCAGGACATCAGTTGATTCGCCATCAGCTAGGAATTCAGCAGTCGGGTAAAGGGCACTTCCGTCATAAGGAGGTAAAGTGTAAATGGGCAATATAAGGGTGAGGATGGTTTGAAGAACCAAACAGCAAAGTATCTATGCAGAGTAACAAAGTGTCTGGGTCAAAGCAAAATTCGCAACAGCATCTCCCTAACTAACTCATTCCTTGTGTCAAGGGTTTTTATCCCTTTTCTGTGGTACAATCCCCTAAGTTTTAATTGGTTGGGGACAGCACCCCACTATCTCCCTCCAATAGGGTTTCAATTACTTCATTAAATTTGTCACCCCATAACAGTTCTCACGTAGTTTATTGGTCCTTATGATTGACGTCTTCAGCGGGTAGAATGTCCGGTATGATTTCATACTCTTGTGGTCCTCTTTGCATCTTCAGTCAGTGGTTCCATTGTCTGTACCGGTTCAGGCGACCTTGTACCTGCGAGTAGTCTACACTGTTGCATTCAGCAAAAATGTTTCTTCTAACAAGTCGAATTTCATGACAACGGATCTACTACAGTTACATTCATCTTCTAGCTTTGGAAAATTACGAGTTCATGTCCTTCTGCAAGTCAGCACACTGCACGTTAGAAAAACACATTTACTATTAAACCAGGCAGCTAGGCCTCAACTCATGCTAACTAAGGCCTAATGATTTATTAGCAGAACTTTAATATATAACCTTTTATTATTAGTGCAAAATCATACTCTAACATAACATTTCATCATTATTAATCAGTTTCATTAGTCATTGTATATATTGGCGGCCACTCCCCGTGGGCATATTTCAAGCGCACGTTTAGCAAAATACATTAATACATTTTCTATGCGGCATTATTATACATGAGTTTATAAAACATTACATGTTAATTTCTAAGTGGATAAGCTGCCCTCTCTCAGTCCCTCCTCTAATGACACTTGTCATCACACAAAACCTTTCCATTCACAACCTTTCATTTTCTTTAGGTTACGCATCTCAATTTCTTCCTCCCTATATGATCTTTCCCAAATTTCTTTGAACGTTTTCTCTTTTTCTTTTTCTTCTTTTCTTTTTTGCCAAATCTCTTTTAATTCTTTTATTAATTTTGCATGATAACCATAGTCCAAATAGACAAGTCAGGACAATTAATATACCCCTAATATGTTTGCAAGAAACCCATTCCAAATACTACTAAACCAATTCCCTACTTCAGTAATCCCTTTCCCAACTTTTTCCCAAACTCCAGGTTCCTTCAGCTCCTTGAAATCTGCACTATCTCTTGTTAGATTAGTAAGCATACCTCTAATCTTTTTACTATTATCAGGAATGAATGTACAACAATGGCGCTCATTAAGCATCTTACAGACTCCGCCACTCTTCGCTAAACGAATGTCTAAAGCAAGTCGGTTTTGAAGAGTCATAGCTCTTTCCGCAGCAAGTTCAGTATCCATCAGGAGTATAGCCCCTGTGAAGTTTGTCAGCATGTTATCTACAATAGTTGACAACTTTCAAATCTTTATGGAGTTTGAGATAACCCCTACTGAAGGAGTTATGGCTCCAAATATGTCACCAACGACAGCAGCCGCTGTCTCTCTCTTTTGTCTAGTATGATGTAATTCAGACATTTTAGGAATTTGCTTTAAGTCATCAATCTGGTAGATCTTGGGAAAAACTATTCACAAATTACATGTCCCATACCATCCCCTTGGAAGACGGTAATAAGCATTAAGTCCACATAAATTATAGATCCCAGGGATCGATGGATCCTGTCCATTTAACATGAACGTCCATTTACTCTGAAACAAAAACACATGCCTGCACTCACTCGTTCCCACAAATAAAGTGTCATGCTCAGATTTTGGCCTATATATACAAAGCCTTCCTACATGTAATGCATCTATAGTTAATTTGCCCTCTGTTTTTATTGCACTATAAGCATAATCATTTGCAAATGTTCGCTTTTCTAATCCCTTTTGTAACCTTTCCTTTAATGCCTTTCGTCTATCATCAGTGTGATCTAAGAAGTTCTTTTCTCCAGGCGTTAGTAAGCAAGTTAGATTATTGCGGTGCGCATAAGCTGTTCCAAATGTCAGTGTTGGCTCAAAGAAACCCCTAACTAATTTTAGGCTGTGTTCTTTAGCTAATTTGTTTAGAAACTCAATCACAGGCACGAAGGAAAACAGTACATCTAAGTTAGAATAGAAGTATTGAACATGTTCTTGATCATAGAATCTTGTTAACAGCAAACTACAGCTTATCTCGTAGGTAAGTGGCAGACTATGATAAGTAACCCCTTCTTGTACTGACAAAGGAATCTTTGTGCACACATAGCTATTCTTCGCATCCATTGTGTTAACATATTCATTCAGCAAGCGATAGAAGTCATTAGTAGATAGTTCCTCTTTGGAATTAGTTCCCTCATGCAAGTATTTAGTATCCTGCTCAAACTTCTCCCATGGTGTTAGTGTAGCAGTCTCAGGATATGAAGCATTGTTAGTCACTTTCTTAGCCACCAATGGCATTCCCACAATCACAGCTACTATCACTACCACACATATAACTCCCACACCAACAACCAAACATGCATATGTCCTACCCCTATTACTATTATCTCTAGTGTAACTCATGATCTGTAAAGAATCACATAACAGAATAATTCAAAGCAAACAATCAACTTGAGGACAATATAAGAACTCTCTTTTTTTTCTGTGCAAAGTCTCTCTCTTTCTCTGCGAGTATTTACAGCATTTCACTCACTCCAGGACCCCTTTGTCAAATCAGGTTAGCAGCTTGTCATAATCGTTTTTTCAGAGTCAATTCAGGTTAACAGTGTCACATTCGGTAATTTATCAGTCTCTTTTCTCAGCTTTTCAGCTTTCAATTTCAATTTCCATTTAACACAGTCTCTTTCTAAGGTTTAATTCAGGTGCCGTAGTATTGACCTGGAACCTCTCGATCAAAACAGAACGCCAAGAATTCTTGTTGCCATTCAGCTGATGTTGCATATGCCCATTCAGGACCTACATATCTTCTGTTTGCAACTCTCTTTCTTTTCAGTTTGCGATCACCTTGCAACTCTCCTTCACTAAGATCTTCTTTCCTGGTTGTGTCAACTTCTTCCTCTATTGTTTCATTAGGGATCACTTTCTCTCCTACAGCTTGTGGGTCTGGCCAATTATCTCCTTTAAGTGTTTTCTTTCTGCTTGGCCTTTCAGGACGTTGAACATCGCCCTCCTCTTGTGCTATGGTGTTTTCTCTTGATGGCTCTGCAAGTGGCTCAGGAGGAGTCATAACACCTCAACTTCCTTCTGCCTCACTCCCTTCGCCTTCAGGGTCAGTTATGGGCTCAATTTCAAACCTGTGTCCCTCTGCTTCTGGGAGAACCTCTCTTTGTGTCGGTCCCCTGATGCCCCAGCTGAGATAGGCTTACTGTCACCCCTCTGGATCTCGTTTACTGTTTGAGTTACTAAGCCATCCTCAGCGGGCTCTCCTTCAGTCTCAGTTCCCCTTTGAATACTCTCCGGCCCTGAGACTTCCTTCTCTGCAGCTGTTGTTTTGGACACTTCAAGTTCCTCATCAGTTGGACACGTCACCTTCTTTGTGTAACTGGCATGTATCTAATTTGGAAGACCTGCACATTTCACAGCAGTAGTAGTTGTCAGTATCACTTGATACGGCCCCTTCCAACGTGGCTCCAAACACGACTTCCTCACATATTTCTTGACAACCACCCAGTCACCGGCTTTCAGGGTGTGACCTGGATCACTTGTCGGTGGCAATGTGGTAGCCTCCACCTGGTGCAGTAGTCCAACACCAAATCATCTGTGATATTCACAAGATCATTTGCAGGCACTGTGGGCAATCGCATAGCTCAGCCCATGAGAATTTCATGAGGAGACAGTCCTGTTTTCTTGTCAGGTGTGTTTCTTATTGACATCAACACTAAGGGCAATGCATCTGGCCACTTCAAATTGGTAGCTGTGCAAATTTTTGCCATTCTCGACTTCAAGGTACCATTCATCTGCTCCACTAGTCCTGATGCTTCAGGTCAATAACTACAATGCAACTTCTGCTCAATGTTTAATGCAGCACACAAGAGCTTAATCACCTCATTGTCGAAGTGTCTGCCCCTATCTGATTCTAAAGAGATCGGAAACCCGAAACGTGGTGTTAACTCCCTAAGCAGCAGTTTTGCTACTGTGAGACTGTCATCCCTACGTGTAGGGTAAGCTTCAATCCAGTGGCTGAAAATGCACACAATCATCAACACGTACCTCAATCCTCCACACACAGGCATTTCAATAATATCCATCTGCATTCTGCTAAATGGACCTCCTGCTCTCCCAACGTGGCTCAAATTCACCACAGTCCCTTTTCCTGCATTCATCTGCTGACAGATGATGCACCTGTGACAGATAACCTCTGCAGCTTGTCTGAATTTTGGATTGAACCAACTGATTTTGAACAACCTGATCATTGCGTCTCTCCCAACATGTGCTTGACCATGGTAAAACCTTGCAAACTGGGACAAAAGACTGTTTGGCAAAACCATTTTCCCGTCTTCTGAAACCCATAAGTCATCAGATCTCTGTACGCATTGCATTCTCTACCAGGAACGTTTCTCCTCTTTGCTAGCACGTCCCTGCAATGATTTTAGCTCATCTAATGTGTCAACCACCCTTAATGCAAAGTTTAAGCACGTTTCATTTTCAGTTTCAGGTAACAATTCCCACTGATCTCGAAACAATATACAGTTCAATGCACAAAACCTTGCGACTTGATCTGCATAGCCATTTCCCATTGACACAAAATCTTGTGACTTAACATGAGCAAATCCTTAATCTTTTCACCATTTTTCACTGGAGAACCAGAAGAGGTCATGAAACCCCTCTTTGATCATAACTGGCCAAAATCATGTACAATTCCAAATCCGTATCTGCTGTCAGTATAGATAGTGACTTTCAGGTTTTCAGCTGCGTGGCATGCCCTAGTAAGAGCAATTACTTCAGCCACTTGAGCAGAGTACACTCTTTCGAACCAGGAATCTTCTAAGATACCAGTGATTGTACACACGGCATACCCAGCTCTCAGTACTCCTACTGAGTCTCTCAAGCATGAACCATCAACAAAGATAATGTAATAATTTTCTTTAAGTTGGGTATCTTTAATATCAGGTCTCGGTTTGGTGCACAGATCTGTTCCCTCAAGACAATCATGCTCTACCTCCTTGGCATCATCAATGTCTGCATTATCAATAGGAAGTAAAGTTGCCGAGTTCAATACAGTACATCTTTTAAGGGATACATTTGGTGATCCCAATATAATTGTTTTGTATTTTGTTAACCTCGCATTTGTCATGTGCTGCGTCTTGGTTCGGGTTAACAAAATTTCAACTGAATGGGGGACCATTACTGTTAAAGGATGTCCCATCACTATTCCTTCACACTGGGTGAGGCTTTGACCAACTGCTGCAACTGCACGCAAACATCCCGGTAAGGCTGCTGCGACTGGGTCCAAAGTAGCTGAAAATTATGCTACTTGGCGGTTTGCACCTCCATGGACTTGTGTCAGGACAGACAAAGAACAAGCATCACGTTCATGACAAAACAGTACAAAAGGCTTTGTGTAATCAGGCATACCTAAAGCTGGTGCCCTGCACATTTTTTCCCTCAATTCCATGAATGCCTTCATCTCTTTCTCGGAAATGGTTATGGCACCCAGGCCATCCTGAACTTCTTTGACAGTCAGTCTCACCAAGGGTTTAGAGATAATCGAGAAGTTGGGGATCCACTGACGACAGTAGCCCACCATTCCCAAAAACATTCTAACGTCTCTTTTTGTTGTCGGGGGATTCATCTGAAGCATGCTCGTCACTCTTTCTTTGGATATTTTTCTCGACCCTTTCTCATTCAGGTGACCTAAGTACTTCACCTCTTTCTGACAGTATTGCAGTTTCTTTGGGGACACTTTGGGGGTCATTACAACCTCGGCGGTCTTTTAACAAGACCGCCGAGGGACCGCCATGCGGAAGACCGCCAGTAGTGGCGGTTTGCCGCTTGGCGTATTATGACCGTTAGCTGCCCTCTGTCGTTTTTCTGACGGAGAGCCACCAATAGCCATACTTGCGGGCGGCGGGGAAGTGGAGGTTGCTCCACCTCCACCGCCACACCAACAGAACACCACCCAGCTAATCACGTCCTGTGATTCTGCGCGGCGGTGTTCTGTTGGCGGTGTGGTGTCGGCGGAGCTGCCCCATGGCTCCGGTCCCCTCCCGGCGGATCGACGGAACAGGTAAGTCGATCGTCCGTTAGGGGAGGGAGGTGCGGGGGTTGTGTGTTGTGTGGGTGCATGGGGGTGGGTGTCTGTGTATGTAGGAGGTGTGTGAGTGCGTGTATGCTTGCGGGGGTGTTGCGTGTTTTGGGAATGAGTACGTGTATGTCTGTGGGTATGTCTGTATGGATGTGTGCATGTATGTTTGAATGTGGGTGTATGTGTCTGACTGTGTGTGTGGATGTTGGCATGTATGACGGTGTGTGCGCGTGTATGTGTGTTGGTGGTGCCTGCATGCGTTTCGGGTGTGTATGTGTAATGTAATGTCTGGGGTCGGGGTGGGAGGGGGGCCCTGCCACCTTTGGGGGGTGGCAGAGGTGGTGGGGGGTGTAGGGGAAGGAGTCGGGGTGGGGGTGGGGTGTGGGGGAGACCCCTATCAGTGCCAGGGAAGGAATTCCCTGGCACTGATAATGCTTACCGCCATGGATTTCATGGCGGTTCCTACCGCTGGAAATCCACGGCAGTAAGCCGGGTCAAAATACCGGCGGCGGTCTTGTGACGGCCGCCGGGCTGGTGACCCGGGTCTCCAGCCGAGCGGTCCTCTCCGCCCTGGCGGGCGGAACGGAGAACCGGCGGATGACCATGGCGGTAACCGCCACGGTCATGATTCCACAAAGTAAGACCGCCAGCCTGTTGGCGGTCATACCGCCGGTTTAACACCGACCGCCAGGGTTGTAATGACCCCCTTTATGTCCATTCTTTCCCAAATGGTTTAGTAAGGCAATTGTGTCATACCTGCAGTCATCTTTTGTTTTGGAAGCAATCAACAAATCATCAATATACTGTACTAGGGTCGAACTGAAAGGCAGTTCTAATGACTCCAAGTCCTTCTTCAGTATCTGATTAAAGATGGAAGGTGACTCAGAAAACCATTGAGGAATTCTGCACCAACTATAAACCTTATCCAGGAATTTGAAACTGAAGAGAAATTGGCTATCCTCATGAAGAGGCACCGAAAAGAATCCTTGAGACAAGTCCACAACGGTGAACCACTCTGCATCACACGGAACCTGAAACATAATCACAGCTGGATTTGGCACTATGGGCCAACACTTTACCACAATCTCATTTATTTTCCTCAGGTCTTGAACAATTTGAAATTTCCCACAAGGCTTTTTCAGACCCATTATTGGTGAATTACACGGGCTACTCAGCACTTCTTTCAGAAACCCTTGCTTCACAAAGTCCGCAATTATCTGCGCTACTTGAATGAGGACATCTTGTGCCATGTGGTATTGTGGTACCTGGGGAAACACTGCATTTGGCTTCACCTCTACTTTAACCGGTTCTATTCCTTTTATTAGTCCCACTTCCTTTCCTGTCAGGTCCCACACTTTCTCTGTCATTGTTGCCTGCAACTCAGGTGGTAAGTCAGTCACTGTAAGCATCTGGAATAAGGTTATCAAAGGGTATTCCTCATTTTCGGTCTCCGTCTCTAACTCTGGAAACTGACCATCGTCCCCTTCATCATCACTGTTTGTCTGCACCTCAATCCCTTCATTTGAACAGGTAATCAAACACCTTGTTTTGCCCAGTAAGGGGCATATTTATACTCCGTTTGCGCCGAATTTGCATCGTTTTTTTTTTACGCAAATTCGACGCAAAACTAACTCCATATTTATACTTTGGTGTTAGACGTGTCTAGCGCCAAAGTTCATGGAGTTAGCGTCATTTTTTTGCGTGAACACCTTCCTTGCGTTAATGATATGCAAGGTAGGCGTTCCCGTCTTAAAAAATGACTGCAATGCATATGCGTCGTATTTATACTCCCGGGCAAAAAATGACGCCCAGGAGTGGGCGGGACTAAAAAACCTGCATTTGCGCCGTATTTTAGCGCCTGGGTCAGGGCAGGCGTTAAGGAACCTGTGGGCTCAGAATGAGCCCAGAGTTGCCCTCCCCTGCCCCCAGGGACACCCGCTGCCACCCTTGCCCACTCCAGGAGGACACCCAAGGATGGAGGGACCCACCCCAGGGACATTAAGGTAAGTCCAGGTAAGTATTATTTTTTTTATTTTTTTTGTGGCATAGGGGGGCCTGATATGTGCCCCCCTACATGCCACTATGCCCAATGACCATGCCCAGGGGACAGAAGTCCCCTGGGCATGGCCATTGGGCAAGGGGGCATGACTCCTGTCTTTGCTAAGACAGGAGTCATTTCAATGGGGGATGGGCGTCGTAAAAAAATGGCGCAAATCGGGTTGTGGCGCTTTTTTTGCCTCAGCCTGACTTGCACCATTTGTGGACACCCATACGCCATTTTCCCCCTACGCCGGCGCTGCCTGGTGTACGTCGTTTTTTTTAACGCACACCAGACAGCGCCGGCGGCTAATGCCGGCTAACGTCATTGAATAAATACGGCGCCCGCATGGTGCTTCAGAATGCCGTTAGCCGGCGCTAATTTTTTTGACGCAAAACTGCGTTGGCGCAGTTTTGCGTCAAAAAGTATAAATATGGGCCTAAGTCTCTTCCCAATAAGGATACAGGACTCGAGTCACAGACTACAAATTTGTGTAATCCCTGGAAGTTACCAATCTCAACTTGGACCGGATCTGAAATCGCATTTGTCAGGAACTGATTTGCTACTCCTACCACCCTTATGGTAAGCCCCGAAAGTGGTAATTTCGGAACCTCTGCACTTCTAACTGTAGAGCGTGTAGCTCCTGTATCTACTAGGAACAAAACCTCATGACCCATGACCTTTCCCTCTACGTAGGGTCCCCTCTGGTCTACTTCTAGGGACGCTGCAAGCCTGCACTCCTCACTGTCTGAACAATCATCCAACCATTCATCGTTTATTCCATCCTCACCATGCAATGGGAACTGTTGTACTTTGTCATTTTGACTCATTGTTTGACCTGTGACCTGTTGAGGAAGCATCACCTGTTGCTGTCCCATTGGAGCCAATGGTATCTGCATTTGCTGTCTAGGTACCATGGGAATCTGCTGTTGTTCCTGCTGCATTTGTGCTGGTTGAACACATGGCATTTGCACCTTTTGCACAGGTTGGAGACCCTGCATCTGCACCATGTTATTCTGAAAGTTTGGATTTTGGCCCTTCATTTTTTAACCCCTCACATTTTGAAATGTACCGACATCATTGCTTTGTTGAACAACACCATCCTGCACCACCATTGGGCATTCCCGCTTCCAATCCCCCACACCTCCGCACGTGTGACATGGTGACACATGTTTCATCCCCTGCACATCATTTTGAACCACAACAGTATTTATATCTAGACCACGGTTCACAAAACCTCCTCGGCCTCTTGGTTGTGCCTGAAACATTCCATTCCCCTGCGGTTGCTGCTGTATCACCTGCTGTATTCCATTTCCCTGCATCCCTGCTTGCACTGCCTTAATCTGCATCACCATCACCTTCTCTTTCAACTTTCTCTGTTTCAACTCAATCTCGTCACTACAGTATTTCGCATACTGCAATACCTAATCAATTGGCTTCGCTTGCCAACAGATCAAGTGATTCTTAATCATCTGGATAATTTCTGGTCTCTGCCCTTCAACAAACCTGAACACAAGATGATTCATGTCTTTCAGCTCAATGACCTCAGTGCCATTGTAATGTTTGAATGCTTTCAACAATCTTTCATAGTAAGCATGAATTGACTCTTTAGCCTACTGTGATGTTCGGTCGATTTTCTGCCAATAAATCACTTTCGGCGACACTTTCTGCTTCAAAACTCAATCACTTTATGATAATACCTCATCACTTCTGCGGATGGTGCTCCAGTAACCATATCCCTTGCCGGCTCCTCTGTCGGCCAATCTACTCCCCTCTTGCACTCAAGCCATAAATCAGGTGGAACTATAATCTCAAACAGGGTATTCAAGTCCTCCCAGAGACATTTCGCAAGCTTCACAAATCTGTCCGTCTCCTGATACCACTCTGTCGGCTTCTCCCTCAACCTGGGGTAGTCATTTGTGAATGACAGAATGTCACCTCTCGACCACGGTACATGGACTAGAACCCCTCCGGCTGTTTCTCTCATTGGTAACATTTTTAATGTCCCCGTGTCCGGTGCGGCTTTATCCTGCTTTGGTTCCGGACCATCACCTTTCTCTTTATCTCTCTCCTTTGCCCATCTGCCTTCCCATTTCTCTAAAGCTCCCCAAATTTGAGCACTCTGCAGTATTTCTTTGAAGTGTCCCTTCAATCCGGTAGACCTCATGTGCTCGAAATCTTTTGGCTTAAAGTCTAATCTGTAGCTTCTTTTCAAATGTTTAGTACTCTCAATGTCTATGATGTACTTATCTGCCAGGTTTGCCAACCTCTGATGCACCTTGCTCACGTCTCTAGTTATTTTGGGGCAAAGATACCTCAATTCTGCTTGCGTGTACGACTCTAGTCTGTTCACCCCCATTGTTCCTTACACTAGTTCCATGGCTTCTACACCCAGTCTCACAAAATTCAGGTATTCTTCCCTTTCTGACCTCTCTGCGGTCACAGTAGTAGTCTGTGCAGTGTTGAGTTTGTCTAACCACTCGTTCAATTGTTGCACTGTTAAACCCTGCAACTAAATATTTCTAGACTGCACAATTGGTGTCTGTGTCGTATTTGTACTCATTACCTGTGGGGTTAGTGTCCCCAACCCTGCTTGCCTTATTGTCTCCAAAGGAACCCCAATCGGACTAAAGTCTAACAGGGATTTAGACCTTTCGACTGTCTGTTCTCCCTGCAGGTGTCCTGTGGACCCTCCTCTTACTGCCTCTTGGGTCATTACTCCCTGATCACATACGCCAGGCTTACCTTACGCATACAGTGGTACTGGTGGACCAACAGTAATTGGCAATGATATTGCAGCTGGTGTCTGACCAAGTCCAAAACCCTGTGGAGCAATAACTCCCATAGCTTAATTCATCATGGGTGCTGTAGGTACTGACTGCGGTCCTGCAACTGAAGTGTAACTCGGAATCACCTGTTGCTGCGGCTGGGGCAGCAATTGCGGAGTTGGCTCAATCTGCACTAACTTTGGTCTCGTGTATACCGGATCAGGCGGCACCATCAGATTCGTAGTTGTTTCCAGTACTGGAACATCAGGATAAATCCTCTGAATCTGTGGTGGCTGCAACTGTATCTGTGTGTCTGGTGCAGTGGGTACACTGACACCATTCTGTATCAAAACTGTATCACTTGTTGGCACTGTATTTCAGATGCCCTTATTTTGTGCTGGTTCTTCAGAACCCACACTAGTGCTCTGTACGTTATCATTTATGGCATATGGTGGCGGGCGATCATGTAACAACTGATTCAGAAACTCTTCATCATCCGAATCATCTGCATCTGCCCAAGACCTCTGAGTCTCCTTTGGCTTATTAGAGCCTTTGTCTGCCTTACAAGTGGCTTTCTTTCCCTGTGTCTCACCTTCTTGTGTAATTGCCGGAAACATTTTAAGTCCGTCAGCTACTCCCCTTCTCCACATCCTGCTCTCATTATCCCATCTAGCCTCAGCTAAAGTATTTTCAGCTCTTTTCATTCTCCTTTCAAATTTCTGCTGTCTCTGTCGTATGGCCATCAAATCCCAGATTGATAATGCCTCATACTGAGCTGGCCTCGGAGGTGGTTTTGGTACACTTAACATCATACGCGAATTTTCCAAAATTCTTACATTAAACGTCCCGTATTCCGGAAACGCTAAAGATCCTTCCTTCTCTGTCAATTTGCACCACTGTTTTAACCAAAGACATGGCACGACTCCCTTCTCCTCCATTACGATATAAGCTGGAGTACCCTCAGGCGGTGTAGGCTCCCCCACACTCGCTGTAATGTATGTATCTCCCCTCAAAGCACTCTTCAGAGCCTTGAAAAACTTCATTTTTGCATCTTTTATTCTGCTTTAGAATCTAATCAGGAACAGTCTTCACCCACCTTTCTCAACCAATTGCCTCTCACGGACAGCTGCCAATCCATGCGCGACCCCTCTCAGCAACTGACCTATCCCAGTGCGGCTCAAATGACGTCACACTCACACACAGCAGCTGACAAAGTCTTGCGGCTTGTCCTCCTCACACAAAACTAATGCAATATATTGCGAGCACCTTTAACAACAAAAACCCAAATTTGCCGATTTACTACAGGAAGGGTAACACAATCGCTTCAGAACTTTAAGAGATTTCACTTGAAGCCTCAGCCGCTACTCTCTCCTTCTCAGCTCCCGCACTCGCAAGCAGAATTCGACCCGCAAATCCTACTCTTGACTTGTCAATGGTTTGTTCTAGTGCACTTTAGAACCTGCCAAATCTCCATCGAAGTTTTCACTCACACAATTTGACTCAAACTCGGCCAATTGACTTATTAAACCGCACAAATTACAACAAAAACTGAAGTGTCTCCTACACTTGTCAATATAGTCCGCAGTCTTAGACCACGACTGGTCCATACATCACCAACAACCACGTGGATATTTTTTTAGCACAAAGCGCCACACTCACATGAAGCTCGCTGACTTCCCTACTCTCATACTGCGGAGTACGCCCACTCCTACTAAAACAACATTACCTGACCTAAATCCACACAAGCTTCACAAATCATCTGCAATGTGCATAAGCTGAGCAAGCGCAAATTCTACACCACACATGCTAGAATGCCGAGAACATACCCAACTCACTTAGGTGAGCTCCGAGATTCTGGGAAAGTCATGAGGAATTTAGAAACGCTTCATACCTCCAATTTGCATTATTTCGAAAAACACTTTTAAACAATGGTCCCTCGTCCTAGGGCCCCAAAGGGCCAAAACCGTCGCTCTGCTACCAGAACTGCTAACACGTCCCTTTATGACTAATTTACTCACTCTGGGACTCGTTTTAGGCCAATGAATCTTTTGACCCTGATTGAAGACACCTTAGGACAAGATAACTAATCAGCATATCAATCAATATGTCAATAACGTCATCAATTTTTTACCATAATAAGACAACTCAAATTAGTAAAAGTCATTAATAAAACTCAGAAACCACCATGACCTTGCAGTCATAAATAACCACACCAGTTTAATACTATTATATGAAGTGTATTCCCTATTGATTACAATTCTACTAGTAAGCTTATTAATCTCAAAACCAAGAAACACATTAGCATAGTCACAATATGGCAACTCTGATAAGATTTCATCAAGGCAAGAATCACGAATATTAGAATATAGCACAAGGTCAACGTAGGTTATCCTTAGCAGAGAATCATTATCATATTATTCAACAAAGCATAGATTCAGTCATTTGTCTATTTGCGTCAGTTTAGTGAACCCCTCATCTAACCTCGAATTAGCATTTGCATGTTGGGCTTCATGCAAAACAATTTAGCACCAATTTAGAAAAACATCTAACTAGGGTCTCTGTCAAAAGAAGCAGTTGGTACCTAGAAAGGAAAAGCAAACAGACAATAACAATTTAATTGTCATATAGTTACCCTCTGTATTAGGTCAGCATAATACAGGTTCGGTCTTCGTCCTCAGGACAACAGTTGATTCGCCATCAGCCAGGAATTCAGCAGTCGGGTAAAGGGCACTTCCCTCATAAGGAGGTAAAGTGTAAATGGGCAATATAAGGGCAAGGATGGTTTGAAGAACCAAACAGCAAAGTCTCTAGGCAGAGTAACAAAGTGTCTGGGTCATAGCAAAATTCGCAACATCATTTCCTTGTGTCAAGGGTTTTTATCCCTTTTCTGTGGTATAATCCCCTAATTTTTAATTGGTTGGGGTCAGAACCCCACTATCTCCCTCCAATAGGGTTTCAATGACTTCATTAAATTTGTCACCCCATAACAGTTCTCACGTAGTTTATTGGTCCTTATGATTGACGTCTTCGGCGGGTAGAATGTCCGGCATGATTTCATACTCTTGTGGTCCTCTTTGCATCTTCAGTCAGTGGTTCCATTGTCTGTACCGGTTCAGGCGACCTTGTACCTGTGAGTAGTCTACACTGTTGCATTCAGCAAGAATGTTTCTTCTAACAATTCGAATTTCATGAGAACGGATCTACTACAGTTACATTAATCTTCTAGCTTTGGAAAAATACGAGTTCATGCCCTTCAGCAAGTCAGCACACTGCACGTTAGAAAAACACATTTATTATGAAACCAGGCAGCTAGGCCTCAACTCATGCTAACTAAGGCCTAATGATTTATTAGCAGAACTTTAACATATAACCTTTTATGATTAGTGCAAAATCATACTCTAACATAACATTTCATCGTTATTAATCAGTTTCATTAGTCATTCTATATGTTGGCGGCCACTCCCCGTGGGCACATTTCAAGCGCACGTTTAGCAAAATACATTAATACATTTGCTATGCGGCATTATTATACATTAGTTCATAAAACATTATGGGGGTCATTACAACCCTGGCGGTACAAGACTGCCAGGGCTGTAATGACGGAAGCACCGCCAACAGGTTGGCGGTGCTTCCCAGGTCAGTACGACCACGACGGAAGTGCTGCGGTTGCACCGCCGGGGCCAGCGATTTCCCGCCACAATGGCCCCGGCGGTAGTAATCCGCTAGGGCAGCGCTGCCCAGAGGATTACTAGTCCCCCTACCGCCAGCCTTTTCCTGGCGGTTTGAACCTCCAGGAAAAGGCTGGAGGTACGGGGAGTTCAGGGGCCCTTGGGGGCCCCTGCACTGCCCATGCCACTGGCATGGGCAGTGCAGGGGCCCCCTGAGAGTGCCCCGTGCAGCTTTTCACTGTCTGCATAACAGACAGTGAAAAGCGCAACAGGTGCAACTGCACCCGTCGCACTGCCACAACACCACCGGCTCCATTTGGAGCCGGCTCCTGTGTTGCGTCCGAGATCCCCGGCCGGGGATCTCCAAATGGCTGCGGTGGGGTGCAGCCGCATTGGCGGCCACCCGGCGGTCCGATCTTGAAGCCGCCTGCCAAGGTCGTAATGAGGGCCAATATGTTAATTTCTAAGTCGATAAGCTGCACTCTCTCACTGACATCAGATGTATGTAAAATGCATACAATTATCTGAATTCCTTGAATAGCTATTTCTAATTCCCAGACCCGGAAGACCTCATGTACTACCGCACCATCTCTCGTCTCCCCTTCCCCACCAAGGTCTCTAGGAAGATAGTGAACACCCATCTGTCTCACTTCCTAGAGAAAAACAACGCTCTCAATGCCTCCCAGTCTGGATTCCACAAGAACCACAGCACTGAGACCGCCCTCATCGCCTGCACAGACGAAATCAGATCCAGAGTGGACAAGGGCGAGACCGTCGCTCTCATCCTTCTGGACCTCTCTGCAGCTTTCAACACTGTATGCCACCAAATCCTCTGCACACGCCTTTTTGATGCAGGAATCCGACACAAGGCCCTAGACTGGCTCACCTCCTTCCTCGCCGAAGGAACCCAGAGAGTTTGCCTCCCTCCCTTCCAGTCCCCAGCAACCAAGATCATATGCAGGGTCCCCCAAGGATCCTCCCTCAGCCCTATCCCTTCAACATTTACATGTCCCCGCTCGCCAACATCCTCCACATCCACAGAATCACCATCATCTCGTACGCAGACGACACCCAGCTCATCATCTCCCTCACCAGGAACCCTTCCACCGCCAAGACAAACCTCCACGCCGTACTCCTCGACATCGCCAAATGGATGACAGCAAGCCACCTCAAACTCCAACAAAACAGAAATCATCCTCTTCAGCCCCAACAAGACAGTATAGGATGACTCATGGTGGCCCACCACCCTAGGACCACCCCCAACACCCTCTACCCACGCACGCAACCTTGGCATCATCTTAGACTCATCTCTCTCCCTGGCCAGCAAATCAACACCATATCGTCCTCCTGTTTCAACACCCTTCGCATGCTACGAAAGACCTTCAAATGGATTCCCTTAGAAACCAGAAAAACAGTCACCCATGCACTCATCAGCAGCAGACTGGACTACGGCAACTTCCTCTATGCTGGTACCACAGCCAAGCTTTAGCAAAAACTCCAGCAAATCCAGAACGCAGCTACACATCTCATCCTCAACCTCCCCCACCACGAACACATCTCCGCTCACCTCAGATCCCATCACTGGCTGCCCATCAGCAAAAGGATCATTTTCAAAGTCCTTATCCACGCTCACAAATCCCTCCACGACACTGGACCAGCCTACCTCAACGAACGAACGCACCTACTCGACTCCTCCGCTCCGCTGACCTCACTCTCACCACAGTCCCCTGCATCCAACGCACTGCCTCCGGCAGCAGATCCTTCTCCCACCTCACCGCCAAGACCTGGAACTCCCTTCCCACCAACCTACGCAAGACCCAGGACCTCCTAACTTTCAGAAAGCATCTCAAGACATGGCTTTTTGAGCAGTAAACGACATCCCTTCCCCCCCACAGCGCCTTGAGACCCTAATGGGTGAGGAGTATGCTTAATACATTTTTTGATTGATTGATTGATTAATTCCTGTTGCTTTTTGATTTTCATAAGTGGTGCTGTGGTGCCACCAGCTCTGTGACAGAGACAAAACATGCCCAATCGATGGAAAGGGAGAAGAGCTGAGGGAATGGGAATAAGGGCAATTTTACATGCCCTTTGTTAAGTAGTGTGGTGCTCAATGTTTGAAATTCAGTCAACTCCGTTAGGTCTCCCTTTGTCCAATGGAAATAAGTACAGCAAATAAGTTCATCCGTGAAACATTCACCAAAGACTGATTGCTAGACCTGATACTACAAACAGCAAGACATAAAAGTTGGGGGGAAATGGTTTCAAATAAAAATACATTTGAGCCATTCTATATTCATACACATGAGACTATGAGGAACCATTTCTGTGAAGTTTTATATATTTAAGTACATGTCTTCTGATACAGCACAATTAAGAGTGAGTTACTGTGAAGACAGAAGAAAACCTTGTTATTATTTCTCAACATTACAATTGGGAGCCTGCAATCTCTCCATAAAACCGATCTTTAATTTTCTTATTACTGTCCAGTTGTTACATCTCTAGTCATCCCTGATATGAAGATTATGCAGTTTCTCACCTGTAATAAGTTATTTCTTTTGAGTTGTGATGTCATAATGCTTACTTAATGATGGCCCAAAATAAAATAATTGTAACACTGGTAACATTTTTGTACTTTCTGGGGGCTATGAGAAAGATGGATTCTTTTTCCATGCTTCTACACATTCTGGGCTACAGGATTTTTTATATGACCTATTACACTGATTTTAATATCTTTCTGAAACAGATTACTGTTTTTGGTGTGTTTAATTTCCTACTACAAATTCTGCTTTAATCTTCAACGGCCCGATTCACAAAGGTAAAGTTAGACGTTTGGTGTAAACTTAGACCAAACGTCTAAGTTTATGACTTTGGGAATTCACAAAGGGCATTTATGGGTAGTATCTTTACATCCGCATTTGGGACAGAGATCCAAGTTTCGACCAAACATCTATGTTTACTTCTGTGAATCGGGCCCCCGGTCTCCAAATATACTGTTGCTTTCATATGAAAGAGCATGACACCAAGGTTTTAAGTGGTTTGTGAGAAGGGTAAAGTTGTGATCATGTATTATAAACAACTAAGTAGCCTTTGCCATATGTTGAACGGATATTGCAAACCAACTCAAAGTTCCATTAATTTATAAAGGAACTCAGACTTCAGACTTAGGCCCTCATTTTGTCATTAGCAGTATATACCGCCTACCGCCGCAGCGACGGCCGCCAAAAGACCATCGCTGTGGCTACCGGCCATCCTCCGTATTATGACCACAGCCCGATTTCTGGCAGAAGAATGGCAGAAATCCGGCTGTGGCCATGCCGACAGATGGCGGTAAGGTGGTGCTGCTGCCAGCAGCAGAGCCATGCCAGTAGACTGCCGCCAGCCATATTATGACCCATAATACAGCCTGGCAGTGTTCTGCTGGTAGACGCTGCTGCTGGCAGCAGCGCCCCGTCCCGTCTCCTGCCGGGGGACCCCATGAACACAGGCAAGTGGGTGCTCTGACAGGGGAGGGGGTGGGGGTGCTGTGTGTTGTGTGGAGTTGTGTTTGAATGTTTGTGCGTGAGTGTATGCAGGTGTGTGTCCCATGTCGAATGTTTGTGCATGTATGTATGTTGTGTTCTGTGAATGCGTGTGTGCGTGTATGTATGAAAGTGTGTGCTGATGTGTGTGTGAATGGATGTATGCATGCATGGATGATTGTGGGTATGGGTGTGTGCATGAGTGTGTGAGTGTGTGAAGGGATGGGCGTGAATGAAGGGGGTTTGGCGAGGAAGGAGGTGGGGGGAATATGGGGCGAGGGTGGAAGTGGGAAAGACCTCTACAAGTGACAGGGAAGGGATTCTCTGTCACTGATAGTGCCTACCGCCATGGTTTTCGTGGCGGTAGGCGGGGTCATTATCCTGCAGGAGGAACAGTGATGGCTGCTGGGCTGAAGATTGTTATCTCCAGCCCGGCGGCCTTTACCGCTGTGGTGGTCGGTGTGGTACATTGGCGGTTTGGCTTCAGCTGAATCGCCAATGTCATAATATGGTGGAAAGTACCACCAGCCTGTTGGCAGTACTTTCCACCATATTACCACTGACTGCCAGGGTCATAATGAGGGCCTTATTTTTCTATAGGGTCAGGGAACTTCTCTTTGAATTGCCATATCCTTATAATGTACATCAGAGTGTATTTTATCCCATATACATTGTGAAATAAATTTATACAGCACACGGTTGCCACTCCTATTGTCTTTTAGTGCTGCAACCTTTTTAAAGGATTAGTAAAAAAAGAGCCTGGATTTGTAGAAGAAGTGCATGAGTCTTACTCATGCATGAGTTCCAGATGTGGGATCATGCCCCAGCAGGGACGGAAACTTTTCCAATGTCAAAGAAGCCAGTTGGTCGCGTACAAGTTGCAAATTGAAGTTTGGTCATAAAGGTCCATTTCTGCTATTATCCTGCATGGGAAAACATCCTGTGCTGTAATTATGTTGTGGGAGACTTGCTTGCTGCACCTACAAGTGTTGGAGTGACAGAAATGTGCATTGGAAATGGAAGAGTCTTTCAGCCTGCCAACCCTAGTAAAGCATTGTGGGCACACCTGGAGAGGTGTCTTAGGGTCAATACGTATGGTGATCAGGCCTGTAATAAAACAGGAAGCAAACTGGCACTTCATTAATGTAAGAAATTGAGTTTTTGGTTGAGAGGGTAGAAACCCCACTCAGGCAACAACCACATTCCTTGTCAGGGTGAAACACTAATATCACTAATTAAATTTGTACTTAACCCTTGGCAGATTGGCAGAAAGGAGACAGGCTTAAGTTAAATGCAAAGTGTGAAGTATTAATGCAGCACACAGACTGTGGGCGTCATGGACAGACTTTACTGTAGAGTAAAGATCAAATTAGGCTTCACAGATTATTGTTTTCTAGAGTTTTACATTGGTGGTCACTGTGGGAAGTCATTTCTGTAGCATGAAGTGCAGATCTTGCATTGTAGGTCATCATTGGTGCTAACTGTAGCTCAAAGAGTTTGGTTCACTGGCTTTGTGGTAGCAGTCATCGCGAGCAGCAGAGTCTCAGCATGAATAGGACAGTTTGTGGTCATGAACAGCCAAAAACTTCAGGATGTAACCTTTCTTTACAGTGGTCAAGAATCTGTGGAGGAATCTCTTGGGGATCAGGGACTAACTCTAGCAGAGGCTAGCAGGGCTCATGCAATTCCAGTTGCAGGACCAGGCAGGCAGTGCAGCAGGGCTGCTGGGCTGTTTCAGGGAGCCCTCTGGAGCTTTTGTCTACTTATACCTCTGAACAGGAGGTCTGCCAACTGACTCTTGGAGTTTCTCAGATTAGCCTGGGATGAAGGGAGAAGTTCAAGCCTTCCTTTTTACAGAGCAGGGCAGGATTGAAGCAGCAAGGCAGTCCTCTGAGGGACAAAGCAGGCCTCAAGCAGCAGGGCAGTCCTTTAGTAGTAGCAGGGAATACCTCTGGGGAACAGCACGTGTGTCAAGTAGCAGGGCAGTCTTTTTTTTTGTACTGTCCACAGGTCCAGGATTATATTGGAGAGTTAATCTGAGGGTTCAATATTTATACCTGGTGGCAGCCTTTGAATCCTCTAGGCTGATTCTGGAAAGTTCTTCCCTTCCCCTGTCAAGGATCCAAGAAGTGTGGGTTGACAAAAGACTAGTGTCAGGTTCCTTTCCATTCGTGCTAGAGGTAGCCCTTTGAAATGTAAGTGGGGCAGCAGCCAGCTGTTCCCCCAGCACGATGGTCCATCCTGCCAACACCTAGGGGGTCATTCTGACCCTGGCGGTAAAAACCGCCAGGGCCAACGACCGCGGGAGCACCGCCAACAGGCTGGCGGTGCTCCCATGGGCATTCTGACCGTGGCAGTACAGCCGCGGTCAGAAACGGAAAACCGGTGGTGTACCGCCGGTTTCCCGCTGCCCTGGGGAATCCTCCATGGCGGCGCAGCTTGCTGCGCCACCATGGGGATTCTGAGCCCCATACCGCCATCCTGTTCCTGGTGGTTTTGGCCGCCAGGAAGAGAATGGCGGTATGGGGTGTCGTGGGGCCCCTGGGGGCCCCTGCAGTGCCCATGCCAATGGCATGGGCACTGCAGGGGCCCCCGTAACAGGGCCCCACAAAGATTTTCAGTGTCTGCCATGCAGACACTGAAAATCGCGACGGGTGCAACTGCACCCGTCGCACCCCTTCCACTCCGCCGGCTCCATTCGGAGCCGGCATGCTCATGGAAGGGTGTTTCCCGCTGGGCTGGCGGGCGGCCTTCTGGCGGTCGCCCGCCAGCCCAGCGGGAAGCCCAGAATACCAGCGGCGGTCTTTTGACGGCCAGGGTCGGAATGAGGCCCCTAGTCCCCCATTACCTCACTGTTTAGAAGAAATATACAAAGTCCAACACCTAAGCTATTCATAGTCGTGTGACTCAGGACACTCGCAGCAGGCACCAAATGGTTAAGCTAGAAAAATGACAACTTTCTAAAAGTGGTATTTTCATAATTGTGACTTAAAATGCAACATTACTATGAAATAGAATTTTGAATTGTAGTTAACTTGAGTCCACACTTGACATTTCTACCTGTCCCCAATCAAACAGTAGCACTTATTAAATGTAATAAGATAATACGATGTTATACTATGGGAGAGGTAGGCTTTACAGTAGTGAAAAACACAAACAAGAATTTTTCACTACCAGAATATGTGAAACATGAAAACACATGTCCAACTTTTAAGTACAATGCACCCTGCCCTATGGGTGTTTTCATGTCCTACCTTAGTGGCAACATATGTATTAAAATAGAAGGTTTAGGCCTGGTAAAGAGTTTCTTTTTCAAGGACAAAATTGCAGTTTTCAACAGCACTACAGGCTGCAAAAGCAGTCCTGAGATAACTTTTAAAAGGCTATGTTTGTGGGTGGCAGAATGAGTGTTGCAGGCCCACTGCTATCATTTAATCTACAGGCTCTGGATATATATAGTACAATTTAGTAGAGCCCTAAGTAAACATAATGTGTCAGTTAGGTGCAATCCAATCCTGCCATGTTTAAGGGGAAAGCACAAGCACTTTATCACTTGTTAGCAGCAGTAAAACGCAAAGAGCCCTAATGCAAACAAAAACTAAATTCAGAAGACATGAGAGGTGAATGCAAAATGTTTGGGAGTAATGCTGCAGAGAGGGCAAGTACAACAATTAATGTTACCAAAAGTAATTGTCAGCATCACTGGACTGGCTATTTAAGTAATCTGGCCTTTTACTGGGAAGATGCAGAGTTGGGGTAAAGGTTTTGTGCACCAACAATGGCTAGAGGCCTCCTCCTGCTCTATTTAAGCCAAGCCACCTCCACGTGTCCCAGGTCCCCAGGACGGAACACCGAGAGCCTATGTTGCAGCGAAACCAATTGTGATATGGGCAATGCCGAGGGTAGACTATCCAGACAATGAAATGACAAAAAAATATAACAATAGGGAGTTCAAGAGAAGAAAAGACACTTAAAGCAAAAGACTGAGATGGAAAACTGTACAGAAAAGATGAAGAACATGGACCAAAGCTATAAAAAGAGGATACAAAAGGTTAAGAGAAAGAGACAACAGATGATAGAAAATTAAAAATAAAGGTGAACAGATATGGTGACAAGAAAAATAATAATACTAAATAAAAGAAATTAGCTACAATAGTAAAATTGAAAAAGTTGTGATAGAGGTGATAGATGACAAAAATGGAACCAGAGAGGTATGAAAATGAACAGATTTATCAAGGAAAACTTAAACATAAAATCCCTGTTTGTGTTGCAATACAAAATGATCGATATACTGCAGTGGAAATGTGCACCATTGCAAGCAAAATGAATAATCTTCAGATCAATGACTGTGATACTAATTATGAAAATCTAAATCAGTGATTTAACATACTTAAGCTAGGCCCTGTATGTAACTTACATGTCACAGATTCTAGTCCCAATCAGAAAGCTTAGTGATGAATATGTGCTAATATTACATAGACAAATGTATAACTTGAAGGTCAAGGGCTCTAATCTCTAAGACAAAGCTTTGTAGATATACACATCTGCTGAAGAGATGTGCATGTAACCTATAAGCCACAATTTCCATACCTTGAGGATGAAATTACTGGGCTAATCTACTTACAAGTGAGGTATAAGAAACTGCTAGATCATAGCTTCCAATCTTAGTGAAATCAATTTCCTCACAGTGATGCCCTGAGGGTTTATCATATGAATTTAAAGACGAAAGGAGACTAAGGCAACAATAACTAATTGAAGAAATATTTACTCATAAATTCTGGGTTAGAAAATATTTGTCATGACATACAATTTTCATTCTGCAGTTTTTCCTTCTTTCCATGACAGCATACCCTACAAGAGAGACACAGCTTTTCTCTTCGCATGCATACTTTGATAATGTACTCACAAAGCAACATTTGTGAATTGGCCACACAGTCTTTGTTAGACTCATAAATTATTTGTTTTTGCTACCAACAAATATTGCTTTTAGGACTATAAGTAGCCCAGAAGCATTTATACATTTCTTTATGTACCCTTCAGAATAGCATGCAAATCCTATGATTTTTTAGCCTAGACCTTTCTAAATTCTGATCCAAAAGTTATCATTATTTTTCCATCCTTTAAAAAAGCATCTGGTAGGGAAAACTCCTCCAAACTTAAACAGACCTCCGGGAGTTAGGAAGGCATGCATGCTACACTTGTTGCCATGGAGAGATTGACCAGTAACAGCTCATGATTTGTTTTTGGGATCTTTAGGCCCAAAGTACTAAGAGGCAGAATTGAGAGCCCTTAGTGCCACTGGAGCATCACTTTTCGTGACTCTCCAGTGGTGCTAACCATTGCTCCATATTAAGAAGGAGATGTAACTCCACTTTTCGTGGCATTACTCCTCCTTGTATACATGGGCCCCTCCGACACAGTTCTCTACATCAGAGGGGCATGCAATGGGTGTTGCAGTGGGCATTCCACCGCAACACTCCTTGCATTTGATCCTGCCCCAGATTTACAAGAAATTGTAAATATGTGACAGCGTCAAAAACTAAAACCACCCCAGGGGTGGAGTTAGCATGTCAAAACGAAGGGGAAGGCTTTTATTCCTCCTAATTTTTTGCTTTTTCTATTGGTGCTGCATTCTACAGCACACATAGAAGAAGCAAAATGCCATGGATGATTGTTTATGTGCAGGAAGGCATCCCTTCCTGCACATAAACAATATTTTCAAAATTTCCTTTGGTACATATATGTGTGCTTCATTTTTCAGTACACATAGAAGTGCCAAATTGTGATTATAGATTGTTTACGTGAAGGAAGGGACACCTTCCTGCACATAAACAATCTATTCCTTCAATGCAGACACCCTTGCACTATGGTGCTAGGATGCCTGCCTTGGCACAGGCATCTGAACTCAGTGCTGGCATGGGGAAAACACAGGGTGTGCCATGTTCCTGTAAGTACAGCGCATCCATGTGTTTCAAAAGTGGCACAGCGCGGCACTGCTATTTTTGGCAGAGTACCGCGCTGCTCCACTTTGACATAACTCATGTCCTAAGTAGTTTAATGGTCACAAAGACTGACATTCACAAAATCACAGACTTTGAAAATTCAAAATCACTGGCTGCAATGTGTAAAAGCAATTTTGCAACTGAAAAATTATTTCACACTTTGCAAAAAGTTTTTTACAACTCACTGTGACTCAAAAGTAGAAGGGGATGTGAAAGGAGAAATTGCCTCCAGCTTATTAGTTTCTATGTTATGTGTCATTGGTGTCTGAACACAATTGTGATCCATGAGACAATATCATGATCCTCCGAAGTAATTCCTTACATGTGAACATTTCTTATTAAGGCATTCTCTTTCCCTTTAAGGGACAGGGGCTAATTTAAAAAAAAATGTTCACATGTAAGGAATGCAAATGTAGAAACAGAGCTCTGCTGTTCCTTGCAGAATTTCGCAGTCGTTCGTGCGGGTCTCAAAATGTCTCATGCACCATTAATATTAATGAGGCAGTAGATTTTGCAAGGGTCACCCCAAACTTTTTGCCTTCCTCCTCCTCTTTTTCGGACCTCATTTTTGTTGGCTTTAAGACTCTGGGCACTTTACCTCTGCTAACTAGTGCTAACGTGCCTTATGCTATCTCCCTAAAACTTGGTAACATTGCCTCATATCCAATTGGCATATTAAATTTACTTCTTAGTCCCTAATAAAGTGCAATACATGTGCCCAGGATCTGTAAATTAAATGCACTAGTGTGTCTGCAGCACTGATTGTACCACCCACATAAGTAGCCCCTGAACTATGTCTCAGGCCTGCCATTGCAGGGCCTGTGTGTGCAGTTTACTGCCACTTTGACTTGGCATTTAAAACTACTTGCCAAGCCTGAAACTCCAGTTTTGTTACACATAAGTCACCCTGAAGGTAGTCCCTAGGTAGCCCACATGGCAAGGTTCTATGTAAGTAAAAGGTAGGACATGTACTTATAGGTTATACATGTGCCGGTAGTGAAATACTTCCGAAGTCGTTTTTCACTGCTGTGAAGCCTGCTGCTTTCATAGACCGACATTGAAAATTCCCTTATTCACTTTTAAGTGGTAATTTCTGATCTGAAAGGAGTGGCATTTTCATATTTGGTATGGTTGGAATGGTAGTTAAAATCCTGCTTACTGGTGAGGTTGGATTTAACATTACTATTTTAGAAATGCCACTTTTAGAAAGTATGCATTTCTCTGTTCCTACTGCTTGCTGTGCCTTACACCTTGTCTCCAATGCACATCTGGTCTGTGCTGGGTAACAACCCCCCTTGTGCATTCCATTCAGCTAGGCATAAACACTGGTCACTCAGCTGCATCTGCATTCATGTGTAAATCTATGGGTCTTCCTGGTCAGCAAGGGTGGAGGGGGTTCCACTTACACTTCAAAAGCTAGTAGCCCGACATCACACAAAGAACTAGTAACCCTCCACAGATCTCCCGGCAGGCAGGAATGGGTTGAAAGGGGAACTGGTGCACTTCAAACTCACTCTTTGAAGTTTCCCCCACTTCAAAGGCACATTTGTGTATATGTACTGGGTCTGTGATCCTCCTCAATGCAGACACTTCTGGACCTACAAGTGGATTCTGTCAGAAGGACTGCTGTGCTGCCCAAATGACTCATCTGGGCTACTCTTCTGGAAGGACTGCTGTCATGCTTTTGTCCCTGATGCCTGCTGCCTCCTGACTCTGCTGGAAGGTCTTTGCCTTCCCTCATAAGTCATCTCCAAGGGCTTGGACTGAGCTTGCCTCCTGTTAAGAAGTCTCAGGAACATCAAAGACTTCCCCAGAGGGAGAAACTCCACTACGCCGATAAAAAGATGCAAAGCCTGCAGAATTGATGCAGCACATGTCTCCTGGCCGAAAAATCACCCTAGCACCTCCCAAATCGATGCAGCGTCTGTTTCATCATCACAGTGTGTTTTGGATTTTCCACGTGTTGTCCCTGGCCATCAAAATATCCCTGCATCATGGTAAGGAGCCAAGGCTCCACACCTGGAAATTGATGCATCACTTTGTCTGCAAAGAAAAAATCGATGATTACCTCCACCGCACTAAAAAAATAGATACGTCACTTACTTTCCTACGCATCACCTCCTCTGCGGCCCCCTGTATCGTTTTTTTTTTTTTAAAGATACATCCACTGATTCCCAGGGATTAAGACTTACCTAAACTTCTAAAAAGTGATATCTTGACTTATTCATATTGTATTCTTGTCATTTTGTTCTTATTTTATTGAGATAAATATTATCTATTTTCCTAAACTGGTGCTGGTTTGTGGTGTTTTCACAGTGTTACTGAATGAGTTATTGCACAAATACTTTACACAGTTCCTTCAAAGTTAAGCTTGCCTCTTCTATGCCAAGCTAGTAGAGGGAGAGCACAGGATAATTTAGGTTGTGTTGTGATTTACTCTGACTAGGACTGCGGCCCTACTTGGGCAGGGTGCATACGTCTGCCAACTAGAGACCCAGTTTCTAACATCCTGCGAATGGACATTTTATAAAGCACATGTATCAAGCCATTTGACGTGCAAAAAAACAAGGAGGGTTGCAACCTGAGCTTGGGTCACCAGACCCTGAGGGCCTACTGTTCATTTACATTATTTTCTGTGTGTTGCCTCGAATGACTCATGTCTGTGTGTGTCACCATCTTGATATTTGGCATGACATCTTCGTGAGTTTTCCGTAGTCTCTGACTCAATACACTGGCTTTGCCAGATTGGGCCCTGTATTTCTTATTTTATTTATTTTCAGAGAGATCACTTGTGTTGCACCATACTCACGGATTCTAACGAGCTAGAACTTTATAGTGTGAGAAACCAAGACTTTGTCCTGAGTAGTGGTCTAAATGATACATGTTTACTTTCTAATTTTCTGATCAGGAAAAAAGATGGAATTGTGTAGTACTCTGATGATAATTACTAACAATACGCAATCATTGTAAATAGAATGTTATAAGACTCAATTTCTGACTAATCATACTTAACCTCCACTGGAAACTTGCAATGAACCTTTCAACATATTGCATGGTCGAGGGCCTGTATATTTAGGAGTAATTACTTAGAGTCAGAGGGAATTTTAGAACAAAATTATTTGGGTTTGAAGTTTTCTGCTCTTGCTTTCAGCTACCAAAATATACTGTACATACATTTTCATGGTGTGTTAGTAACTCTACTGGTAATTCACTAATGTGAAGCATACATTTAGATCTAAGAAGTAGTTTCTAAATAAATGGGAATTATATTCCTCTCAGATGGACGGTGCTAAACCTTGTTTGCATTTCTCTATAGTCTAGCTTACTGTGCCAAAAGCTAGTTCACAGTTAACTTTGTTAGAAGCACATATCTGACATCTGGTACAAAAGATTTACAATCAAAAGTAAAACAATTCTAAATACAATATTTTCCAAGAAAAAACAATTATTTTGTTTCTGATACACAGATTGTTGTTGACGCACCTCACATTATTTGTTATTTCATTTACTTAAGACACTTTTTGGCACCCAGAAGTACCAGCCCGTCCTTATGATGAATCGAGGTCATCAAAGATATTAAAGTCCAACCAATCGTCAGTGTTTTTCTGTCTGTATTAAAAATGAATGCTTTCTGTTACTACGCTATCTGTGCCAAGTCGGCCGCTACTTCCCAATAAGCACTGGAATCTTTTTTTATGGCAAGTCTGTTCCCTACGCAGGCATTAAAATAACTTCCCAGGTATTGCATGTTTTTCACCATTTTCTGTAAGGTAAGAATTGTTTCACATAATCATTATTTGTTTGGCATAATTATAGTAAAAATTGAGTTCTCCATATTCAAGTATTTTGATGGTTGTAGGAGGAAAAGATAAACGAAGAAAGAAGAGATGGTGAAAATCACTGAGTAAACGAAAAGGTCTCATTTACAAGAAGCTCATGCATTATCATTGATGTGTCAGATTTCTTGCACCTGCCGCACATCCCCTAACAATGCCATGGATAGGCTGTATTTACACTGGCCCAAGGTGATCAATATACTTTACATCAAAACCAGACCACGTTGCATATTTTAGTTTTCTTTTTAGGCACATGTATACTAAGTGATTTGCCCACAATCACAAGATGTTGAATTGAGGTAGGGATTTAAATCTCTAATGTCTTTTTCCTGAGTCTTTTTAAAAACAAATCAACTTAAAAAAAAAAAATCTCATCCCTAATTTGATGGCAATGTTCTAACTCTAATGGCAATAATAATTCCCTAAGCCATTCTAACTGTCTGTGAAACTTTGAGTCGAGCGTAGGGCGTGGTCAAAAATTCATTATCTGGGTTTCACATCTGAGATAAAGGTGAAACCAACAAGAGCATTTGAAAGCAGATTGTGGTCTGTAATAAATGTGGGATATATCGGAATCATCACATGCTGGAGTAAACCAAAAGGACAGAAAATAACATCCATTCAACAATAATGTCTGTGCGGGTTCAGGTAGATTGACTATCCGAAGTCTACCTTATGAGTAGTCCAACTATCTGTCAAATTTTAAGAATCCATGCTATGAGGTACAACATCATGAGACATAATTTGTATCTGCTAACTTTGTAAGAATCATTGATGAAGGATTTGGGAAATGGAGGTATTAATTAGGGTAAATGATAGACTACCAGAAGTAAAAATTTCACTATTTCTGTTAAGTCCAGGAAAGGTTTCAGTAAATTAAAATCAAGCTCACCCCTTGTAGCTATGCCATGCAGCAGGTTTAACTTCAGAAAGTGTGTAAAGCATTTAGAAGCACCAAAACACTTAAAAAGTCAAAATAAAAACACAATACAAAATCCTATTCCAATTTGTAAAGATAGACAACATGTTTTAACAAAATGACACCAAGGTTGCAAACATCCAATAAGGGAACCAGGAAATGTTATTTTTTAAAACTTTAAACAAAATGGTGCTGAATCAAATTTGCTGCTGCAGAGAAGAATGTAGCAGAAGCTGTAGCTAATTCAGGCCCACCAACAAGGCACACTTGAAGTATCAGCTTAGTGGGTTGGTTCCGTTGTTCTGTCGGTTCTCCTAGCAAAACTCCTTGAAAAGGTTTCTCAGGTTTTAGAGTTCAGCAAGAGGAGGGCACTCTGACAGCAGCCAAGAGTTCCAGGACCTCATGAACAGTACTTGGGCGGGTTGGAATTCATTCAACAGAAGCCACCATCAGAGTCCAGCATTGGTCCAGTAGTAACTGGCCAGCTGAGCTCCCTCAGCGAAGTGGGCTTTTGCAAGATTTGTGTCCATATAGTTTAACCGGAGGTCAACCAAATGACTCTTCGAGTCCATTTCTTTGCCCTGGGTACAAGTAGGAGCAGGTCCGTCAATTCAGGTTCTCTCCGCTGGTCATAGCAAGGACCTTCAGCCTGCTGCTTTCTCTGGGTTTGGGAAAATAGTTTCAGAGCTAGGTCAAATGCAAGAGGTGAGACAGATAAATTAAATTGGGAGTGAGACTCTTGCAAGTGAAACATAATATGTAATTTGGTCGCATGTTGGAACATTGATTGTGGAGCAGAAAAAATAACATCAGAATACCGATGGCTATAACTAATACAATCAGCATGCCTCTGAAAACACTAAAAGGCATAGAGTTCAGAAAAGATGGTATCACTCAAACAGAGTCTGGAATGTGCTCACGAAGCCAGAATCAATCACATTAAAAAAGTACTCCATTCCCACAGTATTTGATGCCTTAAATATTCAGTGAACAAGTTCACCAAAATGATGCAACAAGTTAATGTACAATAAAGATTGGACTTCAGTAGCAGACATTGCAACTTGGAGATCAAAAGTCATGCTAGAAGATGTTAAAGAAATGTACTTCTGAAAAAATGAGCCTTTCATTCGTCTCAACTTATCAAAGTTCACACTATAAATAGGGGTGGAAGGCCGTATGGTCATTTCCCTAACTATGTGTTTGGTTGGAAATAGCATATTGGTTATGACCCTGGAGACCATCATCACATATGGGGCACCTGGTTTCATTCCACAACAGCCTTGGTCTTTTAGAACCAAATAACACCTGTTTCAAGATTAACAGAACATTGGGCAAACATTGAGAACATTGAGAGTGGTGTGCCTTTCAGATAACATACCAGATGTGCCATAAACATATTACACGTGCCATGCAGCATTACCTCTTTAAAAAGTAATGAGTGGTCCAATGAAGTTTCACACTTGTTTCCCCTACGGAAGACTTCAGTTACCCCACATATACACTTGTAATCGAAAGGCAAGACCCAGGACTCGTGAACAAAACTATCCCCTATAGCTTCATATCAGCCTACCTGATAATGTTTCAAACAAGATGTAAATTGAAATGTACAGATTTGTAGCAAGATAAAGCCATGAATTAACCACACAGCAGAAGGCATCTCATCTACGGAAAAGAGTAATTTTTCTAAATGTTAAATGCTCACCAAGATATGAGTTACATTTTTTTTTTAAAATCTCTGTATGTGTGTTAAAGTTAATGGGAAAAGCAACTCTGTTGTGTTCAGATAGGTCCAAGGTACATGGTTTAAATTTCAAAACTTGCAAAGTCCAACTCAATGTTGTGACAGAACAATCACAAAGAGAGAGCCTGGCTTTTTCAGGCTCGAGTTATTCCTAATCTCATGTGCCTATTGGTGTGCATATACATACTACTTGTCGTGACATTATGGTATATTCATAACTTACAATTTCTGTTTGTGCTTCAGTACAAGAAAATTGGCATCCTCTAGTACCTGCATTAACATGCAGATACTAGAATATGCCGATTGGGTATACTGAAGGCGAGACACCTTGACAAATGTGTAACTCCAGGATCCGCCTACCTCTAGGGACCTATGGAATTATGTATAAACTCACCTAATATAATTTCACAAAATACTTTCCTGTACTGAAGCATAAACAGAAATTGTAAATTATGAATATATCACAATTTCACAAGTATGATGAAGAATGGCACTGACTGATGTTAGTAGGTGAGAGTTCTTTTACAAACTAAATAGGAGTCCCCGCTTCATGTGATGAATAGTTTTCACAGGATATAGGCAGCAGGTTCTCTCTTTGTTATAGTTGTGATATGTTTGGCAGGTGGAGTGAGCCACTTTCCTCTCACTCTCTTTTGTTGATACATGTTGTAACAGAGACATGTCATTTTGTGTGATATCAAATGCAGCTGACACATTATTATTCAGAAATAAATGTGAGTGGAGTCTGTAGTCATACCATTTTCCAGCCAATGCTTTTTATAAATTTTCACTGACAATCTATTTTAATATTTCAGCAGCCTCTACCCGGGAAATCTCATTGTAGATGGCATATACAAAACATTTTTTTGATGTGATGGTCTAGGACCAAATAGGAAATCGTGTAAATCCATGTCTTCAGTAAGGAGAGAGAGTTGCAGCCAAAGTGGAATGTCATAAACATTGTTGGCACAATTTTCCTACACTATAAGTGGTGACCACTCTTGAATGTTGTGACTGGAAATACCGGGGTCTGGTCTGCTAGCCTCAAAACCCAAGGCAGGGTTTAAATAACATGCATGACAACCATCAATGTTGCAGGACACACTAACCACCCATCTGGGCCTGAAATTGAAGAATTTTATGTCAAGACCCGGAGGCCAATATTATGCATAAATCCCTTTACTGCTGCTACTGTCAGCAGCTGCTTTAAAGCTTAAGAACATAGAACAGTCCAAAGACAACAAGACCTGGCTTAACCAACCCTCTTCCTTCTTTTATTGCTACTGCTCTCCCTGAACACATTTGAAGATTTTGCTATACCGATTCGGAAATGGTGATTGTGTATGGGTTTGTGAGGAATGTGTTTAGTGAAAGTTTGTTTGAATTGCTAACAGCACTAATTTACAGGCATATATATTTCAGTTTAGTTTAGGGTTTCAATTTAACTTTTGAATGTTTTAAGGTCTGTTTATGTGTCAGAAATTAGAGGCGTGCTTGAGAGATGTGCTTGCCCGTTCATATGTCCTGCAGTGGTCATTGCAGTGGCACTTTCAGTCTTGTGCATGCCTCCATTGTTACTCTACTATCTGCCATTTTAGAAATAGGTAGAATGCTGTAGGGGCTACCTTAAGAGTCATTTGGTTATGGTTTTCATTGAAGCTATTTTGAATATATTGCACCTGCATGATTCTTTGTATCATGGTTAACTCAATCATGTTATTGTACAGTTAATGACCCCTTTTGACTATTTAGGCATGCCCTATTTGTTTGGCTGCCATTTTGTAGGAAACTTTCATTGCTAATTCTGTGGTGTAAGTTGTCAAGTTTGCCAGGTGTTACATCTAAGGTCCAGGTTTGTAGTTGAGTCAATTGCTGTATTTTTTGTAATAGGGTAATCGGTATGGAGTCTGGTGAAGATTTGCAGGAAACAGATTTAGATACCAGGCTTAATAAGTCAATTAAATAAATAACATCAGAGGTTTTGGACAAGATGAATAGAGAGTTGGATTTATTATTAAGTAGAAGTCAGGTTTCTGAGGAGGAGCATTTTTAATCAGCAAACAAGGCTAACACAAATATTGGGAAAGTAGGAAAAGGTACCTCTAAAAGGAAGAACACGGATGTCAATTTGGCAAAAAGAAGCAAATCTGCTTAGGCGGAATATGATTTCTTAGGCCTCACAGAACAAGATGATGTGCTGAGAGCACACATGGTGGGCAAGATATAGGCCCTGTAACAGATAAAAAGATTAAAGTTGAAAGTTGCAAACATAAAACTGTAGTATGTGATGAATCTTCTGGTAGTTAAGAGGCTGAAATCAGCTGTTCTTCATATTTTGACTCTGATTATTAGGAGCAGGTGCTCATATAAGAGAAAGGCTTTAGGGGACCATGAGAATGTGAATGATAAAGATGTTTTAACTGATCCTTGGAGTCATTATATGTTTGATCATTTACTTATAAAGCATCCTCTCTCTCCTGAATGGACTCCTGTGAATCATGTGGCAGAATATGCTCAATATTGGATAAGGAGAGGGATCAAAGGATGTTTGAATGATATCATGTTTCTAATGGTCAAAGCCTTCCATTTCTAATCTAATAGGGTTCTGGCCACAACAGATCTAAATATATAAATTCTGGTCTTTATAGGCAAAGGTGACCAAAACCCAGGGAAGGATCTGGATAAAGATTTGCTGACCTGCCAGGATATACTTCCGGATGTTGTATGTCCTTTAGGTCCTTTGACAAACATGTTTGATATAGTGGAAGAGGCACATGTTTAAAATAAGAGAATTGATATTGAGGCGTTATGCCAAGGGATTGAATGGAAAGTTTGCCAAATAGGCAATGCACATAGGGGGTTATTCTAACTTTGGAGGAGGTGTTAATCCGTCCCAAAAGTGACGGAAAAGTGACGGATTTACCACCAGCCGTATTACGAGTCCATTATATCCTATGGAACTCGTAATACGGCTGGTGGTATATCCGTCACTTTACCGTCACTTTTGGGACGGATTAACACTCCTCCAAAGTTAGAATAACCCCCATAGTGTTTTATCCAATGAGCGTCAGAAAATCATTTTATTGAAAATACATCCAAAATCGTTGGATCTTGCAAATAAAGAGAAAGGTCTGGCTGCAAATGGAATGCTGTTTGGTGATGCTTTTCAAGAAATTTCAATGACTCAAGTGATCAGGTGGATCTCTTTGCAAGCAGGTTGAATACGCCGGTGGAAACATCTTTCAGTTGGCGTCCACACCCAGAGTCATCAGGGGTGGATGCATTTCTTCAGGATTGGAGAGGTCTTCATCTGTAGGCATTTCCTTCATTTGCAATGATTGGCTGGGTGATAGTGATGATGCGCAGATTGAAGGAGATAGTTGTTGTGGTTACTCCTCTTTAGAGATCTCAGGGGTGGTGTCTCATAATGTGAAAATGAGTGTGGATTTCCCGGTATTGTTTCCAGTGTTTCAGGAGGTTCTGAGGGGTTCTCAATGAAAACTACACATTTTATCAAGTGAAGGAGTTGATGGTGGTGGCATGGAAACTGTCAGAAGAATGTGGAGGCAACCAGGTCTTTTTTCAGAGGCTTTAAAACCTATCAAGGAATCATGGGCACCAGGAAAAAGAAAGGCATATAGATTTGCATGGAGTAAATGGACATGTTGGTGTACGAGGGTTTGGCTTACAGGACAGTAAATATGTATAGGTCTGACATTGTGGGCGGTCACAATTTGATGAATGGTATATCTGTGGGATAGGATGTTATGCTGAAAAGGTTAATGAGGAGGATTAGCAGTGCTGGTTGTAGATGTAAGTCACTTTGAGATTTTTCCTTGATCTTGGGATGTTTGGAGATCAGGATATGAATAAGAGTATTTCTTTAAAAGATTTAACTTTCAAACTCACTATATTGTTATATCTGGTGTCTTTTTGTAGAATGTTGAACGTGTGAGCATTGGATGTGTATTGTAGGTCATTTGCTCTGGAAGGGACATGTTTTCATTTAACACAGAGAATGAAGATTAATTTAGCCTCATTTTTCTATCCTTTTGTCAATGAAAATGAGACATTATGTGTGGTTTTGTGTGTTAAAGCGTATGAGTTGAGGACTGAATCGTTCACACCTGTTGGAGTGACACAGTTGCTTAATTCCTTTAAGCATCACCGTAAAGAGGTTTCTTCGCCCACTCTAGCAAGATGGGTAAAGAGATGAGAAAGAGATCTGATGTAGATGTGAGGTTGCTCAGTGCTCGTTCAGTGTGTGGAGCAGCTACTCCAAAGCTTGGATGTTGGGTGGCAGTCTGCAAGGTACTTTGTGCTGATTGGTCTTAAAACTCCATGTTTAGATTTTTTATTTTAAGTCGGTAGGGTGGGCTGAGAGATTTTTAATTGTTAAGCTTTAAAATTGCATAATATTGACCTCCAGGTGTCAACATAAAATGTACATTTTCTACAGCCTGGTCGGGCAGAAAATCTGGATTTTATTAAAGACACAGAGGCTAATATTATGCCTCCTGTTTTACCCATCACTTTAATTTAGTATATTTATTTTCTTACAGTGCAAGTTTGATACAGTCCAAATTCACATGGAAGTTGTAGAAGATGGAGGGGAAAGGTTAATGTTCAAGATTTTGAAGACTTTTAGTGGTTATATTAAAAGTTTTATTTGTTCTGCTTGAGTTTCCACCTATTATAAAAGAAGGAAAATGGATGGTTACACAGGGTCTTCTTATGTTTGGAATGTTCTGTGTTCTTAAGCTTTAAAGGAGCTGCTGAGAGTGGCAGCAATGAACAGATTTATGTATAATATTAGCCGCTGTGTCTCTAATAAAATCCAGATTGTCTGCCCACTACAAGGAACTGGTGCATCTGCTCTGATGCTCCAGTTTCCTTACAACACCTTGTGCCCCCCTAACGACACCATGGTAGAGCTGTATTTACAGTACAGTGCATGATGGATCAGCGTCAACATTTTTATTGTGGAGCTTGGGTGGACTAGCGCCAACCTTTTTGATGCTGTTGGACCTGGCCCTTGTGGCAGGTTCATCCCCTGACTCTTTGCCTCCTTCCTCATATTTTTTCTCACCTCTCTCTGTTGGCTCTAGGAGTCTGAGCACTTTATCACTGCTGATCAGTGCTAAAGTGCAGGTGTTCTCCCATCTAAAGATGGTATGATTGTCTTATACCTATTTGGTATAGTTAATTTACCTGTAAGTCCCTTGTACAGTGGCATCACTATACCCAGGACCTGTAAATTAACTGCTACTAGTGGGCCTACAGCGCTGCTTGCGACACCCACTGAAGTAGTCTTTCAAACCTGTCTCAGGCCTGCAGGGCCTGGGTGCGCAGTTTTCTGCCACAGGGACCTGGCATCTAAATGTACTTGCCAGGTCCACAACTCCCATTTTACTACATATAAGTCACCCCTAAGTTAGGTCCTAGCTAGCCCTATGGGCAGGGTGCTATGTATGCAGAAGGCAGGACATGTGCCAGGTTGCGTGACCTGTCCTGGTAGTGACAAACAGCCTACCATGCTGTCTCACTGCTGTGAATGCTGCCTTCTCATGGGATTGCATTAGAAATGCCCTGCTTTATATGTAGGGGGTATTGTCTGATTTATGAGGGGTAGCTTAGGCATGTTTGGTATGGTTGTAATGGTGGTAAGAAATGCTGCTTACTGGTGTAGGTGTATTTTTTATTACTATTACAGAAGTGGCACTTCTAGAAAGTGAGCATTTCTTTGTGCTTATGATTCAGGTGTTTTGCAGCTTGACTCCAATCCACGTCTGGGCAGAGTGACAGTTGGGCTTTGTGCATACTTTTGAGACAGCATGTACACAGGGAGGGTAGAGGTGTCAAAGAGGTGCATCTGCATACTGAATAGTCTTCCTGGGCTGAGAGAGGTGAGAGGTGGGGCACACCTACATTTGTAAAGGCTGTGCCCTGGCCTCACACAATAGGGTCATTTACCCCAACTGATGTTTGGAGCCTGTGCTGGAGGAGAGAGGAGGCACTCCCAAAACCAGTTGTAACTGGTTGGAACCTCCTCTCCCCTTCTTTTACACACTGTATAAATGAGTATAAGTACAGGGGAAATTTCCCACCAATTTGGAGACATTTTAGAACTTACCTGGAACTGGATACAGAATGCTGGAGGAATTCACCAGGAACCGCCATGAACTGCTGCTGTTGGGCTGACCTGTGACCTGCTGGGCCACTGGGAGAGACTGCCATCTGCCTTCATCCCCCTTGCACTGGCCTGCTGCTGGGTCCTGCCACCTGTGCTCCTTTTCTTTTAAGTGTTCTCCCCCAGGAGCAGGGTGCAGTGACCCCTGACCCCTGCAAGTATCTGCTTCAAGCGCATGAGGCATGCTTCCTTTGTTGCTGTAGAGTGCCTGGAGCCACACTTTGTCTTTGCGGGTTTGCGCCTGTAGGCTCACTGTGTGTTCACAACGGCCTACCATCTTGGGACGTGCGTTCCTGCATTTGCCTAGGAAGATCACGGCTGCGACCGGGCATTCCTTACTCTGAAGAGATGTGGCCTGTGAGCAAGAGAGGAGGGCGGCAGCCCTGTTGTGCCCTTTGATCACCCCTGTGAGGGTGCCAGCAATGCCAGGGACCGGCTGGGCAGCAGAGGCCTCGAGGAGTGTCTGTCGGGCCCCCACCGGAGGAATCCTGTAGGCATGGCCCAACCGGTTGTGCCTCCCTAGCCATAGAGGCTCGACCAGAAAAATACCGTATTGCTCCTAGTGACGGAGCCAACGGCCAGTGAATCCCAAAGGAGGGAAGGCAGAGCAAGATCTCCCTGTGTGCCCACTCCCACCTCTATTCTCGGAAGCAGCACGGGGCAGTTTGCAGAGCAGGAAGGGAACCCCGCTGAGGGCCCCGCCCCAGCCAAGCCCACTTCGGCCGTGTCAGACGAGAGAGGAACGCGTGAGCTCCTCCTTAATTCAGTGGTGCTCCTCGAGGCACCGGTTTACTGGACAGCTCGCAGGATGGGAAGGGAACCCTCACTGGAGGCCCCATCCCTGCCAAGCCCCCTTTTGCCGTGGGAGATGTACCATGTGTACGAGTGCTCCTCGGAGTACTGCATTTCCCCGAATAGGAGCTCCTGCACTTCATGACGGAGGCTGGAGCTTGCCACCCCGTTTGTAAAATGAGCACAGGTGCATATCTGATGGTGGTTGTAGGACCCCTAGGAATGTACTGCGTATAATATGGGCATATGAGAATATTCCATACCCTACATAATTTCAGTGATGATGTTAGGGGCATTGTGGATATATGTTTTTGCTATGACCCATGCAGTTGTTAATGTTCCTTGTATGGACATGCTGGAAATGTTATGCTAACCTGTCCATTTTTATTAGGTATTGCATATATGTTTTTCTGACTTGCCATATGTTTTATAATGTTCCTGATATGGGTGTTTATGATACTTTTATGACAAGTGCATTTATTTAGTAATGTGACTCCTGACTACTGCTTATGTTGCAGAATACTAAGTAACCTGTGTGTTATATGTGACTACTGCTGGTTTTGCAGAGTAACTAATGTTTAACATTCTAACAACTGCTAAGGTAGCAGGATATTACCGATATGTTGTGTTTGATCTAATAATTGTGTTGTGTACAATACAGTATATTTTCATATAACTTGGTGTTATGTTTCCTTTGTGGTGGGGATAGTGCGTCACGAGTGTTGTGTGTGTTGTGCAAACAGTTTACACACTGCCTCTGGGATAGGCCTGACTGCTCGTGCCAAGCTACCAAGGGGGTGAGCAGGAGTTATCTTGGACATGTAAGTCCCTTTTCCTGACTAGAGTGGGTGGGTTCTGCCTGGCTTAGGTGCGTACCCTAGCCAACCAGAAACCCCATTTCTAACAGATGCTAGTCCAGCAAAGCTTGGGGATACCCATAGGAAATAGCCTAGCATTACTTTAATGCCTGCCCTGAGTAAGTGTTAAAAAATGACACTAGAATGCCAAAGTGAAATCTTGTAAATTTTACTGCACCAATTCTTTGGCGCACTCAACAGATTGGAATATTGCTGGATTTTCTTTAAATAAAAGAGCACCACAGTGTGAAGTAGTGACTGCAGTCATGAAGTGACCATCCACATTCATATGGGAATGAGTAATCTCAGCTACTATGGTAGTCTGGACCACTGCTTTTGTGGCTGCATCAGCCAGTGAATTCCCTGAAATATGTTTTCCAACTGTTAGTGACTCAATGTATGAATTACATGACCCGTGTCTTGCAATGTTTAAGATGTGCCACTTTTCCACAAGGCAAATTATGCTTGATAGCATTCCTTTTGGAGTCGCTGAACACATTCAGGCGGAAGACTGGACACAACAATATAAACCACACACTATTAGTATGAGGAATTCAGGATCCATATTCTAAACTGCCAGAATCAGTGCTTTTGATTCAGCCAGCTGGAATGTACAATCTTCTAAGTACTGCATAAACATTTTTATTGGCTGAAATTCACAATTTTTCATGATACCATGTACTGCTGAACAAGAGGCAGAGTATTGCTGTTAGATGCAAATCACAGGTCGTGCTGAACCATCAGTATAGATTATAAAACAATACTGTTCAAGAGCCAAAATGTCACTTGACACAGTGTATTCTTGTTCATATTGGAGGAATTCACAGGTCTGTAAAGTTGAGTCAAAGACATTTTACATCAGTAGCTGTCAGGGAAATGACCCACCGGATCCATCTTGGATGGAAGGCTTTCACATTAGGAACACTTGCCTTGGTGACAGCCTTAAAGCCAGGAATGGGGGTAAGCACAAATATCTGTTTTCCCTGAGCCAGTGATGTTTCCTTTACAACAACTATTTGAACTGCAGTCAATAGTTTTTCAGTCAAAGCAAAATTCATTTTGTCCTTGGAATAGTGTCCTTCATTGAAGGTAAGTTATGTATAATCATTGGATCCTGAAATGACACGCATCACTAGATTTGCTGGGTTGACATGAGTATGTAAGTGTGTCCATTTGTAATGATTTAAGAATTTGTGCATGTTCTGATGTCCAATGTCAACTGGAAAGATCTGGACAAATTAATCATACAGTGGTTTAACCTTCTGTGCATAATCTGTTATGTATGTTCTACCAAGACTTAGAAAGCCTAACAATAACTGTAGTTTCTTTATAAGTGTGGTGGTTGCAAAAAACATACTTCTCTTATTAAGTGTGGGGTAAGTCTATTGCCTTACAGCACACTAAGGAAAACTATTTGTGATTTTTGGAAATTAAATTTGTAGCAATATTTGTCAAATCCCAATACTATGCGATCTACTCACACTAAGTGTGTGTTTACGTCCTCATCCATCTGATAGATGCCATCTACATACGACAATGCTTCTGAGCCACTTTCATGTGAAATTGATGTTACTTGGGCAGCGAAAAATCCAGGACTATTTTTATACCACTGAGGAAGCTGACAAAACTTTCTTTGTGACCTTAGGGTAGCTGAAGGCAGTTAGATCTCTTCTTTAGGGTGCTATATTTTAACAGAAAAAACACTTAAAATGTCCAGTGTTGTTTTGTATTTTTTATGTGCTATGCTGTTCACTAGAGCCGCCTTGTGTGATTTGTTAGTTGCAAAAGTGTGTGTGTGGCATATTAAATAAAGAACAAAGTAGGCTTTCTTACCTTCCTGCACAAACATCCTCCTTGCTCCGGTCTGGTTTCATGTTCTTGGCTCTGCTTCCAGTGTTGGACTCTCCTAACCAACCCTGGCACTGCACTCAAGCTGTTAACCAAAATGAGCAAAGTGCCAGGATTGGAGGGATCAGCCTCTCTCCGCACTCTCAAGAGCACTGGAAGCCTGTGCTTTCTCTGTCACAGCCCTCTGAGACAGCTGGGTTAGAAAGGCTTAAAAATTACGTCTGTCTGGCTTTCACAAGACAGCCATCCAAAGAGACATGCATACTTGTGTTACTCAGCAGCAATGGCCCTGCCCCATCCTGACACTCAGTTCAGAATGGGTTGGTAAAAAAATAACAGGGTAATAAATTAACTTTGTAACCATTTTCATTTGTCTCTGGGGCTTTTCTGGGGGCGACGCTCTTTTGCTGTATGTAGGAGCCCCTTCTGGTTGTATAAGTGTTCCCAAACTTTTTCAGCAACTCTTGTTCTTGATTTTGTACAGAAATTTTGCAAATCATTGGCACTGCTGCCTCCTTTGATATTACTTACTCAAATTGAGGAAACTGTGGCAACATTGGCAATTAATTTCATCCCCATCTCCAGGTCAGGGGCAACCTCATTTTCCTTTTGAATCTGTTTTAGCATCTCAGATAAAACAACTATTGATGGTGTACCATGTGTTCTGGTATATTCAGTAGTATAGATGGTGCTCCAGGTGGCACAGTCTTCAACAGGTTGAACCATACCAAGTGGCATGCATATAGTAAGAATAATACTTTTATTTTGGGATCCCGCATGGGGAAACACTCCTTCAAGCTGGTTTGTTTTTTGAGCAGTACAGAATGGAATCTCTTCCCATCTGGCAGAAACCTTACCCATAATTGCAGTATTAGGCACAGCTAGCTATGTCTAGACAGCTTGAACAGCCATGGCTGGGACAGTTGTTATAATTCACATAACAAACTGAGCAAGACGGCTATGTAGTTAACAGCCCTGTGGTGTAGGGGCAGAGTTCATCAGTATTAATGATGCCTAATTTGGGTATGTGTGTAGCTTGCTACGATGGACCAGCCCGCCCAACATTACCAAGGGTCCCAGTCTTACATTCAGGGTGCCATGGAACCACTTGTGATGATCCGAATATGGTAATCTTATTCCTAAATGGTGATGTAGTCTGTATTGATTAGGTGCTGCCACCTCTGTGTAGGTATGATTTTTTTTTTTGTGTTTGTGTCTGCTGCAGGAAAATCAACCCATGAATAGAAAATGTTGCATTTATGTGCTTCAGGGGCTTCTACCACAAAGGTAACTTCCCCTCACCCCCCACAAGAGTGAGTCCCTGTTGGACCAACTATGTTATGACAGCCTGTCTATAAATAACTGGAATGTTAACTACATTAGCCATTTTAAAAACTAGAATTCAGGGAGGGAACACTCTATTGTGATGATCTTTTTAAAGGTCAAAGCTTGAACAACCTACAGACTAAAATAGGGGTTTCCTATTAAGCTGAAGAGGATTAATTCCTAACACAATGGATGTCTCTGTATAAAGGTGAAAAGGGGACCTTGGGTACTTGACAACTACTCAGGAGCCCCATTAAATAAGTACCTTACCTGGAATGCTAGTGGTGCCATGTTATACAGTTCCTACGAATCAAGTTGGACTGTGTATCTGGTCAACATAGAGGTCAGCTTATAGGGACTCAGTCCACATATATATCAGGAAATGTTGACCCAGTTCCTAGCTAGCTCACAGTGCCGCATCTGAACCGCTAAACACACCAGGGTACCAGATCTTATTTGCAACCTTGAGCATGACTACTCAGACACCGAAGGAAATCATGGAAACAGATATACCCTTTCATTGTCACTCATCCCTACCCAAGATAACACACAAGAAAAATGCAGCAATGTATTTTAAAGCATGTATTGCAACAATCTTCTTCTTGTATAAAAACATGAGCCACAATTATTAGGCAAATGAGACAAAGCATGGTAACCAGCATTATGAAAATGGTGAAAAAGATAGACAGTTTTACCATGGTAATGTTATTGTGTTGGTACACTCCTATCTAGCATTACCTATGCTATTGAGAGAAAAGTGGGAGTACCTTCTGCCAGAAAAATTTGGACATCGCAACCACCCCAAACCTGGGTAATAAGAACTGGTCTAGTGCAGTGCAAGCTAGTGTCCCATGCAAGGTAGAGGTCAGGATCAGCATCAGAGTCAGTCAAGCTGCATCTTAGAGACTGTATGCCACTTTTCAGGAAAAACCCAGTGCAAGTGCTCATCTGCAGAATGTGGCACAGAGGCAGTTTTAATAATAAAAGCAACGTTAATGTCACACTGTGTCAGAGGTGCAGGCTCAATGCTATGATGTGTCTTCAAGTGGGGATCTGTTGCCAGAAATAATGAGAATACTTAGGGCATCACGTTCTGTGTGCTTAGCCTTGGACAGGCTATACAGACTGGATGGCATCAACGCTTAAAAGAAGCAAGCAAACATGCACCGTGATTTCTCAGAATATTATTGCATGAATGAAAAGCCATGTAAAAGGTCACTATCAGAAAAGAAATGCTAGGTTAAAATGTGCCTTTTAAAATGGAGGCACTAAGTGAGCCCTATCATGCTTTACCACAACTCCCAGAGATTTTTAGAGATGCAGGAACATGTGCCTGCTGACAGATCTCTCTTAGGTATATTTCACTCTAGTACAATTGTGGAATACATTTTGCCAATAGACAATCAGAGAAGCACAGTGAAGCCTTTACTGTGGAGTAATTAGCAAACAGTATCATGCAAAGCCACAAAGTGATTAATGCAACTATATAAAAAAAAAAATCTTTAAGGCTATACAGGATCTATAGTATGTTTGAAACTCCAAAGTGGGGTCCAGGACAACATTCTAAGGGGCATATTTATGGAAAGTGGCACTGCACCCAGTGCAGTGGCACTTTTGCTGCACCACTAAGCGCCCCTCCTACCGCCACTATGTATTTTAAATAGGACGCACCATGGCGCAGGGTAGGGGGCAATAGCATCATTTTTCATTATGCTATTGATTTACTCTGCAGGGGTGGTGCCAACATATTGTACATAGGGGCCCATTCTAAATAATGGATGGTCCCCTTTGAATGCCTGCTTTGAGCAGGTGTTAAAAGTAGCGTAAAAAAATCTCATAGATTTCCTAGCTCCATTTTTTCAGCCCCCCTAACAGGGGAATGCTCCCTTTTGCATACATTATGCCTGGCGCAGGCATAATGTAGCGCTAAGGGTTACAGAGTACTCTGTAAATACTGCACAGGGATTTGGGCCTCGTTTGGCCACATTAATGTAAAAAATAATGACACTAATGTGGCGCAATGTGGCGCAAGGTGGCGCTTGGGGATTATAAATATGCCCCTACTTGTTTCAGATGTTCTTCTGCCAAGGTGGACTTGATATATCCTTTTGCCCAACGTAATAGGATTTTTAGGACTATTTGGGTTGCATTATTTGATGAACTGTATAATCTTTTCGTATAAAGATTAAAGGCCACTTCTAAAACTTGTCATGCTTCAGCATTCACCAGAAATTCAACTGGAACATGAAACGGTTGTCTTCACTGAAAATGTATTAGGAGTTTGGGCCTGATTTAGAGTTTGGCGGACTGGAAACTATGTTTTAAAAGTGACAAAGTATACTGTCTGCCAAACATTCAGTCCACCTGCTTCATTTACAGACTGGAATATCTTAAGTATTCCATAAGAGGGGACTCTTTTTAGCTCCATTGAAGGAATAGTTCCTACGATGATGCTGTTGGAGGAAGGATGCTACACCATCTGTTCTATTTAGGGCAGACAGTCTAAAGCCTGCTTTTTCCTGTCTGTCACCACCAGCAAAAAACTGGTAGTGAAGGACAGGAAGAAACTACGAGGACCCACACACCCTGTGAGAAAACTCTGAGTAAGTAACAGTCAGTAGTTTTTAGTTTTTCCAAAGCAAACTCCTCCTTTGGGAGCTTGTTCTAAAAAAATAAATACATGTCAATAGTTTGCTTTACGTCCGTCAAAAACCATGGAAGAAATCACAAAGATTCTTGTACATTGAAAGGAACTGCCATGATGGTGGTTCCTTTCCATGCAAAGAGTTGTCAGGTGGGCTGGTGGACATGTCTAAATTTGGAGAGTGGAACAGCTTTGGGGTGGTAGATCTAATATTCTCCTTTATTTCCACAGAACCTACTTCATCTTCCAAACTCTAAATAGCCATTTTGTATTGCTAGGAACAGGCTGGGAAAGCCTTCTCCTAAATACCAACTGTTTTTAAGGATTACGCTGATATGAGAATTTCAGTATTGGCAGTGGATAAGCCTAAGAGGCTTCCTACTAGGATTTGAGGAGCAGGTATACAAGGGATGAAGCAGTTTAAAATAATATATTTACCTGTTTTCTTGGGTACATGTTTTCTATTTACTATTGATAAATTAATTGAATGATCCAATATTTTCAAAATTTAATTATCTTAGTATTATGTTTCTATTTAAAAGTAAATGAAAGCATGTAGTGAGCCTTTTGTTTTGAAATAGCACCAGTGAATCCCATTAAATTCTTCAGTCTTCCTACTACATTACGTTGCTCCTCATAAATTGACACTCCACATCACAGCCTCCAATGCTGTTTTATCCTTCTAAAATAGTGTGTGTTAAAAAAACAATGAAACACAGGCCATTGTTCATTTTAAGAAAAGAATATCCAGGAATAACCAGGAGAATATTACTTCTGTTATTCTAAAACAAGCATCTGCAAAACCAGTATGTTTTGCTTATTGAAGGCATAGGTTTTCCTCGGTAATTTTTTCTGTACATTATGTGCTGGTTTTGGTTGCTCAAAGGCATAACATGCATACAGGCATCTACATAATCAAGACAATACACTGTGCCACTTAGGAGCGCATACAGACAGTTCACTGGCATACATAGGCTCAGTTAGACAACACACATATGGGCACAAGGGAGCATTTTCATTTTGAGTGCACATTTATAGCCACCATATGAGACCCTGGTCTGTATTGAAACCTTGAAATATCTTGGAAAGTGATCCCTGGAGTACCGAAAGTGTTTCCATTTCATACCTATTTCAGATTGCGTACTGAACAATTGAAAGCTACATGTAACAACAGAATGCATACACTTTTGCGCGTGGGCATAGATGGATTGATGGCTTTATAGGTTATACATGAATGAAAAGATGATCATATGTTTGTATGGCTGTGGCTGGTTACATTGGCTGGTGGGCAGTTGGATCTTTCTGAAATGTTTATGGGTAGATGGATTGATGAATGGACGAACACATGCTTGGGTGTGGATCTCTAGATGAGTACTGGACTGTGGGGACAATGGACTAATTCAGAAACTAGGTAGTCTGAAGACAGCTTGAAGGCAGCCTAAAGGCTCTACTCAGTGCAACATCTAATCATTTATGACAATAAGTTATCATATTTCACAAAATAAACCCTGCACACAGTAAAATACACATTGTCATGAGATTCCCTTTAATATCCAGGTTGGACACCCCTGTTTTAGATTAGTTTTACGGTTAGTGCCTTATTCACATTTAAACATATATTTGTATTTGTGATTATCAAGTCTGCTTCGAGCAATGGCTTATACACATTTCTATCAGCTGCTTCATATTAGGAATTCAAGGACCCCTCTGTTCATTTAATCATCCTTTGCAGTACATATAGGGGGGCATTATGAACACGGTGAGAATCCCCGCTGTGTTCATGCTGGCGGTCTTATCCCAGACTGCCCTTGAGACCCCGCCGGCAGAATAATTAACATTCTGCTGGGCTGGGACATTGCCAATGGCTCCACATGGAGCCGTCATCAATGCCGCTGTGAAGCGGGTGCAGCAGCACCAGTCACGCAGATCACTGCCCCTAAAGTCTGTGCACGGGGGCCCCTGCACTGCCCATGCCAAGTACATGGGCAGTGCAGGGACCCACAGGCAGGCCCTGGAGCACTTCTTCTGCCAGCCTTTCCCGGGTAGGGGGGAACCCGCCAGGGAACAGCGGCCGGAACAAGAGTTCTGCTGCCCTCTCGGATAAAGAATTCCACCATCGTCAAGCTGCCTGTCGGTGGTAGCCTGGCGGTGGTGGAAGGCCGCCTGTGGCGGTCCCCACTGTGTACATTATGTGGCGGTCGAGACCACCAGGCCGGTGGTGGAAGTTTCCGCCGCTGGCGGCATGGCGGTCGAGACCACCAAGTACATAATGAGGGCCATAATCTGCACTCTATTTCGAAGGCCGTTACACACAGTGCATGATGTGCTACTTTGTGTTGCCAGTCCAGGAGCCAGCTTCTATCGCTGAGACACAGAATTACATTGTAACTGTAGTCCCATTGTGACATGGATTATTATATAAACTACATACTGCCCGAAGGAAGGCGTTTTGGACATGATAATATTGGGATGCATACAGCACGACAAGCAGATTAGCTTGCGCTGAACTTCCAGCCTCCCAGGAGGATTGCCATCTATACCACAGGCTGATTCCTGATATTCTGTCCAGGAATGGGGATGGGGCTAATCCCATATATTGGGCAACACAGGGGGTTACAACCACTATGCTCTCAGATGTAGACATAGATTTTTTTTTATTAATACTTTTATTTTAATGGCGTAAGCAGGCATAACACAATACATTGCTTTCTTCATAACGCAAATCTTAGCATTTGTACAAGAAACACAGTTAAAGCTTACAGGTTTGTTGAACCTTATGAATTACTTGGTGCGTTTGCATTGCAATTAAGATTATCACTTCTCTGTTAGGATGTAAGTATTAGTCAATTGTTCAATAAAACTTATTAGTGACCCTGGTCGGGGGAGCGAAGATATAAGTAAACATATTGTGTATGGCCAGTGTATAGTTTTCCAATAAGTAAATACACATGCCATTTAAGGATTACCAATCAACTTCACTAGTTACAATATAAAAAAAAAACTAAAGACTAAACCAACAGTATAGGAAACTAAGAATCTGTCCGTGGTCCATGTATATGTGCAAACAAGTTATTTAACGACATCAAGGATGTATAACACCTTTTATGCAGTATCTTTGAGTTGGTCTGTGAGGTCCGTTCCTTGAGTGAGTGGGTGTGCAGGGGAGGCAGAAATTTGTTCATGCGTCAATCTTTTGGTGGCCCTGAAATTGTCCCAAGGGCACCCATTCCATACACCACTTCTATTAACTTGTTGTAGTGCTCTCTGTATCACTTCCCGAGTCTGATTCTACTCCCGCAGCAATGTTTTCCCAGCTATCAATGACCTCCGTCCACAGCGGGGCTAGCGGCCTGTGCCTCATCCCCTTGCTTTCTTCCCTTATCAGAGCTCTTTCCTCTGCCCTACCCCATCTCATTACATCTAGTGTTCAGGTCTGCAGGCTTGGTCCCTTATCATGTTTCCATGCCATCAACACTCTACGCTTAGCCAGCACCAGGGCCAGGTCAGCAAACCTATTACCTATTACTTTGGAGCGTGGCTTGGCAGATAACCCCAGGATGCACGTCTCCATCGATCGTGGTCTCTAGTCGTCTATGCCGTACGTGGTTAATTTTTTGTATGACCTCTCTCCAAAATTCTTGCAGCTGTGGGCATCCCCATGTCATATGACCGAATTCCGCATCCGGTAAACGGCACCGTGGACAACCTATCTCCCTCCCGCCACATATGAGCTTCAGCCGATGTGGGGTTAGGTAAGTCCTGTGAGTGTAGTTATATTGTATATATTTTAGTCAGGTGTTTTGGGAGACGGAGGGTGCGTATGCCAGAACTCTGATCCACTCTGCGTCTGTGAGAGGTTAATCCAAGTCCACCTCCCACTTAGCCCGAAGAGCATCTAGCTGGTGATGTACCATTCCAATAGTACCTTATAGAGCCAGGAGACCAAGGACCATATTTATACTTTTTTTGCACCGCGTTTGCGTAATTTTTGGACGCAAAAGTTGCGCAAACATACAATATACAATTGTATTTTGTAAGTTTGCGCCGGTTTTGCATCAAAAAGTGACGCAAAAAAAGTATAAATATGGGCCCAAGTCTGAACCCTCACCAATAGACAGCATAGTTTCTAAGACCTTGTGTGTGGGAGGTTCACCCTCTACCTCTCTCCAGAGGTCCTGAATAGCCCCCACCATTGCCTCATATGTCAGAAACTGCCCACGAGGCAAGCCAGTCTGGTCCACAACATCCTCAAACGGGATCACCATTCCCTGACTATACAGCGTGCCTAGTGTATGTAAGTCTGTTGCCGTCCTACCGTTGAGTTGTCTTTTTGTAAAGCAAGAGAGTGGGTCTCCATGGGGCATCCCTACTAATGGTATATTTGGTGTATAGGGCACTTCTGTGTGTGTTCTTCTGAGAACTCTCCGCCAGTTGGCCAGGGCTGTTGCCATTAATATTCCCCACTTAGTGCCTCATGTTTTGGGCATAAGCAGCCCAGCCACCAGTCCGATACTACTGAGTTCCCCCCATCTACTGTCAGTTCCATAAACCCCACCTCACTGAACCATTGCATGGACCATTGTAGCTAGGCCGCTAGAAAATAAAACTCAAAGTCGGGGACTCCAAGCACTCCAGCGTCCAGAGGTAGGCGTAGAGTGGCCAGGGCCACTCGCTGCCGCCATCATCCCAAAGCAATTCCCTAAGGAGCGTGTCTAGTGGATGAAGCCAAGAGGCCAGCAGGGTAATGGGCAGGTTAGTAAAATAGTACAGCAGCCTGGGAAGCATTACCATCTTAATGAGAGATACGACCGCCATAATAGGCAAGCAAAGGGAGTGCCAGAAGGTGACATTGGACCGCAATGCCCAAATTGCTTTTCCCAAGTTAACCTCCCTAAGATCCTGCAGCTCATGATAAATCTAGATGCCCAGATAGCAGAAGGTATGTGGAGCCCAAGACACTTCCTCAGGGCACGAAGACCGGCGACCCGTTCTACGAATCAACAGGAAGACACAAGTCTTTCTTTTATTTAATCGAAGGCCAGAACAGGCACCAAACTCGTCCAGCAGTTGGAACACCTGGGGCAGCATTGCCAGACCATTGTTCAGATAGATAAGGAGGTCATCTGTGTATAGGGAGCTTATGTGAAATTGTCCACATCGACATATTCCCCACTCTCGGTCCTTATCCCGGAATATCGCCGCCAGTGGTTCTATGGCGATGGTGAATAGTAATGGGGATAAAGGACACCCCTGTCGGGTTCCTCTGTGTATGTCATAGCTGCAGGAAATCGACTGTCCTGTCTTGACGTGTGCAATAGGATTTGTGTAAAGCAACCTAACCCAATCACCCCAGACCTCGCCGAATCCCATTCTCGACATAGTGGCCTCAAGAAATTCCCGGCTCACTGCGTCAGAGGATTTTTCAAGATCCACCGACAAGATCATTGCCGTAGGAACAGGAGGATTAAAATCATCGAAAAGCAGGGAGTACAGCCTACGGAGGTTATTGGAGGTGTTACGGGTTAGAATGAACCCATTCTGGTCCTCATGTATGAGGTTATTCATATGGGGTAACAATCTCGCTGCAAGTGCCTAACTGAGGATTTTAAAATCAGTGTTAAGCATGGACAGGGACCTGAAATCGGTAACCCTCCTATCAGCATGCTTAGATTTGGGCAAGGGGATCACTATGGGCTCCTTTGTCGTGGCCGGCGCCAGCATGATCTCATAGGCTTCGGTATACATCTCCGTCAGCCTTGGAGCCAGGACATCACAGCCCAATTTATAGAACTCTGAGGGCAAGCCAACAGCACCCGGGGTCTTACCTGTTGCCACAGCTTTAATGGCTGCCGTAATCTCCCCTACTGTTATGCTTGTGCCCAGCGCCTCTCTATCCTCATCTGTGAGGACATTCCGAGGCAGTGCGGACTAGAAGCTTTCCCTCTTGTCGGATGAGTCCACTCAGAAGGGACCAAACAAGGATTTATAATAAGCTGTGAACTCAGCACTGATCTGGGTAGGTGCGTAGATAGTGTCACCCTCCCTGGTCATCAGGCGAGTAATCGGTGTCCCTCCAGCCTTGTGTGGACCAACCATGCCAGTAGTCTCCCCTTCCTCATGCACTTTGGCCCTATCAGTCTTGTAGTCATGACACCTAAGGCGTTCTAACACTGTCTGATATTTCTCCCTGAGCTCCAATAGTATTGCCCATGCTTCTGGTGTGCCATCCAGCTCATTATCATGTCTGTGTCATTCGTCCTCTAAGCGCAAAATGTCCCGCTCAAGGTCTCGTCTGATACCCACAGTCTGTCCAAGGCAATGACCCCACAATACCACTTTTAGGGCCTCCCATTGAATGCCTCTAATGGACGTCGACCCCGGGTTCAGCATCAAGTATCCCGTCAACCTATGGAGTAGTGCTGTGCAATATACACCATCCTCCAATGTTGCCGGATGCAAGCGCCAAGTCGGGATGGGTTGGCGTGTCTCCATCGTGGTCAGGTGGATCAACAGCGGGCTATGATCAGATGCTGTCCGGCCAAAGTATTCTGAGTGTGTAACCGCACCACTAAGAGAGGCCGAACAGAGGATTCTGTCTATTCTGGTGTGCACGCAATAGAGGTGTAAGTAATATGAGTAGTCTCTACCAAGAGGGTTCTAAAAGCTCCAGATATCTACTAGTTCCCAATGGGAGATCCAGGTCGACATGCCCTTTGCCACTCTAATAGTTGCTGCCCCTTGAAGCAGTGTGGTTGAACGGTCTAGATTGGGGTTTAACACTCCATTAAAGTCTCCTCCAAGTAGAAATGGACTGTTAGTAAAGCTTGCTAGCCGGGCAGATAATGAGTGTAGAAATTGGGATTGGTCCTGGTTCGGGGTGTAGACACTACCCAGGGCCAGAGGCCTACCATAAAGTCACCCCTCTGCTAAAACATAATGGCCCACCTTATCTGCGTCAATGGTAGTGGCCTCAAAGGGTACACCCGTCCTTACCCATATTTCTGCTACCCTTGCGTATGCCGAGTATGTAGTTGCAAACAATTCTCCCCGCCAACACCTTTGAAGGCGGTCTATTTCCACCTGGGATAAGTGAGATTCCTGCAACTTGGCAATTTGTATCCCCCTGCGTTTCATATATGAAAGTATCTTGTGTCGCTTTGCAATCGAACCCGTGCCCGACATTATTTTAGATGAAGGGTGTGTCGCTGCCATACCATCTAAAATAATTATCAGGGAACATGTTCCTCCCCCCTACGCAGTTCCCCACAGAACACCTCAATAGCACATCACTGATTCCTAAGTGACCACGGGCTAAAACAAGCAATACAAACAACCCCCAACTTTCCACCCCATGAGCAGACAAGCAACTGCTGACCGCCCAAACCATAGAAACCAGTATAAAAACATGTGGTATCATCACCCAACTGGATTATCCGGCGGTTGATCTGGGGGCCGGCCTCAGGAGCATAAAAGCAAACTGCCCCTGCTCCAGCCTGCCCGCATTGCAGGCTTATGAGACCAAAAAGGGCTGAAAGTAGGTTGGCCCCGTGGATTCATACAATGTAATCCGATGTCTGCGGTGTCACATGGGGGAACTCCTCCATCACACTAGCCTCTGAGTCTACATCGGAGGAGTCTCCCCTGTCCAAAGTCTTAGGCCCGACCTTTTCCCGTCGTCCGAACCTCTCACCTCCATCAGGGAGTCCGCCGCCAGGAGCGCCGCTCTTTTCACCTGGTGAGCCTGCTGGTTTGTGGGTTTTGTCACCTGTTGGCCACCCCTGGAATCTCTGGAGTGTCTTCTCTTACCACGTCGTCGAGTTGGTTTGTGTTCCACGTGTTTGGCACCCATTGTGCCTGCACAGTATGACTCGAGCCACGCCCATGCTTCATCAGGTTCCTGAAAAAGAGGGTAGTGACGTCTAAGATAATCTTCAACTTCGATGATAACAGCAAAGCGTACCGGAGTCCCTCCTCCCGCCTTGCTCATTTCACTCCCAGGAAGGTGACTTGCCGAGATTGGACCGCCATTGTGAAGTCTGGAAATAAGATGGCATGGCCACCTTCTACCTGGAATGAGCCCGGCTCATCGGCTTTCTGCAACAGCACATCACGGTCTCAGTAGTCCAGAAGTTTTGTTACTATTGGTTGGGGTGGCCTCCCTGGCTCTGGCATGCAAGTCAGGACTCGGTGTGCTCTCTCCAGTACAAAGAATGGTGTGAGGAGTCTCTGGCCCATAAGTGTGCACAACCAGGTTTCCAGGTAGGCCACTGCATCAGGGCCCTTGACGCCCTATGGCATTCCAACGATTCGTATATTATTGCACCGACTGTGGCCCTCCGCATCCTGAGCGCGGCAGTCTAGTATCTGAACCTGCTCGGAGAGGTGGGTAACCTGGACCCATAGGCCCCCGTGTGCAGGCTGTAACTCCCCCAGCATTGTTTCAGTAGCTTTCACCTTATCAACCAGTTTGAGATGGTCTGTTCGTAAGTGGCTTAGTTCAGTGTAGGCCTTTCCGATCTCCTGTCTCAGAGTCAGTATGGTATCCTCAATCGCCCCAAGGATCTTGTTCAGGGTGTCCTGCATGGTGGTAGGTGTTGAGCTCTCCCCATCATCATTGTTAGCCTTCTGTCGGGCGGGCACCAGAGCTGTCTGGAGTGCTCCCTGAGATTTAGGTCTGAGTTTCCCCATAGCCAGCATGGATCTGGAAGCAGCTGAGACCCACAGCCATCCGCCCCACGTCCATTGACCAGCGGAGTGGATTAACCCCTCAGCGAAGGGCACTTGTAGATATCCGTCTTGTAGGTCTCTTCAGGTGGAGGGAGAGTCCGCCAGTCCAGCCCAGCATCAGAGGGTCAATCCTGCTCTTCCACAGTCTCTCATATACTGGGACCCCCTGTCACCGCTCACGTGGATCAGCCTTCCAAGCAGAGGGGAGATATGGGGGTCACTCCAGCACCGGGTCCCACGTCAGGCACCCTTAGGCCGGCACTCCCAGCTCATGCAGTGAAGGGTGGGGCAAAGAGTACACCCCATCATCCACTCCTCCTTGGGGACCCCCTCTCCAATGCCTCACCTCCCAGAGTACTAGGTAGGCTGGGGGCCTCCTGCGGCGTCCCCACAGCTCCCTCAACTCACCGCCGTGGGCCTGGGCCTCAGGTCTCCACTAGTCTTACCGCCAGCCCTGGGGGAGAGGCGCCCGCAGCCAAGATCCTCTGCACCGCCCCTCGGGAATCCGGGCCGGACCGCTCCACCACCACCTCACCAGCCACACTCAGGGTACCGCAGCTTGACCCCAAGCACCACCTCGGCAATCAGCCAGCCGCCAGTCACTCAGGTGCGCAGCCACACCGCAGGCTCCTCTACGCCATTGGCCTCTCTTCAAGCTAACAGCCTGTGCAGCAGGCAGGGCCAGGCCACACCCCTCCAATCACCCGAGATGCTTGTCCGTCCAGCACAGCCAGCAGCAGCACCTGGTGCCCCTCGGGACCCCGTCCCCCGCAGCACCCCAGGTAGGCAGGCAACCTCCTTTTTAAGATGTCATGGGGGCCATTCCAGCAGCCAGGGAATACCAGGATTTTGAGTGGGCCGGCTTAGGAGCTCTGGCACTGGGCAGCTGCCATCTTAGTTGGGCAGGCTCTGCCCCGCGTAGACATAGGATTAGGGAAGAATCTCTAGAATCTCTAGAACATCTAGAACCACACACAATATTATGGATTTGTTAATCTTCTTTACTCTGATCGTAATGTTGGTTACCTTGCTTTGTTTCATCTGCCTAATTATCTCAGCACATGTTTTTTATACCAGATTAGGATTGTTTCAATAAAAGTACAGATTTTGCATTTTGTCTCTAGCCTTGGCATTCTTGAGTAACTGAGTGAAAGGTTCATGATCTGTTTCCACAACTTTCCTGGGGAGTCTTAGTTTCATGATCATGTAGTCACCTATACCCCGACAGATTTGGAGATATGAGTAAAGCACTGTGAGCTACCCAGGAGCTAGGCTGGCAGCTAGTAATAGTGTGGATTGCACTTAGTCTCACACACTCTGCAGTGTAGCTGTCCTAAACATGCAGTCAAATTACCAAAGTAAGAACCTCATAACAAAGTGTATTGCAACCTTAAGATTTTGATAGCTGATGTACTTGGTCACTATTTACTTAAAGAGAATGTATGATTTAAGGTATGTTACACAGCAATCAACTTCAGAATTCTACCTTTATTTATTTTTTCTCAAAATGGAGGCAGACCTTTACACTGCAGTAAGGGCCAGATGCATGGCCCAGAATTTTGCAACTCGCAATTAGCGACTCATTTGCGATTCGCAAATTGCGAGTCGCAAACCCATATGTACAACAGTGTACCTCACACTCTTTGTGATTCCCAATGGGGTCGCAAATGACCCACCTTGTTAATATTCATGAGGTAGGTCGCAATTTGCAACCCCATTGGGAATGGCTGCACTCACAGGGATGGTGGCCTGCTGGGGACAGCAGAACACCATGTCTGTGACTGATTTTAAATAAATCAGTTTAAAAAAAAAAATTCAGCCCATTTCCCTTAAAGAAAAACGGGATGCATTTGAAAAACATAAATGAAAAGCTTTCTTTTAATTTTAGGCAGTGGTCCATGGGCAGTAGCCCATGAAGACCCCTTCCCATTTGCGAATCGGTTAGCACCAATTTGAAATTGGAGCTAACTGTGATTGTTCTGTGACCGCATTCACGGTCTTCAAACAATCATACATTGCACTGCGACCCACAAATAGGAAGAGAATGCCTTTTCCTGATTGCAAATCACAAACCTATTTTCCGATTCGGTAAATAGATTACTGAATCGCAAAATAGGGTTTGGACATACCAAAATGCCTTTTTCTTGTCGCAAACAGCCTGATTCTGCGAATTGGGCCATTTGCAACAAAACAAATTTAAGTACATCTGGCCCTTAGTTCTTAACTGGGCATTTCTTTCAGAAAATAATAACAGTTTGCCAGGTGTCAACTTTAGGTTTGTTATCATGAGCATGTGGTCTACAGTAAAAGTGCATACTAACCCTTTGAAAATCCCTTCTGTATCTCATTGGGCAGCATTCAAGGACATTTTTTACACTGGTGGCACCGCAACACCGCAGTCGGTTGAGAGCCAATTTGTGAATAGCAATGTACTTAGGGCCAGATTTAGAGGTTGGTCGATGGGTTACTCCGTCACAGCGGTGATAGGTATCCCCTCTGACACAATCTAAGTCCCTTGGATATAATGGGATTTAGATTTCTGCAGATGGGATATTTATCACTATTGTGATGTAGTTATTCATCCAACAAGTTCTAAATTAGGCCCTTAACTTTTTGTGTGTGTTATTCCTGAAGGCCAGGTAATGGAAATTCCTTACATCACCACCAGCTATTGAGAAAGGTAGAAAACAGCATGTAACCTTACAAACTTCAATTGGTCTTATAAGATTCAATACCTTGTTAAAAATATGCTCTTATAGCCTTACTGGCACAAATACACATCTCTCATGCCCCCTAGTGTGAGGGATGGTGGCAGATTCAACCAGCAAGCTCTACTGCTAACCCACTCACATGGGCCCTTTCCCAGAAGCACTTGTAGCGGGGCACCTGATGCTGAGGACTCACTACGCTCGGGCTGGCGGTAAAGGCTACAATGCTGGATGACAGAGCATCAACAGCCTAATCTGCGGGCTGTGGTCCATTTTCTTCATGGAAAGACATTACAGAGGAGGTGGGTTTTAGTGGGGTGACGAGAGCCCTAGTCTTTGAGGGTAGTGCGGACTGCCACAAGGAGTTAGAATTCATTGCCAAGAGGGATTGTGGCTGCTGGAAGTAGTATGTGCTGTCCAACTGAGAAGAGAATGGTGAACTTGTTTTAAAAAAGACTGGAACCCAATAAGAAAGCTCACTGAAACTCCTGCACTTTTCACAGCAGGAGCCGGGTTCAGAAGTGCTATGGCCAACACTAAAGGTCAACAAATGATCAAAGCAAACTGGTGGCCACTGCCAGCCGATGTGAAAACGACAATAATTAAAGTAATTTAAGTCGTCTTCAGTTAAAAAGACAAGCCGAGTTCTCTCAGACTGATATTTTATTTCTGGGATCTTGTATGAAAGAATAAACAGCTGCAGCATGCGAACACTGTAATGCAAAACGTGAACATTACCCCTGTTGGAATTAGCCAATCCTCCCCAGTTCAGAAACTGAAGTGTAGAGGGGGGGGGCAAGTGAAACCAGCCATAGATTGTATGAACCACAACACTCAACAAAGGATGGAATCTAAAGTTAGAAAGTTTCTTGAGGTTGAGAAGTTCGGGGGCCCTGGTACTCAATGAGAGAGCAAAAAGGGATTAGAAATTGAAAGCAGGGGGAGCTGTCAGATCTCATATTGTTGGACTCCCTTCCAGGTCTGGAGTGCACAGATAATAACATTGAACTAGGTTCAGGCACTACTATAAATACAACAGAAGCTGTTTTAAGTCCGACCGGGCTTAAACAATATCCTCTGTTTTCAAAATATTTGAAAGCCAATACACAGATTGATGTTCGGGTAATGCCCAGAGTAATGGAAAATAGTGGACAACAGGCTCTCTCTCCATGTCAGGCATCCCCTGTCTCAGTGGTATCCCAGACCACAAAGTATAACAATGAAACACAACATATGTTACCCGAACACAAAGCTATTTCAAGGGAGTACAGTTTGCAGCAGGATTTTCGAGGCACTTGTGGTACTGAGTAGTCCATTTAAGGTATTTTTGAAGTCGTCCTAGCTGAGATCAAAGAGCTAAAAACATCATGGACGCAAGAAATTGCCGCTGACCATAAGTGATTGTCAAAGATTGAGGAGGGTAAGGCCTTAGTCGAATCTAGAATTTCAGACCTGGAGGAGAGGGTCATGCTTATGCAGCAGGAAGTGGATCAGCTCGAAAAGAGTAAAGGCCTTTTTGAAAATAAACTGCAAGATTTGGAGAACTACGATAGCCAAACCTTCGAATTGTAGGAATACCAGTGGGAAGCGAAGGTCACTTGGCATTTCAATATGTGAATGCCCAGATGAAGACAGCAATGTCTGAGTTAACAGGCAATTTGACTATCACTAAGGCTCACAGGGTGCCAGCTCAATGGTTTCCTAGGGCTAAACACCCCCATACAATATTGGTAAATTTTGCCAATTATTGAGTTAAGGAAGGCATCTTATCTAAAGCCATAGAAGAAAGATCTTTTTCGACTTCCGAGGTGCCTCAGTTTCAAATGTGTTCAGACATGTCTGCAATCACAGCACGGAGACGAAGAAACTTTGTTAGGATGATTGATTCCCTTAAAGCCAAGGGGGTCTGGCATCTATTGTAAAGAAGGCCAAGCTCAAAGTCTTGGTGAAAGGACAATTTCATCTTTTACCGGACACTGGGAGGCCCAGGAGCCTCTAAAGAAGGTATTTAATTAGGCTTTAGAAGGTATTTGTAGGAATATGTTGGTGTCAGGGTACTTCAATTCTATTTCCTCAGAAGCAGAAGATAACTCCTCAGTCCTGACCCAAGCTACTCACAACTAATTTTAATCCTTCGCGCTGAGTACCCCGGAGGGGGAAAGGGGAATGGGATTGTAGAGAGACTGCTACAGAGATGACGAACGTCAGTACTCAGTCTGCCTCTTCACGTCTTAGATTGGATGCAGCACCTGCAAGAGTCACAGTCGCAATTACTAGGGACATACAACATCAGTTTTACACTTTCTTCTCTTAACAGTTAATTCTCTTTAATTCTATTATTTCTTCACTCACCCTGAGTTCTCTGTAGCCTTGCTTCTCTCTATGAATGATAAGCTCTTCTTAAAAAACTACTTACTTTGACATGTGTTGATAACTTGTATTTGTAAATGCTTGTTTATTAAAGTTAGTTTCTCCTTTCTTACTTCGACGTCTGTCGATAACTTGTATTTGTAAATGCTTGTTTATTAAAGTTAGTTTCTCTTTTAAACTACACTTTGGTTTATTACTGTTGCATCTGTAAATGCTTACTTGTTAACATTCATTTCTCCGTTAAACTCAGCCTTCGTTTTTAACCTTGGTATTTGTAAATACTTGCTTGTTAACCTTTTCGGTGCGGGCGTCAGCGGGTCACGACCAGTGGCCGACACCAGGAAGGGTATTAATAAATCCTCGGGTGCGTCGCACCCGAGGATTTTTTATTTTTTTTTACCTTCCCCCGGGAGACACGGAAGCTTCCGTGTCTCCCCCCGCCCCCCATCCGCCCCTTTGTGACGTCAGCGCGCCGCGTTCGGGAAGGCCTCGTAAGAAAGGGGAGGGTCTCCCCTTTCTTACGAGGCCTTCCTGAAAGTGTTTCCTGGTCCCCGATCGCAGCACAGCTGAAACAGTTTCAGAAGGCCTCGTAAGAAAGGGGAGAGTCTCCCCTTTCTTACAAGGCCTTCTGAAAGTGTTTCCTGGCCCCCGATCACAGCACAGCTGCGATCGGGGGCCAGGAAACACTACTAGACGCCAGGGATTTCACTTTGGGGGGGCGGCCCCCTCGGAAAACGGGCCGCCCCCCCCCGGGCATATTTTTTATAAAAAAAAAAAGATAGGTGCCCCCGGGGGGGGGGGGGCAATCGCACAACCCCCCCCCCCCCCCCACCCCCCCAGGGGATTTTTTTTTTTTTTTTTAAATAAAATAAAAAAAATAAAAAAATAAAAAATAAAATGACAGGGGGTCGTCCGTGGGCAGGGTGACCCCCTGTGGGGGCAATATTTTTTTTTTTTAGATGTTGTAGGGTTTCCCTGGGGGCCATTTTGGCCCCCAAGGAAACCATACAACAACTAAAAAAAAATAGATGGATATATAGATCTATATATATCTATGTAGATAGATATATCTATGTACATGGATATATCTATAGATATATCTATGTAGATAGATATATATATATAGAGGTAGATCTATATCAATCAAAGAGATTTATAAAGCGCGCTACTCACCCGTGAGGGTCTCAAGGCGCTGGGGGGGCGACGGGGGGAGGGAAAGGGGCTGGGAGGTTCACTGTTCGAAAAGCCAGGTTTTGAGGTCCTTCCTGAAAAGAAGTAGGTTTTGGGTCTTGCGAAGGTGGGTTGTGAGGGCGTTCCAGGTTTTGGGTGCAAGGTAGGAGAAGGATCTGCCCCGGTGGTGGTGTGTTTGATGCGGGGGACAGAGGCGAGAGAGAGGTCAGTTGAGAGGACGTTTCGTGTGGGGGTGTGGAAGGTGACTCTCGTTGAGGTAGGCAGGGCCTGTGTTGTGGAGTGATTTGTGTGCGAGGATGAGGATCTTGAAGGTGATCCTTTTGTCAATGGGGAGCCAGTGGAGGGATTTGAGATGTGGAGAGATGTGTTCGTGTCGGGGGAGGTCGAGGATGAGTCGTGCTGCTGAGTTCTGGATGCGTGTAGTTTGCGCTTGAGTTTTAGAGTGGTGCCGGCGTAGAGGGCGTTTCTGTAATCATGCCTGCTGCTGATTGACAGTTTTTCTGGTCTCTGTGGGGATCCATTTGAATGTTTTTCAGTATACGGAGTGTGTTGAAGCATGAGGAGGTGAGAGCGTTGATTTGTTGGGTCATCGAGAGGGAGGAGTCTAGGATGATGCTGAGGTTGCGTGCGTGGTTGGCGGGGGTGGGTGCAGGGCCTAGCGTGGTGGGCCACCATGAGGGGTCCCAGGTGTTTTTGTGTGGGCCAAAGAGGATTATTTCGGTTTTGCTTGAGTTGAGTTTCAGGTGGTTGGCTGTCATATATATATCACTTTTGTCAATATGTGTGTGGTTTCCCTGGGGGGAAAAGGGTCCGACTTGCCTAGTGGCAGTTTTAGTGCCATAAAGAAGCGCAGAAGGTTTATATGCCTACTGCAAAGAGCAAATCTGTATTTTATGTAAATAGCTGAGTACATTAGTAAAGTCAGCCATTACCTGCGCTATAATACCAATGAAATGTATGTGCGGGGTGGAGGGCGGCTATGGAGAGATGAAGGGCACTTTTGCTGGGTGGTAATGAGGGAATCCGAGGAGGAGGGAGTGGGAGCACCAATAATGATTGTTGGACTGGGCGCAGGAGGTGCTAAAGACTGTGACGAATGGTATGTGACAAGGTGTTTTTTGAGTGTCTTGAAAGTACGTGCTGATTGAGGGAAGAAGCGCAGGTAAGGTGGCCTCTACTGTTGCACGTATCTCACACACACCATCGATTTTGACTGTCTACGTAGGCTAGTGTTTTAGAGCAACAGTTTGGCCAATAGCAGAGATGGCATCTTGATGGATGACTGCTGCCTGCACTCGGGTTATAGAGGACCGCTCTGACATAAGATCAGAGACTGAGACATCAGATACTGAGACAGCATCTGAGGGATAGGACAATGGCGCAGACTCTGGGAGTGATTTTTCAGTCAGAGGAGTCCCATTCGATAACTCCTCTTCCAGTACATTATGAGGGAGGTGATGAGGACAGTCCTGCTGTCCCTTCGCAAGCTGTTCGTGCAACTGGGTAATAGTGGGTTAGGCCAACCCAGAGAGCAGGTGAATGCGGCGGCAAGCAGAGAGAGAGAGTGCTCTCTTGGGAGCTCCCCAATTTAGTTCAGCCCCAAATTCCACCACCCAAATCATATTGTGGAGACATCAAAATTATCTATGGCAAAACAAACTGGTTTTGTAAGGCAGGCACCTGTGTTTTTGGTCCTGGATTCGGTGGCCATATAGAGAAACACACTAAACCCAAACATTTCTGGAAACTAGACATTCGGGGGAGTCCACAGAGGTGTGACTTGTGTGGATTCCCCAAAGTTGTCTTACCCAGAATACCCTGCAAAGCTGAAATGTTGAAAAAAAACTCAATTGTTCTCGCATTTCTGTCACACAAACTACAGGAATATGCTGGGATCCACAACATTCCTACCACCCAGTGACTCCTCACCTGTCCTGATAAAAACACTACCCCACTTGAGTGCCTACACCTAGTGCCTGTGTCAGGAATGGATCACCCCAGGGTCAACAGCTGTTTCACGTAAGGACCACCATTGACCGTTGTGTGATCTATTCCTGTCGCGGGCACCAGGCCTAACCACACAAGTGAGGTATCATATTTATCGGGAGACTTGGGGGAACGCTGGGTGGAAGGAAATTTGTGGCTCCTCTCAGATTCCACAACTTTCTGTCACCGAAATGTGAGGAAAACGTGTTATTTTAGCCACATTTTGAGGTTTGCAAAGGATTCTGGGTAACAGAACCTGGTCAGAGCCCCACAAGTCACCTCATCTTGGATTCCCCTGGGTTTCTAGTTTTCAAAAATGTGCTGGTTTGCTAGGTTTCCCCAGGTGCCGGCTGAGCTACAGGCCAAAATCCACAGGTAGGCACTGTTTTCTATGAAAAAATGTGATGTGTCCACGTTGTGTTTTGGGGCATTTCCTGTCGTGGGCGCTAGGCCTACCCACACAAGTGAGGTATCATTTTTATCGGGAGACTTGGGGGAACGCTGGGTGGAAGGAAATGTGTGGCTCCTCTCAGATTCCAGAACTTTCTGTCACCGAAATGTGAGGATAACTTGTTTTTTTAGCCACTTTTTGAGGTTTGCAAAGGATTCTGGGTAACAGAACCTGGTCAGAGCCCCACAAGTCACCCCATCTTGGATTCCCCTAGGTCTCTAGTTTTCAAAAATGCACAGGTTTGGTAGGTTTCCCTATGTGCCGGCTGAGCTAGAGGCCAAAATCTACAGGTAGGCACTTTGCAAAAAACAGCTCTGTATTTTGTCAAAAAATGGGATGTGTCCACGTTGTGTTTTGGGGCATTTCCTGTCGCGGGCGCTAGGCCTACCCACACAAGTGAGGTATCATTTTTATCGGGAGACTTGGGGGAACGCTGGGTGGAAGGAAATTTGTGGCTCCTCTCAGATTCCAGAACTTTTTGTCACCGAAATGTGAGGAAAACTTGTTTTTTTAGCCACTTTTTGAGGTTTGCAAAGGATTCTGGGTAACAGAACCTGGTCAGAGCCCCACAAGTCACCCCATTTTGGATTCCCCTAGGTCTCTAGTTTTCAAAAATGCACAGGTTTGGTATGTTTCCCCATGTGCAGGCTGAGCTAGAGGCCAAAATCTACAGGTAGGCACTTTGCAAAAACAGCTCTGTATTTTGTCAAAAAATGGGATGTGTCCACGTTGTGTTTTGGGGCATTTCCTGCGCGGGCGCTAGGCCTACCCACACAAGTGAGGTATCATTTTTATCGGGAGACTTGGGGGAACGCTGGGTGGAAGGAAATTTGTGGCTCCTCTCAGATTCCAGAACTTTCTGTCACCGAAATGTGAGGAAAACTTGTTTTTTAGCCACTTTTTGAGGTTTGCAAAGGATTCTGGGTAACAGAACCTGGTCAGAGCCCCACGAGTCACCCCATCTAGGATTCCCCTAGGTCTCTAGTTTTAAAAAATGCACAGGTTTGGTAGGTTTCCCTATGTGCTGGCTGAGCTAGATGCCAAAATCTACAGGTAGGCACTTTGGAAAAAACAGCTGTGTTTTCTAACAAAAAATGGGATGTGTCCATGTTGTGTTTTGGGGCATTTCCTGTCGCGGGCACTAGGCCTACCCACACAAGTGAGGTATCATTTTTATCGGGAGACTTGGGGGAACATAGAAGAGCAAAACAAGTGTTATTGCCCCTTATCTTTCTCTACATTTTTTCCTTCCAAATATAAGAGAGTGTGTAAAAAAGACGTCTATTTGAGAAATGCCCTGCAATTCACATGCTAGTATGGGCACCTCGGAATTCAGAGATGTGCAAATAACCACTGCTCCTCAAAACCTTATCTTGATCCCATTTTGGAAATGCAAAGGTTTTCTTGATACCTCTTTTTCACTCTTCATATTTCAGCAAATGAATTGCTGTATACCCAGAATAGAATGAATACCAACTGCAGGGTACAGCTCATTTATTGGCTCTGGGTACCTAGGGTTCTTGATGAACCTACATGCCCTTTATATCCCCACAACCAGAAGAGTCCAGCAGACAAAACGGTATATTGCTTTCAGAAATCTGACATCGCAGGAAAAAGTTACAGAGTAAAACATCAAGAAAAATGGCTGTTGTTTTCAGCTCAATTTCAATATTTCTTTATTTCAGCTGTTATTTTCTGTAGGAAAACCTTGTAGGATCAACACAAATGACCCCTTGCTGAATTCAGAATTTTGTCTAGTTTTCAGAAATGTTTAGCATTCCGGGATCCAGCATTGGTTTCATACCCATTCCTGTCACTAACTGGAAGGAGGCTGAAAGCACCAAAAATAGTAAAAATGGGGTATGTCCCAGTAAAATGCCAAATTTGTGTTGAAAAATGTGTTTTTCTGATTCAAGTCTGCCCGTTCCTGAAAGGTGGGAGGATAGTGATTTCAGCACCAAAAACCCTTTGTTGATGGCATTTTCAGGGAAAAAACCACAAGCCTTCTTCGGCAGCCCTTTTTCCCCATTTTTTTGGAAAAAACATAATTTTCACTGTATTTTGGCTATTTTCTTGGTCTCCTCCAGGGGAAACCACAAACTCTGGGTACCATTGGAATCCCTAGGATGTTGGAAAAAAATGACGCAAATTTGGCGTGGTTAGCTTATGTGGACAAAAAGTTATGAAGGCCTAAGCGCGAACTACCCCAAATAGCCAAAAAAGGGCTCAGAACTGGGGGGAAAAGGCCCAGCAGCTAAGGGGTTAAAGTTTGTTTTTCTTTTGACTTTGGTATCTGAAACAGGAACCTTGTAAACATAAGGTTTATTCATACATTAAACTCTGTAGCCTTGCCAAACCTCCACTGGAACGGTCTACTATCAAACTCCTTCAATAAACCTTGACAATATTTATCACGTTTCTGTAAAATAGTCTTCAAGGGTAATTTTACCTCACAGGAGTTTCTGCTCTGAAGCGCGCTCTCTCTCCACACAGCTGAATCCTGTCAGACCTCAGTTGAAGTGCGAACCTTCCAGCTGGTGAGCTCGTAACCTAGCAACCAACCGATTGCAAGACTAGAACTGTAACTAACCTTCAGGCCTCACGAAGGCCATCTTGAATCTTTTCTTCTTGATTCTTCCTTTGAAATAAGCGCAAGATTACTCTGCAAACCTTCTTCCAGTTTGGGCTTTGCTGTCTCCACCGAGGATATCTCTTTGCTTTTCTCAAGCATTTCTTTGATTTGATTTGGCAAGTTTGTGTGGTCATGACAGTTGGTATATGTAGGTTATGTGCCTACTCTTGGGGAGCCTAAGGGGCATATTTATACTCCGTTTGCGCCGAATTTGCGTCGTTTTTTCCGACGCAAATTCAACGCAAAACTAACTCCATATTTATACTTTGGCGTTAGATGCGTCTAGCGCCAAAGTTCATGGAGTTAGCGTCATTTTTTTGCGTGAACACCTTCCTTGCGTTAATGATATGCAAGGTAGGCGTTCCCGTCTTAAAAAATGACTGCGATGCATATGCGTCGTATTTATACTCCCGGGCAAAAATGACGCCCGGGAGTGGGCGGGACTAAAAAACCTGCATTTGCGCCGGATTTTAGCGCCTGGGTCAGGGCAGGCGTTAAGGGACCTGTGGGCTCAGAATGAGCCCAGAGGTGCCCTCCCAAGCCCCCAGGGACACCCCCTCCTACCCTTGCCCACCCCAGGAGGACACCCAAGGCTGGAGGGACCCATCCCAGGGAAGAAAAGGTAAGTTGTGGTAAGTATTTTTTTTAAAAACAAATTGTGGCATAGGGGTGCCTGATTTGTGCCCCCCTACATGCCACTATGCCCAATGACCATGCCCAGGGGACAGAAGTCCCCTGGGCATGGCCATTGGGCAAGGGGGCATGACTCCTGTCTTTGCTAAGACAGGAGTCATGTTAATGGCGTCTGGGCGCCAAAAAAAAATGGCGCAAATTGGGTTAAGACGATTTTTTAGCCTCAGCCTGACTTGCCCCATTTTTGGACGCCCAAACGCCATTTTTCCCTGCGCTGCCTGGTGTACGTGGTTTTTTTTCACGCACACCAGGCAGCGCCGGTCGGCTAACGACGGCTAACGCCATTCAATAAATACGGCGCCCGCATGGCGCTTCAGAATGGCGTTAGCCAGCGCTAATTTTTTTGGCGCAAAACTGCGTTAGCGCAGTTTTGCGTCAAAAAGTATAAATATGGCCCTATGTATTCATAGCGATCTACAATTAATTTTATCTCCAGTGGGAGTGATACTCAGTAAAATGTGATATGCTGCTGTGCTCAAGGATAAGCATTTCAAGGGTGGTGAGAGTAGGTACACCTGATATTTGATAGAATGCTTGATTGTTGAATTTTATTTTCTGTTTGATATGTTTGTGCGGGGTGGGAAACTTGCAGGACGTGAGTGTGAAGGACTGCTGTGCCATGGCACCCAGACTGCTTTGGGGTGAGAGGAAGGCTATGCAAGGAATTTCTACCTTGAGTGCTGCACTGGGTGAATCTCAAGGGTTGGGGGGAGGTCAGGGTATCACTGCAGATAAAAAATGGAAGCGTTCACAATTGATTATCTGGAGATAGGCATTGGCTAATAGTAATGGAAATGCAGTAAGGATAGTACAGGAAGGGTTAGATGTAAAATGGTTAGTAATGTCTAATGAAGCAAAATGTATTTAGGCACCATAAAGCCAGAAAGATGCAATGCATATGTAGAATAGAGTGGGGTGAATAGGGTGGCGAAATATTATGAAGCATTATGGAAAAGAAAATATTTGAAATAGACACATTGCACTCCATGATCTGGCATCTCTTCGGAATGGGGGGAAATCTGGTTATGGATGCTCACAGATTATGGCAAAGACGGTGCACTTTTTTAAAGGTAAGATGGGGTTTCTTCTTCTCCGATGCTATACAATGCACTTGGACTCTTTATCTATGGTGTAAACTATCAGTAATGATTGAGAATAAGTTTGCAATGCACTCTAACCTTTGGCAGACTAGGCATCTTACTACATCAAGTGAGTCCTTATTGTTTTTTAAGCATGCTGCACTTTTTCTTCTGTAGAAACCTTCATGCATGCCTCACTTTTACATCTTTAGGGACTGTGGAGGTGCTTTGAAATGCATTCCTGCACTTTATTTGTGGAATAGTGCACTAGGGAGATGGATCAAATCAAAAGGATGCCAATTGACTGTAACATTTGAGAACAAGCACGTGTATACTTTTCAATTGCACTTTAGATTATGTACAGCATTCAGATAAAAATGTTACCCGCCTTTGAAATTTCTTAATGTTCTGGAACTGTTTTACATCTTACAATTTACTTTAGAGTTGAATTAGAGTTTTGTACATGTTGTCACTTAAATTATGCAATAGGTAATAAGTACTCAATGGATAGAGTATATGTGACTATGAGTAATGCCTGGAATTTTATTGCACCACACTTTGTATCAAAACACTGCTCCCGGAAGAATTTGTAGAATTTAGTTGAAGGTATGTAAAGATCATTTGTGAATTGTTATGTTTAATCAAATGGCCTTAATAATAAGTGCAAGGAATGTTCAATCAAATACTGGGTGAAAGGGCATTCACCAAATATTCTGGTTATTCTGAAATCCACCTGCAGGACAAAAAGGAACCAAAAATATAAGATGTTGAAGTAATGCACAACATCACTGTACTTCATGTGCAAGTATCGCTCACAAGGGAGTTCCAATTTAAATAAAAAGACACCTTCTGTATCAAGTTATCTTTTCTCAAACATACAAATGAGGAAGATGGGCTCTGGTTAGAGGGCGAATTAATAGCTCTAGGGTGACTATACTCCAATTTCTGATGACTCAGCTTCAATTATACTGTAGAGCTATTCCAGGCATCGATAACTATTCCCGGGCTATTGATATGAGGAGGGGATTTTAGCTTTTTTCAAATTCGTGAATAGACTCTACTTCAGACACCTGTAAGCAAAATAGGCCGCAAATGGGCACAGAAATGTCAGATTGTGTAAAGGGCCTAAATTTGGTGAATCTATGGCTAGAGACAGTGCAAATATTCCAGTTTTTCAGAAAGGCATAAATCAGCTGCATGATTAGATTATTTTCTTTCTTCTTGTGAATTGAAGCTAAGCAGATATACACATGTTCTGAACAATTTCTAAGATCAGTCTTTAGTAAAGATAGAAGGTCAGGGTTTAAGGTAGAAATGCCTGGTGGAGAGGTCTTTTCGTAAAGTAAAATTGGAAAAAGAAGAATGGTGTAAAGATATACAAAGTGATATAGTAAACTATTTTCAGGTGAATACAAACATGTCCAGGGTGGAAAATATATGGGATGCATTTAAGGCAACTGTCCGCAGCTAGATAACATCTAGAGGAGCTATGGAGAGGAAAAGCCTATTAGGATGTAGGCCAGGGATAAAAGCAGAACTCCCCTAGGAGAACATTGAATATTTACAAATTATAACCTATGCAAATAAGATGGTGCTCAGACAAGTGAAACTGCTCATTAAAAACTATTACTATGAGCAAGGGGAACATTGCCAACACCGCTCATCTTCAAAAGACCTATGAAGAAAGTGAATATGCAGGAAAACCTTTAGCCTGGCAGGACCACAAGCAGGAGTCAGAGAATAGGGTAACATCACTCTTTGATAAGAAAAAAAAACTTTCATTATAGATCCTGTTCAAATCCAGAAACAACTCCTCAAACGTTATGAATCTATAAATAGTGCACAAGAGAAGTTGGATGTTTCCCAACTCAAGAGTTTTTTAAACCAGTTTCCCATTCCAAAGCTACAGATTAGACAAACTCAAGCTTTGTCAGCTAAATTCTCTCCAGAGGAAATCAATGGGATACTGAAATCATTAGCCAATGGGAACGCCTGTGGCGAAGGTGGCTCACCAGCTGAGGCATATAAGAAACTGTTTTAAATCCTGAGATATTAAAACTCGCCAATCGTATTATGGGAGGGGGAGAAAATCCCAGCATCATTTTGTACTGCAATAGTGGTCAGTTTCCTAAAAAAGGGTAAAAAAAAGAAAATGTAACTTCACATTGGACCTACAGCCTTTTAAATGTTGATTATAAGATTGTTAAAAAAAAATTAACCAATCGTCTGAGTAGAATCTTTGGTACAATTGTCCATCCAAAGCAGTGCTGTTTTGTTTCTGGCAGACAGCTGTTCTCCAATACAAATTCTTTGATCAAAGTCTTAGATTATTTTTTACAAAAAACAGTTCCTGCTCAGGTTCTTTTATTAGACACGGAAAAGGCATTAGACCTAGTATGCTGGGATAAGATCTTTGTTATCCTCATGGAGTTTGGATTCCCTACTAATTTTATTCAGATTATATCTCAGTTATATAAAGGTGCAAAAGCCCAAATAATTATTAACTCTCACAATATTGGCACTTGCGAAGTCTGAAGGGGATCAAGGCAAGGGTGTCCCCTGTCACCTATACTTTTTTCTCTTTTTATAGTACCTTTAGCTATAGCAATCAGTTCCAATATGAGCATGAAGCCGCCAATAAGCAAGATGAATAACATAAAGTCATCTACTGATGATATAGCTTTATTTTTGTAGAGATTCAGAAGAGGGTTTTTCAAATTGTTAAAGAGTACCAAGCACTGAGTAGGTATAAAATCAGTAAGCTGAAAACAGAGAACTTATTATGTAATTGCGCACTCAGAACTTTACTTATAGAATTTTTCCCATTTGTTAACTCAAGGCCTAAGCAATATTTGGGAATATATGCCACAGAAAACATCAATGACTTTTATGGTTTGAATTACCCCCCTCTGGTCAGTAAGATTAAGGCACTCTTTGCAAGATGGACCAATCTACCTCTTTCAATAATGGGCAGTGTTGCATTGATTCTGATGTCAATTCTATCTCTGTATGATTTTGTTTGCTGCTATTACTTGCATCCTCCATGTGACATTTTTTAAGGAAATGGAGGGAATGTTTTCCACCTTTTATGGGACAATAAAATACCTAAATTGGCATTAGCCATATTATTCGACCTGGGTGTAGTTTGCTGCGTTCAACTACGTGGAAATCTGCTAAGCGCCTAAAACCTCTGCTGCGCAACACAGAGTTCCACTAGTGGCAGTTTGGTAAGTCAGGCTGCTTGTGCTAGGAGTTTCTCTCATGCTGTAAAATCAGTGCGAACGGCGCTAACTTTTTTCTGCCACTCGAGTAGATTTTCTACTTGAGTGGCAGCTTCCTCAACTCAAGTGGCAGCTTTCTCAATGTGCGAGGTAGTGAGCGGTAGTGATTTGCCATGACCGCCCAATTTCAGAAATCTCACTCACGCTCACCAATTTATCGATTTCATGACAACTTAAAGTAACAAGCTGTCCGAAAGAAAAACCTCCATTAAGCCACGCTTCGCTGAGTTTCTCACAACTCTGCACTACACACCGAGTGGGGAGAGCTCAGTGAAGTACACCAACATAGCAGACTTCTGCATCCACTACTACATATTATGTAAACCAGTGAAAGAAGTGGGTCTTCCTTTGCTCAATTTAAGAGAATATTAATTTGTAAATTTTGCACATTATTCTAATAGGTATTTTAAACCCCCAGGAGTGAACTATATATATATATATATTTGTTAAACTTGATATTTCAAGAATACAAGACTGATGATTTTTTATGTCTCATAAGATCGTCTAAAAAGGTTAGATATAAGACTCTGTGGTGGTCTTTTAAAGGTAAGATACAACTGTTTAAATACTACGTTATCCCTGCCATCAGTGGAGTCGCACACTTGGCAGACATCCACAGTGGTCTAAACTTAATCCAAAAGTCTGTCTTTACTACGAGTAAAGTTAGACAATGGGGGTTATTACAACTTTGGAGGAGGTGTTAATCCGTCCCAAATGTGACGGATATACCACCAGCCGTATTACGAGTTCCATAGGATATAATGGACTCGTAATACGCCTGTTGGTAAATCCGCCACTTTTCCGTCACTTTTGGGACGGATTAACACTTCCTCCAAAGTTGGAATAACCCCCTTTATGTCTAAACTTAGACTTTAGGTCTAAACTTAGATTCTTGGTCTAAATTTATCTTTGTGAATCAGACCTGAGATTTTTATGAAGGCCTCAGATAAGTGGTAGTCTAAAGTAGTGTAGAAGCTGGATCTCTATGTAGTGTGCAAAGTTAGGCACACTATGCTGGGAGTCCAGGCAACCACACGTTGGTTTACAGGAGTAAACACTAGACCACCCAATGCTAAAAAAAATTATGGTGGCTTGGTTGAGCAGTTAGGCCAATCTTGGAGAAGTGCAAAGCATTTTTTGTACTCACAGCATCAATCTTGCAACGCACACTCTCAAAGGAATAACTGAAGACCAATTTCTTCAGATACTTCAGATTTTTATATAAATTATAAGAACAAGATCATCAGAATTGGTTAAGTGCAGTTCGAGATATGAATTTTTGTGGTTTGATCAAAATAGTCTTCTTGTGTATGATTACGCACAATAGGAATAAATGGAGGATAACCTTTAAACATACACATAAAATCACATAATAGGTTTACCAAGTTCTTCTTTTACAGGTTGGTCTAGGTTGTCAATGGGTGCACTGTGGCATTTGTAGGTGTTCGGGCAGCTCATGGTTCCGGCAGGAGCAGCAGGAAAAGGTCTCTGGAGCTGGTGTGGGGCCACTGCGAGGGACCACTTGGAAAAGCACTGCACAGGTAAGTTTAAAGGTGAATCCTGAGGATCCTCTTAAAGTGTCAAAGTTGCAACGAAGAACCCACTTTGCACTAAGTATCTTAGTGCAGAGTGGGTTCTTTGTTGCAGGGCACAGGGCAGCCGGTGCAAAGTGAATCAGTGAGCCAGGAGCTGTGCGCAAAGATGCCCTTAGTAGCAGGAGGTGGGCTGATTCAAAGTTCTATTGCAAGACAACGTTGGCCCTCTGGCAGGAGGTCCAGGTTGCTTCTGAAGTCCCTCAACTGGAACTTTTGCCTAGTCCTTTCTCAGTCCCAGGTGGACTGTTTTTCGGGATGCCCTAAACTAGGTAACCAATACCCAGCATGTGATAGTTTAGCCACTAGAGGGAGCAGTGCCACCAAACTTGCCACACCGGCCGGGTTTATCTTTGTGGTTGTTGGTGTGAAGTTTGTCCCAGTTGCAGCATCCAGTTTTGGAGCTAATGTCCAGTCAGTGAAGTAGACCTCAATGGCTTGCTGGTTCCTTTTGGATTTAGATGGTACCTCTAATCTGAAAGAAGTTCTCTGGCAATTTGCAAAGCCTGGAGGTCCTCTGGGGTTCTTTTCAAGTTGTCCAGCTCTCCAGGAGTTCCTCAGTGGCAATTGCCTGGGTGCAGCAGGCAGGGTTTGGTGCCTTTTCTTTGATGCAGCAGGCACAGAGTTCTCATGCCTTGGATCTTTTTGGTGCTGGTCTTCTTCTGTCCGTCAAATCTGAGTTCTTGGTCAAGGGATGTCAACTAAATGCTTTATTTAGTGTGCGTTTTGGGGGAACCTGATAGTGACCAATGGTCATCTACCTTAGGGTGGCTACACCAACTAAGTTACAACTTCCTGTGGGCAGAGGTCACTTCCCTACACCTGATTGGCTATTTTCCTTCCATCAAAGATGGATAAAAACTAAATGGAGAGTCCACCTTGCATGCAACACCTTATGAGTGGTAGATGTCAGATAGGGCCTCTCCTCCTGTCCTTTGTTTGAGTTTCCCACCATTGCTCCTGCCAAAAGTGGGAGTTTGCAATGGGGGCAACCATCTGCTGAAAGCAGCAGGCCTGGGAGTCGAGTTTCAAAGGCAGTAAGTCCTTTGAAGCTAACCTCCAGGGCAGTGCACATTCCTGAGGGAGAGGGTGTTAGCACCTCCACCCAGGAAGGGCTTTGTTCTGCAACCCAGAGAGAAGGATCTCCCAATAGTTGTAGATAGGTATCTGGCAGTGGCAGGCTGGTTAGGATCAGTCCGCAACCATGCCAGTGTAGTTAGGTTTTGCAGGGGCCACCTCTAATGTGACCCCTGGGTATATTTGGTAATAAATCCAATACTGGTAAATTTGGATTTATCATTCTGAGTTGTTTGATATCAAGCAACCCAGGGTTCAGAGTGGCCATCATGTAGCTGAGAAGCTCGTATTGACCAGTGTTCAGCACATGTATTAAAATGGCTGCCGTGTTAACTCACTATGTCCCAGGTTTGACAGGACACAGTGGGGGCATATTGCTCATGCATCTATGCCCTCACATACAGTATACTGCACCCTGCCTTAGGGCTGAAAGGCCTGCTAGAAGGGTGTCTTACCCATAGTGCATGTAGTGTAAGGTGAACAGGGCACACAGGCAGTGTGCCATGTTGGGTTTGAATTTTAGGTTTGCATCAGGCCTTATTTTGAGTTTGGTAGGCGGCGGTAGGCCCAGCGGAAAACTCAATTGTGCCGGCGGGTGGAAATAGAGTTTCTGCCCACTGGCTCAGCAGAATACTCACCACAACATTGACACCGGCTGGTAATTGAGCCGGCAGCAATGTTGCGGTGTGTCAGGTGGAGCAGCACCTGTCGCGCTTTCACTGCCCATAATTCGGGCAGGGAAAAGAACAACAGGGCTGTCCATGGGGGCCACTGCACTGCCTATGCCAAGTGCATGGGCAGTGCAGGGGCTCCCATGGGGCCTTCAGCACCTGCTTTCCACCAGCTTTTGCATGGCAGTGGGACCGCCATGCAAAGGCTGGTGGAAATGTGTGTTGTAATCCGGAGGGCAGCACTACTGGAAGATTGAGACCGCTGGCACCGCCAGGTAATCGGCTGGCGGTAACCTGGCATTGACGGCAGTTGGATATGGTGGTTAGACCACACCTGGCGGTGGCAGTCCAAGCACCACAGTGAGTCTGTGGTCCATGGACCGCCAGATTTGTAATGAGGCCCTCAGTCTGCAATGGCGGTGCTGGGTGCACCTGAATTCAGGGTCCTAGAGGGTAGCACAATCAGTGATGCTTCCCTCAAGGGCCTACCCTTAGTACCTCCTGCCCTGGATACCTAAGTACCATTTACTAGGGACTTATGGGGGCAGTTGAAGGTGTCTCCAATTGAGCCAATGCATAACAAGAGTATTGGGGAAAAAGCTTTGACCCAGGGAACCTGGTTAGCAGTAGCCTTGGTCACTAACAACTTCTAGGCTACATCACATACCAGCCAAAATGTGGGGGCTACCATGTCAAAAAGAGGCCGTTTCTCACAAGCAGGTCTCCAGATATCAGCAGAGACCTGGAATAAGATAAATGAGTTTAATTTCTCTCTAATGAAGGGAGCAAATTTTCACTGATTGCAATTTTATACAAAGTCGTTACTGTATAGAACCCTGGCTTTTGTGCATCAAATTAACCCCAGATACCAGAATGTTGTTTTAGGTGTTCAATTGAGGGGTAGGGTACCTGGACCCACATCGTCTGTGGTTGCTCTAAAACAAAATTATTTTGGGCCGGGATTCAGGAATATTGTCCTCGTACATTAAGGATGGAACAATCAATAGATGCACTAACTGCAATTCTAGAGTATTCTTCTGAAGTCAAAATAGAACTCTAGCAGAAAAAATGATTGTTTATCATTGTATTAATAGCAAGATCAATAACTCTTCAGAATTTGCGTTCAGAAGCGATCCCGACTTTCCGACAATGGTAGTCAAAAATGTTAATTAAGGAGTTAGAATACCGATATGTGTTAAGGTCAGGATCCTATAACAGATTTCAGAGATTATGGGGTTATTGGGATAGTTGGGGGGATAGAGGGAGGCTTCCTCTCGCTTCATGGAATAAAGTTTATAACATTATGGAACTAATTTGAGATTGGGGACAAAGGGCAAACCAGGATTATCTATTGGCGTTATCATGTGGTAATGTATGTTTGTACTTTCTGAAATTTGAACACTTTCTTTTATCATGATTCATGAATAAGTCCTTTGTTGGCTGTATGAACTCTTCAAATATATATATATATTTTTTTAAAGTCTGACATGATCCCACTTGGCATAGGTGCTTGGATTATATTTATACCATAAATATGTGGAAAACCTAGGTTGAAAAAAATAGGCCTTGGCAATATGATTAATGCAGCCTTGGTTGTGCTTTAGTTCCGGTATCGTACTTCTGAAAAGAGTGCATATTATAGAATAACCTGCCCCCACCTTCATCCAGAGCCTGCAGTTCGGTTTCTCTCTTTAAATATGCACAGCTTGGGAACAGTAGCACTGTATTTTAATAGGCGCCTAATACAATCATAAGCAAAATAAACATGATAGGAAGAAATATGCATTGCATCTAATCCTTGTCAACTACGATTCAAAGTTAATTTCCCTGGACTGCTGAGTTAATTTGTGTTACTTTAGAAATCTCAACCTATACTGTCCTGCAGACATTGCATTCTATTATTCAAGCTGGCACTTTGAATGACTGCTGTATTTTTAATTAGATGCTAATATGATGCAAATATTTTTTAAATTGGCATTAGTGAACGGAATTCAATGTTACATTTGCCACCAGAGACTGCAAGACAATTTTCATGTGGCATTAACCAACATCATAAACTTCAGCGGAATGCTATGTTACTTTACCCACTGGGGAAGCTAATAGGAATGGTATTCCTATCTTATTAACATCATGTTCCATTAACGTCTTAAAGCAGGAGGTGTTTGTTGCACCATGTTTATAATAATGTGTGCTGCACCGTGTTAGCTTTCATGTGAGCTGAGGGGAGTGAACACGGATTAAGTCGCCTAAAATGTCCTGTATGGCTGCACTGTTCACAATTTGTCATTGAATTACAAAGGAACTAACGTGTTTGTAAGTCACTCCACTACTTCCCTCCATGGTCTGTTGGCATGCGCCTGACCCTTCATCTTGCCCTCCATGACAAAACTATGGTAACCTTGGAATAATCGTCATGGAATCAAAAAATCTAAAATGTACAGCATTTCCGTGTGAAATGAACACATATGTTTTTTTCTCATATGAATTATGGTTAGTGCTCTAGAAGTCTGAAATCAGAACACATTTTCTGAGTTCTCAATTAGCAACAAAAGGCTTTCAATCTAGTTGCTAGTTTTATGTTCGTTATCCAATTGATCACTTGATTATTTGTTGCACAAGTTACTTGAGCTTTTTGACAACTTCTATTGGAGCTATATTTGGGCTAAGTTTTCCCAGTATTTGAGCTATATTTTTGCTGTTTTTTCTTGAGCAGCCATCTTGGGGGAATTTTTGCTGTCAAGATCCCTCATTTATTACGTTACTGTTGTATTCTCTGTAGGAAATGCTTTCACTTTTACAGGTTCAGGTTTGCCACATTTTGACATAAATAGAGAATTTTAGCATTTTAATTGCTCTTTAGAATACTGTGGTAAGTTGCAGTTGATCACCAGAGAGGTAGTTGGCAGGCTGCTGCTGGTGTTGCCAGTACACGTTTCAGTCTGCATGTCTAAATGTTTTTTGTTGAAATGGATGATAAAGATATTTGAGAACCCTTAGAAAATCTGTCATAATTTTGCTTTGTATAGAACTAACTATAATTTCCATGGGTTCAAAAAGTTCAAGGAGCAGAGCACTGATCATGCCTTCTCCCAGCCAGTCCCCTGAGGACCAAGCTTCGTTTGGCATTTCCTTTGCCCCCAGTGGGCCACTTCGGATGCTAGCAGTCTCCTTTTGTTCCTGGTAACCCGCTCTAGCCACCAGGATGGGTCTGTTCAGGCCTCCTGGCCCCTTTCATGGCCACGGGGGTTATGATTTGACCATCGTACACAAATTCATTTTTTCTAGCAGTGGCTGCCACAACATACTCTCCACGTTGTAGCCAGGCAATCAGGAGCTGCACACCCACAATCAGAGCATAGCTGAACACCAACACACTAGCAATATCTAACTTTTTGATAACCCTGTTATCCACTTCGTTCACACTCAAGCACCTTTTCAAATATCAATTTCTCAGGAAACACTGACAGAGTTATATCAAATAACAAAAAGCATGCTATATGGGTAAAGTTTTAACTTTTTGCAAATTTTGTGCAATTTTTTGTATTGGAAAGCAAACTATCCTATGGGTATTAAAGTTAGAAATCATTCTTTGGAGACATCACTTCTCCTTGGGCAAATTGAATGAAACTTTGCTATGTTGCACCGGTATTTAGATAGATGGCTAGATAGATAGATAGATAGATAGATAGATAGATAGATAGATAGATAGATAGATTTTTTTCTGAAAATATGTTAAGTAATTACTGATTAATTTTTATTAATTTAATTACACATGTAAATATAAAAGTAAAGATATAATAAAATATAATACATTACAATACAATGTAATGTAATGCAATGTAATAAAATATAATATAATATAATATAATATAATATAATATAATATAATATAATATAATATATTAAAATATAATATAATATAATATAATATAATATAATATAATATAATATAATATGATATAATATAATACACAGTTGCATTTGACACTGTGTAGCTAAAGTTCAGTCAGATGTTAATAGAAAGTTTTTAAAGATAATCCATTAAGCATGGGCAAAGAAAAAGGAGGGCCCCAAGATGCAATTTCTTGAGGCAATTCCCATAGAGAGTTTTAGACAATAGCACAAGAAAAATAGCAATTAGAATTACAACAAATCTGGCACAGAGTTAGATCTTTACCCAGAAAGTGTGATTTTTATAATTTGATGTAAATCTGTTCAACCATCGAGATATCTGGGTGGAACATGTCCAGATGTGTTCTAGTTGACCACTTTATTGGGAACTGGTCAATCCTGATTGATTGCTCGTTGTGTCCTGAAATTGAATAAAACATGTATAAGAGGCAGGGTGAGCACACATTGACCCCAAAAGGCATGTCAGAGGGTCCCAATGGGACCCCCTTGATTGGCTGGCCACACCAAAGACATTTTGTTGCATACATTTCAGGGCTCCAGGACATGGTCCCCACTGAGCTACATCATAGAGAAAGCCTATTTTTAAGGGTCTCAAAAAGGAGCTCGTATAAAAGGTGATAACTTGTTTTAGTCACAATTTAAATTATTTGTAGGTGATACCACCCTAACTTTAATAACTATGGGGGTTCTAGGATAATTTTGCTCTCTCCAAAATACTGATCGCTGTACATCCATGTCGGTCTTGCTCCCTCCCTCCCTTCAGCCCTATATGGTCTGTTGTGCTGCCACTGTCCTTCCTGCCTGCCAAGCATGGTCGGTGGATGTTCTTGCTTCACTCCGTTATGCCCTCTGTTGTCTATGTGCATGCTTCTGCCACTCACTTGTTTGTTTTCCATGGTCTGTTGTGCTGCCACTGCTCTCCCACCTGCCCTGCATGCTCTGTTGTGCTGACACTGCCCCTCTATCCTGCCCTATGCAGTCAGCCTGCTGCCCCTTGTTTGCTCCCCCAGCCCTCTATTGTCTGAGTCTGTGCCCTGAACTTCTCCCTCCTGCCCTCCATGATCCACTGTGCTGCCACTGCCACTTGCCCTGCATGGTCTGCTGTGCTGCCACTGCCCCTCTTTCCTTCTGTGGTTGCTTCTTGCCCCTGACACCGCCTCTGCACCTTGTCCCTTCCTCACTGTCCTTTGTTGTCTAACTCTTTGCCCCTATACCTTCCCTCTTGCCCTTCATGATCTGTTGGCACCCACTCCCACTGCCCCACTTTCCTTCCTTGTGTGGTTGCTTCTTGCCCCTGACAGTTCCCCCGTCTTCTATTGTTGAGGTTTCTGCCCCTATACCTTGGCTCATGGTCTCCATGGTCAGTTGGCATTACCTTCCCCCTTCCCTCCTGCTTTCCACTGTCTGTTGTTCTGCCACTACCCCTCCTGTCTGCCTTGCACGGTCAGCTTGCTGCCCTCGCCTCTTTCTCCTCTAACCTCCATTGTACTTGTGCATGCCCCCCTGTCTTCTGCTCTCCATGATCAGTTGTGCTATCACTGCCCCTCCCACCTGTCCTGCATGGTGAGCTTGCTGCCCCTGCCCTCTGTTATCCATGTGCATGTCCCACCCCCTTCCCTTCCTATAATATTCTAATGAAGAACTAGAAAGCTAGCATTCTGTAGTAATGACTGAAGTGTGGCATACCCAAAGTCATTGAAATCAAAACTGATCTGCAGTCGTCACTGAGTAGATTTTGTTGCGTTAGAGTTTACAGAAGAAGAATGTTTTGTGTTTTGGTTATAATATTGGCGTTATTTGAAGAATCTTCATGAAATTTGAGGTGGCAAATCTCGGCATGGTAAAGTATAAGGGAAAAACAATTTGAGTCAAAAATGTTTTGTAATGGTAATTTATTAAATTAAATTTAAAAATATTTTTCTGAAGTTTCAAATCAAAAAATAAATTCCCACCTGAGAAAAAACAAATACCATGCATGAATAAGTATTAAAAGTAATACTAAGAATTAATCTAAAATAATATGATTCTTTTTTATTAAAAAATATCGTTACATTATATTTTAAATTCAATGTATTCAAATGTAACTGTATTTCCTATAGGGTTACTGATGGGAAGGTCTGAGCAAGCAAAATCTGGAATCTGTAGCCAGTAAGGTCTCATATGCGGCCAGCAAAATTGATAGGTCTCTAGTCACAGCTGATTCTACGCAGCAAAAACTTGCCTAAATGTTTATTACATGCACCTGTTAGAACACCGCTGCCTAGTTTGGGATCCAACACTAGAATTTGGGCATATGGCATAGAATATCCCTTATTCTTATAAGCGATTTTTCCACAATCATTACCACACTTAAATTTTGTCGCAACAGATTTCTTAATGTAACTGTTTTACTTACAAAATCATTCACACATTTAGTGGAATTTTCTGCTATTTCAAAAATGTTAAGCAAAGCTTCTTTTTCGTTAGTGATAAGCCCAGGATACTTTTAATAAAAAAATGTTTGCGTACAATTCCTTTCAGTAATTTATACAGCAGAGTCAATTATAGTAAAGCAAAACTATCGTAAAACCTGCAGTTTCTTTCTTTAGGTTCACGGACTGAGCACACCCTATTATTGGCACCCACATTTCTTTTACATGCTAAGTAAAACAGTGGCAATGTTGCTGACCATTTTAAACAAAAGTGGAAGCCTCGGGACAGTTCTCCTGCTGCCTGCCTGCCTGATGGATGATGCTCTGTCAGACTCGGGTGTCAGATAGAGCAGGTAATTTTCTTGTGACAGAGTGCCATAATAAAGGGCCCCGCAGTTCCCACGGTGCGGGGGACCCCCAAGCTTCAGTGAGCCTCCTCAGCACAGCACCTGACCTGAGTGAGCCCAGTGAAGGGCTCTCCCTGATCTTTGAAGGCAGTGCCCCTCCAGTTTGGTTACGCCACTGTTGTGACACATTCACTATTGCGTATGTGTTACTTAAAAAAGCTCTGTAAAATGGGCTGACTGGGTGCCAGCCCTGTATTCACTGTTTGGAAGCCCAGTGAAGCCTCCCACAAATTATGCCAGGCAGCCTCATATTTCCAAGCAGCCTTGGGTGGATACAGTATAAACCCTGAACCTTCTGAGGCTGTTCATGTCTAAAGCACTGCATGACAACCCGCCCTTTCCCAGGTCGTCACTGGATGGGGTAGGTTCATCAAGCATGACTGACCTCCACCCATTTCTGTGACAAGATGGGAAATGAAAGATTTTCTTTTTTTTAGATTGCTCAAGCAACATTACTGCAATAATCACTGCATTTTGTAAAGTACCGTGACTATTGTAGTAAAGCTGCATTTTATCAAAAAAATATCAATCTATTTTGACATGACGTCACAGAGTCATGAGACCTAACTCATGACCATGCGAGGTCGAGTCACATGGAACATGCTATAAATAGAATACACTGCACAGAATTGTATTTCTATGTATAGCATTTCAGCTGGTTTCACAGAGTAGAGCGTTCACTTTCAGCTCCTCTATGAGCAGTTGTTGAGACTCAGACATCTACTGGCCTCTGCAAAAAGAACAGCGAGCACACCAACCCTGGCTCAACCCATCAACCTGCAGGACTGACTTGGAAAGAAGCTGCCTGAGATGGCAAGTTTAATATATTAAATATTTTACTTTTTAATTTAGTATCATTTAAGAACATTGCATTGCCACACATGTTTAGCATAGCAGGTTTACCATGTGTACTCTATGAGATTTAACAAATTAGATTTTGCAGTGGGGTTGTGCCCAAAAAAGTAATGCAGCCCTGACGTAAAATCTGCACCTCAACATCTGCATTTATTTCTTCAAAGCTCTGCTATAAAGAAATTAGCAGCAAAGACAAACATGACATTAAGGGGGTTATTCTAACTTTGGAGGAGTGTTAATCCGTCTCAAAAGTGATGGTAAAGTGACGGATATACCACCAGCCGTATTACGAGTTCCATAGGATATAATGGAGTCGTAATACGGCTGGTGGTAAATCCGTCACTTTTCCGTCACTTTTGGGACGGATTAACACCTCCTCCAAAGTTAGAATAACCCCCTAAATCTATTGCACTCAATTGCTTGCAAACTCTGCATTTTTAGACATCTTATCGTATGGGGTTAAGGCACCTGTTGCAGAGATCTTTGTGTTCCCAGAATATCTCAGTGAATAATACAACTGGAAACATAACTCGGGGTTAATGCATTTGCTTGAGAGAGCTCTATTGTACTTAGTCCCAGTTTTGAATCAAAATAGCATAGAGGGTTAATATGTCTTCTGTGAAGCACATCATGTAATATGCAGATGGCAGATTTTTTATTTTATATAGTTAGGAAAGTGGGTTAGTTCTTTTAACACAGAGATCCCTTAGTTACTTGCAGTTTATAAATTGTAATCCTTCAAATGTAGCACAGTGAGATATGAAGGACATGTAACTCTTACACCTTGTAACACTCACTGACTTGTTTAACACATCCTGTACATTGATTTACACACACATGACTTAGGGGGTTATTACAACTTTGGAGGAGGTGTTAATCCATCCCAAAAGTGACGGTAAAGTGACGGATATACCACCAGCCGTATTACGAGTTCCATAGGATATAATGGACTCGTAATACGGCTGGTGGTATATCCGTCACTTTTGGGACGGATTAACACCTCCTCCAAAATAGTAATAACCCCCTTAATGTCAATATATAGGCCCTCATTACAACATCGGCGGTAAAAGCCGCTTACCGCTGTGCAGAAGACCGCCAAAACACCGCCGCGGCCGCGGAATACTGCCACAGCTATTATGACACACATCTCGGAATCCGCCGATATTCAGACACCCACACAACTCCGCCAAACCAAAGGTCAGTGTTAAACTGGCGAAAACAATTCCTCCACCATCACGCAACAGAAACACGCTCATGCTATCACGACACACGAATCCACGCGGCGGTCTTTCAGCCGCGGTATTCCATTGGCGGTACACACCGCTGCGCTCAAAATACACACACATCTCCAAAACACCGCCACATTGGACAATTCCAAATACACACACCTGACACACATACAAACACCACTCCCACACACCCAACACAATATAAAACACACACCCACATCACCCACAAACCCCAATGACGATAATTCACGAACGAAGGCCAGAGAGACAGAGAGCACAGCAATTGAGAACCCCACCACACAGAGGCACACAACACCATCACCCATACAACATTCCACGCACAAAACACCACACACCACTACACATCACCACACACATCAACACTTACACCACCCCACACATCACCCACACCACCCCATGTCACGCCAAAGACACCCCCGGTTTTCTGAGGAGGAGCTCAGGGTCATGGTGGAGGAAATCCTACGGGTAGAGCCACAGCTATTTGGATCACAGGTGCAGCACACCTCCATAGCCAGGAAGATGGAGCTATGGAGCAGAATCGTGGACAGGGTCAACGATGTGGGACAGCATCCAAGAAATCGGGAGGACATCAGGAAGAGGTGGAACAACCTACCGGGGAAGGTGCGTTCTGTGGTCTCCAGGCACAACATCGCGGTACAGCGGACTGGCGGCGGACCTCCACCTCCTCCCCCACAACTAACAACATGGGAGGACCAAGTCTTGACCATCATGCATTCAGAGGGCCTTGGAGGAGTCGGTGGAGGAATGGACACTGGTAAGTCAAATCTTAACTATCATATCCCCCACCCTACCTGCATGCTATCACACACCCCCACCCTCACACCCTCCCCTATCACCCCAAATCCTCACTAATGTACTAATAACACAAACCACTCCTCCCAACACCAAGCCCTGCATAACACAACTAAGCATGGTCACCCCTCACCAAAGCATGCTCACTGCACATACCCAGAACAACCCTCTAACCATCATCACACAAACCCACACACAGGAATGCTTGCACTGGGGTACACACACACCCACCCATTGCACACCATTACACACACACATGCAATAATCATGCTCTCATATCCCTGCAGGACCACTAAGGAACGTCACCATGCCAGAGGGTCCAGACATCTCCACTCCACCCACAGAAGAGGTCCACAGTGACGACAGCAGCTCTGCCCTACTGGATCCTGATGACCAGCCCGGACCATCGTGGGCCTCGGGACAGTCGGTTCCCCTTGCACAGGCACAGCCCAACACTGACCTTCCACCCTCTGGTAACACCAGCACAGCACCCACCCAGCGGGCCCATACCTCCGTACCCAGGACACGTCAATCAGCGGTGTGTCCACCACTACAGGGAACCCAGGATAACCCACCACCCCAACAACAACAGGGACCTGGGGGCAGTGGTAGTGGGCAGACGGTCCAGGGGACAGAGGCACAGGAACACAGGGGAACTGTGAGGGCTGCTGTGTGACAGGGGGCGGACAGGCCATGGGAACCCACTCTCCACGAGGCCCTCTCCTCCATCATGGGAGCATACCACCACTTCCAGGAGACGATGGCGACGGTAATGGCCAAGTTTCAGGAGACCCAGCACCTGCAGGAGGAACAGTATTTGGGGTTCAGGGAGGAACTCAGAACCATCAGCTCCGCCCTGGGCACCATCGTAGGGCTGCTGAAGGACATACAAAACACCATGCGGGACACCGTGGCACTCCAAGGGGCCCCTGACACTAGCATGGACGATGAACTGCCCACCACCTCCGCCGGTGCTAGTGGACAGGACGCCCCGCCACAGGACCACCACACCAGCACCCCACCCCCTGCAGATGGACAACCACCACGCAAGTGGTCCCTGAGATCCAGGAACAGGACAGAGCAAGATGGCAAGACCCCCGCCAGGAAATGAGACCACCCTGATTGTCATCCCACTGTCTCACTTTGTTACCCTGTCCATACTTTAACTGTCCCAGCTCCACTTCCTATGCCCATATGGGCAGTGCACCTGTGTGACCAATAGACTGGACTCTGCCATGGACATTCCTCCACCGTCCCCATCACCATTTTACAACCCCCGTCCATTTTTGAGCACTTAAATAAACACCCTTAAACCACAAAACAATCTGGAGTCAGTCTGTGATTTGGTAAATTTGTATTGTCAATGACAGTGTCAAAATGCGTTTTCTATTGTAAAGCCAACATACCTATGTCACACATCACAAGTCCTTGAAGGATGCAAGCAGATGACACACGTTGGTAACCACATCTGTGAAACCGTAATGGAAAGGTACAACTCAGTGACCAAATAGTGCTATGGAATGATAGACATTATAGAGGTACAAGTGTGAAAGTGAATGTAATGGTAAGAAAGAAATGTTCTCACCTGTTTGTCACTGGAAATATTGCTGTATGACTGACTCCCTGTTGTCTATGTCTTCTTCCTCCTCATCACTGTCCACAGGCACCACAGCTGCCACAACACCGCCATCTGGACCATCCTCCTGCAGAAAAGGCACCTGGCGTCTCAAAGCAAGATTGTGAAGCATCGAGCAGACAATGATGATCTGGCACACCTTCCTTGGTGAGTAGAATAGGGAACCACCTGTCATATGGAGGCACCTGAACCTGGCCTTCAGGAGGCCGAAGGTGCGTTCGATCACCCTCCTAGTCCGCCCATGGGCCTCATTGTAGCGTTCCTCTGCCCTGGTCCTGGGATCCCTCACTGGGGTCAATAGCCAGGAAAGGTTGGGGTAACCAGAGTCCCCTAATAGCCACACACGGTGCCTCTGGAGTTGACCCATCACATACGGGATACTGCTATTCCGCAGGATGTAGGCGTCATGCACAGAGCCAGGGAACATAGCATTTACCTGGGAGATGTACTGGTCTGCCAAACATACCATCTGTACATTCATGGAATGATAACTCTTCCGGTTCCTGTACACCTGTTCACTTCTGTGGGGGGGGACCAGAGCTACATGCGTGCCATCAATAGCACCTATGACGTTGAGGATATGTCCAAGGGCATAGAAGTCACCTTTAACTGTAGCCAAATCCTCCACCTCAGGGAAAATGATATAGCTCCTTACGTGTTTCAGCAGGGCAGACAACACTCTGGACAACACATTGGAAAACATAGGCTACGACATCCCTGATTCCATGGCCACTGTTGTCTGAAAAGACCCACTTGCAATGATAGCACCTGCATGTCAGGGGGGATTCCAGTGGGATGGCGGATTGGTGACAGCAGGTCTGGCTCCAACTGGGTACATAGTTCCTGGATAGTGGCACGGTCAAACCTGTAGGTGATGATTAAATGTCGCTCCTCCATTGTCAACAGGTCCACCAGCGGTCGGTACACCGGAGGATTCCACCATCTTCTCACATGTCCAAGCTGACGGTGCCTAGGAAAGACAACAGCGACCACAGAGTCAACAAATTTTCAGGTATGTACCCACAGATACACAGAACACGACACCAAACACAAAACTCTTCCTGTATGTGTGTTGAGTGTAGGCCTAGGTATGTGTGAAGCAGTAGTAAATGAAGCCATGTGGCCTCCAGAAATGGCGGCTGTCTGACCTCTAAAGTGGGAGAATGGGATGTGAGGTATCTGCGCTGGCGTTGTACACCGTCGCGGTAGGCGGTCGTAGACCGCGGCGCAATGCTGCATTGGTTAACATTGGACCCTATGGGTCCCAGGAGCCAATGATGAAGTGCGCCGGCGGTGATGATACGCACCGCCGCGGACGTCACCGCCGCGGACGTCACCGCCATTTTCTATCTGTTCAATCACTCGATACCTGATCTTCGACAGGAGAGGACCTACACTGCAAGTGCTGCTGTGACCTCGGTCTGGAAGAGACAATGGCTGCTGCGTCTGGGGAAAGGGCCCCTGCCTTCACTGCTCAGGAGTTGGAGAATCTCATGGACGGGGTCCTCCCCCAGTACACGCTACTCTACGGTCCTCCAGACCAACAGGTAAGTACACAGGGAGCACGTTGTATGGCCTATGCCTGGGTGGAGAGGGCTGGTTGTAAGAAGGAAGGGGGCAGAGTTCAGGGAACATGAAGGACTGTGAATACATGTGCCACATGGCAAGGGTAGAAATGTGGGCCACTCACATCGACGGGGCAGTTGGTAATGACTTCTCTTCTTCCCCTGTGCATGTCATGTAGGTCAGCGCCCACCAGAAGAAGGACATTTGGCATGCCAACGCCAAGGACGTCCGGACCCTGGGGGTCCACCAGAGACGGGGCACCCACTGCCAGAAAAGATGGGAGGACATTCGCCGCTGGAGCAAGAAGACGGCGGAGGCTCAGCTGGGGATGGCCTCCCAACGTGGGAGGGGTGCCCGTCACCCCATGACCCCCCTGATGTTCAGGATCCTGGCGGTGGCCTACCAAGAGTTGAGGGCATCACAGCAGACACAAGGGGGTGAGTACACTCTCATTCTGGGGACATTGCGTGCAGTGGAGGGGTCTGGGTGGGGGAGGAGGGCTGTGGGTTTCCCTAGGCCAGGGCGACTTACGTAGGCTAGGCCCCTCTGTAATGCAGGCCATGTGCCACTCCACCCCACCTCAGTAGAGGGCCAAGTACAGGTATACATGCCCCTGTGGCATCCATGTGTGCAGATGTCCACCATAGCCATGTAGGCCAGATCCCAGCAATTGAATCTGTAGTGGCCAAGAGCACGGCGTAGTGCAGGGGGCTGCTGTGTCTGTATTGTCCGCCAACGGTAGCGGTAAGCCATGCACTCAACCTGTCTTTCTTCTGTCGTCCCCCCTCCCTTTTTCTGCTCTCCCTCTTCTTTTGTGCATCAGCATCATCAGGCGGAGGTACAGTGGTACCGGAGCACGAGGGAGCTGCATCCCACATGGCCATGGAGGGCCACACCACAGACTCTGAATACACCAGTGGGACGGAGGGTGAGGGGAGCTTCACATCGGGCACAGGATCACCAACCAGCGACACGGACTTGTCCGCCGATGGGAGCTCCCTTCTGGTGGCGGCACCATCTGTGCCCCCCACTTCTACAGGTACAGCTGCCACCTCCCCTACCAGCACCGCCCTTCCAGCAGCCCCTCAGCATTCGCCCCGTGCCCGCTCACCCAGGAGGGTGGGCATCACCTTCGCCCCAGGCACCTCAGCCCTTGCCCCTGTCACCCCTGCTGCCCTCAGTGAGGAGGCCATTGACCTCCTCAGGTCACTCACTGTTGGGCAGTCTACCATTGTGAATGCCATCCAGGGTGTAGAAAGGGAGTTGCAACACACTAATGCATTCCTGGAGGGCATTTATTCTGGTCAGGCTGCCCATCATCGAACCCTGCAATCTCTGGCCTCAGCACTGATGGCAGCCATTGTCCCTATGTCTAGCCTCCCCCCTCCAACTTCCTCCACCCAGACCCAATCCCCTGTACCCCAGCCTATCCCAAGCACACCATCAAACAAGCATGCATACACCCCAACACACACAAGTAGCTCAGGCAAACATAGGCACCACACAACCCACAGGCACTCACGCAAGCATCACCCACATACAGACACAGCAACATCCACTGCCTCCACTGTGTCCCCCTCCTCGTTGTCTCCCTCCTCCCTCCCAGTGTCGTCTACACTCTCACCTGCATGCACTACATCTACAGGCACTAGGACTCGCACCAGAACACCCAGCACCACACCTCGCTCACCTGCACTCACTACCCCCACTACCATTTACACGTCCCCTGTGTCCACTCCCAGTGTGTCTGTGACGCCCCGCCCAAAGTACACAAACGCGGGCACCCACACACCCAACATCCATCCACCTCACGACAGCCTCCAGTACCTGCACCTGCACCCAAAACACCTAAAGTTACACCTCCTACAACCACCTCCTCTTCCTCCACTCCCAGACCCCCTCCAGCTACCCATCCCAGTCTTCGTCAGCAACTCTTCCTCAGCAACGTTGACCTCTTTGCCACCACCCCCACCCCTCCAATTCATAAGTCCCATAGTAGCACCTCAGCCAAAAAAACACCAGGACCTGTGGTGCGTGTTCAAGGTGTGTGGAGTGCACCGGCCACCAGGGCAGCCAGTGTGACACGGAGCCAAAGCACTGCCAGTCCACCCCCTGTGAAGCACCTCAAGTTGGAAAGTGGCCGACGGGACAGGGTGAAGACTCCTGGCGGCAAAACTGCTCACAAGGGTCCCAGGGGGATTTCAGAGTCAGCTGTGTCTCCTCCAAAGGTGGTGAGGGGCCAGAAGAAGTCTGGTAAGAGCAGCACGGTGGAGAAGGGAGCCATCCTCCCCAGCGGCCGGGACGCCACCGCCAGCACCGTCGTCACTGGTCAGGAGACCACCACCGGAGTCAGTGCCCAGGAGGGCAGCAGGATCGTCACTGGTCAGGAGACCACCGCCAGAGTCAGTGCCCAGGAGGGCAGCAGTATCATCACTGGTCAGGAGACCTCCGCCGGAGTCAGTGCCTAGGAGGGCCCTGGCAGCCACAGCCCCGCTGGGCAATGAGGGAGCGTCATGCCACACACCAATGCACAGGTCAGAGACCGCCATGGCAAAGCACCGCTGCACAAGGAAAAGACCGCCATGGTGAAGACCGCTGAACAGGGCAAAGCACCGCTGAACAGGTCAGAGACCGCCATGGCAAAGCACCGCTGAACAGGGCAAAGCACCGCTGAACAGGTCAGAGACCGCCATGGCGAAGCACCGCTGCACAAGGAAAAGCACAGCTGAACAGGTCAGAGACCGTCATGGCAAAACACCGCTGCACAAGGAAAAGACCGCCATGGTGAAGACCGCTGAACAGGGCAAAGCACAGCTGAACAGGTCAGAGACTGCCATGGCAGAGCACCTCTGAACAGGGCAAAGCACCGCTGAACAGGTCAGAGACCGCCATGGCAAAGCACCGCTGAACAGGGCAAAGCACCACTGAACAAGGAAAGCACCGCCACATCAAGCATCGTTATCCCATGTGCAGCTGGGACAGTGACGGAACAGGAACCGTCACAGGGAGCCTGATGCAGTCTGGGCACCATTCCCCCTCCAGAACCAGTGGAGACATGCATCCGCTCCGTCTGTCCTTAACAGGATGAAGCACTCTGGGCACCAGTCCCCCTCCAGAACCAGTGGAGACATGCATCCACTCAGTCTGTCCTTAACAGGATGAAGCACTCTGGGCACCAGTCCCCCTCCAGAACCAGTGGAGACTGTTATCCACTTGAGAGACTGTGGCTTTGCACTCCCCAGGATTGTACAGTGGGCAAACCACCCACTGTAGAGACTTGAGAGACTGTGGCTTTGCACTCACCAGGATGGTACAGTGGGCAACCCCCCCACTGTAGAGACTTGAGAGACTGTGGCTTCGCACTCCCCAGGATGTAACAGTGGGCAAACCACCCACTGTAGAGACTTGAGAGACTGTGGCTTTGCACTCCCCAGGATGGTACAGTGGGCAAACCACCAACTGTAGAGACTTGAGAGACTGTGGCTTTGCACTCCCCAGGATACATCAATTGGCATGGAGCCCCGTCGTGGATCTGGCGTGGTGCTGTAATCGGCTAAGGTGCCCCCCCTTCCCTTCCCCCTGAGGTGCCTGTTGTAATTCTATCTGATGCCCCTGCAGTGTTCTCTCCGTTTGTGGACAGGTAACTAGTGTGGGCCTCGCCCATGCATTTTTAGACCAGTGGTGCACGGACATTGATATGTGCATACCTGCACTACTTCTTAATGTATATACTTTTGAATGTGTATATATATCTGTATATATTTGGAACTGTATTTTGATACATTACAATGTTTGGACTGATTTCCTTTTGTCTTTGCATTCTTCCGGGGGGGTTGTGGGTTGTGACTGTGATGTTTGGAAATGCATTGGTGTGTGTGTTGTAATGTGCGAGGGTGGGGGTGGGGGTGTTGTGTGTGTGTCCCCCTGACTTTTGCCTCCCCCCTCCCCTATGTCGTAGGTGCAGTACTCATCGTTGTCTTCGGTGCCACCGTTGCTGGTGTTCGTAGATGAGCAGGAAGACAAGGGCAGGGAGTATTTGTAATTCCGGCTCCATGGTGTCCTCCTTCCTCGTGGAGTGTGTTGAGGTGAGTGTTTTCTCCATTGCAAAAGCTGTTTCCGCCGTGTTTTTATCCACGGTAAATCGGCCCCGGAAAAGGTGGCGGATTGGCGGGTTGTGATACTGTGGGCGGTACATTGTCTTCCGCCTGTCTGTTGGCGGTGACTGCCATTCTGGTTGTCTGTACCGCCGTGGCAGGCGGTGTGTAAAAGTGGCTGTCTATGTTGGCGGTTTCCGCCACGGTCATAATTCCCTTTTTTTGTCCGCCGGCCTATTTGCGGTATTACTGCACCTCTAACACCGTCCGCCAGGGTTGTAATGACCACCATAATGTCTACTTGTGATCTAAAGCGGTCTGACACCCTACATATGGAAGAGGAGCACTATGAAAGTAATCAAAAAACAAAATAGTGGTATTTAAATTGTTTGTGTAAATGCTGTGACAAACCAGCACATCTATGTTCAATGCAGGGACTGAACATAGTCAGAAGCATGCCTCTCTTAAGTACCTTAACAAACTGTGAGCCTTTCTTTCCCCTCCAATGCATTTGCATCTAGGTGTGAGTCTCCATATAGCTCCCAGCAATAATACTGGAACAAAAGCTGCATGACATCCCCTTAAATTCGGCTTTTGTCATGGGCCTATCTGAAAAGCCACATCCACGCCTGCACGCTGCTACTAGGAATGAAACATAAAATGCGCATGCACTGCTGAACGTGTCACGGTGCCTTGAAATGACACCAGTACAAGTTCAGTATATTTCTGTGGGGCCCAACATCTTTGCAGGGTAGACAGCGTCCACCCTGTGAAAATAGTGGGTACTCTTGTGTACCTTCGACACATGCCCTGGGTAGAAGACCATTGCCCACATTCAGACAGCTGTCCTGCCACCTAGTGCACTAATGGCACTGTCACCAGGGTGGACGCAAGGATAAAATGATTTCAAGTTCATGCTTAAACACTATCACTTTTAATACAACTTCTCAATGTGGTGCTATAATGTAACATGATAATTGCAAAGCTACCAAATGTTAAAGAGAAATTCTTTTTTTAAATTTGATGAATGCGCACATTCCATATTTGCTGTCCTGTCAAGTACCATGCATACGGGGGCAGACTAGTGCTAGTGTCCTCATAACCACACTAGAATGCATTATTCATTCAAATCATAGCACCCCTGGCCGATCCACTCACTCACCCCCAGCCCCTCTGATACAGAAACACACCCCCACCCCTCCAATACACAAACCCCCCCCGAAACCCTCTGATACACAAACATACCACCACTCCCTCTGATAAACAAACACACACCCCCACCCCCATACACAGAGACACCCACACACACCACGCATACACCCATTGACTAACACTGCAATACACGCATTTATTCACATACTGCAGACATGCATTCATTCACACACTACAGACACGCATTCATACACACACTGCAGACACGCATTCATACATGCATACTTCCAGACATACTCACACACATTCTTACACAATTACACTGACATGCAGACACACACTCAGTTCACCATTCTTTAATGCACTCACGCACACGCATGCAGCCATGAAAACAACACAATACACACAGACACATTCACACATGCACGCAAACACTCAGACCTTCTGACTTACTTTGTCCGCGAGGAGGTCGTCCGGCGAGGAGGTCATCTGGCAGGGAATGGGATAGGGGCATTGCTACCACCAGCAGCGCCCCGCCAGGCAGTATTTCTGGTCAAAATATGGCTGGTGGTGTTCTACTGGCGGGGGGTTCTGGTTTTAGCAGAGCCAGCTTACCACAGTCCGCCGCTATGAACACTGCCGGATTTCCACCCTTATTGTGGTGGAAGTCAGGCAGTGCTCATAATATGGCAGACGGATGGTAGCAGCGGTGGCGGTATGTTGGCTGCTGTCACCTCAGCCGTAGGCGGTATTTACCGCCAATGTCATAATGACCACCTATGATTGTTCAGAAAGCTACTACAGATTTTGTAACAAGCATCGCCAAAGCATGGGAATCCATTGGCAGTTTGGATTCTACACTGTCACATGGATCTAAATTTGTAAACTGGAGACTGCAAATAAAATACCATGACCCAAGAAGCAAAAGAAGTCTGTGACATTATTGTGGTGCATACTAGAGAGCGCATAACATTCACAAAGCATCTTGTAAGTGCAATTTGAATTGACCTTTTTGAAAGGCATGCTAAATCTTCCCTAGCCAAGGCACTCGCTGAAAGAGTGGGAGCCTATCCTATGTTAGACAAACCAGATTGCTTTCTGAGCTTTCCGTCCTCTATGAAAGACATAAATTCCGTCAAGCTACTGGAGGCGCCATGGCTTTAGTTTGCTTTTTGTGTGAGAACAACTTACAGACATATTGTTCTGAGACAATAAAGGTATTAAGAGTTGTCATTACTACCCCCATGACAACACCAGAGTCTGAGCAATGTTTGTCCACACTGAAAAGGGTAAAAACACCTCAAGTTAGACATAATGCATTGCCTTGTTATCAATGAAAAAAGAGCTAATACAGGAAATACCAGAATTCAACAAAAGAACAATCAAAAAGTGTGTCCATATTAAAGATTGTCGTGTAAACTTTCTATCTAAAAAGAAAATGTGAATCTGGTGTGTGATCAATGTTTCAGGTGCTTCTAGCTAGGCTTGCTTTGTATGGTAACATTAGAAAGTTCTATAGAACACTTAATCATTCCCTGTGATACTCATACAACTGTGGACATATATACACATATATATATATATATATATATATATATATATATATATATATATATATATATATATATACATATATATATATATATATATATATATATATATATATATATATTGCCCAAAATTGCTCCGTTGAAGCCTGATCGCAAACAGGGCGGCCCTGTGATATATATATATCTGTGTATTTATATATATATGTGTGTTTATGTATGTGTGTGTGTGTTAATATATTTTCATATTTCATTATTAAATTTGCTGCTGTGTTTAAAAATATCAAATTGATTTTTAAGGGGTATTTCTTAAAATGTACAACATTTATTTATTTTAATAATTTATTTTGCATAATTTATTTGTATGTAACTGTTTTCTGCTGTACTGACAAGCACAAAGACCCGGGCATGGTATGTAAAGCATTTAAAAATAAAGTAAAAGGTTTTATTTGTGAGCAATTAACCGAGTCTGCTTATCCATATAAAGTTTTTGTTGTTTCTTTCTAAAGAAACAAATGCTTTTTAATGGATATATCTCATATTTTAAGCAATGCATTTTTCATTTTTGTATTTTTATGCAATGGTTTTCTATGGTACTGATGGACCCAAGGGCTTCAGAGAGCTATGTAAACTATTTCAAGTACAATATTTTCTTCAGTTTTTTTAAACAAAAATGCCTTTCTCATAAGTTGCTGACTAAAAATTAAATGTTTTTTGAATGGATATTTCTTATGCTTTAGCCATTTAATATGTCATAAAGATTACAGTGCAATCCACGTTGAATAGTTGATGCAGAAAAGGAAGTGGCCAGCCTGCTCTACCAGTAGGAACAAAACTACAAGTGTGTTTCTTTGTGGACATTTATGAACCTATGTTATGTGTTTTCGACTAGAAGGGGTAGAGCCAAAGCAGTCTTGCCCGGTACCCTATCCCCCTTCAGAGGTCAGACTTGCTTGGCAACCCAGAAATTCCATGAAATGTTTTATACGTTTTCCTTTACAAACGCCTAAAAGAATTGTATTTTTGGTCCATTTATCACTGAAATAGTGCTGCAAATTGCACCAGCATAAACACTAAGGGGGTCATTACGATGCCGCCTGCCAAGATCTGACCGCCATGTGGCCGCCAATGCGGCCGCACCCCCGCCGCGGCCATTTGGAGATCCCCGCTGGGCCGGCGGGCGGAAACCTGGTTTCCGCCCGCCGGCCCAGCGGGGATCACGGGCGCAACATAGGAGCCGGCTCCAAATGGAGCCGGCGGTGTTGCGGCTGTGCGACGGGTGCAGTTGCACCCGTCGTGCTTTTCACTGTCTGCACAGCAGACAGTGAAAAGACGCATGGGTCCCTGTCAGGGGGCCCCTGCGGCCCCCAGGGGCCCCACGACTCCCCATACCGCCAGCCTTTTCCTGACGGTTCAGACCGCCAGAAAAAGGCTGGTGGTCGGGGACTCGTAATCCCCTGGGCAGTGCTGCAAGCAGCGCTACCCTGGCAGATTACATCCGCCGGGGCCATTGTGGCGGAAATCCGCCGGCCCCGGCGGTGCAACCGTGGCAAAATACGCCGGGAGGCACCGCCAGCCTGTTGGCGGTGCTCCCGTCATTTTGGCCCTGCGGTTGTAATACTGCCAGGGTCATAATGACCACCTAAGTTTTAAAACATTTCTTGGACAAAGAAACCCCCTGAACCCCTCTTTTCAACTTCGGGCTTGTTTGTTTCACTCGCTTGCTTGCAATAATTGATTTATTCTTCTTACTACCCACCACTTTCAAATCCCACCACAAGCCACTGTATCCTAAGCAATCTGTACGCCACCTCGGGTGTAACAAAAGCTAACAAACACATTGACTTCTCTGATAAATATACCTGAAGAGACACTGAGATTGAGTTAAAGGTAGCTAAAATCCAGGCATCGTGAATAGTGAAATCATTTCCCCTAAATGTGGTAATTGGTTTATTTATTTCCACTATCACACATGTAGTAGGGAGTAGGAACTCCAAGGTAAAGGCAGCATCTAGGATCCAAGGGTTGACATTACAACCACTGAGAAGTACTCAGTGGCCTTCACTGGTAAAATAACACCCATTTAATCAATGTGTTCAATCCTTTTGAAACAACTTCATATACACTTATTATTATCCTCCGTTCTTCGCTTATGACACTATGCAAATCTACTTTATCTCTATTCTCTGGGCCATACTTTTAGGCATTGTAAAGTCTTTCTAACCACATTTTGAAATTCTTGTTTAAATTGCTATTTATTCAGTTGCTTCTCTCAATGGAAGTAGAGGGTCAATAAAGGGTTTCATTTGAACTTTTATTACATATTAAAGACCTCACCTTAAAATGCAATTTTCTTTTAGTGATACATGTACATTACCTGCAGTTTAGCTAACAATGAAATAAATGCGTGCCACAAGAATACCTTTCATTTTGATGGGTTTTCTCCATAACCCCTCTGTATAATGCCTGACTTCATCAAGTTGACTGTGTGTGCGGCCTTTCCTCATTGATGTCATTAACAATTTTAATCAGTTTTGTTCCAGAATCATTCAGCATCTCTACTGTCTAATTGTCAATAGTCATGCTGTCCAAGGAAATATCTCTACTTTTCTGTGACCACCTGAACAACAATTTCAACTGCACTTTTCCAAAGCTTCTCTGACCTTGTTCTTCACAATTCTGCAACAGCCTGTATTCCCACATATTTAGATAACACCTTGCAAGCAAGATACTCCTTACTGTCAGCCATAAGACCCAATTTACATGACTCAAAGCACTGTACATTGCATCACTATTAGGGTATTCTCTCAACTTTGCTTCTACCTCTTCACCACTGTCACACTTGCTATTTTCTTTCCTGATATGTCTGTCTCTCTTTACCACAATTATTAAGGGATTCAATAGTGAACCATTTTTGTAACCATCCTTTCTTCTCTACCTTCTCAATTCTGCAATCCAAATTCTTTCTCCAAAGGTGGTACCCAATTTACATGGAGAATATAAACTCTTAATTTACTGATGTACCAAACACTGGCTATACTATGCATTCTCATATTGAATAGAATGGTGCCTATACTTGGTAGATAATTCAAGTCTAATATTCCCTCACAAATCCCATTTTCAATCCATGATTGTCATAAATGTCTTGTCCTTTCACCCATAAAAATGAATTCATGAATATGATTTCCTTTCCATTTTGTATAGTTTCCGTATATTTTGGCCTAGTGAATAAATATAATTTCCCATTTTATGCTACGGTAACTTGGAAAATCTAAAAAATTAAGGTGCTGTAAACATTGAGAAATGCATTTTCTCATATGACCATGACAACAAACAAAGACTTCCAGGCTTCCTTCTATTTTGACAACAGGAAGGTCACACTGCTTGATTTCATTTTTGCTCATAACTATGTTTCAGGGAGGATTTAATACCTGTTCCCAAAATGTAGAATCATAAACACTTTCCATCAATTTCAATAGGAGAATTGAAATATTATGAGCTCTATTGAAAGCACAGTATGGCTTGTGTTAAAAGTTCCTCCTGAATTAGGGCAAAGCTATTCAGTTGGATCGGATGAACACACTGAATATGGTGCATGTCTGTACTGTTGTATTTAGACATTTAGGGCCTCATTACGAGTCTGGCAGTCTTCAGACTGCCAGACTAGCGATGGCGGTCGGACCGTCGCAGCTTTGAGGGTCGGACTGCCAAATTATGACTTTGGCAGTCCGACCACGATAGGACCGCTGTACCCACCGGGAACATTGTTCTCAATGGCATGACAGTGTTCGGGGATTGTAATCAGCCATGGCAGTGCTGAACTCAGCACTACAATGCTGATAACAACCCCCCATTTTGCCAGCCTTTTCTAGGATGGGACCCCGCCATAAATAGGCTTTTGGAAAGTTAGTGAAGGGGGGATAGAGGGGGGACCCTGCACTGCCCACAATCATGTTGTGGGCAGTGCAGGCCCCCCTGCCCAGCATCCTCAGAATGTGCACGGTCTGCTATGCAGACAGTGTGCATTCTGAGGTTGCTGGTCGGCCCCCTCTGTGCTATGAGGTAGCACTGAACTCCTTTAAGGAAACCAAGTGCTATCTCGTAGCACTGTTCCCACTATACTGAATGATGAGAGTGCTCTATTTCAAGGTTTCCACCAGTCAGCCAGGTCAGATCGGCGAAAAACATGTAATAGAGTGGGGGGCTCCACCGCCATGGAGATATCATTATCCCCAAAGGTTTGGCGGTCCCTCTTTGGGACTGCCAAACTCGTAATGAGCCCCTTAGTTCAGCAGTACTCTCACATCCACAAGTAGTTCTTTCTAATGGATAGAGAGGTTTCCCAAAAGACTCAAAGGACTATTTAGATGCTGGGTATAAACTTACATTTTTTTCTGGTGTCTGTAGTACAACAGCTGCACTGAGAGTGTCCTGTGATTGGGACGATGTGGCAGATTGTGGATTTAAGCATTTCAACCAGACCCTCAGGCTTTGTTGCAGATGTGATCTCTACACATACACACAGCAACCTTCACACAACACCTAATATCCTCACAAGAATGAGAGGGCAACAACACTATTGAACATAATAGGTGAAGCAACATCAGTGCACAATCATCACTGGGAATTTTCCCTTCACTAGGTGACAGCTCTATGATCGTACACCAGAAACCCCTACACCATCACATAAACAAGACCTTCAACCTCAAAAAGGCATCATTGTAACAAACACCTAGAGGCTCATTCACAAGCCCCTTGCACCACTGTGGCATAATTTTTTTATGGTATTGTGGCTCAAAACAGTTCCCCACCCCATGCCATATTTACAAACTGGCGCAATATAACCATTGTGCAAGTTTATGCACCACATTACCAGGTGTAACATATGCAAGGGAGGCGTTCTCCCCAGGGAGGCCCAAAAAAATGGTGCAGTGAAATCTACAAGACTTCACTATGCCATTCTAGCATCATTTTTTAATGCCTACCCAGGGCAGGCGTTGATCTGACACAAAGCTCTTTTCATTGGGCCTCCATAAGGTTTGCTGGACTAGCATAAACATTTTTGATGATAACCCAGCAAAGTACCACAACAGCTTCAAAAATGTTGATGCAGTTGTGCTAACAAGCACCATGAAGCACTTTATTATAAATACAGCACTACCATGGTGTCAGTAGGGGGGTGCAGGGCAACACAAGGAAACTGGAGCATCGGGCCGATGCAACAGTTCCTTATAAATGAGACCCCAAGTGCATCAAAAGCCTCTCAACAAGCAGAGACAAATTTTCCAGAAGATATTGTACTCCACGTTGAAATATGACTCCACTGTGAAATGCACCTCTATTTTCTTTTTGGTTAAAGAGTCGGGTCTTACAATGAAAGGTGCTGTTGCTCTTATACAATACCCTACCCGCCGATGGTCCCAGTCATTAACGTAAAAAATAATGGCATTAATGTGGTGCAAGGTGGTGCTAGGGAATTATAAATATGCCCCATAGTGAGGTTTGAGTGGCCATGTGCTGTCTGTTATATTTATTCGCAGTTCACCATCTGGTCCCAGACAAGAAACCTCTTTGCAGGCTTGTGTGGAAAAAAATGGTTTTCTCGTGATATATTTGCAGAGAAGACACAATACCCAGACTAACCACCGTTTATTGCTGATTTGCCCATTTCTAGTGAGCATTCATGAAAGGGAGGTGGTTGTGGTGTCAATGAAAGAGGGAAATGGTCTATGCTCCTGCAGCTCATGAATGCAGCAAGTAATTGGGCAGCTTAATACGCCAGACAAAACTTAATGCTCAAAACCTCCAAATAGCCTTCCATTACTCACCATTTATTTTGGCTCTCAAGTTTTTAAAAAGACTTATGCAGTTGGGTATGTAAGTCACCATGCACAACATGTGAACGTTACAAAGCATAAAACACAAAAGAAAGAAGTGACCTCTGTGACAATGTACCTCTGTGTTCAAATGTGTTATTTGTGCTATTGAATCTTGGTGTCACAATAGAGTTTAATTTTACATAATTTGGCTGTGCCAGTTCATGAAGATAGGCACGTGGCGCTAGACCTGCACGCAGAGCTTCAAAACTTGGCTGTGCATCACTGTCCTATCTCCCATGTCAAGTATCCAGCATTTGGCACAATTCAGTGAATAAATAGGTAATGTTTAAATCACCAAAGTTCATTTCAACTGCATAGGAAAACTCCTCCCCGGCCCACCCGCCTCCAATTATACACATAAACAGGGGCCAGACTACATGACCTTTGCAGTAGCACAGTGGTTCTTAGCCTTTGATCCGGGGATCCCTAGATCCCTGCGAACCCTACACAGGGGAAACCCGACTGTTTAGAAAATAAAATATTATTAACAGATTAACCCTGTAGGTGCATGTGTCCGTGAATGGCCGAAACACTAACACCCTCCCTCGCAAGTCGAACGGCCATCGGCCAACACCAGGGAGGGCTTTAGAAAATCCTCTGGTGCAAAGCACCAAAGGACTCTTCCTTTTTTTCCCTCACGGGAGACACAGAATTGCTTCTTTGTCTCTTCCTGCCTCCCTCCTGCCTATCTGTGATGCTGAAGTCACAAACCCCCACTGGACAAGATCAACAGAGCAGGTAAGGGCTGCTCCCGCATCCAGTGTTTTTTTTTTAAGGCCCCTCCCATGTTTGCTATAGGCATCACTGAAAAGGGGAGGAGAGTCAATGAGCAGAAATCGCACAAGGCCCCACTAGGCCACCAGGGATTATCGCAAGGAGAGGGCTTCCATCATGCTACCGGTTGTAAATACTTCTGCAGTTTTTTCCCCTGGGGGTGCAATCACACCCACCCGGGGGACTATAAAATGTACACAAAAGGCAAGCACTTGAAATTATCAGGGGGTCGGCCGTTGTACACACAGGCTGACCCCTCGTAGGGCTATTTTAAAAAAAATACATGTGTGATTTTCCTGGGGGCCGTCATCAGCCTTCAGGGAAACCACAGATGTATAAAAAAAGTGATCTATATATTGAGAGAAAGACAAAGTGCAAGATAACTCTTGCAATTATAATCATGCTAGAGGGAGATAGATTGGACTTTTGTCTAGTGGCAGTTTTGACATGCCATGAAGAAGCACTGAGGGTTAATGTGCGTGCTGCAAAGGTTTTGTCTGTACTTTATGTGCATAGCTAAATGGATTAGTAAATCCAGTCATTACCAGTGCTTTAAAACAAATTAAATATATGTGAGACATGGGCTATGGAGAGTTGATGGGCATTTTTGCTAGGAGGAAATTAAGAATTCCAAGAAGGATTAGTGGGTCAAGATGGGCACCAAAAATGATTGTCACACTGGATGCCACCAGCAATTAAGGCTGTGATGATGGGTATGTGCTAAGGCAAGGTAATACTGCCTCTTCTTTTGTCTTTTTTAGTCTTTGAAGAACATACTGATTTAGGAAAGAAGACAAGGAGAGGTGACCAGTGTTATTTACTTTTGTACAAATTACTTGTGCAGACACCCACCAACTGTTTCATAACAACATATCTGCCTTCTACGTAGGATAGTATTTTAAAAGGACGGTTTTAGCATGCATCAGAGATAGCGTCTCGGTGGATGACTGCTGCACAAGCCCTAATTCGGGTCTGAGGCAGGATCAGAGACAGAGACAGCAGGTACTGCAGATCCTGAGACAGCATCCGAGGGAGAGGACAATTAAGCAGAATTTGGAGGTCAGTTTCCAGTCAGAGTAGTCCCATCCAATCACCTTCCAGAGATTCTGGGGGCCACAATGATAACAGTCATGCTTTCCCTTCACAAGCACAGTCTGTGCAGTGGGACAACCGTATCAGGTTAGATCAACCAAGAGAGCAGGCACATGTGGCAGCAAGCACAGACAGAGTGCTCTCTTGGTAGCCCCCCAATTGTACTTCTGCCCCTGATTCCACCTTTCACTGAAGAAACTGGATGTAAAGTCAATACGGCCAACTGTTTGCCAGTTGAGTACATCGATTTCTTTTTGGTTGTTGACTTCCTCAAGCAAATTGTATATCAAACACATTTGTGTGTGAAACAATTTCTGAGGGAGCATGGAAGCACTCTAGGGCCTTTGTCTTGGGACCACCAGTGGACTCCCACTTCGCTGAAGGAGTTGTATATATTTTTGGACCTCATGCTCAAAATGGGGTTAGTGCAGAAACCAACCTTGCAGTCCTACTGGTCTACTCGCATGGTGTGGATAACCCCCATCTTCACACTGTACATGAACAGAGATTGTTTTTTTTGCTATTGTACCACATCCAGCATTTTTATTACAATTCTTCTGCATTGCACTGGGAGCATCCAGACCATGACAGGTTGTTCAAAATTCGGCCTGTTGTGGAACATTTGCCTGGAGGTTAACAGAGATTTATACTCCTTGAAAGAACATAGCCATTGATAAGTCGTTGAAACTGGATAGAGGGTGGCTGTTGATCAGGCAGTACATTGTGAGCAAAAGAGCTCACTATGGTATCAAGCTGTACATGTTGTGTGTGTGAGAGCTCTACTGGCTATGTGTACAGCTTAAGAGTGTATACATGGAAGGACTCCACACTAAACCCTGTAGGTTGCCCTCCCACGCTAGGAGTAACAAGAAAAATTGAATGGGAGCTTGTCTAGCCACTCCTTCGCAAAGGTTATAACCTTAAGGTAAACAATTTCTATACCAGAGTAGAGCTGTTCAGTGAGCTGTACAATGCTGGCACTGTGGCCTGTGGTACAGTTCATTGTCACCACAAACAATTTCTGCAGGAGCTTATTTGCAAGGAGCTACAGAAATCCCAGAGCACTGAGTTGCATTCCAATGACTTTTCCCAGTCAAGTTCTCAGATAGGCATAATGTTTATGTGCTCACTATAATTTGTGATGAGTGCACTTCCCACATCACAGTTTGGGGTCAGATGGCCGAAGTTTACAAGCCTACCTGTATACATGATTACAACAAGTACATGGGTGAAGTAGATAAGAATGACCAGGTTCTTTAGCCATACAATGCTCACACTTGGTACAGTAAGATGTTTACTTACTGTTTACCTACATGATCCAGATGGCAACATAACATTTGTATGTTGTTTAGTGTCAGGAAACCATAGGAAGACTTTCTTCCTTGACTTTCAGTTGTCCGTCAATGAAAGTCTTCCTGCTACAGAAACAGCAGACTCCATTTCATGTTTTCCAGAGGAAGTGTAAAGGTTGCAGGAGTGACACTTGCTGATCACATTCCTCAAACACCTAAGAAGGCTCGACCCTGTTGTTGTTGTAAAGTCAGCTCTAAGCAAAGCATGTAAAAAGGCAGGAGAGTTGTGTTTATGGGAACCAGTGCTTATCTCAGCCAGCCCTGTGTTTTCTACTTGCCTTATATTGTGTCATACTAAAGTGAAGAAATGGAAAATTGTCTGAGGTGGAGCTGCATTAAGGTAAACCTTTCAATGGCTGTGCTTGGATACCTACCGTCCATGGACTACTACTTCACCAGGCAAGCACTTGCAAAATTTTAGTTCCTCGACTTCAGGAAATCATTAACTTCCTTACGGCGTGCTTGACACCTATATTCACCATCAGAATTTAGTAGGTGTTCATATGCCACATTGTCACAGAGTACCTACCATGTGTGGCAAAATGCTAAAGGTTTGACTGGATTTTAAAGTGCTTGTTAGGGAACTTTTGTATACTACACAAGGATCACCCTGATTACCCACTAGTACCGGAGTGAGTGTAGTTAGTCAAAATAATGTCCTGTTGGACTTATTCACCAACATTTTTGCTTGCTTTGAAAGTCTGCAAACTCAATTAGTGACTAGTATCATAACAAATGTTATTGAAAGGAGGTAAGGGAAACAATATCTTGTATGATGATTGTTTTCAAATCTTTAGTATAAGGTGTGAAAACAATCATCATGGAAGATATTGTGCCCTGTGTATGATACAAGGAGCAATTGTGTTTTCACACTATTAAAGCAAAAGTAACAGCACTGGTGATTGAATCTCACAGGGCATTTGTTTGGCCTGTTATTTTAGGGAAAGTAGGCAGTATTCCCCAGCATGTTTGCCTTAGTTTCTATGGTAGATGTACTCGCTCAGTTTGAGGAATAAGCCTCAGAAAGCATACTCAGACACCCCCAACTTGCATCCAGAAACTGGAAGGAGGTGGATTTAGCACAGTAAGGGCCAGATGTAGGTACAAAAAAATTAGCGACTCGCAATTTGCGAGCATGTGCAACTCGCAATTTGCGTGTCGCTAACTGGAATGCAGGTACAATTTGCGGGGACAAATTGCGACTCGCACCCGGAGTCGCACCGCAGATAGCGAGTCCGCTGTTTGCGAGGTCGTTTTTTGCGACCGCGCAAAAAACGTACTCGCAATTTGCAAGTGGGTGTCGCAAATTGCGATTTTCATGAAAATTGATTGCAGGTGCTGCAGAACACTCCAGAAACCACTCCAGAACACTCTGGAAACACTTCCTGGCACATGATGATGACATCACAGCCAGGAAGTTTACAAATACACCTGGGAGGAGGGAGGACCACACCCTTTTTAACTGTTGCACAGCTAACAGAGCAACAGCAACCATGGCTGACACTCCCAGAAAGAGAAAACTGAAATTTGCTGAGAAGGAGCTGGAGGTGCTCACAGAGGAATGCTGTCAGCACCATGATGAGCTATTTGGGAAGGCAGCCCTCAATGTGCCAGACTCTGCAAAAAAAAGAATTTGGCAAGAAATTCAGGAGAAGGTGAACTCCCTGGGGGTCAGCCACAGGAGTGTCAATGAGATAAAGAAGGGGTGGTATGACCTCCGCTCCCGGACCAAGGAGAGGGTGGCAGAAAGGCTCTGGGAGATGAGAGGCACAGGAGGGGGACCATCTTCCATACCACTACCCACACCCCTGGAGGAAAGGGTGGAGGAGACCCTGGAGCCGGAGTCTGTAACAGGATTCGGAGAACTGGACACCTCTGAGCCCAGAACATCAACTGGTGAGTACCATGTGATATGCCTGTACCCTCATCAATGCCATACCCCCGCCCACCATGTACACAGGGGCATGCACAACCAAGATAGCTCCATTTCAGAGTTGTAGATACCAGCATGATGCATTATGGGCAATGTAGTCATGTAGGCAGTTAATAGGCAAATATTTATTAGGAAGTGTGCAACAGATAGTTGACACTGACAGTGTTTTCCCCCTGTCCCACAGGTCTCCCACAAGACCCCACCACCAGCCACAGCAGCCAGGTGCCACTGGTTAGCCAGCCCCATGAGGAGACAACAGGAGCAGCCACCACTCCCACCTGCACCACCAACACCATCCCCTCTATGGCAACACCTGCTGCAACAGTGGTTTCGGAGCCTGCACCAGCAACAACCAGGAGTGCCACAGCACATATCACAGGGCATCCACCACTGCGCAGGCGACGCAGGATGAGGAGAGCAGGGCTGCAGGCAGAGTCAGGGCGTCCGTCCACCACACTGACAGAGGCACAACTGCTACGTGGTCAGCGCCTGCAGAATCAAATGTTAGGGCTGATTAGTGGGGTCTCGCAGCGCTTTGTAAGGCACAATGAAAACAGCATGCAGCAGCTTCATGCACAACTGGACGTAATTGGCAACAACACTGGTGACCTAGCCCTGTCCATGCGTGAACTGGTGGCTGGACTGCTTACACAGAGCGAGGGTGTGCGGCGCAGGGACCGCCAGCTGCTCCAAAGGCTGGACAGGATGGCCTCCTGTATTTGTAGACTGGCAGTGAACACTACTGGGCTGTCAAGGAGAACAGTCGGCCTCCAGGTGGAAATGGGCCACTTTGTGGGTGATGTGGCAAGGGGCCTGGGCCAGATCACCCAGGTGATAGACCTCATGGAGGCACGGCAGGTGTCCAGGGGTACAGGGGACACCCCACAAGACAGCGGGGAGGGCTCCACTGTCAGCAGTGTCTCTGCTGGTGACACCAGGGTGCTCCGGAGTGGGAGTACGAGGCAGAGCACTGCTGAGCAACCTGGTACCAGCCAGGCTGGCAGAGGCCGCCATAGGCTATAAACTAAACACTGTCCCTGATGTTGGGGCACATGATGGCAATCTGCCCCATGCCAGGTGGGCTTCTTGAAGTCCCTGAACAGTTTTTCATTGTAAATAGTTCGGTTTTTGCGCTTATTAAATAATTTTTTTGTTCCACTTAACAAATGGAGTGTTTGTTCAATTGGTGAGTATGGTAGAAGTTGGCACTTACCTTCCAAAGTATTGTGTTGCAATGTGTTCCCGTCTCAGTCTGCCTTGATTTGCAATGCTCCTATCCCCATGATGGCGATGTGGTTGCTCTTGCTCTTCATCCTCAGAATCTGGGTCTGCAGGGGTGAGAGGTAGCCCACGTCGGGTGGCAATGTTGTGCAGGATGGCGCATGCGACAACTATTTTGAATGCCGTTATGGGTGTATACTGGAGGGCACCTCCACTTCGGTGAAGTCATCTGAACCATGCTTTCAGCAATCCAAATGTTCTTTCTATCAGGTTCCTGGTCCTCTTATGTGCACTGTTGTATCGCCTCTCGCATTCATTGCTGGGTGTTAAGTACGGAGTCAGTATCCATGGCCGTAGTGCATATGCACTGTCACCTGTTGGGCACAAAAAGTACACTGTTAGAAAGTCCTGGTTGGTGTGCACATTGATCTGTGTGCATGTCTACAAGGTGTTTTCAGCTCTACCTAGGAGGTATCCGTCTCCAAACTCCCCACGTTCCAGGCGTTGGTGTATCCCACTGTGCCTAAAAATGTAGGAGTCATGAGTACTGCCTGGAAATTTTGCTACAATGTCAGTAATGCGTCACATACCACCTGAATATTGAGTGAGTGGGTTCACTTTCTATTGCGGAACAGATATTCCAGGTTTTCAGGAGGGCATATTTGAATATGTGTCCCATCTACACACCCTATGACATGGGGAAAGTTGGCAATCCGGTAAAAGTCCAACTTGGTGCTGTTGATTTCTGCCTCATTCCTGGGTAGGTATATGTATTGGGACATGTGTGTGAGTAATGCATCTAGGAAAGCCCTTAGGAACCTTGATAGTGCACTTTGGGATACCCCACTTGCCACAGCAATGACCCCCTGATAGCTCCCCGAGGCCAAGAGGTGCAGTGAGCATAGCACTTACACATGCGTAGGGATGGCGCAGCCACGCAGAGTCTGGCGTTCTAGCTGTGGTTTGAGTAATTCAATTAAATCTAGTATAGCTGCGCTGCTAAGTCTATATTTATTGTATATTTCCTCCTCAGTTTGCTGGAAGAGTGTCTGCCTTGTTCTGTAAATCTTCTCCTGTCTCTGGCTCCTCCTCCTCCTCTGCTGGGCTGCGTGGGCTCTCCTCCTCACTGCTATCAGGTATATCTCCGCCATCTTGAGTAACCCAGATGCCTTCTGGGTCTCCTTTTATACTTTGGTAATGATTACCACCTGCTCTGAGTTAGTGGTAAATGAGACATGCAAACTGGGCTTTTTGCGACTAGTCGCAATTTGCGAGTTGCTATTGCATATGGTTTGCGACTCGCAAATTGCGACTTCCTATTTGCGGGTCGCAAAAGGGGGTCGCAAATTTTGCGAGTCGGTAACGGCTCACATCGCTTTTTGCGAGTCAGATATGGGATTTTTGCATCCCATTTCCGATTTTGCGGAGTCGCAAATAGCGATTCGGGCCATTTGCGACTCGCAAACGTTTGCTACATCTAGCCCTAAGTGTGCTGATGGTGCATGAAATACATGATTTCTAGAGCTTCAAGCAGCTAAGGATAGAAGGCATTAGTATAGGTTCACTTGGCAATTATACAGAATTAGTTGGTCTCTGATGAGGACAGAGGTGTGAAGGTGTAACAAACGCTTACAGTAGATGTGCCTTTCCAGGGATATAGCATAGGCAGATAGTAAAAGTAGTACAAATACACATGCCATGACTCCATCTTCAACTATCAATTCAAACCCATTGGTGCCATACTCACCCTAATACTGTATTACTATGGAATATATGGGTAAATGCTTGAGCTGCTTGCCATGTTCATCATCATCAGGACCTGGTAGATGTTCAGCTTGCTGTATGATAAGCCACAGCACTGCACATAATGGTAGATGGGTCATATGCTATGTTCTCACGGACTATCCTGTATGTCAAAAACTACAGTTCTTCATAGTTTACAATGTTCTCTTGAGGGAACTTCGGAAAATTCCCCATCATGTTTGCCTTAGTTTCAAAGGTAGATATGCTCACTCACTTTGAGGAATAATGCCTCAGGGGCATACTTGGACACCCCCTACTTGCATCCACAAACTGGAAAAAGTTGGATTTGGCACAGTAAGTGTGCTAAAGGTTCATGAAAGACATGTCTTCCAGAGCCTCATGTTGCTGTCTTGGGAGCCATTAGTAAAGGTTCACTAGGCATGCATTTGGTAATGTTCAGAAGGAAAGCAGTGGTTACTTGACAGGTGGTAAAATGTAGTCAGACTGATTTGGTCCTGTGACGGGCCCTTGCATGCCAATGGTATGCTTAAATGAGTGCACTGGTCAGTTATATTGGGCTCATGGCCGGTGGTATTAAAAGGTATTTTGTGTGGTGCATGAATGGCATGTGAATGGAACATAATGCAGTTGCTGCCGTGAGTTGGCTTTATGGCTCACAGTCAGAAGGCTTGGTTTCAATATTCAGATACTTCTAATTACTATTTTTGCTGGTAAGCCCATTTTTCTGGAAGTGCAAATACCAGTGTATGTGGTGGGATAAATTTAACAAATTAGTACCAGATTTATATATGTGGCAGTAAGATGGCTCTTACTAAGAACTCCTTGTTTTTTTTAGTTTTTTTGTCAATATGGATAGCTGTGGATTTTTGACCTAGCTCAACCAGCATCTAGGCAAACCTGAACATTTTCGATAACTAGACACGCAGGGAAGTCCAGGGGGGCTTGACTTGCGTATCTCTCACTAGGTTTTGTTTTTACCCAGAATCCATTGCAAAGCTCAAACTTTGCCTCAAAAACATATGTTCCTTGCACTTCTGTGAGGATAAGACTTAGAATCTACAGGCAGCCACAAATTTCGTACCACCCAGTGTTCCCTCAAGTCTCCCGAGAATAACGGTGCCTCACTTGTGTGGGTGGGCCAAGTGCCCCTAACATGGAAGGGCCAAAATATATTGTACGGAAAACAAAATTATCTGTCACAAAACAACCTAATTTTGCGAGGGGGGGGCATTTGCGTTTTTGGTCCCAGGCTCAGTGGCCATCAAGGAAAACTTACCAAACCCACACATTTCTGAAAACTAGACACACAGGGGAGTTCAGGGAGGTGTGGCTTGCATGGATCCCTCAAAGTGTTCTTACCCACAATACCCTGGAAAGAAGTAAAATTAATTAAAAAAATTATTTTCCACGCATTACTGCATTCCCCTACTTGTGTGCTGGGCTTAGTGACCGCGTCTGGAATGGATCACACCAGGATCAACAATAGTCCTCATGCAAGGGATACTGTTGACACTCGTGTGATTCTTTAGAATCCCCAGGACTTTGGAAAACAAGGGTGCAAATTTGGTGTGACTACCTTATGTGGAAAAAAAGTTATGGTGCTTGTTTCTGTATTTTTTAACCTTTTTGGTGCGGGCGTCGGCCACTGGCCGACGCCCACACACCCTCCCTGGTGCGGGTCACGACCAGTGGCCGACACCAGGAAGGGTATTAATAAATCCTCGGGTGCGTTGCACCCGAGGATTTTTTTATTTTTTTTACCTTTCCCCGGGAGACACGGAAGCTTCCGTGTCTCCCGCCCGCCCCCCACCCGCCCCTTTGTGATGTCAGCGCGCCGCGAGGCGCGCTGACGTTTCAAAGGTGTTTTCCCCATCAAAGCAGGAAGCAGCCTTGCAGCCGCTTCCTGCTTCGATGGGGAAAACGGCCTTCCCCACGTTTGGGAAGGCCTCGTAAGAAAGGGGAGAGTCTGCCCTTTCTTACAAGGCCTTCTGAAAGTGTTTCCTGGCCCCCGATCGCAGCTGTGCTGCGATCGGGGGCCAGGAAACACCACTAGACGCCAGGGATTTTACTTGGGGGGGCTCGCCCCCCTCAGAAAACGGGCCCCCCCCAGGAGCATTTTTTTTTTTTTTAAAGGTAGGTGCCCCCTAAGGGGGGGGGGGCGCGATCGTATTTAAAAAAAAATATTTATATATAAAAATGAATAAAATAAAAAGACAGGGGGCCGCCCGTGGGCAGGGTGAACCCCTGTGGGGGCAATCTTTTTTTTGTTAGATGTTGTAGGGTTTCCCTGGGGGCCATTTTGGCCCCCTAGGAACCATACAACAACAACAACAAAATAGAACTATATGTAGATCTATATATATATATATATATAGATATAGATATATCTATGTAGATATATCTATGTACATGGATATATCTATAGATATATCTATGTAGATATATATATAGATAGATCTATAGATATCAATCAAAGAGATTTATAAAGCACGTTACTCACCCGTGAGGGTCTCAAGGCGCTTTGGGGAGGGGGGGGGGGGGGAAGGGGCTGGGAGGTTCACTGTTCGAAAAGCCAGGTTTTGAGGCCCTTCCTGAAAAGAAGTAGGTTTTGGGTCTTGCAAAGGTGGGTTGGGAGGGCATTCCAGGTTTTGGGTGCAAGGTAGGAGAAGGATCTGCCCCCGGTGGTGGTGTGTTTGATGCGGGGGACAGAGGTGAGAGAGAGGTCAGCTGAGCGGAGGTTTCGTGTAGGGGTGTGGAAGGTGACTCTCGTTGAGGTAGGCAGGGCCTGTGTTGTGGAGTGATTTGTGTGCGAGGATGAGGATCTTGAAGGTGATCCTTTTGTCAATGGGGAGCCAGTGGAGGGATTTGAGGTGTGGAGAGATGTGTCCGGGGAGGTCGAGGATGAGTCGTGCTACTGAGTTCTGGATGCGTGTAGTTTGCGCTTGAGTTTTAGAGTGGTGCCGGCGTAGAGGGCGTTTCCGTAATCAAGTCTGCTGCTGATGAGTGCATGAGTGACAGTTTTTCTGGTCTCTGTGGGGATCCATTTGAATATTTTTTTCAGTATACGGAGTGTGTTGAAGCATGAGGAGGTGAGAGCGTTGATTTGTTGGGTCATCGAGAGGGAGGAGTCTAGGATGATGCCGAGGTTGCGTGCGTGGTTGGCGGGGGTGGGTGCAGGGCCTAGCGTGGTGGGCCACCATGAGGGGTACCAGGTGTTTTTGTGTGGGCCAAAGAGGATTATTTCGGTTTTGCTTGAGTTGAGTTTCAGGTGGTTGGCTGTCATATATATATCACTTTTGTCAATATGTGTGTGGTTTCCCTGGGGGGAAAAGGGTCAGACTTGTCTAGTGGCAGTTTTAGTGCCATAAAGAAGCGCAGAAGGTTTATATGCCTACTGCAAAGAGAAAATCTGTATTTTATGTAAATAGCTGAGTACATTAGTAAAGTCAGCCATTACCTGCGCTATAATACCAATGAAATGTATGTGCAGGGTGGAGAGCGGCTATGGAGAGATGAAGGGCACTTTTGCTGGGTGGTAATAAGGGAATCCTAGGAGGAGGGAGTGGGAGCACCAATAATGATTGTTGGACTGGGCGCAGGAGGTGCTAAAGACTGTGACAAATGGTATGTGACAAGGTGTTTTTTGAGTGTCTTGAAAGAACGTGCTGATTGAGGGAAGAAGCGCAGGTAAGGTGGCCTCTACTGTTGCACGTATCTCACACACACCACCGATTTTGTGACTGTCTACGTAGGCTAGTGTTTTAGAGCAACAGTTTAGCCAATAGCAGAGATGGCATCTTGATGGATGACTGCTGCCTGCACTCGGGTTATAGAGGACCGCTCTGACATAGGATCAGAGACTGAGATATCAGATACTGAGATAGCATCTGAGGGATAGGACAATGGCGCAGACTCTGGGAGTGATTTTTCAGTCGGAGGAGTCCTATTCGATAACTCCTCTTCCAGTACATTATGAGGAAGGTGATGAGGACAGTCCTGCTGTCCCTTCGCAAGCTGTTTGTGCAACTGGGTAATAGTGGGTTAGCCCAACCCAGAGAGCAGGTGAATGCGGCGGTAAGTAGAGAGAGAGAGAGTGCTCTCTTGGGAGCTCCCCAATTTAGTTCAGCCCCAAATTCCACCGCCCAAATCGTATTGTGGAGACATCAAAATTATCTATCGCAAAACAAACTGGTTTTGTAAGGCAGGCACCTGTGTTTTTGGTCCTGGATTCGGCGGCCATATAGAGAAACACACTAAACCCAAACATTTCTGGAAACTAGACATTCGGGGGAGTCCACAGAGGTGTGACTTGTGTGGATTCCCCAAAGTTTTCTTACCCAGAATACCATGCAAAGCTGAAATGTTGAAAAAAAACTCAATTTTTCTCGCATTTCTGTCACACAAACTACAGGAATATGCTGGGATCCACAACATTCCTACCACCCAGTGACTCCTCACCTGTCCTGATAAAAATACTACCCCACTTGAGTGCCTACACCTAGTGCCTGTGTCAGGAATGGATCACCCCAGGGTCAACAGCTGCCTCACGTAAGGACCAACATTGACCGTTGTGTGATCTATTCCTGTCGCGGGCACCAGGCCTAACCACACAAGTGAGGTATCATTTTTATCGGGAGACTTGGGGGAACGATGGGTGGAAGGAAATTTGTGGCTCCTCTCAGATTCCAGAACTTTCTGTCACCGAAATGTGAGGAAAATGTGTTATTTTAGCCACATTTTGAGGTTTGCAAAGGATTCTGGGTAACAGAACCTGGTCAGAGCCCCACAAGTCACCTCATCTTGGATTCCCCTGGGTTTCTAGTTTTCAAAAATGTGCTGGTTTGCTAGGTTTCCCCTGGTGCCGGCTGAGCTAGAGGCCAAAATCCACAGGTAGGCACTGTTTTCTATGAAAAAAAGGGATGTGTCCACGTTGTGTTTTGGGGCATTTCCTGTTGCGGGCGCTAGGCCTACCCACACAAGTGAGGTATCATTTTTATCGGGAGACTTGGGGGAACGCTGGGTGGAAGGAAATTTGTGGCTCCTCTCAGATTCCAAAACTTTCTGTGACCAAAATGTGAGGAAAACTTGTTTTTTTAGCCACTTTTTGAGGTTTGCAAAGGATTTTGGGTAACAGAACCTGGTCAGAGCTCCACGAGTCACCCCATCTTGGATTCCCCCAGGTCTCTAGTTTTAAAAAATGCACAGGTTTGGTAGGTTTCCCTATGTGCCGGCTGAGCTAGAGGCCAAAATCTACAGGTTGGCACTTTGCAAAAAACAGCTCTGTATTTGTCAAAAAATGGGATGTGTCCACGTTGTGTTTTGGGGCATTTCCTGTCGCAGGCGCTAGGCCTACCCACACAAGTGAGGTATCATTTTTATCGGGAGACTTGGGGGAACGCTGGGTGGAAGGAAATTTGTGGCTCCTCTCAGATTACAGAACTTTCTGTCACCGAAATGTGAGGAAAACTTGTTTTTTTAGCCACTTTTTGAGGTTTGCAAAGGATTCTGGGTAACAGAACCTGGTCAGAGCCCCACGAGTCACCCCATCTTGGATTCCCCTAGGTCTCTAGTTTTCAAAAATGCACAGGTTTGGTAGGTTTCCCTATGTGCCGGCTAAGCTAGAGGCCAAGATCTACAGGTAGGCACTTTGGAAAAAACAGCTGTGTTTTCTATCAAAAAATGGGATGTGTCCATGTTGTGTTTTGGGGCATTTCCTGTCGCGGGCACTAGGCCTACCCACACAAGTGAGGCATCATTTTTATCGGGAGACTTGGGGGAACATAGAATAGCAAAACAAGTGTTATTGCCCCTTATCTTTCTCTACATTTTTTCCTTCCAAATATAAGAGAGTGTGTAAACAAGACATGCTAGTATGGGCACCTCGGAATTCAGAGATGTGCAAATAACCACTGCTCCTCAAAACCTTATCTTGATCCCATTTTGGAAATGCAAAGGTTTTCTTGATACCTCTTTTTCACTCTTCATATTTCAGCAAATGAATTGCTGTATACCCAGTATAGAATGAAAACCAACTGCAGGGTGCAGCTCATTTATTGGCTCTGGGTACCTAGGGTTCTTGATGAACCTACAAGCCCTGTATATCCCCGCAACCAGAAGAGTCCAGCAGACAAAACAGTATATTGCTTTTAGAAATCTGACATCGCAGGAAAAAGTTACAGAGTAAAACATAAAGAAAAATGGCTGTTGTTTTCAGCTCAATTTCAATATTTTTTTATTTCAGCTGTTATTTTCTGTAGGAAAACCTTGTAGGATCTACACAAATGACCCCTTGCTGAATTCAGAATGTTGTCTAGTTTTCAGAAATGTTTAGCTTTCCGGGATCCAACATTGGTTTCACACCCATTCCTGTCACTAACTGGAAGGAGGTTGAAAGCACCAAAAATAGCAAAAATGGGGTATGTCCCAGTAAAATGCCAAATTTGTGTTGGAAAATATGGTTTTCTGATTCAAGTCTGCCCGTTCCTGAAAGGTGGGAAGATAGTGATTTCAGCACCAGAAACCCTTTGTTGATAGCATTTTCAGGGAAAAAACCACAAGCCTTCTTCGGCAGCCCTTTTTTCCCATTTATTTGGAAAAAACGAAATTCTCACTGTATTTTGGCTATTTTCTTGGTCTCCTCCAGGGGAAACCACAAACTCTGGGTACCATTAGAATCCCTAGGATTTTGGAAAAAAAGGACGCAAATTTGGCGTGGATAGCTTATGTGGACAAAAAGTTATGAAGGCCTAAGCGCGAACTACCCCAAATACCCAAAAAAGGGCTCAGCACTGGGGGGGAAATGGCCCAGCAGCTAAGGGGTTAAGTATTGTTTTACCCTTCAAATCATTGAAAATGCTTACACCAGACTCCCTGGCTTCCTCTAATGATTCAAAGGGATTCCCCGGATTCCAATAATGGTTCATTGGGGGTCCAAGGGTTTCAGTAATCATTAAGTGGGAGTCCAGGACTACTGTACTAGTGGGTGAATAAAATAATTGTCATTCTGCAAAGGTTTTCTTTTAGACATTTGCACTAGGGCAAAACATTTTGAAGAATGAAATTACTCTATTTTGCACTGTGTTTACATAAGGTGTTTGAATAATTAGAAATCAAAAATAATTTTTGGGGAACATTTAAGGTATCAAAGTAGGAAATAAATGTGGTACAAAATCGTTTTTCTGGATTTTATATTAAAATGAAGTATAAATATAGTAAATTATTTCTGCATTTTTAACAAAGGTCACATTGGGATCTAGGTTTTTGACACTGATTCTTATACAATTATTTGTAGTATCTCTCTAGTAATTGTTTTAAAATCAATTTTGTAATTTCATCCAATTTTGTTAGATTGCAAAAAAAACTTGAAAAAGGACCTGGTGCAAAATTCCCAATTATGTAAACAACAACAGTTTCGAAAAATGAATACCTGTTTTATTTTAAAGCCGTATCAGGCCATGTAATAGGACTTTTTGGAACTACTAGGATTACAGCTACTGCTGACTGTCTTCCTGTACTTGAGGATTGCCCACTACGTCTTCCTGCCTCTCCCTATCACCACGAAGAGTGTTTGCACAATCATCCAATTCCTAAAATCTTCATTAGCTCGATAGTTTATTAAATGCCGCCTTTTAAAACCGTCTGGAAGTGAAAAGTCAGCTTTCCGCCTACAGAGGGATCGCTCCTGCAGGACCATTGCCAACTGCTTGACTCTGTTTAATGGACGTGTGTGTGCTGCAAAAACAGCATGCAATACACAGCCGAATCCGGTGACAGAGTATCGCGACATGCCATTTGTTCTGTTAATCTCTTTTTCACAGCCATCCTAAGCAAGAGGGAGAACCAAGAGCAGTAAAAGTAAAAGATGCACCGTCTGGAAACCCCTAGTAATATATTTTAAGTATCCTACCTTTATCAGGAAGCGCCACACATAGGTGATGGATAATTTGCAGAGACAAAGCCACTATAGGATGCGTGTGGCTTCTAACTCCAGGGCAGTAACAGACATAATTTCAGAGCGTCCGCACACTAGGCAAGAGAGGGAGAGAATTCAGCCTACACGCCTTCGCCCCAACAATTGTATTGTAACACATAAGAGCGGATTGGCTTCTAATCGAGAATTGCCTAGTTATGGAATCTCCTCTTTCTTCACTTGAATATTTTTAAATTAGGAGAAGGAACCTCACCCATGCTCATATGGGAAACACTGTGGTAGCAGAATAGCATGAAGCCACCCACTGGAGAGCCGTATAGCAGAATTATTTTAATACATAAATAACGAGTGATACTGTATAAATCATATGCAGTATGCTATTAATCATTTCCTATTAATGTGGGAATCAGGCCAAAGAGGTGAACGTGAATGATAGAATTGGTCCTGCATAGGTATCAAATACTGCGATTACCACTGGTAGAATTCCGGCCTTATAGACATTCGGGTTCGTTATGATTATGACAGACGGTTTCAACCGTCCGCCGAAATTCCGACGGGGATGTTGCCGCCATTGTGGCTACCTCCCCGCCAGGCCCATTGTGAGTTTCCTTCTAGGATGGCGGGCGGAAAGCTGAGTTTCTACTCGCTGGCCTAGCGGGAAACACCCTACAGCATTGTCTCTGGCTCGTAATTGAGCCGGCGGCAATACTGTAGAGTGCAGAGTGCACCAGTACCTTCACAATGTGACACCAGAGACCTGAGGTCTGAAGGGCCTACTGAACACTGATTAATGCTGTGTTTTACATCACAACCATCATTTAGGGTGGAAGTTTTCTTGCTTACTCCGAGGCCCATAGCACACTTGCTACACCTCTGCGAGGGAGCAAGCTAGGGGCCAGATTTAGAGTTTAGTGCATTGGTTACTCTGTCACAAATGTAAGGGGTATCCTGTCCACCCTATTACAATCTGCATAGGCTATAATGTGATCCCAATATGGCAGACGTGATATCCGTCACATTTGTGATGAGTAACCCCCTCCGCCAAACTCGAAATCAGGCCCTAAATTCGTATTTACAATGGATCTCTACATAGTGAACCATTTCCCCAGTCCACAGGCTCTCCTCCCTGTCATGCTTGCAGGGATGTGATTCTTGGCTCCTAATTTTTCCTTGTTTTATTGGCTGTTCTAATAGAAGCTGACCCGGATATTAGCAGTAATTACTCATTCCTCCTAATACTGTGGGTCACTCACGGCAGAGTTGAGACCATTGTCGTCTTTGCTTAAATGGTTGAAAATGTTGCCATCAGTTCTAAATTAATGCTCATTAATGAGCTTGTGGTTTCCAGACATCTCATTGTTTTATTCACAAGCTAAGTAAAACCCAGGGAGCTGCAAAATAATAACAAACACTTGTGATTTTATAATTGTTGTGGAAAAAAACAGATTTTGTTTTCTAAATGGGAGGTGGGCATAAGAGTTTATACTTTTAAGATTAGAGTGATTGTTTTGGTAGGGGAGTTTTCACAGGAAAATATGAACATTAAAATCTGAAGTTTGCTTTTAAGTGAGGCGATGTCATAGTCTCTTTCACCTTTCTTTTACTTTTTGAACCACAATTGCCTTCTTCAGCTCTAACTTAAAAAAACAGATTCAAAAGTAGTGAGGCATCAATGGAAACCTGAATTCACATTTAGTGGAATTGGAATAAATGTGTTTTCTGATGCACAGAAGTTGGAATCTGATGAAGCATACAGACCTCATGAAATTACTAAAAGATAATAATGAAGAGGCAGGGTAAGTTTTAAATCATATCCCCTCTTGGCACACATACTAAAAATTATTATGATGTCATACTTATGCATTAATTCTTCTACATCTCCTACTGTCTCCTTAACAATTCACACTTCTCGCTCATTGACCCTCAGGGCCCAACCCCCATGTATTTCACAACTGCCCATGCCATTTACTTGCATATGACCTATCAGTCATTTTAATCTCTAGATACACCACTTATCACCGGCTTGGTTTCATCTTGCTGAACATTGCCACTGAACCTTATCCTTGGTTGTAAGTTAAAATTAAATTTCATTACAGCACATGCCTTTACCATGCATCCATTCTCATGCAATGCCTTACCACACATTGTCTTCACTACACAAGTCTTTACCCCCTCTATGCCTTTACTACACGTCTTTATCACACATGCCTTTACCATGTATTGCCTTTATCACGCAAGTATTTACCAAGCATACGACTTTATCATGCATGTCTTTACCACGCATGCCTTAACAACAAAATAGTAAGTATATATCAGGTAAGCATAAAGGGTGGATAAGAGTGTTTGGGTAGCAGGGGTACTGTTAGGGTTTAGGGTCGTTAAGGGCATCTGGGTGGGCGTCAGATTATTCCTGTACTGAGGAGGGGCCAAGGGTGTGCCCTCAGAAATCAACACATCACCTTGCCCCTAAAGAAAGAATCGACACATCAGCTCTGCCGCTCTGGAAAAATCGACACACCGCTTTACTTTCTGATGCATCAACTCTTCTGCAGCTGGTCCCTTATTTTTGATGCATCCCAAGTATTTAGTGCTAAAAAGATACATCCATCAATTCTTATGGATTAAGACTTACCAAAACATCTAAAAAGTGATATCTTGACTTGTGCATATTGGATTCTTGTTATTTTGGTCTTATTTTATTCAGATAAACATTATCTAGTTTTCTAAATGGGTGTGGAGTACTTTTTGTGGTGTTTTCACTATGTTACTGCATGAGTTATTGCACAAATACTTTGCACATTGCCTCCTAAATTAAGCCTGCTGCTCTGTGCCAAGCTACCAGAGGGAAAGCATAGGATAATTTAGGTTGTGTTGTGACTTACCCTGACTGCAATTCTGGTCCCTGCTTGGACAGGGTGCATGCCTCTGCCAACTAGGGACCACATTTCTAACATAGCAGAAAATGTCCAGCACTAAGGGGCAGATGTATCAAGAATGCATTTTGCATGTCGGAAATAGCGATTTTCAAGAAATCCCTAGTTCTGATTCGCAAAATGCAATGTATCACATTTGCGATTCGGTAATAGTAATTTCTTAAAAATCGCAAATGCTATTACCGAATCGCAAATTGCGATATCAGCCCCCATTCACACCTATGGGCCTGTAGGCCCATGTTTGCAAATTCTTTGCATTTGCAAAATTGCAAATTCCTAACTGGAATTCGCAATTTTTGGAAATGCAAAGTCCAGGGTGCTGGTGGCCTTAGGCCCCCTCTGCTGCACCCCAAAATATTTTTTTACAACATGTAAGGTGCACACATGCCAAAAGGGCATATGTTCTTTACATGTACATTTTACAAATGCATTTTAAGTGCATTTTTAAAATTTGCACATGGTTACCACCAAGTTCAACTTGGTGGTAAATAGCGATTCCTTAATGCCCAATTTGCATTAAGGAATTGCTTCTCACATGTGCTTTAGAAATCGCAAATAAGGATTCCTTATTTGCGATTTCTTATTTAGAGAGTCACAATTTGCGACTCTCTAAACAGGGTCGCAATTTTAAGGAATCGCTATTTTAGCGATTCCTTAAAATTGCAGTCAGAATGCCATTGAAACATTCTGAAATGGCTTTTTGCATTCGCAAGTGGGCATCCGCACCGTTTGCGAATGCAAAAAGCTTTGATGCGTCTGGCCTTAAATGTCTTCTATCGGTGTATGCGCTGTGCTAACCCCACTCACAACATTACTTTTTATACTGTAAAGAACAGTCTACAATCAAGTGTAATTTGCATCTCACTCATAATTTTCATAAAAATGATACTAACTACTTATGGAAAAAAACATACCATACCATAAGTGTGGCATAACAAACCTGATTCTAGTGTCTTCCTAAATATTTCCGTTAACCTGAATAAGGATACACTCTGAGTCAAACTTTTTTCAAATAGACCTCGGAAGAATTGTGAATGCTCATGTCTAAGTTGCTGCATTTGTAGACCATTCTGGGTGTAAACTGTAACATCATGTATTCCTCTTTAGAAAGTTTCCTACACATGCATGGCATTTCTGTGTAGGACCCCCTTCGCTGAACTGCATTTGGTGCAAGCCCAATCATTTTGTGATACTCACATGCAGCCGTCTGTGTTGTTTCTAGCTCTCCTTTTCTGCCCTCAGTACATTATTTTGTCTTCTTGTCCATTCTTTCTTGGATAGGCCTCCAGTACACACTCTGCTAAACTTTAACATCGCTCTTTGACCTACTTCTCCCTCTTTTGACCTCTGTCGTGACCACACTATCTCTTCTATCTGAGCATCCAAGATCTGCAGTACCTTCTGTGGTTCAGCAGTTCCTTGGCATCATATGAAGTTGCAAGAAACCTGCAGCAGCAGGCTGTGAGTCTCACTTACTTGAGGCTGTCTTCTCTAGTGCCCCTGTCCTTCTGTTTACTTCTACTTGATCCTCCGGCTCAAAAATGTCAATCACCTTTCTGAGAGTTTGCAGCTGCCTTTTGAACTACTCTTCAGCTAGCACAGTTCAAGTTGTTGTTCTCGTTTATTTTCCTTTCCCATCATGGCTGTCTCTTCCTTTCATTCTTTCTGATGTTCCCAATCCATTATGGATTTTTTCATGTGATGTTTGGTGTTATTTCCTTTCCTTATGCGCTATTAGACCTTCATCCTGGTTAGAGGATGCAGCAACAAAGCTGAGTTTCTTCAATTGTGTCCTTACTCCCTTCATTCGCTGATCATGGAACTGGTCCCAGTTAAGGACATTGAATGCCCCTCTTCATCTAGCATACCACTCCAGGTCTTGCCACCTTCCAGCCATCAGTTCATCATCTCCTATGTATTCTGGAGATACTTTAAGGTTAAAGGAGTTTTTGGATGACTTGGTTGATAATTTTGCTTTTCGATCTAGTCAATTTTCCTCTGAGAGATCCAAGATGGCGTAGCTGGTTGGTTCACTGAAAGGTACAGCTTTGGCTTCAGTAACTCCTCTGTTTGTCACTGAAGACCCTCGCTGAAAAATTATCCAATTTTTGTCAATCTTGAAAAAGATGTTTGAGAGACCAGATTGTGAAACATACACTAAGGGTACTGTGTGTGAAATATTTCAGGGACATTCCAATGTACTATAATATTGTATCAATTTTGTGAGCTTGGTGCATAAACCATTTGGGTGGAATTCACTCACATGACCCTATTCTAATGAAATTCAAAGGAGGAGTTAAAGATTGAGCTGACAAAAGTCCCCTAAGCCTGTTCAATTGCTGAACTCCTGGATCAAGTATTATAACACAGACCTAAGGAGAGGTGAGTGCTAAAGTGAAAAAATCTGAGGTTCACCTCTAGTCATCCTCTACGAGTCTTAAGTTCGGCTGAGTTTATTACTGAGTCTATTGACTTTCGCCTGAAGATCTAATGCAAGTTGGATCCTCTGGACACCAACACCCCAATACTGAAGCACTTTTTGGGATGTATTTGCTAAAAGGTCTCGTAGCACAGCACCCAGAATTGCTGTGTTGCACTGCCTGAGAAGAAGAGAGCAGACAAGCACTGTATTTACAGAGATGTGGAGCTATTATGCTCACCCACCAATTCTGGCATACAATCAGGCTGCCAGAGCCATGCACACAAATTTTCAAAAGTGCCTGTGTCAAGACTAGCTTTGAGATTGTATTGGAAAAGTGCCCTTCCATTACAAAACCGGTCTACTATTTTTAGTAGATAGGACTTTGTCAAAAGTCATGGGTGGTTTAATGGAAAAGCTTATGTGCAATCTATAAACCTCCCTCTTGATGCAAAGAAATGCTATGCGCCCATGTGTTTCTTTCAGGTGACTTTCTAGCAAGCGCGCCTCGCAACAACCAGAATGGGCTGTGCCGTGCCACTCCTCTCTCCCTCGTAGCTCCAGGCTGCAGGCACAGGCTCCAAGCCTGCAGAGAGCCTACCTGTGTGTTTACCAGGCCTAAGATGACTAGCCAAGCACACATGTGATCTGAGGGGAGTGCTCTGTGCACTCCCCTCAAGTGCTCGTCACCCCCACTGCCCAGCCCCTATTCAAGAAAACGATAATACACACTGTTTATTATCGTTTTCTTGAAAAGGTTTTACAGCTGCCGGTGCTGGCGGGGGGAGGAGAATGTCGACGCTCCTCCTCCCTAATGGAGGAGCCGCCCCTGCTTTCCAGGGCAAAACACGTTTTCCAAAAAACATTTTACCTCACATTTTTTATGTAAATCCTGCACCAATGGTAAATATAAAGAAAAGTAAATATACCTATTTGAATGGTCTTTTGAGAATATCTGCATGTGTTGGCCACTGAGTGTTATTGATTGGCTAAACTAGAATTTGATTTCCCAATACAGCGGAAATTTGAAAGTATTCTAAAAGAAAATATGAACTTGTCTAAAACGTCGTTTTCATTAGTTGGTATTTTTTCACAAAGATACAAATGCAATCGCTTTTGCATTTGTCTTAAAATGCCCTCAGGTAGACAAATGCAGTGTTTCGGAGTCATATTTTAAAAAAAAAAAAGTGCTATTTTCAAAATGATTCTTCTTGTCACATTCAGGGCTAGCATTACTAAAATGGGAAATCGGTTAAAACATTTGATTAAAAATTCTGAACACCGTGCTGAACTCTCAATATTTGATGACAACCATATCCTAAAGAACAGAGGTTTGAATCTTTTCTATGGATGCTACAACAACTTTTGAAGACTTTAACCCCATTCTGTAATTATATTTTAAACTCTCTAAATATTCCGACTCTAGCTATTTATCTGCCCGGTGAGCACAACACTTTCTTATTAAAAACATATCTATCATGGTTAATGACCTGGGTTCTTTCCCTTTTAATACAGTACAATGACAGGTGTGAAAAGAAGACGAGCATCATATGCTTGGGCAATATGCTCATCGCTTCAAGACGCCTTGAACATCAGCATTCCTTCATGGTGCCAGAGGAGGGAAAAACACAAAACGGTCAGATTACACGCTTCTGTTAGATAGGAAATAGTGCCATTTGCAGTTCCAGATAAAAGCATGTTGGAGTGCATATGGAAAGTACCATTAGAAGGCACTCCCGAGCGCCTGAGTAAAATGGGTCATTAGGCATTCGTTTGTTGGAGAGTGTCTCCCATCTGACAGTGCAGAATGGCAGCGTTTTTAGCAGCTTATGCTCCCAGTTACATTAAACAGACAAACAGATTGACTATTTTGCATTTCTCATTTGACAACAGCTTGTCTTCATTTGCAGCACACTGGTGGCGGGGCTGAAAGCATGGCGGCGGAATGTAGGCAAGGTCCCACTTTTGAATAACAGCAGATGCCGGCGTTTAACTTCAGAATCAATCAGTCCTTTTTTCCGAGTACGGATAAAAGGTCTAGTGAAGTGCCTTAAGCGATTTTATGCTTTTTTGCAACCAAAAAAGCACGATATAATTTCTTATGTATTGTAAAAACTTTCCACGAGCTAAACAAAGCAGGGCCTCAGGGGAAACATTTTAAATGCTGTTTTTCTAGCAATGTAGGTATGAAGACCACTTTGCAAGAGATCAGATCGTAAACACAAGCAAAACTGCAGATCAGTAGGTCTGTATTTAAAGCAACCCTTTTTTGATGATGATAATGACAGTGTTTTCAGTGCACGTTCCTTTCGGGAAATTGATAGCATTTTTTTCAAAAGTACCAATAGGTGGCATGTTTAGTAAACTTTCACGCATGTGAGGTGGTCAGATCTGTGATTTGTGTCTGCACGGGGCGATGTGTGCGAGTTTGACACAGATTTGTACACGGAACCTTGCACTTTCTCAGAAACAAGTAAACTGGGGTTATTTATAAGCCATTTGCGCCGCCGGTGCGCCAAGTTTTCCCCGACGGCTCAAGGGGTATGTAAATAAGTCGCTATATTTTTTGTCACTGGGTCGGACTCGCATTTTTGGCACGGAGGCAGTGTCTAAAGGGCTTCCCTTACAGTTCAGTATGTGGGCCGTGTATTTTGCCTATTTGTAGGCCTGTTTTATGGTCTAGCGAGTCAATTCTTACTATTCATTTACCGATATTAAATCAAACACAGCCGGCAGTCAGCTCAAATCCTTGCAGTCTTTAGGCTTTGTAAAACACTTAACCCAGCGTGTCTTTACAAGTTCAAACCTCCCCCATTTGCAAACATGGCCATTTTTACCCAGATAATACATTAATGAGAACCTCTTTCATTTGGAAGCCTTTATGTACAGTTCGACTTGCTTACCTGCAACGTTATGCAAAGCAACACACTGCAATTTAATGGCATTGCAGACTTTGTCACTAGGGAATGAAATTTCGCTCAAAAAACAGACTTCATAGAAAAAGTTCCGGCAGAAACGTACTATGTAAGAACATTCTGCTGCTAAAAGCAGCTTTCAATCAGAACTATTTCAAACAAAACCTACACAGTAGGACCTTTCTTGCAATTTGCGTCTATAAAAAATCCTTTATTAACCTAATGAAGCTTGCAAATGCTTGAAAACAATTAATATTTTAGAGGAAACTTTCGTAGCTTTGAACATTTCTGGCCTTAACAAACCACACAGTTTCAAGGACAATATAGTTTCAGCACCAGTGTGGAATGTCACCGAGTGCTACAATAGGCGTATGAGTAACATATCCTGCTTCAGAACTGCAGTAGCTGCAATGCACTGCTAGTGATTTGGAGTAAGAAGCAAGCCAATGTTTAAAACCAGAGAAATAATTTAAATGTTAAAGAAAACAGCAGAATTAAAAAAATCTGCTGTTAAAAAAAGCCACACAGACACACATTTATAGTCCTATTTATTTAATGTGTATTGGTTTTTGGAATTCCTTGTTATGTATTTCAATGACTTGCCAGAGGTAGTAAGCACTATATAATTACAATTCAATGTATTGTGCTTTATTGAGAGACAGTGAATGGGAGGAAGAGACTCGGGAAGAGGACAGGGAATTTATATTAGGGAAAAAGTGTTCCCTGCCATACATTATAAGAATATTGCAAGTCACCAAGGAGTTCCATAACCATATAAATGAACAAGGCTGAAGGCCGATTTCCTTCATAAGGTTATTGAACACCGAGGTGACTTGCAATATCATTATCATGTATGCCAGGTGCACTTTATCCCGTATAATACAAATACTATAAAACAGTCCAAAACTGAAGAATACTAATGAAACCTTGTTAGAAATGGGGTCTTTGGTTGGCAATCAGGTTACCCCTTGTCCAAGCAAGGACCCTCACTCTAGTCAGGGTAAAAGAGAATCACCCTCAGCTAACCCCTACTTACCCCTTTGGTAGCTTGGCACGAGCAGTAGGATTAACTTCAAAGTGCTAGGTGTAAAGTATTTGTACCAACAGAAAACAGTAACTTAATGAAAACACTACAAAATGACACAACACGGGTTTAGAAAAATAGAAAATATCTATCTAAACAAAACAAGATCAAAACGATAAAAATGTACAATACACAAGTCATCACTAATACTGCAGTGTACCTTGGGTGCGCCAAAAATAACAGTGTGCATCAAAAAGGGCTTGCAATGCGTCAATTTCACTCACGAGCGAATCCTTGTGTCGTTTCTCCTTTTGTCGGTCGGGGAGCGTTGTTTCTTCTCTCTGCAGGAGAGCTATGCGTCAATCCGGTCAGCACTCTCGGGTCTGGGCAGGCCTTGCGTTGTTTTTACACACCCAGCGGTGTTTGCGTCCGAAATCCACCCGCACGATGATCGGAAAACCACGTAGCGCGGAATGCGATCTCACCAGTCTCCGTCAGTGATACTGGGCATCATTTCTCCAGCTCTGGGCATCGATCTTTGGTTCGCGTTGCAGGCGAGCGTCGATTTTCAGCCGCAAAGCCAGCGGTGTGTCGATTTTCCAGCCACAGATCGTAGTCGCGTCGATCTTTTCCTCGCACGGCATCCTGTGCATGGATTTCTCACTCTTGGGCTGACAGCTTCTCCTTTCAGGGTCCCAGGAACTGTATGGGCACCACTTGGCAGAGTAGGAGTCTCTCCAGAGACTCCAAGTGCTGGCAGAGATAAATCTTTGCTGTCCCTGAGACTTCAAACAACAGGAGGCAAGCCCTAAGTCAAGCCCATGGAGAGTTCTTCACAAGAAGGAAGGCACCCAAAGTCCAGTCTTTGTTCTCTTACTCTGGCAAAAGCAGAAACTGCAGGATAGCTCCACAAAGCACAGTCACAGGCAGGGCAGCTCTTCTTCCTCAGCTCTTCAGCTCTTCTCCAGGCAGAGGTTTCTCTTGGTTTTCAGAAGTGTTCTAAATTCTGTGGTTTTGGGTGCCCTTCTTATATCCATTTTCTCCTTTGAAGTGTGCCTACTTCAAAGCAAAGTCTCTTTTGATTGTGAAATCCTGCCTTGGCTAGGCCAGGCCCCAGACACTCACCAGGGGGTTGGAGACTGCATTGTGTGAGGGCAGGCACAGCCCGTTCAGGTGTAAGTGACCACTCCTTCCTAGTACAGATGACTCATCGGGAAATGCAGACTACACCCCAGCTCCCTTTGTGTCACTGTCTAGTCTGAGGTGCAACCAGCCCAACTGTCAAACAGACCCAGACAGGGAATCCACAAACAGGCAGGGTCACAGAAATGGCATAAGCAAGAAAATGCTCACTTTCTAAAAGTGGCATTTTCAAACACACAATCTTAAAATCAACTTTACTAAAAGATGTATTTTTAAATTGTGAGCTCAGAGACCCCAAACTCCACAGATCTATCCGCTCCCAAAGGGAATCTACACTTTAATCATATTTAAAGGTAGCCCCTATGTTCGCCTATGAGAGGGACATGCCTTGCAACAGTGAAAAATAAATTTAGCAATATTTCACTGTCAGGACATATAAAACACATTACTATATGTCCTACCTTAACCATACACTGCACCCTGCCCTTGGGGATACCTAGGGCCTACCTTAGGGGTGTCTTACATGTAAGAAAAGGGAAGGTTTAGGCTTGGCAAGTGGGTACACTTGCCAAGTCGAATTTACAGTTAAAACCGCACACACAGACACTGCAGTGGCAGGTCTGAGACATGATTACAGAGCTACTTATGTGGGTGGCACAACCAGTGCTGCAGGCCAACTAGTAGCATTTGATAAGTAGGCCCTGGGCACCTCTAGTGCACTTTACTATGGACTTACTAGTAAATCCAATATGCCAATCATGGATAAGCCAATTACATACACATTTTGTAAAGGAGCACTTTCACTTTAGCACTGGTTAGCAGAGGTAAAGTGCCCATAGTAACAAAAACAGCAAAAACAGAGTCAAGCACACATCTGCAACCTGAGAAACAGAGGCAGAAAGTTAAGGGAGACCACAGCAAGGATGAAAAGGCTAACAAACCTCTAATGCAAAATCAAACACAATAAACAACTGTCAGATATTTCTTGCAAACAGGTATTAGAAATAGTTCAACATACATCAGTTTTTTAAAAATAAACTGCAGTAGATAGGAATGTGTAGAAACATGCAGAAAGATTCTAGTATTCCTCTATCCAGGAAGTGCAAAAAAACTAAACCTACTCTTAATGCTTGTCATTGTAAGCTATTGAAATAGAGAAGAAAAAAGAAAAACAACATTTGATTTCACCAGTTCTGTGCTGGGGACGTAATGGTTACATCCCGCGGCACAGTACTCCTGTGCCGAGTATGTAACCATTACGTCCCAGCACCGGAGCTCGGAGAGATCCCTAGCGCTCCATCTGTGGGCTTGCCCCAGCCCCTCCATGGCAAGGCTCCCGACCCCCCCCACCCCTCCCAGTGATGTCTGATGATGTCATTGCACGATCGCGAGCTGACCTCATCAGAGGCCGCCTCCCATCGCACTGGAAGCTGAGCTTCCAGCGCGATCATTTCTCTTCTGATCATGTGATGGGGGCATGAGAGGCTTCAAAGGGAAGGAAAGGAATTTTCTTCCCTTTGATTTCTCTCAGAGCAATTCAGCAGCCGTATCGTTAAGTGATCTGACTGCTGAAATGCCCACTAGACACCAGGGATTATTTTGAAAAAGGAAACTGCCATAAGGGGAGCAACCCCTTGGGCAAGGGTCACTCCCCAGGGGGGCAATTATTTTCAAGGCATTTTCTGCCCCCCTCGGGCAGATTGGCCTCTTGTTATTAGGCCGAACTGCGCCCGGGGGGTGGGCAGAAACCTCTAGGCACCAGGGATGATTTTTTTTTTTCTTTTCGTTTTTTAGAGGTGAGGAGCGACCCCTTAGACAAGGGTCGCTATCCTAGGTGGCAAACTATATTTATGCCATTTCTGTCCCCCTTGTGGGCAGATCAGCCTATTCTTATTAGGCCAATCTGACCCCAAGGGGGGCAGAAACCACTAAACACAAGTTTTTTTTTTTTATACTTGCGCATAAGGGGAGCGATCACTTGGGTAAGCCTATTTTTATTAGGACATACTGCCCCCAAGGGGGGCAGAAACCACTAGACACCAGGGATTTTTTTTTTTATACTTGCACATAAGGGGAGCGACCCCTTGGGCAAGGGCCACTCCCCAGGGGGACAAAATATTTGTAGGTCTTTTCTGTCCCTCTGGGGGCAGAAACCGCTAGACACCAGGGATATATTTTTGTTTATGTTTAATTTTGTTTTTTATATATGGGGAGAAACCCTTTAGGCAAGGGTCACTTTTCTGGGGGGCAAATTGTATTTAGACCACTTCTGCCCTCCATGGGGGCAGATCGGCTTATTTTTGTTAGGCCAATCTGCCCCCAAGGGGGGCAGAAACCACTAGGCACCGGGGATTTTTTTTGCGGCAAGTTCACACAAGGGGAGCGACCCCTTAGGCAAGGGTCGCTCCCCTGGGTGGCAAATTTATTTTCAGCTATTTCTGCTACCCTTGGGGGCAGATCAGCCTATTTCTATTAGGCCGATCTGCTCCGGGCGGGGGGGGCAGAAACCACTTAGGCACCAGGGATTGGTGTGTGTGTACATGTGTGTTTTGTTTGGGGGGCAGTCCCTTTGGCAAGGGTCGCTCCCCATGGTGGCACATTACTGTTGGCCATATCTGTCCCACTTGGGGACAGATTGGCCTATTTGTGGAAGGCCCATCTGCCCCCAAGGAGGGCAGAATGCCTACCAGAGAAAAGGGAAGATTTTTATTTCAAAATAAGAGGGTGGGGATATGGCCATACCCCTACCCCAAATAAATGGGGCCAAAGTTTGTTCTGCCCACCAGTGGGCAGATGGGGCATTTACCCCCTATCCTCACCCCGGGAGGGCAGAAAGTCTACTAGATACCAGGGAATTAAAAAAAAAAAAGTAGTGGGGTGGTGGCTACCAACTAGTATGGGCCTGGTTCTGCCCCCACCCCAATTGAAGGGGTTAACAGTCTTTCAGCTCTCCCCCTGCATACTAAAACATCTTATCCCAAGGCAAGCAAGAGGACATTTGATTATTTTGGGTTTTGGTTTTACAGTTGGGAGATGAGAGTTTGGCTAACTCTCAAAATCGTCCCACTTGGAATGGTGAGGGCTGCACTTTATGGACTTTGGGACGCTGCCATGTAGAAAAATCCACAAGACCTAGACACATCGGAAAACTAAACATCTGGGTGATTCCAGGGTGGTGTGCTTAACATGCACCCCTCACCATTTTCTTACCCACAATGTCCTGCAAACCTCCAACTTTGCAGGAAATCACACATTTTACCCAATTTTTGTGATGGAACCTTACGGAATCTGCAGGACTCCACAAAATTCCTACCACCCAGCATTGTCTCATCTATACCGATAAAAATTCTGCTGCACTTGTCAGCCTAAAAATGTTTTTTTTCAAATTGCCATTTGGGACCTGCTTTGGTTCCCCCTCAATTTCGACATGTTTTTGGCTCTTCCCTGTCACAAGCACTTGGCCCACCTACACAAGTGAGGTATCATTTTTACCGGGAGACAGAGGGCAACGTTGGGTCGTAGGAAATTTTTCCTGGTGCGGTGATCCCACACAGAAATGTGGGAAAAATTTGTTTTTTTAGCTAAATGTGAGGTTTGATGAGGATTCTGGGTAAGAAAACTTTGGGGGATCCACACAAGTCACACCTCCCTGGACTCCCTCGGGTGTCTAGTTTTCAGAGATGTCTTCGTTTAGTAGGTTTCCCTAGATGGCTGCTGAGCCCAGGACCAAAAACGGAGGTGCCCCCGTAAAAACAGGTAGTTTTGTATTTGATAATTTTGATGTGTCCAGACAGTGTTTGGGGTATTTTCTTTAACAGGGAGTGGGCCTACCCACAGAAGTGAGGTATATTTTCATCAGGAGACTTGGTGGAACGCTGGGTGGAAGGATATTTGTGGCTCCTCTCAGATTCCAGAACTTTCTGTCACTGAAATGTGAGGAAAAAGTGTTTTTTGCCAGATTTTGAGGTTTGCAAAGGATTCTGGGTAACAGAACCTGGTGAGAGTCCCACATGTTACCCCATCATGGATTCCCCTAGGTGTTTAATTTTAAAAAATGTGCAGGTTTGGTAGGTTTCCCTCGGTGCTGGCTGAGCTAGAGGCCAAAATCCACAGGTAGGCACTTTGTAAAAAACAGGTCTGTTTTCCTTGGGAAAATGTGATGTGTCCACGTTGTGTTTTGGGGCATTTCCTGTTGCCAGTGCTAGGCCTACCCACACAAGTGAGGAACGATTTTTATCTGTAGACTTGGGGGAACGCTGGGTGAAGGAAATTTGTGGCTCCTCTCAGATTCCAGAACTTTCTGTCACTGAAATGTGAGGAAAAAGTGTTTGTTTTCGCCAAATTTTGAGGTTTGGTAAGTAGTCTGTGTAACAGAACCTGGTGAGAGCCCCAAAAGTCACCCCATCTTAGATTTCCCTAGGTGTCTAGTTTTGAAAAATGCACAGGTTTGGTAGGTTTCCCTAGGTTCCGGCTGAGCTAGGGGCCAAAACCCACAGGTAGGCACTTTGCAAAAAACTGCTCTGTTTTCATTGAAAAAATTGAATTTGTCCACCTTGTGTTTTGGGGCATTTCCTGTTGCGGGTGCTAGGCCTACCTACATAAGTGAGGCACCATTTGTATCGCAAGACTTGGGGGATTGCTGGGTGGAAAAAAATGTGTGGCTCCTCTCAGATTCCAGAACTTTCTGTTACTGAAATGTGAGTAAAAAGTGTAATTATGACCACATTTTGAGGTTTGCAAAGGAGTCTGGGTAACAGACCTTGGTGAGAGCCCCACAAGCCACCCCATCTTGGATTCCTCTAGGTGTCTAGTTTTAAAAAACTGTGCAAGTTTGGTAGGTTTGCCTAGTTGCCGGCTGAGCTAGAGGCCAAAATCTACAGCTAGGCACTTTGCAAAAAAACGTTCTGTTTTCTTTGGGAAAATGTGATGTGTCCACCTTGTGTTTTAGGGCATTTCCTGTTGCCAGCACTAGGCCTACCACACTCTCAGATTCCCAAACTTTCTGCCACTGAAATGTGAGGAAAAAGTGTTTTTTTTTGTGCCAAATTTTGAGGTTTGGTAAGGATTCTGGCTAACAGGTAGGCACTTTGCAAAAAACAGCTCTGTTTTCTTTGGGAAATTGTAATTTGTCCACCTTGTGTTTTGGGGCCGGATCCTGTTGCAGGTGCTAGGCCTACCTACACAAGTGAGGTACCATTTTTATCGGGAGATGTAGGGGAAAGCTGGGTGGAAGGAAATATGTGGTTGCTCTCAGATCCCAGAACTTTCTGTCACTGAAATGTGAGGAAAAATGTTTTATTTGCCCAGATTTTGTGGTTTGCAAAGAATTCTGGGTAACAGAACCTGGTAAGAGCCCCACAATTATCCCCATCTTGGATTCCCCTAGGTGTCTAGGTTTAAAAAACACACAGGTTTGATATGTTTCCCAAGGTGCCAGCTGAGCTGGAGGCCAAAATCCAAAGCTAGGCACTTTTGCAAAAAACAGGTCAGTTTCTTTGGGGAAAATGTGATGTGTCCACGCTGTGTTTTGGGGCATTTCCTGTTGCGAGCGGGAGGCCTACCCACACAAGTGAGGTACCACTTTTATCTGGTGACTTGGGGGAACGCTGGGTGGAAGGAAATTTGTGGCTTCTCTCTGATTCCAGACCTTTCTGTCACTGAAATGTGCGGAAAGAGTGTTTGGGTTTTTTTGCCCAGATTTTGAGGTTTACAAAGGATTCTTGTTAACAGAACCTGGTGAAACCCCACAAGTCACCCCATCTTGGATTCCCCTAGGTGTCTAGTTTTCAGAAATGCACAGGTTTGGTAGGTTTTCCTAGGTACCGGCTGAGCTAGAGGCCAACATCCGCAGCTAGGCACTTTGCAAACAACAGGTCTGTTTTCCTTGGGAAAATGTGATGTGTCCACAGTGTGTTTTGGGGCATTTCCTGTCACGGGCGCTAGGCCTACCCACACAAGTGAGGTGCCATTTCTATCTGGAGACTTGGGGGAATGCTGGATGAAAGGAAATGTGTGGCTCCTTTCAGATTCCAGAACTTTCTATCACTGAAATGTGAGGAAAAAGTGTTTTTTGCCCAAATTTTGAGGTTTGCAAAGAATTCTGGGTAACAGAACCCGGTGAGAGTCCCACACGTCACCCCATGCTGGATTCCCCTAGGTGTCTAGTTTAAAAAAATGTGCAGGTTTGGTAGGTTTCCCTAGGTGCCGGCTGAGCTAGAGGCCAAAATCTATAGCTAGGCACTTTGCAAAAAACACGTCAGATTTCAATGTAAAAATGTGATGTGTCCATGTTGCATTTCCTGTCGCGAGCATTATGCCTATCCACGCAAGTGAGGTACCATTTTTATCGGGAGAACACAGAATAGCAAAACAAGTGTTATTGCCCCTTGTCTTTATCTACATTTTTTCCTTCCAAATGTAAGGCAGTGTGTTAAAAAGACATCTATTTGAAAAAAGCCCTGTAATTCAAATGCTAGTATGCCCCCCCCCCACCCCCCTGGAATTCAGAGATGTGCAAATAACTACTGATTCTCAACACCTTCTCTTGTGCCCATTTTGGAAGTACAAAAGTTTTCTTGATACCTATTTCTCACTTTTTATATTTCACCAAATTATTTGCTGTATTCCCGGTATACAATGAAAACCAGTTGCAAGGTGAAGCTCCTTTATTCGTTCTGGGTACCTAGATTTCTTGATGAACATACAACCCTTATATATCCCCACAACCAGAAGAGTCTAGCAGATGTAATGATATGTTGCTTTTGAAAATATGACATTGCAGGAAAAAGTTACAGAGTAAAATGTGGAGAAAAATGTTTTTTTTTTTTTACCTCAATGTCAATATTGTTTTATTTCAGCTGTTATTTTCTGTAGGAAACTCTTGATGGATTTACACAAATTACCCCTTGTTGAATTCAGAATTTGGTCTACTTCTCAGAAATGTTTAGCATTCTGGGATCCAGCATTGGTTTCACACCCATTTCTGTCACTAACTGGAAGGAGGCTGAAAGAACAAAAAATAGTAAAAATGGGGTATGTCCCAGTAAAATGCTAAATTTGTGTTGAAAAATGTGATTTTCTGATTCAAGTCTGCCTGTTCCTGAAAGCTGGGAAGATGGTGATTTTAGCACTGCAAACTCTTAGTTGATGCCATTTACAGGGGAAAAACCACAAGCCTTCTTATGTAGCCCTGTGTTTTTTTAGAAAAAAGAAACTTTTTTTTTGCTGTATCTTGGTTAATTTCTTGGTCTCCCTCAGGGGAAACCACAAACTCTGGGTACCCCTAGAATTCCTAGGATGTTGGAAAAAAGGACTCAAATTTGGTGTGGAAAGCTTATGTGGACAAAAAGTTATGAGGGCCTAAGTGCGAACTGCCCCAAATAGCCAAAAAAAGGCTCGACACAGGAGGGGAAAAGGCCTGGCAGCAAAGGGGTTAATTGGTTCACACAGCTGTCCTTTCTCCTTGACTGCTGGCTCTGGCAGCAGGCATTATGACATGAGAGCTCAATTGTAATAACTTATAATATTTGAGTCCTGTCATTTTTCATCTTAGTCAGCGATTGGGTTTGTCACTAGTTGCCTATTATAAAGAAGTTAGAGATGTGCATTTATACAGTGACAACAAAATCCCATGTACAATACGATTATTACTTATAGTTTAGAAATATTGTAAGTTATCAAAATGAAAATAATAATTTTTTAAGAAGCAGAGAAATTTAAGATGGCTTGCAGAACGCAACATCCTGGCGTGGATCACCAGGTAACTCTTTCTTTTCTGGTCTCCACATCTGCTTCCATGGAGAGAAAAGTTCTGCAGCAATTATGGGCAGCCATCTTCACAGAGCCATTGCCACAAAAAACAGCTGGCCAGGTCATCGTGTCACCATACTGAAGGCTTGGGGATTCTAGCCAATCAAAATGGCTTGCACAAGATCATACCTGATTTATCAGTTTAAAGGCAGCCAATTCAAATGGCTGAAATCATCTCCTGTCTTTTAAACTGTCACATACAGTACATTTAAACAAATAATAGCAAATTTCCTGTAACAGAATAGTAAATTTTTGTATTAGATGTGTAATATTCAACCAACACTCGAAAATGTGGTGAACTTTAAAATTGCCAATCACCTTTATTTGATTACTTGTTTTAAACATGTCATATGCATCTACTGCTAGAGCCACCAAAGTAGTAGACTTCATAAATAAACATTCCAATGCGCTATTGACAAACTTCCTGTCATTCTATTTTATACATTCTCCTACCTTCCATATTCTTAGGAAAACAACAATTGATGCCAGAATCAATTTGGTATTCTAACAATATATTTACCATTACAATAACAACCAATTATTGAAAGGTCAACTATTTTACCCTCAAACAATCTAGGAATAGGATCCAGCCTCATAAGCAGCAATAGGCATTGGATCGCTAGTGATTGAGCAAACCCCATAATCTGCCCTGCAGGGCAGATTGAGGGGTATGACCCAACCTACTCCCGTCCACAGGAGAAGAAAGCCGAAAAACACTAGTGTACATTTTCAAAAAGCAAAGGGGTGGGGCTGGCCCACTAAGCACAGGGCTATGCCCTCATCTCAAAAGGAGATCTGCAGGAGCAGAATGCGTGGTTTACCCCAAATCCACACCCCAGCAGAAGAGAAAGCCCACTAGAAACAAAGGAAAGTCTTAAAAAGACAAAGGGGTGGGATCTGCCCCCATAGGGCTATATCCCCACCCCAAAAGAGGGCATTAAGGCCCTCATTATGACCCTGGTGGCCTACTGACTACCAGGGCCACGGTGGCGGTATCACCACCAACAGGCTGGTTGTGAAGACTGCCACATTATGAGTGTTGCGGGTTGGCCTCTGCCAACCCGCCACATCTCTGCTCAGACCGCCAGGGCGGACGGACCTGCTGGGCTGGAGATGAGCATCTCCGACCCGGCAGTCCACAGAGACCGCCGGCGGTATTAGGACATGCCTTTCCACCAGGGTTTCTGCGGCGGTAGCACTACCACAAAAAACCTGGCAGAAAGGCTACCGATGACATGGAATTTCTTCCCTGTCACCAGCAGATGACTCCCCCCCAGCAAGCACAATACCTCCCCCTCCAGGTACAACGTCCTTCTCCCCCCACCGCAACCCCCCTAGCCGCATACATGCACACGCACAAAGACACCCACACGCATCCCGCATACATTCATTCACAAACACTGACATACACGCATTCACTGACATGCATCCATACACGCATTCACTTCAACACTCATACTCGCATTCACTACAACACTCATACTCGCATTCACCACAGCTCTCATACTCGCATTCACAACACTCGTTTACTACATCATTCATACATGCATACACACATGCAGACAACAGTCACTCACACACAACACCCCCTCTCCTGTCGGACGATCGACTTACCTGGTCCGGGGAGGAGGTCGTCCGGGAGGGAACTGGTGCTTCCACCTCCGGCAGTGCCCCACCATCAGGACACCGCCACGCTGTATTACTGCTCATAATACGGCAGGCAGAGTCCTTCTGGTGGGGCGGGCCGGTGGTGGAACTGCCCCTGTGCCTCCACCCACCAGCACGACTACTGCTGGATTTCCACCCAAAATGTGGCAGACGTCCAGCAGTAATCCTAATATGGTGGGTGGAAGACTGCCAGCACAGGCGGTCTTCTGGCACCCGTGGCTTTGGAGGTCTTGCAAAAAGACCTCCAAAGTCATAATGAGGGCCATGTTCCCTCTGCAACCCCGCCCTACCCCCCCCCATCAGGGGACAGATTCAGGCTTTGCTCCCAGTGTACACCCCCAAAACCCACTAGATGCTAGGGATATATTTATAAAAAAACAAAGGGATGGGGGTGGCCCACCATGGCGCAGGGACATTCCTACACCCCAAAAGGGGGATTACAGTCTTTTTGAGGGGTTTGCAGCAATCTTTCCCCTGAGAGAAGAAATCCCCGTAGAAGTCAGGAATATTTCTAACTAAAAAATAAACAAGGTGCAGCCACCCTGGTATAATACCATGTCCCCTCACTTAAAATGGGCATTGCAATCTTTTTGGCTCTCAGGAGGCAGATTTGGAGTTTGCCCCGAATCAGCTTCACCACCAGGGCAGAAAGCCCACAAAACACAATGGGAGTTTTAAAATAAACAGGACAGATGGATGGGAACAGCCCACCTTTGTATAGGACTGTGCCCCCACCCTGAAAGTGGAGATTAGAGTCTCTCTGTGCCCCTGCAAAACAGATTGAGGATTTTACCCCTGGTGATCCTCCCATGTGGGTAGAACATCTACTAGCCACTAGGGATTTTACATTACAAGCAAAAAACAAAGGGGTTGGATGGGCCATATTATCATAGGACCATGCCCCATACAGTCTTTCTGGCTTCCCAGGGAGGCACACCGGGGGTTTCCCATCTGGGCGGTGAATAAATCTCACTATACACTAGGATTGTTTACATTTGGGCAATGCAGAGTAGTCCGGACATTCCCACCCTAACACTGGACCATGATGCCACCCCAAAATGGGTGAACCAGTCTTTCTGCCCACCTGGAGGGCAGATTGTGGGGTAGCAGATAGCAGAGATTTCAAATTGAATGGGGTGGCCTACCATGGTATTGGGTCATACCCCCTTCTATGAAAAGAGTAATAGAGTCTCTTCTGCCACCCTCAGGGCAGAAAAGAGGGAAGTCCCTTTAGGGAAGGTTGCCCCTATTCTATCCCTGGGGGTGTAAAATGAACACTAGACAACAGACATTTTACATTTGGAGAAAACAAAGAGCTGGGATCCCTTACAGTGGCATTGGGGCATACCTCATCCCTACCCTCTGCTTCCTGCAGGGGGTAGAGAAAGGGTTGGCCATAATTGGCCCTGTAGTGTGGAGCACAAAGCATACTGTATGCCAGGAATACTGCAAATTACAATTTGTAAATTCACTGTTTTCACATATGGGCCAACAGAGTGGGGCTAAATCCCCAAATTGTCCTACTTGCTATGCTGAAATGCTGAATGGTGGCACTATTTGGTTTAGGAGTTGGCCAGAATCCAGGAAAACTACCATACCCAGATATTTCTGAAAACTAGATACCCAGAGGAGTTCAGGATGGTGTGTCTTGCATGGATCACACATCAGTGTCTTTCCCACAATGCCCTGCAAACCTCAAACTTTAGCTAAATTCATACATTTTCCTCTCATTTCTGAAACCTAAACTTCCAGAATGTGCAAGGAACCACAACATGTCTACCACCCAGTACTCCTTCACTTCTCTTGATAAAACGACTAGGCTCAGCCTAGTGCCTGCAACATCAAAGACCCCCAAATTCAATGTGAAAACATTAGCTGTAAGGGTAGCTGCTACATTTGGGCCTGGTCTTAGCCACCACCTTGGAAACAAATTCAGGCATTTTTCAAACTTAGACACCCAGGGGTGTCCAGGCTGATGTGTCTTTCATGGATCTCATGAAATCTTCCTAGGCACAAAGCCCTACATACAGTGGAAAAGACAAGCATTATCCCCCATTTAGTTGGTTCTGTTTGTGGGCACTAGGCCCAGCCGCACAATCTCAGTGGCATTTTTATTGGGACACAATGAGGAATGCTGAGTGTTAGACATTCTCTTGATTCCTGCAGGTTCTGAGAGTTTTTGTCCCAGAAATAGGAAAATGTGTAACTTTATCCAAAGATTGATATTTTCAGGGGAATTTGGGAAGGAAGAAAGTGTGGGATTCACTGAAAGCACACCGCCCTACACTCCCAAAGGTATCTATTTTAGAAAACTGTCTGGGTTTGGTAGGCTTCCCTGGGTGACACTTGATCCAGTCCCAAAATGCACAGCTGCCCACATTAAAAAAGCATTGTTTTTGAGTGTAAACAATTGGTCTGTGCATGGTTTTTGGCCTTTTTTTGTCACATTAGCTTGGCCCATATACACAAGTGGGGTCCTGTTACTTTCAAGAGAAAATTCAAAAACAGTTAGTGGATCCCTGGAATTTTCCCTCACAGACAAGTGAGGAAAATGAGTATTTTTATGTAGAGTTTGAGGTTTGCAAGGGTTTCTGCATAACAAAAAGTCACAGAATCCACAAAAGTCACACCATCCTGGACTCCAGAGATTTTAGTTTTCAGAAATGTCAGGGTTTGGTAGGTTTCCCCAGGTGCTGGCTGAGCTACTTTCTAAATTTCACAGACACCCAAATGGTGAATAAGGGTCAATTTTGAGTGTAAAAGTTTGATCTGTCCATGTTTCATTTCAGGCCCTTTCCTGTTATGGACTCTAGGCCCATCCAAAAGTGTAGGGTATTGTTTTCATTGTTCAAAATGTGGGAATGTTGAGTGGTAGGAAATGTGTGGATCTCCACAAATTCCGGGAACTCTGGCTCACAAAATTGTGAAGAAAATGTGCATTTTTGGAGAAGGTTTGTAGTTTGCAATAAATTATCTTTAAAAAACCTCTTGTGAACCACACAAGTCACACCACCCTTGTGTCTAGTTTTCAGAAATATCTAGATTTTGTAGGTTTCAATGGGTGGCAGCTGAGATAGGACCCACATTCTACAGCAACCTACATTGTGAAAAATCACTGATTGTTCAGGTGAAATGTTTTGGGGTATTTTGTGTCTCAGGTGCTAGGCAAAGCCACACAAGTAAGATATGGTTATTATTAGGAGATGTTTGGGAATACAGAATCATAGAAACGTGTGGTCTACCAACTACATTTCTCTGAATATGTGGCTTCCAAATGTAAACCAGTGTGCAAGAAAGAAGACTTTTTGCAAAATGCTCTCTGAATCACATGATGATATGGATAATCACAAATTCAGATGTGGACAAATAACCATCATTCATAAACTCAGCATTGTGTGTACATTTCAGAAATATATAGGCCTTCTTCATACACATTTTCATTACTTATATTTTATCATATGAATCACTGTGTAGTGCACAATGAAAAAGCATTGAAACATGCAACTAAGTTGATGACTCTGAGTTTTGCAGATTTTTGGAGAATCTATAAACACTACATATCCTTAAGACCAGAAGGACCTATCAAACAAATGGTATATTGCATCTGTGAATTGACCATTGTGACAAAAAATAAAAGATGAGAATGTTGTCACAAATGGCTGTTTTTTACCTGCACGTTTTCATATTTTTTTTTTAATTTCAAGAGTTTCTTTCTTTGGAAAAACCTTGTATGATATACACAAATTACCTATTTCCCCACAAACCAAAAGTAGATAAAATGGACTACTTTGTGGAAAAATACAATAACTTTTTGAGAAAGTTCTGAACATACCAAGATGGTATATATAAAATTCTTCTTGTCCCAGGAAATACATGAATGCCTTCTAATTGCTGATTAAGGGCCTCATTCCAAGTTTGACGGTCCCAGAACACAGACAGACAGACAGAGAAGACCACCAAACTATGACTTTGGCGGTATTCCCTATGGAATATAGCCAAAGTACCACTAGCACCGCCACTGCGGTCAGACCACTACGGATGACTGAATGCACCTCCAGGCCGGCGGAGAGGATGTTTTTGCCGAACATATTATGAGGCTGCACACCACCAAGACTTCTGCAGTGGTCTCACCACCACAGAAACCCAGACAAAAACAAACTCTATAAAAGCAGATTAAAAAGAAATGCGTAGCCCATAAAGTATCCTGATGTAAGATTCCAAACTTGTAGATGTGTAGTAATATATATCACGTTGAGTCAAGATAGGTGATTCAAAAGTTTTTTTTTATTGTGGTTTTGAACAAAGAAACGTCGATATATGAGCAGAGAGTAGACAAGCGTGTTTCGTCCCCTGTGGCAGGTGTGCCTGGGGCTTTTTCAAGGCTAATAATAAATCATATGGGAAAGTTCAGCATTGTAGAAATACATGTACATATTTTGGTGTGATGTCTGCAGGTATGTCAGGTGTGCTCTCTGTGTTGCTGGGGGTAGTGGGGGTGTCAGGGCAATTTGTGACTTTTGCTATACGTGCATCTGTATGTTGCTTGTGACTATGTGGTGGTGTGTCCTGTGGTGATTTTGTTTGTCTGAGCTACCCCTGGATGTTGAGGTTGCTGCATGCCTGTCTGATTGTGTGCTTTCGCTGGGTCGAGGAAGAGGGGTTTGGGATTGGGAAAAGGAAGATGGAGGGGGGATGGTAGACAAAGGGTGACTGGCTGCCGTCAGTGTGGAGGCCAGAGCCTGAAAGTATCTCTGTAGGCCAGCAAGTGCACTGTGAATGCTCTCCAGGAAAGCATTACTCTGTTGGATTGAAGTTACCAGTCCATGGATGGCATTCACAATGGTCGACTGACCCACAGGATGTCAGTAGCCTCCTCACTGAGGGCAGCAGAGCTAACAGGGGTTAGGGCAGAGGTGCCTGCGGCAAAAGAGACACCCACCCTCTTGGGTGAGCGGCCACACCCAACTGGGTGTGGAGCGACATGGAGGGTAGTGGTAGAAAGGGGGGTGGCAGACAGAGATGGTACTGGGGTGGTCCCAGATGGGTCCGCCACTACCAGTGGACCAGGAAGTGTCCACTGGAGGAGGATTCCTAAGATGATGAGATGGATCCTGTCTCCCCTTTGGTACTGGCACTGCCCTCACCCTCCTGGCCACTGGGTTCCTCTGTGTTCTCATGAATTAAGGTCCCATGGCCAGCGGCTTCCCAACTCGGCTGTGCCCCGCCCCCTTATCTGCCAATGCTGATGCTGGACAACAGAAAGAGAAGTAGGGTCATCACATTCTTATCATACACTAACATCACTGTACACATTGTTTACATTACATCTAGTTGTACTATATTCCCAGGTAGAACCAGGTTAGGGTTAACATCATGTCACAACAAGATACAATCTACACCCCTATATAACAACAATGTAACACACCAGCTAAACCACCTATCTCACACCTACAACACCATCATATCACACTAACCATTCCATGACAAGCTGACTTGGTAACATGATTCTGGGTCCCTATCCACAGCAACATAATCGACTAACAACCAAGCTATTGGACATAGTGGTAACATTGATTTCCACATTTCACAAACACAAAACCTACACATATGTACAATATTACCTGATGTCATGTACCAGGAAAGGAACCTTATCATATGCTAGACACAAGACAGATGTTGCACACAAGCCAAAACCATTTCATGTCAAAGAGTCCACAGCCTTCAGAATTGAAATTTGCAAACATGCACCTACTATATTTGACATATCCAAATTTGGAGTATGATAGAGTCTAACACATGTCACCAACACATGTAACAATAGTGATGTAAGAACAGATGATACGTACTTTGTTGACCTACTCATCTTAGTCATTCTCCACCTGTAAACCAAGTCTTGCACAATCATAGGGGCCTATTTAGCCCATAGCATTTACCCACAGACAACCAAATGTAGCATATCTACTCCTTAAATACAATGGACAACTGTCATGTGCATGAAGGCCACATGCAGTTCAACGTATCATGATGAGTGGCAACATCAATAGCACAATGTTTGCGTGGCAACATCACTATCCACATTTCAGACATGAGTAGTCTTACATCTATATAGGAAAATGTCAATGACACAAATCACATCTGAGGATACCATGATAGAGACATACACCTTGAAGCAAGCCAAATGACTGACTATACATACCATTCCACTCACTTGTGAATGTGAACTACCACACCTGCACCACAGTGTAGTCAGTGCAAAAAATAGGTTTATCAATAGGGGATCAGATTAGAGTATTTGGGCAAATGTTGCCTCAGTAAGTGCTGAGTACAATTTTTTCACTGTTTCATGTGACATAGGCCCTCATTACAACCCTGGCGGTAAATCCCGCTTTCAGGCGTGCTGAAGACCGCCAACATACCGTTGCAGCGGAAGAATTCTGCTACAGGTATTACGACCCACATCTTGGAATCCGCCACAATACAGACACCCACATAAGTCCACCACACCAAAGGTCAGTGATAAACTGGCGATACCAAAACCTACACCATCACGCCAACAAGAATACGCCCACACTATCACGACCCGCGAATCAACGTGGCGGTCTTACAACCGTGGTAATCCACTGGTGTTACACACTGCTGCGCTCAAAATACACACACATCTACAAAACACACCTACATTGGACAATTCAAAATACACACGCCTGATACACATACACACACCACACCCACACACCCACAACACTATAAAACACACACCCACATTACCCACAAACCCTTACGAATTTTTTGGAAGAAGCACAGAGTGAGAGATTAGCAAACACAACACCAGCATCCACAGACACACAACACCCTCACCCATACAACATCCACGCACCACAAACAACACACACCAACACATCCCCCCACACATCATAACAGACAGCACCTCACACATCACCAACACCACCTCATGGCACCTCAAAGACTCCCCAGTTTTACAGAGGAGGATCTCAGGGTCATGGTGGAGGAAATCATCCGGGTAGAGCAACAGAGTTTCGGATCACAGATGCAGCACACCTCCATTGCTAGGAAGATGGAGCTATGGCGGAGAATCATCGACAGGGTCAACTCAGTGGGACAGCACCCTAGAGCACAGGATAACATCAGGAAGAGGTGGAACGACCTACAGGGGAAGGTGCATTCAGTGGTATCCAGACACCAGATTGCTGTACAGAGGACTGGTGGTGGACCCGACCTCCTCCCCCACAACTAAAAACATGGGAGGAGCAAGTCTTGGCAATACTGCATCCTGAGGGCCTTGCAGGAGCAGCAGGAGGACCCTGGTAAGTCATATCTTTATTACCATATCCCCCACACCCCACCTGCATGCCATCACATACCCCCACCCTTACCCTCACTACCATCACTCCATCATCTCACATATGTCCCACTATCACAACCCACACATCTCAACACCAAGGCCCTGCATGCAACACCTATGCATGGACTACCGTCACCAAAGCATGTCCAGTACAGATACCCACACAGGCCCCAAACCAACTATCACAAAAGGGCAAACACAATTATGCAAGCACAGAAGTAGAGGGTACCTCACCCAATGCACAAGATGGCACACACAGATACTAAAACTATGCATTTACACCCCAAAAGGACCCATACCCAATGTCACCGGACAGGAGGTGCCAGACATATCCAGTCCCCCCACAGAAGAGGCCCACAGTGATGACAGCAGCTCTGCACGCCTAGATAAAGATGACCAGCCCAGCTCATCAGGGACCTCTGGACAGTCGGTTCCCCTTCCACTGTCACTAGCCACCACAGACCCTCCCCCCTGAGGAAACACCAGCACAGCACCCACCCAGTGGGCCCATTCCTCTGTCCCCAGGACACGTCAATCAGCAGTGTGTCCACCACTACAGGGAACCCAGGCAAACCCACTAACCCAAGACAATCAGGGACCTGGGGTCAGTGATAGTGGGCACACGGTTCAGGGGACAGAGGCACAGGATAACAGGGAAGCTGGGAGGACTGCTGTGAGACAGGAGGAGGACAGGACCAGGGAACCTACTCTCCACAAGGCACTCTCCAACATCATGGGAGCATACCACCATTCCCAGGAGACCATAGGCACGGTACAGGCCAAGTTTCAGGAGACCCAGTGACTACAGGAGGAACACTACCTGGGGATCAGGGAGGACTTGCAGTCCATTAACACCACCCTGGTCACCATTGCAGGGGTGCTGGCAGACCTTGTCAACACCATGAGGGACACAGTGGGACACAGACAGGCCCCTGACACTAGCCTGGACGATGAACAGCCCTCCACCTCCGCCGGCTCTAGTGGACAGGAGGCACCGCCACAGGACCAACAGGCCACCAGCACCCCACCCCCTGCAGAAGGAGAACCACCCCGCAAATGGTCCCTGAGATCCAGGAACAAGGCAGAGAACATTGCCAAGGCCCCCGCCAGGAAATAAGACCCTCCTGAATGCCACCCTTCTGTCCCACTTTGTCACCCTGTCCGCCTGAAACTGCCATTGCTCCCCTTCCTATGCCCCATTGGACAATGCACCTGTGAGACCAATAGACTGGACTCTGCCATGGACATTCCTCCACAATCACCCCAGCCCATTTCACACCCCCTCCACTTATTAGCACTGAAATAAACACCTTTGAATCACCAAACAATATGGAGTCAGTCTGTGCTTTCACAAATGTGTAATTGCAACATCTCTGAAATATAGCAATGCCAATGTACTTGTTCACATATCAATGTTACACAGCTGTAGGCCAGGAGTAAACATAGCAGAGGGCACAAATTGGGACACAGATCTGTGAAATGAAGAGACAAAGTGACAAGTCAGGGTCCATACTCAGAGTGAAAAAGGTAGACTTCTGCTAAGTCGTACAATAGTATGAGATGTGGGAAGCAGTTCCATCCTCTTACCTGTGTCTCACTGGAAGTATTGCATGATAATGTTGCTTCAGTTGTCTACATCTTCTTCTGCCTCCTTTTCTTCACTGTCCACAGGCTCCACAGCTGCCACAAGACCACCATCAGGCCCATCCTCCTGCAGAAAATGCACCTGGCATCTCAAAGCCAAGTTGTGCAACATACAACAGGCCACAATGATCTGGCACACCTTCTTCTGTGAGTTGTATAGGGCCTGTCAGATGGAGGCACCGGAATCTGGCCTTCAGGAGGCCGAAGGTGCGCTCTATTATCCTCTTAGTTCACCCATGTGCCTCATTGTAGCGTTCCTCTGCCCTTTTCCTTGGATTCCTCAGTGGGGTCAGTAGCCATGACAGGTTGGGGTAACCAGAGTCACCTGCAAATATCGAGGGACAACAGTTAGATATCCTCCAAACATTAAGGAATCTCCCATACCCAGACAGCAAATGAAACTGTGTGGGGACTTTAGGCTCACCTATTAGCCACAGACGGTACCTCTGGAGTTGCCCCATCACACAAGGGATACTGCTATTCCTCAAAATGTAAGCGTCATGCACTGAGCCAGGATACTTGGCATTCACATGGGAGATGTACTGGTCTGCCAAACACACCATCTGCAATTCATAGAATGGTAGCTTTTACGGTTTCTGTACACCTGTTCATTCCTGCGGGGGGACAAATGCCACTAGTGTACCATTAATGGCACCAATGATGTTGGGGATATGTCCCAGGGCATAGAAGTCACCTTTCACTGTGGACAAATCCTCCACCTAAGGGAAAACGATGCCGCTGCACATGTGCTTCAGCAGGGCCGATAACACTCTGGACAACACGTTAGAGAACATTGACTGGGACATCCCCGATGCCAGGGCTACTGTTTTTGAAAGGTCCCACTGGCCAGGAAATGGAGTACTGAGAGGACTTGCACTAGAGGGGGGATTCCTGTGGGATGGCGGATAGCTGAAATCAGGTCAGGCTCCAACTGGGAACACAGTTCCTGGATTGTTGCACGATCAAGTCTGTAAGTGATAATTATGTGTCTGTCTTCCATTGTCAACAGGTCCACCAGGGGTTTGTACACCGGAGGATGCCACCATCTCATCACCTGCCCCAGCGGACGTGCCCTATGGAGCAGAACGGTGAGCAGAGGGTCATACAACACATAGGTTTCACAAGGCTGTTTAGCACTAACGTTAAAATTTCTCTATGTGCCTTTGTCTGTCGGTATTCCTGGCCTAGATAGGTGTGATGCAGTTATTTGGCCTGCCATGTGGCCCCCTGAAATGGCGGCTGCCTGACCTGTAAGGTGGGACAAGGGGAAATAATGTAACTGCTCTGGCATCGTACACCGTGGCGGTAGGCGATCAAAGACCGCTGCGCAATCCAGCATTGGTTATCATTGGGCCCTATGAGTTACACGAGCCAATGACGAGGTACGCCGGCGGTGATGGTACGCACCGCCGCGGACGTGACCGCCATTTTCTATCAGTTCCCTCACTTGATACCTGACCTTCAACAGGAGAGGACCTTCACTGCAAGTGCTGCTGTGACCTGCGTCTGGAAGCGACAATGGCTACAGTGTCTGGGGAAATGGCCCCTGCCTTCACTGCAGAGGATTTGGAGAAACTAGTGGATGGGGTCCTCCCCCAGTACACACAACTGTACGGTCCTCCAGACAAACAGGTGAGTAAACTGTGTGATTGGTGGATGGCACATGATTGTATGGAGTGTCATGGATGGAAGAGATGGGGGGTTGATATATGTATGTCTGGGCGAGGGTGGGAGGTTTGTGGGCAATGTGTGAGAAGAACTGTACGGGAGAGTAACATCCATTATTACTTCACTTTTCCTCTCGGTCAGCGCCCACCAGAAGAAGGGTATTTAGCAAAGGAAGTGCAGACCCTGGGGGTCTACCATAAACGGAGCACCCACTGCCAGAAAAGATGGGAGGACCTGCGCCGCTGGAGCAAGAAGATGGTGGAGGCCCATCTGGGGATGGCCTCCCAATGCGGAAGGGGTGCCTGTTGCACCATGACCCCCCTGATGAACTGGATCCTGGCGGTGGCACACCCTGAGTTGGATGGGCACTTACGGGCATCACAGCAACCACAAGGGGGTGAGTACACTCTCATTCAGCTGACTCTGCGCGCATTATGAGGTGTCTGGGTGGGGGAGGCGAGCTGTGGGTTCCCCTAGGCCAGGGCAGACGTGCAAAGGTAGATCCATTGATTTTCAGCCTCATTCCCTGTCCAACCCCAAAGGTGGTATTTGCCCTCTACACCTAGTCAGGTTCCTGTGGCTTCCAGCTGTGCATCAAATGGGTCTAGGCAGAGTCCCCCATGGGCATGTGCTTTTCCCCTGCCCTGTCAGTGCATGGCTTAGTGCATAGGGCTGCTCCCTGTGTGTTGTGTCCGCCAACGGTAGTGGTGTTGCATGCATTGACTATGTGTCTTCTCTGTCTCCTTCCCCTTTTGTTTTGTCACCCTGTCCTTGCGTGCTTTAGCATCATCTGGTGGAGGAGCAGTGGCACCGGAGCAGGAGAGAGCTGCATCCCACATGGCCCTGGAGGGTGCAGTAACGGACTCAGAAGGCACCAGTGGGACGGAGGGCGAGGGGAGCTCCACGACGGCAACAGGAGCAGACACCAGCAACAGCGACTCCTCCTCTGATGGGAGCTCCCTTGCAGTGGCGGGCAGCTCTGTGCCCACCACATCAACAGGTACAGCCACAGCCCCCCCTACCAGCACCACCCTCCCAGCAGCCCCTCATCGAGTTTCCCATGCCTGCTCACCCAGGAGGGTGGGCATCTCCTTCGCCCTAGGCACCTCAGCCCCTGCCCCAGTCAGCCCTGCTGCCCTCAGTGAGGAGGCTAGTGACCTCCTGAGATCCCTCACTGTTGGGCAATCTACCATCTTGAATGCCATCCAGGGTGTTGAGAGGCATTTGCAGCAAGCAAATGCATACCTGGAGGGCGTTCATTCTGGCTAGGGGGCCCAACAGAGAGAATTGCAGGCTCTGGCCTCAGCACTGATGGCAGCTATTGTCCCTGTGTCCAGCCTCCCCCCTCCAACTTCCACTACTCAGACACAATCCCCTCTACCTCAGCCTATCCCAAGCATACCATCTGACCAGCATGCACACTCATCAACACACAAGAGTGGACATGGCAAACATAAGCACCACACATCCCACCGGCACTCACACAAGCACCATCCCCGTGCAGACACATCAATATCCACTGCCTCCACTCTGTCCCCCTCCTCCACCTCCTCCTTCTCCCTCCCTTTCTCGGCTCCACTCACACCTGCATGCACTACATCTTCATCCACTACCTCCATCAGCAGCATGCCCATCACCACACACCGCTTACGTGCGCTCACCTCCCCCACTACCATTCACACATTCCCTGTGTCCTTTCCCAGTGTGTCTTTGAGCCCTCCTCCCAAACTACACAAACACAGGCACACACACACCCAACAGCCATCCACCTCACAGCAGCCTCTGGCCCATGCACCTTCACCCAAATTCAGCAAACGTACACCTCCTACAACCACTACCTCTTCCTCCACTCCCAAACCCCCTCTATCTTCCCATTGCAGGGTGTCTAAAAAACTTTTCCTGGCTAACATTGACCTCTTCCCTACACCTCCCCCCGTCCTTCCCATAGGGCCAGGCTGTCCAGGTCCCAGCCCAGCACCTCAGCCACCAAATCCTCCAGCACCGTGGTCTCAGCAAGTTTGGTCACATCGCGGGCACCACCCATCAGGGCTGCCAGTGTGCCACCTAGCGAGGCCAAGGAGTAGGCCATTCTGCCACCTGCCAAGGTGAAGAAGGTGCCCACATGCCGGCAAGCAAGGGCTCCTCCAAGCCAAAAGAGGACAGTGGCAAGGCACCAGCAGCGACATCAAAGGTGGGGAAGGGACACAAGCCAAAGAGCAGGTCAGGACATGGAGGCTCCGGCTGAGGGACCAGAGTCACCCCTTCTGTCAACCAGAACAGAAACCTTTACGGCGGTAGACACCGCCACCTTACTGTCACCTGCACCGCCACTAGCACCGCCATCAGCACCGCCACCAGCACCGGCACCTGCACTTCTGCTGCCTCACCAACAGTCCCCAGCATCATCCCCAGTGGGCAGCGGTCCGAGGCTGCAGGAGACATCCTGCTGTGTCCCTCAACAGGTGCAGACACATGCACCACCGCCACACCTCTGCCACAGACACTGCCGCAACCACCGCCACCAGCCCCGCAACGTGCTCAGACAGTGTCACCACAGCTGACATGGCAATCATCCCCAGTGGGCAGCCGTCCGAGGCTGCAGGAGACATCCTGGACCCTGCCCAGCGTACATGAGGCATGACTGCCAGCACTGTTTGTACCAGCAGGTGCCAGGCGAGGTCGCAGCAGGGTCGAGTGTCTCTCTGCCTCCATGGAGTATCATGCTACCTGTTCCCAGGCAATCTCGTGGCACATACACCCAGGTGAGGGAATGGGACCTGCCACACTGCATGTAAAACACTGTGGGCACGATGCCCCTTCCAGAACCAGTGGAGATTCACATCCACTACCCCAGTCCTTGGCAGGATAAAGCACTCTGGGCACAAAGCCCCCTCCAGAACCAGTGGAGAAAGGCATCCACTACCTCAGTCCTTAGCAGGATGAAGCACTCTGGGCACAAAGCCCCCTCCAGAACCAGTGGAGAAAGGCATCCACTTGAGAGACTGTGGCTTTGCATTCCCCAGGATAAAGCAGTGGGCAACCCACCCACTGGAGAGACTTGAGAGACTGTGGCTTTGCACTCCCCAGGATAAAGCAGTGGGCAAACCACCCACTGGAGAGACTTGAGAGACTGTGGCTTTGCACTCCCCAGGATAAAGCAGTGGGAAACCCACCCACTGGAGAGACTTGAGAGACTGTGGCTTTGCACTCCCCAGGACCAATCAGTGGGCATGGAGCTACCTCGTGGAGCAGTGGCGTCATCCGTTCATCCAGCTGAGGAGCCCCTCCTCCCCCTGAGGTGCCTGTTTATTTTCCATCTGATGCCCCTGCAGTGTCCTCTCCATTTCAAATCAGGTATCTTGTGTGTGCTTCGCCCATGCATTTTGGAACACTGATCCACGGACAATGATTTAATTAATAGCCGGACTTGTGTAGTTGGTGTACATATTTGTATATACTGATTTTTGATTTTGGCCTATCTGATATTTAATTGATTACACTTGTTACAATCATTTCCTTTTGTCCTTGCGTTCTTCCAGGGGGTGACGGGGTGTATATGTAATGTTGCTGCATGTATTTGTGTGTATGGGATTGTGGGTGAGGGTGGGGGTGTTGCATGTTGCGTGTTGCGTATGTGTGTGTCACTCTCTTTTCCCTTACCCCTCCCCTGTGTGCTAGGTGCAGTACTCACCATGGTCGTCGCCGGCGTCTTTGCTGCTCCTGATACAAGAGGAGGTAGACCAGCATGGGCAGGACCTGTAGTTCGGGCTCCATGGCGTCCTGTTTGTTCGTAAACTGTCGAAAGGCGAGTGGCTTCCGTTCCAAGTCCTGTTTCCACCGTGCTTTTGATGTCGTTGGTACCGCCTCAGAAAAGGTGGCGGATAGACGTGTTGTAATACAGTGGGCGGAACCTTGTGTTCCACCTGTCTGTTGGCAATTACTGCCGCTGTGTTTGTTTCTACCACTATGGCGGATGGAGTGTTAAAGTGGCTGTCTATGTTGGCGGTTTCGCCATGGTCGTGATTCCATTTTTTTTCTGACGGCCTGTTGGTGGTATTACCGCTGCTTTAACACCTACCGCCAGGGTTGTAATGAGGGCCATAATGTGGCTTCATCAGTGGCGCTGGTGTGATCATACTTATGATGTATAGATTGAGTCGTACATGTACATTCTGGTGCTGTCCCACATAGTTTCCCTGGTATGAGAAGAGCAAGACAACTTCCAGTGTACCATCCACTAGCAGACCTGCACACAATGGAGGAGTTGCATGTCATCCAAATATAGCGCCTGGTTAAGCAGACAATCATGGACCTCTGTTGTCATTTGAAGCCAGATCCAATGCCTGCCATTTGTAATCCCAATTTCATACCTCCCCCTGTCCAGGTCAAGTCAGTACTACACTTCCCGGCCACTGGGTCCTTTCAAAATAAAGTGGCCCTAACTGCAGGGATGTCTCAGCCCATGTTCAGTCTGATTTTGAATGCTGTACTCTCTGTATTTTTGAAGCACCTGGGCAACTACGTCAGATTTCCCCAACATAAGGATTTGGCCCATGTAAAGGTTGATTTTTATGCTTTGGAACACATTCCACATACGGTTGGAGCCATAGATGGCTCCCATGTAGCCTTGGTTCCCCCAAGTGCCAATGAACAGGTATATGGGAACAGGAAAAACATCCACTCCATCAACGTCCAAGTGGTCTGTTTGGCGGACCTCTACATTTCACAAGTTTGTGCAAAGTATCCTGGGTCAGTCCATTATTCCTTCATCATGTAGAAAAGCAATATCCCAGTGCTAATGCCAAGACTATACAAAGAGAGGGCCTGGCTGGTTGGTAAGTCATATATGTCATGTGTGTCTGTACCTTTCATCTGCTGCCATATACATGGATGTCCAAGATTAATCTTTGAATTGCTGTAACTGTACCCTACAGGGGACTCTGGCTACCCAAGCCATCCTTGATTGTTGATACCAGGGAGGTACTTGTCACCCCAGGTGAAGTCCACTTCAGTGAGGCAATGTGTGTCATGGAGCAGACTTTTAGGCTCCTAAAGGCAAGATTTCACAGCATAGATCAGTCCAGAGGAGCCCTCCTCAACCAACAAGGTTTGTCAAATTATTGTTGCCTGCTGCATGCTCCACAACCTCACCCTTAGATATCAGATACCATTCATACCAGATGAGGGGAGCCAGCAGATCTTGTGGGTAGAAGTGCAGATTTGCCAAGTGAGAATGAGCATGATTAGGATGAAGCTGGAGACATCAGGACTGATGTTATCAATCAGTACTTCAACTGACTCAATGCATGTGATGTGATGTAGTAAACGTGATTCAGTAGGATATTGGTGAGGTTAGGAATGTCAGATAAGGTTCATATATTGACTCTCAGATAGGGCATAGGTGGCTACAAAACCCATACTTCAGATATGCATGCAGATTGTTACTTGGAGTTGTGTAAACAACTGTTATGTACATAGTCAAATGTTTTCACAATGTACAATCAAAGTCACATTTGTACATATGATTTGGCAGTGTAATGTGCATGTATAATTGTGGCCCATACCTTATGTTTGTCAATTACAGATTGCAGATTGACTTATATTTGGTGATATCAGACAGTGTCACAGGCAGATTGGATTTGCAGACTGACATGTGAAGTGAACATGGATTAAACTGTCTGTCTGGCTGAGATTTGGGGTCTGTGAGTTCTATGCCCTGACTGTCGGGATAGTGGGATGGAAATGTCCTTTTCCACACTAAAGATCTGTTTGGTATTGGAGGTGGGGCCAATGGTGCCAAGTGTGTGCTCATTTCTCTCTGACACATCATAAAATGGTATCCAGAGCCTATAACATCATAATGGTTTCTGTTGGTTGCAAACTAACTTGTACATAGCTGCCAGTGTGTTTCCACTTTGCAGACCAATTTGCATGTGTCTGAAGACTAACATAGGTGAGTGGTAAGCCTACAGATACCTCACCATGGTAAGTGGCTGGGAACGTTAGTACTGACCTCTGTCTGTTTCATGGAGTATGGTCATTTCGGAGTTATGGTATGGGTCTGTGATAAAGATTTAGCTGATGATACATTGCACCAATCTGTTTCCCTCCTGGGATATGACATGTCCTTAACTTCAGGGTCTATGGCTTGGTAGTGTATGATACCTATGCTGAAACACTGAAGTTAGCAGCAGTACTTCACTATGTGGTAATTGAAAGTCTCAAAATAAATATGTGGAAAATATACAATTAACGTGATTTGTGTCATGTATATAATGCATTGTCAATGCAAAATGTATCCTGGTTATACAGTACATGTATGATGACCATGAAAGATGTTTTACACTAGAGAGGAACATTTTGATACAAGACTTGTCATACATGACCGTTGTATACGGTTGACAAATCACACTAACACATTATCTGTGGCTAAACGGTATTTATTGGGGAGTGCACAGCAAAATGAATGATGAGAAACACAAATAACATACAAACTAGTGAAGGGTTCAGTCAAGGTGGATGAAATCATCAGGATAGCTACTACACCATTTGGAAAGATAATTCCAATGTCCTTGCACCAGAAGGAAATGGAGATAGGTTTCAGAACAGTCAACAGGGTGTATCTGTGCCACACAAAGGGAACCAATCAGTAGAGTTTCACTTCCTGGCGGTGTGGGTTTGGTCTTGGCATCTGCTCCTCCTGGATGTCTGGGTGGATGTCAACATTTGCAAGGGGGTTCTTCTGCTACAGACGGTGGGTGTCTGAGGCATTCTCTTCCCCTGGAAGGGCCTCCATTCTCATAGCAGCCACAGATGTAGAGGGGCCTGATGTTTCATTGCTAGTGGAAGAGGCCTGATGTTGGGTACAAAACCTACTCAGGGTGGTATTCATGCCCCTTAGCACCCCAGCAATGTAAGCCAGGAAGGCATTTTGGGCATGCCACTGCTGTATGGCTTCTTGGTGGTTTTCCCTCTGCAGCTGTTTGATCTCCCCATCATGGTCACTACCTGACCCATCATGCTTTGGGAATGTTGGTAGGCTCCCAAGACTTGGGAGATAGTCTCCTGGTCAGTTGTGTCCCTCAGAACCCCCATCCTCTGGCCCACACCATCCCTCCCACGTACCCTACCCCCACGTACCTATGCCACTGGCACAGTGTGTCCACTCCCACTGGTGACAGGACCATCATTGTCAGGGGTGACAACAAGAGACTCAGGTACCTGTCCTGGGGGCACACAAGGTAAGACACTGTCCGTGGGACACAGGTTTAGAGGTGATTGGTTGCCTGTGATATGGATGAAACAGGGCTAGGAGGAGTCGATGTGGGCAGGGTGAGGCTCACAGTTGTTGACTGACCGGGTGGCCCTGATGGACCAGCTTCGTCTTCAGTGTCCAAACATGCAGAGGTGTTTTGCTCTCTGGGGCCTTCATCCAGAGGGATAGTGGCAGTCACTGGTGTCTTCTCCATGTTAGGAATGGCAAGGTTACCTCAACGAGAAGTGGAACACATAGTTGCTGTCAGTGATGCAACAAGTGATGTTTAACTTTTAGAACTAGACATGCTATGTGACATGCACACTCTGCCTTTACATGATCCTCTGATATGACAAATGACTGCTGCTTCCAAATCTGGGTTAGAGCAAGACGGGACACAGAGAACTGCAATTGCATACACCATAATCCTAGCTCTTGGAGTATGTTGGTGTTTAGATGACTGCTGATACCCTCATATCTTGTCTGAATAAAGACATAAAGAATGAATGTTCATCTCCTAATAAGGTGTATTGCATCATTCATTCAACTAACAACTGGACAATGCACATTGGTGACAGAACTGGCAAACAGTATGGGAGTTACCAGGTGACCTGGGCTTCTGTATTGACGTACTGCAAGTACATCCAACCCCCATATATTTCCCCCCACCTCTAGGTGAGTATGTGACACTGTTAGGAAGGTTTTATCAAAGGCCAGTTTGGAAGGGGCACAGATGTAGCTGGGCTTTGCTTGTAATAGTACTAGTAGTGGGCCATAACTTTGCTGTCATTTCTATGGACTGTTAAACAGTGGTGCATTCAGGAGGGGTTACCTTGATTGTTACTTTCACATGCAAGTCATTTTAAAATGTAGTACACTGTTCTGGTTCTCCTACAGGTGGAACAGTGCCTGCTGGGAGTTGTAGTGCTGTCAGTGCCTGTACCACATGCTATGCACTGTGGCCCCAGGTGGGTTTCGTTGACATGTGGCATGCCAGAGAGGGGTATTTAGACATTCAAACACAGGGTTGGTGGGTGGTTTGGTCATTGAGGTGGGGAAAGGTGATCAGTGAGCATGCAAGTCAAAATGTTTTGGTGACATGAATGGTGTAGTGACTTATCAAACTCCACTCCCCCAGGTGTCGCTGCCAGGCCCCAGGATGTAGTATATCGAAGACCTTCACTTCCCATGATGTGAAAGTAGGTGGAGGAGGCGGGGGTCCACTGCCAGTCTTGTGGACTGCCAGATTTTGCCTGGCAGCCATGGAACGCACCTCCCCCTTGAGGTCTGAGGTAATTCTACTCTTCCTGATGTCATCCCTTGTGCATGGGTGACTGCCTACAGAATTTGCTCTGTCAACTATCCTTTGCTAAAACTCAATTTTCCTGGTTATTGTTGTTTGCGGGATCTGTTCTCCAAAAAAGTATGCCTCTACCCATCATCAGTGAAATGTTGATGCTTTTGTGGGGACATGGTAGTGATTGAATGGATGGTGAGGTAGTGAAAAATGGGAAAAAATTGTGATGAGGTGTGGGTGCTGTAATGTGAGTGGGTGACAGTTGTTGTGTAAAGTGTGAGATACTAAATTGTGTGTTGTGTGTGTTGTGCAGGTGTGGGATGAATGTTGAGTGAAATGTGGATGCCTATTGTTTGTTTTGCTATATCTTCACATGTTGCCTTGTCTCTGGCTGTGTGTGGTATTCTCGTTGCAAAGTATTGTGGGCTGTGTAGGGGTGTCTTATATAGTGCAGTGTGTAGGTATGTTGGGTGTGTGGATGTTTATCAAGTGTGGGGTATTCAAACTATGCAATGTGGTGTGGTAATCTGACTGACTGCCAAGGTTTGCGCCACCAGTGGTTTTCCTCCATGCTAGAACCGCTCTCATGATTTGTGGATCACAATATGTTTGGAGGCTTTTTGGCAGGCTTGCGGTGCTGGTTGTCGCAGTGCCTTTGGCTGTTTCGGAAAATTGGCTATTTTTTTTAAGACTGAGCTGTGTGACTCTTAATAAGGTGGTCGGATCACCACCAACATGGTGGTCTTTTGGTGGCCACCACTGAGGCAGTGTTGCCAAACAACAGCCAAACTCGTAATGACCCCCTAAGTGTCTACAAGGAAATTACAGGCTTCACTCCAATGCATTTCAGCTGCAGCCTTGGTCACGGATAAAGTTCTAGCACCAGACACATTCCCATATAGTAAAAAACAAACAAAGTACAAAAATATGTTAAATCATGCTCAAAAGAGACCTAAAAGAGAGGCCATCTTAAGATGTACTATGTCTGTGCATCTAATAAATGAATAACCAAAATCAAAGAAATATGTAGGATCAAGCAAACTCATTCCTGTGAATGTGATGCCCAAGTGAGACACAGGGATTTACAGGAATGTAATATTCACATTGCAGACAGCCCATTATAATTGAAGGTAACCTGTCATATGTTACTCTGCACTGCCATCTATCATGTTGTTAATGAAACATAATATAACTAGATACTTTCATAATGTTACAATAAATTGATAAATAGATGATGGATATATCACAGAGAGTATCTCAAAGAAAGACTTCCTTATACCGCTCCATTATAATGATACTGGGATGATCATATACATCCAATACGAACTCCCACAATTGTGCCCAAGTGGGTATATATATATATCTATGTGTGTATATATATATATATATATATATATATATATATATATATATATATATATATATATACATATATATATACCAACAAAAACGGCTTTCCTTCAAAGCCATAAAGGAGCACTCTCCAGGTTGCAGCTAAGTTCATTTCCGCATGACGCGTTTCAGCTAAATGCCTTTCTCAAATGCCAGCAAAATAAAAAGACACTCGTATTTGGCTGTTTAAATAGTTTCCCTTCATTGTTAGTTTCGATATTAGTCATCAGTGAGAAAGGACTTCAATTCATCCATAAATCACTCTGCTCAGAGCGCTGCCATTTTAACATGTGTTGTTTATAGTTTAAAAGTCCCAGTTGCAGTAGTGATTCTGGGCATATTCATACTGTCATTGTAATCGGCGCGCTTTCAGCATGAAAACTCAATGTTGTTGTGGAAATATGCGAATGTCATATATATATATATATATGTAGCTGCCACAGTGCTAAAGTTCCAGAAATTATATAGGATAGAAACAACAGTATACAATCTAATAACACTACTGTTGGAAATGGCATTTCTGCAGGGTCACCTCCAAACATTGTTTGCCCTCCTCCTTCTCTTTTTCTGACCTCATTTTTGCTGGCTTTAGGACTCTGTGAACTTTACCAGTGCCAATCAGTGCTAAAGTACATGTGCTCTTTCCTTAAAACATGGTGACATTGGCTCATACCCAACTGGCTTATTTAATTTACTTCTAAGCCCCTAGTCAAGTGCACTACATGTGCCCAGGGCCTGCAAATTAAATGCTACTAATAGGCTGAAACACTGGTTGTGCCACCCACATAAGTAGCCCCCTAACCATGTCTCAGGCCTGCCATTGCAGGGTCTGTGTGTACAGTTTCATGCCACTTCAACTTGGCATTTAAAAGTAATTGTCAAGCCTTAAACTCCCCTTTTTCTACATAGAAGTCACCCCTAAGGTAGGCCCTAGGTAGCCCATAGGGCAGGGTGCTATGCAGGTAAACGGCAGGACATGAACATGTGTGTTCTACATGCCCTGGTGGTGTAAAACTCCTAAATTCGTTTTCACAGTTCTGTGAGGCCTGCTCCTTTCATATGATAGCATTAGGGCTACCCTCATATACTGTTTGAGTGGTAGATTCTGATCTGAAAGGAGTAACCAGATCACATTTAGTATGGGCAGAATGGTAATACAAAATCCTGCTGACTGGTGAAGATCGATTTTATATTACTATTTTAGAGATGCTACTTTTAGAAAGTGAGCATTTCTCTGCACTCAAATCCTTCCGTGCCTTCCAATCGACGTCTGGCTAGGTTTAGTTTACAGCTCCCTTGTGCATTCACTCAGACAACCACAAAGACAGGATGCTCAGTCACACTTGCACACATCTGCATATTGAATGGGCTGGGAGGGTGGAGGGCCTGATACTTACATGTCAAAAGACAGTAGCCTGCCCTCACACAATGGACTGCCACACCCCATACTGGGACCCTGGCAGACAAGATAGAACTGAAAGGGGACCTTATGCACTTCTAAGCCACTCTTTGAAGTCTCCCCCACTTCAAAGGCACATTTGAGTATTTAAGCAGGGTCTCTGACCCTACCAACTCAGACAGTTCTGAGGTAGACACTTCTACTTCATCAGACACTTCCTGGAGAAAAAACCCTGAACCAGAACCTGCATCCTGCCAAGAAGGACTGCCTGGCTTCCCAAGGGACTCTACTAGACTGCTTTTCTGAGAAGGACTGCTGCCTTGCTCTTGCCCTGCTGCCTTGCTTCTCTCTGGCTATGCTGAGAAGTGCTCTCCATGGGCTTGGATAGAGCTTGCCTCCTGTTCCCTGATGTCCCAGGACCAAAAAGACTTCATTCCTGCAAAAGAACTCCTTGTGCATCAAAAATCGACACACAGACTGCAAGAAGCAACGCACAGCCTGTGACGCCACGCTTAACAGCGGCGTCTCTTTTTCAGCCACAGTCAGATCGCGACTCCGATTAGCAGAGCGCGTTCCTCCACATTTTTCCACACATTTAACAACGTGTTTCAGGACGCAGATTTCATACTCCCGGTCGCGTTGTTCTTACCTGTTTCCTTAACATTCTTCTTACTTATCGGTGATGGATTTCTCTTCTTGTCTTTTTTTCTTCATTTTCTTCAATTTTCTATGCACTCCATTTTTTCTTTCTCCTTGGCTCCTTGCTGTCTTCTTGCTGGTTTCCATGTTGTCTTCTTTCTGTTCCTTTTTCCCAGCATGCCTTTCTCTTTAATACTTCTGCCTTTTCCCATTCTGTTCCATGGGTCTTTCCCAATCCAAGATGGTGTTGCCTCCTCTTTCCTGTGTTGTCACTTCCTGTCTTCCAGTATATAAGTCTCTCAGTTCTGATCTGCCTTGCGTTGTCAACACTTCCTCTTGGTGGTGATCTTCGCACCGGTTTTTCGTGTTTTTTCCTGTTCCTGTTGCTGATTGAGATTTTTCCTTATTCCTGTTCCTGTTGCTGATTGAGATTTTTCCTTTTGTTCCTTTTTTCATTCCTTTTTTTTCCTCTATTTCAGGAGTTCCTGTTTTTGAGGTTTTTCCCATTTTTTATTTTTTTTTCCCTGTGAGACTCTTTCTGGAGGGTACGGTCTGCTTAGACGTTTTCCTGTCAAGCAGCATCACGGCTACTAGAAAGGGTCGCCTCTATCTTGGTCTATCCAGAAGCAGCAGAAGACCGGGTATCCTTTTAAATCCTGCAGTCAAGGGTAAGAAGCATTGTGCAGACTGTGACGGATTGCAAGACAATGGAAGAACCACAGGGAGACGTAGTGGAAAATGCACAAGCCATGCTGCAGACCGTCCAAAAAAAGCTCAAGAGTTACAGCAATTGCGGGCTGAAAATACTGCACTAAGACAAGTTCTGTCTCCCCAGTCAATGGATGTGCCACCCGTATCTGCTGCTACACCTCGATATTCGGGGGATCCTCAGAAGATAAGGAGTTTCTGGATACTCTAATGGTCTTCTTTGCCTTCCATCCGCTACAATTTTCTTCTCATGAGGCTAAGGTGGGTTATCGGATTAGTGCCTTGTCTGGTCCTGCACTAGCTTGGGCAACTCCCTTGGTGTCCACGGAAGATCCCATCCTGAATAATTATCCTGCCTTCTTGGAACTTTTGAAACAGATGTTTAAAAGGCCTGGGTTGGAAGCAGCGGCAGAGGAGGCCTTATGTGATATACAGCAGGGCAATCAGGACATTTTACAGTATATAACCCGTTTTAATAGTTGGCAGCCCGAAACCACTTGGGTGGAACGCACCTTTGTAAACGTGTTCCGCCGAGGACTGCATGAATAAATCAAGGATGAGTTAGTACATTCTAACCCGACCTGTTCCTTAAAGGAATTAATGGACCAATCCATGAACATTGAATATAGATTACGAGAGCGGATGATGGAAAGAAGAACTCGAGTACCATATCAGCCTGGTGTTAATCGTACCATCAGTCGGAGAAATGACAAAATCCATTCTGAAGCTTCTCCATCTTCTAAAGAAGAGCCCAGGCAGATTGATCTTGTCTCTGGTCAGTTATCTGAGTCTGAAAAGGAGGATAGAAGATGAAGGGGTCTTTTCCTTTACTGTGGCAAGGCTGGTCATCTGATTCGTAATTGCCCTGTTCGTCCTTCCAGACCTTTGGGAAAGGCCAACTCACGTCCCCTGTAAGGAGGAAGGAGACTGGAGGAGCTGAGGTACAGTCGATATGTTCCTCCAGAGAGAATATGTCCACCGTATTTATCCTTTCGGTCACATTACAATGTTCACAAGGTCAGGAAGAACAAATCTTTGCTCTTGTAGACTATGGAGCCAGTGGAATCTATTTGGACCAGACCTGGGCCAAGGATAAAGGTATTTCACGTCTTCCTAAGGAAACCCCAGAGCAAGTACACACTATCGATAGCTCCCCTTTAACCTCAGGCCCTGTAGTTGCTGCTACTCCCACACTCTGTTTGAATTTTGGAAGGCACCAGGAACATGTTGTTTTTAATCTTATATCTTCGCTGAATCAGATGATGATTTTAGGAATACATTGGTTAACCCGGCACAACCCCTATATCAATTGAGAAACGAGAACAATATCATTAACATCTCAGTTTTGCCAGCAAAATTGTTATTCTACCAACTCATATTGGTCTCCCAAAAGATTCTATCAGCCTCTACGAATTTTGATAACACTATAAATATGATTCAAGGAGTACCAGGTCGTTACCAGGAATACTTTGACATCCTTCAGAAACCTAGTAATCCCATCGTACCTCCTCATCGAATCTATGACTGTTCTATTCCTTTCGTCCCGAACGAGGTGGTTCCATTTGGTCGAATGTGTTCTTTGACAGATGAAGGTACTCAAAGAATACCTAGATGACAACTTAAAGAATGGGTTAATTGCTCCTTCATCATCTCCTGCTTGGGCTCGTCTTTTCTTCGTTCCCAAGAAGATGAAAGATCTGCATAACATGTGTCGACTTTCGCGGACTCAATAAATAAACAATCAAAGACCGTTATCCCATACCTTTAATTCGGGATATACTGGACGCCATACAAGGATCCAAAGTGTTCACTAAATTAGATCTAAGATGTGCCTATCATCTTTTGTGTATCAAGGAAGGAGATGAATGGAAAACAGCCTTCCGTACTCCATTCAAACACTATGAAGATCGTGTTATGCCTTTTGGATTAACCAATGCACCTTCTATTTTCCAACGATTCATGGATTCTGTTTTCTGACTTGTTAAATCACAATTTAGTAATTTATCTGGACGACATCTTGATATACTCCCGTAATCCTGAGCAACATACTGAACATGTACTACAAGTATTAGAAAGTCTCAAGAAGAATCAATTATATTGCAAACCAGAGAAATGTGAATTCCACAAGACTGAAGCTAAGTATTTGGGATTCAGTATTAATCAAACAGGAATATCCATGGACCCATACAAAGTGAGAGCCATCCTTGACTGGCCTTCTCCCTCTTCTATAAAGGAAACTCTGGACCTTATTTATACTTTTTGGTGCAAAACTGCACTAAGGCAGTTTTGCCCCAAAAACTTTTGCACCGGCTTGCACCATTTTTTAGCACCAGCTGGGCACCATATTTATGGAATGGTGCAAGCCGATGCAAAGGGTAGGCTAGCTTAAAAAACAATTACGTTTGGCAGTTTTGAGTCAAAATAAATTATTCTGACCAGATTAGCATCATTTTTTGACGCTAAGGGGCATATTTATACTCTGTTTGCACTGAATTAGCATCATTTTATTTTACTCTAATTCAGTGCAAAACTAACTCCATATTTATACTTTGGTGCTAGACACGTCTAGCGCCTAATTTATGGAGTTAAAGTCATTTTTTGAAAGTGGAAACCTACCTTGCCTTAATGAGATACAAGGTAGGCGTTCCCGTGCAAAGAAATGACTCTATGGCCTTAACACCATATTTATACTCCCATGTAAAAATGGTTCAAGGGAGGGAGGAGGGGTCAAAAAACGGGGCAAAGCTTGCAGTGCCCCATTTTTTAAGACCTGGGTCAGGGCAGGCATTAGGGGACCTGTGGCCCTATTTCCATGGTGGAACACCATGGAATAAGCCCAGAGTTGCCCTCCCTAGGCCCTAGGGGCACCCCCACCCACACTAGAGGGACTGCGAGGACAGGGGACCCCATCCCAGGTAAGTACTGGTAAGTGCATTTTATTTTTGAAAGTGCCATAGGGGGCCCTGAAATGGGCCCCCATACATGGCACAGGGTGCAATGGCCATGCCCAGGGGACCCCTGTCCTCTGTGCTGGCCATTGGGGTGGTGGGCATGACTCCTGCCTTTTCTAAGGCAGGTGTCATGTGGCATGGTAGGTTTAGCACCATAAAATGACGCTAATCTGGTTAGAGTAATTTTTTTTTTACTCTAACCTGCCTAAAGCCATTTTTTGGTGCTAAACCCTCTTCTTCTATACTGCCACCCCCACCCGACTAAAGTCATTTTTTAAAACTCAAGCCTACCCTTTGGTGCACAGAAATGGGTCAAGCCGGTGCTAAACTTTTTGCTGCAAAACTGAGTTAGTGCAGGTTTGCAGCAAAAAGTATAAATAATGGCCAATATTTTGTAAGTTTGCGCCACTTTTGCGTCATAAAATGACGTTAATGCGGTGCAAATTTTTTTTTAAATCAGGGCCTTGGTGCTAGATGGGTCTAGCACCAAAGTATAAATATGGAGTTCGATTTGCACCGAGTTAGAGTAAAAAAAATGACGCTAATTCGGTGCAAACAGAGTATAAATATGCTGCAGAGTATAAATATGCCCCTAAATATGGCGTTAAGGCCATAGAGTCATTTTTTGCACGGGAACGCCTACCTTGCATCTCATTAAGGCAAAGTAGGTCTCCACTTTCAAAAAATGACTTTAACTCCATAAATTTGGTGCTAGAGGGGTCTAGCACCAAAGTATAAATATGGAGTTAGTTTTGCACCGAATTAGAGTAAAAAAAAATGACACTAATTCGGTGCAAACAGAGTATAAATATTCCCCTCAATGTTTTCTTGGACTTTCGAAATTCTACAGACAATTCATTCAGGATTTTGCCCACCAACAAAGTTTCATCACCCAGACAGTTAAAAAAGAAAATGTGAAGAAGGAGTTTGACTGGACCTAAGGTGCTGAGCGGGCCTTTCAGGAGCTAAAGAAGTCCTTCACCCAAGCACCCATTTTGCAACATCCTGATACTACAAAAAAATGTACAGTAGAGACTGATGCGTCTGAAAGAGCCATAGGAGCGGTTCTACTTCAAGATGATGATGGATTAGAACACCCTATCTTTTATCTCTCTCCCATTTTGTCAGAAGCAGAACGCAATTACTCAGTACTGGAACGGGAATTACTTGCTCTCAAAGTAGCATGTAAAGAATGGAGACAGTTCTTGATGGGCACTAGAGAGCTTTTTGAAGCCAGGACTGACCATATCAATTCACAATGTCTTCAAAGCTTCCAGTGCCATAATAGTCGGCAAGCAAGATGGGCTTTCTTTTTTAGCCAATATGATTTTGTGATAACTTGTATACCTGGAGCCCAGAATCTCTTGGCAGATGCATTATCCCGTTGATACCTTTACATCGCCAATACCTCCTCTCCACACATCATTGAGACCAGTAGAATCATAGGGGTTACTCAATCTTTTATGGATCACGTCAAATCGAAGTACCAGTTCCTTCCACTTGAAGACTGGAATAAAGTGACAACTCTTTTACGAAAAGAAAAAGACTATTTCTATCATCAAAAAAAACATTTCTTACCTACTAAAAAGGTACAGACTGAGGCATTGCAAATGTGTCATGATTCTCCGGTGGCTGGGCATTGAAGAATCAAAAAGACCCAGGAACTGCTCCAACAATCTTTTTAGTGGTCTTCCCTTAAGAACGATACGGAAACCTATGTCTCAGCATGCCCTGTATGCACCCAGACCAAGATACCCAGAACAAGACGAACATGTTTATTGATGCATTTACCCGTTCCCTCAGTTCCTTGGGTTACCCTTTCCACAGATTTCATTTGTTCCCTACCATCTTCTCCTGGTAACCATGTCATCATGGTAACTGTCAATTCCTTCACCAAGATGGCACATTTTACAGCCCTAAAGAAATTCCCAACAGCCCCTGAAATGACTTGCATATTCATGCGACACATCTTTCGTCTCCATGGTCTTCCGCAAGAAGTAATTTCTGATAGAGGGCCACAATATGTGTCACGATTTTGGAGAGCTTTTTGTGCCTTATTAAACATTGATGTGTCTTTGTCCTCTGGTTTTCATCCACAAACCAATGGTCAGTCTGAACGTGTGAATCAGGAACTCCAACAATACCTGAGATGTTACTGTAATACCTCTCAAAGTAATTGGTCAGGTTTCTTGCCCTTGCTGAATTCTCCTATAACAATACAGTTCATAGTGCAACTGGAGCAACACCTTTTTATTGCACCTATGGATTCCATCCTAGGGCCATGTCTGCTCTTCCAAGTAAGACTTTGCTCGTTCCTACAGTCACTTCTTTTGCACGACGAATCTGCCATATCCAAGGCCTAATCCATACACTCTTTCAACCTCTAAACAAGCAATGAAATGAAAGGTGGATCACCAACGTCAGAAGGCACCCTCTTATGAAGTAGGACACAAGATGTGGCTTTCCTCCAGATTTCTGCCCTCTCGGTTTTCCCTAAACAAATTAAAACTTTGTTTTTATGAACCATTTCGGATCCTGCAAGTATTGAATCCTGTTGCTGTCCGACTAAAGATGCCTCATACCTGGAGAGTTCGACCTGTTTTTCATGTGTCCCAGTTGAAACCTTTCATTCCTGATACGTACGACTGACATTTTCAACGCCCTCCTCCCCTTTCTGTGGATGGCCATCTTGAATATGAGGAGCAGGACAGCTGTGATTCTCGATTTTTTGGGAACAAACTACAGTTTTTAATTCACTGGAAGGGTTACCCTCTCATTGACTGTCCATGGGAGGATGCCTCATCTTTCCATGCTCCCCGTTTGGTTCGCCTTTTTTATTCCCATTGTCCTGACGAGCCTGGGGCCTCTGGGGAGGGGACCTACTTTTTTTAGCCGTGTCGGATCGCGACTCCGATTAGCAGAGCGCCGTCCTCTGCATTTTTCCACACATTTAACAATGCGATTCAGGACACACATTTCGTGCTCCCGGTTGCATCGTTGTTACCTATTTCCTTAACATTCTTCTTACTTATCGGTGGTGGATTTCTCTTCTTGTCTTTTTTCCTTCTTTTTCTTCTGTTTTTTATGCACTTCATTTTTTCTTTCTCCCCGGTTCAATGCTGTCTTCTTGCAGGTTTCCATGTTGTCTTCTTTCTGTTCATTTTTCCCAGCATGACTATTTCTTTTATACTTCTGCCTTTTTCCCATTCTGTTCCATGGGTCTTTCCTAATCCAAGATGGTGTTTCCTTCTCTTTCCTGTGTTGTCACTTTCTGTCTTCCAGTATATAAGTCACCCAGTCCTGATCTGCCTTGCGTTGCAAACACTTTCTCTTGGTGGTGATCCTCATACCTGTTTGTCATGTTTTTTCCTGTTCCTGTTGCTGGTTGAGATTTTTACTTTTTCCTGTTCCTGTTGCTGATTGAGATTTTTCCTTTTGTTCCTTTTTTCATTCCTGTTTTTTCCTCTATTTCAGGAGTTCCTGTTTTTGAGGTTTTCCCCACTTTTTGTTTTTTTTTCCCTCTGGGACACCTTCTGGAGAGTATGGTCTGCTTAGGCGTTCTCCTGTCAAGCAGCATCGTGGCTACTAGAAAGGGTTGCACCTATCTTGGTCTATCCAGAACCAGCAGAAGACCGGGTATCCTTTCAAATCCGGCAGTCAAAGGTGAGAAGCATCGTGCAGACTGTGACACAGCCTGCACTGCTGTGAGAAAATCACCGCAGGCCAAACCAGAATGACGCAGCCCAACTTCGTAAGGAGAAGATCGACGCAGCACCAGCGTTGCGAACAGACATTTGACGCACGGCCCACTGGATCAATGCAAAGCCGAACCCGTAACACTGCATCCCGACTTCCTGAGAGGAATCGAAGCAGTGCCTGGCGTGCGGCAGAAATTTCCACGCATCGCCCACTTGATCGACACAGTCCTTGTGACTTCGTCCTGCACGCCCAGGATTTTGACGCATCATCCCCGGAGCATTTGAAAACCCCGCAAACCAAAGAAGATCCCAGTCTCTGCGCGGGAAATTGATACAGAGCCTGCCCTGCGTGAAAACTCAACGACGCATCGTATGTGTGCACCTGAAAAATCGACGCACACCTCCCTATTTTCCACGCATCTCCTCCTCTGCGGTCCCTTGCGGAGAATTTGAACGCAAACCAGGTACTTTGTGCTTGCAAGAAGCACTTGTTGCTTTTTAAAAGACTAAAGACACTTCATATAACTTTTTTAGTGATATTTAAACATATACTTAATGAATCTTGATTGTTTTGACCTGTATCTTACCAGATAAATATTATATATTTTTCTAAATACTGTGTGGTGTATTTTTGTGGTGTTCTACTGTGTTATTGCATGATTTATTGCACAAATACTTTACACATTGCCTTCTAAGTTAAGCCTGACTGCTCAGTGCCAAGCTACCAGAGGGTGGGCACAGGATAATTTGGATTGTGTGTGACTTACCCTGACTACGGTGAGGGTCCTTGCTTGGACTTGGGGCAACCTGACTGTCAACCAAAGACTCAATTTCTAACAACTATGTAATGATAATGACTCTTTGTCACAAGCAAAATATATGCAGAAATAGTCTCACATAGCCGTTACGTAGTCCCACAATTATGCCCAAGTGGGCATATCGCTGGCTGACGAAACTGCTAGCAGCAGGAAAAATGCACGGTTATCAGGCATCCCTGGTATGCTATTCTGATACTCAGTGTTCCCACCTGTGTGTAAATAAAACAAAAAAAGAAGGAAGGACATGTCAGCAAAAGTATTACAAACTGCACTGTAAAAACAATGATTATATATCTAATGATGCTCTCAAAACATTCTAATTACCAATTTTATCTGATATGTATAGCCATTTCCTCGCTAGAGTTCAGGCCTACAGGGGGGAGTCCTTCAGAATCTACAATATACCTTGATTTCAACATCCTCAGTTCTTTGTTCCCTCCTCGTATGTCAGGTTCCACATTGTCAATCACCACAAAACATAGCAAGTTTCCATTACCAAAATGGAAATCATGAAAATGCATGGCACCCAGATATTGGGGATCATTATGGTGAATTGCCCTTCGGTGCTTTAACATCCTCTTCCTTGCTCAGTGAATTATGCTTCCCACATAGAGCTTCTCACATAGGAATATAAGGCTATAGACACAAAATTTTGTATTACATTTGTAATTACCCCTAATGAGTGTTCTCTCTTCCCAATCCCAATTTTTAACTTTTTGCAATTCCTACTGTTAGTACAGGCTTTACACTGCATACAGCACAAAAAAAGTGGGACAATTGATTTTTTTTAGACAATTTGGTAGGTTAAGATTCCATGTTGTGACACAGATCATCTCAAAGTGATTTACTCTTTCTGAATGTGATTTGTGGTTGGTTCTGTATATATTAGGTTAGCAACAGGTCAGTTTTCAAAATATGCCAGCTTTTATTTAAAATGTTCCTAATGTTATAAGCCTGATTGGAAGACGCTGTGACAAATCTGACTGGGTCCTGAGCCTCAACTTCAGGGGTCTTGCTTGGATGGAGCAATCAGTTATGTGAGATATTGTTCACCTTCTCTTTTGCATGGGTTGTAGTTTTGATGCTGCACCCTCTCTCTTTGAACCTTTCACACATGGTCTTGCTCTCATGTTCAAAATCTTCTAGTGTACTGCAAATCCGTTTGGCCTATAGCAGCCCCCCATATGGGGTACTATGTATAAGGCTTGAAGAATGTGCACTCTGGACATGTCTTACTGCCTTCAAATCTAGGTCATGTCTGATTCTAGTATATAGGCTTGTAACATCTGGTGTCAGTAATATGAAGTCCTTCTCCCGATGCACTTCTTCAATAATCCTCAGAAAATGCATAGTGCCCTAAATGTGCGATGGCAAGGTACTTACAAAGGACAGAAGATAATGGTCAATGTATTTTGAGGTGTTCTCTAACACTGATCCTATTGCAGACACAATAGGTCTACTCAATGAAATTAGCTTAACCTTGTGTAGTTTGGGAAGTAAATATAACAAAGGGATTTTCAGATGATTACCCTTCAGAAAAATATATTCATCGGTCTCCTTCCATTCAAACAACATCTCATAATATCCCACATCAGCTTCTTTGACTTCACTACGATTACATTCCAAATAACAGCCAGGACCCCAGAGCTCTCTCATGCCTTCAGATAGATTCTGGGTTTTGTCAAGGACAACAACGTTATAGGTAACTATTACTTGTGCCCTAAAGTAACTATAACTTGCGCCCCCGCCTTACACAGTTTTTCTGTCAAAAAGTTTACTGCGAATATTAAATTGAAATTATCAGTGATATCATCAAAAGTGTCATGAGTGCTGTAAATTGTGGGGTAATTAGCAGTTCATGGTGAGGGCATGAGTTATAGTTCCCTTAGGGCACAAGTATAAGTTACTTGAGAGAACTCTAACTATATCAGGTGAATTCACACCTTTAAAATGTGAGCCTAACTTTAATGTCCCTGTACATTTCTGTTTTTTTAATTCTATTTCCTAACCATAACATCTCTGTAACCTTTGTTTTTTTTCAGTGACTTTCTATGTTGTTTTTAATGTATAGTAATTTTCATTAGGATATGTTAATTCTTCGGCCGTGTGAGGCTGTGGTTGGCTACAAGGCCTATAACCACCTAACCCCACGCTGTGCATGGCCTTTGGCCGTGCGCAGCAGTGATTGGCTGCAGGGCCCCTGGCCTGTGGCCTGTCCCTGCGGCTAACTCCTATAACAACCTAACTTCACATGGCCCCCTCGCCTCAGGCTGATATCGGCCCCAGGGACCCGTCACCTGGGGCCCAGTGCAAATAGAGAGTTTATTTGGGGGGAGAGGGGCTGCATGGCCCCCAGGCTGATCTCAGCCCCAAGGATCTCATGCCGCGGGCCTGGCCTAAACATTAAATTTTTTGGTGGGGGCTTGCGGCCCCCTCTCCAGGCCAATCTCACTCCGGGGACACCATCTTCCAGACGCCAGCATACATTTTTAATGTTTTATGGCGGGGCATTTGCTGCTCCCCCTCCCTAGGATGATCTCATCCCCAGGAGGCCCCTCCTCAGGGGCCCAGCCTAATATTTTTTATTTTTTATTTTGAAGATGAGGTTTGCGTGGTCCCCTCCCTAGGGCCGATCCCACCCCCAGAGATACAATCCCCCAGGGCCTGGCCATGTTACCCGGGTGCCCCCTGGGCACCCAGTCTCAATACTGGGGATCGTAGGGTGAGCCTCAAGGCCCCCATGGTCCCTGCTGGGTCCCTGCCTCCTGCAGCAGTCAGCATGGGTGTCAGCTGCTAAAACAGCTTCCTCTCTGTGAGAGCAGTTTCCTATGTGTGCTTGCCTGCATCTCTGAGGGCAGGCATACAGAGGAAACCTCTGATCCAATCAAGGGAGAGCTGTTTGACAGCTCTCCCTTCATCAGAGTAGAGTGTTTTCTGTGGCTTGGCAGCAGCTATAAAGCTGCAGCAAAGCCACAGCAAACAGCCATGTCCTGGGGGTGGGCACCCTGGCACATAGCAGGAGCCGACCCTGGGTGTGGCAGTCCCCAGGGCCATCAGTGGCTCCTCAAGCGTGCCCCGTGGCTCCCCTCCCATGAATCTAGCCCCAGGGAAGTGGTGGTCCCTGGGGCTATACAATGTACTAAATGCATTGTTTTCCTTTAGTGAACCCGGTAGGTGGTGGTCCCCAAGGCAGCAGAGGAGGCCCCCACATGATATTAGTTCTAGGCCCTGGGGAGATGGTGGTGCCTGGGGCTGCTGGGGGGGGCGGGCAACCCCCCACACCGCAATAAACAATGTGACAATACTTGGCCCCCCTAGGGGCTTCTGAATAGTGATTCTGAAGCATTTGTTTTTTAAGTGCTTTTTAGCTCGGGGGTCCCTCTGGGATACCACCACCAGAGGTAGGAGGTCGGAGTTTCACTACCCTGGACCTTTTCTTTATTTTGAACCTTTTTTCTGGGACTTGGCTGAAGCCAAGTCTTCAAGGAAGTGTTGGCAACCAATCAGATCTCAGCATGAGATCGGTAGGGTCGCAAATCCTTCACTTACCTACATATATCAATTTTGATTTTCTTTAATTTCTCTAAAGCTACTGAATGGATTTTCTACAAATAACAAAAAGGCCTCTTTCTGGACCAAGAGCTACCTTTCTGACAAATTTAGTATAATTCCGTCCTGTGGTTGCGGTGCTTTCGTCGTACAAAAACCCTATGGAAAAATGATTGGGTGACTGATTGGGTGTATGAATGACAATATACAGAAGTGACAGGCTGTATCTGTGACTGCATGGGAGAATAAGTGGATGTGTGAGTAGCTCTTTCAGTAAGCAAGTTGATGTGTGTTAGTGTCTGCATAGGTGAGTGACTGGGTGTGTCAGTGATTGTACAGGTAAGTTACTTTATGTGTAAGTGTCAATGTCGGGGAGTGATTGTCTGTGTCTGTGATTAGATAGCTAGGTGTGTGGATGTGTGACTGCTTGTATGGGTGAGTGAGTGGGTATATTAGTGGCTGTGTGGGTATATATTTGTTTTTGTGAGTGGTTCTGCACGTGTATTTGTTGGTGTCTAAGCGGCTATATAGGTGTGTGAGTGGGTGTATGAGTAGCTCTGTAAGTGTATGAATAGCTGACAAAGTACTGTATGGGTGAGTGAGTTGTTGTGGTAGTGGCTGTGTGAGTGAGTATGTGTGTGTCTGTAGTCTTATCGGGTAATGAATGACTATCTGGGTGTCTGATCTTTTTTGTGGAGGATGTCATTAGTGATGTCATTTGAGATGTCATCATTGATGTCATCATTGATGTCAATGACCATGTCATTAGTGCTGTAGTATGTGAGGTCATAAGCACTGCATTATGGGGGTGCAAGTTATAATTAGTTGAGGTAACTATAACTGGTGATTTTCACTGGATTTGTACATGTGAAATGTGAGCCTAACTATAACTTCACTGTAACCTTATTTTCAGAGAATTTCTATGTTTTTTTTTTTAACTTAAATTTATTGTCATTACTATACATGAATCCAACTACTGCCTGTGGCCAGGTCCTGGGGCCAAACCCCTATACCCCCCAACCCCCTGCTATGCATTCTCTCTGGCCATGTGCAGCAGGGGCTGGCCAGAGGGCTTGACCTGCCGCCAGACCCTGCAGCCATCCCCCCTAACCACCTAACCCTGGCAGAAGTTGGACACGGCCTGTCTTCATAGGTGTGAGAATAAGTGTAAGAGGGTGTATCTGGGTGTGAGAGTGGCTGTGAGAGTGTCTGCCTGGGATTAAGAGTGGGTGCATCAGTGTCTTAGTGAGTTTTTTAGTGGGCATGTCAGTGTCTGAGTGGGTCTGTGAGTGGGAGTGGGAGCATCTGAGTTGGTCTGTGAGTGGGTGCAAGAGTGTGAGAAAGTACCTCTTTTGACATGGTTAGCCTGCCACTTTTTGCCTGGAAAATGATGTGGTTTCGAAATGTAAGTACCCTGTTTCACTGCTGAACAGGTTCCCAGGGCCAGATCTGTTTCCCCAAAACTGTACTATGTTTGGCACATCTTCCACCCTTGTAAGGCTCTAGTAAATGATACCCTTGGTACCTAGGACATGGGTACTGAAGAGGGCTCCCCAGAGCTGCTGCTCTTATTGCCTCACTCTGAGAAGCCCCACAAAAACCTCATGCAGACTGCCATTGCAAGTGCATGACAAGGTATACACAAAGTTGTAAACTCCTCGTCATGACACTAACCAAGAGTTCCATGTCCAATAACATTGTATGCAGTCTAGGTAGGTCACCCCTTTGGCAGGCCTGGCAGTCCTAAGGCAGGCTGCACTATAATGAATGTGAGGGAATATGTGTGCATGAGCAAATATGCCCCTACTGTGTCTATGTCAATTCTTAGACATAGTAGGTGTGCAGGGATGCCATAGCAAATGCATGTTCTGGACACTGGTCACTACAAGTTCCCCAGCTGCATTATGGTCTCTCTGAACCTTGAGTTGTTTGGTATCAAACAACTCAGAATAATAGATCCACACTGATGCTAGAGTGGGATTCATTATAAAATGTACCCAGAGGGTAACTTAGCGGTCCCTCTCCAAAACGTAACAGCCCTGGCATGGTTGCTGACTGGCCCTAAACAGTCTGCAAGCACCAGACATGATTCTTGATGCCGGGGTGAGAGCCTTTGCTCTCAAGAGCCAGAACACAAAGCCTTTCCGGGACAGAGGTGTCACACCTCTACTTCCAGACAGGTACCCTGCACCAGCTGTCAGCTTTGAAACCTGACCCCTGCCTCTCCTGCAAGGAGCAGAAGGCAGCCCATTGGTTTTACTCCCACCATGGGTATGAAAACTGGCAGGGAACTTAGCAAGAATAGAAGGAGTTGCCACCCTCAGCGTGCACCACCCCTCAGGTGTTTCGGGGGAGGTGACCACTCAATTTAATTTTCCTTCATCTTGGATGGTAGGAAAACTAGCCTATCAGAGTCAGGGATGTGTCCCCTTCCCAGAGGAAGGGTTCACTTTGTGAGTTTAGCCACCCTAAGGTAGGTGGCTCATTGGCCGCTACCAGGTACTCCCCCAATACCTCATAAATACAGTATTTAGAGGGCATCCCTAGACCAAAAATTTAGATTTGATGGACACAAGACGATCAGGAACAAAGACGACCGAATGCACAAGAACCAACGTCCTGCTTCACAAATAAAAAGGCTCCAAAATCTGTCTGCTGCTTCAAAGACTCAACCATGGCTGCTGAGGTGTTGCCTGGAAACATGAAAGACTTTACAACACCCTAGAACACCACTAGCCTTCTGAACATTGCCAAGAACCTCCCGCTAAGTGAAGGTATTACTCTCCTGCACCCTGCAGGCAAGGAACCCTTAGAGTTTGGTTTAGTAACCTGCTGCTGACCAATGACACAGACGCAGCAGCGAAGCTAAAACCTGAACAACAGCCATGGGGGACAAGACCTACCACTGTGCCAAGTTTGGTGGCACCAGCGCTTTCGATGTTTGTAGTGTATCACTACCTGATGTACGGGTCCCACTATGTTGGACACCCAGAAGAATAGTCCATTTCAGACTCCCAAAATTACAGGAGCAAGCACCAGTTGAAAGACTTCAGAACATCTGAAATCCACCCCCGGAATGGCCCAATTGACCTGCAATCCATCCTCAAAGACGCCTGCCCCTGACCACGAGGACTCCAAGATGTACAAAGCCTGGCTGACCTATCTGTGCTGCATCTGGCCTTCCTGGCCCCCACACTGGCAAACCAGCTATGCCCTCTTGGTCCCCAAGCCCATGCAACATCCCCCCCCAAGGGGACTCAGCAGACTTATCTCTAAATCCCTCTGTGAAGTGGGTTTCTAAGCGGTCCCCTTCTTCTTGGTGTGCCAGCTCCAAGACCGTCTGCACTACTCCGCTCAAAGCAGGAACCGTCCAAACTTCTCCGACTGGACCATTGGACCTCTCGATGACCTCGACCTAAAAACAGAAGGTGACACTTGTGAAAACATTGCCTACTTTTGACATGCAATAAAAAAAAAATCCCATTGATTCCTATGGTCTGTTTTGGTTGTTTGCGCTCTCTGCACAGTGCATGTCATTTCCGTACAATATACAGAGAGCCAAACTCCTACAATGAGGGTCTGAGTTGGGCTGTGAGTGGGTGCACGAGGGTCTGAGTGATTCTCTAAGATGGTGCATAAGGGTCTGAGTGGGTGTGTGAGCGGGAGAAAGAGATTGAACGAGAGAAAGTGAGAGAGAGAAAGAGAGTGAGGGGGAAAAAGAGGGAGTGTTTTTAGGCTTTGATGAATGATATAGTTAGAATGGGAAATTTTGGGAGAAATTGCAAAAAAAATTATTTGTGAGATCATCTTTCAGGATGAACATTAAACTGTTGAAGTTTAACAGAAATTAAAGAAAGAAAATGACCACAGGCACACCTGGAGTAGGATCCTCAACTTTCAGTGGGAGGGTCTATGACCTTAACCTTTAGGGCGTAAGTGACTCCTCATTGTGATGCTTTCAGACATTCCTATGACAGTCAACCCACGCATGTGATTGGAAATAAACATAAATGTTCCATCCCTAGGAAGGTTTAACAGTCAAAACACAAGTAAGTAAACAAACACACTGCCACGCCATACTTGGATTTGAACCTTCAGCCTAATGAGTGACAGCACAAAACCGTGACCAGTAGCCCAAAAGTCACTCTGTTCCACTCTGCATCCAAATGTAACTATAACATTTGTACCACACAACTTATAGTTTCCGCGGCCAGCTTTACTACGGTGTAGTCACACTGGGTGCTGAATTAGGGAGGGAGAGTGCTGACCTTAGGGGGGGCTCTTGTTTACTGATAACAGTTTTAAAGCACCTGTTCTGGAGTTCGTTGGGCATCCACCTTTCAGGCAGCAATACAAATGTCAAGATAACTCATGTGATTAGTGCTGCTGCTAGAGAGAGTGCAAGATCAAAGTTTTGTCTGGTGGCAGTTTTGACTCACCATAAAGTAGCGCAGAGTGTTAATATGCCGGCTGCAAAGAACATTTATCATGTAGATCACAGATTTGTATATTATGTGGATAGCTGAATGGACATACTGTGTTTTGTCACTGCAGTATATAGATACAACCCTAAAACAGATAAGTGACTATTACAAAGCCTAATCAAAGAAACTGCATACAAAATGTACAAAAGAGGTTATAAAGGTGTGTTATTTCCCCAATCTTTCATTATCTATTCCTAATATTGATAGGAAGAGTTTATTTGGATAGATACAGATTCTTATTAGTAAAGTCAGCCTTTACTAGTGTTTGAAACAAATTAAATGTGTGCGAGAGTTGGGCTATGGAGAGATGAGGGGCATTTTTGACCGGTGGTATTGAGGGATTCTGAGGAGGTCACAGGGCACAAAAATGATTGTCACACTGCATGCCACCAGCACTAAAGCTGGTCCTGCTAGTCTTATGCTTTGAAGTCACAGCATGGAGAGACCATTCCAATGACAATCTCTCTCTCTCTCTCTCTCTCTCTCTCTCTCTCTCATCCATCCTACTAAGGGATAGAAGAGAGAAACAGAGAGTGACAGGACTGCGGGGGAAGCCTGAAGGCCCCTATGGTTCTAGCCATCTCCCTGTGACCTGCAGGATCCACAATTAATTTCACAAGCAGGGAGCCACTATAAATAGAAGCTCTCTGCTTTACGGGAGCAACGTTTCATCTGTTTCCTTGTACACTTGTTTGTGTGCAGGGCAACAGATAAAAACTCTGCTTTCTGCCAGCGGGAACTGTTTGACAGCTCCCTCTGTCAGAAGGTGGACTTTGCTTGCTTTTTCTCAGAGGGAGCTGTCATCTCTAACTAAGCAAAAGCAAACAGCTAAGCCATGGGGGTGGGCACCCCAGGATATAGAGGGAGCCAGACGCTGGGGGGTGGCAGTCCCCAGAACCATCATTGGCTCAATGAGGGGGACCGTTCTGCCCAACTCCAATGACTGTTGCGGCAAGGAGGTGGTGGTCCCTGGGGCTCAGGGGTCCAAAATAAACCCCCTTCACTCTTTTATTGTAGCCCAGGGGAGTTGACTGTCTCTGGGATCGCCGGGCGCCCCCCCTGCCTACATTACACCAGGGAGGTGGTGGTCCCCGTGGCTGTGGAGGGGGGCAAGTGGCACTTCGCATTGGATTTAAGCTTGTGCCCCAGGGAGGTGGCATTGCCCAGGACTGCAGGGGGGGTTGCATGGCCACTGACGCAAAACTAAGGCCCATATTTATACTTTTTGACGCAAAACTGCGCCGGCTCAGTTTTGCGTCAAAAATATTACCGCCAGCTAACGCCATTTTGGTGCGCCGTTCGGGCATCATATTTATACTTTGACGCACGGCGGCGCAAACAACAGGTGGGAGTCATTATTTTTGACGCAGACCGCAGCGTCAAGTCGTAAATGAAAACGACGTTAACACGGCGGAAATGACTGTGGGTCGATTTACGACACCGCAAACCGGATATGCGCTGTTTTTTCTTACGCAATAGCGTCAAAAAAACCAACGAACACAGCCATTTCACCAGAGGAGAGCCAAAATGGATCCCAGATGCCACTACAGTCCCCAGGAAGATGACAGCAGACCAGGAACTAGCCAGGAGGACCCACACAAGAACCAGGACACTTTTAAGAAGAAAAGAAAGTGTTGCTTTAGTGCAGAGGAGCAGGAAATTCTGGTTAAAGAGGTGACGGAACACCAGCACCAACTGTTTGTCACATCAAAGTTGCCAATCAGTAGGAGAGAGGCCATATGGCAACAAATTGTCGACAAGATTAACAGTGTGGCTGAAGTACGCAGAACAGTCATCGAGTGCAAGAAACGCTGGCATGACTGCAAGCGCAGGACCAAGGAAAAGATGGCCAGGAAAAGGAAGGCCGCACTGCAGACTGGAGGTGGGAGTCCAGCACACCAGGAGGCCCTGGCCACATGGAGGAGATGATCGCAGCCGTCATCCCTGGGAAGATCCTCACAGGGATTCAAGGACAGGACAGCGCAGACTACCAGGAGACAACGCACATGCAGCATAAATCGCATGGGGAATTAAAATGCAATAATGTAATCTACAACCGGAGGGGATACCGACCACTAAATGCATGGAAGTCATCTAATACATGGAGTGGCATGGGTAAAGGGGCATGGCAGGGGGGCATGGCCCGTTCTGAAAAGACCTGGGGCACACCATTACACAACACCAACAACAATCCCATGGGGGCATGCTGTCATGTCAACGATGGAGCAAAGGGAAAGCCACGACAGGAGGGAAGGCCACTACGTCAAACTGACATCCTGGCACACGTCAGCCAACATAGCCCCTACATTAACTAGGGCCCTATTAGCAATCCTCTAGCCATACCGACAACTGCAATGTAACTGCGACAACAGTTGCCACTACCACCTCCGCTCTGTGTGCAGCTCAAGTAGCCAATGGCAGTAACCTCCCCATGGATCATACACACCTAAATAAGGGGGTGAGGATGACAACTGCAATAATCCCCAGAAACAAGACAAAGGCCCCAGTACTCTCAAATGTCAATGCCCATAGTATTCGCAAACATCAGCCAATGTAAACAACAATAGGAGCTACACAGCACTAAGGACACACCCATGCTGCATATGTCAGGGTCCACCCTGTGCCTGGGTAACAAGGCAACATCCCAAATGTCATACTGCTCAGACAACAGCATTGAGGAGGGGACACATGTAACTGGTCACTGAAATACACCTGCACAGTCAGAGGATGAAATAGGACACTGATACAACTATCAGGGCAATCCAATGTAACACACATTCCCCAACATCAGCAGGACACATTGACAATGTCAACATCCATATCGGATCATAACATTTCCATGCATAGGATATGCCACATGTCAATTACATTTAAGTGGATGTGAAAGATCAGAGATTGGGGCAGGTCCAGATTGTTAAGTGTGCTGACAGGGCCATCAGTACACCCACAGCCAGTGAAAGGTCTCACCATGAGAATGGATGTACACGGAGGGTCGAGTAGGAAAAGAAGGTGGCAATTCTCTATTTGGCATAAATCAACACCTAGAGGCGATGAGGCTGACAAGTCTGCTAACTCAATAACATACATATGACACACAGGTGGGCCATAGGCCTGGAAGAATGCCCATCTGAAGGACTGGAGAAATTAACACAAAACAAGATAACAAAGTGAATTCATCAAAAGGCAGGCACGTCACATCAAAATTGCCACAACACAGACACACTAATTGTACCCTGTTTCATTGCAGAGGAAGATGGATCTCCTTCCGATATGTCTGTCCCAGATTTCCCTGATGACATTCCCCAGGAGAGTATCCAAAAGGTCCTTGAAACCCTCCAGACCCCACCTTCAGTCACAAGGAGGAGCACAGAACAAGCAGCCATCGCAGAGGATCCACCCAACACCCCAATTGTAAGACCCGCCAGCTCCAATACAGCTGAGGACTCAGACGACACTGGCATCAGCTTTGAGAGAACTGTAGTTGGAGTACAGCGGCAGCTGGCCAAGGAGGTGCGGGTGGGGATGCAAAATATGGCAGCCAGCCTTGAGGAGATGCGTTCGTGCATGATGTCATCTGCAGATCAGGCAGCAGCTATGCAAGCCCTAACATCTAACTTGCAGGAACTGCGGAAAACCAAGCAGGAAATCAGCAGAGCTGTAATACAGTTGACCCAACACCTACAACAGCAATCCTGTCAACGCGTGCACAAATGCAACATTGAACCCCTCAGGGTCGACCTGGCTGCCTACCATTGTGATGTGGCTGCTATTTTCAAGAACCAGCAGATACTCCTTGCTGCAGTACTGCCCTTAAGACCTTCACAGGGAGCAGCGACCGGGATGTCTGACTCCACATCTTCTAACACTGAGGTGTGTGTTGCCCCTTCACAACCAACAACACCAAGGACAGAGGAGGCAGCACACACATCAGAAGAAGAAGACATGGAACAGATCACATTCACAAGGAAAATGACCCGGAAGCACTAGTCCCTGCCACATGGCCAACATTTACCAAGGTCCTGCGCTTTGTAACTTGCCAGTCTTGCAACAACTGTACTCAAGCACTGTTCTGCAAACCACTGTGGGGGTGATTCTAAGCTTCCCGCCGCCCGCCAAGCGGGAACCGCCAGAAGACCGTACCGCGGTCAAAAGACCGCGGCGGTCATTCTGGGTTTCCCACTGGGCTGGCGGGCGACTGCCAAAAGGCCGCCCGCCAGCCCAGCGGGAAACACCCTTCCACGAGGAAGCCGGCTCCGAATGGAGCCGGCGGAGTGGAAGGGGTGCGACGGGTGCAATAGCACCCGTCGCGAATTTCAGTGTCTGCTAGGCAGACACTGAAATTCTAAGTGGGGCCTTCTTACGGGGGCCCCTGCAGTGCCCATGCCATTGGCATGGGCACTGCAGGGGCCCCCAGGGGCCCCACAACACCCCATACCGCCATCCTGTTCCTGGCGGCCGAAACCGCCAGGAACAGGATGGCGGTATGGGGGTCGGAATCCCCATGGCGGCGCAGCATGGAGGATTCCCCTGGGCAGCGGAAAGCCGGCGGGAGACCGCCGACTTTCCGTTTCTGGCCGCGGCTGTACCGCCGCGGTCAGAATGCCCAAAGGAGCACCGCCAGCCTGTTGGCGGTGCTCCCGCGGACCACGGCCCTGGCGGTTTTTACCGCCAGGATCAGAATGACCGCCTGTGTATCTTGTCACCCAGCCCAGTGATTGTCTCTCTCCAACTCATTGGCTAATTCTGTCCCTCTGCACTGTCTGAAACAGCAACCCCAGCATGTCAAAAGCATTTTGGTAAACCCTTGTGTTGGATCACAATGTAAGATGTCACTATAATGGACTCACAATCATGGACAATGTACAGATAGCACTACAGCACTTTTCAATAAATAGAACTTGCACAACAAATCTGTCTCTGGGTAATGTGACATATCAACTGTGCAGTAGATAACTGAAATGTGCCTACTGTCAAATTACGTAGCTTGTCAATACAACTGTCCTGATAATATGTAGTCAGAGAAATCTGCACAGTGCCCATGATTGCATCATACTCTGCCCATCCAGAGGGACAAATCTGATGAAGTGAGAAACCATACACCATCATGCTGTGTTGGACAGAAGAATGCTTCCTCAGGGCATAACTAAGTCATCAAATAGTGTTAGCAAAATTTTGTAAACATGCAAAAATAACACAATAAACATGCCACACTAATCTAAGTAAACACTACAAAAACTGCACAAATGAAGGTGTCTGAGTTAACATACAAATAGGTAATCATGACAAACTGTGTCACAAATTATGTATGAGGGTCATGAAGACAAGAATACAAGATTGCCAATGAGAACTCATCTTATAAGTGTGTGCATGATCATCACACTGCAGTCAGACCTAAAACTGTTTCCCCAATATCAAGTCTGGAAGCACTGTTAGTGACTTTGAAAACACACTTATCAACAGAAACACATTGGGATCCATATTAACTGTGATTGGTGGTTGCAACAAAGGGTCGACACTTTGCAAGCTAGCTCTGGGCTAGCTGCCAATCGTACAGCTCAGTTGGGATTTGTTTGTAGCATAGGACACAGATGTTATAGTACCAAATTGATGTACACTGAATCCAAACCCACGATAAAGTACCATTCAACACATACTATTAAGGGGTAACCAAATATTTATTAAATGCTAACCACAGATGAGGAAACTGAGGGAAAAATCTTACCTACCCTAACCTACCCTGACTACTCATTACCCGCAACTGTCCCTAACTAACCTAAGCTACACTTACTTATCACATGTAATGAAACGTTCTAAACATCTACCCCCCACCCCCCTTATGAGACGGGACACATGGACGACAACACATACTAACCTAAACACATACTATACTATCCTAAACAAATATATATTTTTTGGGTATTTTTCTTATTTATTTTTTTAAACACACAAGAACCCCAACATAGCCCCCCACCCACCCACCCACCCACACACTTAATAAGTAAAAATATAAAGAATGAGGACCCCCCACCCCCCCACACCAACACTAACTAAACTAATAGCCTATACTAACCTAACACTAAGCCCCCTAAGCCCACTAACTATAAGAACAAGGAAAGAGGAGGGAGGCAATCATGTCCATCAAAAAAAGTGTCTAGAGGTTGGCCCTCCGGAGGGTCCTCTTAATGTCCTTGACCCACCGTTTAATGTGCCGCACGTCCCGGCTCAGGTGGCTCAACTTGCGCAGCACTTTGTCCATCTTATATTCCATTCTGTTGGAGGCTGCAGGGTCAACAGATGGAGCAGTGGCAGTCTGGGTACCGGTGGAGGAGGTCTGTGTGGGTGTGCTGCCAGGCCTAGTGGGCTGTCCTGCACTGGTGGCAATGCTGGCGCCAGGAAGTCCAGCAGATGTTGGACCAACAGTGGCAGCTGTGGGTGGGGCCACCTGGCTCTGATTGGTGGTTGTGCTGGTGGTGGCTGTGGTGGGCAAAGTAGGCCCACCCTGTGGGAAGGCTCGCCATGCCCCGGAGGCCCGTTCATGCCGATATCGCCGGGCCATCCTCCAGAACCCCGACTCCACCAGCAGGATGTGCTGATATCGCATGGCGAAGCGCTGAAATTCACGGACCTGGTCTGGAGTCATGTTAGCAGCTGTGAAGAAAAATGCAGATATTATACATTAGTAACTGCATTGTGTAAAATGCCACAGCAAGTTAATCAGACATTACATCTACTGTACTTGTAACAGCTCATATCACAATACAGAGCATTGAATGTCCCTGAGGAAGTATATGGCAGGCCAGACTACAAAGGTCACATCACACAAAGCACATCCATAACCTACAGGATGGGTAATAACTGGCTTTGACTTGCAATCTGAGTTCTGACATTTATCATCTAAGAATCATGCTGCATATCCTCCGCCAAGACCTGGGCTACAAATGTCAGTGTACGGAAAGCAAAACTAAAGCCACATGGTCTGCAAGTTGTAACCGGACTTGCCAGTATAGTACCAAGTGCCAAACCTGAGTGTGTATACTAGTAAGCAACCAAACCGTCACTTATTCACATGTATGTGTAACATACTGGTAGCATCAGTACTAGGTACCCCATTCACAAAACCATGGCCGTGTTTGAGGGGGGGCGTGGTTACACAACTATAATTTGCCAACAACATGTACACCGAGGAGTGTATAGGAAACTCCACACATGTTTGTCTCTACAGACACACCACAGGTAAGGTCTATCTACAATTAGGAGTCAGCAAACCCTAGAGCACTCATAGGGTCAGACATGTCAGGAAATGCAGAACTTAGTACACAACATATACTTCCAGTGAGGCCTGACTTACATCAGACACAGAGTTGCTAGAACACCCATGATCATGAATTGCATGCACACCTAGGTCATTGCACTCAGGTTCCACAGACTTGTTGCACTACATGTGGAAGAACATGCTGCTTGGAGGTTCTACCTACTGTTTCAAAATAAAGTAGGTAAATAGGGAAGCAGATGTCTATTGGAAAGCTATTAGCTCTACCAATCATAGAGAATGTGGGTCTGACAGGCTGACAAAATTGTGGCTGACTTCCATTGCGACTCTTGGTGATACAAGTGTCATACACATGACTATCCCCTGTACTCACAGTGGAGCCTACAGGGATGTCCTACAATCCCTACATGATACCATTGGATACACATTGGCAAACTCAAAACATGTGAGAACTGCATTCCCACTCATGGAACAAGAGAAAAGCTTGCCCAACGCATCACACCTTGCTATGCGTCCTACTCACACGAGTCCATAACCAGCAAACACAACACATAACAGACATATCAACACTTACTGGAGTGGTCGGGGTCCTCAAATGTCGCCACCTCTCCCACAGTGTAGGGTGCCAGTCCACCTGTAAGGTATGGAAGGAAGAAATGTGCTCAAAATCTGTGCACAGTGCAACAATTTCATAAACATTTACAATGTGTAGGCTCAATAATGAAATGACAGCCATTCAGACATGATGGTACTGGATCTGATATATCACGGCCAACTTGTACATAGCATGGGTCTCTTGTGACAGTTACACACATATCTGGACACATACATTGGCCCTAACTATCATGTGGTTGCAAACATGCCCCATAATTGGTGAGCTCTAAAAAATATGGAGTGTAATCGTCTCATCATGTGCATCCAAGAGAGACATCCAAAGCCTGGTTACTTGAGGACTGCATTACCAGTCAAACATGCCTTGTGGCCATGACACATTTATTGCACATAGGCCCAATGTACAGAGGGAGGGGCAGGGTATTTTGTAAGCCATCCTGTTGTTACAGTATAGTCAATTGATGTGGCCCAGCTATGGTGATTTGCACCAACCATGGAGATGTGAAGCCATGTGCATACACTTGGACTGCCATCCATATTTGGATTGTGGCTCAACTAATTCCAACAAACATCTTAAGATGTTAGCTGAGGGCACCTTACACCTTTTCACAATGTTTTCAAATCAAGAACTGACATGTATCCAAAAAGATCAAGGGACACAATAATCCCACACATTCATAGTACTTCTGTGAACGCTTTCCTTCCACACTCACCAGACTCACATGAGACATATGTCTGAGCCACTTTGCTATTATCAATTTACCTGAAGGCAGCACTCATTTTCAGCATCATGTAGTGATTCTAAAGTCAGTCTAGCAAATGCATCAACATAGTTGGCCTAAATGTTGGTACATCTGTACTTCTCTGTCAATAGTACCCTATATAGACATGATTGGCTCCTATTTTGATAGCTGTTCTGACAAAAAGGCCGCACCAATTTCCTTCATGAAAAAGTAACCTGTAAGTTTGCTGAGCACGTGCTACCTGACAGCTAGCAATTGTGATCCTTGCCATAGTGCATCAATGATCCCCTTATATTTCCCCAGCATTACACACAGTCAGCAAGTTAGCTGGCAGACATTGCACTAATCCCCTGATGTCACTACAGAGCATTTAATCGTGCACATTCACATAAGTCGTACTCACCAACAGTGCCACCAATCAGGATTCCCAGATGGTACAAGAGATCCTGCTCCCTGGTGATGAGGTCAGCCCACCGGTGCTTCAGCTGGTGGTTACGCCTCTGGCTGGCATACACACGCTGCAGGTAATGCAGCACCTTTCCCCACTGGATTCTGAGTGCCTCTGTCGGATACCCCTGTATCACCCTGCCTCCTGCCTGGATGATGAGTGGCAAGAAATTCTTCACCAGCCAGATGAAGCCCCTCAACTCCTCTTCCCCCATCCTGCCAAGATGTGGCCTACCAGACATACTTATAAGTGATGATAAGGAATAGGGGTAAAAGAAATAGAAAGGGGAAAAGGGGAAAAGGGTGAAAGTAGGGGTACAAACACAGAAAAAAAGTAAACCTAAACACTAAAAGAGCCCAACTATCCCCAAACTTACACTACCCACAACAGACTCCCACAAACAAGAAAAACACAAGATAAATGGACAAATGTAGACAAAACACAGTACTCCAGTATACACAAACAATATTTATTTCACAAATGGACTTTACAGATAGCACACAGGACAAAAACAGCACAAATCTCAGGACAACACTCTCTACACAGCCACACATTCTAGAAGGATCATAGACTGCAAAGTGAAAGTGAAAGTACACCCACTGTACATGATCTGTAAACAGGATATCCTATTACATCACTTCCTGTATGAAAAGTCTAGCCTTTTTCGCATTATGCGTCATTTTTTGTTTACCAAAACTGTATTTGCGTCATTTTTTTTTACGCACAGACGTGAATATTAACCCGCATCCACATAATGATACATGGACTGTACAAATATCTGGATGCGGGCTAAATTTCACTCCTGTGCGTCAAAAAAAATGATGCAAATACAGTTTTGGTTGTCAAAAAATGACGCACAATGCTAGGGACGTCCAAATTACAGTGCATTAACTGGTTTGGGGCATTTTTACTTGTTTTTTGGTTATTTTACATTTGGAACACATCAGAGATTGGCTAATTGAAGACAGTATGGTGTTGATGGTGTATGTTCACATGTGTGACATCATACTGCAGCGGAACATCATCCACTACACCCTTCACAGTATTTTTACGGTTGGCTGACGCAATAGATGGTCATAAGTGTGGCCTACATATATGTGTTGCACAAATTGTGCATGTTTAGCATAAGGAGAGGATAGCAATGTGACGCACATATGTACAATACCTAAATGCCTTTGGCTCAAAGTGTGTGCTTTGACAACTAATGTGTTGGTTGACCAAGTGTGTGTGTATCACATGAAGCATAATTGTACATATGGTTATATGAATGTGACGTCCATGTGTCCAATCCTTAAATGCAAGTCAAATTGAAAATGAGCAAGGGCATGTGTTAGTCATACATGTAACAACACCCGTAAAGTGTACTTCCAAGTTTTAGGGTCACGTAGACACCACATGTGACATAGCATGCACCAGATGGATGGCAGACGCTTGTTCATGTCAATGGTCTACATTTTCTACATCCTATGTCCTAGAGTATTGGTAAGAGCTTCCTAGGCACTACTTGGAGAATCCCACAGTGAGTCATACACATGCATTGAGGAAGTGGGTACCATGTTGTTTGCACAGACAGACAAGGGTGAATCTCATATGTATGATGACACCACAGTTGAGGCCATAGAAGTGAGCCCTAACTATCAAGTGGCTGTGGTGGACCAGCATACAAGACAGCACGTGTACACTTATTTCCAGTGATCAATTGCACATAAGTGTCTTGTTCATGTGTGTGGTCCAATGATGATCCTGTATATTTTTTGGGGTGTAATTTGTCACAGTTCGGTCCAGGACTCATCATGAGTGAGTGGCAGCTATTCCTGTATCTACTGAGTATCAATGGTTGATCAATGTGAGTAAAGTGGATGTGGACATGTGAACCATTGCAAATATTGGATGCAGTTGGACTTACTGCTGTCAAGGGTCTGGTCAGGCATTCCTTTTACTGATGCCAAAGCACATTGGCTGCCTCATGTATGAGGCTTGTTTTCCCCTTATTGAGTGATGGTGTCTTAGTTGTGTGCCATATGATGCGTTTGACCTTGCTTTCAACATCTATGTGTGAAATAGTTGTGGTCCTCTGCTATTGGCCTTCAAAGGAGAAATGTACATGATATATGTCATTAAGAGTGTGTGACCATTGTAAGTTAGGCATCACATTAGCTCTGGGACGTTCTGTGTCCTACTCAGTATCTCAGCAATGCTCCATGAGGCAACACTCTTATTCTGATAAGTAGAGATGAAGGTGTGTAAAAAGGAATAGCCAGACCATGATATAGTGATTAGAATAGGTGTTTATTTCATTTTGGTTAACTAAAGTGGTGAAGGTGATCATATTCAGAAGAAATTATTTACAATCTGTTGCCGCGTGCGTATACCAGCAGCTGTGTTCTGTAGTTCCCCCTCCTGTTGCAGGCCAGCATCCTCCTCTTCCTCCTCTTCAGGCATGTGTGGCTCTGGTTCCAGGAGGGGAATGTTTCTTTTGATACAAATGTTGTGCAATATTGCACATGTGAGGATGATCCTACAGACCATCTCGGGGGAATATAGGAGGCTACCACCAGTGATGTTGAGGCAGCGGAACCTTGACTTGAGGATGTCCCCTCAACAATGCTGCATGTCCTCCTATGGGCGTTGTTGTATGCATGCTCTGCAGCAGTACTTGGGTTGCCAAATGGTGTCATAATCCATGGCTGGATGCCATACCCCTGATCAGCTGCAAGAGAAAATGATTGGGATCATGTTGATGTAGCTGGCACTATTGAAAAGACCTTTCATGGCAGTAGTTGTCTTGTGTTGTCTGTGACTCTTTTGTGTACTAATGTGGCATCCTATACTTGTAGGCTGTACCATCTGCATTGTGTTGTTTCCTTGGCTGAACGAGTGTTTGTCTGCTAACCGTTTGTCAGCAGTATGTTTTGGGATTTGCAGTACAGTGTGCCCTCCCTAGCATTGTGACTTGTGATACAGGTGTCCGTGTGTCTTCACTGGGGGTGAGATGATAGTTCCATGCACAGTTAAAATTGAAAGTGTTGTTAACACGTTCATATCAAAGTACCCTGGACATCCCATACCTTGAAACGTATGCAATGGATTAATGTAAAGGTCATTGGGACACTTACAATTTGCAAGGTGACATTTAGGTAACCACACTCATTGATGTCTTAACATCAGGCTGTACAGTAATTTCCGATGTGTGACAGGTTCAATGGTGACTTAAGAAACATGGCTAGCGATGTCACGACCTCAGTGTGTTCCTGTTCACATGTTGCTGTTGTGGTGTATGTGTTGTGTGTCCTAGAGGGTTGCTATGCAGTGTGTATATAAGTAGGTTTTTGTACTTACCAACAAGTAGTCCATTGCCATACCATACATCCTGGAAGTGTTCATTGATGGTGCAGTGACGGAAGATGTATGAGTCATGTACACTCCCAGGATATTTAGCCACGATGATGGTGATCAATCCCTGGTGATCGACTATGGCCTGCACGTTGATGGAATGTGTGTGCTTCCGGTGGCGGTAGAGGTGTTCAGTTGCAGCAGGTGGCACAAGGCGTACATGTGTGCAGTCGATTGCACCAAGGACCTGTTGGAAGCCACTGATGAGGTAGAACCCCTGTTTTGTTTCCTGCTGCTTCTGCAGTGTGTTAGGGAAGCAGATGTGGCGGGGTGTCAGTCGAATGATGGCATCCAGTACTTTGGGCAAAAAGGCGGAGAATGATGGTTGTGATATTCCGCCAACCAGGGCACCAGTTGTTTGGAAAGAGCCACTTGCCAGCATATGAAGTATGGCAAGCAGCTTTGTTTCTGTTGGGATGGTGCGGGGTGTCACCAAAGTGGGGGCCAACTGCTGTTCAATGTTGCGCAGCAGCTGCTGAATGGCCTGCCAGTTCAACTGGTACCTCTGTATGATGTTGTGTTCCCTGAGGCCCTGAAGGGTGGTTCTTGTGCGGAATATCCTCTCTTGCCTTCTGCGCTGCCTTTGGGGTCCCTGCTGGTGTTGTTGTAGCTGCTGTTGTTGCTGCTGGGCTCTGCGTCTGCGTGCACGCTGGATTAGTATCACCTCCATGGCTCCCTGTTGCTGCTCTGCTGCTCTGCTGCTCTGCTGCTCTGCTGTTTGTTCTGTATGTTCTGATTAAATACAGGTGTGTTTGCCCCATTTTAACGCCTGCTCTGACCCAGGCGTTAATTTTTTACGCAAATCGGGCTGTGCGTCATTTTCTGGCTCCGCCTCCCGGCCGTGCGTCAATTTTGCCCGAAAGTATAAATACGACGCACGGCCGTTTCAGCCATTTTTGGGATGGGAACGCCTACCTTGCATATAATTAACGCAAGGCGGGTTGCCACATCCAAAAAATAACGCACACAGCAGAATTTTGTCGTCCGCGGGCTCAGGCGTCAAAGTTTAAATACGGGGCAACGTTTGCGCTGATTGTGCGTCAAAATGTTTGACGCACAATCGGCGCAGACAGAGTATAAATATGCTCCTAAATCTTTGCCCTGGGGAGGTGGAAGATCCCAGGCCTGATGGGGGGCGTGGTCCCCCTGCACAGAAAGAAATATTCACCCTGGGGATTTGGTGATCCCAGGGGCTGCAGCTGGGCAATGCGGTCCCCCTTCATAACACATTATATTTGCCCCAGGGAGGTGGTTGTCACCAGGCCTGGGGGGGGGAGGCAGTCTTCCTGCATACGTTATTAGTTTAGCCCCAGAGAGGTGATGATCCCTGGGGCTTTGGCAAGTCCAGGGGGAGGGACCGGTGCACACCCTCCTTATTTTTCGCATGCCCCCACGTTTTGGCCCACCTGAGGGCTGCATGAAAAAGGTGAAAAACTGTTTTTTTTTTTAACTGGTGGAAAAATCTGCAGATCCTGATTCACAGATTTTTCAGATCATTTAAACAAAAATGCTTTTTAGCTCTAAGGGGGTTCCTCTGGGACCCCAGCACCAATGCTAAGGGGTTGGGTGCCCCTATCCTGGTCTTGTTTCTTTTTTTAAAGACTTTTTTTCTCTAAGAAACAGCTGCAGCTGAGTCTGAAGATGGCTGCCAACACTTCCTGCTTGAGTGTTGGCAGCCAATCAGATATTAGCACAGGAACAGTTGGATCCACAGAGGATCTGTATACCCAGATATCTATATTTGTTAAACTGTAATATTTCAGAAACTACTAAATGGATTTATACCAAATCACAAAAAGTACTCTTTCTGGACCTAGAGCTAACTTTCTGCCAAATTTGGCGTAATTCCGTTCAGCGTTTCGTGCTGTAGTCATGGGGGAAAGTGTTTTGCGTCCCCCACTTTCTCAGCCTAAGCTTGACAGATCACCATGAAACTTTGGAGAGAATAGCTGAATTGACCAAAGTATACATTTTGAACATTTTGTGACGCTTCATCAAGCGGCGCCGAAGCTATTGGCAAAAAAATAAATGCTCCATTTAAAAAAAAAAGTCCTGACTGTAACTAATTATTGGTGACCGCCTCTACGTAATTACAGTTAGGACCAAGTTTCTATAGAAAAGGCATTTTTTGTTGTTTTGCTAATAACTTTGGCACTGTTTGAGGAATCTTCACAACATTTTCCAATACAATATGATGCTCACCTCAGCATCTGTCTGGTAAGTTTCAGGGTGATCCATCAAGCGGGGGCCGAGAAAAAGGGGGGGTCCCAAAATGCTTTTTCCCCATTAATTTTTCCATAGGGGGTTTGAACAGCAATAGAGCACAAACAACTGCCAGAAAGCCCGGGCCTGGTCCAGAAACCAACCCTTTTTATTTGGTGTGAATCCATTCAGTATTTTTGAAGAAATTAAAGAAAATCCACATTTGTATATATAGGGACACAAAGGCACCATGAACCCTCCTATTCTCATGCTAAGATCTGATTGGCTGCCAACACTTCAACAAGGAACATGGCAGCCATGATGGGACTTGGCTTTAGCCGAGTTCCAGAAAAAAACTTAAAAAAATAAGAAAAGGAGCCAGGGTAGGGACACCCAGACCTCTTAGCTCTGGTGGTGGGGTCCCATAGGGACCCGACAGGGCAAAATAGTGTTTTGTTTTTTCAATTTTCAGCAGATGTTGAGGCAGACCCAACCAAAATAAAAAATAAAAAGTGTTGACTCCGGCACTTGTTTTCTAATAAGCCAGAGTGTTAGCCAGGCCAAGGGGACATTGTTATTTTAATGTGAGGGGTCTGCTGCTCCGGGGACTTCCACCTCCCCAGGGATACAAACAAATTCAAAGGGCGGTGCCAAGCCCCCCTCAGCCTCAGGGGTTGCCACCTCTCAGGGGCTTTAAAATAATATGATGCGGGGATGCACAGCCCCATGGTAACTCACAGACCACCACCTACCCGGGGACTTTAATGAAATTTAATGTAGTGACACACACACCCCTCTACTGCCCTGGGGACTGTCCCCACTCCGGGGCTACAAACAAATTCCATGCAGGGTGGCCACATGGCCCCCTTTAAGCCCCAGGAAACTCTATCTCTCCAGGGCTTTTAAGTAATATGATGTGACAGGGACTGCACAGCCCCCCTGCTGCCCTGGGATCCACCATCTCACCAGGGCTTTCATGAATTTTAATGCTGGGGAGCCATGCGCCCCCCTCCACTGCCCCAGGAACTGCCATCTTCCCGGGGTTCATAACACATATGATGACGGGGAGCATGGACTCCCTGCAGCCCCAGGGACCATCACCTCCCTGGGGCTTTAAGCAATTTTGATGGGAGGCCACACAGCCTCCCTGATGCCCTAAGGAATACCACCTCCCCAGGCTTATGCTCAATGGAGGAGGGCCATGTGGCCCCCCACGAGGAGCCACTGATGGCCCTAGGACTATCAATCCACAGGGCTTGCTCCTGCTATGTACCAGGGTGACCACCCCTGGGACATAGCTGTTTGCTTTTGCTTGGTGGGAGCTGACAACAGACAAAGTCCACTTTCTGACAGTGAGGCCTTTGAAACAGTTGCCACTGGCAGAAAGCGGAGTTTTCATCTGTCTTCCATGCACCCATCTATGCGTGCACTTAAGACAGATGAAAACATTGCTCCCACATACAGGGAGCTGCTATAAAAAGAAGCTTCATGCTTGTGGGAACAGTGCTCGCTCCCACAGGAGGTGGAGAGCCAGCTGGGACTGTGGGAGCCGTGGGGCTACCACTGCGATCCGGTTGCTCCGTCTCTCTCTTTTCCACCACATAATGAGATGAAAGAGAGAGAGAGAGAAAGAGAGAGAGAGAGAGACAGAGAGACAGACAGAGAGAGACAGAGAGACAGAGACAGAGAGAGACATTGGCACTCATTATATTCCTGGCGGTTGGTGTTAAAGCGGCGGTTATACTGCCAACAGGCCAGCGGTTAAAAAATTGAACCACGAGCATGGCGGAAACCGGCAACATAGACAGCCACTTTAACACTCCAACCGCCACAGCGGTAGAAACAAACACTGTGGCAGTAACCATCAACAGACAGACGGAAGACAATGTACCGCCCACTATATTACAAGGCACCAATCCGCCAGCTTTTCTGGGGCGGTACCAACGCCATCAAAAGAACAGCGGAAACAGTCTTTGGAACGGAAACCACTCACCTCTCGACACCCAACGAGGAACCAGGACGCCATGGAGCCCGAGTTACAGGTCCTGCCCATGTTGGTTTACCCCCTCTCCTACAGGAGCAGCAAAGACGCCGGCGACGACCACAGTGAGTACTGCACCAAGCACACAGTTGAGGGGGGAGGAAAGAGAGGATGACACACACACGCAACACACAACACCCCCACCCTCACCCACAACAACACACACACACACACATATGCAGCAACTTGACATTTACACCCCGTCACCCTCTGGAAGAACGCAAGGACAAAATGAAATGATTGTAACAAGTGTAATAATCGAAAAATCAGATAGTCCAAAATTTAAATCATCAGTACATACAAATATGTACACCAACTACACAAGTCCGGATAGTAGTGCAATCATTGTCCATTGACCAGTGGTCCAGTGGTCCCAAAATGCATGGGCAAAGCCCACACATGATACGAGACTCGAAATGGAGAGAACACTGCTGGGGCATCAGAACGAAAATAAACAGGCACCTCAGGGGAGGGGGGGCACCTCAGCCGGATGAACGGACGATGCCACTGCTCCACGAGGGGGCTCCATGCCCACAGTTTGGTGCTGGGGAGTGCAAAGCCACAGTCTCTCAAGTCTCTCCAGTGGATGGTTTGCCACTGCTTTATCCTGGGGAGTGCAAAGCCACAGTCTCTCAAGTGGATGTCATTCTCCACTGGTTCTGGAGGGGGGTTGTGCCCAGAGTGCTTCATCCTGCCAAGGACTGTGTGAGTGGATACTTTTCTCCACTGGTTCTGGACGGGGCTTTGTGCCCATAGTGCTTCATCCTGCAAAGCACTGTGTGAGTGGATGCTTTTCTCCACTGGTTCTGGAGTGGGCTTTGTGCCCAGAGTGCTTCACGTGCAGTGTGCCAGGTCCCATTCCTTCACCTGTGTGTGTGTTCCACGAGATTGCCTGGGAATAGGTAGCATGATACTCCATGGAGGCAGAGACACACTCCATCCTGCTGCGATTTCAGCTGCCACCTGCAGGTACAAACAGTGCTGGGTGTTGTGCCTCATGTACACTGTGCAGGGTCCAGGACATCTCCTGCAGCCTCGGACGGATGCCCACTGGGGATGATAGCCATGTCAGCTGTGGTGGCACTGTCTGAGCCCTTCGCGGGGCTGGTGGCAGTGGTTGTGGCAGTGTCCGTGGCAGAGATGCTGAGGGTGGTGAATAGTGTCAGCACCTGTGGAGGAACACAGCAGGATTTCTCCTGCAGCCTTGGACGGCTGCCCACTGGAGATAGTGCTGGGGACTGTTGCTGAGGCAGCAGACATGCAGGTGGTGGTGCAGGTGGCGGTGTCCACCGCCGTACAGGTTGCTGTTCTGGTTGCCAGAAGGGGTGACTCTGGTCCCTCAGCCAGAGGCTCCGTTCCCTGTCCTGACTTCCCCTTTGCCTTGTGTCCCTTCCCCACCTTTGATGTCGCTGCTGGTCACTTGGCACTGTCCCCTTTAGGCTTGGAGGAGCCCTTGCTGGGTGGTTGGTGCGGCTTTTCCCTACAGCATGTGGGCACCTTCTTCAGCTTGGCAGGTGGCAGAATGGGCTGATCCTTGGCCTCGCTAGGTGGCACACTAGCGGCCCTGATGGGTGCCACCCGCGATGTGAAGGTACTTGCTGAGACCACAGTGCTGGAGGATTTGGTGGCTGAGGTGCTGGGCTGGGACCTGGACAGCCTGGCCCTAGGGAAAGGACGGGGGAGCTGTAGGGAAGAGGTCATTGTTAGCCAGGAAGTGTTTCTTAGACACACTGGGATGGGAAGATGAAGGGGGTTGGGAGTCGAGGAAGAGGTAGTGGTTGTAGGAGGTGTACATCTGCTGAATTTGGGTGAAGGTGCATAGGCCGTAGGCTGTTGTGAGGTGGATGGCTGTTGGGTGGGTGTGTGCCTGCGTTTGTGTAATTTGGGAGGAGGGATCACAGACACACTAGGAGAGGACACAGGGGATGTGCGAATGGTAGTGGGGGTGGTGATTGCACGTGAGCAGTGTGTGGTGAGGGGCATGCAGGTGATGGAGTAGTGGATGAAGATGTAGTGCATGAAGGTGTAAGTGGAGACGAGGCAGGGAGGGAGGAGGAGGACGTGGAGGAGGGGGACACAGTGGAGGCAGTGGATGTTGGTGTATCTGCATGGGGATGGTGCTTGTGTGAGTGCCTGTGGGATGTGTGATGCTTATGTTTGTCATGTCCATTCTTGTGTGTTGATGAGTGTGCATGCTGGTCTGATGGTGTGCTTGGGATAGGCTGAGGTACAGAGGGATTGGGTCTAGGTAGAGGATGTTGGAGGGGGGAGGCTGGACACAGGGACAATAGCTGCCATCAGTGCTGAAGCCAGAGCCTGAAATGCTCTCTGTTGGGCTGCCACGCCAGAATGAATGCCCTCCAGGTATGCATTTGTTTGCTACAAATGCCTCTTGACACCCTGGATGGCATTCAAAATGGTTGATTGCCCAACAGTGAGGGATCACAGAAGGTCAATAGCCTCCTATCTGAGGGTAGCAGGGCTGACTGGGGCAGGGCCTGAGGTGCCTGAGGCGAAGGAGATGCCCACCCTCCTGGGTGAAAGGGACGGGAAACTCGATGAGGGGCTGCTGAGAGCGCGGTGCTGGTAGGGGAGGTGTCGGCTGTACCTGTTGTTGCGGTGGGCACAGAGGTGCCGACCACTGCAAGGGAGCTGCCATCAGAGGAGGAGTCACTGTCGCTGGTGTCTGCTCCTCTCCCCTTCGTGGAGCTCCCCTCGCCCTCTGTCCCACTGGTGCCTTCAGATTCCGTAAATTCACCCTCCAGGGCCATGTGGGTTGCAGCTCCCTCTGTCTCCAGTGCCAATGCTCCTCCACCAGATGATGCTAATGCACACAAGGACATGGTGACAAAACAAAAAGGGGGGGAAGACAGAGGAGACACATGGTCAATGCCTGCAACACCACTACTGTTGGCGGAAACAACACACAGGGAGCAGCCCTATGCACTAAGCCAAGCACTAACAGTGCAGGGGAAAAGCACATACCCATGGGGGACTCTGTCTAGACCCATTTCATGCACAGCTGGACCCCATAGGAGCCTAGGTGTAGACGTCAATGGTCCTGAGGAAGTGTCGATGGATCCTTTTGGACCGTTTAGACACAAAACATGTTGACACTTTGTTTTAGGGTTTAGGCTAATTCCCTAATACCTATTCTCAGGTGTAGCGTGAGAGTGTTTTGAGCATTATCTCATCCTTCACTCTCCTTGTTTTTATTACTTTGGCCATCACCCGTTTATGTTCATTAAAATTTGGGGTCCTAATAGGGTTTTGAGCCAATTTTAACCCTTTCTTTTTGCCATTTCTTCTCTCTCCTTGCTAGTGTGGTGCCTGTAATTGGGCATCAATCACTTTACCTTCTTTTCCGGCACAGTGCTATTGAGAAAAGATCTCCGGCAAAGAGCCCCCTCTCAGGGGTGCCCGTCAAACATTGCAGTGCCGGTCTGACGAGGAGCTTGCCCGATGATGAAACATGACATCCTATGGGATGTGTGAGGGCACTAGCTTCTAACCTAAGGGTTGCCCTGTGTTTTCCATCGATCTCCCTCTATTAGGAACAGTGTATTCTTGTTTTGTGTCAGTAGGTGTAGAGGGCAACTACCACCTTTGGGGTTGGAGTTGGACTGAGCCTGCTAAACAATGGATCTACCTTGGTGCATATGCCCTAGCCTAGGGGAACCCACAGCCCACCTCCTCCACCCAGACACCTTGTCAAGCGCACAGAGTCAACTGAATGAGACTGTACTCACCCCCTTGTGGCTGCTGTGATGCCCTCAAGTGCCCGTCCAACTCAGGATATGCCACCACCAGGATCCAGGGGGGGTCATGGTGCGACGGGCACCCCTTCCACGTTGGCAGGCCATCCCCCATCCACCAGTTTGTCCAACTCCTCCTCAGTGAAGGCAGAGGCCCTTTCCCCAGACACTATAGCCATTGTCGCTTCCAGACGCAGGTCACAACAGCACTTGCAGTGTAGGTCCTCTCCTGTTGAAGGTCAGGTATCAAGTGAGGGAACTGATAGAAAATGGCGGTCACGTCAGGGGCGGGGCGTATCCTCACCGTCGGTGTACATCGTCATTGGCTCCTGGAACCCATAGGGCCCAATGATAACCAATGCTGAATTGCGCAGCGGTCTTCGTCTGCCTACCGCGACGCTGCACAACGCCAGCGCAGTTACCTCATTTCCCCTTGCCCCTCCTTACAGGTCAGGCAGCCGCCATTTCAAGGGGCCACATGGTAGGCCAACTGACTGCATCACAGCAATTTTGGCCAGGAATACGGACAGACAAAGGCACACAGAGATTATTTCACAATTGTGCTAAACAGCCTTGTGAAACCTATGTGGTGTATGGCCCTCTGCTCACCCTTCTCCTCCATAGGGCATGTCCGCTGGGGCAGGTGATGATATGACGGCATCCTCTGGTGTATAGACCCCTGGTGGACCTATCGACAATGGAAGACAGACACATCATTATCACTTACAGACTTGATTGTGCCACAATCCAGGAACTGGGTGCCCAATTGGAGCCAGACCTGATGTCAGCTATCCACCATCCCACAGGAATCCCCCATCTAGTGCAGGTCCTGTCAGTGCTCCATTTCCTGGCCAGTGAGTCTTTTCAAACAACAGTGGCCATGGCATCAGGGATGTCACAGCCAATGTTCTCTAACGTGTTGTCCAGAGTGTTATCTGCCCTGCTGAAACACAAGCGCAGCTACATAGCTTTCCCTCAGGTGGAGGATTTGCCCACAGTGAAAGGTGACTTCTATGCCCTGGGACATATCCCCAAAATCATTGGTGCCATTGATGGTACACATGTGGCATTTCTCCCCTCCCGCAGGAATGAACAGGTGTACAGAAAACAGAAATGAATGTGCAGATGGTGTGTTTGGCAGACCAGTACATCTCCCATGTGAATGCCAGGTATCCTGGCTCCGTGCATGACGCTCACATTTTGAGGAATAGCAGCATCCCTTATATGATGGGGCAACTCCAGAGGCAGCGTGTGTGGCTAATAGGTGAGCCCATGGTCCCCACACAATTTAAATAGGTGTCTGGGTATGGGAGATTCCCTAATGGTTGGAGGATGTCTAACAGTTGTCCCTCGATATTTGCAGGTGACTCTGGTTACCCCAACCTGTCATCGCTACTGACCCCAGTGAGGAATCCCAGGACAAGGGCAGAGGAATGCTACAATGAGGCACATGGGTGAACTAGGAGGATAATAGAGCGCACCTTCAGCCTCCTGAAGGCCAGATTTTGGTGCCTCCATCTGACAGGTAGCTACCTATACTACTCACCGAAGAAGGTGTGCCAGATAATCGTTGCATGCTGTATGTTGCACAACCTGGCTTTGCAACGGAAGGTGCCTTTTCTGCAGGAGGATGGGCCTGATGCTGGGCTTGTGGCAGCTGTGGAGCCTGTGGACAGTGAAGAAGAGGAGGCAGAAGAAGATATAGACAACCGAAACAACATCATCATGCAATACTTCCAGTGAGACACAGGTAAGAGGATGGCACTGCTTCACACATCTCATACTAGTGTAGGACATAGCATAAATCTGCCTTTTTACCTCTGTGTATGGACCCTGACATGTCACTTTGGCTTTCCATTTCACAGATCTGGGTCCCACTTTGTGCCCTCTGCTATGTTTATTGCTGCCCAACAACTGTGTAACCATGGTATGTGAACATGAACATTGACATTGCTAGATTTCCGAAAGGTTGCAATTACACATTTGTGAAAGTACAGACTGACTCCAGATTGATTTGTGATTCAAGGGTGTTTATTTCTGTGCTAATAAGTGGAAGGGGGTGTGCAATGGGCTGGGGTGATGGTGGAGTAATGTCCATGGAATAGTTCAGTTTCTTGGTCTCACAGGTCCATGGGGGCATAGGAAGTGGAGCAATGGCAGTTTAAGGTGGACAGGGTGACAAAGTGGGACAGAAGGGTGACAATCAGGAGGGTCTTATTTCCTGGCGGGAGTCTTGGCAATGTTCTCTGTCTTGTTCCTGGATCCCAGGGACCGTTTGTGGGGTGGTTCTCCTTCTGTAGGGGGTGGGGTGCTGGTGGCCTGTTGTTCCTGTGGCGGGGCCTCTTGTCCACTAGCGCTGGCGGAGGTGGAGGATTGTTCATCGTCCAGGCTAGTGTCAGGGGACAGTTTGTGTGCCACTGTGTCCCTCATGGTGTTGGCCAGGTCTGCCAGCACCCCTGCAATGGTGACCAAGGTGGTGGTGATAGACTTCAAGTCCTCCCTTATCCAAAGGTAGTGTTCCTCCTGCAGCCGCTGGGTCTCCTGAAACTTGGCCTGTACCATGCCCTGGTCTCCTGGGAATGTTGGTATGTTCCCATGATGTTGGAGAGTGCCTCGTGGAGAGTGGGTTCCCTGGGCCTGTCCTCCCCCTGTCACACAGCAGTCCTCCCAGCTTCCCTGTTATCCTGTGCCTCTGTCCTCTGAACTGTGTGCCCACTGACCCCATGTCCCTGATTGTCTTGGGTTGGTAGGTTTGCCTGGGGTCCCTGTAGTGGTGGACACACTGCTGATTGACGTGTCCTGGGGACAGTGGCATGGACCCGCTGGGTGGCTTCTGTGGTGGTGTTATCTGAGCGGGGAGGGTCTGTGGTGGCTTGTGACTGTGGCAGGGGAACCTACTGTCCAGAGGTCCGTGATGGGCCGGGCTGGTCATCTTGATCCAGGCGTACAGAGCTGCTGTGTGGGCCTCTTCTGTGGGGGGACTGGATATGTCTGGAACCTCCTGTCCGGTGACGTTGGGTTTGGGTCCTGTTGGGGTGTAAATGCATAGTTTTAGTATCTGTGTATGCCATCTTGTGCATTGGGTGAGTTACCCTCTACTCCTGTGCTTGCCTTGTTGTGTTTGCCATTGTGTGATTAGTGTTTTGGGGTCTGTGTGGGTATCTGTACTGGACACGCTTTGGCAATGGGTGTCCATGCTTTGGTGTTGCATGCAGGGCTTGGTATTGGGATTGGTGAGTTGTGATAGTGGGGCATATGGCATATGTGAGGTGTTGGAGTGATGGGGTGAGGGGGTGGGTGGGTGGGGGTATGTGATGGCATTCAGGTAGTGTGGGGGGATAAATTAGCAAAGATTTGACTTACCAGAGTCCAGTCCTCCTGCTACTCCTGCGAGGCCCTCAGGATGCAGTATTGCCAAGAGTTGCTCCTCCCATCTTGTTAGTTGTGGGGGAGGAGGTGGGGGTCCACCACCAGTCCTCTGTACAGCAATCTGGTGTCTGGATACCACTGAACGCACCTTCCCCCATAGGTCATTCCACCTCTTCCTGAAGTCAACCCGTGTTCTTGGGTGCCATCCCACTGCGTTGACCCTGTCGACGATTCTCGGACATAGCTCCATCTTCCTAGCAATGGAGATGTGCTGCACCTGTGACCCGAATATCTGTGGCTCTACCCGGATGATTTCCTCCACCATGACCCTGAGCTCCTCCTCAGAAAACCTGAGGTGTCTTTGAGATGCCATCATGTGGTGTGGGTGATGTGTGAGGTGATGTTTGTTGTGATGTGTGAAATGTTGTGTTGCTGTGTGTTGTTTGAGGTGCGTGGATGTTGTATGAGTGATGGTGTGGTGTGCTTGTGGATGCTGGTGTAGTGTTGGCTATTCACTCTCTGTGCTTCTTCACCAAAATGTCGTTGTAAGGGTTTATGGGTAATGTGGGTGTGTGTTTTATAGTGGTCTGAGTGTGTGGGTGTGGTGTGTGTATGTGTATCAGGTGTGTGTATTTCAAATTGTCCAATGTAGTTGTGTTTTGTAAATGTGTGTGTATTTTGAGTGCAGCGGTGTGTACCGGCAATGGATTACGCGGTTGAAAGACCGCTGCGTTGATTCGTGGGTCATGATAGTGTGGGTGTATTCTTGTTGGCATGATAGTGTGGGTTTTCCTATCGCCAGTTTATCACTGACCTTTGGTGTGGCAGACTTGTGTGGGTGTCTGTTTCATGGCGGATTACGAGATGTGGGTCTTAATACCTGTAGCGGATTATCGCTGCGGCCACAGTATGTTGGCGGCCTTCAGCACGGCGGTAAGCAGGATTTACCGCCAGGGTTGTAATGAGGGCCATAGTCATTGTAATGGTCTTTCCATGCAAAAACCATAACAAAGGTTACCCGTGGCATTGATGTTAAGCTCACAGACCCTCACACTGATAATTGAGGGTTCTAGTCCAGGTGTGACTGTGGTCATTTCCCTATTTCAATATATTTTAAATAAAAGTTTAAGGTTCATACCAAAAGGTTATCTCATTCTTTTTAATTGACAAATACATTTTTCAGTTCTATTTGTCCACAAATATCTGATTCTATGTATATAATTCACCAAAGCCTAAAAAGATCCCACTCTGTCTCCGTCTCACTTTCATTCTCTCTCTCTCAATTTTTTATATTCAATCTCTTTTTCCCTCTCACACACCCACTCAGACCCTTATAAACCCCCTCACAGACCCACTCACGGACCCAGTCAAACCCTCGTGTACCCACTCAAAGCCCCACTCACACCCTCATGAACCCACTCACAGACACACTCAGAAACTCATGCACCCACTCTCAGACCCACTCAGACTCTCACACAGCCAGTCACAGACCCACTGAATCCCTCAAGCACCCACTCACAGACCCACACAGGCACTGATGCACCCACTAAGACACAGACGCAATCACTCCCACACCCAGACACTCACACACCTACTCACAGACCCACTAACACTCTCACACCCACTCACAGACACCTACGCACCCAGTAAGTCACTGATGAACCCACTCTCTCATCCAGACAGACACTCTCACAGCCACTGTCACCCCAGATGCATCCTCTCACACCCATTCTCACACCCAGAGAGACAGGCGTGGCCAACTCCCTCCATTCACAGCCAAAGGGCCTTGCCCAGTGTGGGGTTGGGAGGTTAGGGGGATAGACCACAGAGTCTCGTTGCAGGCCAGGCTCTGCAGCCAACCATTGCCATACACGGCCGAAGACCTGCGCAGTGGTGGTTGGATAAATGTATAGTAATGAAAATGCCTTACATTACAAAAACCATAGAAATTCACTGAAAAAACAAAGGTTTCAAGGATGTTATAGTTAGGAAATAGAATTAAATAAAACCACAGAAATTCACTTAAAAACCTAAGGTTGCAGGGACGTTTTAGTTAGGCTCACATTTTAAATGAACAAAACCATAGAAATTCAATAGTTCCCAACCACCTTTAAAAACATTTAGTGAATAATGGAAATGGTAGAAACACCTGACATTTCTTACTCACATGAAGGTTTTGTTTGTGCTCTTTTGGAGAAAAAAAAATATATATTTTATGTTCATCCTTGGCAACAAAAAACTTTCAAGATACATTCATGCATAAACAATTATATATTATTGTATCTCCACAATTTATTGTTATGAGAGTATATATGTTCTGTTCATGTCTGTTCCACCAGGACCAGCTAAATATCACATGATGTTTTCAATATATAAAAAATGCCAAGTGTCTAATAATGTTAACCAGTCTTATACTGCACATAACAGCAATTAAGATTGTCATTATTACTTATCCCACAAAACAGCCTTTGTGGCCAAGTGGCCTCTCTAACACCCATAAATGCCACATTTGTATGAATTAAGTGCAATACTTGTTTCAACACCCTAGGTTCCACTCCTGATACTAGATTAGCAAGATGAAAAAACTACACAAATATATTAAAAGTATCCTCGTCCGAAAAGCACTATTTCTACAATTTTTTATGTACTTTCTTCAATATGAGGGCTCAGCATTGTATAAAAACAGTCCCCAAAAGAGTCAGACTTATACAATCCCTATTTGCATATGAAAAGAAAGAAAATGAAGAAAAGAAAGAAGAAACAGAAAAGCACCAATCATTTCATGGGAACAGCCACACTATAAAGGATACAACAAGAAATGCATCATTCTCAGAATTCTTTAGAATTGAGAGAAGGGGGAATTACTGCCCAATGTAAACATGTACTTCCTCATTGCAATTCAAACCGAAAGGGAACTTGCTCGAGGGCTGAAGTATGAATCAGCACGGGAGAACATACTGTATTTAAAAAGATTATGCCTAGATTTGCAGTTTCTCCACAATTTTACATCCAAAATTAAAAAATAAATGCTTTTTGGCTTGGACGGGGTCCCTCTGTGACCTCACCAACAGGCCTAAGGAGCCAGGGTATTCCTACTCCGCCCCTTCTGCTATTATTTATATTAGTTCCCACGTCTTTAGATATCTATGTTGTTTTTCTTTAACTATCTCAAAAACTACTGAGCAGATTTACACCAAATAGCAAAAAGAGATCTTTCTGGACCAAGAACGACCTTTCTGCCAAATTTGGTGTAATTCAGTTGAGCAGTACTTGCTGTAGTGTTTCTCAAAATCCCCATGGTAAATTGCATGGGGAAAATGTGTTTTGGGATCCCCTCTTTTCTTGGCTCCTATCTTGATGAACCACACTGAATCTTTAAAGACAGCAGTTGAAGTGAGTGGCAAACTAATTTTGAAAATGTAATGAAGTCGTCAAATGACGCCAAAGTTATTAGCAAAACAAAAAATATTTCATCTAAGGGAACTAGGTCCTAGCTATAACTATCTAGGTAATAGGTAGTAGGTAATATATATATATATATATATATATATATATATATCTATATATATATATGTGTGTATATATATATATATATGTATATATATATATATATATATATATATATATATATATATATATATGTAGATATATATATATATCTCAATTTGAATTGCTGGACAATGACGAGATTTATTTACAAAGCCATTCTACAAGGCTTATCAAGCTTGGACGCGTTTCGACCAAAACGGTCTTTGTCAACAGCCAAAGTCATTATAATGATCTCCCCTCCCCTCAACCTTTATAACCTAGTGCATCAACATAAAAGAAATACTATGAAAATTTCATGAAACCAATTTGCACTTCTAAACACACATAACTAACAATGTTATTTCACCACATGGTTAATCACTAATACCCCTACAGTGTTTAATCATCATTGTGTACAAACGCATGGGCCACTTAACGATCCTTATCAGCATTAATATCATCGAGCAATTATTCATCCATTACCCTAGTAAACATAAAATTATGTATCATACTTCTACAATTCTAATCTACGGGCCCCAAAGAAAAAACTATACATATATATATTATTATATATATACAGTAGATATATGTATATTTTTTACATGACATTCATCCCTCATTATTTTCTACATCTAATTATAATATATTTCATGCAAATTTATGGTGGATATCAGCCAATGTGAACAAAAAGTTCCTCATCCTTATTAAGACCCCAAGGATGGCGACTACTAAGGCGAATTATGTATTCAGATTCTAGTTTCCTGAGTCTTTTTTCTCTGTCCCCACCTCGCGATGTGGGAAGTACCCTGTCTATTCCAAAAAATTACATCCTATCGCTCAAACCTGCATGATTTACATTGCAGTGGCGGGCTACAGGGTAGGCGGGATCATTATTCTTTATGGCCCGCCAATGTTCTAAAATCCGTTTTTTTAAGGGAAAAATGGTACTTCCTACTTATTGTAATCCACAAAGTCTGTGAGAGTATTGTTCTCATAGGACGAAACACGTGTTGGCTGTATGTGCTACATGAATATTGACTTCAATGCTGTGTTTACTACACGAATACTGACCTCAAGGACGACTTTTTGTTTGTTATGATGAACTTTTCTGCTTCATGAATAAATTGAGCTTGAAACTCTCCATGGTGTTAATGCCAATATACATTGCATAATTGATACATCACTGACTTCTAATTACACGTTCATGGGTGCCCTGACAGCTGTTTTTGTCACTGTGAGTTTCCCTTGAAACATTAGAGGAATTTGGAAGATGCTCTTGCCAGGAGCACCATGATAAGATTGGAATGTTAATGTTATTATGTGGACTCACTGTGAGCGCCCAAATCCTATGACCTGCTTCCTATGTGCTTTCATTTGTTTCATTGACAGAGAAGTGTGCTGGGACCCTGCTAACCAGGCCCCAGCACCAGTGTTCTTTCACTAAAAATGTACCATTGTTTCCACAATTGGCACACCTCTGGCACACAGATAAGTCCCTTGTAAAAGGTACAAGTGATACCAAGGGCCCTGTGACCAGGGAAGGTCCCTAAGGGTTGCAGCATGTGTTGTGCCACCCTAAGGGACCCCTCACCTAACACATGCACACTGCCATTACACATTGTGTATGTTGGTGGGGAGAAAAAGGCAAAGTCGACATGGCATCCTCCTCACGGTGCCATGCACACAAAATACTGCCTGTGGCATAGGTAAGTCACCCCTCTAGCAGCCCTTACAGCCCTAAGGCAGGGTGCACTATACCACAGGTGAGGGCATAGCTGCATGAACAATATGCCCCAACAGTGTCTAAGTCTATTCTTAGACATTTAAGTACAGTGTGGCCATATTAAGTATATGGTCTGGGAGACTGTCAACACAAACTCCAGAGCTCCATAATTGCTACACTGAATACTGGGAAGTTTGGTATCAAATTTCTCAGAATAATAAACCCACACTGATGCCAGTGCTGGATTTATTAAAAAATGCACACAGAGGGCAGTTTAGAAGATGGCCCCTGTATTTTACCCTATCCTTCAATGCAGGACTGACTGGTCTGTGCCAGCCTGCCACTGAGATGAGTTTCTGACCCCCTGGGGTGAGAGCCGTTGTGCTCTCTGAGGCCAAGAAACAAAGCCTGCACTGGGTGGAGGTGCTTAACACTTCCCCCCTGCAGGAACTGTAACACCTAGCAGTGAGCTTCTAAGGCTCAGGCTTCATGTTACAATGCCCCATGTCACTCCAGCTAGTGGAGATGCCCGCCCCCTGGACACAGCCCCCACTTTTGGCAGGAGGTCCAGAGGAGATAATGAGAAAAATAAGGAGGAGTCACCTACCAGTCAAGACAGTCCCTAAGGTGCCGTGAGTTGAGGTGACACCTGCCTTTAGAAATCCTCCATCTTGTTTTTGGAGGATTCCCCCAAGAAGAATAGGGATGTGCCCCCCTCCACTCAGGGAAGAGGCACAGGAGGGTGCAGCCACCCTCAAGGACAGTAGCCATTGGCTACTGCCCCCCAGACCTAAACACACTCCTAAATTGAGTATTTAGGGGTGACCCTGAACCCAGGAAATCAGATTCCTGCAACCTGAAGAAAGAAGAACTCCTGACCTGAAAGCCCAGCAGAGACTACTGAGACACCAACTGACTTGGCCCCAGCCCTACTAGCCTGTCTCAAGACTCAAAGAACCTGCACAGTGACGCATCCATTGGGACCAGCAACCTCTGAGGACTCAGAGGACTGCACTGCACCTAAAGGACCAAGAAGCTCCAGAGAACAGCGGCACTGTTCAGAAACTGCAACAACTTTGCAACTTTTAAGCAACTTTTAAAGAGACTCTCCCTTCCCGCCGGAAGCGTGAGACTTCACACTCTGCACCCGACGCCCCCAGCTTGAGTTCAGGAGAACCAACACTGCAGAGAGGACTCCCAGGCAACTCCAGTGAAGTGGACACCCTGAGTCGACCTCCCTGCATCCCCACAGCGACGCCTGCTGAGAGGATCCAGAGGCTCCCCCTGACTGCAACTGCATGGTAACAAAGGAACCCGACGCCTGGACCAAGCACTGCACCCACAGCCCCCAGGACCGAGAGGAACCACCTACCAGTGCAGGAGTGACCTGCAGGTGGCTCTCATCCTAGCCAAGTTGGTGGCTGGCCCGAGAAGCACCCCTGTGCCCTGCCTGCATCGCTTAAGTGACCCCTGGGTCCCTCCATTGCTTTCAGTAGCAAACCTGACGCCTACTTTGCCTACTGCAACCGGCCACCCCTGTGCCTCTGAGAGTGTGTTTTGTGGGCTTGTGTGTGCCCCCCCCAGTGCTCTACAAAACCCCCTGGTCTATTCCCTGAGGATGCAGGTACTTACCTATAAGCAGACTAGGACCGGAGCACCCCTGTTCTTCATAGGCGCCTATGTGTTTTAGGCCCTCCTTTGACCTCTGCACCTGACCGGCCCCGTGTTGCTGGTGCTGTGGCTTTGCGATTGCCTTGAACCCCCAACGGTGGGCTGCCTATGCCCAGGAGACTGACTGTGTAAGTGCTTTACTTGCCTGAGAAGCCTAACCGAACTTACCTCCCCCAGGAACTGTTGATTTTTGCACTGTGTCCTCTTTCAAAATAGCTTATTGCCATTTTAACCAAAACTGTGTGTACTACTGTTTTAAATCAAGGTTCTATACTTACCTGTGTGAAGTACCTTGCATTTTATATAAACAAACTATGGGCCTGGAGTTAAGTCTTTGAGTGTGTGTGCCTCATTTATTGCCTGTGTGTGTACAACAGATGCTTAACACTACCCTCTGATAAGCCTACTGCTCGACCACACTACCACAAAATACAGCATTAGTATTATCTAATTTTGCCACTATCAACCTGTAAGGGGAATGCTTGGACTCTGTGTACACTATCACTCACTTTGAGATAGTATATACAGAGCCAACTTCCTACAGTTATGTAGTTAGGGGAACATTTCAGTGACAGTGTAACTTCTTAACCTCAAAGACCAACTAGAATTCACCAGTTAAATGTTGCAGTGATATGTTCAATGTTGGCATGGAACATGTTATGAGTGTCGTAATATATGCATTAATTAGCTGTGCATGGCGAAGGTCTGGATTATAATTACATTAGGGCATGAGTTATAATTCCTAGAGATAACTCTAAACAGTGACTTCCAGTGTTTTTTTTTGTCTAAAACATTACTTTGTCACTGAGAGTTTCAACTAATTATAATGCCACTGTGTTTTCTGTGAATTTATAGGATTTTTTAAAGATAAAGTACTATTTTATTACCATATATAAGCCTTCATACAGGCAGCCAACCCCATCCTGCGAATGACCTTTTGGCTGTGTGCAGTGTGCTGCATATAGTTTGCTCCAGGGCCTGGCCTGTGACCAGGCCCTACTTCCAGCCCATTGGCCCAGTGTCTATCTCCCCAAAGCAACTTCAGGCCATTGGGACCCCATCCTCTGGGGGCCTTTTGTGTTTGGGATGGGGGCCTGCCGCCTCCTCCTGGATACACTTTGGGCCCTGAGCACCCCATCCTCTAGGATTTCTTTTTTTCTGTAAGGGGAGCAGATACACCTCAACCCTTCCTAAGCCACTTTGTCCATAGGGACCCCATCTTCTGGGGCCTTTGTGTCTTTATTAAGGGAAAGGGAGAATGCAGCTCCCCTCCCCAGGGTACAAAGGGTACAAACCTCAATGAGGCGCCTGGACCCCATACCCTGAGGCCAAGATTTTATTAAAGTGGTGGGGGCTGCATGGAGCCCCTTCATGAGCCTCTTCATGACCTGAGGACCTCATCTGCTACAGCTAATGTTTTAAAAACTGCAGAAGTTGCACTGCCCCATAATTGAACCCTAGTGAGGCTCTGGGGACTTCAACCCCTAGGGCCAATATTTTATTAAAAGGAAAAGGTGCCACTTAGGAGCATTGACAGGGAAACAAACATCTGCTCCACAGGAGCTCAAATATTTTTTTAGCTCTCACAGGGTGGTAGCAGACCAGTCCCTCTCCGTGCTCCTGCAAGCAGGGCAACCATATCCTGGAGAAGGGCTCTGTAGGGCACAGTTAGTGGAGCCAGGGCGCAGAAGATGGGGACTCTAGGGTCTTCAGTGGCCTGAGGAGCACTGCCTGCTCTGAAAAAATGGAAAAAAATGAAACAAAAACATTTCATTTTTTATTTTTGACATGCATCTCAGTTAAGGAAAACGGGCTGCATTTAAAATGTTTTTTTTTTAAACTGCTTTATTTAAAAGCAGTCACAGACATGGTGGTCTGTTGTCTCCAGCAGGCCACCATCCCTATGAGGGCGGACATTCCCAAGGGGGCGCAAAGTGCAACCTACCTCATGAATATTCATGAGGTGGGCATTTGCGACCCCCTTGCAAATCGCAAATAGTGTCATTGACACTGTGCAACATAAGGTTTTGCGACTCGCAAAACCAAACTTTCGTACATGTAGCCCTAAGCCTCCAAGACCTAAATCAGATGCCAGGAACATTGTTCTTCGTGTTGCTGGCAGCTAATCAGCGTGCTCACTCCCACACTAGAGTCCCTCAAACCCAACCTCAAGATATACAAATACATTTGTTCCCTAATACCTCAAAAACTACAGGTATTGGCCATGTAAGAGCATGGTGGCTATGGAAAAGAGTCAGCCTTAATTCAGGAAAAACAAATCAAGGCAGCCAGAAGCATTGCTACATTCAGCCCTCAGAAGTGGCACACATTCCATCTACAAATATTTGCTTGGTTTCAGGTTGTAGAGTTCCCCTACATATTACATTTTACAATATCCTCAATTTTTTTGTTTTATTGCATGACATTGAGCACAGGTCCCATATCAAACCCCATATTCTTGGGTACTGGAAGAAGGGTTACAGAGTCATACAGGGGAAACCCATACACTGCCTGGTTGTGCACAACTTGTAATTCCCAGCTGTAAGAGCTGCATCCAGAGTTCAGAAAAGGTCCTGCGGGGTCCTTATGTGTGCTCTTTGTATGTGTGTGCCACATCACTTTTCTCTCACATTTTCTGACCTCCTTCTCTTTTAGTGTCTGTATTCTCTTGCCTTAACATCCAATCTTTGGGCTGTACTATATGTCCCAACTAGAAATGATCACAATGACTGCTCCTCACTCTCTAACAGAGAGCAATTCCATTGGTGAGAGGAGGAGCGGATCATTAGAGGATGGGGAGGCATGACATAAAGACAGCGAATGTTTAATTATAACTATATAGAAAGCAGAAGAAGAAAATCCTAAAGTCATGTGGAGTAGTGCCACAATACCGAACCAACTTTAGGTCTTTTTTCTTTCCTTCCCACATTCCTGTGAAATATGTACATCAACTGATATCTTATCCGTTGTTCCTAAAGTTGGTTGCGTATTGTGGCGGCACACTTTAAATGTACATGTAGAAAGCGCTGGAGGGTGTGAAGTATAGAAGAACAAGTACAATCAAGGAGCTCCCTTTCTGTATGGCTCGCTCCTAACTCTTCTCTCCTGGAAAGCTGTTCACTTGAGTTAGCTTGGAGGTGGAGGGATGCACAATATAAAATTGTAGATAATCAACTATTTTCTTTCTACAAGTATGTCTGATGCTTCTTGGCTGTTTTCTAATTAGTTTTCACTGTATCTGACACTAACAACGACAAGAGATTTGACACATAATGCAGCAATTAGACAAAATCAAACTACCGAAGGAAATCATTTGTTATAATCAAAATGATTAGGTATCCAAATAATGGTTGCGCTTGTAAAGAAGTCACTGCGGTTGTGATGAACAAAATTGATAACAAAACATTTTGTGGTGGGTTTGTATTATGGTTACATTTTTCTGATAAAGTTTTTATATTTTTTTTGTTAATCACTCAATAAGTGATTTGTGCAGAAAATATAATAACATAGAAAATAATGCACGCCTTTGAAAATGTGATTACGAAGAGAGGCCGTCATTATTCACAAAGTGTACTTACTAGTGAATTAATATTGTGACAAGTTGAATATATGTAGTAGTATTTCATATGAAGGGTTATGCATTATGCTCTAGCTTTATTAACTGTGGGCCTTAACTTAGCGAATGTCTTGGCCTAGTTTGCCAGACCTCATGTCAATGCTGTATTTCTTAACGTGTACTTAATGGCTGTCCTAGAGAGTTAAACTGTGATTTCATTTTGCCTTTTTAAATGTTCTCACAACTGAAGTTTTCTCAGTGGAACCGGCTGTTAGATGATGCTGTTCTTTTTAATGTAACATTTTGTGTGTAATGCGTGTGAGACTGACTTTCTCAGGAGAAGAACGATGGAGATACTGACTAGAGTGGAAGCTGCAACAACATTGTTACCTGACAAGCCAGATGATGAGGACATTTGAGGACACACCAAACAACGACATGTAAACGGAGTAATGGTAGAATTCATAGATTTGGAGTTTTAGTATTATTGGATAAAGTGTGAACATAGGATTAACTGACCAATAGGGATTTGGGAAGTAGTTTTAGGAGTTTTGATTTAACAACACTGCACTGAGAAGAACCCATCATTCTGCATTTTGCCATTAGATTAATTGCCCATTTTCCTGCTGGCCAAAAGGTCAATAATTCCTTATGCATCTTGACAAGAGACGTGTTTAACTTTAATGCTTAAAGACTTTGCATTTTCTTAACTTTGATGCTGAATCCTGATGCCTTGCTGATCGACTGATGTCCTGAGGATGAAGACTGACTCTGCTTGCTGATCCACACTGAGGATAGGTATTATGAATTAGACTGTTAATTATTATGCACATTTGCTTTTTCTTTTCAGATACCAACTGCATTGTTTTGATAGAACCATAGTTAGATGTTTTTCCAAATTTGTGTTACTAAATTGTTTTGCATGAAGCCCAACATGCTGATGCTAATCAGATGTTAATTAAGGATTCTCACTAATGAAATTGTGCTAATAGAGAAATAATGCTTGATGAATTTCTTTGCTGAACTTAAATGTACGTAATTACTTTGACGCAGTTGACTCTTTCATTAATTTGCACTGTAACTGTAGAATGTGTTCTAGTTCAAGCTTTGATTAGATTACGTTTCTTACGCCGCTTTGGAGAGACAGTATTGTTTCTATATGTGTTCCATTTGATTTTGAGATTAATCTACATGACCTTAGTATTGTTAACATAGGGAAATAAATATTCTAACTTTTACTAAAAGGTGTGGTTATTCATGACTGAAAGGTCATGGTGAGTGACAATTACTGTCTCCATTGTTTATTAGTGTTATTGATGGTTGTTGATTATTGCTATTGTGTATTGATTATTGATTATGTACCGGAGCTATGTTAAGAACATCTTAGTTGCGAGTCAAAAGGTTTATCAACCGATTCACGTCCCCTTGTATGTTTACTTATTAAGGTCAGACGCGCTAATCCAAGAACCTAGTTTTATTTGTCAAGCAAGAATAGGTTATTGTATAGAGAAAGTACATAGAATATATGAAATAATGAAAAAGAGTGTCTGAATGCTGGTTGGTAGTGGAGTAAATCAGGTAACTGAATTGAGGGAAAGAGATGAGAAGAGTTAGGGATCATGATAGAATGACATGAATGTTAACATTGTTTATCACCAACAAGAATTTCCAGTCCACCGTTTTATTGCAACAACAAAAATTACAAACTGATTCCACACCTGAAGCCCACCTAACGGTTTACTCAGCCGTTCCACAACTTCCTATTCCACTGATGCTAATCCAGTGGCTGATCAATATTAATTTTAATCACCGCAGTCCTTTTTCTTAGGTTCCCGGTTAAATTCCTTACGTGTTACTAATGGTTATAAGCAAATACGATCTTTCTGACAAAACTCAAAAGGCTCTTCCCACCTATTGACATATCCTCACTACCTCAGTCAACTCTTGTCGCTTCATACAACAGCATCTGATACCTGAGAGCACTGGCAAACCCTAAACTCTCACTCATTCTATCAGATTAGTACCCGATCGTTGATTTGGTTAATTCTTAAATTTTCGTGTCTCTTCTTCTCACCGTTCTAGATCACTGGTTCTGGTGAATGTCTAGTGAGAATGAAATATTTAATAAGTGGAAGATTATTAAAGTACTTGCTAAGCGTTGTGTTATTAGCACTACAGCTGCAAGGAGCTGTCGAAAGTGTCTTCCGAAAACTTTTTCCAAACGCGCACTATTAGTGTGATAATTTGTGAGCCACGCGTATTGTTTTCACATTATTTCTGTTGCTGTGTGATAAAATAAGAGTTTCGGTTTGGAAAAATTGATTTGAAAAATACTGAAAACTGCATTAGTCTTACAAATGCCAATATTTTCTCAGAAAACATGCCATAAGTTCTTATTCAGCAGGAAAACACATTCTAATAATAATTCCTAACGTTCCAAAGAGGAAATTAGAATTGGAGGTATTTAAAAACACCAAGTAAATTCCACACCACAAAGTGTTGGTTGCTACTTGTTGCGATGAATATCTCAGCCTTTCCAGGCCTGAAATCCGAGCCTAACCAGTCATGAAAATCGTTAAAGAGAAATATAAGCGGGAAGGAAACTAAGCATAATAAGTAAACTGGAGAAAAAAGCGGGGAGGTGGTGCTACTGAATAATAAACAGGAAACAGAATAAGTACCATTTTGCAAATCTGCTGAGCAGTGTATCTTGAAATCCCATCCTTCTCTGTGTTCTTTTTCCCAACCCTGTTTGTATAATCTTTTTGTTGCGTTTTATTATCAATCTAACACCTTACTGATCTTGTTCATATATTCCGGACACAATCTTTTTTGAAGTCGTGGGTATTGCAAGCAAAGATGTGCATTCCTTGGGCAGCCATTCACATACATTGCATGTGTCTGAGCTACTATCTCTCTGTCAGCATTTTAAAGATGCCATAAATCTCATGTACCCAAGACAGTGGCCCTGTTTTCCTGTTTGTAATACAATAAATATTACAATGGAAATCACCAAGCCACAAAAGCCGGAACATAAAGAATGGACATATAGCAGGCAGCAGAGAGGATCCCTCTGGCTACAGAGACTAGCTGATGTAGTTAATGCATTTCTGAGCAAACTTTAGGCTCTTACTCAGTGTGCAGGTTTGTTTATGTTACGGAGGAACAAGCAAGAAAAAACAAAGAAGTGATATTAACTGACCAGTATGCAGTGTTTAATTTGAGCTGTGGTTGAATGTGGGTCCCACGAGCACTAATTTGTGGGGACTGGTATTTATTTATACTCATAGCAAGAGAGAGAAAATCACAAAAGAGGGAAAGTAGAAAAAAAGAAGGAAAAATATTAACACAGGGAGAAAGCTTAGATGAAAAAAAGAACATGCAGGACTAAGATAGAGTCAAAAAGTGTTTGGTGGTTGACTAAAGATACATGATGTGCAATTAATTATATACAGCCTTAGGATTCAGCACACTGACATACAATACCTCTCGCCATGAGCTTCTGAAAAAAAAAACCTTTGGGCCCCAGGACTGAGGGACACATTTAAGAAAAGTGGCACTGCACCTAGTTCAGTGCCACTGTCCTTGCACCCCATAGTGCACCACTCTTGCCACCATGTGTGCGCCATGTGTAAAATAGAATGTTTGACGCTATTGATGTACTGTTCAGGTTTACCCCCAACATTTTGGCACTAACCCTGAACAGTACTTAACGGCCCAATGTAGCCAATGGTGTGCCTCTTTTTAAAGCCTTCTCTGAGCAGGCATTAAAAATGCCGAAAAAAATGGCACAAAGAGATCTTTTAGATTTCTGTGCACCGTTTTTGCAGCCCCCGTAAAGGGGGAATGCCCCCCTTGCATACATTATGCCTGGTGCAGGCATAATGTGACACAAGGAATTACAAAGTGGCGCAATGCATGCATTGCCCCACTTTGTAAATATGGCACAGTGAATTTGACCTCGGCGGGCCACATTAGTGTAAACAATTTGATGCTAATGTGGTGTAAGGAGGCGCTAGGCCATCTTAAATCAAGGAAGAATTTGATTACAAATTATTTTACAAATTAAGCACTGCCATTATATAATTGTCACATTTGCAACCTCCTTTCAATTCCAGGAACCACACAATGTATTTGAAATATGACATTATAATGGATCTTCAGGATTACACAACATAAATGTTGCTCTCAGTGCCTTATCATGAAAATTCAGCCATGCTGTGTTTCGGTTAATGTACTTTACTGCAAATTCAACTTAACAGTTTAAGATTTACAAATATATGTTTTGGAGAATATTAATAAACTTAATCATGTAGGCCCATATTTACGGAATTGTGACGCAGGGCAGTGCAGCAAGTTACCTTGCTGCATTTCCCATGAGTCAAAGGGAAAGGGCAGGTGTACACCATATCTATGGCATTCCTGTGCTTAACCACTGTGCTAGTGTCATTTTGGCAGCCTAGCGCCAATGCAAGCACCCTTGCAACATGGTGCAATGGTGCCTGTGTTGCATGAAGGGGCACCTTCCTGCACAAAAACAATCCTGGGAGTCTTTTTCCTATTTCTATGTGTAATGCAGAATGCAGGTTTACAAGCTCTTCCAAATCTGGGGATGAGTCAAAATCCATGGGTGCTGTGTGGTAACACTTACTGCAATGCCCATGGAACATCTCCCTTGCGCAGAGTAAGGCAACACAGCGATTTACGCTGCCTTGCCTTACTCGATATCTATGAGACCATTCAAAGCCACGCAAAGTGGCTTTGCTTGGCCTCATACATATGAGTTCAAGGTTTGCACTGCTTTTGTGTCACAAACAGTGATGCATCAGTGGCACCAGGGGTCATTAATAAGCCCTGTAGTGTTTTTTATACATATTTGTGATGCATATTGTTAGATATGGGGTCTTTGGTTGACAGTCAGGTCACCCCCTGTTAAAGCAAGGACCATCAGTCTAGTCAGGGTAAAAAAGAGTCACCCTCAGCTAACCCCTGCTTATCCCCTTGGTAGCTTGGAAGAGCAGTAGGCTTAACTTTGGAGTGCTAGGTGTAAAGTATTTGTACCAACACACACAGTAAATTAATGAAAACACTACAAAATGACACAACACAGGTTTAGAAAAATAGGAAATATTTATCTAAACAAAACAAGACCAAAATGACAAAAATCCACAATACACAAGTCAGGTTATCAATAAAAATGCAAAAAAAAGTCTTTAAGTAGTTTTAAACACACACTAATGCTGTTAGCGTGAAAAAGTACCTTGGGTGTGTCAAAAATAACCCCGCACGGGCGAGGGCCCGTCAAAAAGGGCTAGCAATGCATTGATTCCACTCACGAGCGGGACCTTGCATTGTTTCTCCTTTCGCCCGGGTTGGGCGCGTTGTTTCTTCTCTCTGCAGGAAAGCGATGCATCGATCCGGTCGCACTCTCGGGTCCGGGCAGGTCTTGTGTTGTTTTTTCACACCCAGCAATACTTGAGTCGGAAATCCAGCCACACACTATGATCTGAAAACCCCACAGCACCGGTTTTGATCTCCCAGTCTCCGTCAGCGATGCTGCGTGTCGTTTCTCCCTCTCCGTGCGTTGATTCTTTGGTCACGTTTCCTGCGAGCATTAATTCTAACTGCGAAGCCAGCGGCGTGTCGTTTCTTCAGCCGCAGATCAGAGTCGCCTCAATCTTTTCCCCTCATGGTGCTCTGTGAGTGGATTTCCTTGTCTTCAGGCTGCCAGCTTCTCCTTTCAGGGTCCCTGGAACCAGATGGGCACCAAAGGGCAGAGTAGGAGCCTCTCCAGAGACTCCAGGTGCTGGCAGAGAGAAGTCTTTGCTGTCCTTGAGACTTCAAACAACAGGAGGCAAGCTCTAAATCAAGCCCTGGATATTTCTTCTCAAGATAGAAGGCACACAAAGTCCAGTCTTGGCCCTCTTACCTTGGCAGAAGCAGCAACTGCAGGATAGCTCTACAAAGCACAGGCAGGGCAGCTCTTCTTCCTCAGCTCTTCAGCTCTTTTCCAGGCAGAGGTTCCTCTTCTTTCCAGAAGTGTTTCTCAAGTCTGTGGTTATGGGTGACCTTCTTATACCCAATTTCTCCTTTGAAGTAGGCCTACTTCAAAGCAAAGTCTCTCTTGAATGTGAACTCCTGCCATGCCCAGGCCTGACCCCAGACACTCACCAGGGGGTCAGAGACTGCATTGTGTGAGGACAGGCACAGCTTTTTCAGGTGTAAGTGACCACTCCTCCCCTCCCTCCTAGCACAGATGGCTCATCAGGATATGCAGGCTACACCCCAGCTCCCTTTGTGTCACTGTCTAGTGTGAGGTGCAACCAGCCCAACTGTCAAACTGACCCAGACAGGGAATCCACAAACAGGCAGAGTCACAGAAATGGTATAAGCAAGAAAATGCTCACTTTCTAAAAGTGGCATTTTCAAACACACAATCTTAAAATCAACTTTACTAAAAGATGTATTTTTAAATTGTGAGTTCAGAGACCCCAACCTCCACATGTCCATCCGCTCCCAAAGGGAATCTACACTTTAATTATATTTAAAGGTAGCCCCCATGTTAACCTATGAGAAGAACAGGCCTTGCAACAGTGAAAAACGAATTTAGCAATATTTAACTGTCAGGACATATAAAACACATTATTATATGTCCTACCTTAACCATACACTGCACCCTGCCCTTGGGGCTACCTAGGGCCTACCTTAGGGGTGTCTGACATGTACGAAAAGGGAAGGTTTAGGTCTGCCAAGTTGGTACACTTGCCAAGTCGAATTTACAGTTAAAACTGCACACCCAGGCACTGCAGTGGCAGGTCTGAGACATGATTACAGAGCTACGTATGTGGGAGGCACAACCAGTGCTGCAGGCCCACCGGTAGCATTTAATTTACAGGCCCTGGGTACCTCTAGTGCACTGTACTAGGGACTTACTAATAAACCAAATATGCCAATCATGGATAAGCCAATTACATACACATTTTGTAAAGGAGCACTTGCACTTTAGCACTGGTTAGCAGTGGTAAAGTGCCCAGAGTAACAAAAACAGTAAAATCAGAGTCCAGCACACATCAACAACCTGGGGAACAGAGGCAAAAAGTTGAGGGAGACCACGCCAAGGATGAAAAGTCTAACAGTTATATTATTAATATTGTCTTCTGACATGCTAGATAGTGATTTCCAGTCTGTACAGACACCGTGTGGACACAATACCAGGGATGGAAGTGGCTCCAAAGGGTGAGGCATTCTACATGGAACTCTAAAGTTGCTTGGCAACACAGATGTAGGTCCTGCCATTTTTTAGCTTTATTCTTTTACTTAACTCAGCTTTAAATAGCCTCAAGACTCAGGAATCACTTTTGCAGCCCTCAAGACTCCAAACTATTATTTGTTTGGAGAACGGATTAAAGTACGAAATGTGTGCGGCAATAGCATGACCATAAATAATTTGCAATCAGTTTCCCTCTGGATACATTATTTATCACTTTTTTTGTCATTAAACTTCTTCTACTTTCCTAACCTCTAAATTGGAATTATGCTGTGGGAATTGTCGCAGCTGAGGAATCATGCAATAGTTCCTTCACATTACACAAATACAGACAAAAGAAAGCACGCACACACACCCACACACACATACCCATACACACATATAAACATAGATATTCTCCAAAACCTTAATGTATTTATGTAAGATTGGACACCAATCTTTAGGATGCACAATGTCAAAGCTTTTCTCAATCAACTAGTTCTTGGCTTCAACTGTATCATCTGGCGTTGATAAAGCTGTGACCGACCACGATCTATCCAATAGAAACACATTAGTGTACTGCCCCCTAAAGATTGTTGTTCATTTGTGTATAAAAGCATTAAGATTTTAGCTGCCCTGGGAGTGGGAGTCTTCAGAATAGTAACATGATATATATTAATTATGTATCTGTATCGATATCTATATTTACATATATATATCAATATCACTATCTATCTCTATCTATCAGTATGCACATTTCTATCTATATTATCCTTGTTAAACCTGGTGGGACCATGATTTTCAAAAAAAGACAGAGCCACGGCTCTACAATTGTAATAAACAGCATACTATTTAGTGCACATCTGCATGCATGGTTCATGCAATGCTGCACTGTAATGGGTAGTATATATACATACATTTATTTACCCATATTAAATAAATTGTAGGTTAAAAGCATGCGCCTAAAACATCACACTGAGTAGGGTTAGTGACTTGTAGTAAACTTGTTCCTCCATGGAATCACTATAAATGACAATCATTTAGATGTCAAATAGTTTTTTCTGAAATCAGTTACTTGTGAATGTGGTAATCACACAAAGCTCCAGCCCCCCCCCCCTCAGCACAGTACCCTGTGCATGGGTGGCAGGCCACTGACTGGGTCCAAGGGGAAGGGGGCCTCCTACAGGTACTTTGCAGGGGAGCCTCTTTAAGTTTTGTTATGCCACTGCCTGTCACCCCCATGCTGTTTCTAGGCACTATGCTAACTTTACCTAAAGCAGAAAACAGCAAGTCTGTTCTTAAGTTTCAGATATGGTTCACACAGCAAGTTAGTTGTTTTGTTGCGGAAGAGCAAGTTAGTTATTTTGTAATCACAGCTCGTTTGCGGAGGCTGGAACATAAACAGTGACGGCTGAATGCAAACTTTCAGCTGTCGTTTCCATCTAAGGTTGATGGTTTTAATGGTGTGACCCGTGCCTCGATACCCTTGCGCAAAGTCCTTCTCTGACCTATAGCCTGATACCAGAGTTTTTATAGGAACTGATTATCAATATTATCTTGTATTTCAAATACAATTATGGTACTAGCATCTACTTACTCAGCAATAAGAAAATCATGATGACAAATGCTGCAGCTTGATTATCATATTGGTAAGCTATATTTGGAATTTATAAACAATGTTTTAAAGTAGCTCCATAGAGAAAAAGAATTTGTAGCATTTACTTTAGGCCTGGGCTGAGTTCATGGAGTTCTGCTATGCGGAACTACGTGAAGGGCCAAAAAAAACTCTGCCGTGCTACGCGGAGTTCCGTGAGCAGCAGAGTTTTGGGTAAGACATGCTGTTCACACTGATTGTTAGTGCAGGACTTTTTCCCTCACTGTAAAATCAGCATGAGTGGCATCATGCGGACTCTGCGCAGAGTGCGGAGTGGGGAAAACTCCTTAAACTCCACTGGTGGAAGGGAATTCTTCACCCACCCCTAATTTAGATGCATGTCTAACATGAAATGAAGAAAATAAGTCTGAATGGGAATGGTCACAGTGTCCTTGACAATAGGAATAAATGGATTCTACTGTATTTTTGTTTGTGGTGACTGACTTTGGGAAGCAGATCTATGTGACAAGAACTGAGTTACCTTCCTGATAACCTTGGGAGGAGAAAGCATTGGATTTTTTGTTTGATACCCTTAAGCCAGAGAGACTCTGAAATCACAATCGTATTTCACGCTTTAAAATGATCCCCTTGTGCAACACCCATCAGAGACATAACTAGAACGAAAGAATGTATTGTAATGGAGGAGTTTAAAAACACAAAATGAAGAAAATATTTCTGAAAGGGAACAGTCAAAGTGTTTATGACAGTAGTAATAAATGGATTCTACAGAATTTTTGTTTGTGGTGACCAGTGGTGGCTGCCACAGAATGTGGGTGGCGGGGATTTAAAAAATATATATATATATATATTTTTTAAACCCACTTACCTGATCAAGTCGGGAGACACGTTTGCCTCCTCTTCACCTGGAAGCACACAGGCTTTCAGACTCCTTTCAGTAAATCATGACGCTGTTGTCACCAGCATGACAGCAGTGCCGTAATGGGTGTGAGCAGCCTGGTTCAGAACTCACAGAGGGAGTGGCACCCGTTGCATTTTCTCCTCCCAGCTGTGAAATACAGCCAGGTGGAGAATTGCAAACTGTGCATGGCTGTTTGGCTGACCCAACAATGCTGGCCAAACAGACATACCCACTTAAGGTGCACATACTACCACTCCTCCCTTCAGCCCTACCCTGGCTCAGCAAAAAATAAAATGATAATAACAATCCTTTATCTTCATTTCATTTTTCTTCTGCTGAAAGCAGTGGGGTGACACTCCTCCGCCTTAGCGGAGGAGCTGCCCTGACTTTGGGAAGCATATCTATGTAACAAGAACTGAATTACTTTCCTGACAACCTTGGGAGCAGAAAGCATAGGATTTGTTTTGTGATACCCTCAATTCAGAGGGCCTCTGAAATCACAGTCTGGTTTTACCTTTTGAATTGAACCCTTTGTGCTACACTCATGAGAGACATAGCTAGACTAAAATAAGTTGTTTCTTGAGATCTACCTATCTGCCAGATAGGGGTATGTGGAGAAAAAACACTGTCTCTAGCTTTCCCTTGAATGCTGATACTTAAAGGCTGTTTTAGGGCCCAAGAATTTGGCCCCTCGCTCACTTATTAGGACACATGAGTCCCAGTTGTGTCAGAGAAGGTTTATGTTCCATTGGAAGACCTGTAGCTTTTATACGCTTTTCATTGCTGCCACAAAACATGTGCATCAGCTGAAAACAGACATTTTGAATACCTGTCCCTGTGAAATGTCTTGTCTGTGCCTGGGGAGTGATGAACATTCAATGGACAAAAGGAATTTGCTGCATGTACCCCAGATGTGTATGCTATGGACATGCTCATGAGTCATGGCAATCTATTGGAAGGAGGCACTCACTGCAACACAAACTAAATTGAATGCTTAATCATTTTTGGAAATACAGAAAATAATTAGCAGAATGTTTCCTAAATGTTGGTACTTACAAAAGTCTGTCTTTTGAAGACTGGGACAAGTTACTGTGGTTCCTTGAAAAAGATGCAAGGTTGAAGCTACATTTGACAGGTTATTTACCTTAGAGCTTTCGATTACAGAGATTGCTAGTACAATGGGACTGCAAAAAAGTATGCAGCCTTATTGAGCTGTTTTCTTCTATACTCTGTGACTTACCTCACTGAGGATTTTCAACCTATATAAAATGCGTATTTGTCAAGGCTACTTTTTAACCAGAAAGAACCATAATTATTTGCCCATCTCCACTTTATGAAGGGACAGCCATGAAGAACACCAAGGTCCTAGTCTATTCCACACCACAGATCAACTTATTTTAGTTTTCTACATTTTGTTTTCTATTTCTTAATATCATTTTGTTAAGGTGCTGTTGTGCACAACCCACATAGATTGCTCTGTGGAAATTCTTATAGCTTTAGCATGTTGCCAAGGATGAGCCAGGTTTTCCTCACTGTCACCAGTTTACCTATGAGGAGTCAGGTTGATGGGGTTTTGTGGGAGCTCAATCACAGCCCACATCAATGCTCATGTGGTCAGTTCTTGAAATGGGGAGTATTGAACTCCATGGTGTACCATGTGCAGTGTAGAGTGATCTTTATGAGCCACCAAGAATTCAAGAGAAATCATGGCACCATGCTAAGCTATAGCTTTATACCATATGCTGTATTTGTCCCACAGCTATAATGTTTCAGGAAGATAAAGTGGAGTTTTTAAGGAGCACAATAAGATTCTGATACCAGAGCTTTCCTTGGGGCTGGTTGGCAGTCCCAACAGTGGTAACAGAGGTGACCTTTCCGATTATGGTTTTACATGGAGAGGATAGTCAATAACTTTAAGTAGATAGTCATGGATCATTTAAAATGGCTTTTAGATAATACTCATCTGTTGGGCATATCCTGAGTCATGGTAGTGGAGATCAAGGCTTTCCTGAAACATAAATTTGAAACTGCTGACATCAAAACAGTAGATGATGGTCAAAGTAGTGGTCTTAGACCCAATGGTGAGGATAAGAAAGATAATGCTAACAGTTCCTTATAAGCAGAAGATTGATAGAAAAAAAGAAAGAATGCGAGGTCTATGAGGAGAGGTTAAATTTTATCAGCAGAAATTAGCATTCAGGAGCAGAAATTACAAGATTACTTGAGATGATCCTGAGGAATTAGGATCATAGTCATCTATGATCCTCTTCTTTTTTAGATTTTCTTAAAATCTGGGCAATACCTCCAAGGTTTTGGAGCAGAGTCATATACCAGCCTGGGGTCTGCAATGGCAAGCAGGTATGGACATTAATCAGAAATGGGTATTTATGTGAACCTGCTGGAAAGAGGGAAGCAGGGTTAGCTATATTTGTAAGGGAAATATGGGGAAGAGACTGAATGAGTATGTTTAAACTTTTCCACATGAAGACAGTTTGCCTCTTAGGGAGGAATGCCATGTTTGGAGAACACATGAGAAGGGAAGTGTAAGGGTCAATAATGCATTTAAAGAGGGAAAGGAGTAAAGCAGGTTGAATCTTGGAACAAGGAGAGGTATTGATTTATTATCAGCTGGGTAGATCAAAAAGGATGGACTATGGATACAGTGCTCCACTGCCTTTTGGCTAGGTTTATATTACACACATGGTACATATTTGTACATACATGCAAAGGGTGCAAGTAGAGTTGAGATGTGTCGGGACGGTAGGGATATTGGTACAATTGAGTGTAAGAGGGTGAGCATTGAAAATTTAAGTTACATGGCAAATGTTAAGAACTGTGTGTGGCTGTAGGTAAGCACATGGGTGACAGTAAATTGAAAGCAACTTTGAGATGATATGTTTTAAGGTGTCAAGAGACACAGGAATAGCATTTTCTGTAGGTGATATGGATGCAAGAGTGATAGGACCAGATAACCTCAAATAAGAAACAGGTGAGTGTGGCAAAGGTACTAAATGGAAGGAATTTCACTCTAGTGGTAGCATGACCTTGCAAAATAGGCAGTACACTCAAGAATATCCAGGTACAAGGTGGGATTGGTAAACAGATGTCAGCAGGATGGAGGGGTTGTTGGATGTGCCCACATGCACAACACCATGAAGGTTGAGCAGAACAGCAAAGTTGAGTAGGTCCTTCTCAAACTTCTCTATAAATGACCTACATGCAATCCTGACATCTCTGGAAGACTCATCTGATGCCCGGTAACAGTTGAGCCACTGTCCAAGATTTCAACTTCATCTTCCCGATGAACCCATCTAAAAAAAATCATGTTTAATAAATAGTGACCATTTTTAGTTTAATACAGCCATGAGTTTGTCAACAGCAAATATCCCAATAGATACCCAGGAAAGAATTGTTGGCAATAATAGTTGTCAGTTAGGGGCATATTTATGTAGAAATCATGCAGCATAAAAAGTCGCCTGCTGTGCTGCACTGCTTGATAGGGAAAGTGCAGGAGTGTGCTGCATGTAAAATAATACTGCACATTCCTGCCTTTTTTCCAGTGATAGCGCACAATGTCCTGCCTACTGCAACACAGGCCCCCTTGTAACATGGGGAAATGGCACCTGCATTGTTAACAGGATTGCTTTTTTGCAGGAAAAGGCACAACATAATATCATGAGGCACATTCCTCTTTTTATGTGTGCTGCAGAATGTGAGGAGAATTAAACATATTTCTCCTCTTTATGCCTCATCTGGAGAGGATTAGCATTTTTACACATTCCCAGGTAATCTCGGAATGCACATTGTCTTCAAAGCAGACAGTGTGCATTCTGACAGTTCTTGGCAGGGGCTTCTGCACTGTCCATGCCATGGGCATGGGCAGTGCAGGGCCCACCCGTGACCCCAGCACTGGCTTTCCACCAGTATTTTCATGGTTTGTTTCCTGCCCCGAAAAGGCTGGCAGAAATAAGGGTTGTAGCTAGCCAGGCAGTGCTGAATTCAGCGCCACCATGTCTGGTTACAAGCCCAAATGCTGTCTCCCCATCAGGATCTTTGATCCTGGCGGGGACGGTGGTCTTTAGGCGAGTCCGGCCACCGATCTTGTAATGTGGTGGGCGGACCCCCACAACCACAGTGGTCCGACCACCACCACGGAACTGGCTCATAATGAGGGCAATAGTTTGAAACCCACTCCAATGAAAAGTAAACAGACATCAAAAGGTTATTCAGGATCCTGATCAGTCAGACACACTAACAGAGACACAACATTTCAACACCGGTGATCCTTATGATAATTATGTGTGGGTGAACTTTTAACTATGTTCATTATACTAAAGTTTGCAGATTTCAATTTAAGCTATATTTTACTTACGAAATTTTACATAGTATTCACCTTTGTTTGACTGATTTTAGCAAAAAATATCTCATAGAAATAGTAAAAATGCAGTCTAGCATAATTTTCTATTCAAACTAGTCTCCTACTTGTATCTGGCATGATTTTGGTAAGCAAGGTACGCTCTAATGTACAAATGTTACACAACTACCACAAATCACTCTTTAGGTTTGTATAATTTCACATAATTGCCCAATTTTCTACTTCAGAACGTGACAATTGCAATTCATTGTTCCTGCGTTTTTTGTTTCAAATGCTCAAAACCCGAATTGAATATGTGGAGGTATCAGATGTTTTACATTTCTACGTAGTTATAAGATGGGCTGATAAGGACCTTGTAAGATACATTTATCTGTAATGTGATTAAGGGAAGTAATCACATTATTTTGTTTAATTGTTGCTGCTTCCCTTCCCCACATCAATTACTCCACATTCTCTTCTGCATCTCTCCTCGGCCTCAAGCCCAACCAAGGATCGACATACAGCTTGTATAATCAACAATAAGATGGTTACCTACCCATTTGATAAACATACGCCAGGGCCAGAATTCTGAACAGTCTCTATTCCAACAACAACGTTATGGCCATCTGCCCATGACCGTAAGTCTAGAGAAGAATGTAAGGCCCATATTTATACCTTTTTAGCGCCGCATTTGCGCCACTTTTTGACGCAAAACTAAGGGCCAGATGCAGGAATCAAATAGCGAGTCGCAAACGGCAAAAATTGCCGTTTGCGACTCGCTATTCGCATTTCCCAATGCAGAAATGCATATTGCGAGTCAGTACCGACTCGCAATATGCATTTCAGAATCGCAAATAGGAAGGTGTGTTCCCTTCCTATTTGCGATTCTGAGTGGTATGCAATACCATTTGCGACTGCATATGCGGTCGCAAATGGTGTCGCAGTTACCATCCACTTCAAGTGGATGGTAACCCACTCGCAAATTGGAAGGGGTCCCCATGGGACCCCTTCCACTTTGTGAATGGACCCACAAATATTTTTTCAGGGTAAATAGTGGTCCAAGGGACCACTACCTGCCCTGAAAAAAAAACGAAACTAAAGGTTTCGGGTTTTTTTTTTAAGTGCGGCTCGTTTTCCTTTAAGGAAAACGGGCTACACTTAAAAAAAAAAAAACTACTTTATTTAAAGCAGTCACGAACATGGAGGTCTGCTGACGACAGCAGGCCTCCATGTTTGCGAGTGCCTAGACTCGCTATGGGGCCGCAATTAGCGACCTACCTCATGAATATTAATGAGGTGGGTCATTGCGACCCCATAGCGAGTCGCAGTCGGTGTCTGAGACACCGTACTGCATACCAATTTGCGAGTTGCAAATTGCGAGTCGCAGGGACTCGCAATTTGCAAGTCGCAAATTAGCATTTTGCTACATCTGGCCCTAAGTTTGCGCCGTTTTTGCGTCAAAAAACGGCGCTAAAAAAGTATAAATATGGGCCTAAGTATCTTGCTATATTGTTACCTACAGATGATTACACTGGATCTGCTTTGTGTGTTTGAGGGGAATCTTACAATGATGCTAAAATCCTGGACCTGTTTTGGGTTTTTATGAAACACTTTTCACTATACTAATGCTAATACTTTTGGCTTTGTCATTTTTGTTTTGTTCAGATCGCTGACACCCTTTTATTAGCTATCTGAAGATTTGGATGAACTGAGTTTTCACTAACCCCTCAAGATTCTTTCAGAAAGTCGCATAATGTACTGCTATTTCTTCAAAGCCTTTTTTCTACAAGCCCCACGTGCTTTGACTTTGGACTTTTTAAAGGTATGGTCGTCCTAGATTCGAGAGTGGATTAGCACAAGGCTTAATGCCCTCAAAATAAATTGCACTGCCAATATCATACCAAGGGTCACACTTTCCCCTCCCCATCATGCAGCCACGAAATGTAAGCAAGTAAAAACTTGACAAAGGCATTGACTTGAGCTTTTCTCTTGATTGTTTCATGGCTGAGAGAGCCCAATATTGATCTGAAATTCATTCTGCCCTTGTACCCAGTGGTACATATTTTGCTATTCAAAAGCATTTGCTTTTTGACAGGGTATGAAAGGGGCAGCTATGAAAGTACTGCTATTAAATAACTGTTTCTTTTTCGTTTGTAAGTTATTACTTTTGCTGTTGTCAGGATATCCATTTAGAGGTTTTTGTTGCCTTAATGGAGACGGCAGCGTGTGCAGAGGTTGACGTTTGCCTCTGTTTTTTCCACGCTCATCGCTTGAATAAAAAGCCATGGAGACAAAGTATTTGCAGCGCGAGGGCTGAGTGCAAATCCCCCTCAGCAAGCCCAACAAAGCTCAACAAAAGGCTCATTACGAAATGGTGGTGTTTGCTAGTCGCAGCCTTGAACAGAAGGTTAAAGGTCCTTCGTTAAGCAGAGACTATTCTAAACAGGGCCTGTGCTGAATTATAGAAATAAAAGGCAAATATTTGCTCTTAATTCTCGAGTTAGTTTATCCCAAGTGGCTGCCGGGGAAGTGTTGTGAATGATTAAAAGGCTGGATGGAAGCTACAAATTGCCGCTTCTTCCTCGCAGAACTGCACTTGTTGCAGCTGAGTGATGGCGCCCATCAGAGCATTGTGTGCACAGTAGAGCCGTCCTGCCATGACAGATAGACTGAGGTGAAGAGATCTTCCATCACTGCTGAAGGGCCTGTCTCACTGGGGGCTGAGAAGGAGCACGGAGCATGCGCTGAACAAGCTTGGCTGCTCCGCACACACAGTTGTTCCTGCTTTACCCCGTAAAGCAAACAATCTAAAATTTACAATAGAAAGTCAAAACAATAATCGAGTAAAACATGCAGTGTGCAGCTATCATGAACGTGGGACAGCTCACTTTATATTTAAATATATGAATGAATATACACACGTGAATGCACATACCCAAACACCTCTAGCCCTCCACACACACACACACACACACACACACTGATAAAGAAGTGACAGTATAGTTAGGTGTTGGAATGAAACTCGAGCTAACATTAAACAAAATTGAAATTCGCCAGTTATAGTTTAGTCAATTTAAAACTGAGACGAAATCCTGCATTGCTAATTCCCTTGCATTGTACATCACTCATGACATGTTCAAAGACATAATTGATGACATCATTGATCACATTTCTAAAGACATCACTTATGACATCACTGATGACATCCCTGATAATATCATCCATTGAGTGTGTCAGTGTGCCGCAGGCTTTGTGGACAGGAGAATCTCAACAAGCTAAACTTGCGCCCAATCTTCTGTCATCAATCAACAGATTGATCATAATCTCTGTCAATATGTAGGGCACGATACATGTTTGTCAACTCACCCACATTTACGGTATGCAACCATCTTTTAGAGGGATTCACCAGTCAAAAACACACAATTCCTCTAAAGACTTCAATTGGGTCACCCACTTTTAAAATTTCAACACCCTCCAAAAATGTTTGCACTTCAATCACCCTAATCGGATCACCTTCCTAAACACCTCACGTGACCCGCTAAGTTGAGACAAGAGGTTGACAGGCACACATTAGCTGCTGATCATTCACCTTTGGGCAGGCTCTATGGGCAACCCTCTGAAATTTAGTAAAATGCACTGCACACATTTTATAATTAGAAGAATGATGTACAATCTTACTGCGATGCTCTCGGCCACACTATGATTTAAACCATCTCTAAGTGAGTCACCTATACATAGTACAGTCTTCAACGATGTTGAATGTCTAAATCTTCAGGCACATTTTACGAATAAATGGCCACACCTTACACAAATGTGTAACTTTATATATAATAATTTGTCTATCGTACTGTCTAACAACTATTTAACATGTCAAAACCAAAAGGGGAAGTAAAAGCTGATGTTATTAGCAGACTAATTCCATTGTAACTGTAACAAAACAAAAATGAGAGTAGGCCCACTACTTAATTAGTTTCTAGTGTCTCTATACAGTCAGCAATGACATTGAGGGGCAGATTTATGGAAAGTTATGCTGCATAAAGTGCAGCGCCACTTTCCCTGCGCCCCTTAGCACCCTCCTACCTCCCCCATGTGTGCCCCGTATTTAAAATACGGCGCACCATGGCACAGGGCGCACCATGGCACAGAGTAGGGGGCAATAGCATAATTTCTCATGACGCTATTGATGTACTCTGCAGGAGTGGCGGCAAAATATTGGCACTACTCCTGCAGGGTACATATGACCCCATTCTAAAGAATGGAAGACCCCTTTTAATGCCTGCTCTTGAGCAGGCGTTAAAAGTGCCGTAAAATATTGTGCAAGGAGATCTTATAGATTTCTTAATCCATTTTTCAAGCGGCTTTAGCGGGGGAACGCCCCCTTTGCATACATTATACCTGGCACAGGCATAATGTAGCGCAAAGTTTACAGAGTGGCGCAATCCATGAATTTGCCACCCTGTAAATATGACCTAGGGATTTCAGGTCTCGTTGGGCCACATTAAGGTAAAAAATTATGACAGTAATGTGGTGCAAGGTGGTGCTAGGGCATTATAAATATGCCTCTAGGGGCCTTATTACAAGGCTGGCGGTCCAAAGACTGCCAGCCTCGCAGTGTCAGACCACTGTGACTGTGGCAGTCTGACTGCCACATTATGAGGTTGACGAGCAGACCTGCCAACCTACCACCATCCCCAACATGATCAAGTACAGGAGGCCACAGGGGGCTCATGGCATGGGATGGGCAGTGCAGTGGTCCCCCTGCCCAGCACCCCTGAAATGTGTGCAGACAGTGCATATTTCAAGGGTGCTGGTGTACTCTGCGTGCAGCAGCATTTCCGGTTATGAGCAACAAACAATGCCGCCGCACCTTTCCCATTGGACTGATGGGTGAGAACCTTGGTTCCTGCCCATCAGCCCTGTGGCAAAGTTGTAATAGGGCCAGGTTTCTGACTGTCAAACTCGTAATCAGTCCGACATCTTTATAAAAGGGACTATCTCCCACAAAAACGTTGTAGCATGCCTTATCATTGAGTCCTCACCATGAATGTAAGTACTTGTGTTATGCAGAGAGCCATTTAGATCATGTTCCCAAAGAGGGGATGTAGGAAGTTGGCTCTGTATGTACTATTTCAAAGTAAGAAATAGCATGCACAGAGTCCAAGGGTTCCCCTTAGAGTTAAGATAGTGTCAAAAAGAGATAATTCTAATGCTCTATTTTGTGGCAGTGTGGTCGAGCAGTAGGCTTATCAGAGGGTAGTGTTAAGCATTTGTTGTGCACACACAGGCAATAAATGAGGAACACACACTCAAAGACAATTCCAGGCCAATAGGTTTTTAGATAGAAAAATATATTTTCTTAGTTTATTTTAAGAACCACAGGTTCAAGATTTACAAACAATACTTTAAATGAAAGGTATTTCACTTAGGAACTTTAGGAACTTTGAATTAGCAAAATAGCATATACAGTTTTGACACAAATGGCAATAAGCTATTTTAAAACTGGACACAGTGCAATTTTCAACAGTTCCTGAGGGAGGTAAGTGTTTGTTAGTTTTGCAGGTAAGTAAACCACCTACAGGGTTCAAAGTTGGGTCCAAGGTAGCCCATCGTTGGGGGTTCAGGGCAACCCCAAAGTTACCACACCAGCAGCTCAGGGCCGGTCAGGTGCAGAGGTCAAAGTGGTGCCCAAAACACATAGGCTTCAATCGAGAAGGGGGTGCCCCGGTTCCAGTCTGCCAGCAGGTAAGTACCCGTGTCTTCGGAGGGCAGACCAGGAGGGTTTTGTAGGGCACCAGGGGGACACAAGTCAGCACAAAAAGTACACCCTCAGCGGCACGGGGCGGCCGGGTGCAGTGTGCAAACAGGCGTAGGGTTTGCAATGGAGTTCAATGGGAGACCAAGGGGTCCCTTCAGCGATGCAGGCAGGCAAGGGGGGGCTCCTCGGGGTAGCCACCACCTGGGCAAGGGAGATGGCCACCTAGGGGTTGCTCCTGCACTGGAGGGCGGATCCTTCAGGTCCTGGGGACTGCGGGTGCAGTGTCCTTACCAGGCGTCGGGTCTTTGAAGCAGGCAGTCACGGTCAGGGGGAGCCTCTGGATTGCCTCTGCAGGCATCGCTGTGGGGGATTCCGGGGGTCAACTCTGGCTACTCACGGGCTCGCAGTCACCGGGGAGTCCTCCCTGTAGCGTTGTTTCTCCACAAGTCGAGCCGGGGGCGTCGGGTGCAGAGTGCAAAGTCTCATGCTTCCGGCGGGAAACGTGTGTTCTTTCAAAGTTGCTTCTTTGTTGAAAAGATGCTTCTTTCTTGGAGCAGAACCGCTGTCCTCAGGAGTTCTTGGTCCTTTTAGATGCAGGGTAGTCCTCTGAGGCTCCAGAGGTTGCTGTACCCTGTGAAACGCATCGCTGGAGCAGTTCTTTTGAAGGGGGAGACAGGCCGGTAGAGCTGGGGCCAAAGCAGTTGGTGTCTCCGTCTTCTCTGCAGGTTTTTCAGCTCAGCAGTCCTTCTTCGTCTTAGGTTGCAGGAATCTATCTTTGCTGGGTTCTGGGAGCCCCTAAATACTCGATTTAGGGGTGTGTTTAGATCTGGGGGGGTTAGTAGCCAATGGCTACTAGCCCTGAGGGTGGCTACACCCTCTTTGTGCCTCCTCCCTGAGGGGAGGGGGGCACATCCCTAATCTTATTGGGGGAATCCTCCATCTGCAAGATGGAGGATTTCTAAAAGTCAGAGTCACCTCAGCTCAGGACACCTTAGGGGCTGTCCTGACTGGCCAGTGACTCCTCCTTGTTTTTCTCATTATCTCCTCCTGCCTTGCCTCCAAAAGTGGGGCCGTGGCCGGAGGGGGCGGGCAACTCCACTAGCTGGAGTGCCCTGGGGTGCTGTAACAAAGGGGGTGAGCCTTTGAGGCTCACCGCCCGGTGTTACAGTTCCTGCAGGGGGAGGTGAGAAGCACCTCCACCCAGTACAGGCTTTGTTACTAGCCACAGAGTGACAAAGGCACTCTCCCCATGTGGCCAGCAACATGTCTGGTGTGTGGCAGGCTGCTAAAACTAGTCAGCCCACACTGGAAGTCGGGTATGGTTTCAGGGGGCATCTCTAAGATGTCCTCTGGAGTGTATTTTACAATAAAATGTACACTGGCATCAGTGTGCATTTATTGTGCTGAGAAGTTTGATACCAAACTTCACAGTTTTCAGTGTAGCCATTATGGTGCAGTGGAGTTCGTGTATGACAGACTCCCAGACCATATACTCTTATGGCTACCCAGCACTTACAATGTCTAAGGTTTTGCTTAGACACTGTAGGGGCATAGTGCTCATGCATTTATGCCCTCACCTATGGTATAGTGAACCCTGCCTTAGGGCTGTAAGGCCTGCTAGAGGGGTGACTTATCTATACCTATAGGCAGTGTGAGTTTGGCATCGCACCCTGAGGAGAGTGCCATGTGGACTTAGTCATTTTATCCCCACCAGCACACACAAGCTGGCAAGCAGTGTGTCTGTGCTGAGTGAGGGGTCCCCAGGGTGGCATAAGACATGCTGCAGCCCTTGGAGACCTTCCCTGGCATCAGGGCCCTTGGTACCGGGGTACCAGTTACAAGGGACTTACCTGGATGCCAGGGTGTGCCAATTGTGGAAACAAATGTACAGGTTAGGGAAAGAACACTGGTGCTGGGGCCTGGTTAGCAGGCCTCAGCACACTTTCAAATCATAACTTGGCATCAACACAGGCAAAAAGTCAGGGGGTAACCATGCCAAGGAGGCATTTCCTTACAGGGGATATCCATAGTTAAAATTGATTAAAGCAGTACCCAGTGTTTTAGAATTTATTTCTCGAGTTCTTTGGCAAGAGATCAAAACAAGCATTAGATGTCAATGGGGACAATTAGCTCTTCCACATCTATCAAAAGTCTACATGTTTCAATCTGACACTTATTTGCACATATGGGTGTCAGCAAGTCTGGTGAGGACTCGTGGTAAGATTGACAAAGTCAGTAGTTTATTTGGTATTGTCTATGATCGCACAGTGAGTCAGAGGAGAAAATGGCTCCAATGGAGAAGCTTTGCACAAGGAAACAAGAACGTCAAAGCAGAGAAAGATCAGGCCTGTTGCGTTCAGAATAACTAACACCCAGGATAGGCAAGACAGGCATAAAGGAACAATAACCATAAAGGGAATATGATATAAAACACTCAGGAGCTCCACACATTAAGAGTCAGTACGTGTCTGATCCACAATTACTGTTAAAATCCTGACAACAAATACCCACATGAACTCAGGGTCTGTAAAGGTGACACATTTGATGATATTATAAAAGTAACATGAAGACAATACTTACAGTGGACTAGAAACAACACTTAGGTTGTCAGCTGGACAAACAAATCATGGCAATCAAAGTGGAACACGCAAGGTGGTAATAGCAAGGTCAGAGAACTAAAATACACAGCCACAATAAAGAAGGAGCTAGCAAGGAGGAGCATTTAACAGGAAAGAAGGAAAAACAAAGGGCACACTTGGCAGAATGAAAGTAACATACCTGTGAAGGGAAATTGACACTAGACAGCAGGAATGGGAAAGTAGCAAGCTGGAAACTGGAACAAAGGTAAAAAGGATGAAAGGTAGGGACTGGGAAAAGGGTACGTATAGAATGAGAGAATGTGCAAGGACCAAGGATGCAGTGAAATAGTGGCTGCTCAGGAACCAAGGTAACACTGTAGGCAATGCTAGCTCAAGAAATTAGCTCCAGCTCAGCACTCAGGAGTTTGCAGGAAATAGGAGTGACAATAGTTCAGAAACTCTGGAAACAAGGGGGCAGTCAAACAAGAACAATGCTACAATGGCCAGCGCTGGACTGAAGGAAACTGGGGCTTAAAAGAGTTCAATATGATCACATGCCTCAGGTGTGAGCAGGATAATACTTGCAAGCCACATGTGTGTTGAATTCCTCCACCCATGGGTGGAGATGAGGCAGTGAGCAGGCAATTCTAGGTATTACAGATTTTAGTAAGTGCAGACTGGCTCCCACAAAACCCAGGATGGATCCAGAATGAACTGAATTTTCAGAACAGTTCCAAGAAACTGGAAGTCAAATTATGCATACAAGTGAAGGTCTTGAAGCTTATTTGAACACCAGAAAGTCTCCCAGGTGGTGGGCATAACAGTGCATGGAGTGAACCATGGCAATAGGTCACCTGGCTTTCTTCAAGACCAAAAAAGAGATCAGTGAATTGTATAGTATGATATATGAAACACTGTCCAATTTGTTATCAGTCAGAATGCAGTCTGTAACATCCACTCATTTTTGTAATTCATATAAACCACACTGGAATTCACAGGTTAGTAATTCATCTCAGGACAGAAATCAGGGCCAGCAATGGTTGACCACAGAGCCTGCACCCAAACCCCCATGGAGTGGCCAACGTCCACTTTGTACGGCCTTCGGCTATGAACAGCGGGGGCTGGGTGCCAGATCTGGCCTGAGCCAGGCCCTGCATCCAGCCTGCTGCTTGGCCGGCAAATCCAGCTGTGCATGGGGTTTTACCACGCATAATGGGAGTTTGCAGCTGGGCCTGTGCCTAATCCACAGAGAGGTTGCAATTCTCCTAATTTTTTTATTATCATTTTTTATACAGTGATACTACTGCTGTATTAACAGTGCTGCAAGAGTACTGTGGTACCTCTCAGGGGCCTGCTCTGAAACCCATGGTAAAACCACAGTACAGTCATAAACAAAAACATATTTAAATAAAACCTTTAAATATTCGGGTATCTGTATGCCTCACTGACAATGTTCTGGGTTTTAGGGTGTGCTCACCCTTTCACCTTACATAGCCATTAATTTATTTTTAATACTCAGTGATACGGTCAGGTTTGATTTTTAAAAAATCAATGATCCCCAGGAATACTGAGTTACCTCACCATGTGAGCACTGTAGGACCAACAATCAATCTATCTCTAACTTTTTCTGAGGGTTAACTTCTTCACACCGTACCAAGCCCCTCTTTAAACACCTAGGCCCCCATTACAACATTGGTGGTAAAAGCCGCTTACCGCCGTGCAGAAGACCGGCAACACACCGATGCGGCCGCGGAAAACCGCCACAGCTATTATGACCCACATTTCGGAATCTGCCAAAATTCAGACACCCACACTAGTCCGCCACACCAAAGGTCGGTGATAAACTGCCAAAAACAAAACCTCCACCGTCACGCCAACAGAAATACGCCCACACTATCACGACACACAAATCCACACGGTGGTCTTTCAACCGCAGTATTCCATTGGCGGTACACACCGCTGCGCTCAAAATACACACACTCTTACAAAACACAGCCACATTGGACAATTCAAAATACACACACCTGATACACATACACACACCACTCCCACACACCCTTTACAATATAAAACACACACCCACATCACCGAAAAACCCCTACGACAAAATTTCACGAACGAAGGCCAGAGAGAGACACCACCAGCAAGAACAACAGCATCCACAGGCACACAACACCATCACCCACAGAACTTCCACGCACCTCACATAACACACCACTACATACCAGCACACTTATCACCACACAATCCACCCCACACATCACCTACACCATCCCATCACACGGCAAAGACACCCCAGGTTCTCGGAGGAGGAGCTCAGGGTCATGGTGGAGGAAATCGTCCACGTAGAGCCGCAGCTATTCGGATCACAGATGCAGCACACCTCCATTGCAAGGAAGATGGAGCTATGGCGAAAAATAGTGGACAGGGTCAACGTAGTGGGACAGCACCCAAGAAATCGGGAGGACATCAGGAAGAGGTGGAACGACCTACGGGGGAAGGTGCGTTCTGTGGTCTCAATACACCACCAGGCAGTTCAGCTGACTGGCGGCAGACCCCCACCTCCTCACCCACAACTAACAACATGGGAGGAGCAGGTCTTGGTGATTCTGCATCCTGAGGGCCTCGCAGGAGTAGGTGTAGGAATGGACTCTGGTAAGTCAAATCTTAACTATTACATCCCCCACCCTACCTGCATGCTATCACATACCCCCACCCTCACCCCCAGCACCCCAACTCCTCACATATGTCCCAACATCAAAAACCACCCATCCCAACACCAAGCCCTGCATGCAACAACAGAGCATGGACACCCATCACTAAAGCATGCACACTGCACATACCTATATAACCCCCTAAACCACCATCACACAAGCTCCCACACAGGAATGCAAGCACTGAGGTACACGCTCACCCACCCATTGCACAATATGACACATACAGATGTAATAACCATCCTTTTATACCCCTGCAGGACCCCTACCCAACATCACCGGACAGGAGGGTCCACACATGTCCACACCACCAACAGAAGAGGCCCACAGTGATGACAGCACCTCTGTTCAACTGGATCTAGATGACCAGCCTGGCCCGTGGGGATCTCTGGACAGTCGGTTCCCCTCACACTGGCACAGGCCATCACAGACCTTCCCCCCTCTGGAAACACCAGCACAGCACCCAGCGGGCCCATACCTCCGTCCCCAGGACACGTCAATCAGCTGTGTGCCCACCACTACAGGGAACCTAGGCTAACCCACCACCCCAACAACAACAGGGACCTGGGGGCAGTGGTAGTGGGCACACAGTCCAGGGGCAGAGGCCCAGGAACATAGGGGAACTGGGAGGGCTGCTGTACGACAGGGGGCGGACAGGCCAAGGGAACCCACTCTCCACGAGGCCCTCTCCTCCATCATGGGAGCCTACCACCATTCCCAGGAGACGATGGCAATGGTACTGGCCAAGTTTCAGGAGACCCAGCGCCTGCAGGAGGAACAGTATATGGGCTTCACGGAGGAACTCAGAACCATCAGCTCTACCCTGGGCACTATCGTAGGGGTGCTGAAGGTACTCGTGAACACCAGATGAGACACTGTGGCACTACAAGGGGCCCCTGACACTAGCATGGACGATGAACTGCCCACCGCCTCCGCCGATGCTAGTGGACAGGACGCCCCGCCACAGGACCACCACACCAGCACCCCACCCCCGGCAGCGGGAGAACCACCCCGCAAACGGTCCCTGAGATCCAGGACAAAGACAGAGCACGATGCCAAGACCCCCACCAAGAAATGAGACCACCCTGATTGTCATCCTACTGTCCCACTTTGTCACCCTGTCCATACTTAAACTGCCCAACCTCCACTTCCTATGCCCATTTGGGCAAGGCACCTGTGAGACTAATAGACTGGACTCTGCCATGGACATTCCTCCACCATCACCCCTCACCATTTCACTACCCCCTCCAATATTGAGCACTTAAATAAATACACTCAAAACACAAAACAATCTGCAGTCTGTCTGTTATTTCAAAATAGTGTATTAGCAATTACAGTGCCAAAATGCTCTTTCAATTGTAATGTCAACATACCTATGTCACACAGCTCAAGTCCATGAGGAATCAAAGCAGATGTCACACAGTGGGACCTACATCTGTGAAATCGTAAGGGAAAGTGACAACTCAGTGACCATACACTGGGTGAAAACGACAGACAGTAGAGAGGTAGTAGTGTTTATGTACATGCAGTAGGCAGGTCTGTACTCTTACCTGTGTCTCACTGGAAATATTGCTGGATCACTGAGTCCCTGTTGTTCATGTCTTCTTCCTCTGCTTCCTCGTCTTCCCTATCCACAGGCTCCACAGCTGCAACAACACCGCCATCTGGACCATCCTCCTGCAGAAAAGGCACCTGTCGTCGCAATGCCAAGTTATGAAGCATACAGCTGGCCACGATGATCTGGCACACCTTCTTTGGTGAGTAGAATAGGGATCCACCTGTCATATGGATGCACCGGAACCTGGCTTTCAGGAGGCCGAAGGTCCGCTCGATCACCTTCCTAGTTCGCACATGGGCCTCATTGTAGCGTTCCTCTGCCCTTGTCCTGGGATTCCTCACTGGGGTCAGTAGCCATGACAGGTTGGGGTAATCAGAGTCACCTGCAGATGGCGAGGGACAAGTATTAGACACACACTAACTTGTATGGTAACTCCAGATCCATACAACCATTCCCACTGTATTGCTTCCAGGTGCTCACCTAATAGCCACACATGGTGCCTCTGGAGTTGACCCATCACATAAGGGATGCTGCTATTCCGCAGGATGTAGGCATCATGCACTGAGCCGGGGAACTTGGCATTCACATGGGAGATGTACTGGTCTGCCAAACATACCATCTGTACATTCATAGAATGATAACTCTTCCGGTTTCTGTACACCTGTTCACTCCTGTGGGGGGGACCAAAGCCACATGTGTCCCATCAATGGCACCTATAATGTTGGGGATATGTCCCAGGGCATAGAAATCACCTTTCACTGTAGGCAAATCCTCCACCTGAGGGAACACGATGTAGCTCCGCATGTGTTTCAGAAGGGCAGACAAAAATCTGGACAATACGTTGGAAAACATAGACTGGGACATCCCTTATGCTATGGCCACTGTTGTTTAAAATGACCCACTTGCTAGGAAATGGAGCACTGACAGCACATGCACTTGAAGGGGGAGTCCTGTGGGATGGCTGATTGCTGACATCAGGTCTGGCTCCAACTGGGTACACAGTTCCTGGATTGTGGCACGGTCAAGCCTGTAAGTGATTATGACATGTCGCTCCTCCATTGTCGACAGGTCCATCAACGGTCGGTACACCGGAGGATGCCGCCATCTCCTCACATGTCCCAGCGGACGGTGCCTATGAAGGACAACAGCGAACACAGAGTCAAACAACTCAGAGGTACGTACCCACAGTTTACACAGAACACCAATCATACACAAAAGGTGGCCTGTATGTGTGTTGAGTCTAGGCCTAGGTATGTGTGACGCAGTTGGAAATGAAGCCATGTGGGCCCCTGAAATGGCGGCTGCCTGACCTCTAAAGTGGGACAATGGGATGTGAGGTAACTGCGCTGGCGTTGTACACCGTCGCGGTAGGCGGTCGTAGACCGCGGCGCAATGCTGCATTGTTTAACATTGGACCCTATGGGTCCCAGGAGCCAATGAACAGGTGCGCCGGTGGAGATGATGCGCACCGCCGCGGACGTCACCGCCGTGGACGTCACCGCCATTTTCTATCTGTTCAATCACTAGATACCTGACCTTCGACAGGAGAGGACCTACACTGCAAGTGCTGCTGTGACCTCGGTCTGGAGGAGACAATGGCTCGAGTGTCTGGGGAAAGGGCCCCTGCCTTCACATCGGAGGAGTTGGAGAAGCTCGTGGATGGGGTCCTCCCCCCGTACATGCTACTCTACGGTCCTCCAGACAAACAGGTAAATACACTGTGAGCTTGCTGTATGGGCTATGACTGTGTGGAGTGGGGTGGATGAAAGATGGGGGGATTGAGGCGTGCATGAAACGACAGTGAGGGCATGTGCATCATGGCAAGGGTAGGGATGGGGGCCAATCACTTTGAAGGTGCAGTTGGTAATAACTACTCTTTTTCCCCTGTACATTTCATGTAGGTCAGCGCCCACCAGAAAAAATATATTTGACGTGCCATCGCCAAGGACGTACGGACCCTGGGGGTCTACCACAGACGGAGCACCCACTGCCATAAAAGATGGGAGGACATTCGCCGCTGGAGCAAGAAGATGGCAGAGGCTCAGCTGGGGATGGCCTCCCAACGTGGGAGGGGTGCCCATCGCACCATGACCCCCCTGATGTTCCGGATCCTGGTGGTGGCGTACCCGGAGTTGGATGGGCGCTTGAGGGCATAACAGCAGACACAAGGGGGGGAGTACACTCTCCTTCTGCTGACGTTTCGCGCAGTGGAATTGTCTGGGTGGGGGAGGTGGGCTGTGGGTTCCCCTAGGCCAGGGCGAGTTCCATAGGCAAGGCCCCTCTGTAAGGCAGGCCATGTGGCACCCCAGCCCACCTCTGTAGAGTGCCAAGTACACCTAGTCATGCCCCTGTGTCATCTCTGTGTGCAGATGTCGTCCATAGCCTTGTAGGCCATTTCCCAGGAATTAAACAGTGGAGCCCAAGAGCGCGGCGTAGTGCAGGGGGCTTCTGTGTCTGTCGTGTCCGCCAACGGTAGCGGTAATGCATGCAATCAACATGTCTCTCTTCTGTCTCCCCCCCCTTTTTGTGGTCTCTCTGTTCTTGTGTGCATTAGCATCATCAGGCGGAGGAGCAGTGGCACCGGAGCAGGAGGGAGCTGCATCCCACATTGCCCTGGAGGGTGACACTACTGAGTCTGAATTCACCAGTGGGACGGAGGGCAAGGGGAGCTCCACGGCGGGGACAGGAGGTGAGACCAGCGACACGGACTCGTCCTCTGATGGGAGCTCCCTTGTGGTGGCGTCAACTTCTGTGTCCCCCGCATCTACAGGTACAGCTGCCACCCCCCTACCAGCACCGCCTTCCCAGCAGCCCCTCAGGCTTTGCCCCGATGCCCGCTCACCCAGGAGGGTGGGCATCACCTTCGCCCCAGGCACCTCGGCCCTGCCCCAGTCACCCCTGCTGCCCTCAGTGAGGAGGCCATTGACCTCCTCAGGTCCCTCACTGTTGGGCAGTCTACCATTTTGAATGCCATCCAGGGTGTAGAGAGGCAGTTGCAACAAACTAATGCATTCCTGGAGGGCATTCATTCTGGTCAGGCGGCCCTTCACCGAGCCTTTCAGACTCTGGCCTCAGCACTGATGGCAGCCATTGTCCCCGTCTCTGGCCTCCCCCCTCCAACTTCCTCCACCCAGACCCAATCCCCTCTACCTCAGCCCATCCCAAGCACACCTACAGACCAACATGCACACACGTCAACACCCAAGGGTAGTTCAGGCAAACATAAGCACCACACATCCCACCTGTATGCATTACCTCTACAGCCACTACGTCCATCTCCAGCACACCCCCCACCACACCCCGCTCACGTGCAGTCACCACCCCCACTACCATTCAAACGTCCCCTGTGTCCTCTCCCAGTGTGTCTGTGACGCCCCCTCCCAAGATACACAAACGCAGGCACACACCCACCCAACAGCCATCCACCTCACGACAGCCTCCAGCGCATGCACCTTCACCCAAAGTCACCAAACGTACACCTCCTACAACCACCACCTCTTCCTCCACTCCCAAACCCCCTCCAGCTACCCGTCCCAGTGTGTCCAAAAAAAATGTCCTGTCCACCCTTGACCTCTTTCCCACACCTCCCCCACCTCGTCCATCTCATAGGTCCAGAACTAGCACCTCAGCCACAACATCTTCGGGACCAGTGATGCCTGTAGTCACCGGAATCTGGAGTGCACCGGCCACCAGGGCAGCCAGTGTGGCTCAGAGCCACAGCACAGACAGTCCCCCACCTGTGAAGCATCAGAAGTTGGCCAGTGCCCGGTGGGATAGGGGGAAGACTCCAGCCACCAAAGCCGCTCCCAGGGGTCCTGGTGGAAGTGTGGAGTCAGCTGTGACACCTTCCAAGGTGGGGAAGGGCCACAAGAAACCTGGCAAGTCTGGGAAGAGCAGCAGGGCTGAGAAGACCGCCATCATCCCCGCTGCCCAGGAGGCCACCGCCAGACCCAGCCCAGCTGCCGAGGAGGCCACCGCCAGCACCAGCCCAGCTGCCCAAGAAGCCACCGTCAGCACCAGCCCAGCTGCCCAGGAGACCACCGCCAGCACCAGTCCTGCTGCCCAGGAGGCTACCGCCAGCACCAGCCCAGCTGCCCAGGAGGCCACCGCCAGCACCAGCCCAGCTGCCCAGGAAGCCACCGCCAGCACCAGCCCAGCTGCCCAGGAGGCCACCGCCAGCCCAAGCCCTGCTGCCCAGGAGGCCAGCACCAGCCCAGCTGCCCACGAGGCCACCGCCAGCACCAGCCCAGCTGCCAAGGAGGCAACCGCCAGCACCGGCCCTGCTACCCAGGAGGCCACGACCAGCACCAGCCCAGCTGCCCAGGAGGCCACCGCCAGCAAAAGCCCCGTTGGGCCATGAAGGACCGCCAGCAAAAGCCCCGTTGGGCCATGAAGGACCACCAGCAAAAGCCCCAATGGACCATGAAGGACCGCCAGCAAAAGCCCCGTTGGACCATGAAGGACCGCCAGCAAAAGCCCCGTTGGGCCATGAAGGACCGCCAGCAGCTGAGACCCTGCAATGGAGACCGCCATCTCAAGCACCGCTGAACAGGGCACCGCCATCTCAAGCACTGCTGCACAGGGCACCGCCATCTCAAGCACCGCTGAACAGGGCACCGCCACCTCAAGCACTGCTGCACAGGGCACCGCCATCTCAAGCACCGCTGCACAGGGCACCGCCGTCTCAAGCACCGCTGCACAGGGCACCGCCATCTCAAGCACCGCTGAACAGGGCACCGCCGTCTCAAGCACCGCTGGCCCATGAGCGGCAAGGGCACTGACGCAACTGAGTCTGTCACGGTGTGAATGATGCACTCTGGGCACCATGCCCCCTCCACAACCATTGGAGACTGTTATCCACTTGAGAGACTGTGGCTTTGCACTCCCCAGGATTGAACAGTGGGCAGCCCACCCACTGCAGAGACTTGAGAGACTGTGGCTTTGCACTCCCCAGGATATGGCAGTGGGTAACCCACCCACTGTAGAGACTTGAGAGACTGTGGTTTGCACTCCCCAGGATTTGGCAGTGGGCAAACATCCCACTGTAGAGACTTGAGAGACTGTGGCTTTGCACTCCCCAGGATATGGCAGTGGGCAAACCACCCACTGTAGAGACTTTAGAGACTGTGGCTTTGCACTCCCCAGGATTGAACAGTGGGCAACCCACCCACTTGTTAGACTTGAGAGACTGTGGCTTTGCACTCCCCAGGATATGGCAGTGGGCAAACCACCCACTGTACAGACTTGAGAGACTGTGGCTTTGCACTCCCCAGGATATGGCAGTGGGCAAACCACCCACTGTAGAGTCTTGAGAGACTGTGGCTTTGCACTCCCCAGGATTGAACAGTGGGCAACCCACCCACTGTAGACACTTGAGAGACTGTGGCTTTGCACTCCCCAGGATATGGCAGTGGGCAACCCACCCACTGTAGAGACTTAAGAGACTGTGGCTTTGCACTCCCCAGGATTGAACAGTGGGCAGCCCACCCACTGTAGAGACATGAGAGACTGTGGCTTTCCACTCCCCATGATTGAACAGTGGGCATGTGGCCCCCTCGTGGATTTCTCGTCGTGCACTCAAGCGGCTGAGGTGCCCCCCTTTCCCTCCCCCTGAGGTGCCTGTTTAGTTTCTGACTGATGCCCCTGCAGTGTTCTCTCTGTCATGGTCGGAGATCTTGTGTGGGCCTTGCCCATACCGTGTGGTCCCGGTGTTCCACGGACTTTCTTAGAACACTACCTGGACTACTATGCTTGATATATATTGTGTACATGGTGTATATATCTATTTCTGCCTACTTGCTTTTAATATATTACAATGGTTACGCTCATTTTCTATTGTCTTTGCATTCTTCCAGGGGGTTTGGGGGGGTGTAACTGTGATGTATTACTACGCATTAGTGTGTGTGTTGTAGTGGGTGAGGGTGTGGGTGGGGGTGTTGCGTGTGTGTGTCCCTGTTTTTTCCCTCCCCCCTTCCCTGTGTTGTAGGTGCAGTACTCACTGTGGTCTTCGCCGCCGGCGTTCGTACTCCTGGTAGAGGAGCAAGAAGATGAGAGCTGGAAAAATGTGAAGCTCTGGTTCCATGGCGTCCTCGTTCCTCGTGGAGTGTGTAGAGGTGAGCGTTTTTCCTTCGGGATTCCTGTTTCGGCCATGTTTTTTTCCGTGGTGAATCCGCCCCGGAAAAGGTGGTGGATTGGCCTGTTATAATAGTGTGGGCGGTACATTGTCTCCCGCCTGTCTGTTGGCGGTGACCGCCGCGCTGTTTGTTTGTACCGCCGTAGCGGTCGGAGTGTTAAAGTGGCTGTCTTTGTTGGCGGTTTCCGCCACAGTCGTGATTCTTAATTTTTTACCGCCGGCCTGTTGGCGGTCTTACCGCCGCTTTAACTCTGACCGCCAGGGTTGTAATGACCACCATATTTCTCAAAAATGGCTGAACAGATTTCTTCGAAATCACTGAGGGCACAGTACTGTAGTAATTTATGGTAACAGAAAGTTCCTGTTGCTTGACCTAGCAGAATGTTAAAAGGCCATTCAGAGCACAACAACAAAACCCACTTAAATAATTACTTAAATTAATGAATGTTAGCTGAGCCAAATTATGTGAACGTGCATTCTCTAAAAGGTCAACGCCATTATCTTAAAAGCAGACATTTGTTGTATAGCATTATATTCTACTGTGCTTCAACAGAATGCAAAAACGTATGTGCATGTTATTAGATATGTAGAGGTGGATTGACCAACAACTCAGTAGGGTGAATACTAACCATCCATGCTGAATTAAAGATAAAAAGGAATTTCCAATGCTACCAGCAGCAGGGAAAGTGCCATCTAGGTCACCATGTAGAAAATGCAAAGCCCTAACAGCCACCTTCTCACACTATGAGTAGGGAGATGAGGAATGAGGTCCTCTGGGACCTGAGTTGGTTTCTCTTATTTTTAACTTTGTTTTATATTTCATATTTTACACTTTTTAGCTGCATTACTTTTATCAGTTACATTTTACACACTTTCCTTCAATGATATTACTCTAGGAATATGTTGTATGAGTTGTTTGTTTAAGTTAGTCTTTTTTCAACATATCAATACATTCTGTTCAAGGCTAGGAATACAGTACTCAATATCCTAGTGCTTGTGTTGCCCATTCAGTAGACAGCTTCTAACATCTATACCTAGCATTGCATCAGAGCTGTGATTCTAACACAGTGTGAATTATTATATAAATGTTGCACTGACCCAGAAGGGGCAGAAAAGCACTCCTGCCAAGGTTGTCCCTGGACTAATGCTATGTTCAACATGCAGCTTTGCTAGTGCTAATCTTTCAGCCTCCCATAAGGGTTGCCAGGCTGGCTCTTGACACCATTTCCAGGTATGGGGCAAAGGCAGATCTGTTAGATCTGGCCAGGCAGAAGAGTACAGCCTCCGTGATCTCAGTATAGACGTAGGGTTATGTACAAATCTCTAGAAATCATTCACCATTGTTGAACGGTTCATTGTCATTACCATGTTCATAATGCTGCTAACTTTGCTCCATTTCATCTACCTAATTATCGCAGCTCATGCTCTCTACGCAAGATTATGATTGTTTCAATCAACGTATTAAAAACATATTTCATTCTCTCTTGTGTTTTAGCCTGGGCATGCATCCTCAGCCCTGAAGAATGCCACAGACCCACTAGGGCTAATGATCAAGAGCAGAAACTTGTTGGCCTAATTGATGTGATAGTGTGAGTCATATTTCGCAACAACCATCCCACTTGTTTTTAGTCTTACATGCCGTCCCCTCATAATAAAGGTGATTCACCGGGGAACTGTAAGGTTATTTTTAATCGACTGACCTGGATCCAATTCTCATCCATTAGTGTTTTATGTAATAACTCACTCCTGCTCTGACTCCAATAGAAGATTGAGTCCACCCTTGTGGTATTTTCCCACCAGGTTGGGGAGAGGTTGCCAATGATGAAGCATGACACTGTTAGGTGTATGATGCTTCCTCTTCTATAAGCATGATCTTTCCTGTATAAGTGCTCCTGGACAAGAATTTTGGAAACACCCCATTTGGGTTTATTTCCATTTGCTCTGAAGGAAGAATACTGGAACTTGTATTCTACCCGTAGCGGTCACACTATTTTGTGATATTTAGAGGTCACAATAGCTCACCAGAATCTTACAGAGGTTCTGGATGGGAAAGCGACTAACAACTACATAGAAGTTGAAAACCAAGATCAACAGGTTGTCCCTTCGGACACACCGTGCAAATTGAATATACAGATTGAGATGAACATAAGGCGCACAATCGAAGTAATATTCTGGGAAAATTTAACACTCACCTTTGACCTCTTAGCTGAAAAGGATTGGCCTCCACAGTTTGTTAGAACCCTCCCTCAAGGAGAAGATGCAATGTTACCATCTTTCCTGGTCCTTGTTCTTGAAGAAGTAAAACAAGCCTACTCTGCAGAATGGGCTCTTGCATAAGCTCCTGTACTATTCTGCAATCATGAGACTGGGGATAAAGACTCATCTTATCAGGTAGTTCCTATAAGGTCCAGCCTGCAAGTGCAACTATGATAACCAATGAAACATAAAGCAAAAGCTCCAGTCATAGAGATTCTCTCACAGCTCGAATACCAGAGAGTACTTGAACCCTTTGTGTCTTCCATGAACAACCTCTTGTTTCCAGTAGCTAAGCCGGATCACTCCTATAGAATATTCTTAGATAACAAACACACAAAAACACATACACACACATTTGCAATACAAAATTCACACAGTACAGCTTTAATGAACAATATTGTCTGTAAAAAAGACAAAACAACCCTGCATATTTCCAATGGGTATTTATTTGAAACATGGAACCTGAAATCAGGAATCTAACTGCTTTTTCAGTACTCAGCTCTTAATGGTGCTTTTGTCGGCTCCCTCAAGGTTATAAGTGCAGTCCAGGACTGTTTGTAGCCCCTGTAACATCCATATTACGTCATGTTGATCCAGAAGCATTGTCCTATGTTGATGACACATATCTCATGGATGATGACTTAAACACTCATCTAGCCAGAGTAGATTGCATTGTTTTGGGTTTTACTGAACATGGCTACACATTTAACTTTAAAAAAAAAAAGTTTTTTCTAGTGGCATGTTTTTAGAATATGAGTTATCAAATAAGGCAAATAACCTGGCACCACACTTCCTAGAGAAGTGTGCCCAATACAAGCCCCATAAAAAACTACAATCCTTATTAGGATTTTTCAATTTTGGTGGAACATATATCCCAGACTATGCACAACACATAATACCACTGTATGATTTAATTTGCCCAGATTTCATTAGTAAACATTTGACAGCAGAACATACAATGATTCTCAGATCATTGCAGACTGACAAGGTTGCAGCACGGCACGTACATACATGAGTCAACAAAACAAATGTGGTCATCCGGCTAACACCAGTAGATGCCATTGGATTTACCTGTGTCACATTTAATGAAGATGACACAGTGCCGATAGTATATAAATCACATTTAAATTATAATGCAGAAATGTGCTTTGTCTCCCCTCAAAAAATACTGACTACAATTCAGATGGCTGTCATAAAGGAAAGACGACTGGTTCAAGAGAAACACATATTTGTAGTTACTTCCTTACTAGCCTTAGAGGCCTCTTAAAGGCTTGTATCATGAACATGAAGTCTTTACATCCTCAATGGGTACAATGTTCCACTTCTTTGACTGCCAGTGATGTAGATTATGTCTTTGACCCTATGCTACAAATTCAAGAATTTCTCCAGTATAAATAAGAATATCCCATGCCCACTAATGCATTGCCTCTTAAAAGGTATAAATACATTATATATACTGATGGTTCAGCTCAGCCTGCTATAGGCACCAAGCACCAATACTCCACAGCTTGCACAGCTGTAAATGGAGTAATGAGGGATGAGAGTTCCACCCTCAACAAACCTTAACACAGTCCCTAGGGGATTGCACTGCACAACTGGCTGAACTCAAAGCATTGTTTCTGGCACTGGAGCATACAGATCCTGTATTCCCCACTATTATGGTTGTGATTAGTACTATGTGTCCAGTCTTTTCATTTAATCTTTCATTATTGGTGCCTAAATGCATTTAGCGACCCAAAAGGCAATAGTATAAAACATAAAGTGCTTTGAGGAAAGGTGACAACACTCATAGGCAGTCTGCCACGGGCTCATGTAATTCATGCAATGAGTGACCAACGTCTTTGAGTTCAGGTTGTAGGAAATCACTGACTGATGAAGCAGCCAAATCTGCAGTTAAGATGGCTACAGTAGTTGAGAATACTCATTCTCACATGAGGGTAGATGAAGAAATTAGGGTTGCTGTTAATGCTTTGAGGAAAGACACCCCATTACCAGAACATATTCAGCAAAACATTCTTACTATTTAAGTGCCCAAAACATTCCTTATGCAACCACTCCAGTTGTGGGTGATCAAGTGATACCCAACCAAGACCACAAGGCTAAAATTAATTAAAGCTGCACATGAGGGGGTATCATCTGCTCATGCTGATGTGACAGACACAGTCTCTCTGATGCAAAAACCCTATTGGTGGCATGGTCTGTAAATTCAGATACAGCAGTATGTCTGTAGTTGTCACATTTGTCAATAAATGAAAGGTTTCACCATCTAGCATCAACCACAGACACCCCTCTTAGTTTCAAACAAACTGTTACAATGTGCGTTTCTAGACCATTGTAGCCCATTCAATTTGTATGGTGTATTTAAATATATTCTACGTACTGGAGATTCTTGCTCCAGATTTCTCTGGGTATTGCCACAGCAATCGACTGACCCTCACTCTGTTTTTAAAGATGTGCAAGCTTTATTGGGACATATCCAGTAGTTGCATTACACTCAGAACAGGGCCCTGCTTTTGCCTCTAAGGCTTACAGAGACACCATGTGAACCCTGGACATAGCTGTGCCGTATTCCTCCCCATATCATCCTGAGAGAAACTTGCTTGTGAAGAGTGAAAACCCAGACATAAAGCAATTCTTAACAACTAGAGTATTAGGTTCAGGTCACAGTTAGATCCATCACTGTATGGAGTCTAGAGAGCATTAAATATTATGCCTTGCTGAACTTTGGGTGGCCAGACCCCATATGAAGTCCTGCTTGGCATCCAGATTCATGTTTGGTCTCAATGCAGTGGTGACAGGTACATCTCTTGACATAAATGAATGTTTTGCTGTCTTACCCGACCTCGGAAACTTCTAGAATGAAAGTTCAAACACACATGCTGCCAAGGAAGCAGTGGAGTAGCAACCAGCACCTACCGACTGGATTCCAAAGACTGAGGACCTAGTTCAAGAAAAGATTGCAGTGAACAAAGAATGTGGCTCATCAGAATGTGCATCAGTGCCAGTCCTTGGAATTCAATGTACCAGAACTGTAATTTTCGCCCGCTTATTGGTTGTAAAGACAAACGCTTTGTCTCCATTGATCAAGTAAAATTGCATCATATGGCCGATCCTTCACAGTAGGCCACAAGTACTCCTGGGTAGTTCCCTAACCCCTGTCACTACCATACAAGACATTCTTCTTCAAGTGTTGAACAACACCAATGTTGTCTCCCAAGGATGGGGAGGGCAGAGAATGAACTTTTGTTAATTAGAGTTACCTACACTACTAACCCTTAGGAATCCCTCAACCCACGTTCTCATTGAAGAAAGGGAAGATCTTACGCAACCATTTGGTCAGAACTACAAGACCTACAGAAAATAAAACTAATTTAAGTGAAATGTTGGGGTTGCCCATACTTGCAGGACACTATTAGTGCAATAATTGTATGACATGCCAATGTACTACTAACAACAAGAATAATACCATTAATGGTAAGATACACAAACAAGTACAATTTTCAAATTGCAATACCAAACATTTTATCTATTGCATCCAATGACCCTGTGATCCTACATACATAGATCAAACTACCAGTCTGTTCAAACCAGGATACTACAGCACAGATCAAGGATAAGGTGTACAGTAGCAGGAGCCCCCTGGGTCAGGATAAGGAGTACAGTAGCAGGAGCCCCCTCGGTTGAACATTATAAGAATAACAACCATAATGAAAATTATTTTCAGTGAACAGTCTTGTATGTAATGGAGAGAAATAAAGGAACTTAAGTGTCCAACATTGTGAATAAAATAGAAGCAAGAATGATTGAAAAGTACAACACTGCGACCCAAGGCCTTAATGACCTTGATGAAATGTGGGCCATGATATAACAAATGGGATCTGCCATGTGTAACCTTGTTCCAGCTCATCTTTAGAATATAGATATAGATGATAACACATGCAGGAAGTTTCATAATTAACCTGTACGTCCTTTTTTGCATAATGCTCATTATGTAAAACTGTGTTCATATGTATTTTGTCCATGATGCTAACCTATATGTTGCATTTTTGGTTAACACCAAGGTATCAACTTGTTGGTACTGTGGAGCGCTACCAGAAATGATGTAAACCAGCCAGCGTTTTATGAAGTTTTATTTCCAGAATGAGCAGTGTTCACTATATGATATGGATTAGATAACTGTGGGCCTCATTACGAGGCGGTGGTAATGCAACCGCCAACAGGCTGGCGGAGAAGACCACCAAATTATGACATTGGAGGTGGTGCACACAGAAGAATGCCAAAGCATCACTTGCATCACCAGGCAAGATAAACTGCTGCAGTTGAATGGAGCCACAAACAGTCTGGCAGAGACCATGTTTCCACCTGACTCATAATGAGGTTGCACACCACCAACATAACCGCTACAGTAAAATGTAAAAATGTAAATTAGCACTTGTATAGCGCACTACTCACCCGTTAGGGTCTCAAGGCGCTGTACTCATGCCGCTATGGAACCCCTCCTGGCTTTTCCCTGTGAGGCGCCCACTCCTGAGCACCCCCAGGGTGAAGCCAGGCATCCAAGCGCTGTTGGGGCCGTTGTGGAGATTAAGCAAGCTATTGCCCAGAGTTGCAGAGTGGGACCCATGAATTAGATTAGGCACCGAGGCGAGAATTATCTGGTCAAGGGGAATTGAGCCCAAGACCTGCCGAAGCAGGACTTGAACCCTGGTCTTGAGCCAGATCTCTGCTTCAGGGTCTGCCGCTCTAACCATTGAGCCACACTTCTCCTAAAAGGGACAGTTGAACCACCACAGAACACCATGTAGAAACGAACAGTATAAAAGGAGACACTCACCTCCAGGAAGATATACATGTCTGGAGCCGCCACTGAACCACAACTAGACATTATCCCGTTGCTTCTGCTCTCCGAAAGACAACGGAATCATCAATGACGAGGATGACAACAACCCTAAGTACACACACTCATGTGTTACACTTGTAAATTGTCAAATACTGTACAGTTATTTAACAGGCCATATGGAGGTGGGTGCGAGGCATGCTCCCACACGTAACAGTACAGTGGCACACTCTCACATACCGCAACAAAGACACCCACACATACACAGCATGCATACTGCAGCCAGTACACACACACTATGGGGGTCATTCTGACCTTGGCGGACGGCGGAGGCCGTCCGCCAAGGTACCGCCGTCAGAACACCGGCGGTGATTCTGACATTTGCCCTGGGCTGGCGGGCGGCCGCCAAAAGACCGCCCGCCAGCCCAGGGCAAATCAACCTTCCCACTAGGATGCCGGCTCAGAATTGAGCCGGTGGAGTGGGAAGGTGCGACGGGTGCAGTTGCACCCGTCGCGTATTTCAGTGTCTGCTGGGCAGACACTGAAATACTTTTTGGGGCCCTCTTACGGGGGCCCCTGCCGTGCCCATGCCATTGGCATGGGCACAGCAGGGGCCCCCAGGGGCCCCGCGGCACCCCCTACCGCCATCCTGTTCATGGCGGGAGAGCCGCCATGAACAGGATGGCGGTAGGGGGTGTCAGAATCCCCATGGCGGCGGAGCGCGCTCCGCCGCCATGGAGGATTCAGACGGGCAGCGGAAAGTCGGCGGTACACCGCCGACTTTCCGTTTCTGGCCGCGGCTGAACCGCCGCGGTCAGAATGCCCAGCGGTGCACCGCCAGCCTGTTGGCGGTGCTACCGCCGACCTCCGCCATGGCGGTAATTACCGCCATGGTCAGAATGACCCCCTATATGTCAATAACACACTGTGACACATGGCAACACATCACAGGCCCAGCAACACACATTCCCAGACAACATACCAAAACGTCACAACAGCACTGCAACTGCAAAAATATGAAAGCATGTCACAAACTCACAACCAACACTGGCCAGGGACTTGAGACACATACAACACAATAACCAACCATCTGTGATGAAATACACACAATTACACCATCAAACTAGCAATCGACATACACATCTTACACACACACAGCACATCAAAACCATTATGCCATGCACAATAAATGCAGATTCAGGCAAAACACACAAAACCACACAGCACAACAAACACATATCAACACAAACACAACACAATACCATGACATCAACATATTGTTCCACATCTACATAACCAATCACACAACAAACACCCTATCTCTACAAAAGCACAGCACACATCCTCACATACAGCTCTAACAATACATGAAGCATAAGCAGCACACACAAACAGATACAGGGACACTATCAGTGATAGCCAGGAACAACACAAACCTAGGAAAGGAAATGCAGGACAAAAATGTAACCAAAAAAGCCAACAAATGAGTGTAAATTGAAATAAATATGAATGTCCAAAGCCATATGCCAGTCCAATAGTTTATCATAGGTACTAAAGGCACAAAATGGTGGCCCAACTTGACTCCTGACTGCCATGTAACCTCCACAGGTAGGGGTATCAAGGGGACAGGTAGGCACCTCAGGGATTCTAGGGGGGGTGGGTAAGGGAGGGTTGGGCTTTTGAGGGGGCTTTAGGCTTTGGTTTGGAAGGGGTTTGGACCATTTTGGGAGGAGTGGACTTCTTTTTGGCAGTGGGAGGGACATGGGTGCTGACAGGTGGGGTGGGGAGGCCTTGGAGGTAGAAGTGATGGATTTAGTTCTTTTAGGGGTGTCACGGGGGAGGAGTAGGGAAAAGGTCAAATTCAGAACTTTTTTTGACACAATGGGACGGTCATTAGAAGGCAGTACACAGCAGCTCAGGTCATGGAGGTCTTGCTGACAGCAATGTCAGGAGTCAAGTGAGAAATGAAGTATGAGATGGCAGTCTTGTCCACCATGTGAGAGACCATCACCACTGGCGGACATTGCCATTGGCCATAGACCACCATAGACAGGAATGTTCCAATGGCAATGTCCACCACAATAGTATCTGCCTACTGCCATGACAGCTCCCGCTGGCGGTTGCAGGTCATTTACTATTGTCCAGTACAATAGGTCAGGCAGTTGCCATTTTAAGGCCCTTAGATGGTGGGAAAAGTTAATTTCATGATGCGTCACACATTCGGAAACGTATATACCGTATTGCCTTGAGTGCTGGCATTGGATAACCTTGTATGAATCTCCAGATTGAAATGACATGTTCTCATGGTGATAAGATGAAAGTAAGGTATTGTTAGTGGCAAAGTCAACACCCTCTTGGCACTTGGATAGATAGTATTTTTTTACTTTTTTATGCAATGCCTTGTTGGATATTTGTATAACAGAGGCTCGCTGATTCATGTGTTTACATTTCCATGTCATAATTGAGGGAAGGGGATGAGATTCCGCTAAGTTTACAACATTAACATTGGTCTGTGCTCTATACCATGTTCCTACTGTATCATTTGCCATGTCACATTATGATATGAGACATATGTTTAGAAACTTATAAGGGACACAATGAGTGATGGACATGCCTTCTCATTTTCCCTCACATAGTTACCCTGGAATGAAGATTGTCAGACAACCTCCAGTGTACCATTCACTAGCAGACCTGCACACCGTGAAGGATCAACATGTCATTCAGATCTACCTCCTGGATAGGCAGACAAATATGGATCTCTGCCGCCAGTTGGAGCAAGATCTGATGCCTGCCTTTCGTCATCCAAATAGCATGCCACCTATTCTACACATCATGTCAGTACTGAATTTCCTAGCCACAGGGTACTTTCATAATACCATGGCCCTAACTGCAGGCATGCCCCAGCCTATGTTCAGTCTGGTCTTGAAGGATCTACTCTCTGCATTGTTAAAACACCCGGACCGCTACATCAGATTTCCACAACGTGGGAATTTGGCCTACGTGAATGCAGATTTATGGATTGGCACCCATCCCCCATGTAGTGGGAGCCATTGATGGTACCCATGTAGCCTTAGTTCCCTCACATGGCAATGTGCAGGTGTATTGGAACAGGAATAACTTCTACTCCATTAATGTCCAAGTTGTCTGTTTGGCAGACCTCTACATTTCCCAAGTGTGTGCATGGTACCCGGGTTCAGTCCATGACGCCTTCATCATGACAAACAGTGCCATCCCAGAGCTGATGACACAACACTACCCAGAGACCTGGCTGGTTGTTAAGTCACGTATGCCATGTGTGCTAGTATCCTAAGTCTGCTGCTATATGTAAGGATGTCCAAAATTTATGTTTGAACACATATAGGGGGTGATTCTAACTTCGGCGGGCGGCGGAGGCCGCCCGCCAAAGTTCCCCCACCAAAATACCGCTCTGCGGTCGAAAGACCGCTGAGGGTATTTTGGGATTTGCCCTGGGCTGGCGGGCGGCCGCCAAAAGGCCGCCCACCAGCCCAGGGCAAATCAACCTTCCCACGAGGACGCCGGCTCAGAATTGAGCCGGCGTAGTGCGAAGGTGCGACGGGTGCAGTGGCACCCGTCGCGTATTTCAGTGTCTGCATAGCAGACACTGAAATACTTTGTGGGGCCCTCTTACGGGGGCCCCTGCAGTGCCCATGCCATTGGCATGGGCACTGCAGGGGCCCCCAGGGGCCCCACGGCACCCCCTACCGCCATCCTGTTGCTGGCGGGAGACCCGCCAGGAACAGGATGGCGGTAGGGGGTGTCAGAATCCCCATGGCGGCAGAGCGCGCTCCGCCGCCATGGAGGATTCTGCAGGGCAGCGGAAAACCGGCGGGAAACCGGCGGGAGACCGCCGGTTTCCCGCATCTGACCGCGGCCGAACCGCTGCGGTCAGAATGCCCTGCGGGGCACCGCCGGTCTGTCGGCGGTGCTCCCGCCGACCCTGGCCCCGGCGGTCTCAGACCGCCGGGGTCAGAATGACCCCCATAATGATTCCGCATAGGAGATTCTGGCTACCCAATCATTCCCTGGCTGTTGACATCCGTAAGGTGCCCAACCACGCCAGGGGAAGTCTGCTTCAATGAGGCCCATGGACTTTTGGGCTCCTGAAGGTGAGATTCCTTAGCATTGATAAGTCTGGTGGAGCCATCCTCTACTCACCAGCCAAATGTGTGTCAGATCATTGTGGCCTGCAGCATGCTCCACAACCTTGCCCTGAGGCCTCAGATCCCATGCATCTCTGATGAGGAGAAGCCAGCAGTTCCACGAGGTGAGAATTTCAGAAATGTCAAGTGAGGATGACAGTGATGAGGATGAAGGTGGACACATCCCAGCAGATCTCATCAATCAGTACTTCACCTGACTATAGGTATGTGTTGTTCTGTAATTTGATTGACTCAATAGGGTAGTGGTGGGGTTATGAATGTTTGAGAAGAGTCTTTCTATGACCATCAGACATGTTAGTCATTGCTTTGCAATACATAGCCCAGCTTTTACTGAAAAATACTAAATTGAGTTTAAACAATTGTGATGTTCTTTTTTGTTACTTTTTGTCACAATGTCACAATGCACATTTTAAGTTACCATTGTATTTAGGACACATATTTCTAGTTCATGTTGACCCTTACCTGCCTAAACACCTTGTTTAAGATTGGTATTTTCCAGATCTCTTCACAATGCCATCCTCATGTGGACATTTCTGAATTGTGTCATCGGCATGTGGGTTTAGCTGGTATAACATGTGAGTTGGCCATGATTGATCATGACACTGTCTGACACTATATTGGTGGTGTATGAGTCCCAGGCTGTCAGGGCAGTGGGATGGCAGTGTTCTGTTCCACACAATAGACCTGTTTGACATAGTATGTGTGTGCAATGGTGTCATGTGTGTGATCATGTGTTTATGACAAATGTCTTCCTGTGCAATCCATTCACTCAACCTTCTCATTGGTGCGATAATGGTATTCTCTTACTTTTACATAGTTTTCACTGTGTTTCCTGATTGTAGGAGACTCTGCATGTGTGTCAAGACTGACATAGGTGAGTATCATGCCTACAGATACCTGACCATGTTAAGTGGAAGGTTGCCTGACTTGGGACAGTTGTATAGACCGCTGTCTGTATAATGGGGTATGTTCATTTGGTAGGTATGGGTATGTGACAAGGGTTTAGTTCGTGACAAATTTCACCAATCCACTTGCCAATTTGGATAGACAAAGTCTGACATGTCCTTTACTTCAGTGGTCTCCAGGATGTTAGTTACTAACACCTATGCTGATGCACCAAATTGTGAAGATGTACTTCTTTGTGTGATCATTGGCATGTGGTCAGACTATGAGTTGCACAGTGCTATAAATGGGGATTGATGGTTGTCCACGTGTATCATTGTGTATGCAAGGAACCCAGAATTATCCTTACATGTGACCTGTCTATTCCCACATTTGCCACATTTGAGTGTAGTATGTGTATTCAAGAACATTCACAATTAACTGTTCAAAATAGTTGAAATATGACTCTCAAACATGTATTGTGATTTAGTTGTGTTTATTTATAAGTGCACAGAAAAATAAAATGAATGGGATCAAAGCAATAATGTTGAAACTGTGAAGGCTTCATAGTGGATGTTATCATCAGGGTAACTGCTACAACATTTTGAGTCTCAAGTCAAGTGTCCTACTCTCTGTGAAAAATGGAGAGTATTCATAGAAGAGTCAACAAGGTGTATCAGTGGCACACAAGGGAAACCAGTCATTAGAGGATCACTTCCTGGCAGTGGCTGTAGTTTTGGCACCTTCTGGTTGTTTTGGTGGATGTGAACATTTGTGGCCGGGTTCTTCATCTACAGAGGAAGGAGTGTCTGAGGCATGTCCTACCCCTTACAGAGCCTCCAGCCACTGGCTTCTACAGTTGTAGAAGAGGCTGATGTTACATTGCCAGTGGAAGGGGTTTGGTGTGGTAGACAGACCCTGCTCAGGGGGACATTGATGTATCTCAGCACCCCTGTTAGGGAGACCATGTTGGAATTGAGGGCCTCCTACTGTTGCATTACTTTCTGGTGGTTAACCCTCTGCAGCTGCTTGAGTAGGTCGCTTCCCCCGCCGCTGCAGCTCCACCTTCCAAGGCCCCTGCCACCGGTGTATTGATCTCTGACTCACCTCTGCGCCTGCCACTGAGTCGCCTTCTTATTCTCTCCTGTTGCTTCCTTCTTTTTGCTGCGTAAAGCTCCCTGACCTCTCTCGCTCCTCTGCCTTTCTCCCTCTTCCTGCCCCCATTGCGCCCTCTGCCTCTATTGCTCTGTTTCCGTGACCGCTCTCTGCCTTTCTCGCTCTTTCTGCCCCCATTGCGCTCTTCGACTTTATTGCTCTATTTCCGTCTCTGTCTCCGTGACCGCTCTCTGCCTTTCTCGCTCTTTCTGCCCCCATTGCGCTCTTTGACTTTATTACTCTATTTCCGTCTCTGTTTCCGTGACCACTCTCTGCCTTTCCCTCTCTTTAAACTTGACCGCTCTTCGGCATTCTTTCTCCCCCGCCCTCCCACCTTCCCGATCCCCCCGCATCCCACTTTCCTGCTGCTGCCCCCTTGCGGCCCGCCCCCCCGTTCCCATTCGCTGTCCCCCTCCCGCCTCCTGCCTCCCACCTCCAGCCTCCCAGCTGACCCCTCCTCCGTCCAATCCCTCTTAAGCCTGTCTGCACCCATCCGTGCCTGGACCGCGCCCAGTGCCAGAACCCCTGGCCCCCACCGAACCCAAAACCCACGTTTCAGATACGACGACGCCTCCCTCAACGCACTCAATCCCAGACAAACTGCCAACTGCTACCAAGCCAGCCACACTCATGGACCCTTCGCCTGTCAAGCCTGCAAGCACACCTTCCACCGAGCCGGCAGTCCTTCCACCGGCCCACGCACCAACAACCACCTCAAGTGCATCCTCCTCAACACACGCTCCGTCCACAAGCACGCCATCAAATTATGGGACCTTCTGGACACAATAGCACCTGACGTCGCCTTCATCACAGAGACCTGAATGAACGCCGCATCGGCTCCCGACATCGCCATAGCCATCCCCGATGGCTACAAGATCGCCCGGAAAGACCGCACCAACAAAATCGGGGGAGGAATCGCCATCATCCACAAGAACTCCATCAACATCACGACCTCCACCAAAGACACCCCCCTCGCTGCCGAACACATGCACTTCCAGATCCACACCGACCCCAGGACCACCCTCAGAGGTACACTCGTCTACAGACCCCCTGACCCACGCGCCCCATTCAGCGAATCCATCACTGACTTCATCTCCTCGCACGCCCTAGCCTCGCCAGACTACATCCTCCTCGGGGACCAGAATTTCCACCTGGAGAAGAACAACGACACCAACACCGCCCCCCTGCTGGACAACCTCGCCAACCTTGGACTCAAGCAACTAGTGGACACCCCCACCCACACCGCCGGCCACACGCTCGACCCCATCTTCTCCGCCAGTAACCATATATCCTTCAGCCACTCCTCTGAGCTACACTGGACCGACCACAGATGTGTTCATTTCACCTTCAAACGTGAGACCCACCACCTTCGCACACAACAAATCCCCTGCAGACCCTGGAACAAAATCTCCACTGAGCAGCTACTCTCAACTCTAATCCACAACCAACCAGCCGTCACCTTCGACGCCAACAACGCCGCCCTCAGCCTCACACAATGGATTACCAAAAGTGCTGCAACCTCGCCCCTCTCAGAAGCCACCCAAGAGAAACCAACATCAAGAAACCCCAGTGGCTCACAGACGGCATCAAAGAATCCAAGAAATCCTGCCGTACCCTCGAAAAAACCTGGCGCAAAGAACACACAGCAGAAAACATGTCAGCCCTCAAGATCGCCACTCATAAACATCACCAGCTGATCCGCTCCACCAAAAGGGCATCTTTCAAAGAGAGACTTGACAATAACACCCACAACAGCAAAGAACTCTTCAACATCGTCAAAGAGCTCTCCAACGCCAGCTCCAACACCATCACATCCTCACAAGAACTCTGCAACTCCCTTGCTACTTTCTTCCATCGAAAGATCACCAACCTTCACGACAGCTTCGGACCCCAAACCCCGCCGCCCACCATTGAACCTACAGCCCCAGCCACTATCCTCAACGCCTGGACCCCCATCAGCTCCGAAGAGACCAGAACCACCATGAACACCATCCACTCCGGCTCCCTTCGCACCCTTGCCCCCACCATATCTTCAACAAGGCTGACGCCATCATTGCCCCCTATCTCCATAGCATCATCAACAGCTCGTTCGCATCTGCCACTTTCCCCGAGAACTGGAAACATGCAGAAGTCAACGTTCACCTGAAGAAACCCACGGCCGACCCCAACGACCTGAAGAACTTCCGCCCCATCTCTCTTCTCCCCTTCCCGGCCAAGGTCATCGAGAAGGCCGCCAACAAGCAACTGACCACCTTCCTTGAAGATAACAACCTGCTCGACCCCTCCCAATCAGGCTTCCGGGCCAACCACAGCACAGAAACTGCCCTCATCGTAGTCACCGACGACATCAGAACCCTGATGGACAACGGAGAAACAACCGCCCTCATCCTCCTGGACCTCTCGACGGCCTTCGACACTGTGTGCCACCGCACCCTAATAACCCGCCTCCGCTCCACTGGAATCCAAGGACAGGCCCTGAACTGGATCATCTCGTTCCTCTCTGACCGAACACAAAGAGTCTACCTCCCGCCCTTCCGCTCAGAACCCTCCGAGATCATCTGCGGCGTTCCACAAGGCTCTTCGCTCAGCCCTACCCTCTTCAATATCTACATGAGCCCCCTCACCAGCATTGCTCGCAAACACAACATCAACATCATCTCCCACGCCGACGACACCCAGCTGATACTCTCCCTCACCAAAGACCCAGCCACTGCCAAAGCCAACCTGCAGGATGGAATGAAAGATGTTGCAGAATGGATGAAGCTCAGCCGCCTAAAGCTGAACTCTGACAAGACGGAGGTCCTCATCCTCGGACAATCCCCGTCCGCCTGGAACAACTCTTGGTGGCCCACGGCCCTGGGCACCGCCCCAACCTCTTCAGACCACGCACGCAACCTCCGATTCATCCTGGATCCCCTCCTCACCATGACCAAGCAAGTCAATGCCGTCTCGTCTTCTTGCTTCCACACCCTTCGCATGCTCCGAAAAATCTTCCGCTGGATCCCCACCGAAACTAGAAAAACTGTTACCCACGCCCTCATCACAAGCCACCTGGACTACGGAAATACCCTATATGCAGGAACCACCGCCAAGCTACAGAATCGTCTTCAGCGCATACAGAGCGCATCAGCTCGCCTCATCCTCGACATACCACACCACAGCCACATATCCGCCCACCTGAAACACCTGCACTGGCTCCCCGTCAACAAATGGATCACCTTCAGGCTCCTCACCCACGCACACAAAGCCATCCACTAAAAGGGCCCCGAATATCTCAACAGTCTCCTCTCGTTCTACCCGCCCACCCATCAACTTCGCTCAGCCAGCCTCGCTCTCGCCACCATCCCTCGCATCCGCAGATCCACCGCTGGAGATAAATCCTTCTCTTACCTGGCAGCCAAGACATGGAACTCCCTTACCGTCCACCTAAGAAACACCCAGGACCACCTCGCCCTCAGGAGGAGCCTCAAGACTTGGCTCTTCGAGCAGCAGCAGCCCCCCCCCAGCGCCTTGAGACCCTCACGGGTGAGTAGCGCGCTCTATAAATGCCTTGATTGATTGATCTCCCCCATCATGACAAGGATCTGGCTCATCACTCCTTGGGACTGTTGGTAAGTTCCCAAGACTTTGGAGATGGTGTCCTGGCCAGAAGTATCCCTAGCAGCCTCAGTCCACTTGCCCACAGCATCCCTCAAATGCACCTTACCCTCGTAAGCCTGTGCCTTTGGCAAGTTTACCCACTATCAGTGGTGGCAAGTCCTTCATTGTCAGGGTTTTCTACCTGTGCCTCCGGTACCTGTACTGGGGTGGGGGCACATGATGGTAGAAACTGTCCTAGGGACATAGATTTTGGGGTGAATGGTTGCATGGGATGTCGAGGCAACAGTGCTGGGAGGAGTCCATGTGGGGACGGTGAGGCTGACAGTGGTGGACTGACCAGATATCCCAAATGGGCCAGAGTAGTCCTCATTGTCCAGCCATCACCACTAAGAGCTTTATCCAGGAGGGAAGTGGCTCTCTCAGCTGTCCTCTCCATTGTCCGAATGGCAAGTACACCTGTTGAAGAAGTAGAACAGACAGTTACAGACTGTAATGCAACATGTGGTTCCAAACATTGCCAGGAAGATATGCTTTGAGCCATGTACAGAAGGGCTTTGCTTGATCCCCTGATATGACAGTGACACCTGCTTTCAAATATGGGGTACAGCTATGTGTAATATAGACAATTCATATATCATACACCTTGCTACAGAATGTTAGAGTATCTGGGCAGTTAGATGTCTGTTTATGGACTCATATCTTGGCAGCTGTGTAGCTTTATATTTTTCATGTTACCTCCCAGTTAGCAGTAGCTCAGTAGTGAGTCACCAGACAACTGTACAATGCAATGTGGAAAATTCTGTGTCCATCAAATAAGGAGTAGCTATTCTACCTGGCAATATGTGTTAGGTTACACCAAGTACAGCACACTGCATAGATAGAAGGAGCAGTTTAGCAGAGGACACAGCTGTTGCTGTGTATTGGTGATATTGTACTGGAAGATGCCTATAGTATTGCTCTCATTGCCATAGACAGTACAATTGTGGAGCATTCAGTTGGGTTTAGTTGATTGTTTGGTTAACATGCAAATCTATAGAAAAATCACATTTGGTTGGATTCTCTTTAAAATATTTTTTTAATTTTAAATTTCTTACAAATTTGAATAAATCAACATGTACATCAATAAAATTGCATTTTTCACATGGACAAAAACATAGACCTTTGCTTAGGACTATTGTTTCTTCCTCTGTCAAGGCCCTGGATGACAGATTTACAATCCTTAAACCATTTAGTGCATGGTCATTAGACTTGTCAATTATATTATCTTTTTGCTTATCAACATTACACGGTTTTATTTCCAAATGTATTTCTTCTCCTGTAAATTCGTAAATTCTTGCACTGTAATATTCCCTCATCTTCTAATCCTACTTCTTTTGCTTTGACAGCCCCCTTTCTGTTGCCCAATCTGAATCTTTGTACCTCGCATAACAAACCTGATTTGACATTAATCGTGTCATTGTTGCTGGTCCCTTCTCCAGGATCACTGTCCTGTGAAGATAAGGATATACTGCTGGATGAAGAGCTCATCTGTCTATTGTGATCCGGATATACCGGACCTGATCTAACTCCGACATCATACATTTTTTTTGCAAAAGTGAAAATGCGACCTCTTTCATAGTCAGTATCATCACGTCTAATTTTTCTTTGCTTTTTGACCTTTATATATAGTTGATAACTAGCCAACTCGTTCTTCAAAATCTCATAATTCCTCTGCGTTGCTTCGAGTAAATTAATTTCCTTACTCTCCTTCTCAAGTTGGCTGATTTCTTCCCTCAATTTCTTTACTCTACTCTCTGAATTTGTAACTAAGATACCCATCATTTTATAGGATGCCTCACATAAACCTTCTTCCCATTCTTGTATAAGATCTGCTTCCAGATCTTCAAAACTTGGAAAGATAAAAATTCGTAGTTCTCTTGTTTTTTTTTTTATTTTCTACAAATTTCTTATGGGTGGCAACATTCCACCTTTTTGCCAAGCAAGAAAAGCCCTACTGACTCTGGAAGAGAGTGACAGGGAGGGATACTCCACTATAAAGAACACACACTGATTGAGAAGTATGGTTTTACCACTGAGGAATACAGAAAGAGGTTCAGGGGCTGTAAGAAACTGTTCCACCAGTCTTAGGAGGAGTTTGCGGAGGATTGCTGCATTGCACTAGATGGATGGATGAAGGGTAGCACAGTAAACAATTTTGAAGGGATGTTTAAACTGATAGTCAGTGAGCACTTGCTTCGGTGTTGTTTTTCAGGGTTATGCCAACTTAGTGTGTGAGTTCTCTGACCCCAGGGCACATGCCAAGGAGGCGGACCTCTGGTTGCGTACCAGAGGGTCTGTTGTGGCATTAGGGACTGTTCCTAATGAGAGTTCCCATGTCTTGTCTCAGAGGAGAAGGAGTGGGGGTGGCTGTGTCCCAGGATGTGCGAGACCAGGTCTCATAGCCTGGATGGTTCCATGAGTGGATGCCAGGAGGGGAGCCTAGGCTGCACCAGAGGGCCAGCTACTCAGAAGGATCAAATTCTGCCAGTAGGGCTTGGGCGGGTGGCTGGTGATAGCGTTCTGCCGGTCCTGTTGTCTGGTAGTCTCACTCCAGAGTGAAGGAGGTGGAAATCCAGACGTAGAGTTGAGAAGGGGCCGCGGGCCCCAGTGCAGAACCTGAAGCGTCAGGGGTCAGCTCTGAGAGCAGAGACCTCCAGAAATGACCTTGGTGAGACCATTTCTGCGTTGGGGGGAATCCAGACTCTGCCAGATGGGTTAGGATGCCAGTGCCAGCCAGACTCTTGTGTGGCCCTTAGGGAAGGTCTTTTCCTTGTGGGGGGTAGATGTGGCCCCCAGGAAGTCCTGGAGTGCCAGGCAGTAGTTCAACCACAGGGTAGTGACCCTGGATTGGATTATCAGGTTCAGGGGTAAACTCTGACCTGATTGGGAGTAGGTGTGCTCCAGAGGAAGTCCTGGTGCACCAGGCAATGGTTCAACCACAGGGTGGTGACCCTGGGTTGGATGGTCAGGTTCAGGGGGTAAACTCTGACCTGATAGGGAGTAGGTGTGCTCCCACGGACGTCCTGGTGCGCCAACCAATTGTTCAACCGTAGGATGGTGACTCTGGTTGGATTATCAGGTTCAGGGAGTAAGCTCTGACCTAGCGGGGGTAGGTGTGCTCCCAAGGAAGTCCTGGTTTGCTGGGCAATGGTCCAGTCTCAGGGTGTTGACTCTGGACTGGTTAGCCAGGTTCAGGGAGTAAACTCTGACCTGGTTGGGGGGGCTGTTGGTGTGGTCACCCCGTGTGTAACCTCTGGTGGCCTCTCCCAAGGTGGGGAGATGCAGAACTCTGAAAGTGGGGTCCAGGGAGGGGGAAGCTCACCACGGACCCCGGTGCAACCCAAGGGTAGTGTCCCTGGGTTGGGTGGTCAGTAGCCAGGTAGTGATCCTGGGCTGGTGAAAGAGTTGTGCAGGACGGCTGCATCCAGTGCCCTGGCAGCTATGGATTCTGGTGATATCCCTCCTAGGAGAAAAGGGCGGGATCCAAGAAGGAGGGGTAGAGGGAGGAGAGCTTCCCTCTAGCCCCTGTGGGACCTATGGGTTCCAGACCCTAGGTTGGTGGATCAGTGGCAGGGTAGACCCCCTGAACTGATTGTAAGTTGAGTGGAGACAGGTTGCTTTGCACCTGGGGCTACCACCCCCCACTCATTGTGGTTTCAGAGACCAGAGGCTACTAGATGGCCTGGGGCCTGGTTCTGGACATTGGGAGCTAGGGAGCCCCCGTGAGTTAGTCTAGGTTGCCTGGGAAGCATTGATGGAGAGACTCAACTGAGATCAGGTTAGGGAAGAACTGGAGCGAGCCCCTAAAGTAGCGGGCCAGGGTCCATGTTCTAGAGCCCCAACCGGGGAAGCCCATCAAGGTATTGATTGTTCTCCCCTGGCTTTAGGCTGGTGGGGGTTGTGTTGGACTTGGCCTTTGTGGCAGGTTAATCCCCTGACTTTTTGCCTCCTTCCTCCTATTTTGTTCTCACCTCTCGCTGTTGGTTTTAGGACTTTGAGCACTTTATGACTGATGATTAGTGCTAAAGCGCAGGGGCTCTCCCTTCTAAAGTTGGTATGATTGGCTTATACCTAATTGGCATATTTAATTTACCTGTAAATCCCTTGTACAGTGGCATGTCTATGCCCAGGGCCAGAAAATTAAATGCTACTAATAGGCCTGCAGTGCTGTTTGCTCCACCCACTGAAGTAGCCTTTCAAACCTGTCTCAGGCCTCCTAGCGCAAGGTCTATGTGCACCGTTTTCTGCTACAGGGACCTGGCATCTAAATTTACTTGCCAGGCACAGAACTCCCCTTTTACTATATGTAAGTCACCCCTAAGGTAGGCCCTAGCTAGCCTTATGGGCAGGATCCTATGTATGTAGAAGGCAGGGAATGTGCCTAGTAGCGTGGCCTGTCCTGGAACTGACAAACAGCCTATTTGGTTTCTCACTGCTTTGAGTGCTGCCTTCTCATAGGATTGCATTGGAAATGCCCTGCCTCATGTGTAGGGGATATTGTCTGATTTATGAGGGGTAGCGTAGGCATGTTTGGTATGGTTGTAATGGTGGTGAGAAATGCTTCTTACTGGTGTAAGTGGATTTTTTATTACTATTACAGAAATGCCACTTCTAGAAAGTGAGCCTTTCTCTGTGCTTATGACTCTGCTGTTTTGAAGCTTGCCTCCAATTCACGTCTGGGCAGAGTGACAGTTGGGCTTTGTGCATACCTTTCAGTTAGCCTGTACATATGGAGGGTGGAGGTGTCACACAGGTGCATCTGCATACTGAATAGTCTTTCTGGGATGAGAGAAGGAAGAGGTGGGGCACACCTGCATTTGTAAAGGCTGTGCCCTGGCCTCACACAATAGGGTCATTTACCCCCAACTGATGTTTGGAGCCTGTGCTGGAAGGGATAGGGGGCACTCCCAAAACCAGTTGTAACTGGTTGGAACCTCCTCTCCCCTTCCCTTGTGGACATACTGTAGAACTGAGTATAAGTACATGGACATTTTCCCCCACAGTTTGGTGACACATGGAACTGGACACGGATGCTGGAGGAACTCACCAGGAACCTCCTTGGACTGCTGCTGTTGTGCTGACCTGTGACTTGCTGGGTCACTAGGAGGAAATGCCAACTGTTTGCATTCATCTTGTGCTGGCCTGCTTCTGGACCCTGCCATTCTGTGCCCCCTTTTTGCTGTTGTCCCCCAGGGACAGGGTGCCATGGCCCTTGACCCCTGCACCGGTCGGTTTCAAGCATTTTCTCCCTCATCTAGTCCCTGGAGCAGCACTTTCCCATCAAGGATCCAGCGCCTTGTGGAGCGTTCCTCTGACGATTTGCAGCGCGCTCCAAAAGCACAGCCTAGTGGCAAAGGAAATGCACCCCAGCATTCAAGAGCGCTTTCTGTTGCCACGAATCACTGCTGCGACTCGGGCTGAAGTAATGCCCGTGGCTCTCTGAAAAGTACAATGCTGCTGTGGGGAATTCACAGTTGCAGCCTGGCTTGGTTTTAAAAGTGCGCTAGAGTTGTGCTGTCCCCGGGGCCCCCAGGGGAGCACTAAAACAAAAGAAAGGAGTGAGCCTGCTCCTCTCGTGTCCCTGGGATGAAGCACGCTCTGAGGAGCGCCCCTGGGGCACAGGCAGTCACCTCCTCTTGTGCCTGTCCTCTACTGAGGCCAGGTAGGCTCCGAGCTCCCGGAGAAGGAGATGGGTGGGGAAGGAAGCCTCATCGGAGGCTCCCCGTTCCACCAGACCCCCTGGTGTGTTGTGGACAGGCAGTGGGGAAAGGAAGCCTCATCGGAGTCTCCCCCTGCCCCAACAAAGTCCTGATCTTGATTGTGGAGACTGCGGGTGGAGCAGAAGCCTCAACAGAGGCCCCCGCACTGCTGGTCCCCCTTTTGCAGCCCGCACTGTGGTCCTTGCTGTTGGTTGGCTTTTGTGCCCCCCCTCGTTGGAGGGTCAGTTGAAGCCCACAAGGGGCCCTCAGAGATTGCAGGCCCCAGGAGGGGCCCATTATAAAACCAGAGGTGGTGTGTGTCGCCCCCCCTCCAACTCCAATCTTCAGAGTGGCCCACAGAACGAGGGCACAGAGCACCGGGGACCCCATTTTGTTACTCGAGGCACTAGGAGTGCCTTTTCAACAGGACAAACAGTTACTTTAAAAGGCATCCCTATTTATTATGTTCCTAATATGGACTTTAAGGATTTATATGCTAACCTGTTTGCTTTATGATGTGCTACATATATGTATTTGCCAATGTTTTCCTGACTTGCCATATGTTTGATAATGTTCCTGATATGGGCGTTTATGATATTTCTATGAGAAGTAGTGCAGTTGTGTAATAATGTGATTCCTGACTACCGCTTATGTTGCAGTATATATGTAACCTGTGTGTTATATGTGACTACTTCTGGTTCTGCAGTTTAACTAATGTGTAACGTTCTGACATCTGTTGGGTAGCAGGATATTACTGACATGTTGTGATTGGTCTAATAATTGTGTTGTGTACAATACAGTATAATTTCATATAACTTGTTGTTGTGTTTCCTTTGTGATGGAAGTAGTGCATCACATGTGTTGTGTGTGCTGTGCAAATGCTTTACACATTGCCTCTGGGACAGGCCTGACTGCTCATGCCAAGCTACCAAGGGGGTGAACAGGGGTTATCTTGGAGACCTTGCCCTGACTAGAGTGGATGGGTTCTGCCTGGCTTAGGTGCATACCCTAGCCAACCAGAAACTCAATTTCTAACAGATGGTGATTGGATTGGCAGTTAAGGTATCAAAAGGTCATCAGTGAAAATGCAAGACAAAACTTTTGGGTGACATCATAGGTGTTGTGACTTACCCACCTCTACTCCCCCAGGTATTCCTGTCACGCCATCAGGATGCAGGGTGGCCAAGACTTTCTCCTCCTATGATGTGAAATGTGGGGTAGGAGGTGGGGGACCACCGCCAGTCTTTCTGACTGCCAGCTGGTGCCTAGCGGCCATGGAATAGACCTTCTCCCTGAGGTCATTCCACCTCTTCCCGATGGCCTCACTTGTGCATGGATGCCTGCCTGCAGAATTCACCCTGTCAACTATTATTTGCTACATCTTTATTTTCCTGGTGATAGTAGTTTGCTGGACTTGGGCTCCAAGTAGGTGTGGCTCTACTCTGATGATTTCATCCACCATGACCCTCAACTCATCATCAGTGAAATAGGGATTTTATTATGGGGGCATTGTGGTGTTGGACAACACGGAACAGTGATGAAAACAGGTGATGAGGTGTTGGTGCTGTGTTTTTAGTGCGTGCGGGAGGTGCCTGATGTGTAGGATACTAATTTGTGTGTTGGGACTGTTGTGGAGGTGTGGGTAAAGTGGTATTTGAAGTGTGGAGGGGTGCCTGATCTATGGTTTGTAAATTGTAGTTGTGATCTCTATTTTGCTGTGTGTGGCATTCTGGTTGTAAAGGACTGTGGGGTGTGAAGGGGTGTGTATTATAGTGCAGTTTGTAGGTGTGTTGGGTGTGTGGATGTGTGTCAGGTGTGTGGAATTCAAACTATCCAATGTGGTGTTGTGTATTACTGTGGTGCTGCCGACCACTGCAGTTCACTCCTCCATTGGTTTTCTGCCATGGAGGAACCACTAGTATGATTTGTGGCTTGTAATAGATTGGGTTGATGTTTGATGGGCTGGCGGTGCTGGTGGATGAACAACCTCTTTCCCACCCTCCGGAGTCCTGGCAGTGACAGCATTTTAGTTGGCTTTTGGCAGACTTGGCTGTGTAACTCGGAATATGATGGTCTGTATGACCGCCAACATGGCGTTCTTTTGGTGACCACCACCTCAGCGGTCTTACCATCAGACCCCCAAACTCATAATGAGGCCCTATGTATCTTGTTCCATGTGGCAGTCTGACTTACTAGTCTTACCAATGCCTTATGGGAATTTCTTTCTTCTACAACTATCACAAACACACTATGGTTGGGTTTTATTTTTTATACACATGTTGAAGGTTGTTTCACTTTACCTCTCCGTCCTCCCAGGTTCGACAATGTATTAAATTTAGAAGCACTCTAGTTTTTATTTTTCTATGGACTAAAATACTTCTGCTTCCGGATTCCAGTCTCCTTAAGCACCACCCCTGTACCTCTGCATGTGTTGAACAGACTTACGGGATTGAGCAGGAGCCGCCCTCTCAGCAAGACAATTAGTTGTGGTGAGAAAAAGTGACTTGTGAGCACCCCCGTTTTCTTATTGTGTGGGCATACACTCACCGGCTTTTCGCTTTAAGCGTGGACAGCCTTCTCCACATTGGAGCCCCCTAGATGGCACACTCACATTGGATGCAACACATACAAATAAGTAAGTGGGTCCCACCCGCTGTGTTACTGTTGTTGTTATATAGTGCTGGAACAGTTTAATAAGCACGCTTTTATTCCAGGGTCTGGTTCAGCAATGCAAAAGCATTTCAATGTGAGATTTAATTATTCAAGGAAGGTTAAAAAATGAGGAGGCATATCTCAACTTGGCTTTTCCTGGACAATTTTTGTCATAGGTACATGTTCATGTTACCAGAAGATTTTGATTTAGCTTGCACACTTGGTGATTAAGTTAATCCACTGCTTCGGCTTGTCATTAAACATAGTGGTGGGGTGTCTCTTTATTCACTCACTTGTGATACGTTTGCAACATGCTCTATCCCCAGAGAGATTGTAGCAATGAGTTTGATTTTGGTCAGTGAGGTGGATGCTAGTTTGAGTAATCATCCCAAGCTGTGCCAGCATGACACATATGCGTTTTATAATATGATGTGCCTGAAAGTTGCATTCAATGTATTGAAACACATCTGTATTTTACTGCCCATTTTTGCATTTCATCCTTAGTTCTGAAGAGGTCCATAGTCAAGAGGGCCGAAATGCGCCGACATCTTGTGGAGGAGTCCACACAAAGTTGTAAAAAATATTGGAAATTGTTAAAGTAGACTATGAAATTACACGGAAGACATACACAAAATAATAGAAGCAGATATGCCTTTTTATTTATTTGGTTAAGTATGATTTGAATTATGCTGTGGTGTCTATGAATTTTTATGTTCTTTGTAAAGTGCAAACACATGGAGTCCTCAATGATAAGTGGCAAAAGTACAGGACTTTGAGCTTGTGCATAGAAATTGTAAAATAAATGTGTTTGATGATTTATATCTTCATTCTACCAGTGATTAATTTAAGTTTTCACCTGGTTGAATTTTTTGTTGATCAGGCCCCAGACTGCCTACTCGTGTTGTTCTATATGAGATTACAGTTACCGCTCAGATGTAAGGGATACCTCAAACATAAGTCTACAGTTATCTATTCCTTCTCAAAGCAACAGAAATGTTTATGATGAACTACCTTTGGAGGTGTCTACCAGTTCTCTTTAACCTGCCGAGGCTCCTGACTTCACACAGACTGCTTCTGTATACTCTGTCGACATTGACAATTTATCTTCTGATTCTTTGCACATTTCACTTCATGTTGTACGTGAATTTATTCATTGGTTGAAATTCACTTATTTGATCCATCCATGTTTCTATTTGTGGATTATACTTATTTTCTTGCTCTCTCCTTGTGGATTGGATTTGTGACTGTTTCTTGTTTATAAATGGGCATTATCTTCCAGAACGTTCTGCTGTCGAACATGTAGTTACGATATTGAAGCCTCATTCGTCTTCTCACAAAGTGCAATGAGATCTGACTCTTGTGAACATTTCTGCTGCTCCAGTTCCTGATGGAATTGTTTGGGATAAGGTGCCTTATGATATTTTTGGTCCTACAGAGACTGTCCAAAATCCCTTATGTTTTCAAAGTCGCAATGGATGATGTGATAAACCTTGGTGCTATGTTTGATGACTGGGATGTTAAAACAGGTAATTCAATTTCGCCTGAACTTAAATAGCATACTGCATTTGAAAGTGAGGACATGTATATTAATTCCACCTATTATGGTAAAATGTTTTGTTGTCATCACTATGCACATCATTGCCTACACAGAGCTGGTAATCCACAAACAGTTTTCAATTATACACAGTGGGAACATTGCTCGACTCCACCAGTGGGAAATTTAAACAGATATGTTGGCAAATGTATATATTTTTCCTTGCATGATACATCAGATCCTGTGTCTTATTATTTCAAATTAACACATTCAAAAGAAAGAAAAAACATGCTGACCAATAAGAAATCAAATTATTCAAATTAATTAATTTATCAAGTAGCAATCAAAGGTTATGATTATTGGAAAGAACAATTGATTTAAAATCAGTTTGGTGAACAAAAAGCAGGCAAGTGCAAGGCATGAATGCCTTACTGAAAGCATGTCTAATTCTACTACAGATGATTTTACTGACAGACACAATGCAGCAGACCACTTGCTTAGGTCTAGCAAAAATTAAAGAAATGAATGCGCCCAAAATCCCCTCAATTGCATGTTTTGACAATTGGCAACATTTATAAAATTACTATGAAGAACAGATAAATGATATGGTACAGAATGGTACATTTAACTCTACACTTTCAGGTCCTACAGGTGGTTGTTGGGGCCAGTGGACACTAATGGTTGTCATGCATATTTTTAAACTCCTCCCAGGGTTTTAAAGCAAGTAGGCCAGACCCTCATTATGGGGCTATTTATACTCCGTTTGCGCTGAATTTGCGTCGTTTTTTTCGACGCAAATTCGACGCAAAACTAACTCCATATTTATACTTTGGCGTTAGACGCGTCTAGCGCCAACGTTCATGGAGTTAGCGTCATTTTTTTGCGTGAACACCTTCCTTGCGTTAATGATATGCAAGGTAGGCGTTCCCGTCTTAAAAAATGACTGCGATGCATATGCGTCGTATTTATACTCCCGGGCAAAAATGACGCCCGGGAGTGGGCGGGTCTAAAAAACCTGCATTAGCGCTGGATTTTAGCGCCTGGGTCAGGGCAGGGGTTAAGGGACCTGTGGGCTCAGAATGAGCCCAGAGGTGCCCTCCCCTGCCCCCAGGGACATCCCCTGCCACCCTTGCCCACCCCAGGAGGACACCCAAGGATGGAGGGACCCACCCCAGGGACATTAAGGTAAGTCCAGGTAAGTATTTTTTTTTATTTTTTTTTGTGGCATGGGGGGCCTGATTTGTGCCCCCCTACATGCCACTATGCCCAATGACCATGCCCAGGGGACAGAAGTCCCCTGGGCATGGCCATTGGGCAAGGGGGCATGACTCCTGTCTTTGCTAAGACAGGAGTCATTTCAATGGGGGATGGGCGTCGTAAAAAAATGGCGCAAATCGGGTTGTGGCGATTTTTTTGCCTCAGCCTGACTTGCACCATTTGTGGACGCCCATATGCCATTTTCCCCCTACGCCGGTGCTGCCTGGTGTACGTCGTTTTTTTTAACGCACACCAGACAGCGCCGGCAGCTAACGCCGGCTAACGTCATTGAATAAATACGGCGCCCGCATGGTGCTTCAGAATGGCGTTAGCCGGCGCTAATTTTTTTGACGCAAAACTGCGCTGGCGCAGTTTTGCGTCAAAAAGTATAAATATGGGCCTATATTCTGTCATAACACTCAGGGATTGTCACTTCTTACAGTGTGGGAAAGCAATGCCCAGTCAACAATGGTTGAAACATTCTACTTCATCAGTTCTAAAGAAACACCTCTCTCTCTCCTCTCTGATTACATCAATTTGCAGGATTTCTTGTTAGGTTCTAGGTCGCCACATTCCAAAAGATTCCTTTATGCCATTTGCAATGAAATTTGGAACCTTCTACAAATGGAACCTGCTGCTTGCTTAAGGCAAGTAGACCAGGCTAAGTTGGAAAAAGCATTGGTTGTTGTTGATAACGGAATTAATACATTGTTCGCTCATACTTACATGTTTAATAACATTGTGTCTTCTGCAGTTTATATTATACAAAAAGACAAGTCTTTTTTTACAGCATGAACAAAGTTGACTAGTTGAGCTGGTCATTTTATGTTCTAAAATCGAATCACATGCCATGGAAGCACATGATGCAACAAAATTGTTCTTGCCTTTTCATCAATCATGTAAACAAAAATAATGGCAAAGAAAGATACTACATACACAATGCTTAATATAGAAAAGTTAGAAAAATTGCCTTTCACCGTAGCTGGAACACTATCAGCAGTATAGCTAAGGCAGAGTTATTTCATTGCCTATCTCTACGTTTCAGTTTACATCATGATTGAAACAATTTCCAGTAGGCATATATGAAGTTTAGGGGAGATTTAGACACGAGGAGTGAGAATTACCCTTTTATTACAAATGTGTTATTGGGAAAAAGGAGGCTTTCATTAGTGGAAACTAGTTTGAAACCTCCCTAAACCACTCCATGGACTTCATTAAAACACATTGTGGCGGTCCGACTGCCGCACTCCTGGTGGTCCGACCTGCAGATTATGATTCTGGTGGTCAGACCTCCAGGAGACCACCGCCACCACAAGGATCATGGATCCCGATGGGTTGTCAATGTTTGAAGTCGTGGTCAGCTATGGCAGTGCTGAGTTTGGCACCTCCATGCTGATCATGACTTCACTTTCCACCAGCCTTTTCATGGCGGGGTCCCACCCATCAAAAGGCTGGTGGAAAATTAGTGCAGGGTGTCACAGGGGGGGCCCTGCACTGGCCCACAACCTTGGAATAGGCAGTGCAGGGGCCCCATGCCAGCACCCTCGGAATTCACACTGTCTGCTATTGAAGATAGTGCACATTCCGAGGGTGCTTGTGTGCGACAGCGTTGACCTCGGCTCTCTTACGGAGCCAAAGCCAATGCTGCTGCACTGTTTCCATCGGGCTGACCAATGAAAACGTTGTAATCTGATGTTTCCGCCAGTGAGCCTGGTGGAAACATCATGTTACGATGGGGGGGAGGCCGTCAGGTTGACAGCAACCTCACCCCGCTGTATTGGTGGTCTCAATGGCAATGCAGCTGAGATCATTATCAGGCCATATGATTTGTGTAGGAAGTTGGCTCTGTATGTACTATTTCAAAGTAAGAAATAGAATGCACAGAGTCCAAGGGTTCCCCTTAGAGGTAAGATAGTGGCAAAAAGAGATAATTCTAATGCTCTATTTTGTGGTAATGTGGACGACCAGTAGACTTATCAGAGGGTAGTGTTAAGCATTTGTTGTACACACACAAGCAATAAATGAGTAACACACACTCAAAGACAATTCCAGGCCAATAGGTTTTTATGTAGAAAAATATATTTTCTTAGTTTATTTTAAGAACCACAGGTTCAAGATTTACAAGTAATACTTCAAATGAAAGGTATTTCACTCAGGTATCTTGGGAACTTTGAATCAACACAATATCATGTACTGTTTTAGCAAAAATGGCAATAAGCTATTTTAAAACTAGACACAGAACAATTTTCAACAGTTCCTGGGGGAAGTAAGTATTTGTTAGGTTCACAGGTAAGTAAAGCACTTACAGGGTTCAAAGTTGGGTCCAAGGTAGCCCACCGTTCGGGGTTCAGGGCAACCCCAAAGTTACCACACCAGCAGCTCAGGGCGGGTCAGGTGCAGAGGTCAAAGTGGTGCCCAAAACACATAGGCTTCAAAGGAAATAGGGGTGCCCCGGTTCCAGTCTGCCAGCATGTAAGTACCCGTGACTTCAGAGGGCAGACCAGGGGGGTTTTGTAGGGCACCGGGGGGGACACAAGTTAGCACAGAAAGTACACCCTCAATGGTACGGGGGCGGACGGGTGCAGAGTGCAAACAGGCGTCAGGTTTGCTATAGGTTTCAATGGGAGAGCCAGGGGTCTCTTCAGCGGTGCAGGCAGGCAAGGGGGGGCTCCTCGGGGTAGCCACCACCTGGACTAGGGAGAGGGCCACCTGGGGGTCGCTCCTGCACTGGAGGTCGGATCCTTCAGGTCCTGGGGGCTGCGGGTGCAGTGTGTTTCCCAGGCGTCGGGTTCTTTGAAGCAGGCAGTCGCGGTCAGGGGGAGCCTCTGGATTTCCTCTGCAGGCGTCGTTGTGGGTGCTCAGGGGGGTCATCTCTGGCTATTCACTGGCTTGCAGTCGCCGGGGAGTCCTCCCTGTAGTGTTAGTTTTCCGCAGGTCGAGCCCGGTGCGTCGGGTGCAGAGTGGAAAGTCTCACGCTTCCGGCGGGAAACGTGTGGTCTTTTAAAATTGCTTATTTGTTGCAAAGTAGCAGTTTCTTTGGAACAGGGCCGCTGTCCTCAGGAGTTCTTGGTGCTTTTAGATGCAGGGTAGTCCTCTGAGGCTTCAGAAGTCGCTGGACCCTGGGGGATGCGTTGCTGTTGCACTTTTTCTTGAAGTGGGGAGACAGGCCGGTAGAGCTGGGGCCAAAGCAGTTGGTGTATCCGTCTTCTCTGAAGGGCTTCAGGTCAGCAGTCCTTCTTCATCTTCAGGTTGCAGGAATCCATCTTCCTCGGTTCTGGGAGCCCCTAAATACTCAATTTAGGGGTGTGTTTAGGTCTGGGGAGTTAGTAGCCAATGGCTACTAGCCCTATGGGTGGCTACACCCTCTTTGTGCCTCCTCCCTGAGGGGAGGGGGGCACCTCCCTAATCCCATTGGGGGAATCCTCCATCTGCAAGATGGAGGATTTCTAAAAGTCAGAGTCACCTCAGCTCAGGACACCTTAGGGGTTGTCCTGACTGGCCAGTGACTCCTCCTTGTTTTTCTCATTATCTCCTCCGGCCTTGCTGCCAATAGTGGGGACGTGTCGGGAGGGGGCGGGCATCTCCACTAGCTGGGATGCCCTGTGGCGCTGTAACAAAGGGGGTGAGCCTTTGAGGCTCACCACGAGGTGTTAAAGTTCCTGCAGGGGGAGGTGAGAAGCACCTCCACCCAATACAGGCTTTGTTACTAGCGACAGAGTGACAAAGGCACTCTCCCCATGTGGCCAGCAACATGTCTGGTGTGTGGCAGGCTGGTAAAACTAGCCAGCCCACACTAGAAGTCGGGTATGTTTTCAGGGGGCATCTCTAAGATGCCCTCTGGATGTATTTCACAATAAAATGTACAATGGCATCGGTGTGCATTTGTTGTGCTGAGAAGTTTGATACTAAACTTCCTAGTTTTCAGTGTAGCCATTATGGTGCTGTGGAGTTTGTGTATGACAGACTCCCAGACCATGTACTCTTATGGCTACCCTGCAATTACAATGTCTAAGGTTTTGCTTAGACACTGTAGGGGCATAGTGCTCATGCACCTATGCCCTCACCTATGGTATAGTGCACCCTGCCTTAGGGCTGTAAGGCCTGCTAGAGGGGTGACTTATCTATGCCATGGGCAGTGTGAGGTTGGCATGGCACCCTGAGGAGAGTGCCATGTCGACTGAGTCATTTTCTCCCCACCAGCACACACAAGCTGGCAAGCAGTGTGTCTGTGCTGAGTGAGGGGTCCCCAGTGTGGCATAAGACATGCTGCAGCCCTTGGAAACCTTCCTTGGCATCAGGGCCCTTGGTACCAGGGGTACCAGTTACAAGGGACTTACCCGGATGCCAGGGTGTGCCAATTGTGAAGACAAAGGTACAGTTTTAGGGAAAGAATACTGGTGCTGGGGCCTGGTTAGCAGGCCTCAGCACACTTTCAAATCATGACTTGGTATTAGCAAAGGCAAGAAGTGAAGGGGTAACAATGCCAAGGAGGCATTTCCTTACAGTGTTCTTGTGGATGATGGTGATATCTCCTCCTGGTTTGTTGGAGCGGTCCCTGTGGGTGATCTTGTAGCCGTACGGGATGGCTTTGGCGATGTCAGACACTGAGAAAGGGTTCATCCAGGTCTCGTTCAGGAAGGCGATGTCTGGGAAGGCTGAGTAGAGTAAATTCCATAGCTCTACTGCATGCTTGTGGACGGAGCGGATGTTGAGGCGGATACATCTGAGATGATTGCGTCCTGCCTAGGTGGGTGGGTTGTTGGCGTGGAGGCTGGTGAAGGTGCAGTTCCGGCAGGAGAAGGGTCCGCAGGTGGTCTCCGGGGACACTTGAAGGCAGGCAGGGGAACGGACGGTGTTGAGGGCGTGGAGGGTGGTGGCGTCGTAGTGAAGACATGCGTGGCAGCAATGGAGGGAACGGGAGCCAGGCGTTCTGGCACTGGGCGCGGTCCAGGTGCAGCCTTTTGGGTGCCAGCTGCACGCATCTGCTACGTGGCCATGCAGCCGCCGCCATTAAGTAGGGAGGTGGGGGGCAGGAGAGGACAACTGGGAGGCGGGAGGGAGCAGAAAAATGGCATGAAAAGGGGCAGAGCTGAAGAGGGGGCGTGGCCATGGGGGCGGCAGAGGAGAGAGAGAGGGGAAGAGCAAAGTGAGAGAGAGAGAGAGAGAGCAGAGTGAGAGAGAAAGGGGAAAAGGAGCACTAAGGCACAGTAGTGGAGCAGAGGGCAAAGCAAAGCAGAGAAAAGGAGGAGAGAGGCAGAAGGTAGCCTAGCAGGAAAACAGAGCTCTCCCACTAGACATCAGGGATGAGGCGCAGGCAGAAGCCTGCGGGTGGAGGAGGGCCTTCAACTCCTGGCAGGGGTCAGGAGTTCAGAGGAGCCAGGGAAAGGGCTCTACTCAGAGGGTGGAGCCACATGAGGCAGAGCAATCCAGTAATTACTAATAAAAAATTAATAAAGAAATCTAAGTCACTCAAAATTAAAAGCTATATTTTAAAAACAATAACATTATTATGAACAATAATGATGCATAAAATTCATATAACAAGTAAAATACAATAAAATAAATAAAAATGCTTTTTTAACCACTATAGTAGTGAAAATGCTATTTAACGTTATATTTTTACAACATTACTTACCTCAAAAAAACAATATTCTTGTCAACTATATTTCTGCGACATAGTATTTGGGTTTAGCGACATTCAATTTCAGATATTTTTGTCTCCCAATATTCTTAAAACAACATTTTGTCTAAACAACCACTGTATGGCCACTCACACAACAGTCTTAAAAAAATGTTTGCCCCTTACCATCCAAGAAAAAGCTTTATGTCCACAAAATATGGCCTTTTGACAACCCTACCATTTGTATATAAGAGATTCACCCCCAGGGTTTCTCTCCATACAATTGCCTGCATCATGTACACGTACTTCATTATGAGTTTGGTGGTCCCACCACAGACCACCAAACTCACCGGGAGGATACCACCAAGGTATCGGTGACGTTCCCCGTGAGCATATTACAATGTTCCCGCTGGGCTGATCCATGCAAACATTGTAATACATGTTCCTGCCAGGATGACCGGTGGGAACAGTGCTAGGATATTTGTCTTGGCCTCTTTAAGAGAGCTAAGGCCAATAGCCAAACAATGCAGCACCTTCAGAATGTGTACTGTCTGCAAAGTAGACAATGTGCATTCTGACAGTACTGGGCAGGGGAGCCCCTGCAAGGCCCCTGCTATGGGCAATGCACAGACCTGCCTGTGGCCCCCAGGACTGGCTTTCTGCCAGCCTTTTCATGTTGAGGTCCCTGCTACAAAAAGGCTGGCTGAAATAGGGGTTGTAATTAGCAAGCTGATGCTGTGTTCAGCGCCTCCCCGGCTGGTTACAAGCCCAACCGTCTTCATGCCGACTGGAAAATGACTACCTAAATTTCAGAAGATAAATAAAGATTTAACTCTTCATTGGTACATTTGTATAACCATTTCCATGAGAATTTTTTCCAGTATGCCATCACCATAAAAATGTTCTCCGGTACCATTCCTAGTTCTGCTCAGTCAGACACCTAACCCTTGCTACAACTTATACAGTCACGCTATCAGGACCTTTGCTCTTTACAAGACTCTGTTCTCATTTTGGGTGAGATAGTAAATTCCAGGCACTTAGCAGCACTCTACTTTCTTGTCATAAGATTGTCTGGTTTCCCATCAATATGTTCCTGTTACTATACTCTATTGTAAGCCACAGCTCCTCTGCATGCACTTCCCAAATAGCTCTGAGGCCATGCAAGGCAGATAGAAGTCTGGGCAAAATTTTAGCTGCGCCGAGGAAATAGTGGGGACTGCTGAATTTCAAATTATGCAAAATTCTGGACATTTTCTCATAATTCCCCATTGCATATATTTGTGCAGTTCACAAACAGGGGAAGCTCTTTTACACAGAAAGGTGTAATTGTGACATATTTTCTGCTTCAACCAGTCTGCTGACAGACATCCACAGTATTTTGTTTTTTTTGTGAGGATGCCAACAGTTGATGCAGCCTCTGGAAGAGATCAAATGGATTACGGGGGGTTCTGTGTAGTGCTTATATCATTTCCAAGGTGGACCAGCACACCCACTTAGGGACATATTTATACTCGGTTTGCACTGAATTAGCGTCATCTTTTTAGAACTCTAATTCGGTGCAAAATTAACTCCATATTTATACTTTGGCGCTCGACCCATCTAGCACCAAATATATAGAGTTAAAGTCATTTTTTTTACGTGGAAACCTACCTTGCCTCAATGAGATGCAAGGTAGGTGTTCCAGTGCAAAAAATGACTCTATCGCCTTTACACCATATTTATACTCCTGTGCAAAAATGGTGCAAAGGAGGGAGGAGGGGTCAAAAAATGGTACAAAGCTTACTTTGCCCTGTTTTTTAATGCTTGGGTCAGGGCAGGCGTTAGGGGACCTGTGGGCCTATTTCCATGGTGGAACACCATGGAATAAGCTGAGAGGTGTCCTCCCCAGGCCCCAGTACACCGCCACCCACACCAGACGGACTGCGGAGGATGGGGGACCCCATTCCAGGTAAGTACAGGTAAGTGTTTTATTTTATTTTTTAAAGTGACATAGGGGGCCCTGAAATGGTCCCCATACATAGCATAGGGTGCAATGGCCATGCCCAGGGGACCCTGGTCCCCTGTGCTGGCCATTGGGGTGGTGGGCATGACTCCTGTCTTTTCTAAGACAAGAGTCATGTGGTATGGATGGTTTTGTGTCAGAAAATGACTCTAGGCAGGTTAGAGTCATTTTTTTACTCTAACCTGCCTAACGTCATTTTTTGGTGCAAACCCCATATTTTCCATACCGCCAGCCCCACCGGACTAACGTCATTTTTTTTTTTACACTAGCCTACCCTTTGCACCGGCTTGCACCATTCCATAAATATGGTGCACAGCTGGTGCAAAGAAATGGTGCAAGCCCATGCTAAACTTTTTGGTGCAAAACTGCCTTAGTGCAGTTTTGCCCCAATAGGTATAAATCAGGGCCCTACCGTCCACCTTCCTACAACAAAAACCCAGAAATACTAACAGGGTGCACAACCAAGACAAGGAATTGACCAACAAGGTGTCCAGAACAAGGGGATCTAAGGATATATACATCCTATCAACAGAAGTGGCCAAACCAATAGCCCCAAGTAAGTGTGCAAGTTCTTCTCGTGAGAGGTCCCTTTACTCTGAGATATTGGACTTTATGAAGGATTTCACTCCCTATAGGAGTTTTTCCTCTCACACATGTAACCTACCATGAAAAAGGTATGGATATAAAAATAGCCACTTTTGTCTTTTCCACTCAAAGGAGATGTTCAGTAAAGTACAGGGGCAGGTGCAACAATAAAAAGAGAGCAGTGGCAAATCAAATTGTGAGAAAAACACGTTCAATTACTGAGCTCTGGGTAAAGAGCAATGGTGCATACATTTTGAGTAAAGTGCAGTGAGCACATTGAAACTTGTTTATGTGCAGGAACATAATGAGAAAAGAGAAAGTGCCATTCAGAGCTTCTGAAAAGAGACAAAGCGCCTGATTTACATATTAATGGAGGGGTGACTCTGTCACAACAGTGCCGGATATGCCATGCCATTGGATATAATGGGTTTTAGATTTCGGCAGATGGCATGTCCATCACTGTTGTGCCTGAGTAACCCCTATGTCAATATCTAAATCACGCCCATTGACATGGTGCATGAGGTAACACCCACTTCCCACTCTCAGCACACTGCACAGCCTCGAAAGACCTACGACTCAATTTTGTGGTTGCAAAAGTGAAAATAGTCATTTGCAACCGCAAAATTGCCTTCTACAATGTACCATACTTATTTTGCCGAGCAGGCCACCATCCCAGTGAGTGTGAACATTCCCTAACGGGTCACAAATTGCAACGTGCATCATGAATATTCATGAGGCAGGTCCCTTGCGATCATAGTGTGGTTAACACTGTTGCACATTTTGTTTTGCAACTTGCAAATTGTGATTTGCAAATGGATCGCAAATTGTGAGTGGCAAAACAAATGGTTGTACATCTGGCCCTTGGTTATGCAGGTAAGGGGAGGTGAAGATGAAATTATGGGTCAAAATCAGTATTATAGGAAGGATTTTGTATTCATACACTGATTGTCTGCATTTATTCTTTGCTGTCTCCTGTCTCCACAGATGGGAAGAGAGGAGGCGATCAAAAACAATTTTGTCCACAGAGACCATGGGATAGGTGGACATGTATCCCCACTGGAGGAAAGACACAATCAGCATACTTAGCAATCGCAATACATCATTTGATAAATGCGTCATATCCAGGTGAGGTAGCGATCAGGTAGCGGGGCAGAGTAATTCACTACAGAAAGGAAGAGGATGCTCTCCACGGAGGGGAGAGGAAAAAGCTGAGGGAGAGTAGACAGACCTAGTGCTGCGGAGTGGCAAGTGAGAGTGGAAAACAGGGGTAGTGGGATGACATAATAGGAGATTAGACAGACTGGTTTAGGAAGAGTGAGTAAACTGAGCATTAAGTGGGCAGAAAGGGCTAGTAGAGAATAGACAGCCTAGATGGCAGAATGGACAAACTGGGGAGAGAATATATAGACTGTAGAAGGATGAGGCTCAGACTGAGGAGGTCTGGGTGAAAAGAGAGGAGGAGAGAAAGTTGGAAAAAGAGAGAATGAGTTAAGGTTGGAGAGTAATGTGTAAGGTGGTCAGAGTGAAGAGGAAGGTAAAGCACACAGAGCATAAGAGAGAGAGGCAGAGAGTAAGGTGTACGGTACAGCAGAAAGAGAGAGAGGGGTGATGAGGAGAGAAAGGAAGAAGGTGCAATGGAGGCAGAGTATGAGCGAGAGAGGAGTGGCTGAGAGTGAGACTAAGAGTGACTGATTCTGTGAAAAACACACAGAGTTACTGACTGAAACGGAGCGAAACAGATTGAGAGTGACTGAAACTGGCAGTGAAAAAGAATGTCTGAGAATCACTCAGTCTGTGTGTCTGAGGCTGGCTGGTGGTAATATGGATAGTGACTGAATGCCTGACATTCACTGAAAGTGACAAATAGACAGACTGACTGATGTAGATAGGGTTAGGCAACTAGGAGTGACTAAGGGTGAGACTGACAGTGCATAACATTAAGAGTGGCTAAGTACCTCATAGTGATGGACAGAGGAGTGTAACGTGCAGCAGAGGTGAATGTGGCATAAATGGAGTGAGGTATGTAGCTGTGGTAAATGTGGAATAAAGGGGATGAGTGATTGATCCAACTGAGTGAGTGTGGCATACGTGGAGTGTGTGAGATGTGCTTCAGCAATGCATGTGTTGGCATATAGCACGGTATGCAAAAGGCCAGCTTCTGTCCTTCTCTCCCAGTTGCTTACAACACTTGGCTCACATTGTCCAAGACTGGATGCTATATGTACAATTCAGGTTAGCCAGCCTCTCATTTCCACAGCATGGTGCCACATTCTGTGCTCTCAGAGTTCTCTGAACCATACTCAAAGCAGCAGCAGCAGTCCAGGGTTTTTTCAGGTGCAGACAGGCTGAAACGCACCACGTCATTATGTCTAAAGCATGTTCAGTCCATGAGATGGGAATTCAGACTGAGTAAGCTGGGACTGTCTGTCATTGCCTCCAGATGAAGTGGGTTAGTAGGGCATGTAGTGGTTTAGTAGGGTATGCAGCAGTGGAGAGTGGGGCATACAGTTGTGTGAGATGGGTCATGTGGTAGTTGCAAGTAGGGTGAATGGGGCATGAGACAGGGTTGGGTGGAACAGGCAGTGGAACTGGATGGGATTTGGAGTGAGGTAAGAAAAGTGAGCCTTGCAGTAGAAGTAAAAACATGAATTGGGTGTTGCAGTGAGTTGATGGCGGTGCAAAAGAGAGAATGTCAATTTTGGGTGTGGGGAAAGCAGCAAAATTTTGTAAGGGGGTACCTGCAGCAAATGGAGTGGTTAGAGAGAAGAAAGTAAGCTAAACAGATCAAAAATATAGTTTTTGAGGTAAAGAAATGATGTGTAATTAGGGTTTTTTCGTTTGCAGATCCCATGACCAGTATCTCCAGAGGCCTATCATGGCTTTTGTGTGTAATTCATAAATATGCTGATCAGATAATTTTTTTTTACTTCAGAGTTAAAATTCTAAAGATGCATCTTATAGGCTTACATGTATTCATCGCAAACAATTTCTAGGAGTGCACTTTTGTTGTACTTGCTTTTTCAAAGAACTTTGTGAATCCTATCCAATACTGCTAAAGCTATAGGACAAACACTGAGAGCATCCTTCTAAAAGTTTGCTTTAATGGGGGTTTAGTAACACTGACAAGCTTGTCTCTATACAAGTAATATGATTCTCAAAAGCTTTGGGACCTTACTTCTTCTAGCACCATGCAGGTGTGCCGTGGCAGAAGTTGCAGGAGAGGTGGACCTTTTCATTTTTTATGTAAATATTTTTCTTGGATATTTTGTGCAGTAAACAACACAGTAACAGCTAAGTCACAATAGAATCCAAATGAAGTTTCATTATCTGTATTCGAAGTGTTACCAACAGGTGACATTGAGCACAGAGAGGAACACAATATGTTAAAGAAAGTGCAGATGGACAGTCAAACAAACTAATAGAACCACAAAATTCCTACCCCTCCCTGCAGGGATTGTATACATCAATACAATAAACTGGTCCATACAATATATTAGCCCATCCAACCCACCACATTGGTGACGTATGTCTACAGTTCTCCCAAGTAGGGAATAGGAAAACCTCTCCTCTGCCCACAACCAGCCTTTAAACAAACAAGTTTGATGCTCGACATCAAGGAGGAAGTAGAGCATTTGGGAGGCTATAGCACATAACAGTCTAAATTTAATTACAAAGCCCAATGGGGTGTCATTCATAATGCTAATTGATCGTTCCATAGCTAAAATAGACCAAAGGTTATGATACAACTTAGCGAAGAGTTGGGTCTCCCTCTTTTTCTATTGCAAAGCTATTGTTAGCTTAGCTGCCCCCAAGCACCCTAAGACCATGTGCCATTCATTTATAGATATCATTTCTAGAGTAGGGGCTTCATACAAAGCAGCAAGACCTCCAGCTCAAAAGGTAATGGGTATCCTAGAATCTCTTACAGCGAAGCTGCTACACAAGGGTGCACCTTTTCTGCCATGAAGAAGCAGTTGCACGGATGCTGCACTGGGTATAACAGTTGGCTGCATGTTACATCACACACAGGTCCACCATGTATGGCCTAAACTGCCTGTTCACCATTGTTAAATAGTAAATTCTGCTACACTCCAATTCAGTAAGGTGAGGTGGAGAGCAATATGCCTTTGATCCAGCAACAGTGCAAGGTAATCAGAAAAAGCAATGCCTCATATTGTGAGCCAGTGGTGCATGTGCAGCTTTCTGGTGACCTGCAATTCAAGGGCACAGAGTTGTGGCTCTGTAGGTCTGATCTTGTTCATGCGTTTACAGTGGTGCCTGTGGTAAATTCATCTTTTCTGCATCGTCACGCCTGATTTTCAACCTTTTGCTGGACCCGATCTTTTCGCTTGTGTTAGAGCTCTGTGCACTTTACCCCTGCTGACCTGTTTTAAAGTGACCGTTCTTACCCTTTAAACATTGTTGGATTGGCATATTCTTAACTGGTATTTTTACCTTACCTGTGAGTCCATATTCTATGGTACAAAATGTTCCCAGGGCCTGTACATTAAAAGTCACTAGTGAACAAAAGCACTTATAGTGTATCCACTACAGTGATATTCTAACATATAATTTCAAACCTACCATTGTACCCATACTGTTTCAGTTAAATACTGCAATTCCACCTGTCAAAAAAAACTTTCAGACAGGTCAAAATCTCTGTTTTAAATATCAATCAACCATCCCTATGTAGTCCTTTTCACCCACATTGTAGGATCCATGGTATTTCAAAGTTGGGCATTTTAGAAATTTAAAATGAGCATGTCCTTACAGTGACTAGCACCCAAAGGCAAGTGTTTACTGTGGCAGGCCTAGTTGCGCCTCATAGAAAACCAGAGTAGTGATTAAGGGCCAGATGTAGCAAAGGTTTGCGACTCGCAAACGGGCCGAATCGCAATTTGCGACAGTGCAAAATCAGAAATGGGATGCAAAAAGCCCATTTCCGACTCGCAAAAAGCGATGGGACCCGTTTGCGAGTCGCATCCCTTGCGACCCCATTTTGCGACCCGCAAATAGCAAGTCGCAATTTGCGAGTCGCAAACCTTATGCAATTGCAACTCGCAAATTGCGACTAGTCGCAAAAAGCCCAGTTTGCATGTCCCATTTACCACTAACTCAGAGCAGGTGGTAACCATTACCAAATTATAAAAGGGGACCCAGAAGCCATCTGGGTTACTCAAGATGGCGGAGATATACCTGATAGCAGTGAGGAGGAGAGTCTACGCAGCCCAGCAGAGGAGGAGGAGGGGCCACAGACAGGAGAAGATATATAGAACCAAGCAGACTCTTTTTCAGCAAACTGAAGAGGAGATCTATGACAAATACCGCCTTAGCAGCGCAGCCATTCTAGAATTAATAGATTTACTCAAACCACAGCTAGAACACCAGACTCTGCGTGGCTGCGCCATTCCTACGCATGTGCAAGTACTATGCTCACTGCACCTCTTGGCCTCAGGGAGCTATCAGGGGGTCATTGCTGTGGCAGGTGGGGTATCCCAAAGTGCAGTGTCAAGGTTCCTCAGGGCCTTCCTAGATGCCTTAGTCATGCACATGTCTCACTTCATATACTTACCAAGGAATGAGGCAGAAATGAACAGCACCAAGCTGGACTTTTACCGCATTGCCCACTTTCCCCATGTCATAGGGTGTGTAGATGGGACACACATTCAAATATGCCCCCCTGCAAATCTGGAACACATTTTCCGCAACAGGAAGTGTACCCACTCACTCAACATACAGGTTGTGTGCGATGCCCATTATGTCATCACGGACATCGTAGCTAAGTTTCCAGGCAGTACCCATGACTCATACATTTTTAGGCATAGTGGGATACATCAACGCCTGGAACGTGGGGAATTCGGAGATGGTTACCTCCTAGGTAGAGCCACAGACACTTGCAGACATACACACAGGTCACTGCGCACGACTATCTGGACTTCCTAACAGTGTACTTTTGTGCCCAACAGGTGACAGTGCCTATGCTCTCAGGCCTTGGATCATGACTCTGTTTTTAACACCCAGAACTGAATCTGAGAGGCAATACAACAGTGCGCATAAGAGGACCAGGAACCTGATAGAGCGCACCTTCGGACTCCTGAAGGCAAGATTCAGATGCCTCCACCGCAGTGGAGGCGCCCTCCAATACACCCCCATTACCGCATTCAAAATTGTGGTCGCATGCGCCATCCTCCACAACATAGCCACCCGACGTGGGCTACCTCTCACCCCTGCAGACCCAGATCCTGATGATGAAGAGCAAGAACAACCACATCGCCATCATGGGGATAGGAGTCTAGCTAATCAAGGCAGACTGAGACGGGAACACATTGCAACACAATATTTTGGACGGTACGTGTCAACTCCCACCATACTCACCTATTAACCAAAAGATCCATTTGTTAAGTGGAACAAAAATAACTGTTTTATTACTGTAATTAAGAACTATATACAAGTCGAAATTGTCCATGGGCAGGAAAATGCCAACCAGTCATGTGGCACATTAATGCCATGTGCCACAGTTAATGGTCCTGGGTGTTATCTATGTTCTCCTGCCCCTCCTGCCAGCCTGGCTGGTCCCTGCTGCGTCCATGGTGCTCTGCCTACCACTCCTCAGCACCCTGCTGTCAGTGGCAGAGACACTGCTCATTGTTGAGCTCTCTTCACTGTCTTGGGGTGTTTCCCCTGTGGCCCTTGACATTTCCCGTGTCTCCATAAGTTCTATTATGTGGGTGAGACGTCCCAGGCCCCTGGCAACATCCCCAGCAAAATGGCCCATCTCTATTTGCAGCCCAACTGTCCTCCTCGACAGGCCTGTTGTATTAATGGCGAGCCTGCCGATCGATGTGGCCATCCTGTCCAGTCGTTGCATTATTTGGCGATCTCTGCGCCGCCCAGCCTCTGCCTGGGCCAGCAGTCCTCCCGCCAGTTCCCTAATGGCAAGGGCAATGTCCCCAGTGTTCTGGCACATCATGTCCATGCGTCTGTTGAGGTGCTGCATGCTTGCATGGTTGGTTCTCACAAAGCGGTGCAGCACACCACTAATCCTGCCCAAAATTCTGTTCTGCAGGTGCTGACCCCGCAGCAGATGTGCCTCACTGTTGGTTGGAGGAAGTCTCCTGGATGCAGACAGCAGCCCAGATGGTCTTGCCCTGCGACGCCTGCGCAGCGGTGGCTGCCCTGTGCTCCCACCTATGTCCTCCCTGCCTGTTGCTGGGGCAGCTTCTGGCGTGAAAGTTGCAGCAGATGTTACTTCTGCAGGGATGCTGCTGACGGTGCAGGTGGGGGTGCTGGCGGGTCCTGGGGTGTCCTCCTGGGCCTGGGTGCTTGGGGTGTTGGGGGTGTCTTGCTGGAGACCTGTGGGACATGGGGAACAGACTGTCAGTGTCTACTATCTATTGCACACATCCTATTAAACATTTGTCTATGAACTGCCTATTTGACTACATTTCCCATAATGCATCATTCTGGCAATTTCTACCCTGAAATGGAGCTATTTTGGTTGTGCATGCACCTGTGTACATGGTGGGTGGGGGTTGACATTGATAGGGGTACAGGCTTATCACATGGCACTCACCGGTTGATGTGCTGGGCTCTGAGGCATCCAGGTCCCCAAATCCACACACTGCCTCCTGGTCCAATGTTTCTTCCACCCTTTCTTCCAGGGGTGTGGGTGGTGGCACAGATGATGGTCCCCCTCCAGTGCCTCTCATCTCCCGGAGCCTTTCAGCCACCCTCTCCTTGGTCCGGAAGCGGAGGTCATACCACCTCTTCTTAATGTCCTCGATTGTCCTGTGGCTCACACCCAGGGAATTGATTTTATCTTGGATGTCCTGCCAGAGTTTTTTTTTGGTGGCCTCAGGAACATTGAGGGCTGCTCTCCCAAAAAGCTCATCATGGTGCTGACAGCATTCCTCTGTCAGCACCTCCAGCTCCCTCTCAGAAAATTTGAGTTTTCTTTTTCGTGGGGTTCCCTCCATGGCAGCTGCTGTTTGTTCTGTGTGAAGTCTGGCAGTTATAAAAGGGTGTGGTCCTCCCTCCTCCCAGGTGTATTAGTAAACTTCCTGGCTGTGATGTCATCATCATGTGCCAGGAAGTGTTTCCAGAGTGTTCTGGTGTGCTTTCTGGAGTGTTCTGCTGCACCTGCAAGCAATTTTCGAGGTAATCGCAATTTGCGACATCTACTCGCTAATTGCGAGTTCGTTTTTTGCACACTCGCAAAAAGCGACCTCGCAATCTGCGGACTCGCACAATGCGTTGCGAGTCCGGCTGCGAGTCGCAAAATCGGATCGGTTATTTTTCTGGCATTCCAAATTGCGACTCGCATTTTGCGAGTCGCATCAACTCGCAAAATGCGAGTCGCAATTTTTATTTTTGCTACATCTGGCCCTAAACTCCTAATACTGTGGGGGTGATTCTGACCGCGGCGGTCGGCGGTCGCCGCCCGCCAAGCGGTTCCCGCCGAAAGACCGCGGCGGTCATTCTGGCTTTCCCGCGGGGCCGGCGGGCGACTGCCAGAAGACCGCCGGCCGGCCCAGCAGGAAAGCCCCGTCAACAAGGAAGCCGGCTCAGAATTGAGCTGGCGGAGTTGAAGGGGTGCGACGGGTGCAGTGGCACCCGTCGCGATTTTCACTGTCTGCACAGCAGACAGTGAAAATCTTTGTGGGGCCCTCTTACGGGGGCCCCTGCAGTGCCCATGCCATTGGCATGGGCACTGCAGGGGCCCCCAGGGGCCCCTCGACACCCCATACCGCCATCCTGTTCCTGGCGGGCGAACCGCCAGGAACAGGATGGCGGTATGGGGTGTCAGAATCCCCATGGCGGCGCAGCTAACTGCGCCGCCATGGCGGATTCCCATGGGCAGCGGAAAGTCAGCGGTACACCGCCGGCTTTCCGCTTCTGGCCGTGGCTGTACCGCCACGGTCAGAATGCCCGGCGGAGCACCGCCAGCCTGTTGGCGGTGCTACCGCCAACCTCCGCCCTGGCGGTATTTACCGCCAGGGTCAGAATAACCCCCTGTATCTCATAAATGGGAGTATCTAGAAAAATAATTAAACAAATATACTTAATAGTTATTAAGAATCCAATTCAATTATGAAGTTATACTTTTAATACAGACAAACAACAGCACAGCTTTATTCGGTTACTAGACCATCAAAGCATAAATACAGTCAAAATATTATAAGAGCATGGTAAAAGAATAATATAGAAATACAAAAATATAAGCATATAAGTAAAGGTTTAAGATACTATACACATAATACTAATTCATGAAAAGCTACCATTTAGAAAACTCTTCTTATGGGCCATACTCTCACAGGAACTTACTAATACAAGTATAAAATATAAATATGTTGGTAAAAAGTTAAGATACTATGCATAAGGTGGGAATTCATAAAAGTTACTGTTTAAGAAAACTATTTCTTATAAGCCATGCAGCCACAAGGAACTTGCTAACTGCGACAAGCAAGGGTTTAGATGTATTACTCCTTAAAGTTCTCATCGCTACCCAATATTGGGTCACACCTAGAGCACAACAAATGGTGCAAATCCATCCAGAATAGACAGGACAGAAAAACAAAAAGTGCTCCTCGGTTTCTGGACTACCAGAAAAAGCGGGGCACAGATCAGACAAGGGAACAGACCCCATTTACTGGTCAAGGATAACAGTGGAAGGCTCCCAAATCGGAAACGAGCATACAGCCCCTTCCCCTGCAAGTCAGGAATAAGGTCCAAATAAGGTTCAAAGTGAGGGATCGATTTAAAGTTCAAGAATGAGACAGTCAAACGGCCATCTAAATTGCTACGGGTTAGTTCATTCCATACGTAAGACGAATAAGAAGTTTTCACAATGGAACTGTGTGACTTCTCCAGACCCTGGGGATTTCCCCAAAACTTGTCAATCCCAAAATGTGTAACCATTTGAACACATGTTTGACCCATGGAATGGAAGTCACATTTGGTCTCTTCAAAAGGTCACGGAAGGAATCTCTATATATGGCAAGTTCTGTACCGTCCAAATTCTCACCCAATATAGTAGCGGTTTTAGGTTAATCAGATCCATTATATGATTGAAACCCAGATCTAGAAACAAAGGTTTCAGGGGGGTACTCTTTGGGCAAGCAACTAGGGCTCTGGCAAAATTATTTTTGCCAACCGATATTTTGCTGCAATTTGAAAATCCCCATATATCTGCACCGTAAGCAGCTGCTCCCAGTGCTTTGGCCAAGTAGATTTTGATAGCAGGAGAAACAGCTTTGGACACAGAGCTTTTATAAAAGCGCAGGATAGCAGCTGCTCGTTTTTTTAGGAGCCCCACACTCTTCCCAATCTGTTCCTCCCAAAGCATGTTACTAGAGATAGAATTAACCCTGGTCAATACAGACCCATCTAAACCAATTGAACATCTACCCCGGGGTCCTGTACCAAAGACCATAACCTTAGTTTTTTCAACATTCAGCTCTAATCCATAATCCAGACAAAAGGATTTAAAGTGGTCAACTAGCGTTTGGAGTCTCATCTGGGTCTTAGAAATAAGAAGAGAATGATCAGCAAAAAGTAAGATGGGTATCTTTTGGGAATTCAGTGTTGGGGCATCGTTCTGGCAAGCAAGCAATTCAGGAACTACCTCGTTGATAAAAAGAGAGAACAGAAGTGGGGCCAGAACACATCCTTGGCGTACTCTCCGGTGGATGGTAATTTTATCTGCCAGTTCACCTTGGTCACCCCACCTCACCTATGGGTAGGTGTTTGCATGAAGTCGCCTCAGGAGTTCAACTATTTTGTAGGGTATTCTCTGCCTCAATAGTACTTCCCATAACTTCTTCCTTGGGACCAAATCAAACGCTGTTCGCAAGTCCACGAACACAACATATAAGGGTTGTTTATCAAGGACTACATACTTCCAATGCAGGAGCACCAATCTAAATACCTGGTCTATTGTGCTATTTTTTGGGCAAACGCCCGCCTGCAAGGGCGAGAGGACCTGATTGTCATATACCATTGCTTTTGTAGTCGCCTCCAGGGAAAAGTTTATAATATCCACAGATGATTGGGGGTCCTGACTAAATCGCTTAAAGCTATCACTAGAGATAGCTTGAAGTGAAGGGGCAGAGTCACACACGTTGCTGGTGAACGAGTCAAGGGGAGGCAGCATAAAGTTGGGAAAATTGGGTCACCCAAACCTCTGGTTGAATATGGTTCCTAAGGTTACTCCTGTTCCCCCTATATCTTTTAGATACCAGTTCCCAAAATAGCCTATTTTTTTACTTCAACTGCAACGAGCATATCCCTCCAAACAATATCCTCCCATGACTTTTTTGCCTGCACTATTGCTTTTTTGTATGTACATTTCAAAGAACGAGCTTCACACAGGGAACCATCCCTGATTGAGGTCTTGAGTGCCTGCTTGGCTTTAGCACATTCTGTACTGTACCATGCATTGGCTGCTGTCAACTTAGGGGATTTAGATCTAGGCTGGACATTTTTGTAAAAAATGCTCTGCAGCCTATTTAGCAATGACTCGTGTATAGTAAGAATAGAAATACTACTTACTTCGTGATCGGCATAATCTGATATCTCATCAATAAAAGCTTTGTAAATCCCCGAAGGTAGATAAGGGTTAGACATTACCTTTGTCCAACATACTCTAGTGCAATTAATAGTCTGTAAAGGGGTAGGGACCTCAGACAACTGAGCGTGGGCGGACCTCCTAAATTCATCTCCACTTAGGGTAAGGAGTTGGGGATTATGGTCGCTCTCTTGTCGAACATCCACCTTCATATCATTTAGCATAGGCCACAATTTAATGTCCACTAGAAAGTAGTCGATGGTACTAGAGGAGATACCTCTGTTAAATGTCGGCATCATGTCCAAATCAGATGGCATGGGTCCATTGCATGCCCTGAGACCATGCTTTAGACATAGTGCGGCCAACTGAGTGGCCACTCGGGATCGTGTACATAAACTAGTTTTCGTTAATTGTGGGATTCCCCACAGATTGTCTTCTTCTTCCGTTAACCCGCTACTCAATATGGATGGTTCAATGGTGCAATTAAAGTCACCTCCGATTACCATCAGGGCTGATGGATGAAAAGAATCCAAAAATTCAGACAATTGACTTAACGTCTGGGATTCTAGGTCCTGCGATACTGTGCGGGCATAAACATTGATTAGGATAATCTTCAGGTCTGCACGGACAGTAAGTTGGACTCCCATTAGATCCACTGAGTTTATATTTAGTAGTGAATGTTGGCAACATAGGCGGTCATTCCAACCCTGGCGGTCCGAGACCGCCAGGGTTGGGGACCGCGGGAGCACCGCCAACAGGCTGGCGGTGCTCCCATGGGCATTCTGACCGCGGCGGTACAGCCGCGGTCAGTGACGGAAAACCGGCGGTGTACCGCCGGTTTTCCGCTGCCCTGGGGAATCCTCCATGGCGGCGCAGCTTGCTGCGCCGCCATGGGGATTCCGACCCCCATACCGCCATCCTGTTCCTGGCGGTTTCGGCCGCCAGGAACAGGATGGCGGTATGGGGTGTCATGGGGCCCCTGGGGGCCCCTGCAGTGCCCATGCCAATGGCATGGGCACTGCAGGGGCCCCCTAACAGGGCCCCAATAAGATCTGAAAATCGCGACGGGTGCAACTGCACCCCTCGCACCCCTTCCACTCCGCCGGCTCCATTCAGAGCCGGCATCCTTGTGGAAGGGTGTTTCCCGCTGGGCTGGCGGGCGGCCTTCTGGCGGTCGCCCGCCAGCCCAGCGGGAAACCCAGAATAACCGCGGCGGTCTTCTGACCGCGCAGCGGTATTCTGGCGGCTCCCGCCGGCCCTGCCGTTACCGCGGCCGGCGGGAGTCAGAATGACCCCCATAGTCTCTTATTTAATAATAGCATTAGTCCTCCTTTGGCACGACCCAAACCCTTAGCAGGTGGTTGAGCTGGAATGCTAAACGAAGTGAAGCCTTGGATATAGGTCTGATACTCGACCCAAGTTTCTTGGAACAAACAAACATCCTGGCTGCTAATGTAAATGGACCAGTCTATATCTCCCAGTTTTTTAGCCAAACCTGCTAGATTCCATGACATCAATGATAATTTAGTTTCAATTGACTCGGGGTCATCAGACGGGACAGCGTCTCCCTCAGGACAAAGGACCCCGTTAGGTAACCCCAGGAGCACTTTGTAAGTGAGATTTTGTCATCCGGTTACTGAGGACAGAGGCTGGGGTTCCGGTTCTAGTTGTGGAATACAGACAGGAGTGGAAATAAAAGTCTTCCCAGTGCCAGAATCAGGCATTATACTTTTAATAAATATTAGGGAAAAATAAAATTTAGAAAGTTACCTTTTTCCTCATTGATCGTAGAAGCTAAATTTGCATTTGCATTTGCATTTGGGATGGAATTGCCAATGACGTAGCATGACACAATGATGTGGGTAATGTTTTTTCATCCATTATCTTTGACATTGTAGGACAGTGGTATGTTCCCAGTAGGTATAGCAAAACTATTAATGGTGTATTTTTTTGTTTGTTGCTTTCCTACAACTGCCCAGCTGACCAGTCACAACTGGATCTAGACTAGACCCTGTCTGCTAGCCTGTGAGTCTCTAAGTGCATTCCCTGAGGTCCTTGGGAGCTTTAGAGGGGCATTAGAAGTGTACTCTTGTAGTGAATTGGCACTTAAAGGACAACAGTCAGAAGGCAAAATCTATAACTGTACAAATCTGGTTGTTATATGCGGTCTGCACTCAATCAATTTCAGTGTCAAATTGCACCTAAGTTCCTGTCTACCATGAACACTTTATGCTTCTTACTACTGTTCCTGCTTAAACCTTTAAATAAGTCATGTCTCTGGTTACTCTTATTAGATTTGTGTCACTTTAGTGTCATTCTTTCTATTATATTGTGCTCTATTTTTCAAATTAATGTTGGGATTTTTATTGTTTTACATTTTTACTTTTTTTTACTTTTTGATACTTCATAAATACTCTACACCAGTGGTTCCCAATCTTTTGACTTCTGTGGACCCCCACTCTATCATTACTGGAACCCGTGGACCCCCACTGAATCGTAATTCGAATCCAGAGACCACCCACTGAGTCATTACTGAAAGCTGGCTACCTAATTGTTCAATATTATTTATAAGCTGTCGCGGACCCCCTGAGGAGGCTTCATCGACCCACCAGGGTTCCCCGGAAGACAGGTTGGGAACCACTGCTCTTCACAATGCCTCCAAGTTTGGCCTGACAAGGGCAGCAGTTATTCCTTGAGATATATAGATACCCACCCCTAAATATCAATTCAGTTTCTTACAGAGCCCATTTCCTTTGCTCTTCCCTGTCTATTTATACTGAACACAGTATATCTGGCCCTGCATGCTGGCACCTTTTTGACTTACTTTTACCCTGGGTCTGGTGGCTGCTTGTTTGGCTTAACTTTCCTGGTTTTTAGTTCTCCACTAGGCTTTCTGGCCTACTACCTTGTATGTATTCCTGCCTGCATCTATACCTTGAGGGGAGAAATATGTTTCTGGTTCATCTGCCTTCCATGTTTTCTTGGCCACCCTGAGATATGGTGTGGGTTTTGGTTTGGCTCATGGGCTACCAGCTGCATGACGATATTCACCTGGGTTGTCTCCTCTTATGTGGTATGCAGGGTGGATGTCTTTGATGGTTTTGTGTGCTGCTACTAGACTGCTACAAAAAAATATTTGCTTAATCTCAGCCTCTGGCCATTACTTAGGCCAGTTTCTAGACCATTGTTTTTTTGCCTACCATGCTATTCCAGAGATATATCATATGCAATCAGCCTAGATCCTGCTCCAATATTAACACTGCAGTCTGAACTTCCAGGCTTGGACTCCTCCAGAGAGGAATATAGGCAACCTTTGACTCGTTTCAACTTACTTAAGTCAGTCCTTCCTTTGGACTGGGTTGTAGTTAGTCCTAATTCCTTCTCTGCAAATCCCCGCACCATCAGCCGCTCCCATTTACCACCTGCAGCAAGTGGTAAATGGGAGCGATAATCTACAAGTAATAGGGAATTATGTGTCATTTGAACAGTTTGTATGTTTATTCCTCATTTCATAACAAAACCGAAAGAACCAACAAACAGTGAGGGGGGAAACAGTGCTCTGGCAGGAGAGGAGTGAGGCTATTGCATTTTAAGTAAACAAGCGTGCATATGTTTTTTTGCTTGTGTGCTTGGACATCTGCATGTTTTTAGCTAACACCATGTTGCACTCTGGGATTTTGAGTAAAAAGTGAAACTACAAATCCCAGACTGCAATCGACTATTGGATGTGCACCCCAACTCCTTCACTGCATCTTGATTTCTGCACAAGTCATCTGATCCACGTTTTGGGTGTCCATTCAGAGACTTAGAATTTATAACTTCAAGTCCAAGAATACAAAGCAAAACGTAGAGCCTGAGTGAGGTTTTGGTACTCATGGAAAGAAAACTGAAGTTCTCATTACATCTGTGCATGCCAGCTAGCAATTTCATTTGCCTGCAACAGCTGACCCAAGAAATGTGGGAGTCGCATTCATAAAGGAAACGTAACCTGTTAAAGCATTGTTGCCACGCTTTTCCGGGGGCATCGGAAGTGACGTCATTTCTGATCGTCTTGCAAACGTTAGGGCAAAACTGTGTGGGCAAGCAAGATTATGTAGGATATTTACAAAAGTGAACATGGCTTTCCCTCAACCACTTTGCAGTTTATTTCAGCTTTCTTCAACGCTTCCCATCCGTTTGCTTGTTGGTGGGCGAGAAATCTTTGCAGGAGCAAGAGATTGGATCAGTAGCTTCTCAGGTAATTGAGGGACGTGTTTTCTTTGGTTCGGGAAGGTCTTTGTTTAAATCAGCCCTTTAATGAAAAATACTTACGACAGAGAAAACTGCCATTTGGTAATTTTTAAGCACTGCCTGGGTCTAGCATTAAAGGATAAGAAAACATTGTTTTATTTAAATAAATCTGATTGCTGTCCATTTTTGAACGAACACACTGCATCCGCATTGCCCTGCAGCATTATTTAGAGAACTATTGTGCTGCATTTGTAGGAAAAAAAAGAAAACTCTGCATTTTAGCCCCCAGGTTAACCTTTACTTGTGCAACACGCAAATTAAACAAGCATTTACAATACAACGGGTCTCGCGTTTGCTCATGTTAGAGCTGATTGCGTTGTAAACTACTAACCCGACTTTTCACCTATCGGGCAAAAGTGCATTTGTATACACAACCCGAAAAAGTGAAATTAACTATGTAAAGCGCTCGACTTCTGCCAAGCGAGATCGCGATCGTAAATTAGAGAAAAAGAAGTCCACGAGCCTGATGGAAAACAGCGAGCCTCGCATGTTTTCTGTACTTGGTCGCTGCGCTCGAGGAGGGCTAGCCACCGGAAAAGGCATGACCTATGCTTGCCTTTGACTAATGAAAGCAAGCAGATTTTATTAGGCAAGCCCACGAACCAATAAAAAACACTGACGTGAAGTTGACAGGGCTCCGAGCCCTTTTCTAAATGCAAAAGCGTCTCGCTGCGATACGCATGCGCGAGCGCATGCAATGCAGGCTCGACCCTAAAAAGGACTTTCTGGGGAAAGAAATAACTGACCAGTCCTGCAAGAAGAAGATTCACCCACAGTCTGTAATTGGTATGCCACGAAGCCCGTACATAACATACAAAAAACTTGTGGTAACTTGTGGTATTTATAGCAAAACACTAGTCTCAGTGATGAGATCCATCTCCGTGTGAGGCTTCAGATCTGCACTTTAAATGGCTACAACGTCTAAAGGGTGATTTATATGTAGTTAACACCATGTTTTTTTAGGGGGCGATAGTCTCTTCGGCACTGAAGGCCCTCCGCTGCATTCCCTATTGTGTTATATAGTTGGCACAGAGCGCACTTTGGTCTGGGCAAGGATGAATGGACATGTTTGCTCTACTGCGACTTCAGGGTTTCTTTTTATAACACGGAGGGGTTGCATATGGCAAAATGCTGTTCCTGCAACGTTTACGGAATTGTTGAGCTTTATTTATACTCTGTTCACTCAACAAGCGTATTTGATGTTTGCAATGTGTTATATTCAAATTGATTACCTTTTAGTTGCTTGCAGAACTAGTACTGAAAGCTCTTTTAGGTACCGGTTAAGTCAGCACCTAAACTGAACTATCACGTCACTCACTCTGGTATGCTTTTCATGGACAGTGCCAAAGCCTTTTAGCATGTTCTCAGACGTCTAATGGAACACTGTGACCGCTTGTTGGCATATTTTAACTGCGGGCATTAGCATAAGATGCAGTTTATAAATTGCCCAAGAAGCAGCAAAGTATAAACCAGTAGTAATGGCATTTTTTTTATAGGATTTTAACATTTTGAGGAGGTGAGGTTTCACACAATCTCTCTTGAAGTATTTGCGTTGTCCCATTAAATGTAACCTAATCTTAACTTCAACAGTCTTTCTATTTTTTTATGTATAACAGCCATCCTCTGTAATATGAAATGCTGGTACTGTCTGTTTACTAATATTACAGTTCGGCTGAAAGGTATCAGTAATGCACCAAAAATATATCACTGATACTACAGTACTTGCAGTTGAAATCTCTTGAAAATATTGGAAGCCCTATACTGTTGCACTTAAGAAATATAGATACTGTCGCATTAATAGTTGTCTTGCTGAAAGTGAAGATACTGTCCCATTAAAAGTACGGAAACCCGTTGACAAGTCAGATAGTCAAGTTGAAACCTTGATTGTACAAATTTCTGCAGTAGGAGCATCTACCCCTCAAGCTATATTCCCCAACAGACTAGTGCTTCATTCCATCCACCACTCTTTTGGTCCCATATTTATTACAGGTGACTTGTATTAATGTAACCATCCCATACTTTACATTTTAAGTTGAAGCTTATCAGACAGCAGAGCTGTCTCATTTGCTGAAGATATCTTGGGGACATTCGGAAAGGTTCCCTAGGAATGCATTCCTCCCATTGCTTACCATTGGCTTTGTGGTTTGCAACTCCCATCTGCTTGCTTTCTATTTGCTGGCTTTATTTGTTATAGGTTGTCCAGCTTGAGTTAGTCTCTCCTGTGGAGCATAGCCTATTTCCTGTTTTCTTCCATGAGTGCTCGCTTTCTGTAAACAAGCCTTTACATTTTGTTCTTATCTTGGCACATTTGCTGTGCATTCAGATGTCAGGCTTTGTCCTAAGAGGGAGCTTGGTGTTTACTTTTCTTTCTCTGGGGGTTAAAGTTAGAGGATTTGTGTGCTAATCTTGATGGATACTGATGGTGGGAAAGGAAAGGTTTTTCTAACACACAGCAAAATTTAAATGTCTAAATGAACTTGCAAATATTACAGAATGTATCAGAAATAGGAAAGCAGAAATGAAGCACAGTTTTTTGTTGTTGAAGCGTGGGGAAACCAATATTTGAATACAATTAAAACATATCAATACATTAGGTGATGCCATTTCCACACATGATCATTTGGCGCTGCATAGTTTTTATCAATAAAAATGTATGTTCAAACGTAATGGTCATTTCAATTGAAAATGTGCTGTCTGTAATGGCAGTGCGCTACCACTCTCTGTCCCACTCCACTTTTCTCCACTCTGCCGCTTCATTCTGCAACTTTCTAGGCCACTGTACACCACTCCACAAGATTCCACTCCGACACTTTATTCCACTCTATGCCACTCCATTGTATGACATTTTGTTCTGCTCTACATCCCTCCGCTGTGTGCCCATCCACTCTACTCTTATCCACAACACTCTACGACTCTCAACTATACATCACTCCACTCAGTGCCACTCTACTCCACTCCGTAACTTCATGGCAATCTACACAGTTTTCATCAATAAAACTGTATGTTCAAATGTAACGGTCCTTTCAATTGAAAATGTGTTATATGTAATGGCAGTGCGCTAACACACCATGCATACTCCACTCTGTCCCACTCTAAAGCCCTCCACTTGCCTCCACTCTGCTGCTCCTCTCCAGGCCACTCTAGAACACTCCATGCCACTTTGCTCCACTCTAGAGAACTCCACTCTACGCCACTTAACTCTACTCCACTCTATGCCACTCTGTGCTACTCCATTCTGCAACACTCTAGGCCACTCTACAGCACTCCATAACAATCCACTCTGACACTTTATTCCAATCTATGCCACTCCATTGTATGAGATTTTACTCTGTTCTACATCTCTCTGCTCTGTGCCTGTCCACTCGACCCTCCACTATACACAACTCCAGTCTGTGACTTCATGACAATCTACTTTACGCCACTCTGACAATCCACTCCACTCCACAGCACTACACTCCAGTCTGACACTTTACTCTGTTCTGCTCCACTCTGACACTCCAATTCACTCCACTCTGCACCAATCTGACGCTCCACTCTACGACCTTCCTCTTTGCCACTCTACTCCACTCAGTGAACACCCTGCGCCACTCTACGACACTACTCCACCTTATGCTGCACTATGACACTCTTCTCCACACAACTCCACTCTATGCTGCTCTACAACACTCTACTCGTGTCTACGCAATTTCTTCTTTGCCAATTTATTCCACTTTGACACTGTACTCCACGCTGTGCCACTTTACGCCCTTACTATATGTTCAACACACTCTCTATCAACTCTGTTCCTCCGCTCTCTCAATATACTTTTACCCCCACCTTTCAGACAACCTCATTTCTTTACCACTCTGTGCTTACCTCCACATCTTTGCCCCCTCTCCCTACCTCAGTTTGTTTTCTAACTAACCCTTCTTTGTGCAGCTCACTGTTTCGTTTACAAGTCATCTCACTATATCTCTCCTGCATCTACTTCACCTCTCTCAGCTTCACCTCTATGCAACTAACTTCTCTCTCTATTCTTTTATACCTCACCTCCCTCTAGCCCACTTTCGACTAGGAGAGTATGACTTTTGTGTAATTTTCTTTTGAGTGATTATGTGAAATTTCAAGAAAATTATATGGAATGCAAATCTGTCATTCATTTTTTGACACAAGTGTGGTGCAAAGGTTCAGACATTGTGCGTAATTTAAATTTCACCCAAGCCTGCTTTTCACCCACCTCCCTTTCTACCCCAACCAACTAACCTAATTTTTTACCTTGCCTTGACTACCCTGACTTCTCCACCTCACTCTACCACTGTTCCCTCTACTTCATCTATCTCACTACTGTACTGTTTCTTCTTCCCTCACTTTCTCTACCCTTACAAAACCTTTCACCTCTGCACATCCTTCGCTATTTCCACTGACCCTCTTTACCTCATCTTTTTATGAAGCTCTCTAGCTACCCCAGTGCATACCTTTCTACCTCAAAACACACTACCTCACTCATTCTCTCCTCTCCCACTTCTTCAAATTAATCTTTTCCTTGCTTCACCTCTGTATCTACTTCACTGTTTTTTCTACTTCTCATCCCTCCTTCTACCTGTCGCTCCTCTATCTACCCTTCTTTTTGTTCTCTATACTTTACCTGTCTTTTTGTAGCTCTGTTTATTGTGCCCCACTTCTACCATACTACTTTTGCTATACCTTACATGTCTTGATACGTGTCTCACTACATCACCTCAATATTAGTTTAACTCTAACTCTGTGCCTCTACCTCTCTCCGGTTTACCTTTTTGTAGCTTATCTCTCACGCTTCCTCATCACTTGGTGTACCCTACCCCATGTCCAATCTCTAAATTTCAGCCCCAAGCTCTCTAGCTTTCTCAACCTCGCTGTAAAACCTTAGCTATTTATCTTCCTGTCTTTCTCTACCTACATTTTTCTATACTCTTTGTTTTTTTTCCCTGGCTTTTTTCCATTTCTATCTCGGGTACAGCTCTACCTCCCACCTCTACTCCACCTCTTACAATATCTTTCTCTTTATCTCATTCTTCAAGGTTGCGTCCCTTTCTATTTCTCTTACTTAGAAGAGTCGGAAGGGACTGACTAGCCCGAAAAGTGTACACATAGAAAGTGGATCGGGCTACAAGATAGGTAATTAAGGCTACCATTTCATGCACAAAATTCATATATCTGATCCTAAAATTATATATGAAACCTCTTAATTCCACCAAGTTATCCTTATAGTGCCTTTTTTTAAAGAACATCTTCAGAGTGCTGAGCAGCAGCAATTTAAATAGTAAACTAAGTTTTTTTTAAATTGATGACTGCATGATCGTGCAGTTGTGGGGATGCTGTGTCAGCAGTTCTATCATGAAACATAATTGCGTGATTATATATGCACGTGTATGACTGGTCCCGTTGTTTTTTCCCTACTGCTGTTTTGTATTGGCAAACAAGCAAGCTTTATTTGTTTCAGGCAATGCAGATAATCATCTGCAAAGGCCTTTGCAAAGCCAAAAGGCCGGGTAGCACCATTGAACACCTGGACCTATTGACTCTGCCAATACAAATCTATACTTGCGATCATTCTGTTTGCGTTAGAAAGGATGTAGCAAGTTGAAAGTGCAAATGAAAACAGTTATCAGAGTGGTTTCAAGGCAATTGTTATTTTCCAATTACCTTATATGCAGTACAGGTGCCGAAATATACATATCACCAATGTAAACCCATTAAAAATACATTAACATGAGTGAAAATTAAGGTGCTGTAAATATTGTTGTACTTATATGCACATACACACCTTGGAGCCAAAATAGCATGTTATGTTAAAACAAATTTTAAAAAACGGGGTGGGAGGCTTAAACTTCTGCCTTCTCTAATAGTAACTATTTGTAGACACTAAAGCTCTTTCACAGCTTAGCATTTTTTCCAGGAAATACCTGTTGCCTCTCCGAGTGTACTTTATTTTTGAGAAAGTCTATATTGACATGTCTAGCTTATGCACTTTTATCTTCAATAATAAAGATTCACCTCTGTCTCAATGGCAGTTTCCCTATTTTTGGCAATCCCATACAGGTAGTTGGCATCTTTGTTGTGTATTTTGACCCTGATTTTGAAGCTAAATGATTTTTAAAGCCACAAAACACCGTTTTCGGGACAAAATCTAGTTGTTTCCCAGTCACTTCTTCAAATCCAAGATGAAAGACAAAACCATATCATCCCCACACAGTGTCATAAAAATATTTTCTTTTCAAAACTTTACCCTTTTCCCTGCTAGTTACTGTACACCATTCCACCAAGTCATGATACACTCAACAACTGTTAGCAAACCCAGAGGTATTATGGAACATGATCCACCTTCAACTAATACAACAAACTTCATTCTTCTCGCACGACTATTAACGTGGATGTGAACATTATTCCTCACTGCACAGGCCAGTTACAAGCAAGGGTGTTGGTGACCATAAGGTAAGCCGATATAAATGAGTGTGTGTGTGTCAGTTTAATATTATTGTATAGCAGCAAACCTGTGCAAGGCGTCTCCTATATTTATCTTCAGTGATTCATTAGAAAGCAGTTCTATGCATTAGTTGTCTCGACTTTTTGCATGGTAAAAATATGAAAGGGAAAAATGCTTACTCTTCACACTTAATCTATTTTTTATGGGGTTTTTTTCCGGCTCATACAGTTCTTGACAGTTGTTTCAAAATAAGAAAACATCAGTTTTTTATACTTGCTATTAAAACTCATTTGTTTTCTCTTTTAGGAACTGGTCTTTGGAAGATGAGAGAATGACTGCTTACTAGATAAGCGAAGGATATATTTTAAGAAGGGGTTAATGTGAACTCATTGTTATGGCCCTCTAACACAGTGCGCAAATGTAAATCAATGTTACCCTGCCCGTCTGTCCAGGTTCACCAAATGTGCGACCTCTGAAACTCTTATTTTTATTTCATTGTAACACAGTTAAGATGCACATGCAGAAATAGCTGTGGATTGTCCATCTTGCATTTTCAGGCAGAACAATTCACTTTGAGAATTTCAAGAGAAGTAAAGAATGAAAGCAAGTCAGAAACATGAAGTGGATCATTTGTGCTACTAAAGGTGACTTGCTTTATTTCCTCTATATTCTGTGGACATTATTATCTGAAATAGTTCCTTCACATTGTTAAGTTTGTAAATGATAATTTGATTTCCTGCAAACGGAAGCTGTACATTGAAGGCTTGTAGATATCTTTTTGGCATGGCTACTATATATTTCTGAATATAGGTAATTCCTACTGACGTACTTATGCTTTTTTTAAATGCCAGTTAATCAGCTTTCACTTACTTGCATTTAATTTGAAAATACTAATAAAGTTACATGATAGCATGTGTAATAGTACTTTGACTTTAGCTGCAGGCTAATCTGTAAAAGCAAAAGAGGATTGCTATACTAACTACCAATTCGGAAATGTCCTTATAGAAAAAAGCAAATTACCTTGGTTCTTCAAGCACTGAAAGACTGCTAGGAACGCTGCAAGATATTTTCTCAGTAGTTTAAGTCAAATAATATTTTTCACCAAAGCAAGCAAGATGCATGTATTTCAAAGCATTGAGTTCAACACTAAGCAGAGGTTGGAATGCACCCTAATGTCTTCTCTTCTGGAAAACGGATGTATGAGGTAAAGGGCTGTACAGCTTTTTGAAGTCAGGGTGGTCCTACAAAAACATTTAAATACATTTCAGGAGACCTGTACTAATCTTTGCTTTTGTTTTTCTATCAGTGTATGAAATGTGTGCAAGATCAACAACACACTGTTAAGGAACAAAAGAGCGATAAGGAGGACGCTTGCTGTAAAGATCCTGCAATGCTGAAACAGCCGAAAAGCAACATTCTACTTTGTAACCACACATGAAATTGCCTGTGTTTGTTGATCTTTTTCTAGTTGTACTTTCTGTGCTATCTTCTGCAGTATGTTTTGGCCAATAAAACAAAAATCTACATGTTGACAAGCCATTTTAGTACCCATTTTGTGTCATACAATATTTTCAGTCTTTTGCTACAGGCCACACTATTAAAAATAAAATAAAAAATAGAAACCTGTACCTCAACTGAGGACAAAGAAAATGAGTGTCACTCAAGCCGAAGGCTGCTTTAGAATGCAAAGTCCGGCATTCTTGCAACACCTACGGTGCTTAGATTCTTTTCATACGGGAGTCCACTTTTTAGCGTACAGATTGTTTGGTATTTATAATTCAGTCTTTTGTGAAAGTTAGGTTTTCTTACATCCAAGTACTATTTTCTTAAGTATAGGGAGGTGTAAAGTGATGAGTCTGAGAAGGTATTCCTGAATGAATTAGTGTAAGCAAACTATATACCAATGACAAAGGTGTGTAATTATCTCAAGTAGTTATACAGTTAAAAACTATTTTGCACATTCAGGGGTAATCCACAGCCATCCAAAACTTTTAATCCTTGCTCATCAAGAGGTTATCCCGAATCGTCCTAGAGTACTCCACAATCATCCTGAAGTTGTCATGAAATCATCCTAGAGTAATCCACACTCAGTCAGAAGTTGTCCTGGAATCATCCTGTAGTAATCAACACTCATCCTTAAGTTGTCAGCTGGTATTCCTGGAGTAGTAGAAGATCATCATGCATATTCAAATGAAGTAATCAAAACAACATCCTAGAGTAGTTTTTGTGATGACTCTAGAGTCATCTCATTTAAATATTTCGCCCTATACACGTACTTCAGGATGGTTTGGGATAACTTCCCCAGATAATTACAGTCTACTGCAGGATGGAGTCATCCGATTACTTTAGAATTACTCTAGGATGATCTTCCTTTTTGACTTGGGTTAGTGTGTAGTTGTGACAGCTAAAGCACTGTATTACCATTGTACTCATATTGGCACTCAAATGAATAGCCTAATGGAACCTGGGACAGTTTGCATACATATGTTGAGTGTAGCCATTTTCTGCAAACCTGTCTACTTCTGTATTCATCATAAGCAACTCTGTGTGGACAGAGGGTGCATTGCCTGCAAACGCACACTCTCAACCCTTTGAAGCTGAATTATGTGTTGTCCTACAGCAGGTCTTTTCTTAATGCCACACATCAGCAATGTGATAACACACAGGTCCACCTTGCCTACAGTGAGTGGCAATCCTCAAAGAAAATTCTAAAACCATTTCAAAATACCAAAGAAGATAGCTGGGTACTTTTGTGACATGTACAGAACAGTTATGTCTGTCTCAGTCTTTAAAGATATTTGATCAGTGGGATTCCTATTTAGGAGCAGATAGAGATTGTCGGGCTTCGAAAAAATATTGATCACTTGCTTGCAGGGGAGTAAAGCAGCCCCCTGTGGCACCTAGAGTGCAAGGGCCCCACTCCCCTTCAAAGGACCACATTAAGTATAAAATCTCTAAATGATGCTGAGATATGGGAATCTTGGAAGACCCTCTTCAGCTTCTGCAGGAAGGGTCAATCATTTTGTGATACACCACTGCTCACTTGCATCCACCCTAGTTTACTCGCTGTTTTTAATTTAAGGAGTGCCTATTTCACACCATTCATGTCATCCTAACAACTATGAAAAGCTCCTAGAAACATTTGAAGTGCGATAAGAAACACTAATTAAAACACACATTAGGACCATAAAACTAGCTCCTAAAACTGAGAATTCTGCTTGATATCAGAATCACTTCTCAGAGTTCTGTGAATCAATTTTGTATCATGCAGTACTTAGTTCAAGTTGTGATTTTTTCTTCGGCAATCAACTCAGAAGAACTGCTGAGGTCAGAAAGACAAAATCATGTTAAAGATGCAACCACGTGCGATTTCCTTGTCACACATGGCTGTGTCACAGAGCAGCCTTACTATGCATGATCACCGCTATTCCCAATAAAGTCAAGGTATTTAATCTTCGAGGTACCCAGATAGTATCACATGCAATCAGATCATTCAGCCAAGCGGGCACAAAGATAATGCTTATTTTTCACTGCCATGTTTAGTTTATCAGTCTACCAGAGACGATTCTAGGAAGGTTCTACAAATGTAACTGTTCTTTCGGTCTTTCTATATTCACTCATTTGTGAGCTCACTGCCACATGAATAAGCAGAGGGCAGTCCTTCAAATGAATGTTGTTGGGAAGCTATGAGAATAAGCGTTGCTATTTAAACAGAAACACATTTTGTGTAATACATCATTAAATTATCAATTCACATAAAGAAATTGACAAAATAAGGATGGACTTTCTACGTGTTTCCTTTTAAACGTAATATGCTACTATTTATGAGTAGCTCTGTGTTCACAGTAAGGGCTTGATTTATAAAAAGTTAGCACCACCTTTGCGTCATTTTTTTATGCAAAAGCGGCGCACACGTATATTTTGTAAATTTGCGCCGCTTTTGCGTAAAAAAATGACGCAAATGCAGCCCTAACTTTTCATAAATTAAGGCCTAAGTTAGCTTGTTTGTGTGTGGATCAGTGGTGGCTGATCAGCTTTCAGAGTGGTGGTGCATGAAAACATACCCGCACAGAATCAAATGAGCTAATGAAGCGAATGTACCTTAGTCCTTCTTTTGGAGAACAATTGTAGAGACGGGGTGGATTACATACCACAGTTTTCACATACATTGGGTAAAAATCCAGACATTTTTGGAAGATGTATAAAAATTTCAAATTTTTGTTCTGTGTCAGTCAAGTCTTAGCAGCCACAAGTATGTTGAGCCCACTCCTCAAGACAATCTGACAAAAGAGTAACAGTTATTAAACGTAATTTCAACATCTGGTCATGAAATTTCAAGGCATACTATTTTCAAAATGTATATAGCATCTTTCTCCACTTTCATTTCTTTTCGTTCTGTATCTTCAGGGTAGACGTTCAGTCATATGTTATAACTTGGAACCAGATGTGTGACTTACTGGTCGCAAAAAATGGTTACAATTTGTGACCAATATTCTTGAGACCAGGAAACTTTTGTATGAACCAACAAGGTATTCACTCATAGATTGTTTCGTAAAGTTTGGATTCGGCGTGAATAAGAATCCATCAATTACCCCCTTGTCTGTGAATACCACTCGTTTTATAATTCTATCACAATGTTCAGGTTTTGAGTGTAATTTAGGTTTTGTGTAAATGAGAGGAAGTGGCTTGCGCATTTTTTAGGTTTTATAAGATACTGTTACATCACTTATGAAATATTATTTGATCATAAGCATACCTTTTACTTCTGGAAAACCTCATGTCCTGAATAAAAGTTATGGCTTCATAACTGGAAAAACAAGAAGTTGGATTAGTGGACGGCTTGCCTGGTAACAGTTCTACACTATATTGACGGTCCCACTCAAAGAGCTACCAAGAGCTGGAATGATTCATACCAGGCACACCAAATTACATATTTTGGAAACACAGGCTTGACTGTCACTAGTTAGCTTGAGGAAAGGCAAGTTTATTTACCAATAACCGAGGGCCAGGTCCCACCAAATAATCCAACCAGGGGTAGGCAGTGGTCACTATTCATTAACAAAGAAGATGCATCAGACACAAAGGGCCATATTTATACCTTTTGACTCAAAACTGCGCTAATGCAGTTTTGCGCCAAAAAAATTAGCGCCGGCTAACGCCATTCTGAAGCGCCATGCGGGCGCCGTATTTATTGAATGGCGTTAGCCGGCGTTAGCCGACCGGCGCTGCCAGGTGTGCGTGAAAAAAAACGACGTACACCAGGCAGCGCCGGCGTAGGGAAAAATGGCGTTTGGGCGTCCCAAAATGGGGCAAGTCAGGCTGAGGCAAAAAAATCGTCTTAACCCGATTTGCACCATTTTTTTTGGGCGCCCAGACGCCATTAACATGACTCCTGTCTTAGCAAAGACAGGAGTCATGCCCCCTTGCCCAATGACCATGCCCAGGTGACTTATGTCCCCTGGGCATGGTCATTGGGAATAGTGGCATGTAGGGGGGGCACAAATCAGGCCCCCCCTATGCCACAAAAAAAAAGTTACAAAAATACTTACCACAACTTACCTTTTCTTCCCTGGGGTGGGTCCCTCCATCCTTGGGTGTCCTCCTGGGGTGGGCAAGGGTGGCAGGGGGTTTCCCTGGGGGCTTGGGAGGGCACCTCTGGGCTCATTCTGAGCCCACAGGTCCCTTAACGCCTGCCCTGACCCAGGCGCTAAAATCCGGGGCAAATGCGGGTTTTTTAGTCCCGCTCACTCCCGGGCGTCATTTTTGCCCGGGAGTATAAATACGACGCATATGCATCGCAGTCATTTTTTAAGACGGGAACGCCTACCTTGCATATCATTAACGCAAGGAAGGTGTTCACGCAAAAAAATGACGCTAACTCCATGAACTTTGGCGCTAGACGCATCTAACGCCAAAGTATAAATATGGAGTTAGTTTTGCGTCGAATTTGCGTCGAAAAAAACGACGCAAATTCGGCGCAAACGGAGTATAAATATGCCCCAAAGTATGAGTTTTACTGCAAAACAAATCAATATCATGTTAGGAATCAAGGACACACTTCAGCAATCATATCTTTCCTGCTTCAAAATATCTCACGTGTATATAATAAATGCACATCACATTGTGACAGTACTAATTATATTACACACAGAAACCAACCAGAGGCTGGAAAGACCATTTGATTTTTCTCTTTCTTGAGCTCACACTTAAATACAGTTTCAGCTCAATGAGTGAAGGAAAAGCAGTGCTTGAATACCTGGTAGCAGCATGTGATAATTTTTCAAAACATCTTTTTGCCAAAATTAAGGGGATGATTTAAGAGCCCCTAGTGCCTCCTTATGCTACATTGGTGTATTTTTTATTTTTTTTACGCTAATGTGGCCCAACGAGGACAAAGTCAGAAAGCCTAATTTACAAAGGGGCACAATGCATGCATTGCGCCACTTTGTAACCCTTTGCACTACATTATCTCTGTGCCAGGCTCATTGTATGCAAAGGGGGCGTCCCCCCCATTAGGGGGCCAAAAAATGGCGTAAAAAAATTGGAGAGATTTCTTTGCATCATTTTTTTGACACTTTTAATGGCTGCTCAGAGCAGGCATTAAAAGGGGGCACACCATTATTCACAATGGGCCTCATTGGGGTTTGCAGGATTACCGTCAAACTGTTTGATGCTAATCCTGCAAAGCTCCGAACTAGCATAAAAAATTCTGATGCTAATTCCCTAGCTACCAGCTAGGTGCGCCGTATCTTAGATATGGTGCACACATATGGCATTAGCGGGGGCGCTAAAGGGCGCAAGAAAAGTGGCGCTACACTGGGCGCAGTGCCACTTTTCTTAAATCAGGCCCTAAGTTTGGGAAAATCTTTGTTTATTGCAATAACAGTGATTCCCTAAGACCTTAGATCAAATTAATCATTGACTTTTAGGGTACAAAACTGCAAAAAATAGCTTTAAATTATTTGTTTGTTATTTAAAAGCACAGTTTCAAAAGAAAGTTTTTTAACACTCACTGAAGATCATAATGTTGTAAACATATGTGCATGTATGTGTGTATATAATACAGAGTGGAGGTAGTTATAGTTAGGGTAACCAGAGATAGGAATTTCAAAAAAATGTGTCCCTTATTAACTTTGCACTTGTTTGACGATATTTTGAAAAACGTTGCAGATCCATTGCAACCATTACATTGGTGAAGGATTGAAAGTTTGGCGATGTTTGGTAAGAGGGTGGAAAGCAAAGAGAGGGGTCCCAAAACCCACTTCCACTTCAATGCATTTTAAATAGACGTTTGTATTACATGTAGCACAAAAACAGTGAGTTGCATTTGAATTAATTGAAGATTATGGTGTGCACATACTCCTTTTTGATTGTTGCGACTAAGAGTGGTAAGTATTTTTAGAGAACTTAGCATTTTAAACTTAATGATATCTGTTTGTGAGGAAGTTTCAAAATAGAACCATGGTACATAGGGATGACAGGGCATTACTGATTGGATAATGTCTGTCTTTACAGACAGCATTGTTGTTTTAAGGACACGTTGCTGGTGTTCTAGCATAGGGCCTTAAATATAGGTAAGTATTAGGTTTCAAATGTTTTCCCTACTTATTAGCAATTACTTTGAATGGTAATAGGTATGGAAATATAATCATAAGTTTATATATATTTAAAAATAATATTATGACTCAACGAGGTGCTACCTAGGTACTGTAGAGATATAACAGTGGTACCTTGAAATAAATAAAGAAGAATAAAAATATTGGGAAAACTCTGCAACACAATATTTCACAAGTATAGTGTACTATAATGTTTTTCCAAGTTTTTTACAAATGTTATTATGTCAAAAAAAGTCAACCCATTACTGCTGTAATACCTATTAATAACTACATTACTCCAAAAAATCCCCAAAAGGTATATTTTGTAAAAAGCATTGTAAAGTGCCTAAACTGGTTAAATAAATGTGTAGAACATTATTCAAAAGATTCCCATACCTATTTCCTCTTTAGCAAAATGGTAATAGGTTAAGGAACAACAATAAAACCTACTACTTGCCTATGTTTAAGACCCTAAACCACAACACTCCAAAAGTCTACTACAATTTGTAAAGGTAGATATTAGCCAATTATACACTGATAGTTACAGCTATATACCATGGTATACCGTTAACTTACTGCGGTATATCGTGGCACAATATATCACTAGGGGACAAATTTGGGATTCTAGTGCCCTAACCTTTGCGTTATGCACAGTGTTGCAAGGGCAATGCAATACTTATATAACATTTATTAAATTGTGCGAAGCCACCATGTATCCCTCTGCTTTTCTTGGTACATATACACAATCACAATGCAGTGCAAGGCACTGACTACATCACTCTGCACACCATAACCTACAGTTCTCTAGAAGATCAAGTTTATATGTACTCCTGTACATTGTATTGCACTGCATTGCACTGTACAGCACTACACTATACACTACTCAACTCTTTGCTATTGCACCACGTCACTGTATACAACTCCACTGTACGAGTCTACTACATACTATTCCAATCTAGGCCATATCAATGGATGACATGCAACTCAGCAACACTGCATTATATGCTATTTTACTCCACTCCACCCCACTCCACGATACGCCACTGCACTGTTCACAACTCCATTGTACGAAACTGCACTGTACGCACTACGCTAGACACCAACCCAGTCTATGACACTCCACTTTACACAACTCCACTGTACACTACTTTACTATAAACTATTCTACTGTACACCATTCCATTGTACCTTAACAAATAAAACTCAATACTACAATGCAAAACACATTCTCTTAAAAAACATAAAATACATTGTAATTCCATTGAAAAAACAAAGGTTAGAGATGAATTATAGTCAGGAACCTTTATTTATTCTTTCCATACAAACAATATTGGAAGTACACATAAATTAGAAATTCTAAAGTTATAACTTAAATTTCGAACTTACAACCACTTTCTAATAACTAGTTATTATTTCCATACAAACCATACTTAAACTACAGAAACATTAGAAAATATAAAGTTATACCTTAAATTTGGAATTCAAACACCACATTCTAATTACTGTGTCTTGCACCTACATACGCAGTGTTACTTGTAACTTACATTTTAACTTAACACACCACCTTCAAATTACTATGTCATGCACCTCCAAACACAGTGTTCTCACCTCACTCACCATATTACATTAAGTACAACTCGTGCCTTCTCAATGCACTGGTTATACCCTTCCATATCACATCACTTATACCATGTCAAATCATATCTTTTATAGCAACACTTTTGGCAGCTCAGTTGTAATGATTTTTCAGAACACAGTGCACAGTAAACAGCATTTTGGAAGATGATTACTGATTTATGACTAACTTGAATGAATTGAGTTTTTAACTTTGCTAATCTGATAATAAACCTTTGCGTTTTGCAAATCAACTATTTTCTGTCATCCTTGTGGGGCCAAATGGGCTTCACTATAATTTATTAATTTCTGATTTGTTGATGTTAACCCTCAATTCAAGACAAAAGTGCACCTACGAGTAAGAGTGCAGGTGGTCCTTGAATCTGCACTCAGGATTTGCACAGTGCAAAACCCATCCCACACTACTTCACATGTTTCTGTGTGCATTTCAGAATGTTGTACTCTAGTAGGTGAGGAAAATATTTGAGGACTCACAGAAAATGTGTGCTCATTTTAGCTTTCTAAAGCTGTCTAACCATAATATTTATGACACAACAAACTCCCTCATTTTGTTCATTTCGAATAGAAGTGTTTAGGTTTTACAGCTTTTAATCCATCGATATGGCATTCAAGTGTGACACTTTAAATATAAGTACATAATGTTAGGACTCTAGTTGTTCCTTAGAACACTGGGGGAAGCTGCAGTAGCATACTGGGAGTTAACTGACAGACTGCCACTGGTGTGGAAAGTACATATTTCACTGTGCATGTCAGAATGTTTTAATGGCATGAATGAGAAAGACATTTAAGAACTCAGGGAAACTGTATCCTCATTTCAGCTTTGCAGAACACTAACCATAATTTCAGTGACAAAAGAACAACTCCTTTTGTTCAATTCTAAAGAAAATGTTTTAAGTTTTGTAGCTTTTGTTCCATCAATATGGCTTTAGGTGTGTCATAAATACAGACTGTTAGCACTCTAGTTAGTCATTAGAACACCATGAGAGGGGGGTAGTCTGGCCACGGGTGAAGATGGCCACCTAGTTTGAGAGCTCTGTGAGGCTTTGGACTCCGGTAGGGGGCAGGATGCGCTCCAGGTGCCGCACACACTTGCTTTGGGGCCCGGGAGTTCCCCCCTGATGAAGGACGTTGTGTGTGGAGCCAAAGTCGGGACACGCAGCTCTATACCAGGGAGAGACACAGCGGGAGGGCCTGCTGAAGAACTGCAAGCTGCGGCCCACAGTAAGAACGGGGAGTGGCTGCTGGAGCAGGCTGGCGTCACGGGAGAGAGACACCAAAAGAAAGGGTGTTTCGTGCCTGCACCTTGGAGCCCGGGGGACACTTATGACACCGGATGCCTCCAGGCGGGGTGAGTGAAGCATTGAATCGAGGAAGGGGGAGGTGAGGATAGGAGGCCCCCTGGAGGAAAGTCGGCTTTTATCCACTGTGAGCGCGGAGTGTGCTCGCCGCAGCAGAACGGTGGAGGAGCGGTGCAGTGAAGGAGAGTCGGTCCCGACATTGCTCACCTACGCCCCCCCACCCCTTCTTGACCTGAGAGCTCAGCAGCAGTTCTGGAGTGGTGGTGGGGCGCTGGAGATCCTGGGCGCTCCCCTACCTGAACCCCAGAGAGCCAGGTAACCGACCTAATGCATTACCCCGGGAGGGGGACACAGGGGGGTGTAGCGGGGAGAGGGCCCACCCGCCAACATGCGATGGAGCCCTGGGATCGGGAGGAAGCAAAACGATTGGTGATTTGACACGGCCCTCCCCTGATATTGGCCTGCAGCCCTTCGCCCCCCCCTTCTATGAAATAAACCCGAAGGTCCTGTGCTCTTTAACCTTCTCACCTTGATGTTGGACAGCCGCCATTTATTCTAACGGACTACAGTGGCACTGTAAGCCCCCTTTCTACACCCTGCCTCCCTTTCATTGCATCAACCGCATCACCCCACGAGGTGCCTCAGACTGTGCGGGACACAACCACATCAAGGAGAACCACTGCGCCATTACTTCTACTGTCACGATCAACGAAGAAGGATCGGAGGTGCGCCCCCCCCTTCAATGTTCTGAAGGGTGCCGTGCCAATGCTCTGACGTGACAGATCAGAGGGGGAGTGAGGGGCAGTCAGGAGTACCAACGCCCAGTACTTAGTCATCTTCAACTGCACCGGATTGTCTATTTGGTCGCTATACCCCAGCTTCAAAGGTGCATCTCTAGTGCTCCTTGGTACACTGCCCGCACTGGGGACTCCTGCCCCCACCAACACAGATAGACTGCACAGACCTGGTCTTAGGGAGAGGCCCCACATCGGAATCTCTACCTCTCTCAACACTCCATTTAACCTGGGATCATAGGCTAGGCCTCCAACCTCCAGCCCTGAGGGCCACTCCAAAATCGAAGTCCTGCAATGCCCAGCGGGAAGGTGACAGGTAAATCCTCAGGCAAACCGGCATGACAGCTACTCTTTTCAGGGGCCCTCCAGCTTACCAAACCTGAGTCCTCGCCCGTACAGTCCCAGGATATGACCGAAACAGAGCAAGTAACAACAATGGACCGCATACTACAGGGGATCACAGCGGTCAGCCGCAGACTCGAAGGTGTGGATGCAGCTATAACGTCACTGGCAATGGAGACCAAATCAATGCGCTCAGAAATAGCAGGATTTCAGTCTTCAGTAAGAGGACTGGAACACCTAATGGCGACCATCGAGGACCATGTTCACACAGTCTCACACAAAGACCAGAACTACTGTTCCTCTGCAGTAAACTCACAGACTTAGAGGACAGAAGCCAGAGGGACAACATCCGCCTTTTCAGATTTCCGGTACACGCAGGGGGTACAGACACTTCCTCTTTCCTCCATTCTATCCTCCCAAAACTGACCGAAATAGCCTTCGACCCGCCATTGGAATTCCAGAGGGCACATCATCTGGGCCCAAAGAGAAAAGGCGGAACCTCCAAACCTTGCCTGATCATTGCCTGTCTCTTGAGACATGGACAGGGCCACCAACTCCTCTCGGCGGCACGAGCGCATGGACCTTTCAAAACTGATGGCTGTGAGAGAAACCAACAAACAACAGGAGGTGTTCTTAGCTCTCAGGCCCAGAATGAGACAATTGGAAGTAAAATAAGGCCTGTTCGAACCAGCGAGACTGGAGTATCCAAGGACTTCTATGACCCAGAAGACCTGCAACGTTTTCTGGATAGCCTACAACCCCAGTCCATGGACACAACAACCCCAGACTGGCCTCTGCGACAACCCAGCGACAATCGAAGCACCTCACCTCCATCAACCAACCAGGAGGGGCCAGACTGATTCAAATCCAACCATCGGCTCAGAGGTAGACACCTAGGGAGACTTGCAAACACCCACGACGCAAGGGGACAGGTTCTGCAATGAGTGGTGCTCCACACACAGCTTTCAGGCAGAGACAAATCTCGCTCCCCCCTGAAACCCATACCGGCTCCCACCTGAACTTGAACTTGAACTCACTTGAACTCACCTGTATTCACCTGCCATCGCAGTCACGACATGAGGACCTCGAGAGCCCAGAGACTTGCCGAGAGACAGGAGGGCTCGTCAATAGGTCGGCGGACAGATGAGTATCTGCCTGCGTGTTGAAGTTGTAATGTTATACAATAACAATGTTTCTGGCACTCTACATTATACTTTAAATGGGTAACATTTAGTTTTGATTGAGCTCAACATATCAACAAGTTATAATCGGACACAAGCACTGCCTCTTATTGTTTCTTGTTCCTTCTATGCTGTTGTTGCACCTCTATGCTTTCCAGAACTGTTCAATTGCTGCTCTGCCACTCTCACCCCTTCTCCCTCCCTTCCCCCTCTCCCCTCTCCCTCCAACCTTAACATGAGTGGCCGCTGTCCAGATAACCCCTTTAACCCCACGCCGCAAATACAGTAGTGATACACTACGACCCAACCATGGAACTGTGACACATGTGACAAGCAATTCCCTCAGACATGACTCACGACCACAGAACTATGACAGACTGAGCCACAGGATGGTCAGTAACACGATCAGTACTGACAACACACACCTTCTGTCACACTGCATACTCACCATACCGGTGGCAGTGGGAAACCCAAACCCTCTCCAACCCTTTTGCAACCATTGCAGACTCACGAACCATAGATATCAACATCCAACATGACTGGAAAATACACTCATATTCATGGGGTTGTTGCATGTCCTCCTCGCCCCTGGCTCCCACCCCCCTCACCCCAAACCTGCTTAGGCGCTAAATATATCAATAATTGCTTCTCATATGGGCTCTCCTCCCCCCTCTTAGAGATAACACTCACCCCTACGGCCCTCAGTGATCCCACCCACTCCCAAGGTCTGCTCTTCTCTGTTCCCTGTGGAGACAGACCCTGGGTGTCCTGCTCCCGACCGGGACCCATATGGCCAAGTGTGGGGGTTCCATAGGTTCGGACCCATAGTCCACGGATCCGGTCCCTTGGAGTTTTGCTCCTATACTCCTCTCATTAGTTACCTAGCTCTCCTCTCTTACTCTACTCCCTTCCGCTCTATCCTTCGTCTATCCTTAACCTCTCCCCCTTATTTCTTCTATCTCCTTTTCTTCTCTCCTCTCTAACCCACCAACACCCTTCCTCCCCCCTTCCTGCCTCTTCCCCTCTCTCTCCACCTACCCCCGTCTATCTCTGCATTCCCCCTCCCACAGGGGGACGCCTAATGCTTGTCACTCCCTCTCCCCTCTTCTTCCCTAACCCAACTTGATAGTCCTGTTGCCTTACACAGCACCTCCCTCACCACCCTAACAGTTTCTTCTGGCTCCACCATCATGACCAGCCCTAGTTTTACTGCGGTCTGCGCCCTACGGATCATCTCCTGGAATATCCGCGGCCTGACGCATTTTGTAAAACAGAAGAAAATACTATCCTACCTCCAGTCCAAACGGGCTGACATAGCTCTTATCCAGGAGACACATCTGGATTGCATTGAATCCAGTAAACTACATAGGGACTGGGTGGAAAAGGTACTCTTCAGCTGCTGCCCTCAGCCTCAAAAGGCAGGAGGTGGTGCCCCACGGAAATGCAGGGTTGCAATTCTACTGCACAAGACACTGCCCATAACTGTTACCAAAACATGGGAGGATCCTGAGGGGAAATTTGTATTTGCTAAACTGAAGTTGGGAGACTCATTGATTTGCGTGGGCTCCATATACACTCCAACTGGCCCTAAAAGACAGTTCCTCTTGCAACTCAATCGTCTCCTGGCTGAAACAGGAGCAACTCACTACATTGCAGGGGGGAATGGAACTTGACACGAGATGCAGTATTAGACAGGACAGGTTCTCTCGATATTAGCAATAACCATGACAGACCTCTACTAACTGACTTGAAGGCAGATGGGGGACTGGTAAATTGCTGGAGGCTTACACACCCAACCAACAAGGAATACACTTTCTTGTCGCCTGTACATGGTACTCAGTCCCGAATGGACTTTTTCTTAGTGTCGCACAACATTGTGGCCCAAATACAAGATACTAGTATAATTGAATGTGGTCTTCGGACCACTCCCTGATTCGATTAGTAGTACAGTCAGGTTTGACATATCCCGGCCGCAAACCCTGGTGCTTCACCATTCCACGCTGTAGATCCCTCCAGGGCAAGGTACACCTGCAGAACCATGTGTCCACTTACATGAGGGAAAACATCAGCACTGCCACCTCCAAGAGGGTTCTGTGGGCTGCAGCGAAGGCTACACTAAGAGGTGAGATTATGAGAGATGCGGCAATAGACAACAGTGACAGGAAAGCTCACCAAATGACCCTTGACGAAGATATTAGATGTCTTACGAGACAGTATACCATTCAGCCATCCCTGGACACTAGCTGCTCCCTAGAATGTGCCCGTATGGCGCATAACAAGCTCTACACGTCCCAAGCCAAATACGCACTACAACGTCTGCAGGGATGACACTAAGAACAAGGGGAGAAGGCTGGCCGGCTACTAGCAGCGCAGCTCAGACAAAGGGAGGCTGTCCTAGCTATCCCGGCCATCACATCCGCTAATGGTGAGTTACTCACCCAACCGGAGGACATTGTAAACAAATTCGCAACTTTCTGCCAACATCTGTATACCCCGGAACCAGTGTCTGACCCCGCCCACACAGAGGCGTTCCTAAACAACACCGATCTGCCATGCCTTTCAGCTGAAGGCCGTTCTCTCCTTGATGGAGAGTTGAGAAGGACTGAAATAGAGCATGCCATTTCCAATCTCCCTTATCATAAAGCACCAAGGAGGACTTTTTAAATGCAGAATTTTACAAATGGGCTGGCAAACAGGCAATCAGCGCTGTCCATGACGCACTCAATGAGGCATGTCGAGAAGGTTCTTTGGGTGCGATGTCCAATAGAGCAACAATAGCTGTCATATCCAAACCAGGACGGAACCCACTATTACGCGTCAGCTATCACCCCATATCTCTCCTGAATGGGGATTTCAAGATACTTGCCAGTGTCCTGGCAGCCCACCTGCATAAAGTCATCCCGTCCTTGATACATCACAACCAGGTGGGATTTTTGCTGGGACGCACCTCTCAGAACCATTTGCGCACTCTTGGCCATACCCTGTGGGAGGCTATAAACATCCCGGAGGAGGCTCTCTCCCTGTCCCTAGACGCTGAGAAGGCGTTTAACCGGATCGAATGGTCCTATCTTTTCGCCACCCTGTCAAAATTTAGATTAGGAGACCAATTAATTGCCAAAATTCGCCTGCTCTACGACCACCTCTTGGCCCAGGTCAATTGTGGGGCTTTCTATCCGACCCCTTTCCAATACAAAGAGGGACGCGGCAGGGATGTCCTCTCTCGCTGCTCCTGTTCTTGCTGACAATGGAGCCTCTTGCGGCTACTATTCGCCAATCCGCACAGATCACAGGTATAACCCTGCAGGGTGGAACCTCCACAATATACTTATATGCGGACAACGTGTTACTCACTCTAACTGACTTGATGAGATCCCTACCGTCTTTACTGCAGATCATAGATGGATTTGCAATACAATCCGGTTACAGGGTGAACTGGGACAAGAGTGAAGCACTGCCCCTCTCATTCATGATGATGAGAGCCCCATTGCATGGCTATCAGTTCTGATGGACCCCGACCCACCTTAAATATCTGGCAATATTTGTCAACCGGGGTTTGGAACGTAGGGTGCCAGATAACCTGGACCCCCTTACAGCGCGCATGAAACTGGACTTTGCTAAATGGTCACAACTGGGCCTCTCCATGTGGGGCAGGGTACCAGCAGTGAGAATGGTCACACTCCCACATTTTACCTACATTCTAGGCATGATCCCCCTCCACGTCCCCCTCTCAACCCTCAGGCAAATAGACACAGCACTGAGAGCCTTCTTGTGGGGCTCTACACACCCACGATTGACACTGACGAAGTTAATTGCACATCGATCCTGCAGGGCTTGGGACTCCCCTCCATCAAGCATTACTCGCTGGCTCTCCTCTTATCACAATTGACATACATGCTACTAGGGAACCTGGAACAACCACAGTAGGTGGCTACGGAGAAACTCCTACTTTCCCACTCAGACGGTCCTCACGGCCTATACTGTAAGGACTCTACACAGTCCCACCCAGCCAACCCGATGCTCACAGCAATGCGTGTAGCCTGGCGCAGAGCAAACCGCCTACTCTGTATACATCCCTTCTTACATGTTCAAGCCACCATTTGGGGAAATAACAACTTACAGATCGGGGGAGCTACCCTTAACTGACCACAGTGGAGACAGGTGGGCATTGCATGTCTAACTCAGATTGTTGATGAGGGGTCACTCCAGTCATTCGATAACCTACGAGTGGAATACAGTCTCCACACAAGGCAGGAATTGCGCTATCTGCAACTCAAACACTGACTCTGACAAACAATGGGTTCTGCCCCTTGGGTACTCAAGGCCTCCCCAGTGGTTACTTATTTAAAAACATGGGGTCGCCATGAAGGCGTAATGGCAGGCCTGTATAATGTACTAACAGGCACCTTCACTCACAACCCCTCCTTGAAACATTACGCTCTAAATGGCAGGCCCATTTACAGATGGACTATTCAATGGAAGACTGGACAGATATACTGGCCGCCATAGATAAGGGAACTAGGGAAGCTCGACTGAAATTCTGTCTCTTTAAGATATTGCATGACTGGTACTGGACTCCCCTGAAACTGCACAGAGCAGGATTACTACCCCATGCGAAATGTTGGTGATGCCCAGCGACTCGATGCAATCTACTCCACATCATATGTGAATGTCCCTCAGTCCTGCCCCTATGGGAAATGGTGAGTTCCACCCGTAGAAACTCCATGCCACTTCAATCACCACTCACCCCCTCAACCATCCTCCTACACGATGTGGGCCCCATCCCCACTCTATCACACCCGCAACAAAGACTGTTACATACGGTGCTCGCAACAGTTAAGATTTGAATCCTTCGACCCTGGAGGTCAATGGCCTCCGCAACCCCAGAAGAATGGATGGCGGCTATGATTCAAATAGCCACCCATGAACGTGTTATCTATAACCTACAAGATCAGGCAGCGTTATTCGCCCAGGTGAGGGCCTCCTTCCTAGCAGAGGTATCATAACTCCTTCATCATCTATCTCCCTCCCCCTCACCCATGCAAATTACTGAGGAACTTCAGTCACAGCCTCAATATATCCCCTACCCTCTGACTTGCGATAGTGCCCCCTGTGCTTGTCTGCCTTCTCTCCTCCCCTTTTCTTTCCTCAACCCCCCTCTCCCCTTACCTTCCTCCCCCCTCTTTTCCACCCCTTCCTCTCTTCTCTATCCTTCTCTATTCTCTTCCTCACCTTTTCCCCGCCCCTCATCTACTCACGACAGGTCCTTCACCGGCCTCATTGCGGAAAAACCCCTCCTTCGCCAGCCTGATGACATGGCCTGTTGATACATACTACTGTGGACTACACATGCTGTGGATTGGGGACCCCCTTAAGCTCTACCCCAACTGCCAATACTTAGCATCAAAACTGGTAGTCAGGACGGACTGCCTGCTCACGGATTACTACCCAGGGGATGTGCCGTTACTGGTCATTGAAGATCATGATCATGCCTCCTGCCCTTATGGCCATACATAGTAAACACAGGTCATGGCTGATTAGAACACTCAGGCATGTCGGTCTATGGGACACCATGTCCTAAGCGAGGAAGTATGCTTCTCTCAGCCCGCAACAGTATACTGTTTAACCCTACTACACCTCGTTGACTTTGAACCCCTTCCCTCTTTTCCCATCTTTTCCCCTCTTTTTCTCTTCCCCTACACCCCCCCATTCAGAACACTGTTTCTTTCCCACAGGATTGGACAATTATTAACCTTACGAGCTGGACTTTCATGTGAAAGTAATGTGTTATGGCCACTGTGACAGACCTTTGTATGTCCTTTAAACTGTACAGTTTCTGTGTGTATTATTGGAATTCTGTAACAAAGAATTGCAAAACAAAAAAAAGAACACCATGAGAAGCTGAAATAGAACATTGAGGAATCAGCTGACATGCTGATTTTGCAAGTATATATTCCATTCATAATATTTGAGTTCATATTCAAATGGTGGAGTGTAGGAAGTTGTCTCTGTATGCACTATTTCAAAGTAAGAAATAGAATGCACAGAGTCCAAGGGTTCCCCTTAGAGGTAAGATAGTGGCAAAAAGAGATAATTCTAATGCTCTATTTTGTGGTAGTGTGGTCGAGCAGTAGGCTTATCAGAGGGTAGTGTTAAGCCTTTGTTGTACACACACAGGCAATACATGAGGAACACACACTCAAAGACAATTCCAGGCCAATAGGTTTTTGTATAGAAAAATATATTTTCTTAGATTATTTTAAGAACCACAGGTTCAAGATTTACAATCAATACTTCAAATGAAAGGCACTTCACTTAGGTATCAAAGGAACTTTGAATAAGCAAAATAGCATGTACAGTTTTGACAAAAATGGCAATAAGCTATTTTAAAACTAGACAGTGCAATTTTCAACAGTTCCTGGGGGAGGTAAGTATTTGTTAGTTTTGCAGGTAAGTAAACCACCAACACGGTTCAAAGTTGGGTCCAAGTTAGCCCACTGTTGGGGGTTCAGGGCCACCCCAAAGTTACCACACCAGCAGCTCAGGGCCGGTCAGGTGCAGAGGTCAAAGTGGTGCCCAAAATGCATAGGCTTCAAAGGAGAAGGAGGTGCCCCGGTTCCAGTCTACCAGCGGGTAGATACCCGTGACTTCGGAGGGCAGACCAGGGGGGTTTTGTAGGGCACCGGGGGGGACACAAGTCAGCACAAAAAGTACACCCTCAGCGGCACGGGGGCGGCCGGGTGCAGAGTGCAAACAGGCATCGGGTTTGTAATGTAGTTCAATAGGAGACCCAGGGTTCTCTTCAGGGAAGCAAGCAGGCAAGGGGGGTGGGGGGGCTCCTCGGGGTAGCCACCACCTGGGCAAGGGAGAGGGCCACCTGGGGGTCGCTTCTGCACTGGAGGTCGGATCCTTCAGGTCCTGGGGGCTGCGGGTGCAGTGTCTTTACCAGGCGTTCGGTTCTTTGAAGCAGGCAGTCGCGGTCAGGGGGAGCCTCTGGATTCCCTCTGAAGGCGTCACTGGGGGGGGCTCAGGGGGGTCAACTCTGGCTACTCACAGGGTCCCAGTCGCCGGGGAGTCCTCCCTGTAGTGTTGTTTCTCCGCAGGCCGAGCCGGGGGCGTCGGGTGCAGAGTGGAAAGTCTCATGCTTCCGGCGGGAAACGTGCAGTCCTTTAAAGTTTGTTTCTTTGTTGCAAAGTTGTTTCTTCTTTGGAGCAGAGCCGCTGTCCTCAGGAGTTCTTGGTCTTTTTAGATGCAGGGTAGTCCTCTGAGGCTTCAGAGGTTGCTGGACCCTGGGGGACGCGTCGTTGTTGCAGTTTTTCTTGAAGTGGGGAGACAGGCTGCTAGGGCTGGGGCCAAAGCAGTTGGTGTCTCCGTCTTCTCTGCAGGGCTTTCAGGTCAGCAGTCCTTCTTCATCTTCAGGTTGCAGGAATCTATCTTGCTTGGTTCTGGGGGCCCCTAAATACTCAATTTAGGGGTGTGTTTAGGTCTGGGGGGTTAGTAGCCAATGGCTACTAGCCCTGAGGGTGGCTACACCCTCTTTGTGCCTCCTCCCCGAGGGGAGGGGGGCACATCCCTAATCCTATTGGGGGAATCGTCCATCTGCAAGATGGAGGATTTCTAAAAGTCAGAGTCACCTCAGCTCAGGACACCTTAGGGGTTGTCCTGACTGGCCAGTGACTCCTCCTTGTTTTTCTCATTATCTCCTCTGGCCTTGCCGCCAAAAGTAGGGCCGTGGCCAGAGGGGGCGGGCATATCCACTAGCTGGAATGCCCTGTGGTGCTGTAACAAAGGGGTTGAGCCTTTGAGGCTCACCGCCAGGTGTTACAGCTCCTGCAGGGGGAGGTGAGAAGCACCTCCACCCAGTACAGACTCCCAGACCATATACTCTTATGGCTACCCTGCACTTACAATGTCTAAGGTTTTGCTTAGACATTGTAGGTGCATAGTGCTCATGCACCTTTGCCCTCACCTGTGGTATAGTGCACCCTGCCTTAGGGCTGTAAGGCCTGCTAGAGGGGTGACTTTTCTATGCCATAGGCAGTGTGAGGTTGGCATGGCACCCTGACGGGAGTGCCATGTCAACTTAGTCATTTTCTCCCCACCAGCGCACACAATCTGGCATGCAGTGTGCATGTGCTAAATGAGGGGTCACCAGGGTGGCATAAGACACGCTGCAGCCCTTAGAGACCTTCCCTGGCATCAGGGCCCTTGGTATCAGGGGTACCAGTTACAAGGGACTTACCTGGATGCCAGGGTGTGCCAATTGTGGAAACAAAGGTACAGGTTAGGGAAAGAACACTGGTGCTGGGGCCTGGTTAGAAGGCCTCAGCACACTTTCAAATCATAACTTGGCATCAGCAAAGGCAAAAAGTCAGGGGGTAACCATGCCAAGGAGGCATTTCCTTACACGGAGGAAGATAGTGAATGTATTGAAAATGAACTCCCATTTTAGCTTCTAGAGCACATTTCTTAACCTCTATGAAACAATTGTGAGAGAAAAACTTTTTCTCTCTAGGATGAATCAACAAACCTCAGATGGGGAATCAACATATTTCACGTGTTAAAATTACATAAGAACTCATGGGAATCACTGAAATAAGTGTTACTTAACCATCAAATGACGTATAATGTTTTTTTAAGTCTGTTAGCATCCTGTATATGTGCTCATTTTTGTGATCCTCAAAAGATGGCAATCACCACAATTAATTTCAATGGAACCATGACCCGAGTCTTGTAATGGCTGCCACAACATGTACATATTGTGGTCTGCCAATCAAGGGAGTCCCTTTGGTACCTCCCTAAATCCTCCTGGGAGTTAAGGTGGGGTCATCCTGCCGCCTTATTTTTCTTTTTTCATTTCATTTTCAAGATGCAACCTGAGTTGTTGAATGGCTGCCACAACATACAGTTCAGGTTCCTGCCAGCCAATCAGGATTGACTACTCCTGTTTAAAGTGGCAATAAGAGCAAGTTTTGGACACAAGCACTCCAAATATACCTATTTTAATCCCTTCATGACCGTCCTTAAGGGCCTCTTTAACATGCAAATTTCAAAAACGGCTGAACAGATTTACCCCAAACCACAAAAAAACATGATTTCGGAGTAAAGTTCTAACTGTTTGCCAACTTTGGTGTTATTCTATTCTGTTGTTTTTTCCTGTAGCTGTGACAGAAGTTTTGTATGGGAATTAACATGAGAAATCCATGTTTTGGGACCCACCTTTTCCTTGGCCACCTCTTGACAGATCACTGTAAACTTTTCCAGGAAGGAGGTCAGGTGGATGAACTTTTTTGTAAAGTTTACTAAAGATTTGTCAAACAGCATCAAGGATACTAGCTAAACAAAAAATGCTCTTCCTCTGGTAACTCTGGCTTGATCATAACAGCAGAGCAGGAGCTAACACTGTGTAATATAGGAATGGGGGCTTGGGTGGGCATTTAATCCTGTGTATACATGTGTGTGTGTGTATAGGAAAAGAGATGCAAAAATATGTGTAATAGTAAAATGAAATTAAGTAAGCAAGCATTAAGTGAATGTCAACATTTATATTTTATGTTAGTCAAAATAATGCACTACGTAGAAAAACAACATTATAGCAGAAGATATTTTGGAGTTTTGCAAAAGATGTTTTGAAAAATAATGTTATCACATGGAACCTGAATACCTACACTGGAACATTAATGGGATGCTATTAGGGTGTACAGAGAGCATGGTTCCTTACTGGTATTGCTCCTGAGAGTAATGATTTGATTCACACAAAAATGAGTATATCTATAACTGGAAATGTATGACTTTGTATGGACATTGATCTGATACTTTGGAAATTCACAAAGATTTCCCACATTGTGGCTGGATCCCTTCGAACATGCAGGTGGGACCACTTAAAATAATTTCTGCACTGCCAGTTGCATATATTGCATAGGGGTGCATGGGAAAATGCAATCATGCTGTGCAGTGGAATTTTCCCCATAGCTGAACAAGTGTTCCCATGCAGAAAACCCACGAACTATAGTCCCAGAGATTTTCAAGATACTCTCTTCCTCTTGCCAACCTAGAAAGTGATTTACAACCACCTCTGAAAGGAATAAAACTTCAACAATTTCCAGGGTGGGGAGGTGTCAGAGAAATGTTTTAGTATACCCACGGTCAGTAGAGTTTATGGTTGTCTCCAAATTCTCTAGGAAATCCTTCTCTCTGATTAGGATTTAATAAAGCATAATATTGCGCCGGCGAAGGATAATATTTAGAGGTGCTGCTTTGCCTTCTGTACTATAAAAGTGAAAGTTGATGTGACCACAAAATTATGTAAACCGTAAAAATACAAGAGCGAGGTGGACTACTAATGAGCAAATATGCTTGCTTAAGAATAGTCAATAGTTGGAGTTAAATTAAGGGGTGCAGGCGGTAAACAAGGGCAAAACATTATAAAGTTTTTAATTTGTATTATGTGCATATGTTGTTAATTGTCGTTATTATACGAAACAGAAGAAAAATCGAGATAAACGACATGTAACGGTTTAACCCAAGAAGTAAGGTTTTATTCAGTGGAAGAACTAACACAGTTAACTAATGCCTCTCTGAGTGATGTTTCAGTGCACGAGAGAGCGATGAAGTAAAAGGAATTATATCGTGGTAGCCAGTAAAGAATATATCTGTTTCTGCAACATCCCGACAGTCCACACTTTGGTAAAAGAGTCATCCTATCATATGTTGAGCATACCACAAAAGTATTTCACTCAATAGCATAATATAAAATGTAATTGTGTGATAAGAAATTTTCATTCGCATTCACTTTTTATTTCAGTATTCCGACAAATGCCATTTGCCTGTTTGCAGGAGCATGAACGTTGTTTCATTAAGACAAAATTAATAAATTCATATATTCAATTAAATGCAATGCAGAATTGCTAGGATAGGGAACCTGGTGAGGCCAATCTTTTTACTAAATTATAATTGTATACCAGACCTCTCACTTTTGCAGTTTCTTCTCACATTGTAAAAGCCTTTGTTGCGTTGATGGTGTGTTGATTAACAGCTATTTATTTGATCAGAATGCTGCATGTACCTCTCTAATCAAGACAGAATTCCCTTCTCAACAAAGGCACATCACAGCAAGTACAATACGGTCCTCTAAGGATATAACAATAAATGGCCAGCTTATAACAGAGTGATCGTTCAAAAGATTACCTTGTGCGAAATATGTGTAATCTACTCAAATCAGTCCTGGAGTTACCATCAACTGAAACATTGCCTCATGTAGAAACTGCGGAAAAACTGGGACGATTGCCCTACACTCTCTCACAATTTGGTAATACATAACCTCCTGACCAAATGAAGCAGCCACAGGAAACAGATAACCGGCCTATAAGAAGCTTTCATAACCAAACTGTATTCTAAACCAATGGAAACCTTTCTTAAAACAAATGGGAACTGTATCTGCAAAGGGTCTGCAAAAAAGAAGAAGTAAAAATGCATGACAAAAGTTTCAGGGAAGCTAAAATAAAGTCCTACTTTTCATGTTTAGCATGATTGGCATTGGTCTTCCAATAAAACTTTACACAACGCATCCTGCTGTAACTTTTGGACTTCAGTATGGAGGACTCAAACAAAATTAGCACTCAGATGAAAACGCCCTCCATGGAATTAGCACTAATTCACGACAGGTAGGATGTTATGGGACTCACTGTTTACAGTAAGAGATGGATTGATACCTCATTAGCAACAGCAAAGATTTATATCCTTAGGAAATGGAAGACAAACAGGAGACCTAGCCATGCTGATTGGACGGAAGCGCTAGGAACAACAGTGACTCATGAGAGACTGAGATATACCTTGAATCATCAGCTGCACAAAACTGAGACTATATTGGGGCCCTTTCCTTGAAGTTATAAATAAAAAGAGACACGTACGACTAGTTTAGTACTCACTCCTGACTACCCAGATTCTTTATCATCAACCCTACCTCACTCCTCATCACAGGGATGGCACCTCAACAGACCCTTACAGAGAAGGGCACAGCGGCAAGCGAAAGTAACTTGTATGACACCACCCATGGCAGTGTTCAAGTAAGGTCCCTCATGATAACACATTATCTATCAGTTGTGGAGTTACACTGCTCTCCATAGGATGGCTTGAAAAGTGAACAACCCGGATGGTGCTCTATTAGTGCAAATGACGATAATAAGAAAAAAGGTATAACAATATCAATGAAATCACTTTGTGCTGCTATCTTTGCTTTCTCCACTCCAATCCCCTCCTTTCCTTTTAACCTTGACCTGTTATTATTATGTAACATATTCACAATGTATGTGAGATCAGCATCACATACCTGCCAATGTCACAACTCTGAAATGCCCACATAAAGATGTCATGGTAAAGGTACCTTTACAAAGAACAAAACAAACAATATAGGCTTGAAACCATAACTATAACACAAATCACATAACAAACTATTGGAAAACAAAGTACATTACAAGGAAGCTGACACAAACAAAGCAACATCATCAAGGTGGGGATTTGTCAAAGGCTATGTCATCAAGCAACCTTTGGCTGAATATTGCAGAGTATCAGTTCCCTAGCTGTTTAAAAAATACTAAACTCCACACATTCTCACAACTACAGTTCATTGTACAGTCACAGTCATTACATCGTATGACATACTTACACTCATGAGAAGTAGCTGTTGATGAGATCTTCCCGCAAGTCATCTCCTTTGTCTTCCTCACTTGACATTGCAGGAGTCTCACCGGAGACACTGCAGGCTCCCCCTTCTCTGGGATGTACAGAATATCCCTCTGCAGGGTGATGTTGAGAAGCATGCAGCATGCCACAGTGACCTGACACACTCTCCCAGGTAAGTAGAGGATGGCTCCACCAGTCCTGTCCAGAAACCTAAATCTGACCTTCAGGAGCCCAAAAGTCCCCTTCACAGCCGCCATGTTTTTCCATGGGCCTCAAGTGTACTTCCCCTGGCTTAGTTGGATTGTTCAGTGACATCAACAACCAAGGACAGTTTGGGTATGCTAGGTCTCCTGTGAAAGAATGGGACATAAGTGCCAGAATGAGTCACTCACTTCATGATTGTAGCACCTGACATTGCACACACACCATCAGGATAGATGTGACTTACCAACCAGCCAGGTCCTCTCTGGGTGCAGTTGTGAAATCAGCTGGGGTAAGGTGCTGTTCCGCATTATGAAGGAATCATAGGCTGATCCTGGATAATGGGCACACGTGAGATTTAGAGGTCTGCCAAACAGACAATTTGCACATTGATGGAATGAAAGTTATTTCTGTTGCAACTGACTTATTCAGTTCTCTGCGCTGGCACCAAGCCAAAATGTGTGCCATCAATGGCCCCTGCCGCATGTGGGAGGCGGGCAAAATCATAAAAGTCAACCTTCAATTGGCAAATCCTCACATCAGGGGAACCTGATACAGCTGTCAATGTTTCAACATTGTTGAGAGAAAATCCTTCAACACCATACTGAACATAGTTTGGGACATACCAGGAGATAGGGCAGCTCTATGTTGTGAGGACCCTGTGGCTAGGACGTGAGTTCAATACTGACATGGCTTTTACAATGGGTGGTATTCAGTTGGATAACTAATAGCTGGCAAGAGATCTGGCTCCAACTAATGGCATAAGTCCACTGTTGTTTGCCTACCCAGGCGGTATAAAATAAATATATGCTGGTTCTCCATGGTCTGGAGGTCTGGCAGTGTATTGTAGACAGGAGGTTGTGGCATCCTTCCTCTCTCAGGGTATCTATGTGTGGGAAGACCTAATTTGTAACATTAGTCTGTGCGTCCACAGCAACATACATGATAGATGCCAATAATATCATGTGACAAACCATTTCTGACTAAATAAACATGACAACCAGTATACATCACAACTGGCAGCTAAACAAGGTTCACATGTGACCCATTGGTTGTCAACATAAGTGGCCACAACATGGATTTGGACACAACTCAAAAATGTGCTACACAATTGCCCCTCGAAATGTGACTGTATTTTCCTGATCGCCAAATAGACCATATGTGGTGGTGGACCTTGCACCTCTGACAAATGTCATCTGTGCCCTGCAACACACTACACAGGGGGTTGTGTAGAAGGACCTACATGACAAAACAAACTAAGGATGTTTGTGATGCTACAACACATATATTGTAGGTGTGACACAGTTTACAAAGCCAAATACAATATTTCAGGCCACCGAAATGGGGAATGCCTGACCTAATCCACTGGACATTAGGAACTACCTGCGACCGCTGGTGAAAGTCGTCTGCGCAGTAGACAGCTCCAACCATGCTAGACACAGCCATAGGCTAAAATTGTTGCCTGTGGCAGTTGCAGCCCAATGGCTGTGTCCGTTGGCAGTGATGACTGCGTATGTGGCAGACATGACCACCATGTTGTGCACATTCACTCACTTGACTCCCGACACTGCTGCAAGCAACAGCTCCACAGGCTTAATGCACTAATGACAGTTCTAGAGAGCAGACTGTGGGCCAGATGTACAAAGCCGTTTTGCATTTCTTAACGGTCCGAGTCAGTATTTCCTGCCCTTAAGCAACACAGAACGGCCTTTTCTGATGTACAAAGGCCTTTACGAAATCACAAATTGCAATTTCTACCCTGTAGAAATCAAAATTTGTGATCCCCAGAATAGGAAATGTCAAATAATGATTACCTATTTGCAACTCCTATACTGATGTACAAAGCATTTCCTAATTGTGAGTTGGACACGTAAGAAATGCAGTTACCATCGACATGAAGTCGATAGTAACCATGTACAACTTAAAAAAGCACCCCAAAATGCTTTATTAAAATTACAATAGAGCACACACATGCCCCTTGAGCATAAGTGTGCTCTACATGTGCACACCTATTTTTGGGGTGCACCAAGTGGGCCTTTTGCCCACTGCCATCCTTGGTTTTGCATCTCACAAATAGCAATTTTCTATTAGGAAATCCCTATTTGGGAATGCAAAACTGGCCAATTGACACAAATGCAATGGGTTTCCTTATTTGTGATTTCCTAATAGCAATTCCCACTTTGTAGGAATCGTTATTAGGAATTCAGCATCTCTGTAAATAGCATTTTGCATTTCCTAAATAGTGATTTCTATGAAGTCACTATTTAGGAAATGCAAAATTGCATTTTAGTGAATCTGGCTCAGTGTGTTGTTTCCTGGGAGGCCATGAAATGTGAGTCAGTTGCTTTGCCACATAGCAGAAATTGTACAATACATACCTTTGAATGTTGGATGCCATTTCTGTAGGATAGACACATATGTCCAAAGGAGTGTTCCGTGGTGCAGGTACGAACAACAGAACCCACCTCCTGAAGTGGCTTTTGTCTGCATTTGTTAGGCCACATGTCCACATATGCACAAGGAACACACTTTCTGTACCCACGATTCCAGCTCCTTCATTGTCACTCAAGTGTAATGGTGAAGTCTGTACTATGGAAGTTGCCTGCATGGACTCCATGCAGTTATTCAGTCTTGCAAAGTGTGAATGTGTCAGTCCAATTAAAAGACAATCAATGAGACAGAGCAGCTACAGATCAATAGGTTCCCTTGGCAAATGGGGACTGTCAGTTGACATGAATTGCGTGCCATCACTGTTACCAACATTCATGTTCCTACATCTTAGCATGTGTCCCTTTCTCTTTTGACAAAATGTGTACACTGCTGTTTCATGCGTGGTCTACCTGTGTTAATGGAATGATTCCTGTATTCTATCACATACATGTGTATGCTAACCTGTGTGTGGAATAGGACATTTGCAATGGGGTACATTTCATGTGGTGCCACAGACAAGATTATGTCACCATTGATTGTTGGCTGACATACCCTCAACCATCATTGCATGTCATTTGGCATGTACAACTGCAGTAGCAATTAGGGACAAGACGTGTATAACTAGATTTTTTAGCCACAATGTGCATTTTCAGGACATTGATGTAGCATCATTTAGCAAAGTGCATTGCACATGTGAAATGGGGAAGGTTTGTAGTCTGACTGTTGGCATGCACTGTGGAGTTACTAGCAGTTATGATGGAAATGCATGTGGTTGGGTACAGCCATTCATCCACAGACATCTGGGTTTGCAGGACCAAAATGGAGACATTGATGTAGCTTCCCATTGGGCAACATGTTTAGGGCCTTCTACAAGTACTTGCAAATCTCCGGCCCTCTCCAACATACAAAGGACTAATGGCATCTACTGATGCAATCAGAATGTGTCATAGTAAGGGGTACCAGGCATTAGTGGCCAATTCCCTGTGGCTTGCTAATTCATTGTGTTGTGGATTTTAGGGACATATCTGCCTGTCAATTTGCACATTATAACTACAGCGTACATTTCCATGACAAATGTGTGGCATAGCTGAACAACATTAGTACTAACTCCATGACACCATTGGGACAAATTTAACTTGGTGAAGTGTGCACTGCAGATATGTTCCCATTGTGACATGAGTAATTGCATGTCACCTTCTCCAGGGTACTGTACTTTTGTCAGCAACATGGGATGTTCTGGGAGCATCATTTCTTATTGTTGTGTTACTGTGTATGTGACAAATAGATGTCTGCATGACTTTGAGTGGGATCAGTGGAATGAAGTTGGCATTGGGCTAATATTGTATGACAACAGGTAACTGAGGTATGCTCTGCGAGGCAAAGCATTGAAGGTGATGTGGTCTCCTACTTGCTCAATGGGTACTGTGATAGCACAGCTTCAGCCATGCAATTATAGTTGTCTAATTTAATGATTTTCCTATGGACAACTGTTGACAGTTCAGATGGCATGAATGCATATTGTATTGTACATGTAGGGGCCACTTTGGAGGAGTTTGTTTCTGGGGCCTAGTTGACATCATGGTAATGTTTCCTAATCAGAGCTGTTGCTCGAGTGTGATTGGAAACATGTGGCAACCCTGTTCCTCTTTGTATTTGTAGCAACAGCCCAGACAAGTGAAGGATACAAGGAAGGTACAACCAAGTGGGGAAACATCTGGCCATGGTACTACTGGTCAAGACACCACCAACACAGAGAGACCCATTGGCCCAGAGGGTGAGGGGAGTGCCACTAAGGAGACCAAATCTAAATCCTCATCATCAGATTCAACCTCCAGCAGCTACTCCCTAGTGGTGGTGGACCCATCGGGACCTACTACTGTACCATCTTTGTCTGACACCCTCAGATCTATGGCTACACTCTCTGTTGCTCCCCATCCAGTTGGCCATGCCCGCTCACCCGAGAGGGTGGGCATCTTGTCTGCCACAGGTACCTCCGCCCCAGACCTCGTTACCCCTGCTGCACTGAGTCAAGAAGCTGTTGGCCTCCTGGGGAACATATCTATGGGTCAGACTGCCACTGTGAATGCCATCCAGGGGTTGGCCAGCCAACTTCAGCAGACCAATGCTTTCCAGGAAGGCATTCATAGTGCCATGTCTGGCCTACAGAGATCTTTTCAGGCTCTGGCTCTGCCTCCGCACTGATGGCAGCGAGCCACCCCTCCATTCTCCCCCCCTCCACTTCCATCTTCCCAAACCAAATCCCCCATTCCCCTACCTATCCCAAGCACACAGACACATCCACACACACCCTCCTCAACAAACAGAAGCAGCACACTTAAACACAAATACCACAAGACACACCAGCATGCAGATACTCAATATACACCCACAAACATGACATCATCCACCACTTCCCCAGACACCCCGACCACCCCACCAACCCACACACCCCATCCAGTATACCCAAAGGCACCACCACAACAGCTATTGACACTTTCACGACTCCCAACAGACCCGCAGACACCACCCCAACAGACATACAAACATCACTACATCCAACATACCTGCAGACACCACCCCAACAAACACACAAACATCTGTTGCTCCATATCACATAAGCACCTGTACCTTCCAGCTCCCAAGACACGCAAACGCTCACACACAACAGACCCCACCCAAGAGGCCCCCACCCACATCCTAGCCAATCCTTTCCACATTTAAGTCCTTCCCTGTCACACCTGACCCCCATGCAAGCACCAATACCCCTCCCCCAGGAAAAAAACAACCCCTCCTAAGAAACAGTCAACCCCTCCCAATCCCCAATCAGACCCCCCCACCCCAAGGATGATCAATGAGGTTCCTGCCTGCCCACTTGATGCCCTTCCTGTGGAGGTTCCCTGGCTGTAATAGGAGTCAAGTGTGTGCACAGTACTGTGCAGAGACTATAACATGGAATTGCCAGTGGCCTTTGCTATTATGCATTTTCACTTATAAAAAAACAAATTGTGTTTTTTTTTTTTGGGATACACATTTGTCCTGCAATTCCTTTTCTACCTTTTTGTTGTTCCTGAGTAATTTGTGTTGTATGCCTACAGTTTTGTGTGTTTCAGCCTGTTTGCTGATCCATTTGCTGTTGCTTACAATATCTGAGTTCGTGGGCAGTGGTGGTGTCACCCAGGACAACGGTAGATGTTGACAGTATGGATATGTGTTTGTTAATGCAATTGTGATGTCAATGCATTGTGTCATGTTCGGTATGATAAGTATTTCATCCTGTGTGTTCCAATGTCAGCATGTATGGTGTTAGACTTGTTCCCCCTGCTAGGGATTGTAGATGTGTCTCATGTGTGGCAGCTTGACTTTTCTTTTTGCAGACATGGAATGTGTTCAATTGTGCAAACTTTCTTTGCATTTGACTGTGCATGTCTCCATTTTGCTGTGTGTACCTTGCAGCTTCTTCATTTAGGTATATGCTACATGCTGTTGCAGTTGTACGCGCTTTCTTGACGTGCACTTTCACATTCTGTAGATAGGCATGTCACTTATTTCTAGTATTGTTTGTCCCTGAGATGCATGCAGGGCCAGTTCCTGTACAAATGTTGTTTTAGGGGTGTGTGAAAATTGTAATGTGTCCCAGTGCAGCATACTTCCCTGAGCGCTCCTGATGTCCTCGTTCCTATTGTGCAGGTATTGTTTGCATAGTGAGCTTTGGATGTTTGTCTCTCTGACTATTGTGCATCCCATTGTCCTTACATTGTATTGCAATGTGGGTGATGTGGGGGTCCATCACCGGGATGTTTAATGGGAGGAGTGTTTGTGTGCCATGATAGAACCATATATATGTGTGTTGAATCAGATGACAGTCCAGGGCATGTGTGCATTGTGAGGGTGTCAGTTGTACTGGCAGATGTTATGTTGCTGTGTTGCTGCTATTGTGTGACACAATGTTGTGTACACATCACTGTCCCTGTGCCTAAGATGTGCAGATGTGTGGTTTTGTGTGGTGTGGAAGTGCAGGGTGCATGACCTCCCCAAAGGGGGTGTTTAATGGCTGTGAATGTGTCCTTCTTTGTGTATGACAAGTATACTTGGTGCCTGTACTATAACAGCAGTTCATGTGGATGGCGGTGCAATGATCTGTTGTTTAATGTAATGACACAGGTAGGTGTCTGTACTTGCTGTCAGTTGCACCCACTGTGGCTTGGATTTTGGACTCTATCAATGAGCAGCGGCAGGATGTGTGATGGACTGTCACATTCACTTTGGCGGTGTGGAACATCATAATGTGTAGGACAGAACACTGGTTGCGGTGGCCTGTTTGTTCTGCCTCGTTACCGTGGCGGTCTGCGTTGCCTGTTGGTGCTGGTGGAATATGAGGATAAGGATGAGTTAAGCTGGGAGTTTTACATAAAGACAAAAGGTAATAAAATGTTTTTCGGTACTTCAAAGAGAATGAGAATATATAGGTACAATTATTACCACAGGTACCAGGCAATGACAGAGAGTGTGGCTGCATATGTGGCTAGTTTGAAAATGTTGGCAGCTACATGTACTTTCAAATAAACTGAAGAGATGTTACTGGATTATGGGTCACGCTGAACAATACCAGAGACAAGAGGGACTATAGATCCCAGACTGCTTTGAGGCCCCAGGAAGTGGCCATTTTCTGCATCCCCTGCTCGCACTTGCCAGATCCAACGAGCACTCTAAAGTGCAGGGGAGCATACCGCAGCGTGGGATGCGCTGACTGAGACCAGAGACCAGAGGGACTACAGATCCCAGACTGCCTTGAGGCCCCAGGAGGTGGCCATTTTCTGCATCACCTGCTCCCACTTGCCAGATCCAACGAGTGCTATAAGGCGCAAGGGGGCAAACTGCAACATGGGACGTGCACTGGCTGTGCCCGGCAAAACCCAGGCTAAGGGAGGGCCCATCCTGCGCCCGTCAGTGACAGGAAAGGGCAGGGCTACCCCATTTGGCCTTTGCGTGGGAGCTCTTGTGCGGGGTAGGTAGGAAAAAAGGGAAGAGACTGTAAAGGCTTTCCTTAGGCCGGTCATAGTCTTGAAGCTGGGTGTCAGTGGCTTGGGTATATGGGGGTAACCCCTTGATTGGTGCAGGGTGAACACTTGCGAGGGTATCGCATTGTACAAGGGCTGATTTGGCTTTTATCGATAAAGCACCCTATAGGTAAATTGCTGTCTTATCGTTGAGGCACGCAAGATTTCTTGCTAATTCTAGAAGTAATTAATTTATAAGGGGCAAAAAAAGGCCACCGAAAAACCCTTGGGGTCAGCAGGCACAACCAAGTTCGTTAGGCATTCAACAGAGAACTGTACCCTGAATTAAATTGATGATCTGATAGTGGAAGTTAAGGGTTTATTGGCCACAAATAACACAGACCCATCTCAGAGTAAGGGGAAACTAGTTACACCTCCCAAGGGTATACAGACCTACTTTAGGAAAACCACAAAGGGGCGTGGCACCAGGTCCAGCTCTAGCCCAAAAGTTAGCTATGCACCAGGGATGAGTATTTAAGATTAAGCACACTAGCAGCTGCCCCGGTCCCTTCAATAGATCATTCTCAGGTTGAAAGCACAGCAGCTATTAATATTGACTGCTCCAACCGGTTTGCCCTCCTAGCTAACCAAGGAACTGTACCAGATAAGAACCCCGATTCATGGGATCTAGCAAGGCACCCAGACACAGTAGATCTAAATCAGCCCAAGATAGTGGAACCACTGGCACAGCTACAGGTACTTAGAGGAGAGATACAGAGATTGCACAAGTGTATGAACAAGGTGGCTGTCAAATTAGGTGAAAAGGTGGCCAAATCATCTACTTTGGAGGAAAACTTAGGAACCAAGATAGGCGGTGCAAATCCAATGCCAAATCACTATAGCCAAGCACCCCTCCCAAAGCCACAGTCAGTTAATGGCAATGGGTTAGCTGCTGACAATGGGGGGTTTACTAGTGTAGCATGCTCAACCTCATTTACCCTTGTAAGAGGAGAATTAATTGGAGGTAGATACACCATCAAGCAACACAGTGCACAGCCCACTCGGCACACTGCCTGCCAAACAGGCCAGGATGATTGTGGGGGTCAAAATACCTCCAATAACAGCCAGAGTACACGTCTGTCCAGCATTATCCACCTGATAAATATCCCCAAACTCGCACACAGAGCCCATGAAACTCAAGAATCTTGCATTAACAAAGTAATCCACTGGCTTCGCCACACCAGGAGTTGTACGTCTACTATTATGGATGACATATTATCTGCCTAACGTTGTAGTCCCTTTGCACTCCATAGGAGTGAAACTTAAGAGTCCTAAATTGGTGGATGAGCTGATATCCATGGAATTAAGATTTAGACCTACACCAAGAGCACACATATGCCTTAAAGTCAACGCCCCCAGCCGAATAGGAGGACCTCCAATCCGAGAAGGGTTTAACTCTTTAATTCACCTCCAATGCACCACATTAGTGGGGGAATGCTCTAACTTAGCAGACATTGATTGACAATCGGGGGGTAAGGACAAGATCTGTCCTTAACTATACATTTAGGGGAGGCATGAGTGGGCAAACTATAGCATGCACCATCGAGGACCTAGAGCTGAGTGCTGTGAGTGGTGATATGAGGGACACAGCTACACACAGTAAGATTAGTTCTACTATGGCTGGACAGGCAGGCGCTAGTGCGGGACCGAGGTGGGATAGCAGTATGATTGTCGAAAACTCCATTAGAGTTCTAACTTGGAATGTAGCAGGCGTGCATGCTAAGCTTGCAGACCCAGAGTGGGGTGAGTTAATTGATCACCACCAGACTATACTTTTGCAGGAGATGTGGGCAGTGGAACCAGTACCTAGAAGTGGGTATATTACCTTTGTTGCTAACGCAGCCCCTTCACCCATGGGTAGAGCTTCTGGGGGTCTTCTTATTTGGTTGAAAATAGATCTTTTCCCATTACTGAAAGTAGTTCCAATGGGAAGTAAGGACTTGCTAGGGGGTGGGACGATAATCAACACCTACATTAGTTCAGTCCCTGTAAATGTCCCCTCCCCCACAGTAGTTCATCTCGCTAATACTGTTCAGCGCCTAAAAGGAGGCACCTGATCGCATGTGATTTTAACATGACACTTGGAAAAAGGCAGAGGGAGGTAGTCTATTTGCAGGATCTCCAAGGTTCTCTGATTGGTTTTGGGGCAGCTTCACAATTGACAGGGAAATTAAGGGCTGCAGCCGGCCAACTCGAATACTTGATAATATAGAATGGCTTAATAGTTGCTAGTGGCAATAGCTGTTCTGATAATCCACCGCACCCAACCTTTAAGAGAGGCATTCTGAGATCTTACATTGACTATCTCCTGGTCGACTTGGAAATATGGCCAATTTTGACAGACATAGCAGTTATCCCTCGAACAGATAGCGATCATGAGGCCTTAGTGCTCTATTCTCTCCTGCTGTATTTACCAGCTGTAATCTGTCAACAGTTGTCCATGCAAATCCCCTACCGGCAGTTAATAACAGGAGGAATGTGAAATGGGCAGAAGTCGTGGATAATGCAGAAATTCTAACTATAATATATGAACTATTTGTGGATAACCTAGTTGAAGTAACACCATTAAGGGGGTATGAGCCCGATAAGGTTCTTGTACATTGTCAGCTCATGGAACAGCTTCGGACTCTGTTTACTAAAATTAGGAAAAAAGGGTCTTCCAACAAAGTTTCACCAGGATAGTTCACTATGGACTGACGGTTGGCCAAGCTCGGTCTCCTAGATGCTCTGAAGCAGCGAATCAAGCCAAAAATAACCATTGCTAGGAATAACTACAAGGCTATCCTAAAAAGGCTAAACAGAACTGGGAGATGGCCCAATGGGAAGAACTTACCAACGCACTTTAGAGTAAGAATCAGAAGATGTTTTGGTCACTGGTGGCATCCAGCTCTAAATGAATAGAATACCACCTTGAAGCGGTAGTGCAACCGGGAGCATGGGTTCAGCACTTCAGCTCCCTGTACATTTGGGGGGGGGGTGCATTGGTGAGGAACTGATTGTGAGGGATTGCTTTGTAGGCCTGGGACTTTTTCCAACCCTCCTGAGATGGAGGCTAACGTAGAGACCAAGTGCCCATATTTCGCCCAGGCTGAAACAAGGGTAGCCCTGATGCAAATGAAGAAAGAGAAGCCCCCTGGTCCAGATGGTATCCCTGACGATCTTTTCCTCTCACACCCAGATGTCTGGATCCCCCACCTGAATGCACTGAGAAACGCTATAATGAAGGGCATGACCATTCCACCGACCTGGCTAGGAGCTGTTATCGTACCCATTGTATGATGTTGGCTCTGTATATACTATTTCAAAGTAAGAAATAGTGTGCACAGAGTCCAAGGGTTCCCCTTAGAGCAAAGATAGTGGCAAAAATAGATAATTCTAATGCTCTTTTTTGTGGTAGTGTGGTCGAGCAATAGGCTTATCAGAGGGTAGTGTTAAGTATTTGTTGTACACATGCAGGCAATAATTGAGGAACACACACTCAAAGACTTACTCCAGGCCAATAGATTTTTTATATAGAAACATATCTTTTCTTAGTTTATTTTAAGAACCACAGGTTCAAGATGTACAAGTAATACTTCAAATGAAAGGTATTTCACTCAGGTATTTTGGGAACTTTGAATAATCACAATAGCATGTACAGTTTTGACAAAAATGGCAATAAGCTATTTTAAAAGTGGACACTGCAAAAATCAACATTCCTGGGGGAGGTAATTGTTAAGTTCACAGGTAGATAAAACACTTACAGGGTTCAAAGTTGGGTCCAAGGTAGCCCACCAGTGGGGGTTCAAGGCAACCCCAAAGTTACCGCACCAGCAGCTCAGGGCCGGTCAGGTGCAGAGGTCATAGAGGTGCCCAAAACACATAGGCTTCAATGGAAACAGAGGTGTCCCTGTTCCAGTCTGCCAGCAGGTAAGTACCCGCGTCCTCGGAGGGCAGACCATGGGGTTTTTGTAGGGCACCGGGGGGGACACAAGCAGGCATAGAAAGTACACCCTCAGCGGCACAGGGGCGGCCGGGTGCAGAGTGCAAATAGGCGTTGGGTTTTGTATTGGAATCAATGGGGAGACCCGAGGGTCTCTTCAACGGTGCAGGCAGGCACATGGGGGGCTCCTCGGGGTAGCCACCACCTGGGCTAGGCAGAAGGTCATCTGGGGGCCACTCCTGCACTGGAGTTCAGTTCCTTCAGGTCCTGGGGGCTGCAGGTGCAGTGTTGGTTCCAGGAATGGGTCCCTTGTTACAGGCAGTCACGGTCAGGGAGAGCCTCTGGATTTCCTCTGCAGGCGTCACTGTGGGGGCTCATACGTGGCTACTCACGGGCTCATAGTCGCCGGGGAGTCCTCCCTGTAGTGTTAGTTTTCCACAGGTCGACCCAGGGGGTCGGGTGCAGAGTGGAAAGTCTCATGCTTCCGGCAGGAAACGTGAAGTCTTTAAAGTTGCTTCTTTGTTGCAGAAAGTTGCAGTTTGTTGAACAAGGCTGCTGTTCTCGGGAGCTTCTTGGTCCTTTGGATGGAGGGCAGTCCTCTGAGGCTTCAGAGGTCGCTGGTCCCTGTTGGATGTGTCGCTGTTGCAGTTTTCATAGAAGTAGGGAGACAGGCCGGGAGAGCTGGGGCCAAATCAGTTGTCGTCTTCACTGCAGGGCTTCAGGTCAGCAGTCCTTCTTCTTCTTTAGGTTGCAGGAATCTATCTTCCTCGGTTCTGGGGGCCAATAAATACTGGAGTTAGGGGTGTGTTTAGGTCTGGGAGGGAAGTAGCTACTGGCTACTGTCCTTGAGGGTGGCTACACCCTCTTTGTGCCTCCTCCCGGTGGGGAGTGGGGCACATCCCTAATCCTATTGGGGGAATCCTCTATCCACAAGATGGAGGATTTCTAAAAGTAAGAGTAACCTCAGCTCAGGACACCTTAGGGGCAGTCCTGACTGTGGGGTGACTCCTCCTTGTTTTTCTAATTATCTCCTCCAGTCTTGCCGCCAAAAGTGGGGGCAGTGGCCGGAGGGGCGGGCATCTCCACTAGCTGAGATGCCCTGTGGAGCTGTAACAAAGGGGGTGAGCCTTTGAGGCTCACTACCAGATAATACAGTTCCTGCAGGGGGAGGTGAGAAGCACCTCCACCCAGTACATGCTTTGTTCCTGGCCACAGAGTGACAAAGCCACTCTCCCCATGTGGCCAGCAACATGTGGCAGGCTGGTAAAAGCTAGTCAGCCCACACTGGAAGTCGGGTATGTTTTCAGGGGCATCTCTAAGATGCCCTCTGGGTGTATTTTACAATAAATTGCACACTGGCATCAGTGTGCATTTATTGTGCTGGGAAGTTTGATACCAAACTTCCCAGTTTTCTGTGTAGCCATTATGGTGCTGTGGAGTTCGTGTTTAACAGACTCCCAGACCATATACTCTTATGGCTAACCTGCACTTACAATGTCTAAGGTTTTGCTTAGACACTGTAGGGGCATAGTGCTCATGCACATATGCCCTCACCTGTGGTATAGTGCACCCTGCCTTAGGGCTGTAAGGCCTGCTAAAGGGGTGACTTACCTATGCCGCAGGCAGTGTGAGGTTGGCATGGCACTCTGAGGGGAGTGCCATGTCAACTTAGTCTTTTTTTCCCCACCAGCACACACAAGCTGTGAAGCAGTGTGTTTGTGCTGAGTGAGGGGTCCCTAGGGTGGCATAAGACATGCTGCAGCCCTTAGAGACCTTCCCTGGCATCAGGGCCCTTGGTTCCAGGGGTACCTGTTACAAGGGACTTACCTGAGTGCCAGGGTTGTGCCAATTGTGGAGACAAAGGTACAGGTTAGGGAAAGAACACTGGTGCTGGGGCCTGGTTAGCAGGGTCCCAGCATACTTTCAAATCATAACTTAGCATCAGCAAAGGCAAAAAGTCTGGGGGTAACCATGCCAAGGAGGCATTTCCTTACACCACCCCCAAACGAAAGAAAATGAGACTATCCTTTCCCAAGAAAGTCTTCATTTTCTAAGTGGAAGAACCTGGAAAGGTTATCTGCTTTGGCATGGGCAGTCCCAGGTCTGTGTTCCACTATAAAGTCCATTCCCTGTAGGGATATGGACCACCTCAACAGTTTAGGATTTTCACCTTTCATTTGAATCAGCCATCTGAGAGGTCTGTGGTCAGTCTGAACTACAAAGTGAGTAAAAAAGAGGTACGGTCTCAGCTTCTTCAGGGACCAGACCACAGCAAAGGCCTCCCTCTCAATGGTACTCCAATTCTGCTCCCTGGGGAGTAACCTCCTGCTAATGAAAGCAACAGGCTGGTCAAGGCCAGCATCATTGGTTTGGGACAGCACTGCCCCTATCCCATGTTGAGAGGCATCAGTCTTCACAATGAACTGTTCGGAGTAATCTGGAGCTTTTAGAACTGGTGCTGTGCACATAGCTTGCCTCAGGATGTCAAAGGCCTGTTGGCATTCTACAGTCCAGTGTACCTTCTTGGGCATTTTCTTAGAGGTAAGTTCTGTGAGGGGTGTCACTATAGATCCATATCCCTTCACAAACCTCCTATAGTAACCAGTCAAGCCAAGGAATGCCCTGACTTGCGTCTGGGTTTTTGGAGCTACCCAGTCCAGAATAGTCTGGATCTTGGGTTGGAGTGGCTGAACTTGGCCTCTACCTACAAGGTGTCCCAAGTACACCACAGTACCCTGCCCTATCTGACATTTAGATGCCTTGATAGAGAGGCCTGCTTCTTGCAGGGCCTGCAAAACCTTCTTCAGGTGGACCAGGTGATCCTGCCAGCTGGAGCTAAAGACAGCAATATCATCAAGATAAGATGCACTAAAGGACTCCAAGCCAGCAAGGACTTGATTCACCAACCTTTGGAAGGTGGCAGGGGCATTCTTTAAGCCAAAGGGCATCACAGTAAACTGATAGTGCCCATCAGGTGTGGCAAATGCTGTTTTCTCTTTTGCTCCTGGTGCCATTTTAATTTGCCAGTACGCTGCTGTTAAGTCAAAGGTACTTAAGTATCTGGCAGCACCCGATTTGTCAATTAACTCATCTGGCCTTGGAATGGGATGAGCATCTGTCTTGGTGACAGAATTAAGCCCTCTGAAGTCCACACAGAACCTCATCTCTCTCTTGCCATCTTTTGTGTGATGTTTGGGGACTAAGACCACTGGGCTATCCCAGGGGCTGTCCGAGTGCTCAATGACTCCCAATTCCAGCATCTTGTGGACTTCCACTTTGATGCCTTCCTTAACTTGGTCAGATTGTCTAAAGATTTTGTTTTGACAGGCATTCTGTCTCCTGTGTCCACATCATGGGTACACAGGTGTGTCTGACCAGGGGTTAGGGAAAAGAGCTCAGCAAACTGTTGTAGGACTTGCCTGCAGTCAGCTTGGTGTTGGCCAGAGACAGTGTCTGAGTAGACCACTCCATCTACTGAGCCACCTTTAGGGTCAGAGGAGAGAAGATCAGGGAGAGGTTCACTCTCAGCTTCCTGGTCCTCATCTGTAACCATTAACATGTTTACATCTGCCCTATCATGAAAGAGTTTGAGGCGGTTAACATGGATCACCCTTTTGGGGGTCCTGCTAGGGCCTAGGTCTACCAGGTAGGTGACCTGACTCGTTCTCTCTAGCACTGGGTAAGGGCCACTCCATCTGTCCTGAAGTGCCCTGAGAGCCACAGGCTCCAGAACCCAGACTTTCTGCCCTGGCTGAAACTCATCCATAGCAGCCTTTTGGTCATACCACATCTTCTGGAGTTGTTGTCTGGCCTCAAGGTTTTTACTTGCCTTTTCCATGTACTCTGACATCCTGGAACGTAGGCCTAGTACATAGTCCCCTCTATCTTGCTTAGGCTCATGAAGAGGTCTCTCCCAGGCTTCTTTCACAAGAGCTAGTGGTTCCCTAACAGGATGGCCAAACAGAAGTTCAAAGGGGGAAAACCCAACTCCCTTCTGAGGCACCTCTCTGTAGGTGAAAAGCAGACATGGAAAGAGGACATCCCATCTCCTTTTGAGCTTTTCAGGGAGCCCCATGATCATGCCTTTCAATGTCTTGTTAAACCTTTCAACAAGACCACTGGTTTGTGGATGGTATGGTGTGGTGAACTTGTAAGTCACCCCACACTCATTCCACATGTGTTTAAGGTATGCTGACATGAAGTTGGTACCTCTGTCAGAAACCACCTCCTTAGGAAATCCCACTCTGGTAAAGATACCAATGAGTGCTTTGGCTACTGCAGGGGCAGTAGTGGACCTAAGAGAAATTGCTTCAGTGTACCTAGTAGCATGATCCACCACTACTAGGATATACTGATTCCCTGAGGCTGTGGGAGGTTCAAGTGGACCCACTATGTCCAATCCCACTCTTTCAAAGGGGACCCCCACCACTGGAAGTGGAATGAGGGGGGGCTTTGGGTGACCACCTGTCTTACCACTGGTTTGATAGGTGGCACAGGAGGCACAAAACTCCTTTACTTCCGGGGACATGTTGGGCCAATAGAAATGGTTGACTAACCTCTCCCATGTCTTGGTTTATCCCAAATGTCCAGCAAGTGGAATGTCATGGGCTAAGGTCAGAATGAACTCCCTAAACTCCTGAGGCACTACCACTCTCCTAGTGGCACCAGGTTTGGGATCTCTTGCCTCAGTGTAAAGGAATCCATCTTCCCAATAGACCCTGTGGGCTCCACTGACATTTCCTTTTGTTTCCTCAGCAGCTTGCTGCCTAAGGCCTTCAAAAGAGGGATAGGTTTCTTGCCCCTTACACAGCTGTTCCACTGTGGGTCCCCCTGGGCATAAGAGTTCAACCTGATAAGGTTCCAACTCCATAGGCTCAGTTCCCTCAGAGGATAGAACTTCTTCCTGAGAAGAGAGGTTCTTTTTCTTTTTCTGTGTTGAAGCTGGTTCCCCAGTCTTCTTTCCTTTTCTCTTGGAGGGTTGGGCCATTACTCCAGACTCCAACACCTCTTTTTCACCCTGAGCCTTGCACCTTGCCCTTGTCTTGACACACACCAGTTCAGGGATACCTAGGATGGCTGCATGGGGTTTGAGTTCTACCTCAGCCCATGCTGAGGACTCCAGGTCATTTCCAAGCAAACAGTCTACTGGGATAGCAGAGGAAACTACCACCTGTTTCAGGCCAGTGACCCCTCCCCATTCTAAAGTTACCATAGCCATGGGATGTACTTTAGTCTGATTGTCAGCGTTGGTGACTGGATAAGTTTGTCCGGTCAGGTATTGTCCTGGGGAAACCAGTTTGTCTGTCACCATTGTGACACTGGCACCTGTATCCCTCAGGGCTTCTTCACTATTCCCATTAATAAAGAGTTGCAGCCTGTATTTGTGCATATTAGGGGGGCAGGCAGCTAGTGTGGCTAAGTCCACCCTACCCTCAGAGACTAATGTAGCTTTAGTGTGGACCCTGATTTGCTCTGGGCACAGTGTTGATCCCACCTAGAGACTGGCTATTCCAGTGCTAACTGGAGTAGTAGTAGAAGTGGAACCTTTCTTGGACAGGCCTTCTCTCCAGTTTGGTGTCCCTGCTGATTACAGCTACGACACCATGCCTTTTTGGGATCAATGCTTTGACCCTTGTACCCAAATGAGGATTGTGAAGAGGCTTTGGACCCTTCCTCCTGAACAGGTTTTTGGGGCCCTGTAGAAGACTCTTAACTTTTTCCCTTGGATGTCTCAGCACTCTTCCCCTGGGGAGTCTTTGTGACCCCTTTCTTTTGGTTACCCCCTATGGAAGTCTTGGTCACCCTTGTCTTGACCCAATGGTCTGACTTCTTTCCCAATTCTTGGGGAGAAATTGGACCTAGGTCTACCAGATGCTGATGCAGTTTATCATTGAAACAAATACTTAAAAGGTGTTCTTTCCTAAACAAATTGTACAGCCCTTCATAATCATTTACACCACTGCCATTAATCGAACCATCCAGTGTTTTGGCTGAGAAGTCAACAAAATCAACCCAGGTCTGTCTCGAGGATTTTTGAGCCCCCCTGAACCTAATCCTGTACTCCTCAGTTGAGAATCCAAAGCCCTCAATCAGGGTAGCCTTCATGAGGTCATAGGATTATGCATCTTTTCCAGAGAGTGTGAGGAGTCTATCCCTACACTTTCCAGTGAACATTTCTCAAAGGAGAGCTCCTCTGTGAGATCTGTTTACTTTTCTGGTTGCACAAGCCCTATCAAAAGCCGTGAACTATTTGGTGATGGCATCACCATCTTCATATTTTGTTACAATCCCTTTCAGGAATTTTTAGCATGTCAGTAGTATCTCTGACCCTATTTAAGTTGCTGCCACCATTGATGGGAGCTAAGCCCATCTCTTGTCTTTCCCTTTCTATGGTTAGGAGCTGTTTCTCCAAAGCCAATCTTTTGGCGGCCATCCTGGCCAACAGGAGGTCATCTTCATTGAGGCTACCCTCAATGCTTCCAGAATTGCTGGACTCCCCTGTGGGAGAAGCAGCACCTCTGACTACCACTTGTAGAGTCAGGGTTGGAGGAACCCTGGCCTCCCTAACTAGGACTGGAGGGGTGAAATTGTCCTCCACGCCACTAGCTTCATCCTCTGTAAGGTTACCTTCAGAGGGGTTGTCTCTAGCAAACTCTGCCAAGAGCTCCTGGAGCTGTACTTTGGTAGGGTTTGATCCAGTTTTTATCTTTTTAATTTTACAGAGAGTCCTTAACTCTGACATCCTAAGATGCAGGTAAGGGGTGAGGTTGAGCTCCACCACCATCTCTTCTGTAGTAGACATTATTTCTCTAAAAGTTGGGATACTTTTTGAGAATCTAAAACTATCTCTAGAACTTAATCCAAACTTTTACAAAACGTGTAAACTCTAAAAGAAATGCTAACAGGGACTAACATAAGGCCCTAGCAGGACTTTAACATTTTTAGAAAAATAGCTCAAATTTAAAAAATCTGTTTCTAATTACAATTTGTGGAATTTAGTTGTGTGATCAGGTATTGGATGAGTAGTCCAGCAAATGCAAAGTCTTGTACCCCAACGCTGATCCACCAAAGTAGGAAGTTGGCTCTGTATATACTATTTCAAAGTAAGAAATAGTGTGCGCAGAGTCCAAGGGTTCCCCTTGGAGGTAAGATAGTGGAAAAAAGAGATAATTCTAATGTTCTATTTTGTGGTAGTGTGGTCAAGCAGTAGGCTTATCTGAGGGTAGTGTTAAGCATTTGCTGTACACACACAGGCAATAATTGAGGAACACGCACTCAAAGACTTACTCCAGGCCAATAGGTTTTTATATAGAAAAATATGTTTTCTTAGTTTATTTTAAGAACCACAGGTTCAAGATTTACAAGTAATGCTTCAAATGAAAGGAATTTCACTCAGGTATTCTAGGAACTTTGAATAATCACAATAGCATGAACAGTTTTGCCAAAAATGGCAATAAGCTATTTTAAAAGTGGACACAGTTCAAAAATCAACAGTTCCTGTTGGAGGTAATTGTTAAGTTCACAGGTAAGTAAAACACTTACAGGGGTTCAAAGTTGGGTCCAAGGTAACCCACCGTTGGGGGTTCAAGGCAACCCCAAAGTTACCACACCAGCAGCTCCAGGCCGGTCCGGTGCAGAGGTCAAAGAGGTGCCCAAAACACATAGGCTTCAATGGAAACAGGGGTGCCCCGGTTCTAGTCTGCCAGCAGGTAAGTACCTGCGTCCTCAGAGGGCAGACCAGGGGGATTTTGTAGGGCACTGGGGGGGACACAAGCAGACTCAGAAAGTACACCCTCACCGGCACAGGGGCGGCCGGGTGCAGAGTGCAAACAGGCGTCGGGTTTTGTATTGGAATCAATGGAGAGACCCGAGGGTCTCTTCAACGATGCAAGCAGTCACAGGGGGGGCTCCGTGGGGTAGCCACCACCTGGGCTAGGCAGAGGGTCCCCTGGGGGTCACTCCTGCACCGGAGTTTGGTTCCTTCAGGTCCTGGGGGCTGCGGGTGCAGTGTTGGTTCCAGGTGTCGGGCCACTTGTTACAGGCAGTCGCGATCAGGCGGAGCCTCTGGATTTCCTCTGCAGGCGTCGCTGTGGGGGCTCAGGGGGGTCAACTCTGGCTACTCACTGGCTCTCAGTCGCCGGGGAGTCCTCCCTGTAGTGTTTGTTTTCCGCAGGTCGAGCGGGGGGCGTCAGGTGCAGAGTGGAAAGTCTCATGCTACTGGCGGGAAACGTGAAGTCTTGAAAGTTGCTGCTTTGTTGCAGAAAGTTGCAGTTTGTTGAACAGGGCCGCTGTTCTCGGGAGCTTCTTGGTCCTTTGGATGCAGTGCAGTCCTCTGCGGCTTTAGAGGTCGCTGGTCCATGTTGGATGCGTCGCAGTTGCAGTTTTCGTCGAAGTAGGGAGACAGGCCGGTGGAGCTGGGGCCAAATCAGTTTTCGTCTCCGTCTTCACTGCAGGGCTTCAGGTCAGCAGTCCTTCGTCTTCTTTAGGTTGCAGGAATCTATCTTACTCGGTTCTGGGGGCCGCTAAATACTGGAGTTAGGGGTGTGTTTAGGTCTGAGAGGGCAGTAGCCAATGGCTACTGTCCTTGAGGGTGGCTACACCCTCTTCGTGCCTCCTCCCTTTGGGGAGGGGGGCTCATCCCTAACCCATTTGGGGGAATCCTCCATCCACAAGATGGAGGATTTCTAAAAGTAAGAGTCACCTCAGCTCAGGACACCTTAGGGGCTGTCCTGGCTGTGGGGTGACTCCTCCTTGTTTTTCTAATTATCTCCTCCATCCTTGCCGCCAAAAGTGGGGGCAGTGGCTGGAGGGGCGGGTATCTCCACTAGCTGGGATGCCCTATGGTGCTGTAACAAAGGGGGTGAGCCTTTGAGGCTCACCGCCAGGTGTTACAGTTCCTGCAGGGGGAGGTGAGAAGCAACTCCAACCACTACAGGCTTTGTTCCTGGCCACAGAGTGACAAAGGCACTCTCCCCATGTGGCCAGCAACATGTCTGGTGTGTGGCAGGCTGGCAAAAACTAGTCAGCCCACACTGGAAGTCGGGTATGTTTTCAGGGGCATCTCTAAGATTCCCTCTGGGTGTATTTTACAATAAATTGCACACTGGCATCAGTGTGCATTTAATGTGCTGAGAAGTTTGATACCAAACTTCCCAGTTTTCAGTATAGCCATTATGGTGCTGTGGAGTTTGTGTTTGACAGACTCCCAGACCATATACTCTTATGGCTACCCTGCACTTACAATGTCTAAGGTTTTGCTTAGGCACTGTAGGGGCATAGTGCTCATGCACATATGCCCTCACCTGTGGTATAGTGCACCCTGCCTTAGGGCTGTAAGGCCTGCTAGAGGGGTGACTTACCTATGCCACAGGCAGTGTGAGGTTGGCATGGCACTCTGAGGGGACTGCCATGTCGACTTAGTCTTTTTCTCCCCACCAGCATACACAAGCTGTGAAGCAGTGTATATGTGCTGAGTGAGGGGTCCCTAGGGTGGCATAAGACATGCTGCAGCCCTTAGAGACCTTCCCTGGCATCAGGGCCCTTGGTACCAGGGGCACCAATTACAAGGGACTTACCTGAGTGCCATGGTTGTTCCAATTGTGGAGACACAGGTACAGGTTAGGGAAAGAACACTGGTGCTGGGGCCTGGTTAGCAGGGTCCCAGCACACTTTCAAATCATAACTTAGCATTAGCAAAGGCAAAAAGTCAGGGGGTAACCATGCCAAGGAGGCATTTCCTTACACCTATATTCAAAAAAGGAAGTATGGACGTTCTCTCTAACTACAGACCCATAAGCCTGTCGGACAATTCTCAAAAAAATCTTTTGCAAACAGGTTCTAGCTAATCTACAAGCATGGGTAATGGACAATCATATCCTTGAGGATGCCCAGGCAGGGTTCAGGAGCAAGATCAGCACTGTTGATCAGGTCTTTCCTTTCAAGATGTTATGCTGGAAGTATATCACCCTAAAGAGGTACCACCTGTATGTCGCCTTTATAGATCTTAGGGCATCCTCTGACCTGGTACCTAGGGATAACTTGTGGGAAATACTTGCAGGATATGGGGTGTCGTTTGACTTAATACGTATTTTGAGAGCACTCCACATAAACACCTATGCCAAAGTGAGATGGAACTCGGGGGGATTTAACAGACCCGATTCCAACTCTTCAAGGGGTAAAGCAAGGTTGCGTCCTGGCCCCAACGCTTTTCAGTCTCTGCATTAATGGGGCAGTTAAATGGCTTTTACAACGTATGCATGATGCCCCTAAGCTTGCTGGAACACCGCTTCCGATACCAATGTTCGCCGACGATACCCTGCTCATCTCTAGAACTCCAATGGGCCTTCAGGCAGAACTGGACTCCTTCATGGCCTTTTGTAAGGCAAGAGGTCTGGAAATTAACCCAACAAAAAAAAAAATATGGGGATAAACACCCACAAGACATTTAGAGGGAAAATGTTAATCAATGGCTCCACAATTGAACAAGTCAAACACTTTGACTATTTAGGGGTCCGACTGTCTGAGTCAATGTTTTGGGGCCATCAGTTGGTGAAGGGCAAAAATCTTCTCATCCAGAAGGTTTACCCAATCAGCAGGAAACAGAAGGAAACGGGGGTGGTGCAGTGTTCCCGGTTGTCCAGATAAACAAAGCTTCAGCCCTCACGGCAGCCACTTATGGGGCAGAGACTTGGGGTTTCACGGTTGCTACCGTCCTTCTAACGACTGAGAACAATTTTCTTAGGAAAATGCTCAAGTTACCTAAGTGCACACCATTAAAACTATTGTGGTAGGCCTTATCAGTGACAGGGAATTCCTTCCCTGGCACTGATAGGAGCCCCCTCCCCCAAACCTCTCCAAACACTCCCCACCCCTCCCTACATCCACGCCCCCCTTCACACACACACACTCAGATACACGCTCATCCACACATACATACACTCTTGCATTCATCCATTTGCGCACACATCCGCACACACATCAAAACATACATGCAGACACACATTCACATTTCCATACATACATGCACTCACATACATTCATACACACACTCACACATTCATACACGCACTCACACACATTCATACACCCATGCAAACAATACTAAACACACACTCACATTTACGCACACACTCACACATACATGCACACACACACACACAACACCCCCCACCCCTGTCAGAGACCCTACTTACCTGGAGCCAGGGGGTCTTTCGTCAGGGTACGGGGTGCTGCTACCACCAGCATCACCCGCCAGTAGAACACCGCCAGGCCAAATAATTTCTCATAATACGGCTGGTGGCGGTCTACTGGCGTGGCACTGCTGGTGGTAGCAGCGCCACCTTACCGCCATTATGGCCACAACCGGCTTTCCACCCTTCTTGTGGCGGAAATCCGACTGTGGTAATATTATAGTGGAAATCCGACTGTGGTCATATTATGGCGGACGGATGGTAGCTGCGGCTATGGTCCTTTGGCTGCCGTTGCCACGGCAGTAGGCAGTTTTTACCGCCATTGTCAAAAGGAGGGCCTAAATTCCTTCAATCTATGGAACAATTTTCTTAGGAAAATGCTCAAGTTACCTAAGTGCACACCATTAAAACTATTGTGGTAGGCCTTATCAGTGACAGGGAATTCCTTCCCTGGCACTGATAGGAGCCCCCTCCCCCAAACCTCTCCAAACACTCCCCACCCCTCCCTACATCCACGCCCCCTTCACACACACACACTCAGATACACACTCATCCACACATACATACACTCTTGCATTCATCCATTTACGCACACATCCGCACACACATCAAAACATACATGCAGACACACATTCACATGTCCATACATACATGCACTCACATACATTCATACACACACTCACACATTCATACGTGCACTCACACACATTCATACACCCATGCAAACAATACTAAACACACACTCACATTCACGCACACACTCACACATACATGCACTCACACACACACAACACCCCCCACCCCCACCCCTGTCAGAGACCCTACTTACCTGGAGCCAGGGGGTCTTTCGTCAGGGTACGGGGTGCTGCTACCACCAGCATCACCCGCCAGCAGAACACCGCCAGGCCAAATAATTTCTCATAATACGGCTGGTGGCGGTCTACTGGCGTGGCACTGCTGGTGGTAGCAGCGCCACCTTACCGCCATTATGGCCACAGCCGGCTTCCCACCCTTCTTGTGGCGGAAATCCGACTGTGGTAATATTATAGTGGAAATCCGACTGTGGTCATATTATGGCGGACGGATGGTAGCTGCGGCTATGGTCCTTTGGCTGCCGTTGCCACGGCAGTAGGCAGTTTTTACCGCCATTGTCAAAAGGAGGGCCTAAGTTCCTTCAATCTATGGTGCTGAAATGAAAACATTGTAAGAAATTGATAGAGTTAAATAATAATTCCACAATCCCCTTGTCGTTTAAATAATTTCTTTGTATGCACTTGTAGCGGCTAAACCATAGAGCCATCAAATGTTTGGCCTTACCATAACCTACTACTCTACTTGTATCAAAACGAGGTATTCAGCTTTGCTTGTTTGATATGGGTTACAAATCCATGCTACCACAATAAAATTTAAAACCAAGAATCTAAAAACACTCGACAAAAAATATGAACCAACAGCAACAAAGTGTGCATGCAATTCAAGGTAACTAGCAGTTTTGGTCATAACATGGAACATCCATTTCTGTATCAATATAATATCAAATTGCAATCCAGGGTTTTCAGATGTTAGCCCAAAGGAGCTAGATTTCATCAGGCTTTGGCCTCAGTAACAATTCTTGAAGGCTGTCCAGCTGTCAGTCCATGTAAGGAACTCAGTGCAGTTGTTGAACTTGAGAAAGCCCAAGATTTACTTCCTACATGGGACTTACAGAGAATTTTCTCCCTCAACCGCCTCCCAAACTAGAATCCTGTTTCTTCTAGTCCATACTCCCAGGAGAAACTGGCTCATTGGGTAATCTATGGTCTTATCTGTACTAGTCCTGAACAGGCGCAATGCCACTCGGTAATCCCCAATCCCTAGGTCTAGACAGACTAGCCTAAGCCACCGCCGCCTAGAGGCTCGCTGACCTGGGCAGACAATGATAATATGGCTAACTGTTTCAGGCATTAATGTTCAAAGAGGGCATAAAACAGATGTCCTACCCACTTGCCAGGAGCTACAAAAGGCTTTCACCGGCAAACAGCCATTTCTAAAACGCAAATACAGACTTTTAGCCCTTGGGGGGGTAACCTAATCCAAAACTTTTTCATATTTAGGCATGACTTTAAGCTCCAGATACAGTTCTGTAAGATGGCCCTGGTTAACCCTAATCTGTTTCCACTCCCTGATGTATTGACAGTAGGCTGCCTTGAGAACCTGTCTGTCTTCTCTACGAATCAGATCTAGCCAGTCCCAAAGTGTCTTGAGCTTTAGCTTTTTATACCAATCATAAACGAAGCTCAGCCATGGAACTTTCCTGGCTGTATCGAGCTTTACCACGTGGCCTAGATATGAACTGTATGTGGTCAAGTCAGGGGTAGACCAGACCCGTACCCAGTAAAGAAGGGGTTTTAACTGTATTAAGTCAGTCACCATGTCATGTCTCAGGGGGATAAGTGGGGTACTAGTCAGTACGGCCACTACCGCCCTAATAAAGTTATTTTCAGCTATCTCTAGCCTATGAGTATTAGCATACCCCCAAACTTCTGCACCATAGATAGTTGCAATCAGGGCCTTATCTCGATAAGCCTCATGGGCTGGTGAAATAGAATGGGTTTTCTGTAGCTCTAAAAAAGGAAAGATGGCACTAGATCTATGCGATAATGTTAGGGAGCTTTTTACTACTTGTGAATCCCAATTTAGTTTTGGAGACATGGTAATTCCCAGGTAGTCAAACTCCAACATCCTTTCAAAAGTGGAATCACCCATTCTTGTGTTCCTCGTTCTTGCTATGGGGGGTTCCCAAAAACCATATACTTGGTTTTGGAACAGTTGATCTCCAGCCCTCTGTCTCTACAAAAAGACCTGAATTTTGACACCAGATTTTGCAATCCCATTGGAGACTTGGAAATTAGAAATTAATCATCAGCAAACAAAAGAATTTGAATTTTCCCTCCATTGATAGTGGGAGAATCGTTTGTGCACTGTCAAGGTATTGAGTGACATCTTTCATATATAAGGTAAAGAGTCTAGAGGTCAACACGGATCCTTGGTGTACCCCCCAGCAAATTTGAATTCGGGACATTACTTCTCCTAGCCCCCAGCCCCATTGGACCTGTACATAGTTCCTGCTATGTAACCTAACTAAAATGTCGACCAAACTGCTAGGAGCTCCCATCTTCCTTAGGACTTCCCACAGATTGTCATGTGGAATTAAATCAAAAGCAGCGCGTAGATCGACAAAGGCTACATTTAGCTTCTGATGTTGGAGGGGAACCTGCTTCCAGTACAGAACTGCAAACCTGAATGCCTGTTCGATGGTGCTAGTCTTAGGCCGGAATCCTGCCTGCAGTGAGGTACAAACCTCTTCATTGTTTGCTTCATTTGAAGATTATCCAGCAGACTAACGGGGCAGTAGTTAGCGGGGCTGCTTGAGCCACCTTTTTTATACACTGAGATGATTTCAGCCCCTTTCCAAGTGGCCGGCATTTTGCCCCCATGTGCTATTGCATTCAATAAGAGGTTTATATCCACAACCCACATTCGTGGTTCAGACTTGTACATGTCCCCAGGAGTTCTGTCCGGGCCGGGAGCTTTTAGGGGTTTCAAGATGTCCGTGGCCACCAATGTGTCTTCCAGCGAGAAGAAAGATGTACATCCCTCTACCACACCTTCCTCTCCCAAAGCTATGCGTGAATTCTCTACCCCATCGCCTGTGTTAAGATCTACTGTGGTGCTCACTAAGGGGGTTATTCTAACTTTGGAGGAGGTGTTAATCCGTCCCAAAAGTGACGGAAAAGTGACGGATTTACCACCAGCAGTATTACGAGTCCATTATATCCTATGGAACTCGTAATACGGTTGGTGGTATATCCGTCACTTTACCGTCACTTTTGGGACGGATTAACACTCCTCCAAAGTTAGAATAACCCCCTAAGTGTTGATATAAAGTACCGCATGGACCCTTCCTCAGGTCATTGGAGCTCCCTGAATATAAAGTGTCAAAATGTTCCTCCCACTTATGAGGCGCAATGCTACAATGCCTTGAAATGCCCGAACTACCAGTTCCACCAGAAATATTTCCCAAAAGGCATGATTGTCTCCTAGTTTTAGGGCCTGGAGTAGTTTGTGCCAGTTATCTTCATCCCACACTCTCCCCTTCCCACCCTTTGGACCTTTTTATATCTTGCTCGAGCATGCTTGATGTCTGCTCGATTACACCGCCTAACAGTGGATACCAACGCCCGCTTGGCCATACTACATTCCCAATTAAACCAATGGGGAAGTTTCACACACAACCTTTGGCTGGCTTGATGTTCTCTGACAAAGATCATTTTAAGTTTGTCAAAGAATAGGCAATGGTTTTGTAGGAAATGATTGGGGTCTACAGGCTGACCTACTAGATTAGCTACATCGTGTATGTACCACTGATAGATCTCGGCATGCCTGACTCAGTCTGCCAAGAGTCTAGACCACGTTACTCGTCGCTGGTAGCTTGAAAGGCTAGGTTCTGGCAAGATCGAAAATTCCCAAGCAATTGACCTAAGATAGTTCCCTCCATCTAGTGTTACCACTAGTGGCCAATGATCGCTCTCGGTAGTGCTCAACACCTCCATATCCCCCATGTCTGGCCATGACCGCACATCCAACAGGATGTAGTCAATAACGCTCCTCTGATGCCCCCTTCTAAATGTAGGTTCTCGCACTTGGTCAGAACTAGTCATCCATTAAAGGCATGTATCCTGTGTGCCACCACCATCTCCACTAACTGTAAAATCTTTTCAGAGAGTTGACTGAAGGGTTTGCCAATCAGCTGGGGAACTCCCCACTGCTCATCTTCCTCCCTGGTTACCAGGTTAAGAACAAGGCAGGGTTCGAATTCGGTGTTAAAATCACCAGCCACTATTATTCTAGATTTACATTTATAGGTCTCTACTAGCTTCCCAAGCATGGGCAAAACCGTGGACTCCCTGTTTGGTGGCATAGAGCGCGCGTACACATTTAGTATCACTATAGTCAACCCCCTAGGGCAGGGTTCTGCAAAGTCGGTCCCGGGTCCATGCCAGATTTTTAGCATATCCACACTTCGAAAAAAGATGTTTCAGAAATCTACATTTTTCTAAATGTGGATATGCAAAAAATCTGGCATGAACTGGGCTCTCCAGGACCGACTTTGCAGAACCCTGCCCTAGGGAAACTCAGTCTGATGCCCATTAGACCAGGGGAGTCTATCCTCAGCAATTTTTGCTTACAGGCTATGTCGTTTCTCACTAAGAACATGAGACCGCCCAATGACCGGCCCCTTTTCCTGGGTGGCAGGGCTTCCACACTATCTGTGGTAAATCCACACACGAAGACCTTATTGCTGGCCCAAGTTTCTTTGAATGCACACACGTCATATTTCCCTATTAGGGAGATTCACTCTTTGTCTACCACCTTATGGTTCACACCCACCACATTCCAGGAGATTACTGAAAGTTTTGTCCTTCATTCAGATGACGTTTCAGGGGAGACACCCGGGTATATGCCTCCCACCGGTGTGCTGCATGGCCCTACAGGAGAAATCTCCGGGGTTAGTTCATTTTCAACAGGGCCGGGGGAGATAGAAATTCTCCTAACAGGCTGTGGCTTCATTTGACCCAGTCAATCCTGCTGGTCTAACAATGTCAGTGGGTAATAACGATTATAGGTAGGTACACCAGGAATAGTGTGTTGAGTGTCCCAAGTTTAAGATGATCAGTATGTATCAAGTGGGATCATTCCAGTACCCCCTCCTGCTGGTGGATACAAAAATCCCAACGGTAGCGCTCTAATACCTTCTTTCCCATGGGTTTTTTGGCTAATCAGATTGAAAAGAGATCCCACACAACCTGGTGACTTAAAATTCACAATTATGCAATTTCCCTCTGAGGATTTTGGCGTAGGACCCACCCAAGCCACCCTAAGTGTAGTGATAATTTCCCCGCAGAGGCTCTGTGGCCAACTCGACTGTTCCTGTAGCCAGTGTGCAGCTTTGTTTAATAATGAGTTATGTGACTCGCTTGTCCCTCCTTGCAACTGTGGGGCATTCTCCAGGGTGATAATGCAAAGGGTACATTCCGGGGGGTCTTATATCGGGGGTACCCGAATATGATCGCAATAGCCCTGTTTTTTCTCCACTTCTAACTATATCTACTGCCCCTACCACTTCGCCCTCAAGATGTTTACTACATGGGCGTTGGAGGGTTCCCTTTGAGGGTCCATTGGTACCTGCTTGACCTCTCCCCCTGCTTGATACTTGGTTGACCAACAGTCCTTCATCGTTACCTCTCGGGCTAGCTCTCTGTTCATCAAGAGTTACGTGTGGCTCCTGAGTGTTAATACTACACCCATCCTTGGGGTTGGAAAGATAGTTTCTGCCATTGTGGATTAAATCATAGCGTTGAATCTTTGCCTCAATCGAGGTTAGTCGCTCGATCAGAGGCTGCAGTTTTAAGTCAAGGATGCAGCCAAGTTTGTCCACGATCTGTTCAAATGTCACCCCTTGGGCCTACACAAATCCCTGCCCGGCCCCATAAGCAGCCCTCCTGTTTTCGGTTAGAGAAGGAAGTTGGGCCCCCAACTGTTTGCTGCCGCGCCTTGGGTTCTTATGATTCCTAACTGGGTCTGATTGTTTTCTCTTCCCACCTGGTGCGATATCTTCTCTTGAGCTTAGTGGGGAAGCTAGGGGTACATGTGTCTGCTTTGAGGCCAATACTTGCTCAACTGCAACCCTTGGGTCTCAACTGCATCAGGTACATCACGTGGCATCTCATCCCTACACACTCCCCTCCCATCTGACTCTCCGTCATTTGTGATACATAATAACAAGGTCCTCGGGGAGGCGAACGTAGAGAAGATACAGAGAGCTGACGTTCCACCAGCTCAATTTCTTTATTGATTATACCCACAGCCCTTACTATAAACTTATCTATGCTCGAACTACAGAAGGCTACTTAGCCTATTGGGCTCATAGACCCCGGGCAGCCTTACTAGTTACTTTATGACTAGATACCTTAGCTCTGGGCATACTGCAGAACCCACCAACACCCACCAAAGACACAAGCAACCTTCTTGTGGCCAGCCTACTCGCTGCCCTTATAGATGCAGTTTCAGAGCTAAGAGAGTAGGACTGTCCCGGCCTCTGCCGGTCTTTGCCCGGGCTCACGCCTGGGCACGTCCTGTGCTGCGAGAGTGCAGCACTCCTTTTGTCAGGCCGATGCCAGACTCCTCCTCCTTTGCTGGGCTGGCTGGGGCTTGTAGTCCACCCCCCCACATGGTTTTTCCCTGGCAAGTTCGTCCCGCGCTGCAGGAGTGCAGCACTCCTTTTGTCAGGCAGATGCCTGACTCCTCCTCCTTCGTTGGGCTGGCTGTGGCTTGTAGTCTGCCCCCACACAGTTTCCTCTGGCAAGTGCGTCGCTTTTAGAGTGGTATACCAAATACTCAGGGCCTGTACACGAACATCTACCAGTGGGCCTGCAGCACTCATTGCGCCACCTATTACGTAGCATTTTAAAACATGTCCCAGGCCTGCAATTGCAGTCTGAATGCAGCATTAAACTGCCATGTTGACTTGGTATTGAAACTCCACTGTCAAGACTTACACATCCTTTTTTATCACATATAAGTCAACCCTAAGGTAGGCCCTACGTAGCCCATGGGGCAGGGTGCTATTTAATTAAAAGGTTGGACATGTATGGATTCTATGTTTTGTATGTCCTGGTAATGAAAAACTCCTAAATGTGTTTTCCACTACTGTGAATCCTACCCCTCCTATAGGATAACATTGGGGTTTCCTTGTTACATTTAATAAGCTGTAATTCCTGATTGGAAGCTGGTGACTTTGTCATGTTCGATGTCTTTGGAAGTGTAAAGATAAACCCTATTTAATGGTAAAGTCTGATTTATTATTGCAATTTTAAAAGTGTCACTTCTAGAAAGTTGTCATTTTTCTGGCCATAGCTCTTTTGTGCCTGTAGCCTGGCATGGGTCACATGACTGGGTGTAACTGACAGTTATACTATGTGAATTCCTCCCAGACAGTCCCACAATGGAGTAGGTGTGCCTAAATGAGCTATCTGCTGGCAAGATGAGCACAGCTCTACTTGCAACTGAATAGCCTATGCTCTGCTTTCAGACAAAGAGCCTAATGACCTTGTATTGTCACTCTAGCCAGCTTGAAGCCATGGAAGTGGAGGCAGGAAACTACTTGCACTTCAAAGCCACTGTCTATGCTGCTCCCACCTTCCAGAACCAGGGCACCAGGGATTAAAAAGAGGACTTCAGACAATAAGGCTTCAGCACACTTCTGGACCTGAGGCTACTCTGCCAGGAAGAAGGACTGCTGTGCTCCAGAAAGGACTGCCGTGCTCCAGAAAGGACTGCCACGCTGCTGGACTGCTGCTCTGAAAGAACTGCTGTTCTGTGGTATGCCATGGTGCTTGCTTGTCTGGGGAGGAACAACTTGACCAGCAACTTCATCTTGAACCCAGAGCTACCAGAGTGACTCCAAGACCTAGTCTGCTGGCCCCCCAATCTTAGCCTTGGACATAAGAGGTCCCCACACATCATACATCAGCACCTGGACCCAACTTAAGTGAGTTACTGACCCCAAACGGTGCCCCTCTGGTGCTGGACCATTGGTGTGGCTCAGTGAGCTGAAATCAATCTTTTGGACTCTTCACAAGCAAAAATGGTCCTATTTGCATCAAGACCTAGCCATTCGCACCACAATTCAAAACAAAGCCCTGTCACCCTAACTCTTCACGATACAGCAATGACTGCAGTGGGGACTGCCAACATAAAGATCCCGCCACACCTATCTGTAATGTCTGGCCTGCAATTCGTGCTATGCCAGCAACCTCAAATGCCACTCTCCCTGCTCCTCAAAGCCCCCTCCACAAAGAGCAGGACTTTTAGCATGGATTTCAGAAGGTGAAATATCATTGAGCTTAAACTGATGAATGTAGCTGATCTGTGCTCCCTCACTGTCAGCCTGAACTTGTGATGGTCACCTGGTCCAGCATGACCAGGAATCCCTAGTTGTTGCTTTGTGCATTTCAGCACTAGTTTCACTAAAATCTTCAGGTCTACTGATTTATTTTTTCTGTCATTTTGATTTCAAATGATTTATTAACATGTACTCTGTCTAAATTGGTTTAGGATTTTTCCTGTGTTGTGTTTTCATTTTATTACTGTTTGTGTGTGCATAAATAACTTAAGCTAGGCTGCTGAGCTACCCGAGGTTAAGCATAGGTTTATTTAGAGGCTTTTTATTTTTCATACTGCAAGGGATTGCGGATATTGCTTGACAAGGGCTCATACCTCAGTAATCAACCACCCTATTTCTCACAATCATAGTGTGTGTGAGTTCTTGAGATGTGTGAGTGCCGTCATCAGTATGTGGTCCCTGTGGTCACTAGAGTTGGGTTGGTCATGTGAGACTGCTACTGATTGTATTGTCAATAGTGTGTTACTGATAGTCTGCAAGATGTGTGATAATGTTTGTGGTGTTTGAATGTAGTCTGTGAAGAGTGTGAGAGTGCATTAGCTGTGGGTAACTGCTACTCAGAGGGATGTAAGAGTGTTATTAGTATTGTTGTATATCCTGTTTGGAGGCCCAGCATACCCATGACCGGCAAGCACATACTCTTATCAAGTTCTATGAGTATAATTTTTGGAAGAACTTTACACTCAAGTAAGGGTTGCACCAACAATTCCACTTAACTATTCAAATATTTACCTGGAAGAGTGTAAACATCAGAGTTTATGATCCTATTGGATATGCCATCCACAACATACATTAAAGTATAGATAATGTATGGTTTGGAACAAAAACTTCAGTTAAAGTCTTTTTTTCTCAAACATTGATTGTTTTATTTTCAATAATTTCTCATTGCAAAAATGCCAAAAAGGAAACTGATTGTTGTATTTGGAAGGTGTTCTCAAAATACTTTCACAAATATCACATTGAGTGATTGCAGGTAGAATCTTCACAGTTTTTTGGTAACATAGGTATGTTCTCAAAGTAGTCAAGGCATGTCTCCCAGGTAGGATCACCTTACTGCAGCAAAACATACAAAAAAAAGTCACCTCATGTATCCAGTGTAAGGATACAACTCACCTAATTAGAACAACAAGAGACAAAATGCTCCTGGGAAAGAAAAACTCAAAAATAAGGACTAAAGCCATCCAATCAGAAGAGAAATAAGACTGACAACAAATCCATTTGATCATGAGAAACAAGCTGACCCAAAGTCCACTTTGTGCATATTTAATGATTTGGAAACATTCTGGTTAAAGGGCAGCTAAAGCTATCTGTAGCTGAGACCTAAAAATGATTGTTGTCATTAAAAGAGTAACTTTCTAGACAGGAGCTCACATGAGTGACAAAACTTTTTGGAAACTTTTATGAAGTAAACAATTTTTTTTTCTAGAGGAACTAGGGCCTAACTATAACTACCCAGTGGCGACCGCCACTGTGTAATATATACACACACAAACACATAGACACACATGCACACACACATATATATATAGGTGATGCCAGGACTCACTACTGCTAAAAAGACAGTATGCAAGGGCTGATGGCAGCAGAAGAGTGCACTACAACTGGGGACTGATAAGTGCACAATGCTTGGGGATAGAAAGGTCAGCTGACTGCCATGGGAACCAGTTTTAGAAGCAGGCTGCAGAGAATTACTTGATGTGCCACATTATGCGGACCATGGGCCGCTCCTGAAATGGCTCAGTAGAACAGCAGTTTGCCACAGCAAGCACATGGAGCCACATTTCCTGGACAGATGTAAATAAACCAGAGAAATTTCAAATAAGCAACAGGGTAGTCTGGGGTGTAAGGGCGGGATGCAGCCGTGCATGTTGTGGGACCAGGAATGGTGGGCTAGGGCAGCAGGAGAGACATACGAATAGAAGTAGAATGAGAGATGTACGTACTCAGCACGGGGTGAGAGAATATAAACTTGTCATGTCAGAGGGACAGGGTGGTCTGTGTTAACAGTCACACACCTGAGAGGAGTAAAAGGTGGGGTGTGTTTAATAACTCCCATCTTAGAAAAGCAAAGGAGGATCTGCATTTAATATATCACACTTCAGAGGAGCAAAGGATGAGCTGGGTTTAATATCTCATACCTGATAGAAACAATGGTTGGGTTACATTTAATATCTCACTCCCAAGAGGAACATGGTCAGCATTTAATAGATCAAACATGAGACGAGCACAGACGGAGCCAGCATTGTTCCATATGTCACATCTGAGAGGCCCATGCCAGGTTCACTGTGAACCTCCTGGGAAGATGGCTCAGTGAGTTGGACACTGGTCACTATTTCAAGAGGTGAGCTACAGTTAACAAATTCAATTCATGGCAAGGACAACACTCCGTTCGATCCCGCAGAGGTTTTTATAAACATAGGCTGCATTGCCTGCCCGACCCAAAACCCCCACAGAGGTGCTCAAATAGCTGCATATTCCCCACATGAGTTCATAAAGTTGCAGCATCCTCCCCCCATGCCATAAACCAGACAGGTGTGAGGTTGGCTGTATGGGGGTTTGGAATAACGTATGTTAATTACATTTGACTTTACAGTAAAAAAAATGGAAATTCAAAGAAAAAAAACAAAGGTTACAGGGACGTTATAGCTAAGATATAGAATTTAAAAAACCTTAGAAATTAACTGAACAAACCCAAGGTTACAGAGACATTATAGTTGGGAAATAGAATTTAAAAAGCCATAAAAATTCACTAAAAACCAAAGGTTACAGGGACGTTGTAGTTAGGTTCATATTTTACAGGCACAAAACCATGTAAATTCAGGTGTTATAGTTATTTCAAGATTTGCACTGATAGGTAACCCCGATATTACCTCACTCATGACATCTTCAATGACATCATTGATAATATCACTGTAACATTTGTAGTAAAATTATTGATGAGAAAACTTTTCATGGGGGGGCATGAGTTATAGTTGTCTTAGGGCACGAGTTATAGTTACTAGATAAAACTCTAACTATAACAGCTGAATTTATCTGGTTTTGACTGTGCACAAATTGAACCTAACTACATCGTCCCTGTAACCTTTAGTTTCTTAATAGATATATATATATATATATATATATATATATATATATATATATATATATATATATATATATATACATATATATATATGTATGTATATATATAATATATATATATATGTATATATATAATATATATATATATATATATACACACACACACACACATACACATACACACACACATATAGACATATATATATAGATAGATAGATAGATAGATAGATAGATAGATAGATAGATAGATAGATAGATAGATAGATAGATAGATAGATAGATAGTCTAAAACTACCTTTTTATTACATATGTCACACCTTTGGTCTGCCATAGGAGCCCCAAGGGTAGGGTGCCTTATCATAAAAAACAGGGACATTACAAAATATGTTTTATATGCCCTGGGGAAAAGCATCCAGTTTCATTTGTGTGCATTGTAATGCTGTTAACTTCATAGGCTAACATGGGAGGGCTGTATTAAACTTTAATAAAGTCTAATATTTGACAGGAAGGTGCAAGAACAGCCATTAAAATTATCTAACTAATAGTTACAATAAATCTAACAACTTACCTAGGTCGGATTTATTATATCTATTGCAGGAAAGTAGTTTTAGGATTTGCTTTCCAGAACTTACCTAAAGCAGACCTGTAGCATCCTCTTTTGATTGGCCAGCCTTTGACAGACTGAGCCAAGCTACTCTGGCGAGGTGTATAGTGGTCTGGGCTAAAACGAAGAGACCATCTAGTGGGAATAGATCTACTGCTGCAGGTGTCAAGACAGGAAGGGGGCTGGGTAGCCAAACTGGTATTCAAAGGGAAAAAAGATAGCTATTACAGGGCCCATGCCCACCACCACTTTCTTCACCCCCACCCATATGGGAGGCTCACTAATTAGATTAGGAAAGGGTTAGAAGGGGGGAGTAGGGAAAAGCTAGCCTCACCTGTGGGTTGGGTTAGCCAGACCTGAACTCCAAGGAGAGACTTTTCTCCATTTGATTCTTGTGGAGATGTGCATTCTGGGACAAAAATATGTCACACTTCCCAGGAAGTGTTCATTAGAGAGGATGGCAAATTAAACCCCATTGGTTAGGGTGCCCCCTCTTGCCAGCCCAGAAAACTGAAATAAATATGGAAGAGCTGCAGAGAACATCAGATTTTGCCTTAAAGAAATTTGAAGAAGGACTGCCCTGCTGATCCTTTGTTCTGTACCAAGAAAGGACTGCACTCACAAGGACTGAACCAGCTGCACACTCTGAGCTTCACAAAAAGGACTTTGCCTTGCTTCTAAGAACAAGGAGTGAACTCTCTGAAAGCAACAGGTAGAAAAGAGTTACAAGAAGTCACCTGCATCAACTCCTGCAAGGACAGGCCGAGCTGACTAGCTCACCTGGATGGTTAAGGATTTGACCAGGTGCATTGTGGGAATTGTGGTCCTAAACCTCCAAGAGACAAGTCAGAGCTTTGGCATCCTTGGCTGGTGTTATGGAACCTTAAGAGCCAAAGGAACCCTTCTGGAAGAAGATCCAGAAGTTTCAGAACATTTAAGCAAATTTTGTCAAAATGTTCTATAAGCTCACAGACCTCAACTACAAGAGTCAAGCTGGTGACATCGAACCACAACTTGGCCTGACTTCTAGGATTGTCCTGTTGCAAACTTTGGAGCTCTTTGATGTCAAAGATGAGGACAAAGACCACCAAGACTCAAGCTGCCACTGTAGAACCGAAAGCTGGTTACCAATGAGGACCGCTCAATGTAGAGAGAAAAAGTTCCCAAAAAAGTGATGAAGTGTTAGGGTAAAAATGTGACTGTCCCTAACAACTCGTTGTATCTGACCTGCGTCCTATCGCAGTCAGCCTAAAACTTTGACTTGGTCCTGATCTAGCATGACCAGATAGCTGTTGTTGGCACTTTTAACTTTTTGGCACTAGAAAGCACAGTTTTGTGTTTAATCTTTTGAAATCCATGTCTGTGGTTTCCTACATTACTTTTTTGTCATTTGGTGTAATTAAAAAAACATATATATTCTCTTTATTTCTAAATTGGTGTTGGACTTTTATTGTGTATCCTCTCTTACTTATTTACGGTGATATTAAATGTTCTACACAACTGTCTCCTAAATTAAACCTGACTGCTCATTAGCCAAGCTACCAAGGAGTGAGCAAGGATTAATTTAATGAGACTTAATGAGACTACCCACCCCTAAACCCTAAAGGCACTCTCTCCACCCAGTACCCTTACCCACCCATAAACCCTAAAAGCACCCTTACCCTTCTGTATGGAAATGCCTCCTTGGCATGGTTGTCCCCTAACTTTTTGCCTTTGCTGATGCTAAGTTATGATTTGAAAGTGTCCTGGGACCCTGCTAACCAGGCCACAGCACCAGTGTTCTTTCCCTAAACTGTACTTTTGTCTCCACAATTGGCACAACCCTGGCACTCAGGTAAGTCCCTTGTAACTGGTACCCTTGGTACCAAGGTCCATGATGCCAGGGAAGGTCTCTAAGGGATGCAGCATGTCTTATGCCACCCTAGGGACCCCTCACTCAGCACATGCACACTGCCTCACAGCTTATGTGTGCTGGTGGGGAGAAAATGACTAAGTCAACATGGCACTCCCCTCAGAGTGCCATGCCAACCTCACACTGCCTGTGGCATAGGTAAGTCACCCCTCTAGCAGGCCTTACAGCCCTAAGGCAGGGTGCACTATACAACAGGTGAGGGCATATGTGCATGAGCACTATCTATGCCCCTACAGTGTCTAAGCAAAACCTTAGACATTGTAAGTGAAGGGTAGCCATAAGTGTATATGGTCTGGGAGTTTGTCATACACGAACTCCACAGTTCCACAATGGCTACACTGAAAACTGGGAAGTTTGATATCAAACTTCTCAGCACAATAAATGCACACTGATGCCAGTGTGCAATTTATTGTAAAATATACCCAGAGGGCATCTTAAAGATGCCCCCTGAAAACATACCTGACTTCTAGTGTAGGCTGACCAGTCCCTGCCAGCCTGCCACACACAAGACATGTTGCTGACCACATGGGGAGAGTGCCTTTGTCACTCTGTGGCCAGGAACAAAGCCTGTATTGGGTGGAGGTGCTTCTCACCCCCCCTGCAGGAACTGTAACACCTGTCTGTGAGCCTCAAAGGCTCACCCCTTTTGTTACAGCACCCCAGGGCATCCCAGCTAATAGAGATGCCCACCCCTCCGGCCACAGCCTGCACTTTTGGCAGCAATGCTGGAGGAGATAATGAGAAAAACAAGGAGGAGTCACCCACCAGTCAGGACAGCCCCAAAGGTGTCCTGAGCTGAGGTGACACCTGCCTTGAGAAATCCTCCATCTTGAGTTTGGAGGATTCCCCCAATAGGATTAGGGATGTGTCCCCCTCCCCAGAGGGAGGAGGCCCAAAGAGGGTGTAGCCACCCTCAAGGACAGTAGCCATTGGCTACTGCCCTCCCAGACCTAAACACACCCCTAAATTCAGTATTAGGGGCTCCCCAGAGCCCAGGAAATCGGATTCCTGCAACCTGAAGAAAGAAGAAGGTCTACAAGCCTGCAGAAAAGGAGAAAGACGACAACTGATTTGGACCCAGCCCTACCGGCCTGTTTTCAACTTCGAAAACCTGCTCCAGCGACGCATCCGACAGGGACCAGCGACTTCTGAAGCCTCAGAGGACTGCCCTGGACTACAGGACCAAGAAACTCCTGTGAACAGCGGCCCCTGTTCAAAACCTGCAACTTCTTTGCAACAAAGAAGCAACTTTCAAAGACTGCACGTTTCCTGCCGGAAGCGTGAGACTTCACACTCTGCACCCGATGCCCCCGGCTCGACCTGCAGAAAACAAACACCTCAGGGAGGACTCCCCGGTGACTGCGAGCCTGTGAGTAGCCAGAGACGACCCCCCTGAGTCCCCACAGCAACGCCTGCAGAGAGAATCGAGAGGCTCCCCCCTGACCGTGACTGCCTGTAACAAGGGACCCGACGCCTGGAACCAACGTTGCAACCGCAGCCCCCAGGACCTGAAGGAACCGAACTTCAGTGCAAGAGCAACCCCCAGGTGACCCTCTGCCTAGCCCAGGTGGTGGCTGTCCCGAAAAGCCCCCCCTGTGCCTGCCTGCAACGCTAGAGTGACCCCCGGGTCCCTCCATTGTTTTCAACCTAAAACCCGACGCCTGCTTTGCTCACTGCACCCGGCCGCCCCTGTGCCGTTGAGGGTGTACTTTGTGTGCCTTCTCGTGTCCCCCCCGGTGCTCTACAAAACCCCCTGGTCTGCCCCTGAGGACTCAAGTACTTACCTGCTGGCAGACTGGAACCGGAGCACCCCTGTTTCCCATAGGCTCCTATGTGTTTTGGGCACCTCTTTGACCTTTGCACCTGACCGGCCCTGAGCTACTGGTGTGGTAACTTTGGGGTTGCCTTGAACCCCCAATGGTGGGCTGCCTATGCCCCAAACTTGAGACTTGTAAGTGTTTTACTTACCTTCAAAACTAACCTTTACTTACCTCCCCCAGGAACTGTTGATTTTTGCAGTGTCCACTTTGAAAATAGCTTATTGCCATATTTACAAAGACTGTATGTGATATTGCTTTCAGTCAAAGTTCCTAAAGTATCTAAGTGAAGTACCTTACATTTAAAGTGTTTAATGTAAATCTTGAACCTGTGGTTCTTAAAATAAAGTAAGAAAATATATTTTTCAATATAAAAACCTATTGGCCTGGAGTAAGTCTTTAAGCATGTGTTCCTCATTTATTGACTGTGTGTGTACAACAAATGCTTAACACTACCCTCTGATAAGCCTACTGCTCGACCACACTACCACAAAATAAAACATTAGAATTATCTACTTTTGACACTATCTTACCTCTAAGGGGAACCCTTGGACTCTGTGCACACTATTTCTTACTTTGAAATGGTATATACAGAGCCAACTTTCTACACCTTCCCCACACCCTTCCCCACCCCTAAAACACCTTTTCCATCCAGTACCTTAATCCACCCCTATACCCTAAAAACACCTTACTACCCTTTACCCTTACACACTCTAACCCCTAAAAACACCCTTACCACCCTATACCCCTAATCATCGCTAATCCCTAAAACAAAACCTTACAAATCAATGACTTTACCCACCCCATTCTTAAAAACACACTTACCACCCTATACCCCTAACCACCCTAAGCCCTAAAAATGCCCTTACTCCATCACAATGGTAACAGATATCCTATGTGCCTAAATATAAATCCCTTAGGAGCAGGCGTTAAAAGGGGGCGTACCATTATTTAGATTGGGCCCCTATGTACTCTGCAAGAGTAACACCAACATTTTGGTGCTACTTCTTCAGAGTACATCAATAGCGTCACATAAAATGACGCTATTGCCCCCTACCCTGCGCCATGGTGCGCCGTATTTTAAATGCTGCGCACACATGGTGGCAGTAGGGGGGTGCTAAGGGATGCAAGGTAAGTGGCGCTGCCATGGGTGCAGCACCACTTTCTATAAATCAGCCCCTATGTTTTTGTTTAGAGTTGTGTAATGACACGATAGAGGTTGCCCCTTGCCGCAGGAACACTTCTTAAATAAATAAATTCAAACCGAGGCTAAAATGAGATAATCAGACTATTCGAAGTGGTAACAGTATTACTGGAGTCTACATATTCCTCTGCTCATATTTACGTAAATGTCATCCTTACAGTAGTCTTTTTTTAAACAAATATCTCCCTGATTACCAAAAGAGCTTTGTCGTTAATCTGTAGGAACTTGACCCATTGTGCACTTCCCTAAAAACAGTCCGCACTTCCCCAAAATACTGGGAGATATATTAATAAGCATTCAGGAAGACAAAATCTACAATATGTCTAATTTATTTACAAAATCACTTTGCATCATGAGATACACATATATCAGTCTTCAGGATAAATATGTTTTCTTGCACTCTAATCGAAACGAGGGAGTCTGTGGGGCAAAGTTCCTGTGATACACAGTGTACCATGCTATCTGTTGTTTCACATTTTTTTGTTTTGTACTGTTTAGAAAGAAATTATTTATGATAACGGTTTGCAACAACAGTGTAGACTCAGGCGGGAGCTCGGCACGCACGGAGTTGTCTGCCCACGCGTCTTGTGCTGTTCTTACACTGTGCTGTCAACCTTGACTCCTGGGTCCTGCAGCAGTGCTCGATCTGAGCGAGCTATTGTAGGGCCATCGCTTGCTCACTCCTCTAGGGCCGTTCTGCGTGCCAAGGCTGCCATCTGTGCCAAGTGGCACTATACTGTTACAGATTAGCAGTGGTTTACACTGAAGAACTGAGAGAAGCATCATAGTAAAACAAAAGGTGTGATAACAAAGGCTACATGCGAGGAGAAACTGTATTTAAGTGTCTGTGTCCATTTAACACAGGGATTTATCTAATCCATGAGCCTATATTTAGCTTGGGCTATTGTGCAGGCAGAAACATGGCCTAAGATTGGATGCGATTGATTTTTAATTATCATCTATGCAAATTCTTCTCCTATTTTGTTAGTGTGCAAATGAGAAATCGACTGCCATGTCAGAGACTTTCTTGTTAAGTGGCATTTTTAAAGCAGGCATATAGAAAAAAATATATTATGCTCCAGTAGCACAATATTGTGCATTTTCTTCATAAAATTGAACGTGTGCATTGTATTTCTATGAAATGTACACCACAAAGATACATTCTGTATTCTGAAAATAACGTACCTAATGTACGAATAGGAGAGAAACATCTAGCTGGAAAAAAGACACACATTATAAGGGAGGAACAACTAGAGAAGATTATAGCAATGTGAAGTTTAGATATGAATCATTGTTGGTGAGTAATGGGTATGGAATTCCAGAGGTTAGTTTAAATAAGAAAGAGGGGCTAGGCCTTTAAACGAGCACAGCATGGTCTTGACAGAGCTAACAGTTTTATGTGCTATTTGTAAAGTGATGTGGTGAATTGTGTTGCTTTGTAGATCATACCAATAAACTTTTCAATGATGGTGTGGCGCAACTGACATTTTAGTGAAAATTGCTCCGGCCTGGGTCTCGTAAATACTCAGGTAGGCGTTTTCAAAACTGTATAGGACTTCCTCGCATCATATACATAGGCACATTTTTATACTTTTTTAGCACCACCTTTACATCATTTTTTGACGCAAAAACGGCGCAAACTTACAAAATATATTTGAATTTTGAAAATTTGCGTCGCTTTTGTGTTAAAAAATGACGCAAATGCGGCGCAAATAAAAGTATAAATATGGGCAATAGTGTTCTTAAGGACACACCTTGTGGTAGTGTTAAGAGGCTTTGCAGTCCTTTCTAACGTGTCAGCGAAGTTCTTCAGTATGACACTTTGTCAACTGATACTAAGGTGCAATTAGGGCTGTCATGGGAAGTCAAATGTGGTATATTCAAATTCACATGCAAGATCACACCAGGTATGACCTGCAAAGCCAAGAACCGTGATATAGCTATGCCAGTGCCACACATGAAAGAAAGAAGCAGAACAAATGAGCAAAAAGAAATACATGACTAAATAAGTCAAATGCAAACAAAGAAAGCCACTAGGAAAGGAATGCCGAAACCCCAGATGCACTCCAATGGTCCTCCAGCTTTTTAGCTCTCAGGAGACTTGACACATTGCAGAGGGCCCATGGCATAAGCAATTGGAACCCTGGAGAAAGGACCTGCAGAGAAACTGGCTTTAACCCTCTAGTGACCTTGCAGTTTTGCCACTCCATAAGGAATATAGATGTAGAAGGTACCAAACCTCAAGCTCAGAATACTGCTATATTCAGGGTTAATGAGATCAGAAGGTCGGAGAGCAGATGGCAAAGGCTCAGAATCCACATGGGATGGAGTAATATTGCAAGCCTTACCAGGGACTAACGACACGTGCAACATGTCATGTTTCAGTGCTTGATGACTATTTCACATTCTTTGTCTTTGTCCAGGGACCATTCTTTTCATACTTATTATGGTAATATGATTGTTCTTACATTCTTACACTTTATTCACTATAATGTATCTTATTAACACGTTTTTGGTGGCCCATCTAATTGAAGCAATTGTTTGTCTAGGTCTTTCTTTACTTTTAATTCTCTTTTGCCATCTTTTTCATTGTTAGTTATCTTAGTTATTTTAGTTGTTTGTTTTTGTGCCATAAAGAGCCCAGAAAATCCAGACATTTGTATAGATGAGCATCCTCCATGCATCCAATACCTTCCACTTTGTGTGTATTATCCTACTAGATTCTCCTTCACTTACTCTCTGTCTCCAGTATATCTTTATTACATCTCATCCAGGATGTTCACATTGCTTTGACTAAAGAACAATACAAACAGCCATCCCTTGATTCTTCTATCCGAGCAGGACATTTTGATAAGTTACTGAATCATATTGCTATCTTCTCTTTTCAATCCTCACATCTTTTTTCACCACCTTAGTCTATGTTTCCAGGTGCCATGCCATGTTATCATGTGTCTCTGGGTGCCACTTTTGAAACTCTTGTTCACCATGCCTTTGACTCTATCCACTCATGGATTCTCTGATTTATATAATGTCTCACTGTGACCAGGAAAAACTATAATTTTCATCCTAGTCCTGTCTCTTAAAGGGTTACATGTGGTTCATGCTACTATCTGTTATTTTTGTTACTTTATGGCATGCACTTGTATATATATTTTATTCATGTCCATTTTCTACATATGTGACACTCCATTGTTTCTACATTTACCCAACCTTGCTGATTACCTATATTCTCACCTTCCTATTTGCATGTTCTTTAACTGGATTAATTTCTGCATTTTCCCCATAATGCTACTTGGATGGTAATCCTGTTTTTTCAATGATCCTCTGGTTCCTTGGATATTACATTCTACTAAAGATATCTCCATCACATTTACTGCCCATGACCTTCTCTTCTAATTTTGTAGTTTAACATTATTTTAGAAGAAACCTTATGCAATAGTTCATTCATTCTCCTAAAAGATTATGATTGTGACTTAGATGTCTTTATTTTACACATTTTACATCGTATATTTTTTATGGAAGTGTGTGGTTCGTTTTTTTTTTTTTTTAAGGTATTACTGTTTCCGCTGTGTCGTAATCCTGCTCATCTTTTTCTTCTACTCAGTCTGTTCTGCATACATTAATGCCCACTAATTAGACTTTATTACTTACCTAAGCCTTGAGATTGGGATCTATATGGCTTTGAATATCAGTTAAATTGAATCAAGTGAGGGATTTCCTATATCCAGTGAATAGGGCACAGTAGAGAAGGTATTTATCAGATGCAGTAAATATCTCCTATGTTGAGTTTTATCTCAGAAATGGAATATGGAATTCAGGGGCATATTTATACTCCGTTTACGCAGGAATTGCGTCGTTTTTTTTTCTCGCAATTCCGACGCAAAACTAACTCCATATTTATACTTTGGCGTTAGACGCGTCTAGCGCCAAAGTCCATGGAGTTTGCGTCATTTTTTAGCGTGGACACCTACTTTGCGTTAATGATATGCAAGGTAGGCGTTCCCGTCTAAAAAATTGACTCCGAGGCATGTGCGCCGTATTTACACTCCCGGGCAAAATTCACGCCCGGGAGTGGGCGGGTCAAAAAAAATGACGTACGGCCGCTTTTGCGCCGTTTTTTAGCACCTGGAAAAGGCAGGCGTTAAGGGACCTGTGGGCTCTGAAGGAGCCCAGAGGTGCCCTCCCATGCCCCCAGGAACACCCCCTGTCACCCTTGCCCACCCCAGGAGGACACCCAAGGCTGGAGGGACCCACCCCAGGGACATTAAGGTAAGTTCAGGTAAGTCATTTTTTTTTTTTTTGTGGAATGGGGGGGCCTGATTTGTGCCCCCCTACATGCCACTATGCCCAATGACCATGCCCAGGGGACAGAAGTCCCCTGGGCATGGCCATTGGGCAAGGGGGCATGACTCCTGTCTTTGCTAAGACAGGAGTAATTTCTATGGGGGTTGGGAGTCGAAAAAAAAGGCGCAAATCGGGTTGAGGCGAAAAATTTGCCTCAGCCTGACTTGCCCCATTTTTTGACGCCCAAGCTCCATATCCCCCTACGCCGGCGCTGCCTGGTGTACGTCGTTTTTTTCCACTCACACCAGGCAGCGCCGGCGGCTAACGCCGGCTAACGTCATTGATTAAATACGGCGCCCGCATGGCGCTTCAGAATGGCGTTAGCCGGCGCTAATTTTTTTGACGCAAAACTGCGTTAGCGCAGTTTTGCGTCAAAAAGTATAAATATGGCCCTCAGTGTTTACCACTCTCTGTTTACGTATATTGTTATTTACTGCATATTGTGACTCTGTATATATCAATTCATAAGACCTGGCAATATTTATGAAATTTGCAGGAGGTGCGTAAATTTCTCTTGGCATCTTGATTCCAAAATGTGCGATAAAAGATGTTAAAGGATATATCAGAATCTGAATTCTTACAAAATATCACCTCACTTTCAAGAATGTGTGCTATAAAATTGAACGCTGGTTCAACAGCTGAATGTATTATGACCCTAATTCCTTCAAGTACATGATGGGCTTTATGTTTTCACCGATCAGCCCAAATTCACTGTTCAAATACAAGTAGGAAATATAGGACCTGATTTAGATTTTGGTGGAGTAATTAGTCCATCACATTAGTGATGGATATTCTGTCCATCTGTCCACTAAAAACGAAATCCCATTATGTCCTATGGGATATAGATTTTGGTGGACAGGATATCTGTCACGGGCCAAAAATGTCTAAATAAGGCCCAGATTCCTTAAACTGTTAGCACAACTAAATGCTGCAAAACAAAAGCTCTGCTGGGCGTATTTGTAGTTTCAGATTTTAAACAATCTTTCAAAGCAGAGTAAAAAAATTTTTTGATCCTGCAAGACCCATCATAAAAAGGAGAAAAAAGAGAGGAAATGAGCAAATAAAAAATCTGCATCCAATAGTAGTGCCATCCACTGGATCATCTGAAACACAATAATTATAAAAAAGAAAAATGGTACCAGAACACCATTGGCAGAACATTTACTAGCACAATGTAGAATCTTAAACTTTAATTTCCAGAAATATCACCTGATTACAATTGGTCTTAGAAAATCTATATCCAATGGAAAAATATTTTGTAAGGAATATTTATTTACTGTGAGCTTCATGGTTCAGTGTGGAGGAACATCTCCTTTGAGTCACATATTCGTCAAGAGTGTGGTGCTGACAATGCAGCTGTTAATACAGCGAGTCTGGGGGCCTGCTTAGGTGCATTGTCAGTGAATCATTAACCATGAAGCCCGTAGTAAGGTTAATGTGGGCCTATGTCCAGTTAGATGTCTTTGTGGTATGGAACGTTTTTCCTTTTTCTTTGAATGGAACAAATGAGTAGCATAGGTAGGGAGTTTGATTACCCTAAAGAAGAACTGTGACCAGTTTATGGCAGAAAATATAGGTTGAAGCATGTTGGTAGTTTATATATTTTTGATGGCCAGGTGATTGATTAGATTTCATCTATTCACTACACTGCTTAATTGTGATCAATATCAGGAGTACTTGATAATAAAGGAAATTCCATAGGTATGCTCTTTGGTTTTTAAACAACCATTGAGACTTCAGCTGGACCAGTGTATTTGTCCTGAAATTAGATATTTAGGAACTCCAAAACCATGTACTTCAGGTGAGTCCTCTGGGGTGGCATTGTCCTACCCCAATGTGAGAGGTCACTGATGATGAAGCATGCCACAATAAGTTGTGGGTGAGATTACTTCCCAAACATTTTTTTATGATCCAATGATTTTCCTAAGTGAAGGATGAAAAGTGGGACCAGAAATTTGAGTACTCAAATACTTTTTGTGATAAGGATGTTCCGTGGAGAATCCCTGGGATGCACTACTATATTTAGTTATGCTATCTGCAGTTAAGAAACACCTTCACATGCGATTTTGGACTCTTTGTAACATATATTAAAAGCCCAATACACTGGTGAATTTGGATGTTTATTAAATATTAAGGAAGAAGAAGTTTTAGAAAGTCACCTTTTTCCCTGGCTAACACCCTCTTAGTGCTCAAGGCCTGAATAATGTGTGAAAACTGCTCCAAAAGCAAAGTCAAATGCTGGGTGTGGGAAAATGTTTCTGTTCCTCTGGTAGCAGGGCCATTTTGCCAGGTGTCTTCCCTGTCACAAGCAGATGTCAAATGAGACCTGCACAGATCCTTTCTTTGTTTCCCCATTTAGATAGGCTCCAATCCCAGTGCAGAGGGAACTGCCCTCTGGAACAACAGAGGAGGGGCTGCTCCTTTCCTGGCCACACATATGGAGGGGGCACACTAAGGCCCATATTTATACCTTTTTTGCGCCGCATTTGCGTCGTTTTTTGACACAAAATCAGCGTAAATTTACAAAATCTAATTGTATTTTGTAAGTTTGCGCCAAATTTACGTCAAAAAAACGACGCAAATGCGGAGCTAAAAAAGTATAAATATGGGCCTAAATCTGCAAAAGTCAAAAAGGGTTTGTCCATCTTTGATTCATGCAGAGAGGGGCTCTGAGTGATCATTTGCAGTAGTTCACAGGGAACTGAAGAAAAAGTGGCCAAGGTTGCCCCAGGTAACTCTTTCCCTATTATTTACGGAGCAGCCATAAGTCACGTCCACCCACAGGCGAGTGCCAGGCATAAACATGGAATCCCTAGCACCCTCCTCAGAAAGCTCTGGACCTGTGAAAGAGCAGAAGAAGGAATGCACCTGTTGCTTGAGACCTGTGAGGAGACCTGAAGGGTTGGACTTGCTCCCACTTGTACCCAGATCAAAGAAGTGGGCTCCAAGGGCAGTTGCATGGCCTCCTATGTAAGCTACAAGGCCATAATAAGCAGCAAGAGGACTTTTCTCTGAAATTTTCACTAGACCAGAGGTGGTTTTAGGCATAGGCAAAGTGGGTTTTGGCCTTGGGCCCCAGCCTTTCAGAGGGCCCTTTGATAGAGCCAGCTCGATTCTGCTGCTTGTCTTGCACTGACAACCTTGAACAATTCTTAAATAGATTGTTTTAAATACCATTTTCCTTTCATTTATTCTTATTTTTGGTGATGTGTGGGAGTTTATTACAGACATTCTGTGTGTTTATGTTTCATGCCACATCCATACAAAAGTTTCTTTTAGATCAAAAAAGGACCTCACATATGAGAAAATGAAGATATGACAGAGATTATTTGCAATAATATCAGTGAGTTGCTGCTATGTTACAATGTTGAAAACATGTCACTATTCCTGAATATTATATGTGAACATATTTAGAATTTGGGCCAGTGTGCTGTGCTCTGCCAGTGACTTGGCCAAAGACTACATGAAAGAACTGACATTGGAACACCAATTCAAAGGTGTTCCTAATAGGGTCCCCCAAAAGACACTTGGCCCGGGCCCCCAAAATCCTTAAGATGTCCCTGCACTAGATTGGTACCAACTGCACTTGATCTAGTCCCTGCTGATAGCCTCTGGTGCAGTGAGTCTTGTTCCCCAAGGGCTGTTCCTGAGGTCCTGAGATCCATGGCTGTGTCAAAGTGTCCTCCGACTAACATCCCTGGAAGACCTAGGACTGTAAGGTTTTAGGACTAAAAGGCCTCTGAAGGACCAGGAGGAACCTGTCAAGTCGATTCACTGAGGTGCTATGCTGCTAGACTAAATTCAGGTTCCCCCCTACAAGGAGCTTCTCATTAGAAGCAAATCATATTTAGTGGGACTTTGCTGAGAAGCTATCCAGCCTTGCGGAGCCCTCTTCCAATACAACCCACAGCCTTACCCCACTGAAGGATACCAAGCTCCAAAGAAGAGACTAAAGGGCATATTTACAAGAGGTGTGTTCATTGTTTGCACCAGAAAATGTGGTACATGCATGGTGCAAAAGTCTAAGTCACATTTTTTAACCATGCAAAGCCACTTTTTGAATGGAGTAATGCAAGGCAGCGCACATTGCTGTGTTGCATTACTCTGTACATAGGGATGTGTTCCATGGGCGTTGAGTGGGTGTTCCCACATAACTCCCATGGCTTTTGATGCATTCCTAGATTTACAAGACCTTGTAAACCTTGGAATTCACCAAAAAGATATAAGCCTCCCCAGAGGAGGCATAACAAAGAGAAATATCTTTATTTTTCCTCTTTTTTCCTCCATTTATGTGCACTGCATTCTGCAGCACACATAGAAGGGGGGAACTGCCTCTCAGGATTGTTTTTGTTCAGGAAGGTGCTCCTTCCTGAATAGAAACAATCCTACCTGCAACACAGGCACCCTTGCACCACGGTGGAAGGGTGCCTGCCTTGGCTCTAGGCTGCCAGAGCGGCACCAGCACAAAGGGAAAGGATAGGAATGTGCGGTATTGGTTCAATATGGGACATTCCCTCCCTTTCCCTGTGATGCAAGGCAGTGCAGCAATGTGACTTGCTGCACTGCCCTGTGTCACTGAACTTGTAAATATGCCCTTACGTCTGAAGATAGTAATCTTGACAAGGCGTAGGTGTCAAAAATATTCGGCCGGCTATAGAATTTTCTTGGGAATGAAATTTGAATTTCTCCTGCTCAGAGCTTTTCCTGAAAAAACAATGGCTTCACATGAACTTCATCCAATGCCTACCTGACATTGTGGAACACTCTTTGGATATAGCCTGTTACCTTGCCCCACTAAAGGACTTCCACTTGAAGAGAAATGACCCGAGGTAAGGATTCTGACTGGATCGAATCTTATTAGTGTATCTAACCTGCACTCCATTGTAGTCAGCCTGAAATCAGGCCTAAGTTTTAGTCTGGTAGTGCCATTGAGAACCATCTACGATTTGTACTTGTTGACACTATTCTTAAGGAAATAATTTAAAAATTCATGTTTCCTATTCCCATTATTGGTTTCTTGTCATCTTTGTGTCACATTTTTCATTTAATTATTCTCCTTTTTATAATCTGGCGTCTCTATTCTGTGTCATAGCCACCAAAGGTTGAACTCAGGTTTAAATTACTGAAACTTTTAATTGGCTGCCATTCACCCCAGTTAATAAATTACTTTCTCTCACATCTCAATTGATGAATTCAATGAATCCCTAAAACATTGCTTGGCTACATGTTTTGATTCCAAAAGTAACATTACAATAACTGATGTATGCACAACTTGGTGAATTATATTTTTAATTCAACTTTTACTTCCATTTGTTGATCATTTTCAATAAATTATTAGACAATTTAGAAACATAATTGAGAAATAATAAATACAATGTTTTCCTTAAAATGTGTTAGTTAATTGTTCATTGGGTTTACAGCAGGCCTGTGCAAAATGTTCATTACACCAGAGCAAACTGTTACTTTCCAGCATTTCATGATACACTTTTTACATAAAAAGCCCCATGTTACGGCAATATATCATTCTGCATAATTTTCATCCACTCAGGAAAAAATTCATTAGTGGGAGAAAGGGAACAATGTGCACACAAAGAATGTAAGAAGCTGCTGTCCCTATGTTTTTAGTGCAAAATGCACTCTTGTATTCACAATTAACATGCAGGCACATTTTGCTTTTAAAAACAGATTTGAATGCCAGCCTCGCAATTCACTTTCCTGAATTTTCATGAATTTATTCAGAGGGAAATTACTCAAATTTTGCACACACCCAGTTTATAGAACAATTATACATATGCTGAATGTGTTGCAATCTGTTGGAAATGGCCTTTCTGCAGGGTCACACCTAAACTTTTTGCCTTCCTCCTTCTCTTTTTCTGACCTCATTTTTGCTGGCTTTAGGACTCTGCACACTTTACCACTGCTAATCAGTGCTAAAGTGCATGTGCTCTCTCCTTAAAACATGGTGACATTGGCTCATATCCAATTGGCTTATTTAATTTACTTGTAAGTCCCTAGTCAAGTGCACTACATGTGCCCAGGGCCTGTAAATTAAATGCTACTAGTGGGCTGCAGCACTGGTTGTGCCACCCACATATAGCCCCCTAACCATGTCTCAGTCGTGCCACTGCAGGGCCTGTGTGTGCAGTTTCACTGCCACTTCGACTTGGCATTTTAAAGTAATTGCCAAGCCTTAAACTCCCCTTTTTCTACATATAAGTCACCCCTAATGTAGGCCCTAAGTAGCCCATAGGTCAGGGTGCTATGTAGTTAAAAGGCAGGACATGAACATGTGTAATCTATACGTCCTAGTAGTGTAAAACGCCTAAATTCATTTTACACTGCTGTGAGGCCTACTCCTTTCATAGGATAGCATTAGAGCTACCCTCATATATTGTTTGGGTGGTAGATTCTGAAGGAGAAACCAGGTCATATTTAGTATGGCCAGAATGGTAATAGAAAATTTTGCTTATTGGTGAAGTTGGATTTAATATTGCTATTTCAGAAATGCCACTTTTAGAAAGTGAGCATTTCTCTACACTTAAATCCTTCTATGCCTTACAATCAACATCTGGCTAGGTTAGTTGACAGCTCCCTTGTGCATTTCACTCAGACAACTCCAAACACAGTCACACCTGCACACATCTGCATACTGAATGGGTCTTCCTGGGCTGGGAGGGTGGAGGGCCTGACACTTACATATCAAAGGGCAGTGGCCTGCCCTCACACAATGGACTGCTGCAAAGCCCCCTACTGGGACCCTGGCAGACAGGATGGAACTGAAAGGGGACCTTGTGCACTTCTAAGCCACACTTTGAAGTCTCCCCCACTTCAAAGGAACATTTGGGTATTTAAGCAGAGTCTCTGACCCTACCAACTCAGACACTTCTGGGGTAGACACTTCTACTTCAACAGACATTTCTGGACAAGATACCACTGGTGAAGAATCCCTGAACCAGAACCTGCAACCTGCCAAGAAGAAATGCCTGGCGGCCCCTAAGGACTCACCTGGCCTGCTTTTCTGAGAAGGACTGCTGACTTGCTGCTGCCCTTCTGCCTTGCTGCTCTCTGGCTGTGCTGAGAAGTGCTCACCAAGGGCTTGGATAGAGCTTGCCTTCTGTTCCTCTGCAAAAGAACTCCTTGTGCGTCAAAAATCGATGCACAGCCTGTAAGAAACAATGCACAGCCTGCCTCATGGTGAGAAAATCACCGGATGCTGAACAGGACCGACGCAGCCTGACTTCCCGATGAAGAGATCATGCAGTGCCAGCATTGTGACCAGAAATTTGACGCACGACCCACTGGATCTACAAAAAGCCAAACTGGAACTACGCAGTCCGACTTCCTGAGAGAAATCGACGCAGCGCCTGCTGTGCGGCAGAAATTTCCACACAACGGCCACCAGATCGACGCAAACCCTGTGACTTCATCCTGCACAACCAGGATTTCAACGCATCATCCCCAGGGTGTCCGAAAACCCCACAACCCGAAGAGGATCCCTGTCTTTGCGCTGGAAATCGATTCAAAGCCTGCCCTGCGTGAAAAGTCAACAACGCATCGTCTGTGTGCTGTGGAAAACACCTCCCCGTTTTCCAAGCAACTCCTCCTCTGCGGTCCCTTGTGTAGAATTTGAACTTAAACCAGGTACTTTGTGCTTGCAAGAGACATTTATTGCTTTTTAAGAACTAAAGACTCCTTATATCATTTTCTAAGTGATATTTCAACATGTACTCTTGAACGTTTTGACCTGCATCTTACCAGATAAACATGATATATTTTTCTAAACACTGTGTGGTGTATTTTTGTGATGTTCTACTATGTTATTGCATAATTTATTGCACAAATACTTTACACCTTGCCTTTTAAGTTAAGCCTGACTGCTCAGTGCCAAGCTACCAGAGGGTGGGCACAGGATAATTTGGACTGCTTGTGATTTACTCTGACTAGAGTAAGGGTCCTTGCTTGGACAGGGGGTAACCTGACTGCCAACCAAAGACCCAATTTCTAACACAATCATATAAGTTAAACAGAATGGGTTATTGCCATCATCACTCCCTCTCCTCCACGATTGCAGGTAGTGGTTGGTTCTCCACCCAAGAAGCAGAGAATTGATAAATTAGTGATATATTTCAAAATAAAACATTTATTTACCTAGGACACTGTTGTGAAAATGCCCCTTCTCATCTTTATGGGTTGTCTTGACAGCACAGCTCTCAGTAGACATCACGTGAGAACACTAGGAGGGTTTTGGCTCTGCCCAGACCTTGGTAGTCAAATCAAATCAAATCATTAACATTTATAATGCGCGCTACTCACCCGTGCGGGTCTCAAGGCGCTAGGGGGGAAAGGGGGGGTTATCGCTGCTCGAACAGCCAAGTCTTTAGGAGTCTCCGGAAAGCGGAGTGGTCCTGGGTGGTCCTGAGGCTGGTGGGGAGGGAGTTCCAGGTCTTGGCCGCCAAGAAGGAGAAAGATCTCCCACCCGCCGTGGAGCGGCGGGTGCGAGGGACGGCAGCAAGTGCGAGGCCAGCGGAGCGGAGGGGGCGGGTGGGGACGTAGAAGCTGAGGCGTCTGTTGAGGTATTCCGGTCCCTTGTTGTGGAGGGCTTTGTGTGCATGGGTGAGAAGACGGAAGGTGATCCTTTTGCTGACTGGGAGCCAATGCAGGTGTCTCAGGTGTGCGGAGATGTGGCTGTTGCGGGGTACGTCGAGGATGAGGCGGGCCGAGGCGTTTTGGATGCGTTGCAGGCGGTTTTGGAGTTTTGGCGGTGGTCCCGGCGTAGAGGGTGTTGCCGTAGTCCAGGCGACTCGTGACAAGGGCGTGGGTCACGGTTTTTCTGGTGTCGGCGGGGATCCAGCGGAAGATCTTGCGGAGCATGCGGAGAGTGAGGAAGCAGGCGGAGGACACGGCGTTGACTTGCTTGGTCATGGTGAGAAGAGGGTCCAAGATGAAGCCGAGGTTGCGGGCGTGGTCTGCGGGGGTCGGTGCGGTGCCGAGGGCCGTGGGCCACCAGGAGTCGTCCCAGGCGGACGGGGTGTTGCCGAGGATGAGGACTTCCGTTTTTTCAGAGTTCAGCTTTAGGCGGCTGAGCCTCATCCAATCTGCGACGTCCTTCATACCCTCTTGTAGGTTGGTCTTGGCGCTGGCGGGGTCCTTGGTGAGGGAGAGTACAAGTTGGGTGTCGTCGGCGTAGGAGGTGATGATGATGTCGTGCTTGCGTACGATGTCGGCGAGGGGGCTCATGTAGACATTGAAGAGTGTCGGGCTGAGCGATGAGCCTTGAGGTACGCCGCAGATGATCTTGGTGGGTTCTGAGCGAAACGGAGGGAGGTAAACTCTTTGGGAGCGGTTAGCGAGGAAGGAGGCGATCCAGTCCAGGGCCTGGCCTTGGATCCCGGTGGAGCGTAGGCGGGTGATTAGGGTGCGGTGACAGACGGTGTCAAAGGCAGCCGAGAGGTCGAGGAGAATGAGGGCGACTGTTTCACCGTTGTCCATCAGGGTTCTGATGTCGTCTGTGACTGAGATGAGGGCGGTTTCCGTGCTGTGGTTGGTTCAGAATCCGGTTTGTGAAGGGTCGAGCAGGTTGTTGTCTTCCAGGAAGGTGGTCAGCTGTTTGTTGACGGTCTTTTCTATTACCTTGGCTGGGAAAGGTAGAAGAGAGATGGGGCGGAAGTTTTTCAGGTCGCTTGGGTCAGCCGTAGGTTTCTTTAGTAGGGCGTTGACTTCAGCGTGCTTCCAGCATTCGGGGAAGGTAGCAGAAGAAAAAGAAGAGTTGATGACGGTCTGGAGGTGCGGGGCGATGATGTCGTCGGCTTTGTTAAAGATGAAGTGCGGGCAGGGGTCCGAAGGGGCGCCGGAGTGGATAGAGTTCATGATGGATTTGGTTTCTTCCGTGTTGATGTGGGTCCAGTTGTTGAGGGTGATGTCCGGGGAAGCGGGTTCAGTGGTGTATGGTTGGGTCTGGTGTCCGAAGCTGTCGCGGAGGTCGCTGATCTTGCGATGGAAGAAAGTGGCGAGGGATTCGCACAAATCCTGTGAGGGCGTGACGGCGTTGGCGCTGGCGCTGGGGTTGGAGAACTCTTTGACGATGCTGAAGAGTTCTCTGCTGTTGTGGCTGTTTTTGTCTAGTCTGTCGGTGAAAAAGTTCCTTTTGGCAGTGCGGATCAGGTGGTGGTGTTCGCGTGTAGCGTTCTTGAGGGCGGTCATGTTGTCAGCGGTGTGGTCCTTGCGCCAGGCCTTCTCAAGGGCACGACAAGTTTTCTTTGATTCTTTGAGGGTGTCAGAGAACCAGAGAGGTTTTTTGGTGTTGGTCTGTCGATGCGTGCGTTTGAGGGGAGCAAGGTTGTCAGCGCAGTTGGAGATCCAGTTTGTGAGGTTGAGAGCTGCGTCGTTGGGGTCGGTGGTGAGGGTGGGTTGGTTGGCGGCGAGAGCGGAGAAGAGTTGCTCTTCAGGGATCTTGTTCCACTGTCGACGAGGGATGGGTTGAGTGCGGAGGTGGGAGGTCTCGCGTCGGAATGTGAAGTGGACGCAGCTGTGGTCGGTCCAGTGTAGGGCAGAGGTGTGGCTGAAGAAGACGTGTTTGCTGGCGGAGAAGATAGGGTCGAGCGTGTGTCCGGCGATGTGGGTGGCGGTGTTCACCAGTTGTTTGAGGCCGAGGTTGGCGAGGTTGTCGAGCAGGGTGGTGGTGTTGGGGTCGTTGTTTTGTTCCAGATGGAAGTTGAGGTCGCCTAGGAGGATGTAGTCCGGTGAGGCGAGGGCGTGCGGGGAGATGAAGTCGGCGATGGCGTCGCTGAAAGAGGCGCGAGGTCCGGGAGGACGGTAGACGAGGGATCCTCTGAGGGTGGTCCTTGGGTCGGTGCGAATCTGAAAATGCAGGTGTTCAGCGGCGAGAGGGGGTCTTCGGAGGAGGTGGTGACGCTGATGGAGTCTTTGAAGATGATGGCGACACCTCCTCCTACTTGGTAGTCAGGAGTACATGTTTTGATTGGGTAGAAGATGTGTGCTTCCACAAAACAAGTCTAGCTATAAACAGAGCTGTGATGATGTTGTTTGTTTATCCAGCTCCCTAAGGCTTGAACTGTCAAAGGCACATACATGCTTGCATTATATTGGAAGAATGGACATTGCTAATTTACTCACTTATTCTGTTCTGTGGAAAGTCGACAAAGTGGTTTCTGTGGGCACATCGGATTCCACATACATTCCAATATGCAATTGTACCTCTTACTAAGGTCAATTCCTATCTGATACTGGATGCCTTAGTGTACTTCTAGCACTGACTTGCCCAGTGGGAATACTATGATTTTCAAATCCATTGTTAACTACCTTTACCCATGTAAAACTCTTTCTCTGTTTTTTTCTGCGCTATACAGAACAGCTAAGAAAGGAAGACAAAACGAAATCCTGATATTTCTTTTGTCATCAGAGGAGAACCTCTACACACTCCACGTGAAAAAATAGACACCTACACGTAGTTGCAAGTATTCCATGTTTGCTTGCATATATAATTTGTTCATCAACTTTTCAGCAGAGAATGTAATTATTAGCTACACTAGACTGCCGGTTCGTGTTTTAAGTGCGGTATAGTAAGTGTTTACTTATTTCTCATAAAAAGAAGAAGCATTTGTTATCTTTTTATGCAAATCCAAAATATGTGGCCTTTCCTGAGAACCCATCTGACAGAAGCGCGCTGGAAATGTAGATTAAATAAAGCTACTTAAGTTATTTGTGTTTTTAGCTGTTGGTATAATAATATGGGCCGGAGCTCCACGACGCAAGCATCCAAGCACGTGCTGAGTGACAATATGCTTTCCATAGGAGCAGAAATGTAAATTATCTGAAAACATAAGAGCGAGCTCAGAAGAGGTATGGATGAACAAGTCTCGTTCTTGGCAAGTTCGAAAACTCATGCAACACTGAGAGCAAATCTTTGCGCGCCAGAGACAAAATTGATCACAATGGCTGAAATATGTTCAAGCGCATACATGAATTGATCAAAAGCTCTCATTTTATGTAGCCCAGTGCTTGCATACCCAATAAAATAAGATGCACGAATGGCTTAACTTTTTTTTCACTAAATGCAATTTTTCCCCTCAAACGATTACTGAAAATTACTTTTTTAAGTCCGCATGTGGGCCTTATCAGTCCAGCGATGTTCAGGTTTCCATATTAACTGCCTCACATTACTGTGAACAAGAGATGCAGTGAAAACTGGTGAACTAAAGCTGTAGCATGCATAATGCGGATCCGCCTGCAGTAACCCCTTCCTTTCATCCCGGCCTAAATATCTCCGTCTTCATCACCATACAATTATAGCTTTACATCATTGTCTGGCCAGTATGAAAGCATTATTGATGTCTTTTACGTATGTAGCAGTGGTCAAAAAATGTTGACAAAAATGAAGGCGCACAAGCGATTACCATACGGGGTAGTAGGAATCCGGTATGCAATAAATTACTAAGAAGGATGGAATAATAGGAAGGTATGTAAAGAATATTTAGATAGGCCTTGGGCTCGCCACGCTGAATGGCACAATACAGTCAACGAAAAGGAGGACATATCCTAACAAAACACAAATGCACCATCTGTGTTGAAACATATTTTTCATGTACTCTTCAGTGTGGCCCCTACTGGGAAGCAGCCATTTCCTATTCATATCAAGAAAAACACATGCCATATAAACCTCTTAGCAAAAGTGATCATTAGATTATTCTTACCACATGCAATACATAAATTATAGGGTTCCATGGTGATAGGTCACTCTATTGCATGTGGTGTATCGCATGCTAATACTTTTGTATCCAGTACATTGACATACTCAGGGCTTAATGTCAGCTGATGGTTGCCTCAGGGACCCACTAGCACTCATTTTTGGGGACAGGCATTTATTTATTTTACCTCCTCAGAAAAACACACATTGGTAAAAAGGAGGAAGAAAAAGATGGAAAAAACAAAGAGAGAGAAAAGCAGACTGAAAGAGTGAGATAAAGGTTCAGGGAGTGTCTGGCAGTGGATTATGGAGGCCTTGCACTCAAGGCTACATAGGTCTGGTATACATTTAGAAGCACTGTCAGCGGGCTTCTGAGCAGCACTTTGGTCACTGGCACTCATTATTTTACAAGTTGAGCCCTGGCATGCTGATACATTTTAAAGTGAAATTATTAACTCACTATTCTTATTTCCACTCATACATACATACCTCCTGACCTAAGTATGGTTAGAGTTCAGGACAGAACATACTTAGGGGCATATTTACAAGAAACTGGTGCAACAGTGCTGATACTCCAGTTTTCTTGTGTCGCCTCTGCCAGACCTAATGACACCATGGTGTGGTGTATTTACAATACTGCGCACCATGGCGCCCGTTAGGCCAATAGCATCACAATTTTTTATGCTATCTTAGCACTTTGTTGCACTAGCGTAAAAAATGTAGACGCTAGTGCAGCAAATTGCATGGAGGTCTATTGATTGAAATGGGTCCGGCACTTTAATGGCTGCTTTGAACAGGCACTAAAAATGATGCCAAAAATGATGTGGTGAAATTTTGCAGATTTCACTGCGCCATTTTTGCGGGCCCCTAATGCGGGAACGCCCCCATGCATACATCATGCCTGACACAGGCATAATATGACACAAGGGGGTCGCAAAATAGCACAATGCATGCATTGCACCACTTTGTAAATATGGCTTGGCGAAATTGCTTCCTTGAGCCACATTAGCATAAAAAGAATGACGCCAGTGTTGCACAAGAATGAGCTAGGGCCTTGTAATTCTGGCTCTTGCTTTACAGTATGGCGCTGTCAATGTACTGAATATGATACTATTGTGGGTTCATTTTAAAGTCTTCAATATAGCGTCATAGACCTTTTCGGAAATGCTGTGCTTGCAATTAAGGCAAAAAATTACCATGGTACACAAGACTTGTGCTGCTTCTTGGTTTTGAATCAAGCTGACCGGGCAAAGTAATTAGGTCAAAGCTAACGTTTTCAGAAATACTGCTTTATATGGATTTGTGCTGTGTGGAAGGAGTGGTGTCATATTTGCAAACATGTACTGATTAATGAGGGAGTTGGATATGATGATAATAGATAACTCGGCCTTTCATGTTCAGCTTAGGTAATATATACTGAATGGGAAAACATCCTTTTAAAGGGAACACCTGGTTATCCTTACCTTCTAATACTCAAGCACCATTAAGGATCTTAAGTTGTTTATGAGATTAGCAAAGCAGTTGGGCCATCCTATATAATTACGTGAGCAATATCATAAAACACTTAACATGCTGGGTGGTATTTTAGGTAGGAGTGTCTCTCGGGGGATGAATATTTGCTTCTGGATTGTTTTGGTTTGAAGGCGAGGCCTGGATTATGTTTTTTCGTTATTTGCTTCTTTGAGGATGTCTTCAACAATTAGGATGAAGATGTTACAATCTGCACTAGACTTGCTTATCTCCTCATTTAAATTTTTCCTCTTTTGCTATTGGACGTACTAGAAAATGATTAAATTATGAGTGAGTTGCTGAGAGTTTAGAATCAGGTCGCATTTAATTCTGAAACCTGTTCTGAAACAACCCACAGTGCAAAAAAATAAAACATTATTTTGCTAAAATTCTTGTTAGTTGAGACTGTTTTTTGTGAGTGCTAGGTGAAGCAAGAAGTACATGCCGGTGATCCTCGGCTCCTTTAAACAGGGGATAAAATCCTGGTAGCGTCCACAAGCCACAAATTATTATTTTGATTTTCAGAGAGGCAGCTACTGCTTCCAAACCAAATTGTTAGATTTAAGCTTTTCATTTGTACAACCTCCATTGCTCGACGATGGATTCTGATATTTGACTTATTCCAGTCCAATGATTTGTGGGTGGCTGAGCTAACCATCTGCATCTGCTGGGTCTGAGTTTATGGTTGTAATCAGGTTGGTATTACGCTTTGGGCTTATTTTGATGTTGACATGCATGGAAAAACCATGTCCTAATATAGTTCATTATCAAAGAAACCAACACCATGCATTACTTTACCACGAAAACACAGCAAGGAGTACAATTGCAATGCATTTCCATCAATATAATGCCCTTTATCATTACTATGCAAGCCACCTGACATTATATTGCACTATATCTCATATATATGTACAAACACTACTCATGCCTGAACACTAAAATCCTATACTACCCCTTAGCACTACCTATTTTGAGGCTTAGGACATCTTGGAGATAGAGCCCCTAATATGGCACATGGGTCATCTGGTGCGATTGGAGGAAAGGTTTAATTTCTGCAATATTCTGAGTGTCCACACGCAGATACTTGGCAGTCGTTCACATTATTATACTTCAAGTTTCTGGGATCACTTTGAGGTCAGCAGAGCAATATCTGTATCATAAATTGGCACAGCTTATGTTCCACTGAATTCGAAGCCCACGTACTCTATTGTTAGTGGGTAAGCACAGGGGTTCCGTTTCTGATATTAGAGAGTCAGAAACTCTTGAGCGAAGAGTTAATCAACTACTTGAATACTGGGTCACAGAATCAGTTGCCCGACCCTTGCTAGTGTTTGTGACCATCACTGATTTTCACTTCTTGTTCCACAAAGCCCTGCACATGCAGGCAAACACTCTCCTAGAGCTATTAATATTTGTTTTTCACATTCAAATATTTGTTTTGTGAGGTACTTGTGAAAAAACAAAAATTATGTCAAACAAACAAAGACAAATCATTACCTTGGCTTTAAAATGTAATTCAGTGCATCCACCTCACTGTTGGGCACGTGGTGGCCATTTTCTCCACTAAGAAAATGAGACCAGTGCCTTAGCTGTCCTGATAGGCTGGTAGTGCCACCAGGGCCTAAATGACCTCTTCTTTGTCTCCAAGAGAATGAATGCATATCCCATTAAGTTCATTATAGGATATCCAATGGTAACAGCTGCTGCTCATGGCCGTTTTTTTATACCCCTGGCATGGCCTCTGACACCCTAGGTCTCAGATGTTATGAATCAGGCATCAAGAACACAATATGAAAAGGGAAAGAGGACTCAGAATTATTTTTTTCTTTACAACTCCTTGCTTGAAAGGAGCAGGGGTCTTACAAAATATGATTCCTCACAAAGAGGACTCATGCCTTCATTATGAGTTTGATGGTCCCACCAGGGGACTGCCATACTTAAGGGGAGGATGCCACTGCCAAGCTTGTGGCATTCCCCCTGCCCTATTGCAATGGGTCCTGTCAGTCTGACCAGCCGGAACATTGCAATAGAGTATTACCGCAGGTCATACTGGCAAGAACAGTGCTACCAGATAGCACCCAGCTCCCTTAAAGGAGTAGACTGCTATCTCACAGCACAGAGGGGTTAAACTGCACCCTCAGAATGTGCACTGTCTGCAAAGCACATAGTGTACATTCTGGCTGGACTGGGCGGCACCTGCAGAGGACACGCTGTGGCCCTCCCAACACCCTCGCCACCAGCCTTTCATGTCAGGGAAACCACCATGAAAAGGCTTGCAGTGAGAGGAGTTGTAATCAGCCAGGCAGTGCTGAGTTCAGCTCCTCCCTGGCTGAGTACAACTCTGACTGCCGTCAAGCCATTGGGAACTATGTTCCCAGTGGGAATGGTGGTCCGCCGGCGGGTCCGCCCACCAGGGTTGTAATTGGACAGTGGGACTGCATGGTGTACGGCAGTCTGACCATCAACACGAGCATGGAGGTCCCCGGACTGCCATACTTGTAGTAAGGCTCTTAGACCCATATTTATACTTTTATTAGCTCCGCATTTTGACGCAAAACAGCACAAATTTACAAAATACAATTGTATTTTGCAAGTTTGCGTTGCTTTTGTGTCAACAAATGACGCAAATGCGGCACTAAAAAAGTATAAATATGGGCCTTAGTGTGTGAGATGCCACTTCTACTACCCTTGGCAATTTAAAGGTTCAGCATTATTTCCCTTAGAGTAGAAGAAAATTATAATATGTTATTCAGGAATTTATAATCAAGGTGGCCATGTTATGTCAGCTCTTGTGTGACATTGACAATGGGTAGCAGATCATATTTGCATAATAGAAGGATGCATTCTTCCTTATTAGATCTGCCTACGAACTAAAATATATCTTGTTTGGATTGCAGATCCTTCCTCCAGATATAAGTCAAGTTTCCATATATATTTTTTCAGATCAAATATTAACTTAAGTCTTCTGCACAATCGAATGTATAAGAACGCTCTACATTGGTACAGTGGAAGGGTAGAGACATATCAAGCCAAAACAGTAAAATGAAATTTCATCTTGTCATTTGGTTGATTTTTGCAACTGACTTAACTCATTCATGATATCATGATTAAAAAATCTTTATGTGTGTAATATCTGGTTGTCAGTGTTTGTCGGATGACTATGGTTTATGTTTCAAATTCAATTCAATACACAAAAATAGTTTCAAGGACTCTGTTCATAGATACCCCACTTGACACCATAATTTGTCCAGAGATTTCATCAGAGGCGTATGTGAATGCTTGTATAACAGAAAAAGGAGACACACTAAAGTAGAAACCTCAGAATCACACATATATGTTTATTGATTGCTTCCTAAAGGGCCAGATTCAGGTTCTTTTGAAGCTTATTGTGATTATGGATACCTTTCAAATACTGCATTAAACAGATGCACTCCTAAACGTGTATTTGAAATGTCTTATCTTTTTGCACAACCCCCTTATTCAAGAATTTAAGCAAGTATGGATGTATTTTGGGTACCTCCAGGACATATATCTTATATTAGACTAGCAACTTTCCACATGTTTGTGGAGATCTACACCACTAGAACTAAGATAAACCGAATAGAATAGGAAATATGAAATGTAATAATGTTTAGTATTTATTATTATTAAGAAGTAATAACGATAACAAAGAAAATAAATGAAATGTAGGATACAAATGTAAAGTAATTTTAAACAATTAATACTAACCTAGGACCACTTAAAGAATGAAATGCAATTATGTTGTATATTAAACATTTAGCCTTAAATGTATATATATATATATATATATATATATATATATATATATATATAACCACAGCAAATCTAACCCTAATAATCCTGCATATACACTGACAAACATGAATGAGGAACACGGAGGCAGACAAAAACATACACATGTTAGATGACTGGCCATTAAGAAAGTACATGCTATCAAAACCCTCATTTTGAAAGAAGGAAAATTACTGGCTTATATACAGCCTAGGCTATTAATGTAATACAACGCTACCAAAAACCAAAATAAAATCAGAAAACAAAAAGGCAATTGCCTTTGAGCAGGCGTTAAAAGTGGTGTAAAACTTGACACAAGGAAAACTGTTAGATTTCCTTTGTTCCATTTATTCGGCCTCCCTAACAGGGGAACGCACCCTTTGCATACATTATGCCTGGTGCTGGCATAATGTTTTGCAAAGGGTTGCAAAGTGGCGCACTGCATGCATTGCGCCACTTTGTAAATATGGGGTGGTGATTTTGGCCATCTAATGAAACATCAGCGTTAAAAAAATTATGTCAATACCCTAAAGTGAATTGTAATATCCCTGTGGATGCCTGAGAAAACATTTGATACTGCTATTTAATGTATTACATTTAATTTAGTTTATACATTTTATTTATTTAATTTTGACCAATGATAGCTCCAGATCAGTACTCTTGTAGGGGTTACACTTTATGGCTACTTTCCCGTAGTCTCTCGTCTAATCGTATTTTGTGTATATACTTTTGAATATTTATGGTGCGCGTCCAATTAGCTGGTTGTCAGTTAAAATTGCAGAGTATGGGAACGGACGTTTCACTTTTCTCCTCCAAGATGGCGCCCGAGCTGGAGAGTGTCTCAGTCCTCTTTTTATCTCTATCACACGAATGATCGTTGTAATAGAGTATAAAGGCAGTACTTCCTGGTTACCGGCGTTCCTAATATTATTCGAAGTGACGCCACGAAACTGAAGAACTCTTTTCCTTCTTATTTTTCTGCACGGAGGTGAGTGGGGAGAGTCGGGTTGTTTTTTAAGCGTTTGTGGGGATACTATTGTTGGAATATTAGGGCTCATGGATAAACTTAACAAACCGCTTTTATGGTTTATTCTTATTCCAGATAAATGTGTCCACACACCGATACGGGCACATACATGAATACTTGGACTGACATTTTGGGGTACGTGTTTAAAAATATTGCACAGTATTATCCTTTAGGTTTACTAGCACAATTTTGTATACGTGGTGTTTTGTTTACTAGTTGCATCACCTTATAATTTTATTCCTAGATGGAACTGATGTTGGACTCTCAGGAGAGGGATCTAAACATTTATGAAATCGCGCTACTGGCTTATTTGATAGAAAGGTATGTAGGGTATTTTCTCAGGCGTCCACAGGGATATTACAATTCACTTTAGGGTATTGACATCTCCCTTTGTAGTATATTTCTAATATCACACGGCTGCTTTTCAGATTAACTGGGATATTTTCAACTTTTCTGATTTTCGATTTTCACTTGGCCCATATACGCGGGTGTCATGACTTACATAATGCTCTATGCCATCACATAAGATTATTACTTGATCTCTCAATGCAATGACTAAATAACAATTCTAAATAATTTGGTTATCATCTCCAGAGCAGCATATATATCAGTGGCTCCAAGTCTCATCATAATTCTAGACTGATCATTGTTTGTCTCTTACAAAATTTAAAAATTTTAAATTGTGAATTTGAAAAATATATTAAAATTTTGGTATTTTCTAATTTCTCACAAACTGTCACATATAAAATTAGGGTTTTGGCACAAAAGTCATGTGGTTTGGAATATGGGTTATCCTTTGTGAAGGAACAATATTGTAAATATGGACTTTAATATTGGTCATTACTTGAATCTTTACAGCCCTGATGAAGTCTTTGGGAGCAACTCTCTCACAGGACGAAACACGTGTTGGCTGTTGTTGTAAAGGACATTATACTTCAAGAATAAACTAACAACTCTGCCCTTTATCCTGGTCGGATGTATGGTTGATTATTGCGAATAAGACACCAGTACGAAAACTCATGAACGCTGAACTTTCAACTCACGAGTGCCTTGACATCTGTTTGTGGGGTAACCAGAGTCACCTGCAAATGTCAAGGGACAACTGTTAGACACATACTAACTCTCAGGGACATCCTCAGACCCAGACACCTAGTCACACTATATTGGGTCCTTGTCCTCACCTAATAGCCACACATGGTGCCTCCGGAGTTGCCCCATCACATAAGGAATGCTGCTATTCCGCAGAATGTAAGCGTCATGCACTGAGCCAGGAAACTTGGCATTTACATGGGAGATGTACTGCTCGGCCAAACACACCATCTGCACATTCATGAAATGGTAACTCTTCCGGTTTCTGTACACCTGTTCACTCCTGCGTGGGGGGATCAAGGCCACATGTGTCCCATCAATGGCACCTATGATGTTGGGGGTATGTCCAGGGCATAGAAGTCACCTTTCACTGTAGGCAAATCTTCCACCTGAGGGAAAACAATGTAGTTGTGCATGTGTTTCAGCGTGGCAGACAACACTCTGGACAACACGTTGGAGAACATAGGCTAGGACATCCCTATTTCAATGGCCACTGTTGTTTGAAAAGACCCACTTGCTAGGAAATGGAGTTCTGACAGCACCTGCACTAGAGGGGGGATTCCTGTGGGATGGCGGATAGATGACATCAGGTCTGGCTCCAACTGGGCATTCAGTTCCAGGATTGTGGTACAATCAAGTCTGTAGGTGACAATTACATGTCGCTCCTCCATTGTCGACAGGTCCACCAGCGGTCTGTACACCGGAGGATGCCCCAGCGGACGTGCTCTATGGAGGAGAACAACGATCAGATGGTCAGCCAACACTGAGGTACGTAAACACAACTTAATGGGAAAATGTTTGAAAATCGACATATGGCTATATTAGTGTTTAAGCAAGGCCTAGATATGTGTGCCGCAGTCAAAATTAATGCCATGTGGCCCCCTGAAATGGCGGCTGCCTGACCTGTAATGTGGGACAAGGGGATATGAGGTAACTGCGCTGGTGTTGTACACCATCGCGGTATGCAGTCGAAGACCGCGGTGCAATCCTGCATTGGTTAACATTGGACCCTATGGGTCCCAGGAGCCAATTACGATGTACGCCGGTGGTGACGGTACGCACCACCGCGGACGTCACTGCCATTTTCTGTCTGTTCAATCACTTGATACCTGATCTTCGACAGGAGAGGACCTACACTGCAAGTGCTGCTGTGATCTCAGTCTGGAAGAGACAATGGCACGTGTGTTGGTGGAAAGGGCCCCTGCCTTCAGCACGGAGGAGTTGGAGAAACTAGTGGATGGGGTCCTCCCCCAGAACACGCTACTCTACGGTCCTCCAGACAAACAGGTGAGTATATTGTGAGCATGCTGTATGGGCAATGCCTGTTTGGAGTGGTGTTAATGAAGGATACAGGGGGCAGAATGAGGCGTGCATGATACGAAGGTGAGTGCATGTGCGTCATGGCAAGGGTAGGGATGCTGGCCAATGACTGAGACGGTGCGGACGGTTATATCTTCTTCTTTTCCCCTGTACTATTCCTGTAGGTCAGCGCCCACCAGAAAAGGAAATTTGGCGTGCCATCGCCAAGGAAGTCTGGACCCTGGGGGTCCATCACAGACGGAGCACCCACTGCTGGAAAAGATGGGAGGACATTCGCCGCTGGAGCAAGAAGACGGCGGAGGCCCAGCTGGGGATGGCCTCCCAACGTGGAAGGGGTGCCAGTTGCACCATGACCCCCCTGATGTTCCAGATCCTGGCAGTGGCATATCCGGAGTTGGATGGGCGCTTGGGGGCATCACAGCAGCCACAAGGGGGTGTGTACACTCTCATTCTGCTGATTCAGCACGCATTGTAGGTGTCTGGGTGGGGTAGGTGGGCTGTGGGTTCCCCTAGGCCAGGGCGAGTTTAGTAGGCAAGGTCCCTTCTTAAGGCAGGCCCAGTGACCCCCCCACGGGTGTTCAGAGCCAACTACACCTAGTCAGGCTCCTGTGACTTCCATGTGTGCAGCAATCGGGCATAGGCCTTGTAAACCCCATGTCCCTGTGATTAATTAGGGAACTCTAAGTGCACGGCGTAGTGCAGGGGGCTTCTGTGTCTGTAGTGGTTGCCAACGGTAGCGGTACTGGATGCACTCAACATGTCTTTCTTCTGTCTCCCCCCCTTTTTGTGGTCTCCCTGTTCTTGTGTGCATTAGCATCATCAGGCGGAGGAGCAGTGCCACCGGAGCAGTAGGGAGCTGCATCCCATATGGCCCTGGAGGGTGACACAAAGGAGTCAGAAGCCACCAGTGGGACGGAGGGCGTGGGGAGCTCTATGGTGGGGACAGGAGCTGAGACCAGCGACACGCTCTCCTCCTCTGATGGGAGCTCCCTTGCGGTGGTGGGCCCCTCTGTGCCCCGCATCAACAGGTACAGCCGCCACCCCTCCTACCAGCACCGCCCTCCCAGCAGCCCCTCAGCGTGTGCCCCGAGGCCACTCACCCAGGAGGGTGGGCATCTCCTTCGCCCCAGGTACCTCAGCCCCTGCCCCAGTCAGCCCTGCTGCCCTCAACGAGGAGGCCATTGACCTCCTCATGTCCCTCACTGTTGGGCAGTCTACCATTTGGAATACCATCCAGGGTGTAGAGAGGCAGTTGCAACAGACCAATGTATACCTGGAGGGCATTTACCCTGGTCAGGCAGCCCAACAGCAAGCTTTTCAGACTCTGGCCTCAGGACTGATGGCAGCCATTGTCCCTGTCTTTAGCCTCCCCACTCCAACTTCCTCCACCCAGACCCAAACCCCTGTACCTCAGCCTATCCCAAGCACACCATCAGACCAGCATGCACACACGTCAACACACAAGGGAAGCTCAGGCAAACATAAGCACCACACTTCCCACAGGCACTCATGCAAGCATCATACACATGCAGACATACCAACGGCCACTGCCTCCACTGTGTCCCCCTCCTCCTCGTCTCCCTCCTCCCTCCCAGTCTCGTCTCCACTCACATCTGCATGCACTACATCTTCAGCCACTACCTCCATCACCAGCACACCCCCCACCACACCCCGCTCACGTGTAGTCACCACCCCCACTACCATTCACACATCCCCTGTGTCCTCTCCCAGTGTGTCTGTGAGCCCTCCTCCCAAAGTACACAAACGCAGGCACACACCCACCCAACAGCCATCCACCTCACAACAGCCTCTGGCCCATGCACCTTCACCCAAATTCAGCAGACGTACACCTCCTACAACCACTACCTCTACCTCCACTCCCAAACCCCCTCCATCTTCCCATCCCAGTGTGTCTAACAAACTCTCCTGGCTAACATTGACCTCTTCCCTACACCTCCCACCCAACCTTCCCCTAGGGCCAGGCTTTCCAGGTCACAGCCCAGCACCTTAGCCACCACATCCCCAGGCACAGTGATGCCAGCAACTGCAGGCTCATTGAGTGAGCCACCCATCAGGGCTGCCAATGTGCCACGTAGTGAGGGCAAGGACATTCCGCCACCTACCAAGGTGAAAAAGGTGCCCACATCCCGGAGGGAGAAGCCGAAACTACCAGCCGCCAAGGGCTCAGCAAAAAACAAAGTGGATAGTGGCAAGACAACTGCAGCACCATCAAAGGTGGGGAAGGGCCAAAAGCTGAAGAGGAGGTCAGGAGAGGGCATGGTGACACCGACTGAGGGAACAGTGTCACACTTTCTGTCCACGACCAAGCCAACCTGTATGGCGGCGAACACCGCTAGCTGCCCCGCCACCACAACCGCCACCTGCACTGCCCCTGGCACGTCTACAGCCTCAGTGACAGTACCCAGCCTCTTCCCCAGTGGGCAGCCGTCCGAGGCTGCAGGAGACATCCTGCTGTGTCCCTCAGCAGGTGCTGACCCATGCACCACCGCCAGCACCGCCACCACAGACACCGCCGCAAGCACCACAGCAACAGACACTGCTGCAAGCACAGCCACCGGCCCTGCGGCGCCCTCCGACACAGGCACCACTGCTGACATGGCTACCATACCCAGTGGTCAGTCGTCTGAGGCTGGAGGAGAGTTCCTGGACCCTGGGCAGCGTCCATGAGGCATGACTTCCATCACTGTTTGCACCTGCAGGTGGAAGGTGCAGCTGCAGCAGTGTGGGGTATGTCGCTGCCTCCATGGAGTATCATGTTACCTGAACCTCATAAATCTCGTGGCATGCCCACCCAGGTGAGGGAATTGTACCGGCCACACTGCATGTGGAGCACTCTGGGCACCATGCCCCCTCCAGAACCAGTGGAGAGATACATCCTCTACCTCAGTCCTTGGCAGGATGAAGCACTCTGGGCACCAGGCCCCCTCCAGAACCGGTAGAGTATCACATCCACTACCTCAGTCCTTGGCAGGATGAAGCACTCTGGGCACCAGCCCCCCTCCAGAACCAGTAGAATATCACATCCACTACCTCAGTCCTTGGCAGGATGAAGCACTCTGGGCACCAGGCCCCCTCCAGAACCAGTAGAGAGATACATCCGTTACCTCAGTCCTTGGCAGGATGAAGCACTCTGGGCACCAATCCCCCTCCAGAACCAGTGGAGAGATCGAGCCACTACTTCAGTCCTTGGCAGGATGAAGCACTCTGGGCACCAGGCCCCCTCCAGAACCAGTAGAGAGATACATCCACTACCTCAGTCCTTGACAGGATAAAGCACTCTGGGCACCAAGCCCCCTCCAGAACCAGTGGAGTATCACATCCACTACCTCAGTCCTTGGCAGGATGAAGCACTCTGGGCACCAGCCCCCCTCCAGAACCAGTAGAATATCACATCCACTACCTCAGTCCTTGGCAGGATGAAGCACTCTGGGCACCAGGCCCCCTCCAGAACCAGTAGAGAGATACATCCGTTACCTCAGTCCTTGGCAGGATGAAGCACTCTGGGCACCAAGCCCCCTCCAGAACCAGTGGAGTATCACATCCACTACCTCAGTCCTTGGCAGGATGAAGCACTCTGGGCACCAGGCCCCCTCCAGAACCAGTAGAGAGATACATCCACTACCTCAGTCCTTGGCAGGATGAAGCACTCTGGGCACCAAGCCCCCTCCAGAACCAGTGGAGTATCACATCCACTACCTCAGTCCTTGGCAGGATGAAGCACTCTGGGCACCAGCCCCCCTCCAGAACCAGTAGAATATCACATCCACTACCTCATTCCTTGGCAGGATGAAGCACTCTGGGCACCAGGCCCCCTCCAGAACCAGTGGAGACTGTTATCCACTTGAGAGACTGTGGCTTTGCACTCCCCAGGATAAATCAGTGGGCAAACCACCCACTGGAGAGACTTGAGAGCCTGTGGCTTTGCACTCCCCAGGATACAGCAGTGGACAAACCACCCACTGGAGAGACTTGAGAGACTGTGGCTTTGCACTCTCCAGGATAAAGCAGTGGGCAAACCACCCACTGGAGAGACTTGAGAGACTGTGGATTTGCACTCCCCAGGATACAGCAGTGGGCAAACCACCCACTGGAGAGACTTGAGAGACTGTGGCTTTGCACTCCCCAGGGTACAGCAGTGGACAAACCACCCACTGGAGAGACTTGATAGACTGTGGCTTTGCACTCCCCATGATAAAGCAGTGGGCAAACCACCCACTGGAGAGACTTGAGAGACTGTGGCTTTGCACTCCCCAGGATACAGCAGTGGGCAAACCACCCACTGGAGAGACTTGAGAGACTGTGGCTTTGCACTCCCCAGGGTACAGCAGTGGTCAAACAACCCAGTGGAGAGACTTGAGAGACTGTGGCTTTGCATTCCCCAGGATACAGCAATGGGCATGGAGCCCCATCGTGCAGCAGTAGCGTCGAGCATTCATCAGGCTGAGGTACCCCCCCTCCCGCTCCCCCTGATGTGCCTGTATATTTTTGATCTGATGCCCCAGCAGTGCTCTCTCTGTTTCCAGTCAGGTATCATGTGTGGGCCCAGTGGTCCATGGACAATGATTAGTACACTATCCGGACTTGTGTAGTTGGTGTACATATTTGTATATACTGAATTTTGACTTTGGACTAATGGGTTTTTAATGATTACAATCGTTACAATAATTTATTTTTGTCCTTGCGTTCTTCCAGGGGGAGAGGGGTGTATATATAATGTTGCTGCATGTATTTGTGTGTATGTTGTTGTGGGGAGGGTGAGGAAGGGGATGTTGCGTGTTGCGTGTGTTTGTCACTCTCTTTCCTCCACCTCCCCTGTGTTGTAGGTGCAGTACTCACCGTGGTCGCCACCACCCCCGTTCGTACTCCTGGTAGAAGAGGAGGTAAACCAGCATGGGTAACACCTGAAGTTCTGGCTCCATCGTGTCCTGGTTCCTCGTTGGGTGTCGAGAGGTGAGTGTTTTCCCTTCTGTCTACTGTTTCCGCCATGCTCTTGTAATATAGTGGGTGGTACTTTGTCTTCCGCCTGTCTGTTGTCGGTGTCTGCCGCGCTGTTTGTTTCTACCGCCGTGGCTGTCGTAGTGTTAAAGTGGCTGTCTATGTTGGCGGTTTCCGCCATGGTTGTAATCCCATTTTTTTTTTAGCTGGCCTGTTTGCGGTATTACCGCCGCTTTAACACCGTCTGCCAGGGTTGTAATGAGGGCCTTAATGTTTAGAAAAAAAGAACCAAAAAAGTGACGAACTGTGAAGATAAAATTTTGACCGAGTGTTGTGTCTTACTAATACACTGTTTTGGTGATATTAAATGTTTTACACACCTGTCTCCTAAGTTAGGCCTAACTGCTCCTCAGCCAAGCTACCAAGGATTGAGCAAGGATTTATTTATTGAAACTTTGACTGGACCTTATTTGTGATTGTGTTGTTATTACTGGCTATAGGTACCTACCTGCACCTATTAATAAACCACCTTCCATCAAAGTGGGTCTCTGACTGTGTAAGCGAGTGTATGTGTTTTTGTTTGTTTTCTAAATTGTACTCTGGAGCACCCTCACAATATAAAGTAATACAACAACACTGGAAGAAATAATTTCTAAACCTCTTTACACCAATAGATGGTACCGTTCATCTATGTAAAAAAGAAGAAAATCTGATTTAGTATTAGAATTCATAAAGCTATAAAATAAACTTACAATTTTCAACAATGTATAACTTGTTATTAGCAAAAAATCATTACACATTCCCCATGCTGTAATGCTATGTTACGATAAGAGTAAGCATTTCATACTCCCTTTTGTACTACTCTCAGCTTCTACACTTGTACAAGATAAATGATGTACTGTATAAAGAATCATCCTTGAACAGTGGGGACAAACAATTGTGTAGATTGTATACAAAATCCCAAAGGTGTTTGCACTCACTAAGGCCCTCATTCCACATGACCGCCAGGGTGGAGGGACACGGAAGCACCGCCAATAGGCTGGCGGTGCTTCCAGGGCCATTCTGACCGCGGCTGTAAAGCCGTGGTCAGAAAAGGGGATCCGGCGGTTTCCCGCCGGATTTCCCCTGGCCCGGAGAATCCTCCATGGAGGCCTGCTTGCAGCGCCGCCATGGGGATTCCGACCCCCTTCCCGCCAGCCTGTTTCTGGCGGTTTACACCGCCAGAAACAGGATGGCGGGAACGGGTGTCGTGGGGCCCCCTAACAGGGCCCCATAAAGATTTTCACTGTCTGGTTTGCAGACAGTGAAAATCGTGACGGGTGCAACTGCACCCGTCGCACACCTGCAACTCCGCCGGCTCCATTTGGAGCCGGCTTCATTGTTGCAGGGTCTTTCCCGCTGGGCCAGCGGGCGCCCTTTTGGCGGTCGCCCGCCGGCCCAGCGGGAAAGTCGAAATGACCCCCGCGGTCTTTCGACGGGGTTACTTTGGCGGGCGGCATCCGCCGCCCGCCAAAGTCAGAATGACCCCCTAAACCTTTTAAATGATCGTTTTACCTATACTTGCTCTACTAATCTAAAGAAACATATGCTGAAAATGAGAACTTCATCACTAGAAATAATGCTAGATATACCAGGCTCATCAACATAGGCAAAACCTTACAAAGGCATCACTCTTGGTAGGCCACATGATGTCATAAATCCTTATAGTTCATCTATAACAAGTAGACTATTCCACTTTACATCTGTAATCCTCCTTAGAACTTTTATTCCAAAAACAAAAGATAGGAATTTGATAACTTCAAAGGCAATCCATGCTTGAATTTAAGGTTCCCATCATTACATTTTATCCATCCACTTATACTTTTTAGATAGACAGTGTAATGACCAAATCTAATAGTAACCCCATGAAAAATGATAGCAACAGTAGCACACGTTTTACCAGAGACAGATATTTGTCCTGCCTTATAGTTAGTAATCTTAGTATGTAATTTACTATCATCTACTCTGTATTCTTGTAGCATTAAATTATCATACTTTCCCCTTCTTGCAGCATGTAAAGTTGACAGATAATCTGTTTGACAATTTAGACATATAGGGGGTCATTCCGACCCCGGGGTTGGCGGGAGCACCGCCAACAGGCTGGCGGTGCCCCGCAGGGCATTCTGACCGCGGCGGTTTGGCCGCGGTCAGAACAGGAAAACCGGCAGTCTCCCGCCGGTTTTCCGCTGCCCTGGGAATCCCCCGCGCCGCCATGGGGGATTCCGACCCCCTCACCGCCATCCTGTTCCTGGCGGTTCCGCCCGCCAGGAACAGGATGGCGGTGAGGGGTGTCGTGGGGCCCCTGGGGGCCCCTGCAGTGCCCATGCCAATGGCATGGGCACTGCAGGGGCCCCCGTAAGAGGGCCCCACTTTGTATTTCAGTGTCTGCTTTGCAGACACTGAAATACGCGACGGGTGCCACTGCACCCGTCGCACATCCTCCACTCCGCCGGCTCCATTCGGAGCCGGCATCCTTATGGAGGGGTGATTCCCACTGGGCTGGTGGGCGGCCTTTTGGCGGTTGCCCGCCAGCCCAGTGGGAAACCCAGAATACCCGCGGCGGTCTTTTGACCGCGCAGCGGTATTCTGGCGGTTCCCTTCAGAATGACCCCCATATTGTTTTGACCTTTTTTTTTTTTTACTAGTGTTTCAAAATATACACTTTTGGACTCTGGTACCGTTGATTAAGTAAGATTCTCCAATTCTATTTGTATAGTAGATGTGCATGAGTAATCTTCACATTCATGGTGCCACGAGTAACTAAGTCAAGACAAGTCATTTGCAGGTATGTCTTCTTCTTCTAAGATATCAACTATCACTGTTAAAAACTCTTGTGCATCCTTTTGAGTATTTTGAGTAAACTGTACAGCTCTACTACATAGATTTAAAGTGTTTTGAATTACTGATTCAGAATGCATCTTCATTTTCTCAGTACACAGAAAGTTTAACAAACTACACAGTGCAGAACACAATATCTTCTGTTGTGTTTCTTGAATTGCATCTACAACATAGATAGTGCATACAAAACATTTACCACAACATTATCATAGTAGTTTACACCAGAGGGGTTTGACAATTGATAACATATATTATGTCCATCATTTTTTTCTTTTTTTGTTTCTTATCAACTTCCTTCTACTCATTAATTTCCTTCTTTCCTACACTATCGCTGCCCAGATTTGAAACTTTCCACACCAGATAGATGGAGCATTTCTCATGAACTGGATACTGTCCTGAATGGAAGCTTAAACACTTGCAAATCAGTTATATTCTGTAACACAACTAGGGTCTGCGCTTACTCTGGTCTCATCAAATGCAAATAGACACAAACCAGACAATGCCCTTACTCGAGAAAAAGATACATATATCAAAACTTCCTTAAAGACAGTACTACCAATATTAGTAAATGTAGCATCTAAATTTAAACCTTGTGATTTATGAACAGTAACAATATATGACGGAGAAACTGAAAACTGTTTTGGTTGAACATATAAATATTTTACAAGCAAAAGACATGCAACAGACCTTTCAATCTTCTTTGTGTTGTCAATCTGATCAAATTTAATCACAAGGTACTCAACCTGATTCCTATTAGGAACATTATTAAAACCAACATGTTTATCCATAGCACCACTGACTAAACCTTCCTCAACATTTACATTTCATCATAAAATCACTCTACAGTTTTTGCATAGACTTAAACATTTCTCCAATCCTACAGTTTGTGAAACTGACCTTTCTAATGAATCGAGTCTTCCTTGTCACTTTTCATTTAGCAACACAGTGACATCCTCGTGTTCCATTTTATCATTTGCCTTCAGTAGCAAAATGTAATCTTTCTCCAATTCCAGCAATTCTTTGTTAAAAGAGAAACACTCCTCCAATACTGGCATTAGGCACACACCATGTATACCTTCTTGTATCAAAGTGAACATTAGGCCTGCTGGTGTTTCATCATTGGAAACAGTTTTTTAAGATTACTTTCTAGAACATGCCTTCCCACTTTTGAAAGAGTACCTACTCTAATCTCTTTAAACATATTTCCTTTTTCAATGTCCGATGCTTGTTGCATATTCCAAATGAATTCTTTGTATTCACAATGCAACCAAATATTCACATTTCTGATGCTTCCCAAGGAATTCCTAGTTTCATCATGCACAGTGTTTTGAATGCAAGCTGACCATTCACATGTGTAAGTTGCAGTAGAGCTTGAAAACACTATCAATTGTTTTTTTTTCAAATGGAACATCATACTCCATTCTCAAAACCTCTTGTGTTCTCAAATGTACAAAGGCAAGCACTAAGTTTGAGACCATGCTCACCATATCAATGATTAAAAGCTTTAGCTTTTTTAATACTCTTGACACTTCATGACAAGCCTCACCTGATAGCAGTTGGAATTCCACTTTATTGTCATGTTCCACAGGCACAATCAAAAGTCAATGTAAAGTGATATTGTGTGCAGCTAATCCAGTAGGTACTGTAACCCCACCTGATAAGTACAGTCTGTAGTCATCTGTAGGAAAGCAGCAAGGACGTGTGTTAAGAAACTTTTATCAGTACCAGCTTGAACGCTAACATACAACAGTATAGGCATAAACGTTGGACATGCACACAGTTTGTTGTCATAGAACAATCCATGCACAACTGTGGCTTTCACTTTCAGATATATTTCCATTAGCTCACTGTAAGGAAATGCCTCCTTGGCATGGTTACCCCTTGACTTTTTGCCTTTGCTGATGCCAAGTTATGATTTGAAAGTGTGCTGAGGCCTGCTAAACAGGCCCCAGCACCAGTGTTCTTTCCCTAACTTTGTTTCCACAATTGGCACACCCTGGCATCCAGGTAATTCCCTTGTAACTGGTACCCCTGGTACCAAGGGCCCTGATGCCAGGGAAGGTCTCTAAGGGCTGCAGCATGTCCTATGCCACCCTGAGGAACCCTCACTCAGCACAGACACACTGCTTGCCAGCTTGTGTGTGCTAGTGGGGACAAACCGACTAAGTCGACATGGCACTCCCCTCAGGGTGCCATGCAAACCTCACACTGCCTACAGGTATACATAAGTCACCCCTCTAGCAGGCCTTACAGCCCTAAGACAGGGTGCACTATACCACAGGTGAGGGCATAAGTGCATGAGCACTATGCCCCTACAGTGTCTAAGCAAAACTTTAGACATTGTAAGTGCAGGGTAGCCATAAGAGTATATGGTCTGGGAATCTAACATGCACGAACTCCACAGCACCATAATGGCTACACTGAAAACTGTGAAGTTTGGTATCAAACTTCTCAGCACAATAAATGCACAGTGATACCAGTGTACATTTTATTGTAACATACACCCCAGAGGGCACCTTAGAGGTGCCCCCTGAAACCTTAACCGACTACCCGTGTAGGCTGACTGGTTTTAGCAGCCTGCCACACACCAGACATGTTGCTGGCCACATGGGGAGAGTGCCTTTGTCACTCTGTGGCTAGTAACAAAGCCTGTACTGGGTGGAGATGCTTATCACCTCCCCCTGCAGGAACTGTAACACCTGGCGGCGAGCCTCAAAGGCTTGCCCCCTTTGTTACAGCACCCCAGGGCACTCCAGCTAGTGGAGTTGCCCGCCCCCTCCGGCCACGGCCCCACTTTTGGCAGCAAGGCCGGAGGAGATAATGAGAAAAACAAGGAGGAGTCACTGGCCAGTCAGGACAGCCCCTAAGGTGCCCTGAGCTGAGGTGACTCTGACTTTTAGAAATCCTCCATCTTGCAGATGGAGGATTCCCCCAATAGGGATAGGAATGTGCCCCCCTCCCCTCAGGGAGGAGGCACAAAGAGGGTGTAGCCACCCTCAAGGACAGTAGCCATTGGCTACTGCCCTCCCAGACCGAAACACACCCCTAAATTCTGTATTTAGGGGCTCCCAGAACACAGCAAGATAGATTCCTGCAACCTAAGAAGAAGAGGACTGCTGAACTGAAAACCTGCAGAGAAGACGGAGACACCAACTGCTTTGGCCCCAGCTCTACCAGCCTGTCTCCCCACTTCTAAAGACGCTGCTCCAGTGACGCGTTCCACAGGGACCAGCGACCTCTGAAGCCTCAGAGGACTGCCCTGCATCTAGAAGGACCAAGAACTCCAGAGGACAGCAGCTCTGTTCCACAAAGACTGCAACTTTGCAACAAAGAAGCAACTTTGAACCAACACACGTTTCCCTCCGGAAGCGTGAGACTTTGCACTCTTCACCCGACACCCCCGGCTCGACTTGTGGAGAACAAACACCACAGGGAGGACTCCCCGGCGACTACGAGACCGTGAGTAGCCAGAGATTACCCCCCCTGCCCCCCCACAGCGACTCCTGCGGAGGGAATCCCGAGGTTCCCCCTGAACACGACTGCCTGCTTCAAAGACCCGACACCTGGTAAAGACTCTGCATCCGCAGCCCCCAGGACCTGAAGGATCCGACCTCCAGTGCAGGAGCGACCCCCAGGTGGCCCTCTCCATTGCCCAGGTGATGGCTACCCCGAGGAGCCCCCCCCTTGCCTGCCTGCATCGCTGAAGAGACCCCTTGGTCTCCCATTGAATCCTATTGCGAACCCGACGCCTGTTTGCACACTGCACCCGGCCGCCCCTGTGCCGCTGAGGGTGTACTTTCTGTGTGAACTTGTGTCCCCCCCGGTGCCATACAAAACCCCCCTGGTCTGCCCTCCGAAGACGCGGGTACTTACCTGCTGGCAGACTGGAACCAGGGCACCCCCTTCTCCATTGAAGCCTATGCGTTTTGGGCACTACTTGGACCTCTGCACCTGACCAGCCCTGAGCTGCTGATGTGGTAACTTTGGGGTTGCCCTGAACCCCCAACGGTGGGCTACCTTGGGCCCAATTATGAACCCTGTAGGTGGTTTACTTACCTGCAAAAACTAACAAACACTTACCTCCCCCAGGAACTGTTGAAAATTGCAGTGTCTAGTTTTAAAATAGCTATATGTCATTTATGTGAAAACTGTATATGCTATTTTGCTAATTCAAAGTTCCTAAAGTTCTTAAGTGAAGTACCTTTCATTTAAAGCATTACTTGTAAATCTTGAACCTGTGGTTCTTAAAATAAACTAAGAAAATATATTTTTCCATACAAAAACCTATTGGCCTGGAATTGTCTTTGAGTGTGTGTTCCTCATTTATTGCCTGTGTGTGTACAACAAATGCTTAACACTACCCTCTGAAAAGCCTACTGCTCGACCACACAACCACAAAATAAAGCATTAGAATTATCTCTTTTTGCCACTATCTTACCTCTTAGGGGAACCCTTGGACTCTGTGCATACTATTCCTTACTTTGAAATAGTGCATACAGAGCCAACTTCCTACACTCACCATTTAGTTGCCCAACTAAATCTGCCAAATCAATTGTTTCACGCCTTGCTTGCTCCATTGTAGTCTTCACTGCATTCATTGCAATAGCAACTTCATTTTCAATTATAGTTTGTCCAAGTGCGTCCTGACTTTGAGGACCTGAACTTTGACTGCTTTGCAAACCATCCTTAGGTACTTCAGCAGCAATTTTATCTTCCTGTACAATTTCTTCATTCAACATTTTCAAGTAGTTAGTAAAATATGGAGCACTGAAAACCACCCCTTGCAGTATTAAAAGAGTCTTTATAGATGTCAATCTCTCCTAGTAATTCTGATTCAGAATGCCAAGGTTTGAACAGCTTCAAAAATGCCGAATAGAAATACTCTCTTTATTCAACAGTCTGGCAACTCAGTTTTCTGTGGTTAATTAGACTTCCTTTGTTATGTCGCACCTATTGCAACAAACTACTGAAAATGTTCCTTTGTCTACATTTTCTATCACATTTTCTTTATATGTGCAGTACTGGAGTACTTCAAAGAGAGAACCATTTTCCAGGTGTTCACTCCCTTCTGGATAGTAAGTGTCCAACATGTTTGCCTTTACAATATCTGTACTTCCTGGCTCAAATTCGGCAAGTTATCAAGTTTCTGGATAAGACTTTGAAACTCTGTTTCTAGTTGATGTCAGGCCTAGACTCACCTAAACAATTCCTCACAATGTGAAATATAAACTAGCGGAATTCAACCGATCAGAGCATTCAGAGGATCCAATTTACCTATGTGAAAGCATCGTAAAGCTATACAATTTCTTTGTTAGAAACCTTTCAGCAGAGATCTCTCCTCAAACAGTTTTCATCTCTGTTTTCGCAGATTTTATGTATGAAGTTACATGACAAGCAACAGCTATAGAATTTGTGCCACAAATTGCATATCCGTATTGGCATGCCACATTTTCAAAATGACAGGATTGAACTTATTAATATATTTTGAAGCCTCTGTTCTGCTGAGTTTGTAGGTGTTTTTGGTTGATTTATGAGTATGTTTCACTATAGACATAAAACTGTTCACTGTTCCTTTTGAAATAACAGGTCTTGAAAATCCTAAATTACTTGTTGTGTAAAATGTTCCTTTTACTCTGTATTTCCACTGCCAGTACTTTCCACATCTATGTGACTGGAAATGCAGGGCTTTAGGCCTTTTTCCTCAGTGTCTTTTGGGATGCTGCATCTAATATACTGTTCTATGAAAGAAAGTAAAGACTCATCTGTGTCTGTACCAAATTTAAATGCATTTCTTATCCACAACAGCATATGATTATGAAGACCACCTCCTGCTTGGTACTCCAAAACAAATCAGTAACTTCTCTAAGAGGTGGATTTGTTTGTTGCAGATGAAGGAAAACAGAACTTGAAATCTTTGGTTAAAGTACCTGCAAAAACTTACAGAACCCAAAGGGCAAGGTTCTCCAGGTGTCTTCAATACAATTCCTTTACTATTGTTTCTCTCAAAAACTCATGTAAAAATATCCCATGCATACTCTGCAAAACTCAGGCCCATATTTTTACTTTTTGATGCAAAATTGCGTTTATGCAGTTTTGCGTCAAAAAGTATAGCGCTGGCTTGCGCCATTCCAGGACACCAGTTGGGCGCCAAATTTATGGAATGGCGCAATCCCACGCAAAAGGTGGGCTAGGGTAAAAAAAGGGAAGTTAGCCGGCTGGGGGTGGTGGTATGGGAAAAGGGGGGTTTGCACCCAAAAATGATGTTAGGTTGGTTAGAGGCTGAAAAAATGCCTCAAACCAGCCTGGATTCATTTTCTGATGCCATCCATACCACATTACTACTGTCTTAGAAAAGACAGGAGTCATACCTACCACCCCAATGGGCAGCACAGCGGACAAGGGCTTCCTGTGCATGGCAATTGCACACTGTGCCATGCAGGGGGGGCCCAACTTGGTCCCCCAATGGCACTATAATTTAAAAACAAAAATGTTTGGTCTGACGCAGGTGTTAAATAATGGTGCAAAGCAAGCTTTTTACCCCTCCTCCCACCTGTGCACCATTTTAGCATGGGGGATAAATATGGGCTATGGGGTTAGCTCCATTTTTTACATGGGAATGCCTACCTTGCTTCTCATTAATGCAAGGTAGGTTCACACATCGGAAAAATTGTGCATCAAAATATAAATATAGAATTTGTTTTGCCCTAAATTTACGTAAAAAAATGACGCAAGTTTGATGCAAATGAAGTATAAATATTCCCCTCAGTGTTACAAACCAAATTGTAGCACCAAAATTTCACAGCATACACTTGAGCTCACCATGATGACAATACCAGTATTTATTGGTCCCACAATGGTATGCCATCAAATTTATCAAATTATAATCAAGCTTCTCAATTTTGCCGTGAGTTATTTCCACAAAGTCTTTTGTAGACATATTTTGCACAGTATCTCCTGTCTTAAGAATATCGTTAACAGTGTGTGACAGTCCAGACAAACCATTTTCAAATAACAGATGGAATACATATGGAACACTTTGTCAAAATTCAGAGTCCTCTGAATATAATCTTGTTGACCTATACTCAGTTGCAGGTATTTGCTCAGGGGAGTCACCTACCTACTTCAGTTGGAATTAGTTGAGGAAAACATCAAGCTTCTAAACCTTTCTCCCACACACTCATTGGAGCTTTTTTAGCTTGTTCCACCTGATACAGTTCAATTGCATCCCCTACAACCTCTTTTGAATGCAGTGGATGGATGCTGTAGTGCACATATATTTCTTTCGATCTACTTCTATCTACTTTTTCAAACTGTCCATTTGATTGCAAGATTTCTCCCTCCAAGCAATTTCCATGTGCAACAACATCTACATCTGTATAATGCATATTATTCTCTTTCCGATACAAAGTAGTTCCTTCCAGATTTTATTTTTGTGGGCACACCATTCACTAGAATAACAAACAGTTCATCTAGGTCTCTCTCTACACCCACTGTTTCAATATTGCGTTTAAAATCTAAAGGGAAATACACAACCCTACCATTAAGCCTTATCTGAACCTCAGTGGATGGCAGTTTTCCAATCTTTGGTTCCATACAAACTATTGCTTGAAAAGGATATGTAAATTACATGAGTATTTCTTCATAAACATTCCCATGTCAAAGTTCCTCGGGGATTTCAACCACCTCTGACTCATTGTGTATCACTCTGGCAGGCATTTTGTTTTCCTCTAATTTATCAAAGCAATACTTACACATGTTCTGGTGTGTCAACAAATAAAAACAAATAAATACACAGCAAATTCCAGCCACTTTTCTTTATTTTCTTGTTCAGTTTTCACGAACACATCAACAGTTCACATTTGGCATTTGTAGTGAGTGTAACAACAAAAAATACAAACATAGTTTGGTTTCTCTGTTAAAACTGCATCAAAGTTTACTATTTCTTATGCAAAGGTATCAGTACTAAATCTTGGGGTTTGTTCCTCTACACCTGAACATATCACCTACTCATTTTGCCCAGTCTCACCTTCTGGACCAAAGAAATGTAAGTGAACATCTTCTAAAGATTTTCAACCTCTGACACTGTACCATGCAAATGTGCTTTGTTGCTTTCTCTAACACACGATACAGTACTTCTTACAAAGTAAAGATTACATTTCGCATTTTTGAATGCTGAACAGCCAACTTTTATAAAACTATGAAAAGTACTTGTGCATACTTTCCTTAATAGACATGCCAGTGAGTGTCCTTGAAAATGAGTGTATTGCCTGACTTTGCATGGATCTAACGCTTGCAACATTGCAATTTTCTGCTTCACACTTCTATCTGGAAATTGATGTGCAAAATTTCTTAATATAAGAATTGATTCCTGAGAAACACAACAAAAACTACTGCAGTCCCATTTATACACAGGTGCATGTGTGTTCCTTCCTTGTACCTCTGCAGCTATCTCTTCCTTTACATTTCTAGGAACCTTCTCCTCTTTTGAAATGGGAGTACTAACTTTTACCTCATAACATCGCCAATTGTTTCAACTGCATGCACTAATGCGCTGTCTCGAAAGTAGCTTTCTTCATTAAAAAAAGCCTCAATACTAGATGTATGCTTCCATTCTCCTTTGAAAATTTTGCAAAAAAATTGCTTTTATTAATGATCCTTTTTTGGCTTCTTTTTACTGTTTTATTCAGTGTTCTCATTCTGTTTAGAATCAAAACACATAGGGGCATATATATATTTTGTTTGTGCCGCATTTGTGTCATTTTTATAACTTAACCCCATATTTATATTTTGATGTTAGACACTAAAAGAGTCTTTGAAAAGACAGGCGTCATGTGTTATGGATACCTAGCGTCATTTTTTGATGCTCAACCTCCATCTCCTCTACCGCCACCCCCACCTGGCCAGCATCTTTTTTTCCAACGCTAGCACAAGCTTAGTGCCTGCTTGCAGCATTTCATAAATTTGGTGCCCGGCTGGCACTTTGGAATGACACAAGTCTGCAGTAAACTTTTTGACGCAAAACTGTGTTAACACAGTTTTGCACCAAAAAGTATAAATATGCAACATAGTTTGTGCTTCACGGCAAACACTTTATCAATCACACTCTCAATATGTTGTTTTTGCTTCAGTTCTGCCCTTCCCTTTTTACAGTACTTCATGTTTCATAGTAAATTCTGTGTTACCCTACTTCTAAATATTCTCATTCATATTACTTTAAATGATTTCTGTCTCCTTGTCAAACTGTGTGTTTCCTTGTAAGATTTCTCACTTTCAATGTAACTTACTCCTTCTCCTTTGTGACATGATTTTAAACCTCGGTTTTTATTTGCAATTTTTTCCATATTTTGTATTTTTCCACATACTGTTTTGAGACCTCCTTAGTTCCCCTGCGAGCAGATCTTTTTTTCTAGTACGTTTTCTCAATCTTGTCCTTTTCTAATGTCACTTTTATACAGGTAGTAATGTTTCTTTAGTTTTTCTCTTCTCTCTTCCTGTCTGGGCATCATAAATCCTCCTCTTTCAAGACAAGTAGACATCTGAAGTCCGAATACAGAATACATTTATCTTTACATTACATACTAATGGATTACATACTGTAAGCAAGTAAGTACCTACATAAATGATTATATCATTGTGTCATATGCTGTGTGTCTCATTATGGGCATATAAATTGGTATGTAGGACTCTGTATGAATGGATTACTGGGTCTGCAAGTGGTAGACTGCATAAATCAGTCAACACATCACTGCCTGTGTGGGTGTGTGACTGGTTTTATAAATAGTTATGTGGGTACCTGAGTGGCTGTGTAAGTGAGTGAATTGGTGTGTAAATAGGTACGTAAGTGGTTTATGGATTGATAACAGGCTGCAGTAGTGAGTATTTTGGTGTCTAACTGTGCGTGCAACTATCTTTGTAAGTGGTGCATATGTAACTGCTGTGTAAATGGGTACGTAAGTGGTTTATGGATTGCTAACAGGCTGGGCTGGTGAGTGGTTTGGTGTCTAACTGTCGGTGCAACTGTCTTTGTTAGTTGTTCATATGTACCTGCTGTGTGGGTATGTACGTGGATATAAAATTGCCTCTGTTGCTGTGCGACTGGGTGTGTAACTGTGAGATAGTTTTGTAAACAGGTATATGAATGGCTATATATGTAGGTAACTGTATCTAAAACTGACTTTATATGTGCACAAGTGTGTGTTCACCTAACAATGTGAGTGTTGCATATTTAAATAACTGCATAGATGTGTCAGTGGGTATGACAGTGCCTCTATAGTTCTTTGAATGACTATCTAAGAGGGTGTATAAGTGAGTAAACATTTGTGAAAATGCTTTTATGGGTGTGTTTCTAAGTATATCACTCAATCTCTAGCTATATCAGTGGTACATACGTAGGTGCTTTATTGGGAATTTAAGTAGGTATGTAAGTACTTGTGTAACTGTGTGAGAGGGTATATATTACATACTTATAAGTTTTATACTAAATGCAAGCACCCACATCTTATTTCATGTACCATAGTTTGTGCTGCTTTGCCAACTCCTCTTTCTCCTTTTCTGTTTTTTTACTTAATGCCATCTAACCTCCCTTCTATTTGCCTTTTACTAGTCTGTCATGAAGCTACATCTCTCCTTACAACTTACATAAAATTATATTTTTCTTAAATAGAGATTTTTATAGTACACCCTAATTGACACACCTGTAAAATCTCTTTGATGTTCTTCAACTCTTCTGTCAATATCACTTCATATCTCTTTTTTGTGCAAATCTTAATTCAGAACTATAACTTTGGTCTTCCACTCTTAGTACAAAAGTACCAATAATGGATACACTTCAGATTCTACTTTCACTGATACTACTATACGATGCTTTCAGTGATTCTTTATATTGAGATATTTCCATGCCCACCCATACAAAACAGGACAATACCTTCCACCACTCTGTCAGTGCCCTTGATGGCTTCTGAGGCCCTTAATTATGTTAGCAAAAAAACAATAATTCCAAGGCGCTCCTTATGGTGAAAAGCATTTATTGCCACGATGCCAAAGACAACCTGTTTTGTTTTACAGCCTTTTATGAGTAAAGTGGCTATTTTATATGAAAAATAAACAGAACAACCCAATCACCATTTTAAAAGACATAGGCCCTCATTACGACCCTGGTGGTCGGTGATAAAGTGGTGGTAATACCGCAAACAGGTCAGCGGTAACTACCGCCAAATTGTGACCATGGCAAAGTACCACACCGACTGCCAGGGCGGAAACAACAGCCAACACTGCGGTAGGCGCCTAGGGCCAGGCAGAAGTCAATGTTCCACGCACCATTTTAAGACCCTGCAAACCGCCATCTTTTCTGGGGCGGTACCAACGACATCAAAACCCTGGCGGAAACTCAGCTCAGAAGGAAAAGGACTCACCATTGGTGACACAGGGAAGAACCACGCCCCCATGGAACCTGAACTGCAAGTCTTCCCGATGATCTTCTACGCTCTGCTCCACCACGAACACCAAGGCCGGTGAAGAAGACAACAGTGAGTACGGATGCCTAGCACACAAGGGAGGGGGGGAGCAAAACGAGAGCAAGACACACATAAACAACACACACCCCACACACACCCACCATACACACAACCAGCTGCATTACAAAAACAATTTTACCCCATCACTTGGCTTAATAATGCAAGGACAAAACGATTTTGCAAAAGTGAATGTAATGATATCAACACAGTATGAAAAATAGGTTAGGCAAGGTAATAGATATATACATATGTACAGAAAAAGGGACACAGCCCAGTCCACAATTTGCGTAGGACATATGGCTACATGCCGAAATCCAAGGCCACACATGTCACTGGCTTCAACATGGAGAGAACACTGCAGAGGCATCAGATGGTAAATAGGCAGGCACCTCAGGGTGACAGGGGAAGGGGGGCACCTCAGCCTTGAGATGTAACAAGACCACTGGTTCTGAAGGGGGTAACCTGCCCTGTGCTTGATCCTGGGGAGTGATGGGCCACAGTCTCTCAGCTGGGTGTCATACTCACTGGCTCTGGAAGGGGCAACCTCCCCTGTGCTTGACCCTGGGGACTGCAAAGCCACAGTCTCTCAGGTAGGTGTCATACCCACTGGCTTTGGCAGGGGCATGCCGCACAGCAGCCCATGGAGGCACGACTACATACCGTCCGCTGGCGGTGATTGCTGCACAGTGGTGGTGCAGTTGGTGGGGGGAGGCTCCTGCCCATCCCCTGCAACCTCAGACAGCTGCTCAACCATGGTTGGTGGTGGGGGTTCCATCACAGTTCCTGGCCCATGCCGCTTGGTCTTCCTGCCTGCTGGGGCAGGCTCCTTTCCCTTTTTGCCTGCTGGGGCAGGTTCATTGGTCTTACTGCCTGCTGGTGCAGGCTCCTTTCCCTTTAGGCTGCCTGGTGCAGGCTCCTTCCCCTTCAGGACATATGGCCTGGACCCCTTTCCACCAAAAGTGGGAGTGGTGACGTTTGGGCCTGTGGACTGTGCGGCTGAGGTGCTTGGCTGGGTTCCTCCTACCCTGCCCATAGGTACAGGATGGGGGGAGGGGAGGGAAGAGGTCAGTGGTGGATAGGAACAATTTTTTAGGGACATTGGGGTGGGAAAAGGGAGAAGGAAAGGGAGTGGAGGATGAAGGAGTGGTCGTTGGAGGTGTCTGTCTGCTGCTTTTGGGAGCAGGTGCATGGGCTGTATGCTTTTGTGAGGTGAATGGCTTTTGGGTGTCTGAGTGCTTGTGTTTGTGTATTTTAAGAGGGGGGACAGACACAGTGGGAGAGGACACAGGGGACGTGTGCATGGCTGTTGTGGAGGTGTCTGCCAGTGAGGTGTGTGTTCTGCTTGGTATGGTGATACTGGTAGTGGATGATGATGTAGTGCATGCAGGTGTGAGTGAGGATGGAACTGTGTGGGAGATGGAGGAGGAGGAGGGGGAGACAGTGGAAATAGTGGATGCTGGTGTGTCTGCAACTGGATGGCGTTTGTGTGAATACCAGTGGGATGAAGTGTGGTGCTTGTGTTTGCCTGTGACACTATTGGGTGTTGTCTTATGCCCATCTGTATGTGTGCTTGGGATGGGTTGGGGTTGAGAGGAAGGGGACTGGGCAGTGGAAGTTGGAGGGGGGATGGTAGAAACAGGAACAATGGCTGCCATCAGAGAGGAGGCAAGAGCCTGAATTGATCTTTGTTGGGCTGCCAATCCAATGTGAATGCCCTCCAGGAATGCATTAGATTTTTGCATCTGGCCTGCCACCCCTGGATGGCATTAAGAATGGTTGACTGCCCTACAGAGATGGATCTCAGGAGGTCAATAGCTTCCTCACTCAGAGCAGCAGAGCTCACTGGGGCAGGGCCAGAGCTGCCTGGGGCAAAGTAGATGCCCCCCTGGTGAGCGGGCACGGGAAACTTGATGAGGGCTGCTAGGAGGGTGGTGCTGGTACTGGGAGTGGCAGCTGTATCTGTAGCTGGGTTGGTCACAGAAGTGTTTGTCACCACCAGGGAGCTTCCATCTGAGGAGCTATCTGTGTCAGAACTGTCCCCTCTAATCTCCGCCGTGGTGCTCCCCTCACCCTCCATCTCACTGGTGCCCTCACTGTCGGTGGAGTCTGCATCCTGGGTCCTGTGGGATGCAGCTCCCTCCATCGCTAGTGCCTCTGCTCCTCCGCCAAATGGTGCTAATGTACATAAGGACAGGATGACAAAACAAAAATGGAGGGAAAGAGACAAAGGATACACTTGAACAGTTGGTGTACACAGCACCCTCACACACAGGGAACAGCTCTATGCAATATGCCCTTGCACTACCAGAGAAATAGTTAATGGCCAAGGCATGGGGAGGGGCACACACCGTCACATGCAGCACACCTGGGACCCACGCAGCCCTGACCAGTGGTGGATGGCTACGAGCTAGGTTGCAAGATTTTCCCTTCTGAACCATAGCCACCAGGGGACCTACGCTGCAATGTCAGACCTGGCATAGGGGCACCCACTGACACACATCCCACACCCAGAAACCACCCTACCATGCATAGGTTTAATGATGGGCACTGTACTCACCCCCTTGTGGCTGCTGTGATGTCCTCAAGCGCCCATCCAGCTCAGGATAGGCCACTGCCAGTATGTGGGCCATCAGGGGGGTCACGGTGTGACGGACACCCCTCCCTCTTTGGGAGGCCATACCCAGCAGGGCCTCTGCCATCTTCCATGCCCAGCGTCTCAGGTCCTCCCACCATTTGCGACAGTGGGTGTTCTGCCTGCCATATACCCCCAGGGTCTGCACCTTCCTGACGATGGCACGCCATATACCCTTCTTTTGGTGGGCACTGACCTTCAAAGGCAATACTCACAGGAAAATAGATTTAGACAAACAGTCCTGCCTGTTAAACATATGGCCAACCATAACCGTTTCCATCACCATTTACACACATGGCCCAGCACACAACCTGTACGCCGTCCCGAAGACATCCACAAACCCCCCTTACACGAGGCATTCACACACACAACTCCATGAATTATTGCCACATGCATCGTGCCCACAGTGTACTTACCTGTTGGTCTGAAGGCCCATACATAAGTCTGTACTGGGGTAGGACCCCAACCACCTGTCTCTCCAACTCCTCGGAAGTGAAGGCTGGGGCCCTTTTTCCGGTCACACAGGCCATGGTAGGTTCCAGACACAGGTCACAGCAGCACATGCAGTGTAGGTCCTCTCATATGGAAGGTCAGGTAGCAAGTGAGGAATCAGATAGAAAATGTCAGTCATGTCCGTGGCAGTGCATACCGTCACTGCCACTGTTGATCATCATTGGCCACTGTACCCCATAGAGCCCAATTATAACCAATGAGGAGTTGCACTGTGGTTCATGACCACCTCCTGCAACGGCGCACAACGTCAGCGGAATTACCTCACTTCCACCAGTCCCTCCACACAGGAAAGGCGGATGACATTTCAGGGGGAGGGGCAGGCCCTGGAATAATGTTGCGTCACAGGAGATGTTAGGACATACTGGACAAATCACAATGACCCATTACAAATTTACACGATGCAGAGTTCAATTGCAGCTCCATTGTAACAGAGCTGTGTGCCCTATTGGAGCCTGACCTGATATCTGCTATTTGTCACCCCACTGGGATCCCCTCTCTTGTGCAAGTGCTATCAGTGCTCTATTTCCTGGCAACTGGTTCTTTCCAAGTGACAGTCGGCTTGGCAGCAGGAATATCACAGCCAATGTTCTCAATAGTGCTGACAAGAGTTTTGTCTGCTCTGATTAAACACATGTAGAGCTACATTGTTTTCCCCCAGGTTGAAGATTTGGCCACAGTGAAGGCCAAGTTCTATGCAGCGGGACATATCCCCAACATGATGGGGGCGATTGATGGAACACATATTGCATTTGTTCCCCCCCCCGCCAGAATGCACAGGTGTTCAGGAATCGGAAGAGTTTCCACTCTATGAATGTACAGATTATGTGCCTTGCGGACCAGTACATCTCCCACATCAATGCTAAGTATCCTGGGTCGGTGCATGATGCCTTTTTCCTGAGTAATAGCAGCATCCCAAATGTGATGGCCCAACTACAAAGGCACAGGGTGTGGCTAATAGGTGAGCCCTGGTTCCCACCCAGTATATGTTGGTGTATGGGTTTGGTGTGGGTCATATGGGATAGTGTGTGGCTAAGTATTGTCCCTCAATATTTCAGGTGACTCTGGTTACCTCAACCTTTCATTGCTGCTGACCCCTGTGAGGAATGCCAGGACAAGGGCAGAAGAACGTTATAATGAGGCACATGGGCAAACCAGAAGGATAATTGAAAGGACCTTTAGCCTCCCGAAGGCCAGGTTCCGGTGCCTCAACCTGACAGGTGGATCCCTGTGCTACTCACCAAAGAAGGTCTGCCAGATACTGATGGCATGCTGCATGTTGCATAACCTGTCCCTCAGATGCAACGTCCCATTCCTGCAGGAGGAGGAGGCTGGAGATGCTTGTTGACCCTGTGGATAGTGAGGATGAGAAGGCAGAGGATGAGGATGAGGACAACAGAACATCTGTCATCAGACAATACTTCCAATGACACACAGGTAGGACAGTGTTACTTCACATTTCAATAACATTTGTTTGAATTTCTGCGGCAATGGCATGCTGATATTTCCCACTTCTATGCCCATTTACTGTTCCCTCTGGCAATTCATTTTGCAGATGTTGGTAACCTCACATGTACTCCTGGTATGATCACTGCAGCCAGCTACAGGTCATTAATCTCTGCTCATTTTCTTTACAGTTGATTTGCAATGTTTGTACCTGTTTCAATGAATACATATTTGATATACATGACATACTCCAAACTTCTTTTTTTTCCAAAGGGTGTTTAGTGAAGTGCTGAAATATTGAGGGGCAAGTACAATGGGATGGGGTGATGATGGAGGAAAGTCCAGGGTATTGTTCCAGTCTGTTTGTAGCACAGGTGCATTGTCCAAGGGGACATAGGAAGGGGAACAATGACAGTTCAAGGGGGACAGAGTGACAGGGTGGGAATCAAGGGTGACAATCAGGAGAGTCTCATTTCCTGGGCGGGGTCTTGGCAAGTGTCTCTGGCTTCTGTCTGGATCTCAGGGAATGTTTGCAGGGTGGTTCTCCTTCTGCAGGGGGAGGGGTGCTGGTGGCCTGTGAGTCCTGTGGAGGGGCCTCCTGTCCACTAACGGCAGCGGAATTGGAAAGCTGTTCAGATGTCTGGCTAGTGGCAGGGGCCTGCTGTTGTGAGACTGCCACCCTCCTAATATTGGCCATGTCTACCAGAACCCCTGCTATGGAGAGCAGGGTGTTGTTGATGGCCTGTAAGTCCTCCCTGATCCCCTGGTACTGTCCCTCCTGCAGCCACCTTTTCTCCTGCACATTGACCAGGATCTGGCCCATTGTGTCCTGGGAATGTTGATAGGATTCCAGGATCTCTGTAAGTGCCTCCGGGAGAGACAGTTCCCTGGGCCTGTCTTGCCCCTGGCACACAGCACACATCCCAGTTTATCTGTTGGCCTGTGCCTCTGTCCCCTGAACCGTGTGACCACTGCCACTGACCCCAGGTCCCTGATTGTTGTTGGTATGAGGTGTGGCCTGGGGTCCCTGTAGATGTGGACACACTGCTGATTAACGTGTCCTGGGGACAGAGGTGTGGGTATGCTGGGTGGGTGCTGTGGTGGTGTTTCCTGATAGGGGAGGATCTGTGGTTGTGTGTGAATGGGCCTGGGTAATCGGCTGTCAAAAAGTCCCTGATGGGCCAGGTAGGTCATCCAGATCCTGAAGACCAGAGTTGCTGTTATCACTGTGGGCCTCTTCAGTTGGGGGACTGGATAGTGCTGGCACCTCTTCTTCGCTGTCATTGGCTGGGGTACCTGTGGGGATGTAAATGATGTGTTATGTTTTCTGTGTCTGACATATTGTGCATCCGTGGCTTTCCCTCCTTGGTTGGATTTGCCCTGGCAGCTTTCACTTGTGTACGTTGGTGTATGGTGGGATAGTTAGTTCTCTATAGAGTGCATGCTTTAGTGATGAGTTCCAATGCAGGGCTGCGAGTGGTGTCCATGCATTGGCAGAGCATGCAGGGCTTGGCATTGGGATGAGTGAGATGTGATGGTGGGGTGGGTGGGATGGGAGTGAGGGTGGGGGTATGTGATGGCATGCAGGTAGGGGGGTAGTAGTAGTAGAGAGTTGACTTAACAGAGTTCAGTCCTCCTCCTACTCCAGCCAGGCCCTCAGGATGCAGGATTGCCAAGACTTGCTCCTCCAATGCTGTTAATTGTGGGGAGGAGGTGGGGGTCCACCTCCAGTCCTCTGTACAGCGAGCTGGTTTCTTGCAGCAATGGAACGTACTTTACCCCGTAGGTCATTCCACCTCTTCCTGATGTCATCCCTAGTTCTTGGGTGCTGTCCCACGGCATTGACCCTGTCCATGATTCTCCGCCATAGCTCTATCTACCTAGCTATCTATATCTGTTGCACCTGTGCTCCAAATAACTGTAGCTCTACCCTGATAATTTCCTCCACCATGACTCTTAGCTCCTCCTCTGTGAAACGGGTATGTCTTTGTGGTGTCATGGGTGTTTTGCGAGGTGTGTAGGTGAGGATGTGCAGGGTAATGTGTTGGGGTGTGTGATGTGTGAGTGGTACATAGGTGTGAATAGTGTGTGGCTCTAGTTGTGTCATTTATCTTGATGTCTCTCTGCTGGCAATGGTTTGAAATGGTAAAGGGTTGTGGGTACTGTGGGTGTGTGTTTTATAGTGGTGTGGGTGTAGTATGTGTATGGGTGTCAGGTGTGTGTGGTTTAAATTGTCCAATGTGATGTTGTTTTGTTTGTGTGTGTCCATTTTGAGCACAATGGTATGTACCGCCAATGGTTTACTGCCGTTGAATGTCCGCCGTGGTGATTCGTGGGTCATAATGTGATGGGCATTGTTCTGTTGGCATTACGGTGTGGGTTTTGATACCGCCAGTTTATCACTGACCTTTGGGCTGATGGATTTGTGTATGTGGCTGAATACTGACAGATTGGTGTGAGTGTGTGTCATAATATGGTGAACAGATATCCGCCGCAGCGGCGGTAAGTTGGCAACAGTCAGCATGGCAGTAAGTGGGATTTACCACCAATGTCATAATGAGGGCCACAGTCAACATGCTATGTCAATAATAAGCTCAACAATGACATTGATTGCTTCGAACGCAATATCTGCTGCATATATAAATACTTTTGTGAATCATCAAAATGAATGTAACACACAATCATTGCAGAAATATTAGCAATGTAAGTAACAAATCATTAGTCTTAGGGCCTCATTAGGAGTTTGACAGTCCCACCACAGGACCGCCAAACTCACGGTGAGTACACCATCACCATAATGGTGACATGCCCCCCCAAACGTATTACAATTTTCCCACCAGGCAGACTGGCAGAAACATTGCAATACGTGTTCCTGCCGGGCTGACCGGTGGGAACAGTGTTAGGATATTGGTCTCAGCTCCTTCAAGGGAGTCGAGGCCAACATCCTAACACTCCAGTACCCTTGGAATGCACACTGTGTACAAAGCAGACAGTGCACATTCCGAGGGTGCTGGGCAGTGGGGCCCTTCACTGCCCATGCCATGGGCATTGTCAGTGCAGGACCCCCCTGTGGCCCCCGGCACTGGCTTTCCACCAGCCTTTTCATGGCAGGGTAATGCAGTTGGGAAGCATGTCCACCAGCATGGCTTGTTGTTGGGCTGTCAGGCTGCCAATATTGCGTCCGTCTGACTGTCAATGCAAGTGTGATGGTCCTCATTACGAGGACCACCACACTTGGTCCTTAGTGTTTTATGAAAACATACCTCATTGTTCCATAATGCATCTTGGTGATTCAACTCACCATTATCAGATCACTTGCATCTCAATCATTATGCAGGTCTCTGATGTTCTTATATCAAAATTTAAATTACAGGAATAAAGAATACGAATCAATTTGCAGTGGTTAACCCAGCATCTGCTAATAATTAGACGTCTGGACTCAATGGAGCATAGAGTGCATGTTCATATATGCACATTTTCGTGTCATCAAAAATGAATATTCCGCTTGGACTTGATTGAACCTGAAAATCTTGCAGATGCTGCATGTGTCACTGCTGCATGGCCCCCACATAATATTCAAAGTTGGTCTCGGGGAGGTGGCAGGACCAGAGGCTGCAGGGAGGCCGTGTGCCACACTATATATTTAAATATGAGCTGTGGATCGGTGATGGTCCCAGGGCCATAAATCAGCCCGGGAGGGGTCCCTATGTGCCTGCCGCCTTTATGTTAACATGCCCCAAGGACCTGCCCCAACTGGGTTTTTTTAGTAAAACAAGTGCAGGAGATCATGCTTGTTTTTTTTCTTTTTACATTTTTTCCATGAATTCCTTGGGAATTGGTGGCAAAATTTTTTTAATCGTGCTGTTTGCCCTGGAACCCCAACACCAGAGCTAAGGGGTCAGAGTGTCCCTATCCTGGCCCTTTTCTTTTTTAATCTTTATTGTGGGACTTGGCTGAAGTTGAGTCTCAAGACAACTGTCAACACTGCCTGGCTGAAGGGTTGACAGCCAGTAAGAGTTGTGAATTTCCCTGCATGAGTTCGTTATTAATCACAAATCCTTTGCACCACTAGGAATCTATATTTATTTTGTATATTATCTCAAAAACTACTGAACAGATTTACGCCAAATAACAAAAAGCTATTTTTCTGAACCAAGATCTACCTTCCTGCGAAATGTGGTGTAATTCATTCCAGCGATTCGGGCTCTAGTCGGGTCTAAAATTGCTATGGGAATAATAATGAGAAACACACTTTTTTGATATTCCCCTCCCAATGTTTTTCTCAACCACCCTTGATGGATCATCTTGTAACTTCCCATGTGTAACAAAATTCTCGCAAACACTATTTTTTAAAAAATTGTGAAGATTTGTCAAATGGCGCCAAAGATATAGGCAAGTCAAAAAATGCTTTGTCAATGAAAAAATGGTCCTAAGTATATATGTTTATATATATATATATATATATATATATATATCAACAACAATCACAATCCATTTCAGAAAGAGAACCAAATAAAGTCACTAGATTAACCTGTCTCGTCTCAACCCTCTGGTAGCCTGGCACAAAAACAGACAGGCCTAGCTTAAAGGCAATGTTTAAAGCATCTATGCAGTGCACATAAATAAATTGATACCAAAACATAAATTAAAATCAGGAGAACAAAATATATTCAATTTAAAATTTGTTAGTAAAAACAAAGCCTAAAGTTACAAACCACCGCTTGCGGTCATCTGGTACTTGATCGGGGCAAAGTCATAACTGCACGCCGACTGAGATGGAGAGTAGATCAGGCACAGGGACCAGATAAGTCCAGTGTGAAGAGTTCCGTTCATGGTGGAGGAGGCCACGAGGAGCAGGGAGAATGTCATGGATGGTCGTAGCTGTAGTGCAAAGAGCAGTCCAGGCATTGAGGGTTCTCGTCACCGTAAAGCGAATAGATGATGAGGTGTCATGGGCAGTTGTTTCTGGAGCTTCATGTCTGCAATCATTGCTGGCTGTTGTTGCTGTAGCATGGAGTGCAGATCTCACATTTCCAGTCATCGCCGGTGTTTAGTGTAGCACAAAAAGCAGGGTTCACTGGAGGCTTACGTTGGCAGTCATTGTGGTGAGTAGACTTTACAATTACCAGGAGCTGAAACTGTAGGATTTCACCATCTCATCTTTAGAGGAGCTTAAACTGATGCCATTCAGGGGTTTAGGACCTGGTGGCCACCCCTTGATGACCAGGACCTCCCTCCAGAAGAGGCCAGAGGGCTTAGACAGGTCCAGTTTCGGGTTCAGGCATGTCAAGTGCTGCAGGTCAACTGAGCAGCTTCAGGGAGGCCTCTGGAGCCTATTATGTACCTGTAGCTCACACAGGAGGTAAGCCAGCTGACTCTTGGAGTCACGCAGACTAGCCTGGGATGAAGGAATGCAGGTCCATTCTTCCTTCTCAGACAGCAAGACAGTGGTCAGTAGCAGGAATGTCATTCTTCTGTAACGTCCTCAGGCCCAGGAGAGTTCTGATGAGTTGATCTGTGGGTTGAATATTTATACCTAGTGCCAGCCTTTGTGTGAGAACACCCTGTCCTACCTACATATCTGGTTCTGGAAAGCTTTTTCCATCTCCTGCCAGGGCTCCAAGAAGTAAAGGGAGACAAATGGCTCATGTCAGGTTCCTTAGTGTGTGCTGGAGGTGAGCCCTTTGAAGTGCAAGTGGGGCAGGGCACATCTCTGCCCCAGCCATTCTGGCAGGATGGTCCATCCTGGCCACCCAGTCCCCTTTGTGTTGCTGCCTGGGAGGAATACACAAACCCCAACAGCAGAGCCATTAACAATTATTTGACCCAAGACACTGGCAGAAGACACAAATGGTGAGGAAAAGAAATTGCCAACTTTCTAAAAGTGGCATTTTCAGAATTGTGACTTTGAATCTGACTATACCATTTAAGAGGATTTTAAATTACAATTCACTTGAGTGTAAACAACATATATTTATCAGCTTCCAATCCAAAGTTATCATTTATTAAATGTAATAATGTAACCCATTGTTAGTCAATGGGAGAGACAGGCCTTACTACAGTGAAAACACCTTTACAACTTTAAGGGTATTTTCTTTCCCAGGACATTTTAAACCTATGTACAAATGTCCTACTTTTTAAATACAATACACCCTGCCCTATGAACCTTTAGGGCCAACATTAGGAGTGATTTATAGGCATTAAGATGGAATAAACATTTTGCAACTTCAAGATGTAGTTTTAAACTGCATTATAGGCTGCAGTGGCAGGCCTGAGACATGTTTATAAAGCTACTTTAGTGGGTGACTCAATGGTTGCTACATGCCCACAAGTAGCATTTAATTTCAGGCCCTGAGTATACGTAGCACCATTTACTAGCTGCATACTAGTAAACTAGATTTGCCAATTTGGTGTAAGCCAATTTTGCCATGTTTGATGGTGAGAGCACACACACACTTCATTTCTGGTTAACATTGGTAAAGTGCACAGAGATCTAATGCCAACAAAATGGACTCAGCAAAACCGAAGTGAAGGCAAAACATTTGGGAAAATTTCATGCCAAGGACATCAGCTCTAACATGTATCCCTCTATCTGAAACTGGGGAGTACTATCTACCCTCATGGAAGTTTTCATCACTAAGACAGATGAATCTGGAAAGACTGGTTCAATGGTAATGTTCCACTGTAAAGTCCATTCCCTGTAGGGAGATGGACCACCTCTACAGCTTAGGATTTACACCCCTCATCTACATTATCCATCGGAAAGGTCTGTGGTCTGTCAATAAGTCCCAAACAAGTATGGTCTCATTTTCTTCATTACCCAGACCACTGCAAAGGCTTCCCTTTTAATTGTACTCTACCTCTGTTCCCTAGGAAATGGCCTTCTACTGATCAAGGCTACAGGTTGTTCTAGGCCCTCTTTGTTGATCTATGATGGAACAACTCTATACCATATACCATGCTCTGCGGCATCCATCTGGAAAATTAGTTCTTTGGAGAAGTCATGGTCCTTGAGCATGGATGCTGTGCTCATTGAAAGCTTCAAGGTGCCAAAAGCGTTATGGCATGCCCCTATCCTGATCACCTTTTTTAGATTGTTTTTTAGAGGTTTTCTCTGTCAAGGATCACCGATGGGGCTATACCACTTGATGAATCTCCTGTAGTATCCTGTGAGGTCCAAGAAGGCTCTTCCCTCAGTCTGGGTCTTGGGGGGTTCTCAAACAAAGATAGTGTGATTTATGACCAGGAGGCTCCACATCTTGCTCCCACTAACTGGGTGTCCCAAGTAGACAACCAATCCTTGTCTTATCTGGCACTTACTGCCTTTGTGAGTCAGGCCTTCTGCAGGGCCAGAAGCACATCCAGATGGAACAGGTAGTCCACCCAGCTGGACTTGAAGAAAGCATTGTCATCTTGATATGTGGCACATAAAGTCTCCATCCCAGCCAGGACCCAGTTGACCATTCTCCGGAATGTGGAAATGGCAAGGGCATCACCCTAAATTGGAAGTGGCTCACTGGGGTAGAGAACACAGATCTCTCCTTAACCCACTCAATTAAGGAAATCTGCCAGTACCTGTACACTGAGTCAAACATGTTCAGAAAACTTAGCAGCTCGCAACCATCACAACCAATCAATCAGGGCATGTGATGCTCATCCGTCTTGGTGACTGAGTCCATACTCTATAATCCACACAGAACTGGAGCTCTGGTGTGGCACCCAATGGGGCGGCCTAGGGTACCTGAGCCACAGGGCTGGAGCAAGGTCTAATGGAGTACTGAAACACCCCCAGCATCCTGGATACTCTTTAGTGTGCTCTGCCCTCCATCCCCTTGTCTCTAAAGATTTAGGACATCTCTCTCAAGATTCTGTCATGCTGTTCTTTGCTCTTTCCTGTCACTAGAATATCATCTTGGAAGAACAGTTTGGTCTTTATAGCCTTAACCAGTTGACATTAACCTCTGACGAATGATAAAAAAACAGACTGAAAGGCATCCTCTTGAAGCAGAAAGCCTATCAGTGTAACAAAAGTCACCAGTCCACTGCTTTTCCGATGCAACATTACATGGTGATAAGCAGATGATAAATCAAGAACTGAAAAACAAGTTGAATACTTGGTAGAAGTAGCAACTCTTGGTCCTGGAGGAGGGAATTTAACCAGTGCAAATGTTCTTATTTAAGTCTGTTAAGCTGACACAAAGGGGAATTTTAACATTGACAGATCTCACAACGAGCAAGATGGGACCCACAATTGAACATATTAATATCAAGAACTGAAAATATTAACCCCCAGCAAAAATTATTTTTATGGAAGAAAAAAAAAGTAAAACACTTGTGGAACATAGATTTGAGACTTCAGCTGATAAGTGTGAGATTGGAACTCCAGTGTGGTTCTGTCACAGAGCTTTATCTCTTATTCAGGATTTCTGCTTAACATGACTATTTCTATGGGGATATTAATACATTGGGACCCACCTCTCCCCTGATTTATTCTCTCAAGTCTATTAATGTGCAGTCTTTTCATACGCTGGTAGCTTACTTTAAAAGTATTTTTCGTATCTTAGCAAGCATTCAGTATATGAAAAACCATTGTGAGGTAGTGTGCACTACAATGAAAGTATTTATGGTTCTGCACCATTACTCTACCACATTGTACAAAAAATTAGGCTCATGTACCAGGTACAATTCATTACAATCGGTGTGCTCTATGGTTATTAGTAACAAGATTTACAGAGTGCATTGCTTCCCAATCAGGCATCCTGATGCTAGAATGGGACTGTCACCTTTGTGGTGTACAATCGTGTTCACCTGCCCTGAGCACCTGACTGCAAATATCTATCATCTTGTATTTAGGCCTCATCTCACACTAATCTAGTATGTGCATGAAGGCCTAGGCCTGTGCCTTGACATGAGTGAGGTTCTGGACCTGTTCTGTGACCTAAAGGGACAACCATGCTGACAGTGACCGTCCCTGCCATGGGTTTAGCATGTAGTGCAGTGGTGGCAGCATAATGTATTTTGTGAATCAGTAGTTGAGACCAGCCTTTTTTATCTATGTCACTGGAGATCAGGCTACTAGTCCACTCATGTTAAGTTCTGCTTTTACACACTAACGCAGATCCTAACACTGACATCCTGAGTGCATGTAATGTGTGTGTGTGAGTGTGTGTTTGTGTGTGTGTGTGTGTGAGAATATGGCCTGTGTGGTACATGAATTGTAAATATGAGTGAACTAGAAAAAGGGCAAAATGGACAATGCTTCTTACATATACGTCATTGACAAGTTGGTAGATAAGGGGATAAGGAACACCCAAAGATAAATGTCCAGACAATTGCCTCCCCTGACAGGTCTTTAAATGGGGCTTCCCAACTAATGCATAAACCAGTTGCCACATAAAGTGGGTAGTCAAGCTCTCCGACATGTCTCACCTGGAGCCACCTCCTTTGTAACATTCTTATAGAGGGTACCAATGCTAAAATCTAACTTTGCAGAGAATTAGGGGGGATGCTGTGAAACAAGGTAGTAAATTGGTTAGCCCTGAGGGCTCAAAATGCTAATTATTTAAATGATGAAATCATTATGGTGAGGAGAGTAAACTGGATAGATAAAAAATCAAAAACCTGCGAGGGTGTTTGTATTATTAATTTAAGAAATCCCTGATTTTGTCAAATCATTACTAATCATTAACAAAGGTAGAATCCTCCTCACAAAAGGTGGAAGAAACAATGAGAGGGAAAGTTGAAGCTGTACCCCTTAAGCTATTTTCTTAGACCAAAACAGTTTACATATGGAAATTGGGATAATAGGAGAAGGGTAATCCCTGAAGGGACTAAAGAGAGTATAAAATTATTTAATAGGTTTGGAGTATTAGATACTCGGAAGGAGACTGACTTGGTGAAGTTGTAGAGAAAGAGGTTTCTACTCCCACTAAGTATGACATGGGAATTCCATCAGAAAATTTGCAAAGCAATCTACTGTCTCTGGTATTGAGTACATGTAGTAAGCAATCCAATGTCAATACTGCTCTGTCTATAACCTCTTGGAATATTGCAGGTTTATTAAGTCAGGTCCATGCCCCAGAAATGGTTAGAACATGTTACATCAACACAGTTTGTGTGTACAGGAAACATGGGCAACAAACAATATCTTTATTGAAGGATTTTTGTTCATTGTCACTCCTGTAACACTATCAACTACAGGCAGGGTAAAGGATGGCCTTGCCATCTTTATCTCAACCATATTATCAATTATAGTTAAAAAAATATACAGCTTATTTTTTATCAATTTATACAAATAGCAATAGAGGACAACGCAGACCTTGTGCTTATTAACCTTTACATTAACAAAGTTTATTCAACTCACGCCAAAGTGGCCTTTAATACAGAGAAGGACTTGAACTCAATTTTGCTGGTGAGATGAATAATAGTTTCTTAATAAGGACAGGAGATTTTCACATAACTAGATGCTCCTACCTGTCTAAAGTGGTGTGTGTTGTCATGGGAGTAGATGGAGAAGGAAAGGCACATTTACAACATAACCCTTTTGGTGAAGAGATGAATATTATGGTACTTAAAGACAACTTTCATTGTTAGAAGCAGCATGTAATCCTGTAATCCCAGCAATGCCAACATTTATTGGGAGGGGAACAATATGTCTGATTGATCACATACTGCTATCCAAAAACTCCATGACAAATATGTTACATTTTCTAACAAATCTGAGTAGCATAAGCAATCACAACCCTCTGGCACTAAGTCATCAGATAAGCATTCAGCAAAATGATGAAAAACTATAAAATGTTGAGGTAGAGAGAACAAATGGATGAGGCTAAAGTGGTCTGGGTGGACCCGAGTAAGGTTATTGCAAATGTGGTTACAAGCAATAAACAAGAATACTTAGGCCCATATTTGTACTTTTTAGTGCTGCATTTGTGCCACTTTTGTGACGCTTTTTAACGCAAAAGTGGCGCAAACTTACAAATTACAAGTATATTTTGTAAGTTTGTGCCACTTTTTCATCACAAAATGACGCAAATGAGGTGCTAAAAGAGTATAAATATGGGCCTAAGTCTGTGCCTACCACTGAGAGGACCACAGTGCATGCAGGTGTCACATGAAAAGATATTCAGATCAATTAATTCTTTATTATTAAGACTGTGAGGGGTGCTAGTAAGTCTGGTAGGAATCACACTGAGGGGTGGTTTGATCATACTTGCACCATAACCCATAGGTTAAAATAGCTATTACAAACAAAGCCTAGAGACAAGGTGATTTGGCAACTGAAAATATGTTATAAGCAAATCCTTGCTAAAAGGAAGAGGAAACTACAAGGTCAGGCTGGGGCAAATTTAGTACCAGCAGCCAAGACAAATGATAGCTTCCTATTTTGGAATGCTATAAATATGTCACTCAAAGATTAATGATGCCTACCACGTGCAGTCGTTGGCACCAGACCAAGACTCGATTGACCATTTAAAAAATATATATATTTCTACAAATTAGGCCATTATTGGAGGAAACAAAGAGCTGTCATGCCCTCCCACTAGAAAGTGAACTGGTACCATCACCCTGAATGAGGTGATCACTGCTGTCAATAAAAATGCAAAGCAAAGGGAAAAGTGGCTGGATCAGACGATGTTCAAGTAGATGTATTTAAAAGCTTACAGGTCATGTGATCCCCAATTCTAACACTGGTTTTCAGTACAGCAGGGCCTGGAAGAATGCAATCTCCGTGGACAGAATCAATAATAGTCCTGATATATATAAAAGGAAGTAGGTGTGACCCCAAATGCTATTGACCAATATGTCTCATGGATTCATCTGTAAAGCTCACGGGAAGAGTCATATTGGTGAGACCTGAAATGCGAACAGATAAGAACTCCATACTTACTGAGACACAGTGGCGGTCATTCTGACCGCGGCGGGCGGCGGTCGCCACCCGCCATGCAGTTACCGCCGAATGACCGCCCGCGGTCAAAAGACCGCGGCGGCCATTCCAACTTTCCCGCTGGGCCGGCGGGCGTTTCAGGGGTGCGACGGGTGCAGTGCAAAGCAGACAGTGAAAATCTGTATGGGGCCCTGTTGGGCGGGCCTGTTGGGGGGACCCACGACACCCGTTCCCACCATCCTGTTTCTGGCGGTGAAAACCGTCAGAAACAGGCTGGCGGGAAGGGGGTCGGAATCCCCATGGCGGCGCTGCAAGCAGCGCCACCATGGAGGATTCCCTGGGCCAGGGGAAAACCGGCGGGAAACCACCGGTTCCCCTTTTCTGACCGCGGCTTTACCGCCATGGTCAGAATAGCCCAGGAAGCACTGCCAGCCTGTTGGCGGTGCTTCCGCTGGCCTGGGTCGGAATGAGGCCCAGTATGTTTTTAGGAGGGGTATTGGCACTGTGGAATAGTGTCTAAATCTGAACCTATACACTGGGAAATACATTAGGGCCAAATCTGGGCACCTGAATCTTTGTTTTATGGACTCAAGCAGTTTCTTTGATTTGGTCAGTCACCATAAATTATGGCAAACAATGACATGTTTGAAAGCTCAGTTTGGTATACTGAAAATCTTGCCACAGATATATGGGAACCTGACTGCCGGAATATGCTGTGGTCCTAACAGGAAGTGAAATTCCCTATTCTAGGTAATGAAAGAAGTGGGGCAAGGCTGCATACTTACACCATTCCTATTTTATTTATATATCAATGGAGTAGACAGGTGGCTTTAGGCTTTAAGTGCAGATCCCCAAGAATAGGCACTCCGCCCATTCCAGTTTGATACCATGCAGATGGAGCAGTCCTACTTTCTCGGACTGCAAATGGGCTACAGAAACTTATTGATCATTTATCAACATATATGGCGCAAAGGGATCTGAAAGTAAATAAAAAGGTTTTTACACAGATCAGTGGTGTGGGAAAAGTAAAGACGTGTTGCCATAACATTAAAGGAATCCCTATAGAGAGAGTTCAATCCTTCTGTCTGAGGATTCACCCTGAATGATACATGGGGAAAACAGAGACAATCTTGTTAGTGAAACCTAAAGTGCTCCATTGAAGCCGTATTCAGCTTTGCAACAAATTTAGGTAGCAAACCAATTAGTGAAGTGCTTGCTATTTATGAAAACAAATGTTTGTCCGCAGCCACATTCGGGGGTGGCCAATGGGGCTTTGGCAATCCTCTTTTGTACATTCCAGAGAATATAGGAAAAGTTTTTTTTTAAACCATTGCTTTAAAAAAAAAATTTAATTAATTAAAAGGTGGCATATATGTGCTATTGCATGTTACAGGATGCAAAGGTTAGTTTTGCAATAGTGTTTTTTGTGTTATAGGTACTGCATTAGACACTGAGCTTTAGGTATTTTGAATATTTGAATTACGAATCTGGTCATCGTCTAAATAAATAATTTTGGATAATGTATTTTATCAGTAAATTGATGTATTTTATGGTGTATGATGTGTTTAAACCAAATGGATATTTTAAACAAAGAAAAAATAAGCTAGAGAGATTGAGGCATTTGGATTACATTTTGAAAGTCATTGCTCTGTTCCTGTGCACAAGATGGATGTGAGGTTGTTTTCTCAGCTAGCGAAAGTGTATTGCTGAAATTCTCACTGCTAGACTGAGGAGACCCCGACACTGAAGTGGGGAAAGAAGATACACTGCTTCTTTCGAAATTCATTTAGGTCAGTTTGCTGAGAGTCGCTGTTGATTAATTTACCTGAGAACCGTTGTTTGGTGGATGGTGGTGGTGAAAGGTAACGCTACAGTTTATGTCCTAAAAGGTGAGAAGGATCCTTTAGGTGAGGTCAATCTTTTGTCTCTTTCCTGATCAATGTCAGTGTGGGTGTTGATGTACTGGGTGCAGAAAGCTCACACATCTTTGTGCCTCTCTTGAGGGTTCTCCGAACTAGAGTCTCCCCTTTTGTGAGGTGCATCACCCTTCCCAAAGGCTGTGTGTGAGGGCCAGACTGAGAGGGCAGATAAAAGTGAAACTACCACTGACCCACTCTTTGGTCCAGCTTTAAGTTCTCTTCAACCAAGGAAGGCAGAGCTCCGCAGCCAGAGCTGGTGTCTGCTTACCATTCAGCATCTCATAGGAAAGAGGGCATCACCTAGAGTCTGTCCTTGCTGGAAGAAGCTGAATCTAACCTGAAGTGCTTTGAAAGCCAACCTGCTGCTTGGAGTGGTAATGTGAGTGTCATCCCTTCCGAGGTGTAACTGACCAGAAGTGTCAGAGTAGCTTGAATGACCCTGGTGCTGTGTAGGTCTACCTGGTGAATGTAGCCTGAGGAGAGCTCATCTATTTGCCCTAGGTTCATGGGCTAAAGACTCTCTGTGTGGATGATTCCTAGAGGAATAAATGGACAGAGGTTATCACTGCTGCCCTGAGGACATGTTTGCCTAAGGTGAAGCATACTGTCATCAAGAGGATTTGCCCCTAGGCAGAGAGTGTCACCACCAAAATGTTTTGTGCCTAAGGCAAAGTGGGTCAGCATCAAACAGTCTGTGCTGAGGTGGGCCATGCAGCCACCATTTCATGACTGTGCCAGAGAAATGCTGTGCTGCTGCAGTAGTGACCACTCCAGTTGCGGCTCTCCTGCTGCTGTGACCGCTAAACTTGCCAGCCACCAACTGCAACTCATTGTTGACCCAGAAGAGACTTCTCCACTCACCAGAGATGACACCTGCCTATCTGGACGTCAGCTCCCAATGTTGTTCAGCTGTGGTCCTTTCTAGATTGCAGGTTAAACCTCAAGCCAATGCTTCTTTACCAGTAGCAGAAATGAAGTGAGCTGTCTTCAGCAGGGCCACACCTCCAATGGATTCAGGTTTCGAGATTTGCATTGTAGTGAGACTGTAAATCGTGAGTCTTCCTAAGGTCCCGAATGCTAAGAACTGCACTTAAGGGTCATCTGCATCTAAACCTTTATACCTGCTAGCGAGAAACAATCCCAGGGCTTGTTAAGGAGGGGGAACACCAGAGATATGCCAAAGCGAGCAGGATATAAGGTGGGTTAGCCCTAGTGCCAGTGTGAGAGTTGTGCATGTTTTATGTGCTGCAAAGTATTATGGTTTTAGTGTATAGATTAGAGTATTTTCTTTTATCAAAGTAAAGGACCGGGTTAGACATTTAGTTAATGCATTGCTGAATGGTTAATAAGTGCCTAGTTTGTACAGCCCCACACTACCTTCATGAGAAGCCTGTGATTCCTCTCCATCACTACCATTGAGAGTCAAGTGCTGAAGTGGGTGTTCTTGGCCCTGTGTGCAGAGTTATATTAGGACAGACCAAGATAAGAAATGCTAATAATCCCAGCTCCCACAGATGAGGCCAGAGGCCTCTGCTTACCCTGTGGCCCCCAGGACCAGGGTCTGAAAGGCGATATAAATTATTGAGGACTTAATTTGCTGGAAAGCCAAGATTTTAGCTTTTTACTGAAGAGAGTCAAAGATTAAATATTTCTGATAGTGGCAGGCAAACAGTTCCACTAGGTTGCACTTAATAAAGAAAAGCAATAGCCGCCCTCCTGTTCTTGATTGATGGAAGGCATTACAAGGAGATTAGCTTTAGCAAGCCAAAAAGCGCAGGGTGTATGAAGGGTGAATTTTATGCCTAAAGTAAACACGACCCAAATTATGGAAGACTGTACACACCACATGGAGTGCTTTACAGTTGGAATGTTTGCAAATGGAAATTAATTGCAGTTTTTTAAAGATGGGTGACACAACCTAGGAGGGAGGCAGTTTCAGACCGAAAGGAGCTGCGGCATTTTTCACCACTTGCAAGTGGTGAACTAACAATTAAGGTAAGCCAAGGTAAAGGAAATAATTAAGGCAAGAGATAGATTTGTGAGCATGGAGAGGAAGAATAGGAACACATTTCTTTAGCAATCTAAGCTACACAAAGAAAGTGACCATGATACAACGTACATAGGTAACAAAATAGAGCTTTCTTTTAAAAACATTTACATTTTTACTAAGTGTTGTTGAAGTGGAAGCAAAACCTAGTTCAGGGGGCCATAATGAGAGAGACCTGATGGAATATTGACTGTCAAACAGAGGAACTTCTGCTTTTATCACTGTTAGGTTTTAGGGAATTTGCCTTCATTCGAACAGCTATTGTCAACATGCAGACACAGAATGGTCTTCTTTAAAGATGCTTTGTCAGAAAAAGATACCACTATTTGGTATCATCTTCAAAGGACACAATCCCAAAGCTGAATGACCTGATCAAAATAGAGTGGGGAGCCATGTAGGTATTGAATAACGTATGGCAAAGCAAGCAGAATTACAAACAGGGCCGGTTTTAGGGCAGTGAGATGTGTGCTGCCGCACTGAGTGCTGACTTGGAGGGGGGAGCACTGACCTCGAGGGCTGTGTTTAGCATTAACTTAAGATTTAAAAGCATCTGCTGTAGAGTTCCTTTTGCGTTCAGCTGTCAGGCAGCATTAACAATGTCAAGAAAACTCTTGTGATTAACGTTCCTGCCAAATAGAGAGATTGGAGTTTTGTCTAGTGACACTTTTGACACACCATAAAGAAGCACAGAGGGGTAATATGCCTGCTGCAAAGAACCAATCTGTATTTTATGTGGATAGCTGAGTGGATCAGTAAACCCAGCTTTTACCAATGCTTTAAAACAAGTGGGATGTATTTGAGAGAGGAGCTATGGAGAAATGAGCGACACTTTTACCAAGTGATAGTGAGGGCATCTGGGGAGAAGGTCAAGGGGGTGAAAGGGCACTGAAATGAGATTATCACACTGGGCACCACCATTGCTACAGCTGGTCCTGATGACAGAACTCCACAGTTAACAGAATTCACAGATGAGCTAAAAGGGGGAAAAATGGACTGTGGCTTTTTTGGATACAAAAATTGAGTCAAACCAGCACATACTAACAGATACCTTTTAAGGAGCGGTGGTTGATGAGGATAGATTATGAAACCATGTAAAAGGCTGCAGATAGGTTATTTGGGAGCAGGGAGGCAGAACCCCTCTAGTCTAATATAATTTTGAGATCATCACACATGGTCAATAAAGAGGATTCTGTACTGTTTAGGAGTTGGAAGCCTGGCTGAGCTGGATTGAAGGTAGTTAGAGAGTTGATTATGTTTTTTCCTTCACAAGAACTTTCAAAGGAAGAGGCAGAGAGGAAATTCGTTGATAATTATTCAAGAGATGGAGGGACATCCATCTGATTCCAATTCGGGTGGACTTGTGCTGAAGTCAGAGAAATAATCCACAAATTGGTCAAAGCTAGGACCAGTGTGTCAATGACTAAAGAAAAAATATGAGATTTAGATAGATCGAAACAGGATCGAGACTTAGAGGTGAAAGGGAGGAGCCAGTGCTTGTAACCTATGTGTGGTCCTGAAGGTCTAGCGAGTCCGTTGACTGTTGTTAGCAAGGACTTTGTCTGAACTGTGGAAATTTTGTCCTGTGAATGGGCACATTTTGTCCTGGAAGAGTAAAAGGAAAGACAAGTGATTATATTGAGTTATTGTTTTTCACCGCAGCCGTATAGGCATTGTTGGTGGTAGCGCTATAGTTTCTCTTCCTCCCCTGTTCTGTGGCTGTACAGGAATGTTTGGCTTCACAGAACGCGGCCAAAATCTATGGAGTCGAAGATGACTTCCTGGAAAGGGGTGTGAATTTTCAAAGGGGCATCATGGTCAAGCGCTGAAGAGATTCGAAATATTTCACAACTGCAGAAATACCAGCATACCTGGGAGAATCAGCTGCCAAGGCAGCAGAGAAGTTATCTTGATTGACCCTAAATCAAGTATGAGATATCAAAAGGGTTGAAGGTATCTCAGAAGACTGAGCTTAAAGTAATGGAAAATGAAATGGGACAGCATAATGGTTTCTATAAATCAAAGGAAGGGAGGTGTACACTGAAAGTAAGTCGAGCTTAGGGAAGTCCACTCTATGACATGCTCGATGGGATGAGCAGTAATCCAAGTAATGGAGGCAAGCATGATCAAGGAATCAATTCAAGCAGTAGGGTCGGTGATGGAGGTCTTTTCAAAATGAAGGTTGAGTTTGCCAAGGATATTAATTGGCGTTTTTAAAATGTATGGGCATAAGAACTCAACCAGTTCAGGGCAGAAGCTTGTTTTGGGCCCAGGAGGGAGGCAAATACTGGCTTCCGTGAATGAAGGTGATGGGCTCAGTTTGAAGCAAAATTGTAAGCGCTTGCCACCCATAATAACTTTAGGATCCAGGAGAGTACATGAGTAATATGATCTAAAATGATAGCTACACCACTGGTATTTTTGGGGTGGTGGTGGCACCAGATTGCAGAATAACCCTGAGGAATGGTACAAGCAATATCCGGACCTGACGTTTCCCATAGTCATGTATCAGTGAAAATTAGTACTTCAAACTGGGAGGTTGTGATGCTATGAAATATGTCTAGTTGAAACGACTTGTCCAGTTGAGGCTTGGTAAAGACCTAACATTAAGAAGAAAGAAAACAGGAGAACGATTATGAGGGAAGAATGGCACAAAGAGCTCAGCATAGTGAGAGGTCTAGCTGGTGGAGAAGAACGGTTTCCTCATGACTGAAAGCCACCGGAAAAACAAGTAAATAGTCTGTGAATGACATATATAAGATAAGGACAGTTAATACGCTATTTACATGTAGATGTGAGAGCACATAGCTCCTCTGCTGAATAGGTGATGAACTCATGAGTGGGTTAGTCAAAGAACCAGGGATCCAGGTGCTCGTGGGGTCCGATTGCAGATGGGTGCAGATGTGCTTGCTTTTGGGCAGGGTCTGTGCAGATGCGTGATATTGTTAAAGAAATACCCTAACATTTGCAAGAAGGCGGGGTGAAGGGGGCACAACACTGCTTACCCAGCTCACCCCATATTTATAAAAAAATAAGTGGAGAAAGTAAATGATAAACTGGACCCTTGCCACTCCATACTAAGACAGCAAGTTCCCTTACCGCTGGAATTAAAATACAAGTGAAAAAAAAATGTTGGAGCACATACCTCATAACATTCACATAAACTGTTAATGCACTATAGTGCCAGAAGGTAATCGCGATCTGGTACATAAAAGTATAGTAGGGTATATGTTAAGCTAGCACCACTACTTCTTAATGCATTATTAAAGGACATAAGGATGAACGGACAAATAATAGTGTAAAAATGTCATTGGTTATAAGTTCGTTTTCATTCAACATAACACCAATCATGGCACCTACAGCCCAAGACAAAATAATTCATAGAATGCAGCAACCAGTAATATGCATGGATCTAGTTTGTACTTTTGTTGCGAGTGAGACGTAAAAAAACGTACCGATTCTAGTCTGAAATGCTGTAACAGTCTTAAATCTCCCTGCAGTGTGCATTGGCAATCTGAAGTTGCACATTTTTTTTAATGCATTTTAATCTACATTTGAAGAATATTCCATTTGAGGAGAGTGCCTGAAAATTGCAGCCACCGTAATCAGCTCATCCGTGGCAATGCACGGTGTAATCTGTTTGAAGCATGTTTTGCTAGCTTATGTTCCAACACGCTTTCTGAGATGTGTTTATGCGTTGCCATTTCATATGGTGAATTTATAGACTACTAGAAGTGAAAAACTCGCTCCTGAGCTGTGGAAACTCAGCCTGTACCTGATAGCAATGTAATTCACAAAACTTCAGATGATATTCCTATACAATTGCCAACTGCTGTTCAGCACACAGACTTGATTCTGCAATCAGGGTAGTGAATTATTTTTTTCCCTTGGAGAGCTCGCATCCCATCGGCGTAAGACAAAATGATGCCCCCGCCTCCACTGGCAGAGTGTGATGAGGGGGCCCTAAATCTACCATATCACACAAATATCCATTGGTCCTGGGCTGAATGGAGCCCCCTGGAGGTCTGGGGGAGTGGAGGGCTAAAGGATTGCCCCATCTGCGCTGGAGGGACTGCAGCGACCTATGATACGCCCCTGTCCCCCCTCTGCTTTGTGTAGTCAGAATGACATTGCTAGGCTCAGGGAAGACGAAAACCGTGAAATGTCTTGAACTAATCGACATCAGCTTCTGACACTGCCAAATATCTAACCTTCACATAAAGGAATGTGGGAGAAAGGAGCTCCAGCATTCTAACACTCACATGTGTTATAAATAATAAATGGCAAAACCATAAGATTTTATATATCACTTTCAGCTATTTCAGTATCAGTGCAGGTCTCTTCACTTTGGAATCAGCTGTGGTAGTGTCCTGCCAGACACATTCTAGTGTTTCTCTTTGCTGAGGGCTGGCTTTCACACTTACCCACATCCATCCATCACAGGCTGCACCAATCAGGTGACCCTGCAAAAAGAAAAGAGGCCAGGCGGACGTGCCCGAGGCCAGCTGTACCCAGCAAAACCATGTGCCTCTGTCATCATGCATCTAGTTGTATGAGGGCCTAGGTCCCCAACACTACAATGGCAATGAGTAGGTCTGAACCTACATGCATGTTGGCAGCATCTCTGCAGTCGTTCTTGGAGGGAAGTGATGCCTCCACCCACCAAAAGCACCCCCCAATTCACTGCAAGCAAGACACTGTCACCAGGCGACAAGACGGCCACCCAGTGAAGATACCGGTGTCCCAGGTGAGGCCCCTTCAGCCACATGCCTGTGGTAAGAAAGCTTACTGACTGGTGCTGCCCCATCTCTCAAAAGAGAGAAACCGTCTATTGCCCCGCATGCCACCATCTGGTCCTGGCAGCAAAAGGTAGGAGAAGCGGCCTCCCAAGAAAGTGCAGCCTGCAACTAAAATACACCGCCGACCTGTGGGTCTATATCGGGCGACTACAGCGGCTATCTGCGGTGCCATGCTAGAATACAGAACTTAGTCTACAGAGAAGCCCATCAGCTGCTGAAAAACTGGGTAAAGCCCCCTGACATCGTACAGATCCTTACCGGCCAAGCGGTGAGTCTCCCTCACTTCCACGCTGCGTGCCCCCGCTGTTGTTGTTGCTCCAATGTGAGACTGTGTTCTAGTAGGCGCCCTCAAAGTTTGTGGCACTACACCACCTGCCACGTACAAGCCTCTTGCTGTGCTCCACTGGCATCCCCAGCAGCATGCAACCCACGCCGCAGCCAAACTAGCATTCAGGGAAGCCCGCAGTGTCAGGGAAGCACTGCCGTGGCCTTGAGGAATTAAATCACAGCCCCACCCAGTGGCCGTCCTCGTGCACCGCACTCAGCCCAGGGAGTAACACTGCTGCAATGGAGAGAGCAGCAGTGAGAGAAAAGTGTGCCTGTGACACCTCCCTGCTGACAGGGAGATCAGCATGCATAGTATGCCACAGTCGCGATGACCTGGGGAGAGATGTGCAATGCCAGTGTGAGAGCTGCAATGCCTGCAGTTCAAGAAATCTGCTGTGGTCTCCTGCGAAGGGCAGCACAGCTCTGCGCCAACAGAAAGACTGCTGGGGCCTGTAATAAAAGAAAACTGTGAGTGACACCTATGGAACAAAAATAAATATAAAAACTCACCAAGACATATACATTTTGCATTTCCCTGCACAAATGGAGCCACTCCCCCACCTCTATGATTCAGAGGAGACTGAACCTGAGACAGATACAGAGGATGCGGCACACCCCTGGGGGTGAATAGCTGTCACCACATGCTGCAACAAGGGGAGAAATGATGAAGTATTGGCAGAGTGGAGAGGCCACACATGGAGAACGGACAGGTTGGTCTTTGCCAGCCTGAGCAAGGGAGGAGTAGCAGCAGCAAAGAGCCTGCCCATCCGTGCAGAGATTAGGGCGAGGCTCACCAATCTACCCGAGCACACCCAAGAAATGCAACCAAAGGAAGCCAAAGCCAACAGGCAGCAAGCCCTGTCAGTCTGCCTCAAGTCTATAAAAGAGATGAGGAGAATCAAGTCCGACTGACAGGACTAAGCCTGCGAGAGGCCGGAACAGAAGAAGATGCACCATACGAGGTGCAGCACAAGCCAACAAACGGTCCATGTGATGCAACATGCGACCCATGGTGCAATGCCACATCAAGAAGGGAAAAGGATAAGAGAGAGGAATGTGGCACTACACCACTTCGTGAAGGTTTGAACAAAAAAGGGTGTGACAGACCTGTCACACAGAAGATCCAGAACACCACAGGTGCACAAGAGAAAGGGAGAAGAGTGTTTCAACTGAAAACTCGTACCAGTACTGGAAAGGGCATCCACCACCACAGGACAGCCACTGGGGTGAACAGATGTCACTGGAGACAACTCCAACTGTAAGCATCCAGCATGCGCGAACCACATCCAAACCCCACGCTTCTCAGTTTGACCATCCTGTCACTGGCTGCTTGACATCGATGGCATCCCTGTTGCCAACTGCACACACCAAGCAAGAACCGTACATGGCCACGAAGTCTTTAAAGTCATCCCTTCTACAAGAAAGACACCGCCACCTGTTGATTTTAACAAATAAATGGTAAGATTGTCAACATTACCAGGTGCATCTTCCAAACCACCTAAGGAGCACTGCTCCACTGGAGTGGAGCCAATGTCAGTGAAAAGACCAGCGGTTGATGAGGCTTCCCTGGCACCATGGGAGGCTGACCACCCAGAAACCTGCTGTGAGCCCCTGTGAACCTGAGACCTGCTGAAGAGAGCGTACTTGACCATTGGGATCATTGACCCTTGGGGTTGCACGAGTCTTGGAGGTGGCCCTGTTGGGAGCTCTTCAGCGACCCTCTTGGTGCGGCTTATGAATGGCCCACACAGCCCATGCTATCCCGTGGCAATCTAGGATAAGGGTCTCAAGGGAATTCCCATGAGAGGGGAATCCCACCAAGATAGATGTGTCTGAGGCAGCGCCACGACAGGCTCCGGGACGTAATGAGGTCATGGATGGAGACTGATCACCCAAAGGCTATCAGACAAAGGCCAATGCACTTGAGTTCTGATGGACAGAGCACGCAAACCCTGTGACAACCACCCTTGTGGCTCCAAGCATGACTTAGATGTGGTCCTGTTGGCTGTTCCTCAGTGATGCCTTCGCTTGACCTTTGATAGGCCTGGTACAGTCCACACGGTCCCATGTCAGCCTGCCACAGAGCCTCAAGGAGACTCCCATCCAATGGAGTTCTGGCACAAGAGGGAAGTCTGAAGCTGCTCTACCAGCAGACGTTAGGATACTCGAAGGCCTTCAAGGATTACACCTTTTCATTGAGATCATCCTCAGTCTTTGAAGGTTTGCCATGCCTAGAGCCTGAATGCCTTCTCAGAGATCTTTGGAGTGGACTTCCCACTGCTTCTGATGCACCCTTATTGAACTTTGTCAATAGACTCATACACTGTGAAACCAGCTGGGACAGGACCTACGGTGTCCGAGTGCATTGTGATGGCATGGACAGGCGATTGAGGCATCCGGACTTCATCAACACTGTAATTTGTGTAAAGAGCTGTCTGTTTAAACTACGGAGGCGTGTCATGATGCCCAGTACCACCAGCTATAGCTGTCCATACAGCAGATCCATTGAACTGCCTGGAGACACTCAGGTCCACATTTATACTTTTTGACGCAAAACTGTGCAAACGCAGTTTCGCACTAAAAAGTTTACTGCCAGCTTGCATAATTCCTGAGCGTCAGCCGGGCGCCATTTTAATGGAATGGTGCAATCTGGTGCTAAGGATCATCTAGTGTCAAAACAAAAGACGCTAGGTGGGGGGGTGGGTGGTAGGGGAACATGGTGCTAGGGTGCCAGAAATGACGCTAGGCTGGTTAACGCCAATATATGGAGTTAACCAGCCTAGCGTCATACCTTGATGCAACAGCACCCAAAAATTACTCTAGTCATGCCTACCACCCCAAAGGCCATGCCCAGGGGACCAGTGTCCCCTGGGCATGGCCATTAGACCCAGTGCCATGCAGGGGGCCCATGTAAGGGGACACCAACGGCACAGAAAAACAAATATTTAATACTTACCTATACTTACCCAGGATGGGGTCCCCAATCCTTTGGAGTGTCTCTGGTGTGGATGTTGCTGTGGCTTTGGGTGGGCGTCTGTGGGCCCATTCCATGGTGTTTGGCCATGGAAATGGGTCCTCTGGTACCTTAACGCCTGGTCTGAGCCAGGAGTTAAATAATGAGGTTAAGCAAACTTAGCGTCATTATTTGGATACGCCTCCCATCCGTGTGTCATTTTTACATGGGGGGGATAAATATGGCACTGAGGGCTGAGCGTCATTTTTTGGATGGGAATGCCTACCTTGCATTTCATTGATGCAAGGTGGGTTCACGCATCCAAAAAATGTTGGTAACTCCAATATTTTGATGCTGAACAGGTCTAACGTCAAAATATTAAATTAAATTAAGTCTGCAATGTTTTAGCATAAAACAATTATTCTACAATGGCACCAATCAGACCATAAATATGGGCCTCAGTCTTTATTTTATTGTTTATGTTTCTCACCCACATGTTGGACTTGGTTGTTTGTTTTTCAGTAAAGTTTGGGAGGGATGTAGTGTCCTGCCGGACACATTCTAGTGTTTCCACCAGCCACTTTGTTGAGGACTGGCTTCCACACACACCCCACACCCATCCATCACAGGCATCACCAGTCAGGTGACCCTGCAAATAAAAGAGGTCAGGTGCACGTACCCGAGGCCAATTGTAACCAGCATAGCCATGTGCCTGTGTCATCATTCATCTAGTAGCATGAGGACCTATGGCCCCCAACAATATAGCCGGCTCCACAATTTCACCCTCCCCCCCTCAGCGACCTTTCAGGAAACATTCAAAACCTGATTATTTTCAAAGCCATTCAAGCCTCCTTTTTATGCGTACAGTATTTCTTCTTCACCCAAGTACTGAGAAATCCTTTTGGAGCTCCAATGCTATAAATCACTAAGGGCTATATGTACGAACACATTTTCCCATAGACACAAAATGGGTAAAACTCTTTGATACATCTGCCCCTAAATACCTTAATTTATCATACCCATTTTTACTGAGCTCACAGTGGGTAACTAAGTTATTACAATTACATGTCATCTTCCTTATTTAATGCCTTCGAGTGTCCAGATTTTTTATGAATGTTTAAAAAGTAAACAATGGACTCAGCACTTATCCATGTCTTCCTCAAAATGATCCGTGATCATTAAGCATAGGGATGCTCCACCTGAGTGTCTTCATTTTGCTGTTGATGCAAATCCAGAAACCATATTTCTGGTGTTTGACATTGGACAAGTATAACTTTATAGGTGACTAACTGCCACAGTGTTGAAATTGTTTCATAGCTGTTTAACATGCACATATGCCATCTGATTTGTGTACTAACAGCAACCAACGCCTCACTTTAGGAGCCTGCATGTGCTATATATGCATCTGTCTATATCAAAAGTAGTTTAAGGGCTATATAGAGCTATTTCTCAAATTTTAACTTGACAAACATACAAAGATTAAGAATCTACATGTGTCTATCCGAGGGAACAAGCCAATTCCTTTAGACACTCAAGATCTTCCTGGAAACAGAGCAGGACTCTGCGTATTAACCACACACTTCCCGAATTCTCATCCAGATACAAGCCCCCTCTCTCTTCCTCGACTCACTCATTTATCAATGGCTCTCTCCCTCTCTCTTCTACTGTTTTCTTTCCTCGCCTTAAAACTGCTTGCTCGTATCATCCAAATTTAGATCTCTCTCTGCCACCCCTCTGTTTTGCAGGTCTCTTCCGTAGAAACCTGGGCCCATATTTATACTTTTTAGCGCCGCATTTGCATCGTTTTTTGATGCAAAATCGTCACAAACTTACAAATACAATTGTGCTTAGTAAGTTTGCGCCGATTTTGTGTCAAAAAAATGACACAAATGTGGCGCTAGAAAAGTATGAATATGGGTTTTGATGTCTAGATGTTTCTGTTCACCTACAGTATATTTGCCACCTCTCTTTTTCTCGGCATACAGTCACTGGCGACAAGGTATTGCTTTTTCACACCGAATTGTTTTTATTGGCTCGAATTTCAATGCTGTCTGTGAGGAGGCCCGTGATTGTTTGTACAACGCATTGACACCCGAATATTTTAGTGCTGCACTATACAAACATGTAATATAATGTTACATAAATAAATACATACATAAATACATTAATGCATGAAAATCAGTAATTGAGCCTTAATAGAAATTACCCTGGGAAGTTGCTCCTTGCAGTTGAGCAAGATTTGTGGCTGCAGTCCATGCATTATAAGATGGGTTCTAGCAGTGGATATTTGAGCACCCTCTTTGATCAAGGATGATAGTATGCAAATGAACTGGACATACCAGTTGTCTTGTATTGTAGTGGTATGTTCACAAACCTTTCCAAATCAGTTACAAAGCCTAAAGCACTCTTGACCTTTTTAGGAATTAGCTTTTCCTTACGCTTCATCTACATGGCTTTGTAGCCCTGGAGATATCAGGGGGCACCACAATATTCATGTTGTTCCTGGGTGATCTTTCAGGGGCATAACACAGGCCCCTGCAACCCCTGCAATATGGAGGTGGGGCGGGGCAACCGTCCGGGGGCCTCCAGCCATTCAACTGGATCCTGTTTTGCCAAAGGCCTATGAATATCTGTGAGTTATGGGAGACAAGGGCATCCCTTTTACATATTCTGCAGGGGGGGGTCATTTTGCGTTACACCACTGTGCCCTTCAGGTAAATAGTTTAAAGAGTGTTGGTCTATTTAGGAAAATTAGGTGCAATGCATGAGGTTAGGAGACAGGTTGGAATTACATTAGCATGGAATCATTGATGTTGTGGTGATTGTAAGGGTAAACTCAACCACTCGTGCAGGTACTAGCACATACAATAATGAGGAGGGACTGTCCTCTTCTGGCTATCCATTCAGAGTGAGGCAATATCCTTTATTGCAAATACCCCATGCTCTGCTTCTCGCCAAGGATATCAGAAATGGGTAGGCATTCTCATTCCCCCAACCTGGCTCACTTCAGAAGGGTAGGAGTTCATTATAATAGACTGTCATGCAAGATGCTAACTCTCTGGTGTATCTGTTATCTCTTGACATTGTTAAAGGTTCTGTTAGGACAAATTCAGTACTGCTGGGAGTGTGAGTGTTTCTTTTTAGCAAAGAAGTTTTCACTTCGTATATTATTGATTTACTCTATGTAGTATCTCTACTGAACTTTATCCCAGTGACTCTCCCAACTGTTGCTGTACCGCATGAGGGTCCTGGTTGTGTTAAGGCCATGTTCAAATAAAATAAATATTACCAACTTGTGTTTTCTTTAGCCCACCACACAACATGACTTCTGTGTTTAAGAATTACAAATTAAAGTTGTTATCATTTTCCAACTTAGTGGTACGCAATTTAGGAACCCTGGAAGGATTGAGGGAGTTGGACTTACTGTGATGCAGACTTGTGACTTGCAGATCACTATGTTTATTAGCGGTGAGCCTGCATCTCACAGAGTCAACATGCCAGAATGCTGTTACATTGCCATTTAGGAAAGGTGGTGGGAAATTCAACTTTACAGGACACATTTACTACCAATAACTCAGATTTCATCACTCTGTGCTCAGGACATGAACAAACGTTCCCACTGAGTACTAACTCTTGTCCACCAAACATGTAGTCAAAGGCTTTTATCCTGTGCATTACAGAGAATATCTATCCACCTTCATGCACTATACCTGTACATAATCAGACACCTCCTGAATTGAAATAAAACATTTAAAGGTGAGCTTTTCCAACCTCAAATATTCAATTTCCATTTTGGATTTAAACTTATCACACCCTTCTAAACTCTGAAAGTCACAATGAATCCTAAAGAGTCTTGAGGTTCCCAATATCACAATAAGTCAAACTGATCAATTTAGAAATTAGGGAAAGCTAGGCATGTCTTCTACTCTGCTAAATACTTCCCAGTCATCAAACACAGCCGACACGCACAAAACATCATGTTAAAAAACAATTTTAAAATAATTACACCACACCCACATCAAAATCTGAAAATTAAATTGAAGCTTCATTTAGAAAAGGTTTATATTAAATTAACCTATTTCCACCATTTTATCATCTTTCTTTCTCTCAAGAAATAAATCTATATTAAACTTCTCCTAAGTAAATACATTCCAACAATATGCAATCCGTTATCTTATCTAACTCATTCACCCACACCCCTATCATTCCTCCATGTAAAATTGCTTCTTTACTCATTCCTGATTATAACATCTAGGGATCTATTAAGGATTATCCAGGCTCTCTAAGATACTTCCCAGACATAGCCATCAATAACTCCACCATAACATTAATAACCTCTCTCCCTTTACTAGTAGCTTGCCATTCCTATTGAAAGCTACCCACATCAGTCCTCTGCTTCGAAAGCTCAAACTGTTTCCCGAGGACCACTCTAAACTTTGCACTACTATTCACTTTGTATCCCCATTAAGAACCATCAAAAACACGTGGTGCTACAGATCCAAAACATATTGACCAATAAATACAATCGCCTGTGCGTCTATCAAGCTGATTTCCGCTTGTGTTGTATTGCTATTCACTCTTTATTTGTGCAGATTTACAACTAAGTGCAGACTTACAAATCTACATTCATTGAAACGAGAGGGTGGAGGCAATTAGGACAGAATACATGAATGTAAAGTTGATACTAGTAACCTTTCACACATAGGCAGCATCTCAACCACCATGGCAGAAATATCCCAATGGGAAATTATTAGGAAAAATCATAATGTTTAATAATTCTTTCAAAAATAATAAAAATATTTTGATGTAGAATGAAAATGTATATTGATTTAAAATAATTTGTGTTTAGATAGGAATGATGACATTTAATGTTACAGCAGAAAAACCCATCAGATTAAATGTTTATTGAACAATTCATTTATTAAAGTATATCAATATTATTTAGTAATAATATTGTAATTAAAATTAAAAAGCTCACCATGCTTGGAGAAATAGTGGGTTACATGAATTGACTTCACACACTGCAGAAGCATAAAACAGGTGCTCAGCTCTGCAGTACACCAAAAAATTCTACGACCAGCCAAAAAGTGGCACTCCTCCAGAAGAACTGGATGTGTAGCTCCCAATATAGTGTATAAGCCTAACAGGTTATTTCAGCCTTATCTGTGGATCTGAGCACCCTGCTCACCATTGACTGGCTATATCAATGGAACTCTATGTAAAGTGAAGAACAAACTTCTCTGTGGTACTAACCCCTTTTACACAGTCTGCTCATAAATTAATGAGGTACTGCCATATTCAAGGTGTTTTTAGATTTCACTCTTTAAATCTCTAAGTTGCTTTTCATGGAGTTAAGTATTTGCATGCTGTTGGAAATGGCCCTTTCTGCAGGGTCAACCCCAAATGTTTTGCCTGTTTTTCCGACTCATTTTTTTGCTGTCTTTTAGGAATCTGGGCACTTTACCACCAGTGCTAAAGTGCAGGCGCTCTGTATACTAAATATGGTAACATTGGCTTCTCCCCGATTGGCATATTGAATTTTCTTGTATGTCCCTAGTAAACTGCACTAAATGTGCCCAGGGCCTGTAAATTAAATGCTACTAATGGGACTGCAGCACTGATTGTGCCACCCACTACAGTAGCTGTTCAACCATGTCTTAGGCCTGCCACCACAGAACCTGTGTGCATTTTTAAATAGCGATTTTGACCTGGCACGTTTAGCCACTCACCAGGCCCAAACCTTCCTTTTTATGATCTGTAGGTCACCCCTGAAGTAGGCCCTAGTTTATCCCAAGGGCAGGGTGAAGTGCATTTAAAAAGTTAGACATGTCCTTTTAAGTTGATCATGTCTAGAAAGTGAAAATCTCTTCAATTCATTTTTTTTCAGTATTTGCTAGACCTATCTCCCCAATAGGATAACATTGTGATTACCTCAAAACATTTTTAGGTGTAATCTCCAAATGGAAAAATTATATAAATATGGAGTTTGGTGTCCCTGGACTCACAATTAAAAAACATAACTTATGGTGAAGTTGGATTTTAAATTGTAGGTCTGAAAATGCCACTTTTAGAAAGTTGCCATTTTCTTACTTTTACCATTCTGTTCCTCTGCCTGTCTATGAATAAAAGGCTAGGGTTGATGACCTCTTGGCTTTGTGCATACCCTCTAGACAGTCACACAATGGGAGCTTAGGTGTGACTTAATGGGCCTTAATGGCCCATTGCTGGCTTGATGGGGGCAGAGCTTAGTACTGCCTCACTTACACCTGAATAGGGCTGTGCCTCTCTTTCCACAAAGGGCTGCATAATGCCGTATAGAGTGACGGTAGCCCGGGATGACGGGACAGGGACCTTGTAGACTTCAAGTGAAAGCCTGGGAGTATCTCCGATCTTCCAGAACCAGGGCACCAAAGTATAAATACTGTACCCCAAACCCCACCAAATCAGATATCTACTAGAACTTAGGACACCCTGCCAGGAAGAAGGGCTGCCGTACTGCCAGTAGGGACTCCCGCTTTGCAACTCCATTGCTGTGTTGGCCTACAGTTGCTGTGTGCTGTGCTCCAAGAGGGACTGCCACTTTGCTGTTTGATCTGCTTTGTAGGCCTGGTGCCTGTTGCTTTTATCCTGCAGTGAGAGGGACTGGACTCTCTGCATCCTTCTGTAGCTGGCCTACCTTCCATCATGGTCGACCTAGATTTTGGATGTGCATCGGTCTCTCGCGACCTCAAGTAACCTTTTTACTGCTATAGACTTCTAAGAACTGTCTTCACACTTAGGCGTTCATTATGAACACGGCGGTAAACACCACTGACCGATGTGGCAATGGTGAACAGAAGACCGCCATTGGCGGTAAACAGAAACCCGCTATATAATGAACCAAAAATCTGATTCTGACAAAAAATCACCAGTCCACCAGTCTCTGCCAGGACCCTGTCCGTGGAAATGCTGGACCTCCCACCCTGCCACCGCCGAGCACACCCACATCCTGCCCTCCAAATAATGATGCACAAATCACCTTGGTGGGCAGTGGAAGACGAACGACCATTGTTGGTGCAGACCTCCACAGGCGGCAAGTGGATCCAACAGTAAGAAGTGCACACATTGGAGAAGTTAGAAACCCACACACCTGACACACATCCACAACATCATAAAACACTCACAGACACACCCTACAATCCTTTGCAACAAAAGTAGGCCAATGAAGACAGAGATCACTAGAAGCAGACACCGAATGTCACAATCCACAAGACTTACATCCAACCACACAAAAGCACCCGCACTGAGATTCCACCCCAGACACCATTCACCACACTCACCATGGCACCCCCCAAACACTCATGTTTCACAGAAAGGGAGCTAAGGACCATGGTGGATGAGTCCTGAAGGTTGAGCCACAACTATTCGGGGCTCAGGTGCAGCACACACCCACACCAGGAAGATGGAGCTATGGCAGACCATTGTCAACAGGTTCAATGCAGTGGGACACCATCCACACACCAGGGACGACATCCGCAAGAGATGTAACAACCTGAAGGGGGAAGGTCAGTGCCATGGCATCCAGGCACCACATTGCAGTCCAGAAGACTGGGGGAGGACCTCCACCAACACCACCCAACTACACTGACTGAGAGGAAAAGGTACCGGCCACCCTGCACCCTGAGAGCCTCACTGACTCACTGGAGGAATGAACTTGGGTAAGTCGTCTACATTTACCCCATATCCATCACACCTGTAATGCATGCACCACTCCACCCCACCAACACCCACCAGGACCGCTACCCCACCCAGGCCACAATCACTGAATCCACCACCCCTGCATGCTCACAAACCCACTACCAGGCCCACATCCTTCCCGCTGTGCAAAGCCACCCACCCCTGCAAGGAAACACAATGGCCTATAATACCCACAATGCACCTCCACATACAAAGCTAAAAGCAATGCTAACCCCACTAAAGCATTCAGCATGGCCCCAAAGTGTGTAAGCTGCACAAACCCAACCAGGCCGCAGCACCCCATCCGACCATGCTAATGTAACAGACTTGTCCATTTCCCCCAACAGGCACCACCACCCATGCCACCCTGACGGACAGGACAAGGAGTGGCAGTGCCCCCCAGGGGGACTGAGAGACCTCACAGGACACTGGGGATGGAACCCTGGAAACTGATGAGCAGGCTGGCCCCTCACACAGTCTTGGACTATCACCATCCAGCAGCCCCACCCAGGATACCACTGAAACCCCAACCACCATGGCAATAACATCAGCCCACGGCAACCGTCCACACACCTGGGTATCCAGGCCACAGACTGGTGGAACACAGGTACAGAAGCCACAGTCACCCCCTACCCCTACCAACAAGCAGGAAGACGGTGGCCCCAGTAGAAGTGGCACCGCCAGACCTGTGCAGGGGACAGGAGCGTACCACCATACCCATGACAGATTGGACCAGATAGTATCCACCCTGGAGCAGAGTCAGAGGATGCAGCAAGCAAACCACCAAGAGGCCATGGAGCAGTGGAAACTGCACAGTGCCACAATGGCCAGCATAGCAGGTGCACTGTAGCAGCTTGTCCAAACCCAGCTTGAGGCCCACATAGTACAGGAAGCCCCCACTACAGCACAGGAGACAGACCGGACAATAAGAGCATCAGCAGCAACTTCACACAAACTACCCTCTAAGTCTCCATCTCATCCCCTACAGCCCAACAACAGGTGCCTAAACAGACTCTCAGGTCAAGATATGGGACTGGAACACCTGCCAAAAACAAGACCCCCTCAAAGAAGTGACTGTGCAAAAATCTGTCCACCAACTATCCCAGTCAATCAACCACCAAACAGTGCTAACAATAATTAAGAACTCATATAAGCATTGATGGACCCACCAATACTGACAACAATGCTGCCACCATGTTGGCATTTAGGATACCCACCATTGACCCACTGTCATCACTGTAATTTGCACGATTTAATCCCTGCACCAAATAAAACACATATCACACCTGTAACAATATCCCCTGTCATAATGTGTGAACAAAGTGAAATATGGATGCAACTGCTTGATAACTACTTTATTTGTACCTGCGTAGCATGAAATTACCCACTCGCCTTACATGTTGTTGTGCCTAAATATGTTTAGAAAAAGAAACACTAAATTGTATTCTGTCCTATGCAGACCTGGACACAGTGGCAATTAGTACATTCCAACCCCCCCAGATGACAAGGCACACTGCCAGTCTGATACACAGACACCAATCTCAGCCGTTAGTCGCACATAGTTACTGTAAGTAGAGTTGTATCAGTTGGGTCCTGGAATTTACATCTTCCCCTTCCTCATCATCACCATCACTCTCATCCCTTCTTTGAGGAAGCTGGTCTGGATATACAGCACCCTCCACCTCCAAGAGGGGGATAGAATTTCTCACAGCCACATTGTGCAGCATGCAGCAGGCCACCACTATTATACACACCTTTTCAGGCCCATAGGCCAGGGAACCACCAGAGATATGTAGACAACCAAATCTAGCCTTCAGGAGACCTATTGTGCACTCTATCACCCTCCTTGTATGTCCATGGACCTCATTGTAATTCCTCTCTGCATCTGTTCCAGGATTCCTCACTGGTGTCAGGAGCCAACGCAAGTTGGGATAGTCAGAATCACCTACAAAAAGGTGCAAAACAGAACTTTCATTGACAAGCCTCAGAGACAGACAGCCTGGCTGTCTGCTAGGTGGTAATTAGTGACAGAAACACCTACCTATGATCCACCATCTGTCGTCTTGTAGCTGTTCCATATTGTGTGGCACACTACTGTTCCTCAGCACAAATGAATCAGGTACTGAACCAGGGAACATGGCATTCACATGTGTGATGTACTGGTCTGCAGTACACACCAATTGAATGTTCATGGAGTGAAAGTTTTTCCAGTTTCTTTACACCTGTTCACTTACTCTTGGGGGGATTATAGGTATGTGGGTGCCACTGATGGCACCTATCACATGGGGTATGTTGGCAAAGCCTTAGAAGTAGGACTTGATGGCAGGGAGGTCAGTACTTTTGGAAAACCTCACATAGGACTGCAGGTGTCGTACAAATGCATTCAGGAATCTTGTCAGTATAATGATAAACATTGGCTGAGAAAAAACAGCACCCATGCCCACTGTCACTTGAAATGAGCCTGTGGCCAGGACATGGAGTGGAGAGAACACCAGCACTTCAGTAGGGATTGCATGCTGGTTACAATTTGCCAGAGTCAGTGCAGGATCCAGTAATGCACAAAGTTCAAGAATAGTTGCACGGGTGAGTCGGCAATTGATAATGATGTGACACTCCACCACGGTCCGTAAATCCACAAGTGGTCTGTACACCGATGGGGCCCTTCCTCGCCACAAGGGTCGGTACCTAGGAGGAGTTGGAAACACGTGTGAGGAACACACATACATGGGCACACATTGTCAGTCATTGAGCACTGCTGACTTGATTGTAGCAACACAAATACATAGCGTGTTTGACATAAATCAACTTAACCACAATTATAGATCAGGGCTTGTCAGGTGAGGTAATGCTAATAGTCACATGCCTATGTGTGTTTTGGGAACATTAGGGCCTGCATTGTCCAGATGGCAGTTTTATAAATGCGTAGTTATTGGCATAATGTCTGCCCTCTGTAATCCAGAACTGTCGTTGTGGAAGTGACCTTACACTGCTATCAGTTGATGTAACAGCATAAGGCGGTGTTTACCGCCGTGCGCAAATTCATTGGTTAACATGGATGTCAATGGGGAATCCTAGCGTATCATGATCACTGCCGGCGGTGACGGTGCACACCGCTGTGGTGCGCATGCAAACTTGGCACCCCAACTTCACTTGACTCCCTGACCTAGTGCAAGCAGATACTCTACTGAGTGTACTGCTGTGTCCAGATTCTGGTCATGGAAGTGGCTTGTGTTGCAGGGGAAATGGCCCCGTCCTTCACCCAAGAGGAATTGGAGAGGCTCGTGAACGGGGTTCTGCCCCTGTACGTCAAGCTCTACAGACGGCCAGGGGTACAGGTGAGTAGGGGGATTGTGGGCCATGGTTGTGTGTAATGGATGATGTTGGCAGCATATATGTGTGCTCCTCTGACCCAGGATGGGCCATGGTTCCTGACATGCTGCGTGTGTATGTGCTGTTAGTCCGTTTGTACTGTCCATCCCATAGTGGACGTATAGCCAGCTGTATATGTTTGCCAAGTGCCTGACCTCTGTGCTACATTTCTGTGTGTCCCTTTTAGATAAGCGCCCACCAGAAGAGAGCACTTTGGCATGCCATTGCCAAGGAGGTGCGGACCCTGGGAGTCTACAACCGGTGGAGCACCCAGTGCAGGAAGAGGTGGGAGGACCTGCGGCACTGGGCGCGAATAATCTGTGAGGCCCAGCTGGGGAAGTCCTCCCAACGGGGAAGGGGTGTCCGTCGGGCACTGACCCCCCCTTATGCTACATATCCTGGCAGTGGCGTACCCAGACATGGATGGGCGCTTGAAGGCTGCACAGCAGTCACAAGGGGGTGAGTACACATACCATATATTTGACCCTTGATAGATGTCTGTGGGTGCAGTCCGGTTTATGCTGCTTAGATGTAGGGACTCTGACTGATGTCCATCTACGTGATGGCCCCTGTGGGGAGTAGGTTTTTTTTGGTCAGGTCTCCTACACCTCGGGTCCTTAAGTTGTTTAGGGAATGGCTGTAGAGCAGGGTTCTGGGCACTAGTCGGGGGCATAGCCATGGGTATAGTGGAAGGTGCTGCCTGTGGGAGGGTCTGCTGGGTAGGTGTATGTATGAACTACTATGTTCACTCCATTAAGCTATTTACAAGTGTCTCTCCTGTTTTATCTCCCCATCCCTGTTCTCTTGTGTTGTCTGTGTACATCAGCATCATCTGGCGAGGGAGGTGAGGCACCGGCAAGTGGGGATGCAGCAGCCCCTTCCATCCTCGGAGGCAGAGTCGTCCGACGCCAAGGGGACCAGTGGGTTGGAGGGTGAGGGGAGTTCCACAGGGAAGGCAACTACCACTGGAGGTAGTGACTCCGATACCTCCTCCAATGGGGGCTCCCTGGTGGTGGCGGACCCTAGTGGGCCCACACCTACTATGTCATCTTCCGCCACCCCCATGCCATCACCGCCCTCCCATTTGCCCGTGCCCACACACCCAGAAGGGTGGGCGTCTCCTGCACCCCAGGCACCTCTTCCCCTGCCCCAGTCAGACCTGCTGCCCTCATGGAGGAGGCTATTGACCTCCTGAGAACCATCTCTGTAGGGCAGACGACCATCGTCAACGCCATCCAGGGGCTAGCATCAGAGATGCGGCAGACCAATGCCTATCTGGATGACATTCATGTGGCCGTGTCTGGCCTACAGAGATCTTTTCAGGCTCTGGCCTCCTCTTTGATGTCAGCCAGTGTCCCTGGTCCTTCCGTCCCCCTTCCAACCTCCTCTACCCCTTCCAGCACCCCACTCTCTTCTCCCGTCCAAAGCACACATTCTGACACGCAGGCACACACCTCAACACACAAGAAGAACACTTCTAAACACAAGCACCACACTTCCCACCACAAGCATTCACATAGCCAACATACACATGCACACACAGCAACATCCACTTCCCCCAGTGTGCCCACCTCTTCCGCCTCCCTGTCTGTACCCTCTACATACACCCCCCCAGGCACTGCACCTTCATTCACTGTTGCTGACACTAATCCTGTAGTAACCACAATAGCACACATCCATACATGCACCCCAGACACCACACCTGCGCTCACCACAACTACCTTAGTTGACACATGCAGCACACTTACCAGACTTGCAGGCACCCAAACAACATACATTCACACTGGCAGCCTGTCTTCTCCCAACGTGTCCAACCCCCTCCTCCAAAAACACACAATTGCACCAAAACACCCACCCATCACTCATCCACCACACCTCAGCATACTGTCCAGTCACCTGCACCCACAACACGCACACCTACACCACTTACGACCACACCCTCTACTTTCACTCCCACGCCATCCTCCAGGTCCAACCCAATTGCTCCAAATAAACTTTTCCTCTCCTGTGCTGACCTATTCCAACCCACTGGCCCACCCGGTCTCGTCCCTAAACGTGCACACATCCTTGCCCCTTCCATTCCTTCCACTTCACAGCCCGCCCTTGTCCGCCCTTCACATTCCCATGCTCCTTCCCCGGAGAGGAAGAAGCCCCGTGCTGAGCCAATTCCATCTGGCTCCACCCGGTCCAAACACACTCCCCCACCTTCCAAGGCCAAACCCAAACCCCCTCCACCTTCCGAATGCAAATCCAAGGCCCACCTCATTGTAAATCCCCACCCACACCACCCCCTGCCCCTGTTCCCTGAGGTGTCTGGATGCCCCTTTGTTGCCCCTATAAGTTGGAGTACTGTAGCACTTGTGGGAGTCAGGTTGGAGCCATTGTAGCCCATGGGACTCATGACACTATGAACTGTCCAATGGCCTTACTTACAAATCGGTTGCTCAGAGAGCTCAATTAAATGTTTATGTGTGGCCTGTGTCTTGGTGGCACACTCTGGATCTCTGGTCTCTCGTTTCATTGTTTGTGGGAGTGGGGCACACGTATGTACTTTGGACAGGTTGGATTTGCCTTGTGTCGGGTACGTACCTCTTGCTGTGGGGTGAAAGGCTTGTGCTGCTGTGAAGGGTTGGGGGAGCATTGCGGGGTGCGTGGAGTGGGTGGGTATGTAACTGTGCCTTTTCTTGCTTTATTTCGTAGGTTGCGGTACTTACCGTCGTCATCTTCAACAGCGGTATCGGCCGTGGAGGTTCATAGCAAGGAGCAGGGCTGACATGATCTGCAGCTCTCTATCCATGTCTGCTTTGGCGTGTTGTGTTAGCCTCCGGTGAAGGTTTCCTTATATTTGGTTCGTTTCCGCCTGGCTTTGCGTGGCGGTGGTTCCCGCCCCAGAACCGATGGCGATCTAGTGGTTCATTATTTGATGCGCAGGTTGAGCCTTTCTGTCGGCCTGTGGGTGGGCTCTGCTGTCGTTGTCGGCACTCCTCTGCTGGCTCTGGGTGGTTTTCAGGATGCCTGTGTTTCCGTTGCTTCATTATTTGGTGGTCCGGTCTGCTCCTCTGTTGCCGGTTTTTACCGCCACCGCCGGCGGTGCGGTGTTTACCGCTGTGTTCATAATGAGGGCCTTAATCTTTAAAAAAATTATATCTCAATTTCTACTGATTGATTTTTGTCATGTTGGTCATGTTTTACTCAGATACATATTATCTACCCCTCTAACCTGGTGTGGAGTCTTTTTGTGGTGTCTTTCACTGTATTACCATAGCTAAGTGTTGCACAAGTACTCTTACACATTGCCTTCCAAGTTACACCTGACTGCTCTGTGTCAAGCTATCAGAGGATAAGCACAGATTATTTTATATTATGTTTCCGACTTACCCTGACTAAGATTGTGGTCCCTACTTGGACTGGGTGCATACCTCTGCCAATTAGAGACCCGATTTCTAACACATGTACAGTGCCAACATTGAAAGACCTGAAAAATAGAAGGAAGAAGAAAGTTAGAGAGAAAAGTTTGTAAAGCAAGAGCATGAGCATGTTTGAACCCCATAAAATGTATGCATGTGATCATCTTTTGATGTATTTGAATCTAATTTATTGAGGACATGGTTACCTTTATATTAAAGATGCTTTGAAATTCATTGCTTATTTTTGTATCAGACAGAGCATACAGAACTATATGATATTAGGATGCATTCATTTTTACATGCCAGGAATTTTGGATGACTCCTTAGACAGAGGTGGACAGAACCCCTATTTGCTGTTATTGATCTTATCTGGACATTCTGGTGCAATTTACAAAGGAAATTTCTGGATATCACCATAAGCAGGTAAAATACTTAATTCACGCAGGGTTTTGCCCTGTGCCTTAAAACAGTAATAAGTCAGATTTACAATTGGTTAGCCCTGGCTTAAGGCACTCTTAATGTAGAGAAAATCCTCTCAGCTATCCATAACAATTGTAAGAATTCGAAGAATACAGGATGAATTAGATAAATTGTACAAAGCTTCTAACATGGGGTGCTTTTATACAAAATCAGGACATTAGTCATGATCAAGGAAACTGACACAGCTGATTAAAGGGTCATTGCCACCTGTAAATGTTTAACCCCCGAAGGTGATAAATTTGTTGTGCAGAAATCCAATGACTACTTTTCTTTCAACATTTCTCAACCAAAATCATACACAGTAACATCAGGGCCTTTTGATGCTCCCCAGAAACCCAAAGGGACAGAGCAGCTTAGAAATGTAAACTGTACACATTTAAGTCATGCAATTAAGGTGTGTTCGCACAGCATTTATATTTAGATAAGTTGTTTGCTGTATATTTTGATTTGGTGGGGTCTAGCAAATCTTTTCTTTGCAACTTTCTTATTGCAATCGTTGTAAAAATCACATTTGTTACGTTTGAGAAAATGGTGCAAATGCCTCTGCTTCAATTGACCTTGTACGAGACATTTTCCCCAAAACATCACTTAGTATGAAAATTTCACATTTTCAAAACAATTTGTTTTTAGGTTGTGGTATGCTTCTTCCTAATGCTAAGTTGAGCGATTTTGTTAAACCTGGCAGACCTAAACTGTAAAAGTTGCAAACTTTGTGATTTCAGTTTAAAAGTTTTTAGACTCCTTTTTACTAATCCCACTTTCCCTATCCTGAAAAAAGTATCTTCTAGCTAGAACAGTACACTATAGAAGTCATGAATGGGGCACTATTTCAAACATTTCAAGCATGTAAGGTTTAATCGTAAGAAAAAACATATTCTGTTTAAAAAAGTTAAATTTAAAGTATGCAGACCTTAGACCTTATTACCATAGAGCCACCTTTCCCTCGTTGCACTAGAGTGCACCTTTTAAAAGTTGTGATAGGTGCTATCAGGAATAGTGCATCTTCTCACAATGAAAACTCCGCACCCAAACTCACGCTGCCGTAAGGGCATCACATTCAGTGAAATACAGAGCGATTGCTTCAAAACCACTCCATGTATCTTTGTGAAGATGGCAGCCCACCTGCACTTCACAGGAGTAGACATCCCCCTGCAGGTAGGTGCAGTCACTCAATGGTACCCTTATCACCATTTAAAAGGGCTGGTTTCAGGAGGTGCCTTTATAGTGTGCCGCCTTTTTGTGGAACAAATGAGTTTCCCTCCTAAGGGCCTGTTTGCATTTTCACCTATCTATATTAAGGCGGGGACACATCGGCAAATACATTTTCCCATGCAAATGAAAGAATGCCCCCTAGTGATAGTGCTGATAGTACATGAACAGCATTACTAAAAGGGCTGAGCAAGCGTCTGAGGCCTATCTGCAGTTCCATTGTGCCCTCGGGAGCACAAAGTGACTGCACTCGCAGGTAGCACCCCATGGGCACAAAGTCTAATACAGCCCCGGTTGATAACAATAAATTAGCAAGACTAAATGACAGAATGTCAAGCATTTTTCAGTATGTCAGAGGGTTGTTGCTTATATGAAATCTAAAGACGCCCTAAAAAATATGTATTGTCCTTTCCTACATTTTCACATCGTTTAAATGTTTAGAAAGTTCTAAGGAACAAAAATCACAGATTATATAGTTGATAAAAATAAGTCTGGGGTGAATTTTTTATTTTCCTGTGTAATCTTGTGTAATTTCCGTCATTTCACATTACCTTTGATCACTCGAAATCGTGTAAATTACACTATTTCATTATGCTATGTGATTTTCTTTCACTTCGGGGGAAAATCCTATCATGGGAGCAGGGGAGAAACATGAACAGAACACAAGTGGCTGTTTGTGCGTTGTGTGTGATTTAGAGCTAATTTATGTGGTGCAAAATGAATCCTTGAATCGAAAATAGTAGGGGATGCCTTAAATTCTAAAAAAATAGCTTTCAACGGCAGGTTTGTCATTCACATTAGTTCTTGTAATTTTTCCAAATTGTTGCGTAAGTACACAAAGAGGAATTCTGAAATTTCACACCTCTGGAAAGCCTCAACTTCTGCAGTTAAAGTATGAGGTCAGACTAGCTATATGTGTTGTCCTCGGCCACTCTTTTGATTTTCAGCTCATAAGTCCTTGTTAGTTAAGGCTCATTTTAAATGAAAATTGTTCTTGTATCACTCACAAATCTGCCTTTTACACACCATTTTGTATGCATTATTGAATACGTCACTGCTGTTTTGGACTGTAAGTAGTAATCACAGACTAAACTCACGTCACTTGCAATGACCGCATCTTTTCCTACTGGAACAAATAGGAGTGGGATATTAGGCCACTTCAGGCCAAGGCTGGCAGCCACCTGTAACATGCATTCCTTTCAACATTCCTAACACAAAGGGTGGCTTACTTTCAGTTCTCATTCTATCAGCTGTGGTGTCTGTTACAACTTCTAAAGAAAAGGAGACACCCAGGCATAGGCAAATATTGAAGCTGCATGAAAACACACATCACATTTGAAGAACAAATGTGCACTACAAGTAATTAAAGAGTGTTGGCTCGTGAATAATGCACCACTTACCACTGTTTACAGAGTATAATTAGACAAGCTACTACTTTGACAATGAGCTCTCCATTATGTGATTACCGGCTATTTTATGCACTGTGCTGCATATTAATTTTTTCCTATCATTGTGTGCATTATCAGGCTATTGCTTTTTAATAAATGTATTCCCCTTGCAGCGTGGGTGTCTTTCTTTGAATTCTGGCCCAGGGCATAAATTAATTTAATTTTGTTGTTTTAAGCGAAACAACTAGTGACTTGTACATTTCTAATAATATATGAGGCGGCTCGTTTGTCAGCAAGCACATTCAAATTACGTGTCACACAATACAGAATCAGGGCATGAGCGCCATCCTACCACTCCTACAAACCTGAGAAAGCATGAGAAATCAGAGTCTCATGTACTCAGACCAATTCTCTTCGGAGGTCACTGGGCACCAGATTTAGGGGCTGATTTAAGAGCCCCTAGTGCCTCCTTGCGTCACATTAGTGTATTTTTGTTGTTTTGTGCTAATGTGGCCCAATGAGGCCATAATCACTGCATTGTGCCACTTTGTAACCCTTTGCGCTACATTATGCCTGCACCAGGCATAATGTATGCAAAAGGTGCGTTCCCCGGCTAGGTGTGGCTGAAAAAATGGCACAAAGAAATCTAAAAGATTTATTTCCATCATTTATTTTGGCACTTTTAACACCTGCTCAGAGCAGGCATTCAAAGGAGGCATGCCATTGTTTTTAGAGGGCCTCAATGGGCTTTGCAGGATTAGCGTCAACATTTTTTACGCTAATCCTGTAAACCTCCGAAGTAGCGTAAAAAAATATGACACTAGTTCCCCTAACTGCCCCCATGGTGTGCCATATCTTATTTACGGCGCACACATGGTGGTCTAAGGGGGGTGCTAAGAGACGCAAGAAAAGTGGTGCTGCACTGGGTGCAGTGCCACTTTTCTTAAATCGGAGCCTTACTTTTGCCATACGGGTTCTGATCACAGGGCATGACCGTGGAGCATAAGCAGCACTCACTCTGGGTGGCACCAACAGCCTGCTGGGCATGGATTTTCGACATTCTCAATAGGCTTCTTCAAATGGCGTCAAATGATGCTGTGTTCCAACGTCAGCTGACATCCGAGAAAAGAGCATTTGATTGCAATGTCATTGATGATGCTAATGACGTATTTTGGGATTTCATGAGCAAAGTCGATTTCCAGTAAATATTGTAGTAGATATTAATTGGGCTTCGAAACCTGTAGTACCGATTTCAACGTGAAAGTGTAAGCCAATAGTTGCATTTGGATTTCTAAAGTGCCTTTTTCAGCACCTAGATATCACTCTAATGGATTAATTTAGAAGCATGTCTAGATTTTCACTTTCGTTAAAGTGATATAGAAATGCATATTCAGTTAAACTATTATTGATATTAGTAGTACTGTGGCATGTAATGTCACAAGTGACATAATGCTGGATGTAATTCTTGATGTAATCACTTATAACAACAACAAAAGGTCTGGTTGAAAGTGTGGAATGTGGTATTAAATACTCTATCGCCTAAGGCTGCAGACGAGGAGATGCGTTGAAAAATAAGGAGCTGCATTGGATTTTCTGGTGTGGCTCAGACGACATTTCATTTCTTTCCATGCTGCAAGGTGATGCGTCGATTTCCAGGAGCACAGCCTTGGTTTCTCATTGTGATGCAGGGATATTTTGACGTCCATCAATGATGCGTTGAAAATCCTTGATGCTATGGTAAGAAGGAGCAGGTGCTGCATAGATCTGGTAGGAGATGTGGCAATTTTTCAGCCATGAGGCAGGCGCTGCGTCAGTTTCTGCAGGTGTTGTTTCAATTTTCCAATGCACAGGGATTGTTTTCTCCGAGGTGAAATCTTTGTGGCCCTGAGACTTCAGAACAGGAGGCAAGCTCAATCCAAGTCCTTGGAGAGCACTAGAGGGGAGGGCAGAGTCCTTCCAACAGAGTCACAGGCCAGCAGGGCAACAAGCAGGGCAGCAGTCCTTTGCAGCAAGGCAGTCCAGATGAGTCATTTACGCAGCCAAGCAGTTCCTCTGACAGAGACCAGGTGTAAATCCAGAAGTGTCTGAATAGGTAGGGTCAGAGACCCAGTATATCTACTCAAAAATTCCTTTGAAGTGGGGGAAACATCAAAGAGTGGTTTTTGAAGTGCACAAATTCTCTTTTTGGCTCCGTCCTGTCTGCCAAGATCCCTGTGGGGGGGTTATCAGTCCTTTGTGTGAGGGCAGGCCACTGGCGTTTGAAGTGAAAAAGAGAGCCCCTCCACCCTTCCTGCACAGGGAGACCCATTCAGTATGCAGATGAATCCAGATGTGACTGAGTGCCTGTGTTTACGGCTGTCTGGGTGGAATGCACAAGGGGACCTCTCAACCAGCACAGATCAGATGTGGAATGGAGACAGGTTGTAAGGCACAGATGGCAGTAAGTGCAGAGAAATGCCCACTGTCTAAAAGTGGCATTTCTAAAATAGTAATATTAAATCCAACTTCACCAGCAAGCAGGATTTTCTATTACCATTCGTGACAGGGTTTCTTCCTCCAGATCAGAATCTACCACTTAAAAGTATATGAGGACAGTTCTAGTGTTAGCCTATGAGTGAAGCAGGTCTCACATTAGTGGAAAATAAATGTGTGAGTTTTTCACTACCATGGCACGTAAAGCACATAAATACATGTCCTACCTTTTACTTACATAGCCCCCTGCCTTGTGGGTTACTTAGAGCCTACGTTAGGTGTGACTTATATGTAGAAAAAAGGGAGTTTTAGGTTTTGCAAGTAGTTTTAATTGCCAAGACGAAGTGGCAGGAGAACTGCGCACACAGGCCTTGCGATGGCACATGTAGTGCACTTTACTAGGGACCTACAGATAAATTAAATATGCCAATGGGGCAGGAACCAATGTTACCATGTTTAGGGGAGAGAGCACATGCACTTTAGCACTGGTCAGCAGTGGTAAAGTTTGGTTTGCAGAGTCCTAAAACCAGCAAAAACAGTGTCAGAGAAATGGAGGGAGGCAGGCAAAAAGTTGGGGGATGACCACCCTCGTGCTGTCAGGTCTAACAGTATCCACCATGGGAGCCCATTCTTTCCCTGTGGTTCAGGTCACCCAACTGTTTTTCATTTTTGTCCTCATCCTATATTGGGTAAAAGCAAATTCGCTTACGTTTTCCATAAGATTTACTAAGAGAAACTGCCAGTTTGTTAGCCATTTTTACAGTGATGAATGAAAATGTGTCTCAGTCATTAAAATTTGGATTTTTATTCAACATTTTGTGCTTGTGAACAAACCGTAAACTGTACAGATAAATATATTGTAAATATTGTTGAATTGAAGAGCTTTAACCATGTAGCCAGCAAGAATGTGACTGCCTGAGAGGTACACAGAGCTGCACAGGGGAGGAGGAGGACCTTCAGACTAGGCTCAAAATGCACTCCTGGGTTCAAGCATACCTGGAAGTACAACGTTGTTGCCAATGCAGCTGCCTGCTCACACCACTTCTCACACAGCTGCTATTGCTACTCTCGCTGCTCTCTCTGCCCCAGTCCACTGAGTGCTGTTATAAGTGAAGGTCACTGGTAAGCCTGCGTGGGCTGACGAGGTTAGGGGCCAAGGAGCAGATTTCAAGCAGGAGTAGCAAGGCAGGCAGGCTGTTTGGGTTCATTTGGGGAGAGCAACTTAGCTAGTGGGGTGCCTTGGGCCGGCGTAGTGCAGCCAGCAGGAAGAGAGGAAGTAAAGGCAGCTTCCGGTGCAGCTTGCAGTGCAGCTAGCGGTATGGCACAGGGTGAACCTGGAAGGGGCTTAGAGGGGTAACCCAGGCCCCAGAAACTCAAAAATGCCCCAATTGTACTAGTTCTAAACCATTCTACGAGGAGAAAAGGGGAAAAATAAGTAACCTCAAGTTTGGTTCTAATTGACATTTCCAACAACACCCAAAGGTGTGAGATATAAGGGCATGGGGTGAATTAAGTAGGGATAGATGCAGACCCTATATTGTGTCAAAATAAAGAAAAGTGATGTGAAAACAAAGAGGCACACAGAATATCAACCTTAGCATAGGTAAATTCACCCCTATGCCCTTACATCTCACACCTTTGGGTGTTGTTGGAAATGTCAATTAGAACCAACCTTGAGGTTACTTATTTTTCCCTTTTTCGGTGATCTATATATGCAACTCATTTTACACTTCTACGCGGTGTAACATCCCACTACTGCACGCTCTTTCACTTCTGTCATGTCTGAGTGTTTTTATCTTTTGTACCAATATTGTAAACATTTATGTTATATTTTACAGCCTTGAAAAAGTCACTGTGTGACGAAAGACGTATTGGCTGTGTATGAATATATGTATGATCTAAGGCTATTATTGTATACTGCATACGACTGATCTGACTATACAGAGCTATTGTTGATCCAAATAAACACCTTAATGGAACACAAAGAAGATTATTGTACTATTCATAGACGGACTTTGATCACCAGACTTCAATATTTTGTTTGTAAATATTTGTGCTTTGAGTGCTGTGGTCTTAGCTGCTTTTGTGTACATTGTGTATTTTTATAATACATAAAAAATTGCCTTTGGGTAGTAGGGCAAATGAACTTCGAGCACCATTCTTCTTAGACTAATTTGTATTCAAAATTGGACACATCTAGGAGGTGCAGCTCTCTACCATTACTACCTTCCACATATTTGTATACAAAGATTAATGTAGAGCCACACCACTCAATAGTATTCATAGTCTTCAAAACCTTTTCTCTGAAAATTATTAAGAAACATCTATGAGAGTGAGTAGGAGACTGTAGGAAGTATTCATTCAGAGTAGTCTGCGTAAATGAATTCCCTGACAGAATCATGCCTTTAGCAATTAGTTTGTCCTTGAGTTCATGCTAGATGAATCTTTTCAGATTTACATTTCTAACATCTTCAGATCACCCTCCTCCTCTAAAAGAGAATGTGTAACTTGAACTAAAATCACCAATATCAACTTATGAGTGGTATCTGTACATTTTTGTCATGCAATGTCCAGGCAATCCTTTCCATACATCAAGTATGGTGAAAACATAAGCTGCATGAAGATTAAGAATATGGCTTGACATGTGGAGGCATGCATACATGCTTCACAATTAATTGACCTTTTTTGACAAGGAGTTTGAACTCCCACTAATTGAGCTAGATCTTATCAATTGCATAATTAGTTTAAGTCACAAATGGACAATGTTTTAGTAGTTCAATACATCATTCTTTTAAGAGGTACCTTGTGCTTTATTTTTTATATGATCGTGCACAGCATTTTTTAGTTAGTGATTCATACACTCAGTTTGGTATTGACAACACTAATTTGTCAGATGCAAAATTGCATGGATTTTAACTCATGAACAAACCCCATATCAGTCAACATTTGAATGATAACAAATAATTATTCCTTTTTCTTGCATAGGACTTCATGAATGACACTGTGGAATATTTTGATAGTTACTGGAGCTTTTGCAGCATAAGTAATAAGTAGCTAATTATGTCAGACATATTTGATATAAAAAAATGACTTTTCTGTCTACATTAGTTAAGCTATCCTATGCTGTGGATGGAGTTTAATCACATTTGCAGCTCTTTGAAGAATGTGACTGATTGACTGAAAGTCTGATTTAGTACTTGGTGAATGGGTTAGTCCGTTACAAAAATAGCAGATATCCCATCCTCCTTATTATACGTGCCATAGGGTATGCACATGCTGAAAACAGATTGGAATATCCATCATGTTTGTGATGTAGTAACCTCTCTGCCAAACTCTAACGCAGGCCCTTAGTTTTATTTCTCTTTGTTATTTCCTCTATCTGCATGCTTCCTGAAGCACACATAGAAATAGGAAAATGCCTCTGAGGATTGTTTTTGTGCAGGAAGGTGACCCTTCCTGGTATTCTCTTATTTTTCAGAGCCCAAGGAGTGGTGTGTAATTTCAATTTTGGCTATAGATGCTCTATCACCATTGGAATCTTTCACAGATCTTTTCAGGAAATTGGTCTGCATTTGCACACTTTGTTGTACCCTCTGGTTCCTCTGTTATATGGATTATTTTTTAATTTAAAGCCAAAAAGTAAATTCTTTTTCGGCTCCATCCAAGTTCCGTCTTCTACAATTTGGAGCTGGACCTTGATTTATAACTTTTGTTTGTGCCTGGAGGTTGCTCTGCTTTAAGTATCCTCTAACAATTGTCCTGATGATGACCCCAGTTAAATAAACCTTTGGGGTTGAAACGTCAACATTTTCCCTTTATGTAATATGAACTGCATTTATTTTCTACAATTAGGAGTTCAAACTTTTGGAAGTCGTCCTGTTTCTAATCTAACAATAATGTATTATATGTTTTTTGGCTGATTATTGCTTGGTTTTAAATTGTATTGCATACATTTTCTTGTATGAGATTTTTTGCACCTTATTTGTCATTGATTTGCACTGCAGTGTCACACTTTATGCACTTACTTAGGGGTTTTTCATTGCTCCGATATAAAATTTGCCTTCAATGTGTCTTATAAAGAAGTGTTTTTCTGATGTATTTTATATCTATATGTTTTATGTTTTTCTTTGACCATTACTATTTGAGCTTACCGATTTGCGGTGTTGCTAGCCTTATTAGCTCCTCCTCCTAGTGAACTATTTACTTGTTGAATAACACAAGAATGGAGACAGGATAAGGGCTTAATAATGATCTCATTTAACAATGATACACAGGATACAAGAAAGCTAGGAGGGAATCAAAAGCCAAAGCAGAGAAGCAAGGGAGACAAGAGGGGTAATAGAGACTATAAAAAGGATTCAGTTTACAGAATTGAACATCTGGAGATCGGCTAGGGAATAAAAAGGTTGACTCACAACAGTTGAATAGCTTGTATCAATGTGAGAACATTTTACAGAGGAGATCAGAATTTCTGGCTTTAGAAGGTATGAAAAGGGGAACATTTTTGCAGAGAAGAAGAGGGAGAGGGGAAGAGAGTTAGGAGGAAATGGTAATACAAAAGGGAAAGTTCATGTATGAAAGCAAGGTGCAGGAAAGAGCTTCATCTCCACCTTGATTCGATTGAATTGAGAGTGTGAGGAGACAGACTGAACTGTGATCTCAGAAATAGCCCTAGGGGATAGATAGGAGATTAAAATGGAAGGGTATACAGTATTAAAGGCTGTGGAAAGATCAAGAAGAATGAAAAGAAAGCTATAGCCTGTAGTGACAGGCTGAGGTGAGAAAATGAATGACTAAAAGAAAAGCTATTTTCATGAGGTTGGCAGAAAGAACCCCAGGCTGAAGTGGTTAAAGGAGAGAATTAATTTTGAAGTAGAAGAAAAGTTGATTGACTACAATCTGTTCAGGAAGTTAAGAAAGAAAAGGAAGATGAATGGTAGAGTGGTATTTTGAAGGAGGGGATGGGTTTATAGTGGGTCATTTTTTTAGAATAGCGAGGACAGCAGTATATTTAACACAACTGTGCAAGATGGCAGATGGCAGGGAAAGATTAAAGATTGTTGAAAGTGTTGGGAGTACAACTGTTTAGCATGAAAGAGAGCTCTAGAGGAATGAAAAAGAAATAGCGAAGAAAGGTCACTGAGGGAACATTACATTTTACACCCAAATTTAGTTTTCCAAGGAGGGTTCCAAGTGAACAGAAGGCAGATGGACTGGGGAGGCTTATAGAAGCTAACAAAGTTTTGGGTTGATATCCATGTAGTAAGAAAGAGCGGTAGAAAACAGGATACATGCTGAAAGTGCAAGGATGATAAAGAGTTAAGATTGTGAAGAAATGGGATGACAGAGGAGGTGAGTGAGGGGATGTTGAAAGAGTGTACATCCCAATGTGGGTAGACTACTAAGTCCTACCGTCTCTCCATTCACCGACAGACATGCAATAAACAGGGAGGTGGTGTGGCTTCACATACTGGAACTTCTCCCCTTTGAGGGGCCTCTCTACAATGGGATTGATTGGCATTAAGTGGATTAACACCTGTTTAGTTCACCTACAATTTCAGATTGCACCATTACCTTGTCAGACGGATGCCAGGCTCAGTTTTGATCTAGACAATTGTTACTCATGAAAGAAGCTGTTTAAAATATTGAGTCGAGCCCCCCAATGTTTATCATCTTGTGATTATGCCATTTGATGAGTGTTTGTGCTCTTACTCTATATGGAACACAAAGATCAGTAGACAAGCTGCTGAAGGCAGGTCCCAAGGCAGCACATTTGAGCCAATGAAAACAATTCAAAAGAGGAAAGAAATCTCCCTGGCACAGGTGAATGTGCTTCTTGGCAACAGATCAGGTAAACCTGAGGCATTAGCTACTTAATATTTGACATATCTGCCTGGAGGATAAAGAGTGCTGTAATGTTTATCAGGGTTATATATCGACCTGTGGAGTAGCATGGTTATGTTTTCAGGATGTCATTAGAAGGGCCATGAATAAGCAATACTTCTCAGATGACATTCTGTAAAGTTGTCATATAAATCCACCATTTACATCCTCCTTCAGGCTACCTCTTGCTAGGGCTTGCCTGACCTGTCAAGCAAATATAGTTATTTGTATTGCATGCTTTTGTAGTTCAGCCTGGGCTTTCCCTCTATTGTGCCAAATTCTCAGTTGTTTTAAGGCTCAGGCATTACAAATGTATCTATGGCACACTGCCACCGAAATCTTGATTCAAAATTGGCAGAGTTGTTCTACTCTCACCTGAAAAATAACTAAGGGTCCTCACAGGAGCAACGAAAGAGGTGACCTAGATTGAGACTGGATTTATCACAGACCACCCAATCCAGGCTCCACTCTGTTTAGAGAAGTCTCATCATACTCTACAAGACTCATTTTGCTCTGATGCCTCTGCCCTCCCTGAAGCATGACTGGGGAAATGAGGACCTCGAGGAGGCGAGGATTACCAGGAAAGTAGTGCAGCTTTTCAAAGCATTCTTTCATGCCACAAAATGACCAAGTGAGGCCAGAGATGCGGAGGTAAGAAGTAGTGGTGTGTTAAATTCATTTAATTTGCTTTCGAGTAATTATGTGAAATGTCAGGGAATGAAGAACAATGACATATAATTTTGCAAAATGGAAATATGTCATTTTGTGATATATTTTGCATGAAACGCATCGTTGACTCAATATTTGAATGCAAAGATGCATTTTGCTCTAATAAAATAGGACAAAACATAATTGCCTCAAGCAACAGCTACATTCAATCTGGTCATTTGCATTGTTCTTGCACTATAATTCAGCTGCAAACAGTGGAATAGTTATGTGATGTGGCCTAATGACATAATGTCCGGTATTTTACATAACAAACTTACCACAAATTGTGTAACGATTCATTGAATTATGTAGCAGTAAATTAAATGTTGCCCAGGCGGGTTAAAAGTGTGGACCATTAGTGGTAAAACAACCCCTACATTGATCCATGTGAGTCAGTTCAAGCCTTCTACCCCCAAACCACTCCATTTAGCTGCACAGGACCATTGAAGCTTATAAAGAAAACCAGAAACCAGAAAGGGGTTACAGTCTATCAGACAGTGTACTCTACCAAAAACGTGTTGGAGTACATTGTTCTCCAAACTGATGTTCTGACCCCTCCGTTTATAGTCAGGCAGACTCTAAATGCTTTTGTTTCTGCTGGCGGCACTCTGATAACTCAGCCGGCAGAAACATTACACTTACAGCTTGATGGACTTGGGTAGTCATTGTAATTACATCAGATTGTTCACCAATTTTTGGGCGTTTGTTCTGATATACATTTTTCCTTTTTTCTGTTTGGCAGAAAATGGCTGGCAGTCCAGAACGGAAACAAGGAAAATCAGCTTAAGTGAAAATTCGTACTGCCAGGATCACTATTTGTTAGTAAATTCAGAAACACACTCCTGTTTTGGCAATTTGTTTTTGAAAAAATATATAATTTACTGAGCAGCTGCATAAACTTGGCATCTGCTAAGCAATTTTACAATGCATGATGTGGAACTGCCCTATTGGCCACCCGTCTGAATGTAAAGAGATCTCCACCAGACAGGCATAGATCTCCAAATATAACAAACTGCAAACCACATGCCACAACTCTAAATAACGCCTATTTTATATTTTTTAAGACTGACATTGTTTTCTTCACAAATCAACAGACAGAGCTTATTGTCTGATCTGCCTAAGGTTAATAACAAATGCCTTGGGACTGATCCTGTCTTTACCTGCTCTTGATGCTATGTGCTTTCCTACACAGGTGCGATGGGTTAAGATGATGCTGGAGATATGAAGAAAGGAAGTGTTTGGAAGTTTACTGCCATTTCTGTGCAGCAGCTACTAGTGAATGTTCTTCCTGCCAAAATAAAGATTGGTACTGGGACCCACTGCAGGGCAGTAGTGGCCAATTGCGAGTCAATCAGCTTCACAGCAGCCATCATTCAATTGTGAGTACCACATGCAATCAGGAATTGATCGAATGCCAAACAGCAAGAAACCATCCATTGTAGGGTATTGTTGTCTTTTATACCACTCTGACACCACTAACCACAACATGCACTGACTTTTGGTTATCATCTTTCACGCATCTAAATAACATTGCCAATATTTTAATATTTTTTACATTTAGGAAAATGCCAGTAAAGGTGGAGTGAAAATAGGGAAAGTGATGGGAGGTAGAGGGGTTGCAGATGTGATCCCTCCTCTGATTTTTCAGAAAATGAAGTGTGATTTAAGAGATGACCGTGTTCGAATTTTAAAGAAATCAAATTAACTTCTGGAAAAAACAATAGTTACCTTTATGAAATAATATGCGTTGCAAAGTGGATCAGCATATAAAGTACACATGAAAATCAGAGGTCCATTTGTAGATCTTAGGTGAAGATATTTGCAGACATAAAATGTAATTACACCAAGTTAAAAAGCATAGTATTGAACAACCCTCAAAAATCTGCACAGGCACTGATTCTATCTACCACAAAGTTGTCCATGGAAATGTATTGTTTACCTTCAGCATAAATGGTGCCAGGTGGTAAAACATTTATTGGAGATGTAAACAGGTAACATGCTATAGCTTCTCGTTGTAGGAAAGAGCATCGTTTGTATTGTGGTTGCCACACATCTTGCTGTACTACAAATGAAAATAATTTCTATGACAAACAAAAAGAAAAAAAAGTACCTTTGCATTGAAGGAAATATATTTTCAATGTCATCTCTAAAATATTCCTTGTAGTCCCTGAGAGGATAAGGGCCAGATGTATCAAAGTGTTTTACCCATTTTGTGTCTACGGGAAAATGTGTTCATACATATGGCCCTAAATGCTTAATATATAAAAAGGTGGCACACAATATATTTGAGAACGTGTGTCTTCAAAGTTACAAAATTCGAAAATTTGTTTTCACTGTGCAGTTTGAGCAGGATTCTCCAATTAAAACCCTTAAATTCTACCTTCATCTGGAAACATTCCAGTTAAATGATTCAAAACCATATTTTTGGGAACTTCAGTGGAAAAGTAACACTAAGATGTACTTTCTGCTGCCTCAGACAAATCTGTCTCATAACCAGTTTTGCTGCTCATCTTACCTTGAGAGGCCAATATACATTCTTGGCTATAGTTAATGACCCTGCTGTCAAGACAACAGTAGTCTGGCCTCTGGACCCGTTCTGTCTATAACTTGCTAATTGACAGGGATTACCCATCTATGAGAGTTGTAGGATAAGTTGTCAGAACAATGGGTAGCCTTCACACTACATGATTTTACCTGGAGAAGCAAAATGGGGCTGAAAGGATCTGCTCTCATTGATTACCAGGGCCCTTCTAGACTCTCAGGATTGAGTCTGATCAAAGGGGAAAATTATTGCACCAGTTAAAGGGAGGAGACCATATCTCAAACAGGAAATGGTTTAAGAAGAGGCAGAGACACTTCAGATGGAAGAGCGGGACAATTTCTTGGATTTAGAACGTCTTTCACAGTAAAGCAAAGAGGCAGAGGCGTACCTCTGTTTACCTTACTTCAGGGTCACAAAAAACAGAAGCTCTACTGAGTCCAAAAGGGCCTATCTGAGCCCTGAGCACTGGACGCTTGATGAGCCCTAAATAGAGAGAGACCTGGGGGCAGATTTAAGGGAAGTGGCGCTGCACTTTGTGCAGCGCCACTTTCCTTGTACCCCTTAGCGCCCCCCTAACGCCACCATATGTGCGCCGTATTTAAAATACGGCGCACCATGGTCCACGGTTGGGGGCAATAGCATATATATTTTTTTACGCTATTTATATTCTTTGCCCGAGTAGCGCCAACATTTTGGCGCTAATTCTGCAGAGTACACAGTGGCCCATTATAGATAATGCTCTGAGCAGGTGCTAAAAGTGCAGAAAAAAATGATGCCATTTTTTTGGCCCCTCTAACTGGGGAACACCCCCCTTGTATATATTATGCCCGGTGCATGCATAATGTGGCAAATGGGTTTACAAAGGGACACAATCCATTGCGCCACTTTGTAAATATGGTGTGGGGAAAATGACATTTTAGTGCCACCTTAGCATCAAAAAAATGACACTATAAGGTGGTGTTAGGGGCTCTTAGATATGCCCCCTGGTACCTAGAAGTCTGCCCTCAAGACCCTAGGGTTGCAGGAGTGACCGGGAGGGACTTTTCCAAGTGGTATAGATAGACAGCGAAAAAGAGGAAATCTATTTTTTTCCACTTCAGAAGAGCAGTACAAGGTGTGCGGCCATAGATAAGGATGTCACACCATAGGCAGGCCAGAAAACCAGGTTAATCCTGATTGGAGCATTTTGCTACACTAAAAACAGGTTCACATGACTTTGGGGTAATGATTTTCAGCATTCTGGAGCATTGTTTGGTCACAGGTTCAAGCTTTGTGCTGCTAAATAATTTTGAGAACCAAAAAAGTGACTGAGGATCTGAGTTCGAGATTTGCAACTCAGTTACTCAGTCACAAATGTGATGGATATGTTATCCACCCTATTACATGTCTGAAAGGATATAATGTACTTGTGATAAAGTGGACGAGATATCCATCACAATTGTGATGAGTGATCGGGCAATAAGGGCATGATTACGAGTGTGGCATTCCTTGGCCCACCACACTTGCGTCGCTGTTAGACCACCGTGGTTGTGGAAGTCTAATCGTCACATTACATAGTTGATGGCCAGCCCCACCAACCTACTGCCGTCTCAGTTGGGATCTTCAATCCCCACGGGCTGACGGTGCCAGAGGGTGAAATCAACCAGAGCGGCACTGAAGTCAGCCCCACCCTGCTGATTATGACCTGGTTCTCCGCAAGCCTTTTCATGGCAGTTTCACCTCCATGAAAAGGCTGATGGAGGACAGGTGCTGGGGGCCACAGGAGGGGCCCCTCCACTGAACATGCACTTGGCATGGGCAGTGCTGATGCACCCTGCTGGCAGTTACAAGCCGGCGACAATGCTGCCGCCTCTTTCCTGTTGGGCTGACGAGCAGAAACCTTGGTTTCCACCCGTCAGCCCAGCTGTAAAGTCATAGTGGGCCCGGTGGGGAGGTAGCCAGTATGGCGGCAGTTTCCCCATCGGATGTTCGGCAGACAGGTCATTCCATCTGCCAAACTCGTAATCAGGCCTTAAGTTTGAAGATAAACCAAAATACATTCCAGCATCAATACAACCTCGGGGGATAGGAGATATAACGTTGTTCCTCTAACAACTTTTGGGACCAAAACCAATGGCTTCAGTGAAAGCTTAACTATGATGTACCCATATTCAAAAGGCCCTCACAGCCTTCAGCAATGATCTTTGCCTCCTGAAAGACTCTGACCTCCAGAAAAACAACTAAATCTAAAGGTAAAAGCTGGTACTTGGGCAACCCACTTAGGGCCAGATTTAAGAATAGTGGTGCTACAATACATGTAGCGCCACTTTTTTTGCAGTCCCTTGCACCCTCCGACCACCACCATATGTGTGCCGTATTTAAAATACGGCACACCATAGCGCCGGGTAGGGGGCAATAGCGTCAGAATTTTTGACGCTATTGATACTGTTCAGGGTTACTGCCAGAATTGTGGTGCTAACCCTGCAGAGTACATAGGGGCACATTGAAAACAATGGCTTGCTCCTTTTAACTCCTGCTCTGAGCAGGCATTAAAAACGGCAAAAAAATGATGCAAAGAAATCCTTTAGATTTCTGTGCGCCATTTTTTCAGCCCCCCTGATGGGTGAACTCCCCCCTTGCATACATTATGCCTGGTGCAGGCATAATGTGGCACAAGCCGTTACAAGGTGGCGCAATGCGTGCATTGCACCACTTTGTAAATTTGGTGTGGTGATTTTGGTCTCGTTGGTCGACGTTAGCATAAAGAAAAAGACGCTAATGTGGCGCAAGGAGGTGCCAGGGGCTCCTAAGTATGCCCCTTAATGTCTCTTACATCCACTCCATAGCGGTTAGTCTGAAATCATAGTTAACCAAATACGTATCTTCTTGCCTTGAAGATTTTTTTTAAAAAATCTTGAAATACCCTTATCACACTTTAATATTTTTGATGTCATTTTGCATATTATTTTTTTTATTTTATTGTATTGTTGACTCTGAAATTGTTGCTACTGCTTAAACTGAGGGGCATATTTATACTTCGTTTGCGCCGGAATTGCGTTGTTTTTTTTTACGCAATTTCGACGCAAAACTAACTCCATATTTATACTTTGGCGTTAGACGTGTCTAGCGCCAAAGTCCATAGAGTTAGCGTCATTTTTTAGCGTGGACACCTACTTTGCGTTAATTATATGCAAGCTAGGCGTTCCCGTCTAAAAAATCGACTCCGTGGCATGTGCGTCGGATTTATACTCCCGGGCAAAAATCACTCCTGGGAGTGGGCAGGTCAAAAAAAATTACGTACGGCCGCTTTTGCGCTGTTTTTTAGCGCCTGCAAAAGGCAGGCATTAAGGGACCTGTGGGCTCTGAAGGAGCCCAGAGGTGCCCTCCCATGCCCCCAGGGACACCCCCTGTCACCCTTGCCCACCCCAGGAGGACACCCAAGGCTGGAGGGACCCATCCCAAGGACATTAAGGTAAGTTCAGGTAAGTATTATTATTATTTTTTTTTGTGGCATAGGGGGGCCTGATTTGTGCCCCCCTACATGCCACTATGCCCAATGACCATGCTCAGGGGACATAAGTCCCCTGGGCATGGCCATTGGGCAAGGGGGCATGACTCCTGTCTTTGCTAAGACAGGAGTCATTTCTATGGGGGTTGGGAGTCGTAAAAAAGGCGCAAATCGGGTTGAGGCGAAAAAATTGCCTCAACCTGACTTGCCCCATTTCTTGACGCCCAAGCTCCATTTTCCCCTTCGCCGGCGCTGCCTGGTGTACGTCGTTTTTTTTAACGCACACCAGACGGCGCCGGCGGCTAACGCCGGCTAACGTCATTCAATAAATACGGCGCCCGCATGGCGCTTCAGAATGGCGTTAGCCGGCGATAATTTTTTTGACGCAAAACTGCGTTGGCGCAGTTTTGCGTCAAAAAGTATAAATATGGGCCTATATGTTCATTTCTCTTGTGAATTGCGTTTTGCTTTTATCACTGCTACCTAGGGTTCAGCGGAGTTTTGTTGTGACTTGCGCTGATAATTAACCAGTGTGTGTTCATTAAGCTGCAAAAGATTATTCTCTTTCCCAAATTATTAACGCCCTTTCTGACAATCTAACAAGCATTTTGCAGTGGAGGAGAAATACTGTGAGACATGCTAATTTGAAAAGGAGATTTTTCAGATAAAATGCAGTAATTTCCTCAGGTGGGCAGTGAAATACTGCAGATTCTTATAAAGTGATGGCATAAAAAAGACCAGGATAAAGCCTGCTCGCAATTAACTAAGTGAGCCACTTATAAACAGCCCTTAACTTCAAGCTTTACCCTGGCTGTCCCCAACCCTTCCCGCCCTTTGTGAATTGCTGGTGTTTTGAAATTTTTTATTTTTTTTTATTAATCACTTTTACATGTTGTGCGTTTTCATTTTTAATATTTCGAATCTGATTTTATGCTTCTTTACAGAACGATGGAAATTTCCAGAGAGGTTTCCCACCATGACCGAAGTCATTTCACAGTCTCCCTAATACTCCGAGAAGACACGGAACCTCAGTGCATGCACTTCTTCTTTGGAGCGTCCTATTTCAAAAAAGTTTAGTTATGTAGCGTCCGAAAGCGCGGCACCTGATTTTTTTCACGAACTGATTCTGAATACAAATGTTAATGTTTTCAGTGCCATTTATTTCATTAGGTATTTCTAAAATGGGAAAGTGCATTTTTTGCTCATTCTGAGCAGTAGTACCAATTGAATTGGATTTTATGAGTAACATGATCATTTTAAGGCTGTAATCTTTTCTGTTTACCTCCTTTAGTAAGCCAATTCCGAGTTTTCTTTTCATTCTTTTAATAAATAACTGCCCGGCAAATTGTTAAGAGATCTATTTAATTAGATCATGAACTTGTACAGTTAATGATCCATGTAAAGGGGCAATAAAACATACTAGAATTAATAAAACAAATGCCCGCTTCTCATTTAATTTAGGCTCTCCAAAGTCATTTAGAATTCCTAAGCGGGGGGACGTGGCATACCCTATCTGAGAAACCCAACAGGAACGACAGATTGATTATAAGGGCATTGTCGCATGGTCCGAAACGAAAACCAGTTGGAGAGAAAGCTTCATTTTTTAATCGACTCCCTTCCACACACCAGAAATGTTCTGAAATGTTTCTTTAAACATGCAAAGGCTGATCACGCAGGCAGCTACCTCTGGATGACTCCATCATTGTACTGTTTATCTCCAGCTGTCCAAGTCATTTTCGGAGGATTTCTCCCTTCTTTTACACTCTCCTTCATACGAATGGATTAGAGCAACAAACGGTTTACATGCTTCACATCATTAGCTATCCTCCTTCACTACCAGGCGAATAACAACTGGGCTCTATCACTAGGACATTCATAACACCTTGACACTTTTACAACTGTGCAGTTCCTTGCCAGAGCAATTTTCTCTTCTAACACATGGAGTTAATTCTTGGAACACCGGTTGGAACGTATTGCATAGAAAATGGCCCCCACTGCCCCCACCCTCTACCCTCCCTAAATGATTCAGGGGGCTTCACAGAGCCAAAACTGAAATGAGTTATCTCTAAAACTTTTACGTTTATCATTTCCAAGGAGTGTTGCTCGTATGGAAACCTTTTCTCGCTGTCATTTGCAGGCAGATGTTTATGCAACGGAATCTGCACAGAGAGCGACTACCAAAGTGCAGCCATTTTAAAACTGCCGCTTGCGCTAGGTTGGACTAATGCGCCGTGCTTAGGAGTCTCTAGGGGATTTTCCAAAAGAAGCTTACCTCAAAGATGCTCGATCCCCAATTAAAATGAATCTTATTTGAGCCCCTATTTTCGGGAGGTTTATCTTCGGCTGTTCCAATTTTCTTCCTATATTTATTTTTTTGCTTTTTGGAGGGGAAGCGTGATAGCCTCAAAAGAGCAGCACCCGCATGCAGTTTTGCTGTCACTCCTATTTTTTCAGATATGATCACTGAATTAGCATAATCAAGGCGGAAAATACAAAGGGGCTGCTTTAGGAGCCCGTAGTGCCATCCTAAAGACACATTAGCGCCATTTCTTTTATGATTATGTGGCGTTAGATGGTCAAAAACGCTGTGCTATGTTTACAAAGTGGCACAATGCATGCATTGCACCATTTTGTAACCCTTTGCGCTACATTATGTCTCCACCAGGCATAATATATGCAAAGGGGGCCGAAAAAATGGTGCAAGGAAATCTAAGAGATTTCTTTGAGTCATTTTTCTCTGCACTTTTAACTCCTGCTCAGAGCAGGCGTTAAAAGAGACATGCCATTGAATACAATGGGCCCCTATGTACTCTGTAGGAGTAGCGCCAACATTTTGGCGCTACTCTCGAAGAGTACATCAATAGCGTAAAAGAAAATTATGCTATTGCCCCCTACCCTGCGCAATGGTGCGCAGTATTTTAAATATGGCACAGACATGGTGGCTGTAGGGGTCGCTATCGGGGCACAAGAAAAGAGGCGCTGCACTGGGTGCAGCACCACTTCACTTAAATCAGCCCCAAAGTCTTTATGATAAAGCAATCTGAAATAGGTGTGTACCTCGGGGGCGGCACCTCCGTTAGGATGGAGGAGCGAGCCCCCTTCCAGCAGCGCCAGCTGCTAAACCTTTAAAAGAAAACAACAATAAACTTTGTTTATCATTGTTTTCTTTTAAAGGGGCGGAGCCATGCTGGTGACGAGCAGTGAGGGAGACCTCTATGCGCAGTAGGGTCTATCCGGCCCGGCAACTAGAGCCTGCACAGGCTACCTGTCTGCCTGGGAGTGCCTTGGCGCTGCTCTGAGGAGCATCAGGATTGGCCGCAGGGCAGGCTGGGAGCTCGTGCCTGCTTGTGGCTGAGGAGAGGTAAGGCGCAGCGAAGGAGAAGGTAAGTGTTTTTAAAAACAATTTAAATAAATGTAATGTTTATCTCCCCCTGTGCTTCCTGCCCATTCAGCACCCCGCGAGCCGCTACCTGTGAGTGCTTAGCTGCTATATTCTATATCAGTATTTTAACTGGCTTTCCTATTGCATTTGGGCTCAGATTTACTAAACTGTCATGCAGCACAATGCTGCAAGGGAGGTTGCTGCACTGTGTTGCATCAAGGTAGAGGTAAAATGCACCATAACTACTGAGCTATGGTGCAGTTCTGCTCTCTGGTGGTGCTGGTGCCCTTCTGACTGTCTAGTACCAATGCAGGCAATCTTGCACCACAATGCAAAGGTACCTGTGTTGCGATCAGAATAGTATTCTTAGAGGCTTATTTCACTTTGCATGTGTGCTGCAAAGATGTAGAAACAAGCAAAAATAAAGATATTTCTCCTTGCTACACCAGTCTCATGTAGGTGCACCATTTACATGCACACACATTTTTATTGACTTTAGTAAATATTGATTTGACTTAAAAAACATGGGTGGATGCAAAGAGAACACCCATGCTCCATCCATGTAATGACTCTCCTATACAAGGTAATGAGAAGCAGTGCTATGTGTTGCGCTATGTAATGTTTGGGATAAAATCCCATGCAAAGCCACACAAATCTTGAGTTGCATGGCTGGATAAATCCCAACATGGAGTTCACATCTATGCTGCGCCACAAAAGTGGCACAACCCTTACTCACAAACCAAGCTAATCTGGTCCTAAATGCCTATTGATGAATTCAACCAGTGTAAATAACAAGTACTCATAATATTCAGTTCAATAATATTCGGGTTCATCCATCTCACAAGGAATAAAAACTAAATTAGTTATTGTCTGTTTTGAAAACATCAGCTACCCTTTCAGATGTCCATGGGGCAAGAAGGAGCTACTGTGCTCAACTATGAGAGCTGTGGTCTTTTACTCTTTATCAGCTGATGCCCAACTTACAATGAGTCCTGAGCAACTGGGCTAAGTTCTACTTCAGTACTTGACTCTCAGTAGTAGTGTGGGTTTATCAGACCACGGCTTCTCAGGGGGGAGGTAGAAGCAGGAGGTGAATAGAGGCTCACAACTCAAATACGTTCAATAGCAATAATAAATGATTGTCCAGCCAAAAACTTGCTTCTAAAGTAAACTATGCTATACATAAACAAGACTCTCAACCTCCTGGGGTTGGGATTTTAGTGTTCGATAGTCAAGTCCCTGAGCCTCACTTCCCTCTCACTATTTGTAGGGGTTACTACCCATTCACAATAGGCAACATTCGGATTAAGCCTGATTCATAGTCTGAGTCTCAGGAGTCCCACTCCTAGCATTCTCAAAGTGAAGTGTTCCAGTGCCCGAAGAGCTATGTAGCAGAACAAGTTTCTCTCTTTGGATGTCGTGAAGGGCTGCAGTGACTGCTGACAGTAAATAGCACTCACCACTTTGCAGGGGCAGCCGATGGACCTCCATGGTTCTTCTTCCAGTGAGACAATAATTTCTTGTGCTCCTCCTCACAGGTAGGGGTATGATCGCTCAGGTTCTGGTCCTCGGTCGGAGCTCTGGCATCCACATGTTACCTCAGTGCTCTCTCCTCTTGACAATTGCTAAACCAGGCAATGTCCCTTGTTCTTTACGGTGGCTTCCTTTGGTTTGCAGGGTCACCAACCTTGAGCTTCAACAGGGGGATGGTTCAAGGCGCACAGCAATAATTTTGTGTCCACAGCAGCCTCTTCTGGAATACAGGTTTGCTGACATCTCTTCACACATGGACTACAGCATTAATTTTCCCAGGGGCCCCCTCTGGCAAATGGTATTGCCGACTTCACTTTGCACATGGGCTATGGCCCAACGGCATGGCAGTGGTTTTCAAAGTGTTTCCTTCTGGCATATCATGTTGATGACTTTATTTTGCACCCTAGGAACAGCCCAATTGGTGAACCCATGGCTAACTTCAAGGCAGTTCCTTCTGGTGTACAGGGTCACCAACTGGGAATGCCACATGGCAATGGTCCAATAGTGCAGCAGACCTCTCCTCACACCTCACTATGGGGATCCACTCAGCAGGGTGCTCAACTGGACCTCACTACATCCCATCACTCTCCTCTTCCTCACAGGGTACAATGGTCGTGGCAAGCATGCAGACACTTCTGCTCCTGGCTCCAGGGAAAGGTAGTCTTGGATTTTCCTGGGTGATGTTCCCTCACACTTCTGGGAGACTAGCTGGCCTGAGTCCACCTCTCTGGTCACAGGACAAAGTCTTGTAGAGCTTCTCCTTCTCACACATTCTGACTGGCTGCTTGACAGTTGACAATTTTAGGGGCCTCGAGCTGCACTTCTTATAGTCAATGTCCATACACCAAATATGATTCAGGGTCTGAGTCTTTGAAGTTTATAAAGGGGGTCTGCTTCCTTTTGACATGCTCACTCCTGTCTTGCCTTTTCTCCAGAAAGCAGTTTGTCACAGCAGAAAGAACTCCAAATCCAATAGCCCCGCAAATCAGACCATCGGAATGACTAGAGGTTCATTCCTTAATGTCAGCCACACTATTATGTGCATCAGAACGTTACCTCAAGTCCCCAGCCCTACTCTTTATGATTTTCTCACCAGTCCCTTCTCCTTCCTGAGATATGCCCAAGTCCCTTTCCAGTGACCTCTCCCTAAATCAAAGAGCACCATTTTAGGTGTACTGAAGAGTCTGGCTCTCCTTCCTCCAGTGTGTGTGTCCCACACAGCTCATAGGAATGCAGCAACCCACAAATCTCTATGGGGGATTCCTCTATCTACTACAATTTTGCGTGCCTGTAGTAGTACCACTGGCCAACCCCCAGATGAACTTTTCTATGACCCACAGGTTTGCTTCACTTTTTTAAAATGGTTTTAGACATGTGATGACATCACACTCATGCCCGAGAGTCCATTCAATTTCTGTTTAATTTATTTTCCTCTGGGTTTTAAAAAAGTATGTCTGGGGACAGGCCAGTGGACCCACTACAGGCACGCAAAATTGTAGTTTGGACATAATGGTGCAGAATGAGACATTGCACCTATCTGGGCAGTACAGAAGGTGGCAAAAATGATTAAGACAGCATTGAACCACAGCACAACAAGGAGCGTGCAGACAGAATATGGAATATGGTTTGTGATTCCTACATAGCTACATGCTCCTCCAGTCAGCCCTGGATCTCTCAAATGGAACCCAGAGACTTCCAACTATTGTACCATTCTCAGGCATGCACTCACCCAGCAGACATAGGCAACTACACACATGCTGCACAGCATAAATACAAAGTTGATGTAGGGCAATAGTGAGTTAAGCACATAGCAGTTGAATATTAAATTTGAGTGCCTGCGGGCCTCCTCCTGTGACACGGGTAAAAAGGCCTGATCACTTCTAGTGATCACTACACAGTATGCTGCCACCATCGCGCCCATGGTATTTAATTCCTCCCAAAGATAGCAGCCTTTTACCACAAGGGTAGCACATTGGCACCCCTCCCAGTCCTTCAGGATCATAATCTTTGAGACAGGCCTATGTCTAGGTGCACATGCACGATCTGTGTACACCCATGACAACAAATGTCAAGCACCAGGGATCCAGATACCATTGCAGCAGGAGCACTCCAGGCAGGGGCGCACATCCATAAGAAGATTAAGCATCAGGTTTCACTCCACAGTCCCACTCTGTACCCTGATTGATGAATCAAAAATCCAAAAGCTGTTCTCAACCTTTGTAATACTGAGCCAGTGTCAGGAGTTTGGAGCTGCTGGAAAGATGAAAGCTGAAAGCTTCAAACACTAAAGTTGAGCCCTCCCTGCTTACCCCAGTCAAAGACAATTTATAAACACTAGGCCCAGAGATAGCAAGAACTGCGAACTCCTCACTGCTACGAGGAAAAGTAGACTAATTAAAATAACTCCATCCAAAAATACCTGCAAACCTCCTTGAACGTATGTCCAATAGAATTATTTCAAACCTCTCCATTCCCATTATTAGGAAGATTAAGGAGGCTGAGGTAACTCAGCATATGTAAGTTGTACTCGACAAGAAAGGTATTGGGTTTCAAACCACGCAGAAGAACTGAAACAGCATTAGAAGACTTGCAAACAATCTCTTTTTCTCACTTCTTTCCTTGACTCAGGGCAATCTGAATCCCTAAACTTAGTCTGTCGGCTTCTTATAATTTGGGCTACACAATACTGCTGGAGTGACTAGAAAAGTGGGCTAGAATATTTGGCAATCCGTTTTGCCAGCCAGCATCAAATGAACCAAATGGTCTCCTCATCCTCCATAAAATAACCTCAACTGGAGTTTCCAGAGATCTCCGTTATTTCACTTCTTATTCTTATCTACAAAGGATCACTAGCTCACACTGTTTCTTAATTTTATTACATTTCCAGTTGTACAGAGATTATACACACCTCGTTATCCTAGCTGAAATAAATATGCTAAGGGAAAAATAAGTACTACTTATACCTACACAGTTGTAAGATTGAAATTCGCAGTCCAATATCATTTGAGACAGTTTTTCATTCAATTGGCTGGATGAATTTAAAACTACCTTAGTCCTAACAGAAGGAGTATATAGCTTTGGTGAGTGATAGGAAACACAATCAAACATTCAGCAACAAATCCCAGCAGTGGTCAAAACACCATCCTCAGTCTTAAGCTGCGGAAAATAATCTTTCTGTTACACCAGTTATCACATCTAATTGATGGGAGCCAGGGTTTTGCCTAAGCTCAGATCCCATATCAATGTCTACATTTCCACTCCTAAAAAAGGAGGTGTTGAAACAGCAGAAAGTACAGAACCAAGCTGCCAGACTGTCTGAAACTGAATAAACCTGATTGCATTAGACCAGCCCTCAAAAACCTTCACTGTCTCCCTGTGGTTCACATCATGAGGTTCAAACTTACCTCCACTATTTTGAAATCATGGCAGGCCACCTCCCAAAATACTTCAAGTCTTTCCGAATCAACTATGGACGAAAGCGAAAATCTGAAATCTAGCAATGCAAACTTGGTTGCACAGGGTAGATTTCATTGCAAGCCCCACGCAGAAAAGTCAATGTTAGTGGTGGCAGCAGAGCTCTGGGACACGCTAGACCCAGACCTCAGACATCAACCAAAACCTCTGCAGCATTTAGGAAAAACTGAGGACCAATCTATTCAAAGAGATCTTCTCAATCCATCACTAGCCTTCACTGCCTTTATCAGGCTTGTTTGCTCTACAAAACAAAACAAACAATTAAATACATACATAAATCGTGCGTTAGTTAAAATTGTGAACGTCTGTCATTTTTATGCGTTTTAGTGGATTTACACATTACAAATGGCAGGGATCCTCACGATGGTTTGGAAGACGTAAACGGGGAAATCTGTGTCCCGACAGCAAGGAGCCATGTAGCATGGCTGCTGCTGAACAGTCTGTCTTTGGCTCTGACATTTCTCCAGAACTTCACAGGATCCACATCAAAGACAGAAAACTCTCACAGAATGTTGTTAATGACTATCACTTACCAACATTTTGCTTTGCAAGAGCACTATACTACTGTGCGGTCCTGTGCAGCTCACGGGATCCACAAATGCGAATTAGCGGGTTGCAGAGGGCAACCCCACACTAATTTGCATCAGCAGCAGTAATATTTTCCCTGTGGCCAGCGACCATTAGTGGCGAATTATGTATTCTGGCCCTGATGTTAGAAGCCATTATTAATCTTTATGTGGCATCAAAATGTAAATACATTTGATTAATGGGTTCCCTGTACTTGCTGAACCTTTCTTGTACGCACCAACGCATGCATATTTGTAATGTAAAATAAAACATGTAACATTCTTTTTAACGTCATGTAAAGGCTATACTTCAAATTACTTTTTTGGTAAACCATTATATATATTCTCTATGTATTCGTTTGTTGACAATGTATTTATAATTAGCTGTATTAATAAGAGTAAACAATAGCTTGGTGGAGGTGCTGCGTCTAAAACCGCCGATGACCACAAATTTCACATTGTCCTTATCATCTCTCATGGGGCAGAGCTATGGTAATGTCTAAAGAATTTAACACCATAACTCTGTCCTATATGAATCGATAGGGACAATGTGTATTGTGCACCTAAAGGGTTCCCACTGCAACTTCTTGGGGAGGAGCAGGTTTCGGGTGCTGGTTCACACAGGCTACTGTGATGGGAGTGGGGGCGTGGGCTCGTGGGGGTAGTGGGAGTTTGGAATTTTGGTCCTTATGTCCATGACCTTCCAGGTAACACACACATGGGCCGAACCATCGGGTTGCTGGTTGGCAGTAAGTTATGTGTTTTTATGTTCAACTCGCGCTCCTGCCATGCACACTTTTTTTGTCAAAAATGTTACTGCAAATATTATAGTAATATTATCAAAGATGTTATGAAAGATGTCATGAGAGCCGTAATTTGTGGGGCATGAGTTATAGTTACTTAAGGCAACTTTAACTATAACTGGTGAATTTCTATGGTTTCGTATGTTTAAAATGTGAGCCTCACTACGTCGCTGTAATGTTTGTTTTTTAAGTGAATTTCTATATTTTAAAAAATTCTATTTCCTAGCTATAATGTCCCTGTAACCTTAGTTTTTTTCAGAGAAGTTCTGTTTTTTAAACTTACAGTAATTTTCATTACTCTACGTTAATCCAACCACTGCCGAGCATGCCCTCCCTCCATCCATGCACGGTGTTTGTTTGGCCATAGGACCTGGACCAACCCCCATAAGCACCCAACCTTGCACCATGCATGGCCTTCACCCATGCACATGGGCGGTTGCCTGAAAGACCTGGCCTGCAGCCATACCCGGTGGCCAACCCCACCAACGTTCAACCACATTCTGTGCACAGCCCTTTGGCTGTGCGCAGTGGCAGTTGGCCGTGGATTCTCTGGGTGTGAGAGGGTGTCTCTGGTGGTGAGAGTGGCTGTCAGATAGTCTGGGTGTGAGAGTGCATACATTAGTGTTTTAGTGGGTCCGTCAGTGTGTGTGCGGGTCTGTTGGTGGGTGCATGAGGGTGTCCGTGGGTCTGTGAGTGTTTGTGTGACAGTCTGAGTGGACCTGTGATTGAGTACGTGAGGGTCGGACTGGGGCTGTGGGTGGGTGCACAAGGGTCTCAATGGGTCTGTGAGTGGATGCATGAGTGTCTGAATGGATTTGTGAGTGGGTGTGCAAGTGTCTGAGTGGATGTGTGAGTGGGAGAAAGAGATTGAAAGAAAGAGAGAGAGAAGGAGAGGGAGAGAGCGAGGGAGCGGGAGGGAGATAGAGACTGCTTTAGCCTTTTAAGTGTGATATAGTGAGAATGGAATATTTCTGCACAATAAAAAAAAAAACACATTTGTAATTTTTAAAAGTAAAATCACCTTTTAAATAACCCTTAAACATTTTCATTTAAAAAAAAAAAACAAATAAAAAAGGGAAACAAGTCCAGCTGGGCTAGAACCCTGAATGCTCAGTGTCAAAGTCTGTGACTTTCAAACGGAAATATTTTTTTCCCCTATCTTTTTTTTCAGTTATTTATGGTCTATTCTTGACTGCAAGGGAGCCCTCAAGGGCTCCCCCGTGGACTCTACATTTTTAAAATTTATTTTTTACATTTTATTTAAGAAAATGCCCTTCACGGGCAATTTGGCAATGTGGGGGAAGCCTCAAGACCTCCCCCACAGTTCCATTGATTTAGCAAACAACGAGCTGCTTTAAGTATCAGCTCCATGGTTACTAAAGCAAACCTTTCATCTCAGTTCCTTGTACACATATGTGTATGTAAGGGACAGAGATGAAAGGCCCACTTTCAGACAGTGGGACCTGCTTGACAGGTCCAACTGTCAGAGCTGCAGCCAAGCCACAGCAAACAGCTGTGTCCTGGGGTGTGCACCCCAGGAAATAGCAGGCGCTGGCCCTGATGGGTGGCAGTCCCCAGGGCCATCAGGGGCTCCTTGAGAGGGGCAGCACAGCCCCCTCCACCAATCATAGCCCCGGGGACCTGGTGATCCCTGGGGCTAAAGGGGGTCCAAAATGGGCCCCCTCAGATTATATTTAATATAGCCTCAGAAAGGCGGTGATCCCTGGGGCTAATGGGTGTTCGAAAGGGACCCCTTATCATTATTTAGTATTTGCCATGGGGTAGTGGTCCCCAGGGCATGGGGGAGCCACATGGCTCCCCACTCATATTACATTATTCACCCCAGGGAGGTGGTGGTCCCCAGGGCTGTGGAGGAGGTCATCCGGCCTCCCCCACACATTAAAAAAAGCATTTTTCTCCCACATTACATTATTCACCCCAGGGGGGGTGGTGGTGGTCCTTGTAGCTGTGGGGGAGGCCATCGGGCCTCCCCCACTTGAAAAAAGCAATTATGCCCTGGGATGGTGGTCCACGGGGACTGGGGGACTGCGTGGCACCCTGCTCAGATTACATTATTCACCCCAGAGATGTGTTGATCCCCAGGGCCCTCTCCCTATTAAAAACAAAAAGTGCCCCTCGGACCTGACCCACCCAGGGCAAGAGCCTGCGCTTGTATTTTGCTTTACATTTTTACTGCGGGTTCGCGACCATATCTGGAATCTGAAGTACATTTGTTTTTTAAATGCTTCTTAGCCCTGGAGAGGGGGTTCCCTTGGGACCCCAGCACCAGGGCTAAGGGGTCAGGGTGTTCATACCCTGGCCCCTTTTGTATTTTTATTCTCTTTATCAGGGACTCACCTTCAGCTGTGCCCCAAGATGGCTGCCAACACTTCAACGGCTTCCTTGTAGAAGTTTTGTCAGCCAATCAGATCTCAGCACAAGATCAGGAGGGGTCGAGAATCCTTTGCATCCCTATATACAATTTTGGATTTTCTTTAATTTCTCTAAAACCACTGAACAGATTTACACCATATGAAAAAAAAGGTTGCTTTCTGGACCAGGATCTACCTTTCTGCCAAATTTGGTGTAATTCCGTTTTATAGTTTCGGCGCAATCACTGTTCAAAATCCCTATGGAAAACTGAATGGGGAAAACGTCTTTTGGGCCCCCCCACCGGATGGATGAACCTGAAAATCTCAAGACAGCAGTGACGTGACTGGCAATTTTTTTTAGAAAGTTTTGTGAAGTTTCGTCAAGCATTCTGTAGCACACATATTAAGAGCAAAACGCCATTAATGATTGTTTATGTTCTGGGAGGGACACACCGGCCAAGTACTGATTCATCGGCTGAGACACCCAGGCATACACTCATGCATACATTGACACACACTGATGCATACACCGACACACACAGGCAGACACTAATGTATACACTGACACACCCAGGCCCACACTAACACATACACTGACACACCCAGGTATACAGTCATGCATACAGGGACACACTCAAGCACACACTTATCTACACATACACCCAGGTAAACACTGATGCATACACTGACACACCCAGACAGACACTCATGTATAAAATACCATACCCAGGCACATGCTGACGCATACACTGACATTCCCAGCATACACTGATACAGAACCTGACACATTCAGGCAGACATTGACCTATACACAAACACATCCAGGCACAATGATGCATACACTGACACACCCAGGTACACACCAATCTATTCATGTGTACACAGACACACCCAGGCACACACTGATGCATACACTGACACACCCAGGCAAACACTGATGTAGACACTGACACACCCAGCCACACACTGATGCATACACTAACACACCCAGGTACACACCAATCTATTCATAAACACACCCAGGAACACACTGATGCACACACTGACACATCCAGGTACACACTGATACAGACGCTGATAGAGTCATGCATACTCTGATACATGGGCCCATATTTATGAAAAGTTTGTGCTGTGTTTGCATCATTTGTTTTTACACAAAAGTGGTGCAAATCTACTGCCAAATTTATATTTTGACCCTAGGCCCATCTAGCATCAAAATATCTGAGTTAGCTTCATTTTTTGGGACCACCAACCCACCTTGGATCATTTTGTGACAACGATGCAAAAGATAGGCATTCCCTTCCATAAAATAAAGCAAGCTCTCTAGCGTCATATTTCCCGCACAACGCTAGAGTGTCACACATAAAGGAATCTGTCTCAAAAAATGACACAAAGCCCAATTTTACATCAAATTTTAACACCTGGCCAGACCAGGCTTCAAAATGAGGCCCACACACCACTACTCAGGAAAAACACACAGAATGAGAATTGGCAACCTCTTGGACTACATGGAACTGTTAATGATGCAGCATGACTACAGCGATAACAACAGGTTCCTGCAGCACCACCACAGGAACCCCAAACACCACCACAGCAGCCACAAAGGCAGTGCAGAAGGAAGAAGAGGATATTTAGCAGTGCATAACCATCCTCGGGCTCAAGGAACAAGATGTCATCAGAACCAACCGTCTGAAGCTGGAGTCCATTGTATGCCTGCTGCACTACATAGTGCTAGACATCACTGCAAGGGTGGAAACTCCAACAAATATTCCACCAATGACCAAACACCTCACTGTCCTCCACATGCTGGCACCAGGAACATTCCAGACAATGGGTGCACAAGTGGCTGGTATCTCCCAGCCATCCTTATTAGCCTTCCTGCCAAAGGTTCTGGATGCAATCATCTGCCTCATACCCCACCACATCTGCTTCCCCAACACCAGCAACTGCAGCAGGAGACACAGCTAGGTTTCCACCTGATTGCTGGGTTCCTGCATGTGCTGGGTGCAATGGACTGCAGCCATGTCTAACATGTGCCACCTACAGCAACGGAACACCTCTACAGGAACTGCAAACACACCCATTCATAAATGTGCAGGCCGTTGTGGACGACCATGGGCTCTTCACAAACAGCATCTATGATGCCTACATATTCCGGCACTCCACCATCAAAGAGTGGTTCTAGGATGGGCAATACGGCATTGGCCTACTCATTGGTATGCCACCATCCCAACCAGTACACAGACAACACACCAACCTTGTGGGACAACAACCCATTTTACATGCCACACTACACCACATTCATTGCGAATCATGGACACATACACCCATATGTACATAATACAGCCACAACCTGACTGACACACCACATGAATGACAGGTGGAGATATGTCCCCTTTGCATACAGAGCCTGGGCCAAATCCACTTCAAGTGGCCTTTGTTTGACAACTTAATACTGATCCCATACACATTACACCAAACATTTAACAGCTCAGCTGTGTAAATGGTATATGCCATGTCAATGTTAAGAAAGTCACACATAGGCACAGTGTAAGGAAATGCCTCCTTGGCCTGGTTACCCCCTGACTTTTTGCCTTTGCTGATGCCAAGTTATGATTTGAAAGTGTGCTGAGGCCTGCTAACCAGGCCCCAGCACCAGTGTTCTTTCCCTAACCTGTACTTTTGTTTCCACAATTGGCACACCCTGGCATCCAGGTAAGTCCCTTGTAACTGGTACCTCTGGTACCAAGGGCCATGATGCCAGGGAAGGTCTCTAAGGGCTGCAGCATGTCTTATGCCACCCTGGGGACCCCCTCACTCAGCACAGACACACTGCTTGCCAGCTTGTGTGTGCTAGTGGGGATAAAATGTCTAAGTCAACATGGCACTCCCCTCAGGGTGCCATGCCAACCTCACACTGCCTATAGGTATAGATAAGTCACCCCTCTAGCAGGCCTTACAGCCCTAAGGCAGGGTGCCCTATACAATAGGTGAGGGCATAAGTGCATGAGCACTATGCCCCTACAGTGTCTAAGCAAAACCTTAGACATTGTTAGTGCAGGGTAGCCATAAGAGTATATGGTCTGGGAGTCTGTCATGCATGAACTCCACAGCACCATAATGACTACACTGAAAACTGTGAAGTTTGGTATCAAACTTCTCAGCACAATAAATGCACACTGATGCTAGTGTACATTTTATTGTAACATACACCCCAGAGGGCACTTTAGAGGTGCCCCCTGAAACCTTAACCGACTACCCGTGTAGGCTGACTAGTTTTATCAGCCTGCCACACACCAGAGATGTTGCTGGCCACATGGGGAGAGTGCCTTTGTCACTCTGTGGCTTGTAACAAAGCCTGTACTGGGTGGAGGTGCTTCTCACCTCCCCCTGCAGGAACTGTAACACCTGGCGGTGAGCCTCAAAGGCTCACCCCCTTTGTTACAGCACCCCAGGGCACTCCAGCTAGTGGAGTTGCCCGCCCCCTCCGGCCACAGCCCCACTTTTGGCGGCAAGGCCGGAGGAGATATTGAGAAAAACGAGAAGGAGTCACTGGCCAGTCAGGACAGCCCCTAAGGTGTCCTGAGCTGAGGTGACTCTGACTTTTAGAAATCCTCCATCTTGCAAATGGAGGATTCCCCCAATAGGATTAGGGATGTGCCCCCCTCCCCTCAGGGAGGAGGCACAAAGAGGGTGTAGCCACCCTCACTGCTAGTAGCCATTGGCTACTAACCCCCAGACCTAAACACACCCCTAAATTGAGTATTTAGGGGCTCCCAGAACACAGCAAGATAGATTCCTGCAACCTAAGAAGAAGAGGACTGATGAACTGAAAAACCTGCAGAGAAGACGGAGACACCAACTGCTTTGGCCCCAGCTCTACCGGCCTGTCTCCCCACTTCTAAAGACACTGCTCCAGCGACGCGTTCCCAGGGTCCATCAACCTCTAAAGCCTCAGAGGACTACCCTGCATCTAAAAGGACCAAGAACTCCAGAGGACAGCGGCTCTGTTCCCCAAAGACTGCAACTTTGCAACAAAGAAGCAACTTTGAAACAACACACGTTTCCCGCCGGAAGCGTGAGACTTTGCACTCTGCACCCGACGCCCCGGCTCGACTTGTGGAGAACAAACACCACAGGGAGGACTCCCCGGTGACTACGAGACCGTGAGGAGCCAGGGTTGACCCCCTGAGCCCCCACAGCGACGCCTGCAGAAGGAATCCCGAGGCTCACCCTGAACCCGACTGCCTGCTCCAAAGACCCGACGCCTGGTAAAGACTCTGCACCCGCAGCCCCCAGGACCTGAAGGATCCGACCTCCAGTGCAGGAGCGACCCCCAGGTGGCCCTCTCCCTTGCCCAGGTGGTGGCTACCCTTAGGAGCCCCCCCCCCTTGCCTGCCTGCATCACTGAAGAGACCCCTTGGTCTCCCTTTGAATCCTATTGCGAACCCGATGCCTGTTCGCACACTGCACCCGGCTGCCCCCGTGCCGCTGAGGGTGTACTTTCTGTGCTGACTTGTGTCCCCCCCGGTGCCCTACAAAACCCCCCTGGTCTGCCCTCCAAAGACACAGGTACTTACCTGCTGGCAGACTGGAACCGGGGCACCCCCTTACCCATTGAAGCCTATGCGTTTTGGGCACCACTTTGACCTCTGCACCTGACCGGCCCTGAGCTGCTGGTGTGGTAACTTTGGGGTTGCCCTGAACCCCCAACGGTGGGCTACCTTGGACCCAAAACTGAACCCCGTAGGTGGTTTACTTACCTGCAAAACCTAACAAACACTTACCTCCCAGGAACTGTTGAAAATTGCACTGTCTAGTTTTAAAATAGCTATATGTCATTTGTGTGAAAATTGTATATGCTATTTTGCTAATTCAAAGTTCCTAAGTGAAGTACCCTTCATTTAAAGTATTACTTGTAAATCTTGAACCTGTGGTTCTTAAAATAAACTAAGAAAATATATTTTTCTATTCAAAAACCTATTGGCCTGGAATTGTCTCTGAGTGTGTGTTCCTCATTTATTGCCTGTGTGTGCACAACAAATGCTTAACACTACCCTCTGATAAGCCTACTGCTCGACCACACTACCACAAAATAGAGCATTAGAATTATCTCTTTTTGCCACTATCTTACCTCTAAGGGGAACCCTTGGACTCTGTGCATGCTATTTCTTACTTTGAAATAGTACATACAGAGCCAACTTCCTACATTGGTGGATCAGCAGTGGGGTACAAGACTTTGCATTTGCTGGACTACTCAGCCAATACCTGATCACACGACAAAATTCCAAAAATTGTCATTAGAAACTGATTTTTGAAATTTGAGCTATTTTTCTAAATTTTTAAAAGTCCTGCTAGGGCCTTGTGTTAGTCCCAGTTAGCATTTCTTTTAGAGTTTAAAAGTTTTGTAAAAGTTTGAATTAAGTTCTAGAGATAGTTTTAGATTCTTAAAAAGTATTCCAACTTTTAGAAACATAGGGGGTCATTCTGACACCGGCGGTAAAAGGCGCCTACCGCCGGTCAGAAATCCTCCATAATTCCGCCGCGGTCGCGGTAACCCGCCACGGTCATTCTGACCCGCAGCAGCCAAACCTCCGAAAATCCGACAGCCACAACAGACCGCCAGACCAGCGGTCGGCGGAAAAGTGGAGGTGACCAAACCTCCACCGTCACGCCAACAGAAATACGCCCATGCCATTACGACCCACGAATCCACGCGACGGTCTTTCAAACACGGTTTTCCATTGGCGGTACACACCGCCGCGGTCAGAATACACACAAACGAACAAAACTCAGCCACATTGGCCGATTTGAATTCCACACACCTGATACACATACACACACCACTCCCACACACACAATACAATATAAAACACACACCCACATCACCCACAAACCCCTACGACCAAAAATTCAGAAAGAAGCACTGAGAGACACATCAGCGATCACAGAATACCATCACACAGAGGCACACTACACCATCACCCACACAATATCCACACACAAAACAATACACACCACCACACTCAACACACTTAACTACACATACTCCACCCCACACATCATACACACCACTCCATGGCACCCCAAAGACACCCCCGCTTCTCAGACGAAGAACTCAGGGTCATGGTGGAGGAAATCGTTCGGGGAGAGCCCCAGCTCTTCGGCAAACAGGTCCAATACACCAGCATTGCCCGGAGGACGGAGCTATGGCAGAGGATTGTCGACAGGGTCAACGCTGTGGGACAGCACCCCAGAAATCGGGAAGACATCAGGAAGCAATGGAACGACCTATGGGGGAAGGTGCGTTCCATGGTATCCAGGCACAACATCGCCGTGCAGAAGACTGGCGGAGGACCCCCACCTCAACCCCCACAATTTACAACATTGGAGGAGGAAGTCTTGAACATCCTGCATCCTGACGGCCTCGCAGGAGTCGGCGGAGGAATGGACACTGGTAAGTTGAAGCTTCACTACTGCTTCCCCCCCACCTGCATGCCAAATCATACCCCAACCCTCACCCCCATCCTCGAACCCCACCCTCACCCCCACCCCCATCCTCACCCCCACCCTCACCCTCACCCCCACCACCATCCTCACCCCCACCACCATCCTCACCCCCACCCCCAGCACACCTATTCCCTGCCAATGTCTCACCATCACAACCCACACATCCCAAAACCTAGGCCTGCATGCGTCCACTAAGCATGGACACCCATCACCAAAGCATGCCCAATGCATATACACATCCCCCTCACAAGCCACCCTCACCAAAGCCCCCACACACGAATGCCAGCACTTGGGGACACGGGAACCCACAGATACACCCATATGCCACACATTGAAACTATAACCATACCTCTATACCCCTGCAGGACCCGACCGTCAACACACCGCCACGGAGGGCCCAGAATTCTCCACACCCCCCACCCAAGAGGCCGTCAGCGATGACAGCAGCTCTGTCGACCTGGACACTGATGACCAGCCCGGACCATCGGGGACCTCTGGACAGTCGGTTCCCCTCACACAGGCACAGGCCACTACAGACCCAAACCCCTCTGGGAACACCAGCACAGCTCCCACCCAGCGGGCCCATGCCTCTGTCTCCAGGGCGCGTCAATCTGCGGTGTGTCTACCACTACAGGGCACCCAGGATAACCCACCACCCCAACAACAACATGGGACCTGGGGGCAGTGGTAGTGGGCACACCGGCCAGGGGGCAGAGGCCCAGGGAAACAGGGCAACTCGGAGGGCAGCTGTGCGACAGGGGGGGGACGGGCCCAGGGAACCCACTCTCCACGAGGCCCTCACCACCATCATGGGAGCATACAACCGCTCCCAGGAGACGATGGCGACGGTACTGGCCCGGTTCCAGGAGATCCAGGTACTGCAGGAGGAACACTATCGGGGGTACAGGGAGGACATCAGAGCCCTCACCTCCACCCTGGTTACCATGGTAGGGCTGCTGCAGGACCTCATCAACACCAGGACGGACACTCAACAACAACAAAGGGCCCCTGCCACTAGCCTGGACCAAGAACAGCCAACCACCTCCGCCGGCGCTAGTGGACAGGAGGACCCCGCACAACAGCAGCCCACCAGACCCCCACCTCCTGCAGGAGAAGAACCACCCCGCAAGAGGGCCCTGAGATCTCGCAAGAAGACAGAGTAGGATGTCAAGACCCCCGCCAGCAAAGGATACCACCTGATGTCATCCCACTGTCCCACATTGTCACCCTGTCCATCCTTGAACTGCCCATGCTCCATCTCTCCACAGGCCTCTGGACAATGCACCTGTGTGACTGTTACTCTGGACTCTGCCATGGACATTCCTTCACCATAGCTCCCACCCACTTGAAACCACCCATCCCATTTTGAGCACTGAAATAAACACCTATTTTGCACAAAACTATCTGGAGTCTGGCTGTGATTTCAAAATATTGTAATTGACATGACAGTGCAAATATGTCCTTGTACATAGTGAAGTCAACAAACAGCTGCCACAAAGCTGTAGTCCATGGGGAAACGAAGCACAGGACTCGTAGTGGGGACCCCAGATCTGAAATAGGGAGGGAAAAGCCACAACTCAGTCATCATACACTGGGGCAAATAGACAGGCAGCAGAGATGCAGGAGAGTAGTTCACATTTACTAAATTATGTTTGAATTGTTACCTGTGTCCTATTGGAAGTACTGTTCAATGATTCTGTCCCTGTTGTCTGTTTCAGCCCCGTCGTCTTCCTCCTCGTCACTCTCCACAGGTTCCACAGCTGCCACAACACCACCGTCTCGACCATCCTCCTGCAGGAAAGGCACCTGGCGGCGCAAAGCCAGGTTGTGAAGCATGCAGCAGGCCACGATGATGTGACACACCTTCTTAGGTGAGTACATTAGGGATCCACCTGTCATATGCAGGCACTGAAACCTGGCCTTTAGGAGGCCAAAGGTGCGTTCGATCACCCTCCTAGTACGCCCATGGGCCTCATTGTACCGTTCCTCTGCCCTGGTCCGGGGATTCCTTACTGGGGTCAGTAGCCACGACAGGTTGGGGTACCCAGAGTCCCCCAATAGCCATACACGGTGTCTCTCTAGCTGTTCCATCACGTAAGGGATGCTGCTATTCCTCAGGATGTAGGCGTCATGCACTGACCCTGGGAATTTGGCATTTACATGCGAGATGTACTGGTCAGCCAAACACACCACCTGGATGTTCATGGAATGGTAACTTTTTCTGTTCCTGTACACCTGCTCCCTGTCTCTTGGGGGAACCAAAGCCACATGGGTCCCATCAATGGCACCAATGACGTTGGGAATATGTCCAAGGGCGTAGAAATCACCCTTCACTGTAGCCAATTCGCCCACCTCAGGGAAAATGATGTAGCTCCTCACGTATTTCATCAGAGCAGACAACACTCTGGATAACACCTTCGAAAACATGGGCTGAGACATCCCAGAAGCAATTCCCACTGTTGTCTGAAATGACCCACTTGCCAGGAAATGGAGTACTGACAGGACCTGCACCAGAGGGGGAATCCCTGTGGGTTGGCGGATGGGGGACATCAGGTCGGGCTCCAGCTGGGCACACAGTTCATGTATAGTGGCACGGTCAAGCCGGTAGGTCAGGATAATGTGGCGTTCTTCCATTGTCGACAGGTCCACCAGCGGTCGGTACACGCGAGGATTCATCCGTCTCCTCGCCAAACCCAGCAGACGGTGCCTAGGAAGGACAACATGGAGCACAGAGTCAAGCAACCCACAGGTACGTACTCACAGCTTGCACAGTAAACGATTCTCCATGCAGTGAATGGCGTGTCTGAGTGGCAATGCAAGGCCTAGGCCTGTGTGACGCAGTTGAAATTGAGCCATGTGGACCCTCGAAATGGCGGCTGCCTGACCTGTGAAGTGTGACAATGGGATGTGAGGTCAATGCGCTGGCGTGGCACACCGCGGCGGTCGGCGGTCGAAGACCGCGGCGCGAAGCCGCATTGGTTAACATTGAAGCCTATGGGTTTCAGGAGCCAATAGCGAAGGGCGCCGGCGGTGGCGGTACGCACCGCCGCGGTACGCACCGCCGCGGACGTGACCGCCATTTCCTATCTACTTATCCACTTGCGACTTGAACTTTCACAGGAGAGGACCTATACTGCAAGTGTTGCTGTGACCTCGGTCTGGAAGGGACAATGGCTGCTGCGACTGGGGAAAGGGCCCCTGCCTTCACTGGAGAGGAGTTGGAGAAACTTGTGGATGGGGTCCTCCCCCAGTATGCGCTACTCTACGGTCCTCCAGACCAACAAGTGAGTTTAATTCAATATGGATTTGGGGCCACTGGCTGGCTTGGGGGCCTGGCGGGGATGGGGGGCATGTTGGGGCTGGCGGGGGGCCTGGCGGGGGGCCTGGCGGGGATGGGGGGCATGTTGGGCCTGGCGGGGGGCCTGGCGGGGGGCCTGGCGGGGATGGGGGGCATGTTGGGCCTGGCGGGGGGCCTGGCGGGGGGCCTGGCGGGGATGGGGGGCGTTGGGCCACTGGCAACGAAAATGCAGACAAACTTGAACGTGGTATTTCTCCCTCCCTGTACGTGTTACATAGGTCCGCGCCCATGAGAAGATCGGGATTTGGCGTGCCATCGCCAAGGAAGTCCGGACCCTGGGGGTCCACCATCGACGGGGCACCCACTGCCGCAAGAGGTGGGAGGACATCCGCCGCGGGACCAAGAAGACCGCTGAGTCTCTGCTGGGGATGGCCTCCCAACGTAGGCGGGGTGCCTGCCGTCAACTGACCCCCCTGATGTTCCGGATCCTGGCGGTGGCCTACCCTGATTTGGATGGGCGCGTGAGGGCAGCACAGCAGACACAAGGGGGTGAGTACAAGCATTATCTACTCTGTTGTCGCGCAGTGGAGGTGTCTGGGTGGGGGAGGAGGGCTGTGGGTCCCCCTAGGCCAGGGCGATATCTGTAGGCTGGGCACCCCCGTAAGCCCCTGTGTCCCCAGCCACCACCCTCAGTAGTGTGTCAGTACAGCCATCCCTGGGCCGTGTCATCCATGGGTGCAGTTGTCAACTCTAGGCGTGTAGGGCATGTTCCACGGAATGCGTAGCGGACCCCAAGTGCGCAACTTAGTGCAGGGGGCATCTGTGTCTGTCATATCCGCTAACTGTACTGGTGATCCATGTACTCAAAATCTCTTTATTTCTCTCTCCCCCCCCCCTTTTTGTTTGTCTTTCTGTGCTTGTGTGCATCAGCATCATCAGGCGGAGGAGAAGTGGCATCGGGGCAGGAGGGAGCTGCATCTCACATGGCCCAGGAGGGCCATGCCACAGAGTCTGACTGGACCAGTGAGACGGAGGGCGAGGGGAGCTCCACAACGGGGACGACTGGACCCTGCAGCGACACGGACACGTCCTCGGAAGGGAGCTCCCTTGCGGGGGTGGCACCATCCGTGCCCCCCGCCATTACAGGTACAGCCGCCACCCAGCGCACCATCTCCGCCCTCCCAGCAGCCCCTCAGCGTTCGCCCCGTGCCCGCTCTGCCAGGAAGCCGGGCATCTCCTTCGCCCCAGGCACATCAGGCCCTGCCCCTGTTACCCCCGCTGCCCTCAGTGAGGAGGTCATTGACCTCCTCCGAACGCTCATTGTTGGGCAGACTACCCTTTTGAATGCCATCCAGGGGGTGGAGAGGGAGGTTCATCGCAGCAATGCGTACCTGGAGGGCATTCATTCGGGTCAGGCTGCCCATCAGCGATCGTTCCAGGCTCTGGCCTCAGCACTGACGGCAGCCATTGTCCCTGTCTCCTGCCTCCCTCTACTAACTCCCTCCTCCCAGTCTCCTGTTCCTCTGCCTGTCCCACCCACACCATCAGACCAGCCTGCACACACCTCAACACCCAAGAGCAGCTCATCCAAACATAAGCACCACAGATCACGCAGACATTCACACAAGCAACATTCCGATGCAGACATGCCAACAGTCACTACCACCTCTGTGACCCCCACCTCCTCGTCTCCTTCCTCCCTCCCTGTGACGTCTACACTCACACCTTCATTCACCTCACCATCAGCCAGTGTTTCCATCACCAGCATACCCTCCACTCCAGTCCGCACACGTGCAGTCACCACCCCCACTGCCATTTACACGTCCCCTGTGTCCTCTCCCACTGTGTCTGTCACCCCCTCTTCCACACCACACAAATGCAGCCACCCACCCACCCAACAGCCATCCACCTCACGACAGCCTCCCGCTCCTGCACCTGCACCCAAAGACAGCAAACTTGTCTCGCCTACAACCACATCCACTCCCTCCACTCCCATACCCACTGTACCTACCACTCTCCATTGTCCCAAGAAAATCTATCTCTCTACTGCTACCTTCTTTCCTGACCCTGAGCCCCCCCCTCCTTCTCGTGGGGATAAAAAGAGCACCTCAGCCACCACCAGCCCTGCAGCCCCCTTGACAAGGGTGCAGGGGTATTGGAGCCCACCAGCCCGCAGGTCTGGATCTTCGCCCAGCAGCAAGGGGACAGACAGCCCACCCCCTGGGAAGAGGAGCAGAAGGCGGAAGGGCCGCCGCCGGAGCCCGGATTCGATATCCCCCCAGGACACTAGCCAGCCACCGTCAACAGCCACAGCTCCAAAGGGAGGAAAGGGCCACAGACTCCCGACTAAGGAGGGCAAGGGCAGCAAGGCGGAGAAGTCAGGCAGCAGGCCTGCTGCCCATGGAGGACCCGTCACAGCTGCCCAGGAGGAGCCCGCAACCCCCATAGCCGCTGCCCCGGGAGGAACCGGCACAGCTGCCCCGGGAGAGCCCACCACCCCCATAGCCGCTGCCCAGGGAGGACTCAGCCCAGCTGGCCAGGAGGGCCCCACCACCCACAGCCCAGGTGGGCATTGAAGGAGCACCATCCCCGCTGCCCAGGAGGGCACCACCAGGCAATGAGCAGTTGGCCATAGAATGTCCGCCGTCTCCAGCACCGCTCCGCTGGGGACCGCCGTCTCAAGAACCGCTGAACTGGGCCCTTCAAGGCAAGAACCGCTGAACTGGGCCCTTCAAGGCAAGAACCACTGAACTTGGTCCTTCAAGGCAAGAACCGCTGAACTGGGCCCTTCAAGGCAAGAACCGCTGAACTGGGCCCCGCCGTCTCCAGCACCGCTCCGCTGGGGACCGCCGTCTCAAGAACCGCTGAACTGGGCCCTTCAAGGCAAGAACCGCTGAACTGGGCCCTTCAAGGCAAGAACTACTGAACTGGGCCCTTCAAGGCAAGAACCGCTGAACTGGGCCCTTCAAGGCAAGAACCGCTGAACTGGGCCCCGCCGTCTCCAGCACCGCTCCGCTGGGGACCGCCGTCTCAAGAACCGCTGAACTGGGCCCTTCAAGGCAAGAACCGCTGAACTGGGCCCCGCCGTCTCCAGCACCGCTCCTCTGGGGACCGCCGTCTCAAGAACCGCTGAACTGGGCCCTTCAAGGCAAGAACCGCTGAACTGGGCCCTTCCAGGCAGGAACCGCTGGCCCTTTGGCAGACGTGGCAGGGCAGGATCTGTCTCGGGCAGGGCTGCAGGATGTCCTCTGGCCAACATGCCTCCTCCAGTGGCAGTGGAGTCTGTTATGGACTGTTTGGACTGTGGCTTTGCTCTCCCCAGGATGGCCCAGTGGGCAGGCCACCCACTGTATGGACTGTTTGGACTGTGGCTTTGCTCTCCCCAGGATGGCCCAGTGGGCAGGCCACCCACTGTATGGACTGTTTGGACTGTGGCTTTGCTCTCCCCAGGATGGGCCAGTGGTCATGGAGTCCCCTCGTGGATCTGGCGTCGTGTACTCAAGTGGCTGAGGTGCCCCCCCTTCCCTTCCTTTTTTCTTTCTGATGCCCCTGCAGTGTTCTCTCCGTGGAGTTCTTGTCGTGGGACTGGGCCTTGCCCCTTTGCTCAGGACCCCTGTGGTCCACGGACAGTGGTTGGACTACATTTAGTAGCTGTATATATTTTGTACATAGTTTATTTATTTATTTGGATTACTGCTGTCCATTTTTCAATATATCTGCCCGTTTGAGATCTCTTCTTTTGGTCTTTGCATTATTTCGGAAGGGGGGGGTTTGTGGGTTGTGACAGTGATCTGTGGGAATGCATTGATGTGTGTGTTGTAGTGGGTGTGGGTGGGTGGGTGTGTGCCGGTAATCTTTTCCCTCCCCTGTGTCGTAGGTGCAGTACTCACCGATGTCTTCCGCACCGCCGGGCGTGCTCCTGGTACAGGAGCAGGTATAGGAGTGCGGGGATGACCTGCAACTCGGGTTCCATACTGCCGGAATCTCGCGTGGTGTATGTGGAGGTGAGCGTTTTCCCGTTCGTAGTCTGTTTCCGCCGTGTTTTTATCGGCGGTGCTCCCGCCCCGGAAAAGGTGGCGGATTGGTGGGTCGTGATAGGGTGGGCGGTACATTGTCTGCCGCCTGGCTGTTGGCGGGGACCGCCGCGCTGTTTGTTTGTTCCGCCGTGGCGGGCGGAGTGTTAATGCGGCGGGCTGTGTTGGCGGTTCCCGCCAGGGTCAGAATTGCATATTTTGGACCGCCGGCCTGTTGGCGGGTTGGCCGCCGCTTTATCACCGACCGCCAGGGTCAGAATGAGGGCCATAATGTCTAATGCAGAAGAGAATGTGAGGGAACTCGACGTCACCCCTTACCTGAATCTTAAGATGTCAGAGTTGAGGTCTCTCTGCAAAATAAAAAAGATTAAGACTGGTTCAAACCCTACCAAAATACGGCTCCAGGAGCTTTTGGCAGAGTTTGCTGCTTCTCTCACAGGAGAGTCCAGCACCTCTGGAATCACTGAGGATAGCCTCAGTGAAGATGACCTACTGTTAGCCAGGATAGTCAAAAGATTGGCTTTAGAGAGACAGCTCCTAGCCATAGAAAGGGAAAGACAAGAGATGGGTTTTGGTCCCATCCATGGTGGCAGCAACATTAATAGGGTCAGAGATTCTCCTGACATGTTGACAATCCCTAAAGGGATTGTAACTAAATATGAAGATGGTGATGACATCACCAAATGGTTCACAGCTTTTGAGAGGGCTTGTGCAACCAGAAAAGTAAAGAGATCTCACTGGGGTGCTCTCCTTTGGGAAATGTTCACTGGAAAGTGTAGGGATAGAGTCCTCACACTCTCTGGAAAAGATGCAGAATCCTATGACCTCATGAAGGCTACCCTGATTGAGGGCTTTGGATTCTCCACTGAGGAGTATAGAATTAGGTTCAGGGGGGCTCAAAAATCCTTGAGCCAGACCTGGGTTGATTTTGTTGACTACTCAGTAAAAACACTGGATGGTTGGATTCAAGGCAGTGGTGTAAATGATTATGATGGGCTGTACAATTTATTTGTGAAAGAACACCTGTTAAGTAATTGTTTCAATGATAAACTGCATCAGCATCTGGTAGACCTAGGACCAATTTCTCCCCAAGAATTGGGAAAGAAGGCGGACCATTGGGTCAAGACTAGGGTGACCAAGACTTCCACAGGGGGTGACCAAAAGAAAGGGGTCACAAAGCCTCCCCAGGGGAAGAGTGTTGAGACATCCAAAGGCAAAAATAGTAAAGAGTCTTCTACAGGGCCCCAAAAACCTGCTCAGGATGGAGGGCCCAGAGCCTCTTCACAATCCAATTTTGGGTACAAGGGTAAAAACTTTGATCCCAAAAAGGCCTGGTGTGGTAGCTGTAATCAGCCAGGACACCAAACTGGATACAAGGCCTGTCCCAAGAAAGGTTCCACTTCTAACTCTACTCCAGCTAACACTGGAATGGCCAGTCTCCAAGTGGGATCAACAGTGTGCCCAGAGCAAATCAGGGTTCACACTGAAGCTACATTAGTCTCTGAGGGTGGGGTGGATTAAGCCACACTGGCTGCTTGCCCCCCTAACATGCAAAAATACAGGCAGCAGCTCTTAATTAATGGGACAAGTGTAGAAGGCCTGAGGGATACAGGTGCCAGTGTCACCATGGTGACAGAGAAACTGGTTTCCCCTGGTCAATACCTGGCTGGACAAACTTATCCAGTCACCAACGCTGACAATCAGACTAAAGTACATCCCATGGCTATGGTAACTTTAGAGTGGGGAGGGGTCAATGGCCTGAAACAGGTGGTGGTCTCCTCAAATATCCCTGTAGACTGTTTGCTTGGAAATGACCTGGAGTCCTCAGCATGGGCTGAGGTAGAACTAAATACCCATGCAGCCATGCTGGGTATCCCTGAACTGGTGTGTGTCAAGACAAGGGCACAGTGCAAGGCTCAGGGTGAAAAAGTGGTGTTGGAGCCTGGAAAAAGGGCCCAACCCTCCAAGAGAAAAGGAAAGAAGACTGGGGAACCAGCTTCAACACAACAAGAGAAAGAGAACCTCTCTTCCCAGGAAGAAGTTCTGCCCTCTGAGGGAACTGAGCCCCTGGAGTTAGAACCTTATCAGGTTGAGCTCCTAGGCCCAGGGGGACCCTCAAGGGAACAGTTGTGTAAGGGGCAAGAAACCTGTCCCTCTCTTGAAGGCCTTAGGCAGCAAGCTGCTGAAGAGTCCAATGGCAAAATAACAGGAACACATAGAGTTTATTGGGAAGATGGACTCCTTTAAACTGAGGCAAGAGATCCCAAACCTGGTGCCACTAGGAGAGTGGTAGTGCCTCAGGAGTTTAGTAAGTTCATTCTGACCTTAGCTCATGATATTCCTCTTGCTGGCATTTGGGACAGACCAAGACGTGGTAGAGATTAGTCAACCACTTCTATTGGCCCAACATGTCCCAGAAGGTCAAGGAGTTTTGTGTCTCCTGTGCCACCTGTCAAGCCAGTGGTAAGACAGTTGGGCACCCAAAGGCCCCCCTCATCCCACTTCCAGTGGTGGGGATCCCCTTTGAAAGAGTGGGTGTGGACATAGTGGGTCCACTTGAACCTCCCACAGCCTCAGGGAACCAATACATACTAGTAGTAGTGGATCATGCTACTACATACCCTGAAGCAATTCCCCTTCGGTCGACTACTGCCCCTGCAGTAGCCAAAGCACTCATTGGTATTTTTACCAGAGTGGGATTTCCTAAGGAGGTGGTGTCTGACAGAGGTACCAACTTTATGTCAGCATACCTGAAACATATGTGGAATGAGTGTGGGGTGACCTACAAATTCACCACACCATACCATCCACAAACCAATGGTCTTGTTGAAAGGTTTAGGAAGACATTGAAAGGCATGATCATGGGGCTCCCTGAAAAACTCAAAAGGAGATGGGATGTCCTCTTGCCATTTCTGCTTTTCGCCTACAGAGAGGTGCCTCAGAAGGGAGTAGGGTTTTCCCCCTTTGAACTTCTGTTTGGCCATCCTGTAAGGGGACCACTAGCTCTTGTGAAAAAAGGCTGGGAGAGACCTCTTCATGAGCCTAAGCAAGATATAGTGGACTATGTACTGTGCCTACGTTCAAGGATGGCAGAGTATATGGAAAAGGCAAGTAAAAACCTTGAGGCCAGTTAACAGCTCCAGAAGTTTTGGTTTGACCAAAAGGCTGCTATCGTTGAATTTCAGCCAGGGCAGAAAGTCTGGGTTCTGGAGCCTGTGGCTCCCAGGGCACTTCAGGACAGATGGAGTGGCCCTTACCCAGTGCTAGAAAAGTAGAGTCAGGTCACCTACCTGGTAGACCTAGGCACTAGCAGGACCCCCAAAAGGGTGATCCATGTGAACCGCCTCAAACTCTTCCATGACAGGGCAGATGTGAATCTGTTGATGGTAACAGATGAGGACCAGGAAGCTGAGAGTGAACCTCTCCCTGATCTCCTCTCCACAGACCCTAAAGATGGTTCAGTTGATGGAGTGATCTCTTCAGACACCCTCTCTGGCCAACAGCAATCTGACTGTAGGAAGGTCCTGCAACAGTTTGCTGAGCTCTTTTCCCTAACCCCTGGTCAGACACACCTGTGTACCCATGATGTGGACACAGGAGACAGCATGCCTGTCAAAAACAACATTTTCGGACAGTCTGACCAAGTTAAGGAAAGCATCAAGGTGGAAGTCCACAAGATGCTGGAATTGGGAGTCATTGAGCACTCTGACAGCCCCTGGGCTAGCCCAGTGGTCTTAGTCCCCAAACCTCACACCAAAGATGGAAAGAGAGAGATGAGGTTTTGTGTGGACTACAGAGGACTTAATTCTGTCACCAAGACAGATGCCCATCCCATTCCAAGGGCAGATGAACTGATTGACAAACTAGGTGCTGCCAAATACTTAAGTACCTTTGACTTGACAGCAGGGTACTGGCAAATCAAAATGGCACCAGGAGCAAAATAAAAGACAGCATTCTCCACACCTGATGGGCATTATCAGTTTACTGTTATGCCCTTTGGTTTAAAGAATGCCCCTGCCACCTTCCAAAGGTTGGTGAATCAATTCCTTGCTGGCTTGGAGTCCTTTAGTGCAGCTTATCTTGACGATATTGTTGTTTTTAGCTCCAGCTGGCAGGATCACCTGGTCCACATGAAGAAGGTTTTGAAGGCTCTGCAAGCAGCAGGCCTCTCTATCAAGGTATCCAAATGCCAGATAGGGCAGGGAACTGTGGTTTACTTGCGACACCTTGTAGGTGGAGGCCAAGTTCAGCCACTCCAGCCCAAGATCCAGACAATTCTGGACTGGGCAGCTCCAAAAACCCAGACTCAAGTCAGGGCATTCCTTGGCTTGACTGGGTACTACAGGAGGTTTGTGAAGGGATAGGGATCTATAGTGACAGCCCTCACAGAACTTACCTCCAAGAAAATGCCCAAGAAGGTAAACTGGACTGTAGAATGCCAACAGGCCTTTGACACCCTGAAACAAGCAATGTGCACAGCATCAGTTCTCAAAGCTCCAGATTACTCCAAGCAGTTCATTGTGCAGACTGATGCCTCTGAACATGGGATAGGGGAAGTTTTGTCCCAAACAAATGACGATGGCCTTGACCAGCCAGTCGCTTTCATTAGCAGGAGGTTTCTCCCCAGGGAGCAGCGTTGGAGTGCCATTGAGAGGGAGGCCTTTGCTGTGGTTTGGTCCCTGAAGAAGCTGAGACCATACCTCTTTGGTACTCACTTTGTAGTTCAGACTGACCACAGACCTCTCAGATGGCTAATGCAAATGAAAGGTGAAAATCCAAAACTGTTGAGGTGGTCCATCTCCCTACAGGGAATGGACTTTATAGTGGAACACAGACCTGGGACTGCCCATGCCAATGCAGATGGCCTTTCCAGGTTCTTCCACTTAGAAAATGAAGACTCTCTTGGGAAAGGTTAGTCTCATCCTCTTTTGTTTGGGGGCGGGGGGGGGCGGGTTGTGTAAGGAAATGCCTCCTTGGCATGGTTACCCCCTGACGTTTTGCCTTTGCTGATGCCAAGTTATGATTTGAAAGTGTGCTGAGGCCTGCTAACCAGGCCCCAGCACCAGTGTTCTTTCCCTAACCTGTACTTTTGTTTCCACAATTGGCACACCCTGGCATCCAGGTAAGCCCCTTGTAAATGGTACCTCTGGTACCAACGGCCCTGATGCCAGGGAAGGTCTCTAAGGGCTGCAGCATGTCTTATGCCACCCTGGGGACCCCTCACTCAGCACAGACACACTGCTTGCCAGCTTGTGTGTGCTAGTGGGGATAAAATGACTAAGTCGACATGGCACTCCCCTCAGGGTGCCATGCCAACCTCACACTGCCTATAGGTAAAGATAAGTCAACCCTCTAGCAGGCCTTACAGCCCTAAGGCAGGGTGCCCTATACCATAGGTGAGGGCATAAGTGCATGAGCACTATGCCCCTACAGTGTCTAAGCAAAACCTTAGACATTGTAAGTGCAGGGTAGCCATAAGAGTATATGGTCTGGGAGTCTGTCATGCACGAACTCCACAGCACCATAATGGCTACACTGAAAACTGTGAAGTTTGGTATCAAACTTCTCAGCACAATAAATGCACACTGATGCCAGTGTACATTTTATTGTAACATACACCCCAGAGGGCACCTTAGAGGTGCCCCCTGAAACCTTAACCGACTACCCGTGTAGGCTGACTAGTTTTATCAGCCTGCCACACACCAGAGATGTTGCTGGCCACATGGGGAGAGTGCCTTTGTCACTCTGTGGCTAGTAACACAGCCTGTACTGGGTGGAGGTGCTTCTCACCTCCCCCTGCAGGAACTGTAACACCTGGTGGTGAGCCTCAAAGGCTCACCCCCTTTGTTACAGCACCCCAGGGCACTCCAGCTAGTGGAGTTGCCCGCCCCCTCCGGCCACGGCCCACTTTTGGCGGCAAGGCCGGAGGAGATAATGAGAAAAACAAGGAGGAGTCACTGGCCAGTCAGGACAGCCCCTAAGGTGTCCTGAGCTGAGGTGACTCTGACTTTTAGAAATCCTCCATCTTGCAGATGGAGGATTCCCCCAATAGGATTAGGGATGTGCCCCCCTCCCCTCAGGGAGGAGGCACAAAGAGGGTGTAGTCACCCTCAGGGCTAGTAGCCATTGGCTACTAACCCCCCAGATCTAAACACACCCCTAAATTGAGTATTTAGGGGCTCCCAGAACACAGCAAGATAGATTCCTGCAACCTAAGAAGAAGAGGACTGCTGAACTGAAAAACCTGCAGAGAAGACGGAGACACCAACTGCTTTGACCCCAGCTCTACCGGCCTGTCTCCCCACTTCTAAAGACACTGCTCCAGCGACGCGTTCCCAGGGTCCAGCAACCTCTGAAGCCTCAGAGGACTACCCTGCATCTAGAAGGACCAAGAACTCCAGAGGACAGCGGCTCTGTTCCCCAAAGACTGAAACTTTGCAACAAAGAAGCAACTTTGAAACAACACACGTTTCCCGCCGGAAGCGTGAGACTTTGCACTCTGCACCCGACGCCCCCGGCTCGACTTGTGGAGAACAAACACCACAGGGAGGACTCCCCAACGACTATGAGACCGTGAGTAGCCAGAGTTGACCCCCCCAGAGCCCCCACAGCGACGCCTGCAGAGGAAATCCCGAGGCTCCCCCTGACCGCGACTGCCTGCTTCAATGACCCAACTTATGGTAAAGACTCTGCACCCGCAGCCCCCAGGACCTGGAGGATCCGACCTCCAGTGCAGGAGCAACCCCCAGGTGGCCCTCTCCCTTGCCCAGGTGGTGGCTACCCTCAGGAGCCCCCCCCCCTTGCCTGCCTGCATTGCTGAAGAGACGCCTTGGCCTCCCATTGAATCCTATTGCGAAACCAACGCCTGTTTGCAAACTGCACCCGGCTGCCCCCGTGCTGCTGAGGGTGTACTTTCTGTGCTGACTTGTGTCCCCCCTGGTGCCCTACAAAACCCCCCTGGTCTGCCCTCCAAAGACGTGGGTACTTACCTGCTGGCAGACTGGAACCGGAGCACCCCCTTCTCCATTGAAGCCTATGCGTTTTGGGCACCACTTTGACCTCTGCACCTGACCGGCCCTGAGCTGCTGGTGTGGTAACTTTGGGGTTGCCCTGAACCCCCAACGGTGGTCTACCTTGGACCCAAACTTGAACCCCGTAGGTGGTTTACTTACCTGCAAAAACTAACAAACACTTACCTCCCCCAGGAACTGTTGAACATTGCACTGTGTCTAGTTTTAAAATAGCTATATGTCATTTGTGTGAAAACTGTATATGCTTTTTTGCTAATTCAAAGTTCCTAAAGTTCCTAAAGTTCCTAAGTGAAGTACCTTTCATTTAAAGCATTTCTTGTAAATCATGAACCTGTGGTTCTTAAAATAAACTAAGAAAATATATTTTTCTATACACAAACCTATTGGCCTGGAATTGTCTCTGAGTGTGTGTTCCTCATTTATTGCCTGTGTGTGTACAACACATGCTTAACACTACCCTCTGATAAGCCTACTGCTCGACCACACTACCACAAAATAGAGCATTAGAATTATCTCTTTTTTCCACTATCTTACCTCTAAGGGGAACCCTTGGACTCTGTGCATGCTATTTCTTACTTTGAAATAGTACATACAGAGCCAACTTCCTACACACAGCCCCACATTTGTCATGGTGTTCAAGTGTCTGTCGGCCCCAATATCAAATGTCACCCAAGTGCTGTCATTACCAACTACATATCACCTACTCATACGTAACATACCTGTCATGTGTACCTTTACCTGTCTGCTGCACGCCACCATGTGTGCACCATATACAAGAAACAGGCCACCATGGCACAGGGTAGGTACAATACTGTAAAGATAGTAGGGCTTAGTAAGAGTACAGAGAACATACCTGACCTATCATGCACCATACATAAAGACCCATGCAAAAATGTGGTGTGCCCCCTCCCAACGCCTGCACTGTGCATGTGTTGAAAGTGTTTGTGATAAATCATGTATAGGAACCTTGGTAGGAACCTTGGGGATTCCCCTGCCCCTATTTTGTTATTCCTCCAATTGTGTGAATTACACCCTTGTACACATGATGGGTGGCACAACCATCTTCTGCCAGAAAGGGTCACAAAGTGCTGCAATACATGCTTAGGGCCACATGATAACATGGAGACCTGAGTTTGGCTTTGTAGGGCTACCATGGTGTCAATACAAATGACACCATTGTGGTGCAAGGAGGTGGTATCCTCAATCTCCCTCGCCAAGAACACATCTCTGCCCACCTCAAGGACTTCCACTGGCTACCCATCGACAAAAGGATCATCTTCAAAATCCTAATCCACGCTCACAAAGCTCTCCACGACACCGGACCAGCCAACCTCAATGATCGACTCAACTTCCACATCCCAACACGCCAGCTCTGCCAACCCCGCCCTCGCAACAGTCCCTCCCATCCACCATACCACAACCGGCAACAGATCCTTCTCCCACCTTGCAGCCAAAATCTGGAACTCAATCCCCACCAACCTACATAAGACCAAGGCCTCCTGACCTTCAGGAAGCGCCTAGAGACCTGGTTCTTCAAGCAGTAACACCCCCCAGCTCATTGAGACCCTACAGGGTGAGTAGCACACTCAACAAATAATTTGATTGGTTGATTGGTAGGTTCCACTAACAATAGGACACAGACTCAAATATGAACAACACAACACATGTATGGCATGGCTGAACCGTCATTTTAGATTTATTTGACAATCACCAGGTCCCTGACGCACAACCCATGATAGTAATGTCCATCAATACAACCCAATGGAGCCATACAACAAAACAGGAATGCATACAACACCATAAGCAAGTCGGAGTTGCCACTCCACCTAAAACTAACATCTGCCATGGAACATACAAAAGCACAAATATGCATTACCAACACAGGTTCTCTCCTTCCTTTGTAGCTGACCGAGGTAACAGTATGCAGCTATGGGTTATGGCTCCTTTTGGCAACCCAACAACGGTGGAAGAGCGCGCATACAATGAAGGGCAGAGAAGGACAAGAAATCTGGTGGAGAGGACATTTGGGATCTTGAAGTCAAGGTTCAGGTGCCTTGCCCTGACAGGAGGAAGCCTGTTGAATGCACCCCCCTTGGTACTCAAGATGATACTTGTATGGGCAATCTTGCATAACATATGTATATGGACCAATGTTCCCTAGGATGAACTGGCAGATGTCCCCAATGAAGAGGAGGATGACAATGGTGCAGCACAATTGAAGGAAGAACTACAAAACAATGCTGCTGGAGTTCACAGAAGACAACAAATTATACAAAATGCCTACCCCTAGACACTGTACAAATAATATTGCTTTGTAAATATCACCAATAAATCAATTTACACCAGAATGTCCATGGTCTACTCATTCTCCACTACATATACCATTGGAATGTTGCTCAGACCTCAGAGAGCAGAAAAGAAACACAACAGTAACAAGGATGGATGGAAGATAGATAGTGATGAGAGGGTCTAGCGCCTCCATGCCACACATCAGTGTCACATAACTAATGGCCATGTGGCTCTTGAAGGCCTAGTTCCATGCACCACAAAAAATATGTGGCGTTAAGTGGGCATTGCACAAATTCCTACTCCTTTCCCCACATCATTCCCATGCCTGGCAAGATGTATGCAAAAAGGTGGATGTACATACGGTAGGGGCTGTTTCTAAATGGTGCATTAGCAAAATAGGAACTGAACTGTGTCACATCTCAAGCAGATAGCTGTTATGCCAGCACTGAGCACGTGTTACAAGGGGGGGGATCATTGGTATCAATGGACCTTTATTGACTGTTCAGGGTTAGGAACCAAATTTTGAGCAGAAGCATGCACCGTATATCAATGGTGTTACGTTCCAGCACCGCCATTTGGCCCAATACTTCCACATGGTGTGCTGTACCTCAAATATAGCACACACATGTTGGCTTTGGAGTGCGCTAAGGGTTACTAGACAAGTGAAGCAGTAATAGGTGCTAATCCACTCTCCATACATATGGCCCATAGCCAGGATTTAACAATAAAATGGGAGAATGCACCACCAAATGAATGTCTGGATGGAATGTAGACAGAGACTGTCCAACTCCCTATGTACATTCTAACACACTTGTCACACAAATCTGCTGTCTTGACACATGCCTGCAGCTAATCTGGATATACATGTCAAGACTGATGTACAGGTGTATGACCTAGGTAGGAAAGGGTTTGCAATGACCTATAATGGCTGACATGTGTCAGCAAGTTTACCCAGTATAGTCTGTATAATATCATCACACACCACATATGAAAACACACCTCTCATTGACACTCATGTGCCTGACCAATAGAAAGTTACAAACAGTGACAAAATTCCCTAAAATGTCTAGGCCTCCAACATGTCATTCAGGTGTGGGATGTATAAGTATGTCTAGCAATGTCAAAACATGTCACATACACATACTAAAATTTATGGCTGACGAAGGAGACAGATATATTGCATATGGCAAAAAAAAATACAGCGCTCAGATGATTTCACTCACTAACAAGATACACTCATGATGACAGTGACATAGGTTGTGGAATGCAGAACCCTAGTGGAAATCCATGTACACCAAAGGATGTGGAAGGATAGCTGAGAGAATCTCACAGATACTTGGAGATACAACATGGGGAGGTCACGTGGGGACTACACAAGTGCTGTGGCAGGAGTACTGTCATATGTGTGTGAAAGTAATTTAATCTCGCAAAGCCTGGAATTGGGAGGGAAACTATCATGTAGCCAGTAGTAGAAGATGTGTACATCTCCAAATTCCACAAGTCACACGTTACATCCTGTGTGTACAAAGTGTAAGCAGTCTAAAGAATGCCAACAACGTGGGACCTAATCTATTCCAAAGAAGATATGCTGTAAATGATGGAGAAGGTACACACATAGACAAATACTGACTGTGCAATGTAACAATGTCACCGTGTGATCACCCAACATAGGTTCAAAGAGGATGCCTAGGTCAGTACATAACCCACTCATGTTTGCTACAACAACAACGTTATAGTTGCCCATTGCATGCTATTCTGACAGAAGGCAGTGACAGATGACATCGTCTATCCCCTGGGTCGTACAAAAATTACAAGTCACACTAAAGATACAGGCCTTAACCAAGCTGCACATGGAAATTACAAAGAATGTATTACCATGTCTGTCAGACCATGCCAAATGATGATACATATCCTACATGTAGCCAGTCCTTTGTATATGATAGGGCAAGCCTGGCATCAAGTACAACAAAGGAAAATGAATCCCAGGCCATTTGAACACACATGTGCATGTGTCAACCTGCAGGGGACTGCACATTGCTCTGCTGAGGAGCTATCATTAGGAGGCTAGATTCCGGCACAACACCCCTAAACCCAATGCTGAGGCTACATTAACTCATGACACAGTCAGGACCCTGATGCATGTTCACAGTGGACTGAGCATAGTGGAGCACTATAAACCTGCACCAAAACATGTGGCCATGTGTCTGTGTGGGCATAAAAAGTCATACAGTAGAAATGATCACTAGACTGCCATCATTGCCTGACTGCAACACTGCTACACAATCACATGCCATTGTATGTGACAGTCATAACAAATATATTGTGGTCGATTGTAAGTACCTAGGGCCATATTTATACTTTTTGACGCAAAACTGCGCTAACGCAGTTTTGCGTCAAAAAAATTAGCGCCAGCTAACGGCATTCTGAAGCGCCATGTGGGCGCCGTATTTATTCAATGACGTTAGCGGGCGTTAGCCGGCGGCGCTGCCTGGTGTGCGTGAAAAAAAATGACGTACACCAGGCAGCGCCGGCGTAGGGGGATATGGAGCTTGGGTGCCAAAAAAAGGGGCAAGTCAGGCTGAGGCAAATTAACGCAAAGTAGGTGTCCACGCTAAAAAATGACGCAAACTCCATGGACTTTGGCGCTAGACGCGTCTAACGCCAAAGTATAAATATGGAGTTAGTTTTGCGTCGGAATTGCGTAAAAAAAAACGACGCAATTCCGGTGCAAACAGAGTATAAATATGCCCCCTAGTTTGTGGCATGCACACATATGTCTAAAATCTCTGCACACAGGTACCACTTAAATGACACAGGCCTGGTATTGTGTGTTTGAGTCTGCACAAAAGTCAACTTTTCACTAATAAAAATGCATTTGTATCACATGATCATTGTAGGAAGTTGGCTCTGTATATACTATTTCAAAGTAAGAAATAGTGTGTACAGAGTCCAAGGGTTCCCCTTACAGGTAAGATAGTGGCAAAAGTAGATAATTCTAATGCTCTATTTTGTGGTAGTGTGATCGAGCAGTATGCTTATCCGAGGGTAGTGTTAAGAATTTGTTGTACACACACAGGCAATAGATGAGGAACACACACTCAAAGACCTACTCCAGGCCAATGGGTTTTTATATTGAAAAATATATTTTCTTAGTTTATTTTAAGAACCACAGAGTCAAGATTTACAGTTAATACTTTAAATGTAAGGTACTTCACTTAGATACTTTAGGAACTTTGAATGAAAACAATATCATGTACAGTCTTTGTAAAAATGGCAATAAGCTATTTTCAAAGTGGACACAGTGCAAAAATCAACAGTTCCTGAGGGAGGTAAGTAAAGGTTAGATTAGGAGGTATGTAAAACACTTACAAGTCTCAGCCCTGGTTGTAGGCAGCTCACCGTTGGGGGTTTCAGACAACCCCAAAGTTACCACACCAGCAGCTCAGGGCCGGTCAGTTGCAGAGGTCAAAGAGGTGCCCAAAACACATAGGCGCCTATGGAGAACAGGAGTGCTCCGGTTCCAGTCTGCCAGCAGGTAAGTACCTGTGTCCTCGGGGGCGGCAGACAAGGAGGGTTTTGTAGAGCACTGGGGGGGACACAAGTAGGCAGACAAAGCACACCCTCAGCGGCACAGGGGCGGCCAGGTGCAGTGTGCAAAGCAGGCATTGGGTCTCCGGTAGGAAACAATGGAGGGACCAGGGGGTCACTCTAGCGGTGCAGGCAGGCACAGGGGGGGCTTCTCGGGACAGGCACCACCTGGGCTAGGCAGAGGGTCACCTGGGGGGTCACTACTGAGTCAAAGTTCGGTTCCTTCAGGTCCTGGGGGCTGCCGGTGCAGTGTTGGTTCCAGGCGTCGGGTCCCTTGTTACAGGCAGTCGCGGTCAGGGGGGCCTCTGGATTCTCCCTGCAGGCGTCGCTGTGGGGGCTCAGGGGGGTCGCCTCTGGTTTCTCACAGGCTCGCAGTCGCCAGGGAGTCTTCCCTGAGGTATTGGTTTTCTGCAGGTCGAGCCGGGGGCGTCAGGTGCGGGGTGTAGAGTCTCACGCTTCAGGCGGGAAACGTGAAGTCCTTGGAAGTTGCTTCTTTGTTGCAAAGAAGTAGCTGGTTTTGAACAGGGTCGCGGTTCACGGGAGTTTCTTGGTCCTGTAGTCCAGGGCAGTCCTCTGAGGCTTCAGAGGTCGCTGGTCCCTGTCGGATGCGTCGCTGGAGCAGGTTTTCAAAGTTGGAGACAGGCCGGGATGGCTGGGGCCAAATCAGTTGTTGTCTTCCTCCTTCTCTGCAGGCTTGTAGGTCAGCAGTCCTTCTTCTTTCTTCAGGTTGCAGGAATCTGATTTCCTAGGTTCTGGGGAGTCCCTAAATACTGAATTTAGGGATGTGTTTAGGTCTGGGAGGGCAGTAGCTAATGGCTACTGTCCCCGAGAGTGGCTACACCCTCCTTTTGCCTCCTCCCTGAGGGGAGGGGGGCACATCCCTATTCCTATTGGGGGAATCCTCCAAAATTAAGATGGAGGATTTCTAAAGGCAGGGGTCACCTCAGCTCAGGACACCTTAGGGGCTGTCCTGACTGGTGGGTGACTCCTCCTTGTTTTTCTCATTATCTCCCTTGGACTTGCCGCCAAAAGTGGGGGCTGTGTCCAGGGGGTGGGCATCTCCACTAGCTGGAGTGCCCTGGGGCATTGTAACACGAAGCTTGAGCCTTTGAGGCTCACTGCTCGATGTTACAGTTCCTGCAGGGGGAAGGTGTTAAGCAGCTCCACCCAGTTTAGGCTTTGTTTCTGGCCTCAGAGAGCACAAAGGCTCTCACCCCAGGGGGTCAGAAACTCGTCTCTCAGCAGCAGGCTGGCACCGACCAGTCAGTCCTGCACTGAAGGATTGGGTAAAATATAGGGGGCATCTAGAGATGCCCTCTGTCTGCATTTTTTAATAAATCCAACACTGACATCAGTGTGGGTTTATTATTCTGAGAAGTTTGATACCAAACTTCCCAGTATTCAGTGTAGCCATTATGGAGCTGTGGAGTTCATTTTTGACAAACTCCCAGACCATATACTTAATATGGCCACACTGTACTTACAATGTCTAAGAATGGACCTAGACACTGTAGGGGCATATTGCTCATGCAGTTGTGCCATCACCCGTGGTATAATGCACCCTGTCTTAGGGCTGTAAGACCTGCTAGAGGGGTGACTAACCTATGCCACAGGCAGTATTTTGTGTGCATGGCATCCTGAGGGGGATGCCATGTCGACTTTGCCTTTTTCTCCCCACCAACACACACAATCTGCAATGGCAGTGTGCATGTGTTAGATGAGGGGTCCCTAAGGGTGGCACAACACATGCTGCAGCCCTTAGAGACCTTCCCTGGTCACAGGGCCCTTGGTACCACTGGTACCTTTCACCAGGAACTTATCTGTGTGCCAGAGGTGTGCCAATTGTGGAAACAATGGTACATTTTTAGTGAAAGAACACTGGTGCTGGAGCCTAGTTAGCAGGGTCCCAGCACACTTCTCAGTCAAGTCAGCTTCAGTATCAGGAAAAATGTGGGGGGTAACTGCAACAGAGAGCCAGTTTCTTACAATCATTGACACACTTAAATGACATCAGATGTGTTCTGGCAAACGGAAACATAGCTTGCACTGATATGGCTACACATCCATTTAACAAAGTCCAACATGTGTCCATGCAGGAAAGTAGTAGATAAGTGAGGTTTCATATCCCCTGAACAGACCACTGTGGTAACATTTGCACATATGACACTACACATGTCTTTCCAAACACACAGCACATACCAACCTTCATTGACACATGTGAGTACACCATCTCCAGCATCATAGATGAATGGGGAACTATATGTTACACTTGTAGCAGAGCATCATGGAGCCTGAACCTAACAACACACCTCAGTGTGGACACACATGCGCTCACATTGCCAGGTGTAACATGGAATCAACCCAGATGTTATCCACTGCATCCTCTGAGTATGATCTGTCATGAGTATCACATGCATTACCATGTATTGGACATAGCTCATCATAACTACTGTATTGTTGTTATATGTACATTTGGAAATCAGACATTACCATGTGGCAGACCCACAAATATGAGTTAGATCACCTATATATACTCCTAGTACACCTGTGGTAACATGTATATGTACAAAGTCTAGCAACACATGCACATATGCAAACTGTATCAGTCATCACATGCATCACACACACACTACAAACATAATGGTAACACGTACCAATGTTACCATTAAGCCAGGTATGAACATGCACACACAGGCAGCCATACCATGCTTACTACATACATGCATAGCCCCTGTGATTTGGTATGTGAATCTGGGTGCACTGTCAGCCTTTCCAACAAAATCCAACATTCCCTTTGTGCGTCAAATATGTTGGTGCAAACAGCAATATTCCATACTCTGCTATGCCACAAATATGACTCCTGGCCCCTGCGTGTCAGTAACAAATACACAGGCCTTGTCAGGCTTCATGGGAAGGAATAGCACGCATGACTGTTATGTGTCAAAAGTTTCAACGTAAACGCCAATACTTCTTACTTTGCAAAGTAAAAAAAAATAACACCTGTCCCCTGCTCTCAATCGCAAGTCTTCAGGCCTTGTCAACCTCAATGGGAAAAAATTGCTGCATGACCGCCATGCAAAAAAAAAATAATCATTCATATCAGAAAATGTGACGCACAGGCCCAGGAAGTGATGAAACAGGGCTTCCTGACTGCATACATGGTACAATGCATTCACTTTCACTTCACAGTCTTTTTGTCTGTGACTGTGTTAGGGTGTGTGGAACTGCTGCTGGTGGAGGACTGGTGTTGTTGGAGAGTTTTGTGCTGTGTCCTGTTGCTGGTGTGTGCCTTTTGCCTTTTACCTCAGTCTTTTGTAGTGTTTTAGCCCTGTATTTGTGATGGTATTTTGGAGTCCTTTGTCTAGGGGTAGCATAGTTTGTTGGGGGTAATTGGGGTTAGGTGTGGAAGTTTTCTTTTTTTTTTTTAGAGTTGTCACTTTTGCAGTTTTCACATGCTACATAATGTCTGGTAAAAGGAGGGCAACTAAGATGGTAGCTGATGAACTGGGAGGGTTCCTTTGGCTGGTGCAGCATTACCTTCCGATGATGCTTGTTTTGGGTTGCCACGTAATCCATGGCTACCCCACAGAAGCACGGAAGCTGTGGTGGGGCAAAGTGGCCCACCCCCTACACAGAATATTTGGAGTAGTGTGCACTGGCCACCAGTTGAAACACTATTGTGCTAACAAGACAGCACGGAAGCAGGATCTACTGGATCACCTTGGGATACAAATTGGTGGACCAGTACATGTGGACCTATTGTGAGCAATGGTGTGCCCCCTCGTAACCTTTGCTCTGAGCAGGTGTTAAACCAAGGACACATGAATGATGCTTTGCCAAACCTTATAATTTCCAGTGGGAAGTTTCCTGTCCCCCTATCAGATGACCCCCACTTTCCATCCATGGTGCCTGGCCAAGGCCTGATGTAGCATGAGGGGTGTCAAAGTTGTGGATTGCACACATTTTGCTGCGTATTGACAAAGGCACAGGAATTCAGGACTTGTAGCGCCACTTGTTCCTCACTAGTCTGATGACACAAATGTTGAGCAAGGACGCAGTAGTCCACTTACCTCTGGGCCCTGATGGTCAACATTGGATAGCCGTTAACCCACTGACATGTACATGATACCATAGGTGTCTGGTAGAGAGTTAGTATAGAGTTGGAGTTTGTCAGTGTTGTGGAATGTGTGATGGACAACATTTATCATTTGAGGGTGCTGTGTACATTGCATGTCTGTTATACCTCCACCCAATGCTGTCTTTAATGCCATGTTCTCAAGTTTCCGCTGCCAATATGACCTCAGCCAAGAAACACGTCTTTGAGAAGACGACTGTCAGGGACAGTCACATAATGGCGGTTCAGGCCGGCTACCAGAAGATGGAGAAGAAATGTACGAGGGAGAAGTCTACTGGGGCTTGGCATGCATTTTCTAAAGGGGGACCTCCGTTACAGCCCATAACTGTGCACACCACATTGGGGAAGAAATCTGGGGTCAGGGGCTCCAGCCTCAAGCTCAATGTTCGAACCCAACATGATACAGAACATAGCAGCCATGATGGCAAGGCAGGGTCAGTTGGAAAAAGACAATGCCCAAAATTACAAATTACTTAAGAACTGCAAGAAGAAACTCAAGAGGTTGTAAAGTATTTGTACCAGATCCTCCCAGTTCCTTCCCTCTCCCTTTTACAAATGTTACATTTTTTAGTGGGTTTTAGATTGGTAGTGTTAGGATAGTAAAATAGTGTAGTGTAGGTGTGGTCTAGTGTAACCAGGAGTGGGTTTTAGTACATTTTTTATTTTGGGGCTTGGTTGGGGGTTTATGTTGGGGTTTCTATGTTAAAATATTTTTTTAAATCTAAAAAAATTAAAAAAATATATATTTGTTTAGGACCGGGTGGTTTTCCTTGTGAATGTTATTCTTTCCACATCTTCATCCTCTTATGTGTGTGGTGCCTCCTGTGCCATGGGTGGTGCTGTTGTTGAGGGGGCCACACACACACATCAGGGGATAGAGATGTAGAGTCAAAGGTCCCAGCAGCTGCCATTTGTGGGAACACATAAGGCATCACTGCAGCAAAGAGGAACTGCTGATTTCCCAACACACCAGCAACATCACGGTGGTAGGCGGCCATGCTTTCCATGAGGGAGGCCACTTCCCACTGTATGGACTCCAGAATATTCTGTATAGCTCCCAACCTGGTGTCTATTATGCTGCTGCCACTTTGGGAGGGCAATTGTTGAAGCCTATGCCTCATGACAGCAGCTATGTTAGCCAGGGACTGCTGGAGTCCATGTAGCGGGGAGTGGGTGCCTCTGATGGCAGCTGAGTTGTCCTTATTTGGACTGAGGCACATCTGCACTCCCTCTAGGCTGTCTGCCATGGTCTCCATACCCACCCACACATGCTTGGCCAGCTCCTGCTGTACTCCTACCACTGTCCTCTGGAAGGTGATGTCTGGGTCCTTGGAGTCCAGGGCAGTTTCAGGACTGGCTGGTGCTATGTGTTGGTAACTGGGTGGTTCATGTAGAGACCCCGCAACACTGGGTTGGCTCTCTGCGACTAGAGGTGGTGTCTGGAGGGAACCTAAGACATCCTGGAAAGTCTCTTCATTGATGGTCAGAAGCTGGTCATCCAGGTGATCTGTGAATCTAGGACAGACAGGTCGGTAGGAGGTAAGGCATCCGCCTCTGCAATGAGATAGTGGTGGCCGTTTACATGGCACATCATTTACTTGCTAATGGAGGCTCAGTGACATGTTACAGACCCCAGTTTGTAGTTGTTTATTATGTGGAGCATTGTGCACCACACATGGGGAAACCTTACATGGTATTTTGTGCTTTGATCCAACACCACCTACTTCCTTGCAGGCTCCTTGCCGCTGCCACTGACACCATGGTGGCATGTAATTTGCCTTCCTATTCACCATGGTGAACATTCCCACAGTAGTGTAATGTGTGCTGTCACTCTTTTGGTGCTATAATGCATTGGCACCATGAATGATGGCACTAGAGCAGCATAGCACAGGTAGGTCCATTGCGTACAATGCTTGTGTTACATTCTCATCGACCTCTAGCATGCCTCACACGTGGTAATTGGAAGGGACAGTCCAACCATTATGGATTGTCTTCCCCATTAGTTTGTCCCTCCCTACATTTGGGGCTTTTTCTTGCATATCTGCCACAGGCATATGTTGGTGTAAGGATGTATAATGTGGATCGATACATGCATTTTGAGACTTTGGCTCAAGGAGAATGTGCAGCTTGGATCCACATGGCCAGCTATTTGTATGATGGTACAGTTGCATTACAGGCTAGAGAAATTGTGCTGGTAGTGCATCTTTGGTGCCACTTATGCCAGTTCTTACTCATGTTGGCCCCAAGTCACTCATTCCGCCAGCCTTTCCCTGGCAGTGTAAACCACCAGGGAAATGCTGGAAGAATCCAACTCATTATCCGACGGACAGTGCTGCTTGCAGTGCTGCCCAGTCGGATCAGAAACGCCACCACCGCCAGGCTGCCTGGTGGTGGGAACTTAGCAGTGGCGACGTTTCAAACATGGCGGTTCAGCCACCTTCATTATATGGCGGTCTGGACCTCCATGTCTTTGGCCGCAATTACCGCCATCGCCGGCATGGCGGTTCCAGACCGCCATGTTCTTTATGAGGGCCTCAATCTTGTTAGATGGTGAGATTGCAGCTACTTGTACAACTGCACAAATGATGGTCACCAACATGCCCCATGAGTTGTTTGAGTACACTTTTGTGGCCATTCCCAAATGGCACATTGAGGTGTGTGAGAGCTGTTGTTGGGCCTCCCAGTGTGGTTTGCGTTCCACCAGTTACACACATAGGGCCTGATTTTTTCTCAAGTGGCACAGCTCAAAACAGCATCAATATATGTTGCACAGCGCTGCACCAGTTTTGAAACACATGGATGCACCATGTTTACTGGAATACGGCACACCTCTGCAATTCCTTCTGCACCTGTGCTGCTTTGTTCTCCCTGCACCAGCGCAGGCATCATTGCACCATGATGAATGGGTGCCTGCATTGAGGGGATAGATTGTTTATATGCAGGGAGGTGTCCTTTCCTACACATGTGCAAGCAATTATGGCCAAGTGGCATTTCAAGAAGGGCAGTGACATGAGGTGGAAGGAAAGCATTTTGCCTTATTGCGCCATCCTGACACCACCCCTAGGGTGCTATTGACTTCAGTCCCAGTCTCTGATGTACATGTTGTGTTGGATTTGGTGCAATGACAATATGCAATGGGTGTTGTTGTTGCACAGCCACACTAATTGCATGTCCTTCCAAGAAATGTGCTGCATATTTACATGGTGGTGTCAAACCATAGTCAGTGGCTTATGTCCACGTTGGTTATATGTTGGAGTGCATTGCGTAAGCAGAGCATCACTACAAGTGTGGTTTGGGTGGCGATGGGGCATTTTGATACAAGGCCTATGTTTCTCAATGCAACCCTTTAGCATGCACTGAGTGTGTTCTATGTGCATCCCCTTCAGTCTTTTGTGAGATTCCAGATAGTACCCCCCCCCCCAGTAACTTGCCCTGCATGTGTGGTATTTCTTGGTAGTCTGTGCTGTCCTGTCCTGCAATTCCAGTGACCAGCTCCTCCGGTATGACCACTGCCACCATCTCCTCCAGCTCATCCAGGTCCTCCCATGGTGCGGGACTGCCACCTCAAGTCTGCAGTGCTGCCTTTTGGTTCCTGGCCAGTTTCTCCTCAGTTCTGCTTTGCAATCATGCAAGCGCTTCTTGCAATCAGTGAGAGTCCTCTTCACCTCTTCCACGCTGTTGACTTTGTCTACTATTGCCTGCCATACAACCCCTCTCCTACCTATTTGCAATTTTGAGGTGTCGAAGAGCTAGTGTTGGTGCTCCATCATATCTCTGACCAAGATGTTCTGCTCCTCCTCACTAAAGCAACAATTCAGCTTCCTCTTCTACTTCTCCTGAGACTTTGCTGGACCCTCCTCCCTGGGGTCTCTCCTGGCCTGCATTCTCCACCTTGTCTTCCCGAATGTTTTTTTCTTGCTCACATGTTTTTTTTTACGCTAATGCTGTTAAATATGCCGCTAACCCATTTTACGTCAAAAAACTTGCAGCAAAATGGTCTAATGCCACTTTTGTGGCATTAGCGCCATTTTCTCTTGTGGCATGTTGCAATGGTTTTTTCTTTGGTGCCAACCATTCATCAGCACCATTGTGCATCATTCTTTAAATATGGTGCACTGATGGCGTTAAGGAATGATGTTAGCTTACGTTACAATTTTTGGCACATCATGTTTTATAAATCTGCGTCATGCACTTTGACACCCAGGCACACACTGATGCATACACTGACACTCCAAGGCATACATCAATCTATACACAAACTCCTAGGCACACATTGATGCATACACTGACACACCCAGGCAGAAATTCATATATACAAAGATGTATCCACTGACACACTCTGGCATACACTTATGCATACAATGACACACCCAGGCAGACACTGATATATACACAAACACACCCAGGCACACACTGATGCATACACTGACCTAGCCAAGCATACACTCGTACACACTTTGACACACCCAAGCACACACTGACACATGCACTGACACACCCAGGCACACACTGACGCATACACTTACATACCCAGGCACACACTGATGCATGAACTGACACAGCCAGGCAAACACTGATCTATACACAAACCCATGCACACAATGATGCATACACTGACACACCCATGCACACATTGCTACATATGATGATGCAGACAGACACACACTGATATATACACTTTCACACCCAGGTGTACACTGACGTAAATGCTTTGACATGCAGTCACTCATTGATTCATACACTGACACACCCAGACACACACTGATGCATAGCCTGACACACCCAGGCATACACTGACACACCCAGGCAGACACTGACACATAAAATGACACACTCAGGCATATGTTACTGCATACACTAACACACCAATGCACACACTGATGCATATGCTGAGACACCCAGCCACATACTGATGCACACACTGACACACCCAAGCATACACTCATGCACACACTGACGCACCCAGGCACACACTGATGCATACACTGACAAACCCAGGCAGATAATAATGTGCACACTGACACACCCAGGCACATACCGGCACACCCAGGTATATACTCATGCATACATGGCAGACCCAGACACACACTGACACATACACTAATATACCCAGGCATACCCTCATGCATACACTGACACAACCAGACAGACACTGACCTATACACAAACACACCCATGCACACATTGATACATACACTGACATACCAAGGCAGACATTCATATATACACTGACACACCCAGGCGCACACTGATGCATACACTGACACACCTAGACACACACTGACACATACACTGATCCACCCAGTCATTCACTCATGCATACACTGGCACACCCAGGCAGACACTGACCTACACACGTCCAAGCACACACTGATGCATACACTGACACACTCGGCACATACGGATGAATACACTGACATACCCAGGCACACGCTGATGCATACACTGACCAACCCAGGCGCACACTGATGCATACACTGACAAACCAAGGCACACACTTATCTATACACAAACTCCAAGACACTCACTGATGCATACAATGACACATCCAGGCACACACTGATACATATGCTGGTACCTAGGCACACACATATACACACACTTTCACACCCAGGTGTACAACGGATGTATACACTGAGACACCCAGGCACACCCTGATGCATACACTGAGACACCCAGACATATACGGATGCATACACTGACACACCCAGGCATACACACATACAAACAGTGACAGACCCAGGCACACACTGATACATACCCTTTAACAACCAGACACACACTGATGCATACGCTGAGACACCCAGGCACACACTGATGCATACACTGACACACCCAGGCACACACTTGCATGCACTGACCCACAGTGGCATACATTAATGCATACACTAAGACACCCAGGCATACACTGTTGAATGCACTGAGACACCCAGGCACATACTAATGCATACACTGACCCATCAAGGCATATACTCATGCATACACTGATACACCTATGCACACACTGATTCACACACAAACACCCCCAGGTGTAGAAGGTTGGGTCTCTATAAAGAGCACAAAAATGATGTACACTGTGCACAGAGTTCGGGCAACCACACCTTCATATCCAGATGCAAAAATAGATAAATGAATCCTCTATTTATGTGGTAGTTTGGTCGAGCAGTTAGACTAATCCAAGAGATATGCTATGCATTTAGTGTACTCCAGGATCACACACTCGGAAGAATAATTCGAGACCACTTTCCAAAAATACTTCAGATTTTTACAAAAAAAATTAAAATAAGAACATCAAAATTGAGTAAGTACTTTTTTAGTTATGTTTTTTCAAAATTTTGAAAATGTTCTGTTCTTGTGCGTAAGTACGCACCACAGGAATCAATGGGAGAAAACTTTAAAATTGCTTGTAAAATCCACTAATGCTCTCACAAGTGTCATTTTCTGTTTCTAAGTCGAGGTCATCAAGATGAATGGTTCTCCAGTGCAGGTGCCAGGGAGGCCGGGTGCAGAGTAGCTAGGTCAGCCACAGGTCATGTGTCAAGGAGGCTTTGGAGCCAGGTGCGGGTCAATTTGAGGGTGGATTACAGGTCAGTAGGGCCACTCTAGGTGTGGCTCTTGGGTGTTCTGAAGTCCCTCGACTGGTGCTCGGCTCTGGTCCTCGGAGAGTCTGTGTGGGATTCTCTTCTCGGTGTCTGACGTTGGGGTCCAGTACCTCGGGCTGTGCCATGTCTCCAACACTGGAGGTTGCAGTGCCACAAAACTTGGCACACTTGCAGGATTTATCCTCTGGGTCTGTCGGGTGGGATTTGGTCTGGCTGCTATGTCTGGCTCATTGGTCATCAGCCGGTCAGTGAACTTCACTTCACTGGATCTTGCTTCATGGGTGTAGGGAGTGATGCCCTCTCTCTGGAGGGAGGTTCTTGGAAATTTCTAGAAGGTTGGAGGTTCTCTAGGGTTTATTAGAGTCCATCCAATGGCCAGTTGACCACTCAGAGGCGATTGGTAAGTCCTTGGTGCAGCAGGCAGGGTTGGCTATTTCCCTTCCATGCAAGATGGAGGAAAATAAAATGAAGGGGTCACTTCTCATGCAACACTTTAGGGGTGATGCAAGCTGGGGCTAACCACTCCTCCTGTCCTTTGTGTGTTTTCCTGCCATTGCTCCCACCAAAAGTGGGGGATTGCATTGGGGGAAGCAACCTGCTGCTAGCAGCAGGCTTTGGGGTTGAGTTTGAAGGGCAGCAAGCCACATGAAGCTCATTAGCAGGGCAGTGCACATTCCTGCAGGGAGGTGTGATGGCCCCTCTGCCCTGGAAGAGCTTAGTTGTGGGACCCAGAGAGCAGGATCTCTCACCCTAGGGTTCTACAATCTTGCCTAGTGGTGGCAGGCTGGTTGTGACTGGCCAGCAACCATGCAGGGTAGTTAGCTTTTTCAGGGGGCAAATGTAAGGTGACCCCTGGGTACATTTTGTAATAATCCAATACTGACAGCAGTTTAGATTTATAATTCTGAGTTGTTTGATACCAAACAACCCAGGGTTCAGAGTGGCCATCATGTAGCTGTGAAACTCATACTGACCAGTGTCCAGCACATGCATTTGAAATGGCTGCTCTATTAATTTACTATGTCCCAGGTTTGGCAGTAGGGGAACATTGCTCATGCATCTATGCCCACACACACAATATAGTGCACCCTGCCTTCAGGCTAGAAGGCCAATCACAGGCATGACTTACCAATACTGCACGTAGAGCATAGTGGACAGGGCACACAGGCTGTGTGCATTGTCAAGTTTCCATTTTAGGATTGCACTAGAACCCCAGGCCTGCAATGGCAGTGCTAGGTACATCTGGATACATGGCCCTAGAGGGTGCACAAGCTGTGCTGATGCCCTCAGGGACCTACCCTTAGTACCCCCCTGCCCTGGGTACCTAAACACTATTTACCAGGGACTTATAGTGGCAGCTAAAGGTGTTACCAATTGTGTCAATGGATGATACGTTTGGGAAAGAGATCTGGCCCAGGGAACCTGTTTAGCAGGGACTTTGCGCAGTAACAACTTTGAGATCACATCAAATATCAGGCACAAAGTGAGGGCTTAACTTGACAAAAGATGCCTTTTCTCACACCAACAAAATGCCTTAGCACTTACAAAGACTTACACCAGCGGCAGCCATATTCTTTAAAGCAGGTGGGCAAAGCTGCAGCAACAGGATCCAATGTGGTGGAAAAATATGCCATGGTCTGTTTGTTTCTCCATGCAACTGTGTCAAAACCAAAAGAGCACAACTATCATGTTCATGACAAAACAGTGAAAAACATTTTGTGTAATCAGGCATTCCCAGAGCAGGAGCTCTGCGCAATCCTTCTCTCAATTCAGTGAAAGCTTTGCTTTCATGCATTCATTATTAAATGGAACTGTGTCAACAATATCCTTGTGTGTTCGTTTCTGCAGAGGTTTGGAAATTACTTAAAAATTTGGGATCCATTGGTGGCAGTAGCTTACCATTCCCAGAAACATTCTAACATCCCTCTGTATGACAGGGGAGTTCATGTGCATAATGGTCACCACTCTCTCCTGAGACACACTCCTTGCACCTTTCTCAGCCTTGTGACCCAAATACTTCATTTCCTTCCGGCAACACTGTAATTTGGTAAGGGTTATCTTATGTCCATTTGCACCCAATTTATTCAACAATGCTATGGTATCCTGTCTGCAGGCTTCATGTATATTAGATGCAACCATCAAATCATCAATGTATTGTACTATCGCTGTTGCGGAATTTGCATATGTACTGATCTAGTTGGAACATTCATGGTTTGATTTCTGGGTCTCTGAACTATTTGATTTTGAAATTGACTGTTGACAACCATCTGGGCAACACCACCACCTTTCACCAAAATATTTACATTACTATAAGGACACTCCCGTCTTCAGTGTCCACCACTGCTGCACACATGACATGCAAGCATTCTCTTCATAGACTGAACCTCAATCACATTTACATTCTGATCTACTGCAGCTCCACAACCTCTACCTCTAAACTGAGGCACTACATTGCACTGCGGTTGTACACCTTGCATTCTACCTGGGCCCATCATTCCCTGTGAAACCTACATACCTATTTCCTGGGCTGGTTTAAATTGCATCACCCTTGTCTTCTCTTTTAATTTCTTCTGCTTCAATTCAATTTCATCACTAAAGTATTCTGCATACTGGAGTACTTCTTCTATCGGTTTGCCCTACCAGCAAATCAAAATATTCCGAATCATGTTAGTAATTTCAGGTTTTAATCCCTGCACAAATCTGAAAACAAAATGTATTATATCTCTTGGTTCAATAATCTCAGTTCCACTATATTGTTTAAATGTTTGCAACAGTCTCTCATAGCAAGCGTAAACAGATACCTGCGCTGTCCTGTTAATCTGCTTCCAATCAACATCTTTAGGAAAAACTCTAGCTTTCAAAAATCAATCACCTTACAATAACTTTTCATCACCTCTTCAGGTGGTGCACTTGTCACTGGATCTCTTGGTGATTCCAAGTTGGCCAATCAACATTCTACTTGCATTCAACCCACAAATTTGTTGGAACCACACTTTCAAATAAAGTGTTCACATCTTCCTACAAACACTTTGCAAGCTTAACAAATCTCTCTGTTTTTGGTACCATTCCACTGTTTTTTCCTTCAACCTCGGGTAATCATTGGTAAATTACAATATGCCACTCCTGCTCCATGGGACATGAACAAAATTCCCTTCTTGAATTTCTCTCATTAGCATAATTTTCACAGCTCCTTCAGCCTGTTGTATATTATTTGAAGGTAGAATCAGCTTTTTCTTTTGGTCTCTTTTCTTTGCCCATCTGCGTTCCCATTTATCTAATGCTCCCTATGTTTGGATGCTCTGAATCAATTCTTTAATATGAATTTTCATGCCAGGGGATCTCATGTCTGCAATGTCTCTAGAATCAATTTCCAGTCTGTAACTTCTAATTAACTGTAATTAACTGTTTGGATGTATTCATTTCAATTTTATATTTCTCTGCCAAGTCAGCTAATTTCCCACAAATCTGTTCTGCACAGTGTGCCACATCCGTGCACATAAAGTGCAACTCGTCTTCATTATAGGAATCCAATCTGTCCAGTTCAAGTATTCGCTCAATCATTAGACTTATTCAATTCCAATTTTAGTCTAGCCAAATTCAATGTCTTCTCTCCCCCGGTGTTTTTTCCATAACTGATACTCCCCCCAAACTAACCATTCAGTTAGTTGTTGTGCTGATAATCCTTGCAAGCAAATGTTATTACCTCGAGATGTGGGCTGTGGCGTAATACAAGGTGCTTTCATAACTTGCTCTGCAGCTAGCACAGATCAACTTGTGGAACACAGAGGACATGTTACTTCAATCAGCAGACCTACTTTATCAAATATCTGGATAGAACTGGAGGAATTCATAGGGACCATGACTGGCACAGTAGTGCTCAGTCTTTCCATTTCTGCATTAGTTCCAAAAGGGGAAGGAGCTGCTTATACCAGGGTAGGAGTATGCAAACCACTCACATTATTGCCCTAACCATTCAACAGGACAACTGGACCTATTGCCATTAGAACTGTGAGTGCATCTGGTCCTGATAAATTAGTTTGACTTGGTGGGAACATCAGTCCTGTGCCAGTTAATACTGTACCCAAAGTCTGATTTGATTTATTTGGGGCCATATTCTGTGGTGTCGATACTGGAGAATACATGGGCATTATCTGCCTTTGATTTGCAATCCGTACAGGTGTCATTACATTAGGTGTAAACTCAATTTGAATCATTCCTCAATTCTGAGTTCAAGAAGAGTGTTCCTATGGTCCAACTCTCTCAACCTTTTAAATGCCCTTTTTAATCCTATTGTGGGTTGTCATGTGGGGTTGTCAAAATCTTGAAGCTATAGAGGATTGAGAAATCCACAGAATGTCCAATATGTTATTTTTTCAGCCTTGAAAAAGCGCCAGGTAGATACAACCTAGGGGGCAAAACACGTTTCGGCTCTCAGTGGCTCTCTACTCAAATGTGCACCAATAAACAGATTTTGGATTTACCACTTTGATTCGATGTGTCAATTCTACTACTCAAGTCGACATATGTGATATGATCAGGTCCCTGAATTCTGAGTTGACTGCAGCATAACTTAAAGTGTGATATTCTGGGCTGCATTAACAACTGAAACTGTAGGATAAACCACTGGCATCTGTGCTACTATAGTATCAGATGCATTTGGAGTTACCTGAACCTGGCTTTGCGCAACTGGAGCTGTGACTTTGCTCAGGGCTACATTCTGATACATTGGTCCAATTGCATTATGTGGTGGAGGACGATTCTGCAAAAGCTGTAAACTCATCATCCGAATCACTTACGGTAGATGTTGTCCTTTTATAGTCATCTAACTTCTGCCCTAAATCTTCTGCAAGCTTTTTTGGTTTTAGATCTAACACTTCCCTCACTCTCCTGCGTTATGGCTGGGAATAACTTTACTCCGTGTAACAGGTCTGTTCTCCAGAATCTCTTCTCCTCATCTCTTCTAGCTTCTGCCAATTTCTTTTCTGTTTTTTCATTCTCCTCTCAAATTTCTGAGCCTCTTTCTGTCTCGCAACTGTTTCCCAAATGGCAAGTGCTTTAAATTGTGCAGGTTTAGAAAGGGGTTTTGGCTCATACAGCACTCTTCATAGATTCTCCAAAACCCTTAGATTTAAAGTTCCATAAAAGGGGAAAGTTACCTTCCTTCTCAGTGATTTTGCACCACTGTTTTACCCAAAGACATGCAGAAACTCCTCCCTCTTCCATTACTTCAAGTGCTGGTGTACCCTCAGGTGCAGTAGGTTGACCCTCTCTAACTGGAATAAAAACGTCTTCTCTCAACACACTGCTTAAAGCTTTGAAACATTTCATTTTTACACAAATTAAATTCACAAACACAAATTCAATGAGTCCAGGAAGTAATTTCAATCCCACAATCCTTTTCGCAACCTGTCTTCAACCTATAGCAACACACTTTTGTCCACTAATCTGTGTGCAGGTTTTCTCACTAACCAACCAATCCCAGCATGGACCAAATGATGTCACACTTACTTCACTCTGCAGCTGCAACTCACTTCACAGCCATCTCATACACCACTCGCACACACCCTAAAAGAACATATTGCAAGCACAAAAATCAAACCTGCCTGCTCACTACTGATAGGACTCAAATGCTTTAAAGTTATACAGCACAATATGACCTGTAAATCCCACTCCTGATAGATACAGATCCTCCTGCACTCAGGATTCACCTAGAATCAACCAACAATTCAAATTCACTGAAGGAATCTCCTGGTATTGTCAACGGTGCCCAATCAACCAACACCTCACTGCAGACAATAAATTAACCAGACAAATGACATGAAAAATCTAAACAATTTAAACACCATGACCAATTTGGCCATGGAAGCAAAACTCCAAACTGAATTTAGTTTCAAAGCTTTCTTATAACCACAATGCAAAGGTAATATAAATGGTACACTAATTCTAAATTATAAACAACTAACGCATGTGGCCGAAACAAAAGGAAGGAAAGACAAAAATAATTTGGAAAATCACCTAACTAGGGTAACTCACTATAAAATACACTGGTGTAAAACATGTAAGCTGAAAAGGACATAGAAAAGCATCTCATTGCAGATTGTATGCCTCTCCCTGTTGGACAGAAGACAGGAAGGATTCTTCAGTCCAGAGTGCCCACAGCATTCCAGCATCAGTAGACAACAGCAGCAAGGAAAGTGCAGAATGCGAGCTCAAAATAGATTTGAAAGAGCAGTTCAAAGTTGTTGGGCATGTTAGTGCTGACCAGCATAGATGATGGGGCAATTAGAATTGGTGAACATGAGAGGCAAAAAGGGAAACAGCTTTTAGGATGATTAGACAAGGCTGACTCTCACATTGACAAGGAGCGGACTCCCCTCAAGTCAAAAAAGTCTCTCTCTAATTAGAAATTTCCATTGAGTTCTGATTGGCAGGCATGTGGACTCATCTTATGAAAATGGATCAATATCCAAAGAAAATTCTAGACGCCCATCAGGTTTGCAACTATTCTGGATTTCCTAAGGAAAGGTGCAAAGTCATCTAGATGAATTCATACAGTTTTGCCTAAATATAACTTTTTAGAGAAATTTTTAACTTTGGGTTCCTTCCTCAGGCTCTACAGGGTGATTCTAACAGTTCTCGTGTGAATTCAATACTGCTTGTAGTTCATCCTTTAGCTAGGAACAATATTGCTACTTTTTGTATTTGTACAACCGTCACATCTGTCTTTAATACAGTAGGACATTCTCTAACACATAAAAAATCCTAGTAAATAATTTGGATGAAAGGAAATATGATGAGTTAGCACTTCTCACTATTGCAGTGAAAATTAATCTTCAGGTCTAGTCTGGCTTAGAAGGAGTCAATACATAATTCGAATGACTCAACATCTATGCTAATGCGTACAATTTAATTAACTTATGTAAAACAAATTCAATCATTTGTGATCATAACTAAGGCATAATGTTAGAAATTAAAAAATGCCTTTATTTCTCTGCACACATATATTTAGCTCTACACTAATACATTTGTATACATCAATAAAAGTACTGTAATTCCATTTATTTATTATACAAAATATTCTCTTCACATCTATATTATCTCTAAAATAATATTTTTAAAATGAATTAACGTCATTAATTCACCAAACTATAAATGTACAACATCTTCCATGGCAAAAAGCGGTTCCCAAACAAGTGGAGGGCACAATGTCCGCCATTGTTCAAATGTGCGCATTTTTACATTTCAAATTAAAGTTCTCTGTTATGCTTTAAATGAAGATTTATAAGTCATCATATGCTGTCTTCTATGTCATTAATGTATTGGTAAAATGTGATCTCTATCACTTGTAATGACCAGTGCCCAGCACATGTACTCACTATGGCTCCCCTTTAAAGTTACTATGCCTTTAGGTTTTTTAAAGACACAGTAGGGGTATATTTGCTCATGCATACATATTCCCTCACATGCATTATAGTGCACCCTGACATATGGCTGTAAGGCCAGCCAGAGGGGTAACTTACCTACAGTGCATGCAGTGTAAGGAGACAAGTCTCTTGGTGAGTGTCATATCGAGTTTGTAACTTTTAAGTGCACCAGATCATGCACTTGCATTGGCAGTCTGGTGTGGGGGTCTCTGAGAGTGGCACAATTGGTGCTGCAGCTCTGAGGGACCCTTCTCAGTGCCCAGGCCCTAGGTGCCAGTGGAACCATTCACTGGGGACTTACAAGGGTGACAGAAGTGCCAAACAAAGTACAGTTTTAGGGAAAGAGATCTGGCCCTGGGAACCTGTTTAGCAGGGGTCCAGGGCACTTACAATTCAAAACCACATCATTTTCCAGGCAAAAGGTGGGGGGTAAACTAGCAAAAAGAGGCCTGTCCCATACCAGGAAAATAGTGACACTTACGCTGAGACACCCAGACACATACTGATGTATACACTGAAACACCCTGACATACACTCATGCATACACTGACACACCAATGCCACAGTGATCTATACACACACAGCCAGGCACACACTAATGCATATACCAACACACGCAGGCACACACTCATGTATACATTGACACACCCAGGCGCACATTGACGTATACACTGAAACTCACAGGCATACTCTCATACATACACTGAAATACCCAGGCACACACTGATTCATAGGCTGAGACACTCAGGCATATACTATTGCATACACTGACACACCCAGGTACACACTGATGCATACGCTGATACGCCAAGGCATACATTAATGCATACAGTAAGACACCAAGGCACTCACTGATGTATAATCTAATACAACCAGGCATATACTGATGCTTACATTGACACACCGAGGCTTACACTAATACATACACTGACACACCGAGGCAGAAACTGATGCATACATTGACACACCCAGACTCACACTGATGCATACGTTGACACACCCAGACACACAATGATGCATACACTGACACACTTAGACACACACTTATCTATATACAAACAAATCCAGACATACACTGATGTACACACTGACACATACAGGCACACACTGACACATCCAGACACACACTGATACATACGCTGACCATGCCAGGGACACACGGATACATATACATTGACACCCAGGTGCACACTGCCCTATACGCTTAGACACCCAGTCACACACTGATGCATACTCTGTCACACCCAGATACACACTGATGCATATACTGACACAGCCAAGCATGTGCTCATACATACACTGACACACCCAGGAACACACTGACACACCCAGACACACATTAATACGTACGCTTTCACACCCAAGCACATTCTGACACACACCCTGAGACACCTAGGCACACTAATGCATACACTGACACTCCCAGATACAAAATGAAGCATACACTGACACATCCAAGCATACATTAATGTATACACTTACACACCAAAGCACTCACTGATGCATCTGCTGAGACACCCAGGAACATACTAATGCATACACTGACACACCCTGGCAAACATGCATGCATACAATGACACACACAGGCACACAATGATGCATACACTGACACACCTTGGTAGACACCAGTATATACATTGACACACAAAGGAACACACTAGCATATATGCTGAGACACCAAGGCACATACTGATGCATGCATTGACACACACAATCATACACACATGGGTACACAGACACACCCAGGCACACCCTGATCTATAAACACACTCTGCTGCATACATTGACACACCTAGGCAAACACTCATGTGTACAAAACACACCCTGGCACACACTGACACATACATTGACACACCAGGATTATGCTCATGCATACACTGACAAACCCAGGCACACACTGACACATACATTAAAACACCCAGTAATATAGTCATGCATACAGTGACAAATCCTGGCAGTTATTAATGCATACACTACCACACCCAGGCAGGCACTGATGTATACACTGACACACCCAGACACACATGGGCACACACAGTGACACACCCAAGGAAACACTAATACATACACAGACACATCCAGGCACACACTGATGCATACACTGACACAGCCAGGCACACACTGACACATAAGTTGACACAGCAAGGCACACACAAATACACTTGCACTTTCACACCCAGGCACACACTGATGAATACACTGACACACCCAGACAGACACTGATATATATGCTGACACACCCAGGTGCACACTGATACATACACTTTCACACCCAGGCACACACTGACGCATTCACTGAGAACCCCAGGCACATGCTGATTCACACAGATATATACACAGATACACCAAGGCATACATTAATGCATACAGTTAGACACCCAGGCACAGACTGTTGCATACACTAAGTCACCCGGACCCTTACTGATGCATACACTGACACATCCAGACAAACAGTAATGCGTACACTGGAACACCGAGGCACACATTGATGCATACACTGAAACAAACTAGCATACACCCATTCACACATACTGATAGACCCAAGCATACATGCTCAGGGAGAATCCAGTGCATTCACTGAAACACACAGGCACATACTGATGCACACACTAACAAACCAGGCATACATTCATGCACACACTGACACATCTAGACACACACTGATCTATACACACATCCCCTGAAACACACTGATGCATACATTGACACACTGAGGCATACACTCATGCATAAACTGACCTATGAAGGCAGACACTGATCTATTCAAAAACACACCAGGCACACACAGATGCATACACTGACACACCCAGGCAGACATTCATGTTTACTCTGACACACCCAGGCCCACATTGATATATAAACTGACATACCCAGGCACACACTAAAGCATACTCTGACACACCCAGGCACACACAGATTTATACACAAACACACCCAGGCAAGCACTGATGCATGCACTGACACACAGGTACACAGTAATACATAGGCTGAGAGAGCCAGGCACACACTGATACATACACTTTTGCAAACAAGCACACACTGACACATACACTGAGACACCAAGGTACACACTGATGCATACACTGACACACCCAGAAACCCACTGATCTTTACACAAACACACCCAGGCACACACTGATGTAAACAATGACACACTCATGCAGACACTCATCTATTAACTGATGCCCCAAAACAAACACTGATGTACACTCTGACACACCCAGGTACATACTGATGCATACACTAATACAACTAGGCATACACTCATGCATACTCTGACACTCCAGGCACACATTGACCTGTAAACACACACACAAAGGCACACATTGATGCATACACTAACACACCCAGGCACACAATGACGCATCCACTGACACACAAAGGCATACATTCATGCATACACTGATACACCCAGACACATGCTTGTCTATACTCAAACATACCCAGGCACACACTGATACATACGCTGACACAGCCAAGGACACAACGCTACATGCAATTTTACACCCAAGTGAACACTGATGTATACGCTGAGACCCCCAGGCACACACTCATACACACACTGAAACACCCAATCACAAACTGACACATACACTGTCACACCCAGGCACACTCTGATACTCACACTTTCACATCCAGGCACACAGTGATGCATACAATGACACACCCAGGCACACACTGACACATACACTGACACACCCAGGCACACTCTCATACTCACACTTTCACATCCAGGCACACAGTGATGCATACACTGACACACCCAGGCACACACTGAAGCGTACTCTGACACACCCAGGCACACTGTGATTTATACACGAACACACTCAGGCAAGCACTGATGCATACACTGACAAATCCAGGTACACAGCAATACATAGGCTGACAGAGCCGGGCACATACTGATACAATTTTGCAACCAAGCACACACTGACGCATAGACTGAGATACCAAGGTACACACTGATGCATACACTGAAACACCAAGGCACACACTGATGCATACACTGACACACCTAGGCACACACTGATCTATTCACAAACACACCTAGGCTCACACTGATGTTTACAATGGCACACCCAGGCAGATACTCATCTATTAAATGATACCCCTAGACAAACATTGATGTACACTCTGAGACACCGAGGTACATACTGATCCATACACTGATACACCCAGGCATGCACTCATGCATACTCTGACACTCCAAGCACACACTGACCTATACAAGCACATATAGAGGCACACACTGATGCATACACTAACACACCCAGGCACACAGTGACACATCCACTGACACACCAAGGCATACACTCATGCATAGACTGACACACCCAGACACATGCTTATCTATACACAAACATTCCAAGGCACACACTGATACATACACTTTTACACCCAGGTAAACACTGATGTACACGCTGAGACCCCCAGGCACACACTCATGCATACACTGAAACACCCAGTCACACGCTGACACATACACTGACACACCCAGGCACACCCTGATACTCACACTTTCACATCTAAGCACACAGTGATGCATACACTGACACACCCAGGCACACACTGATACATAAACTTTCACATCCAGGTGCACAATGACATATATGCTGAGACACCCAGAGACACACAGATACACATACTGACACATCCACACACACACTGATGCACATATTGACAGACACAGGCACACACTGATGAATACACTGACACACCCAGCACACACTGATCTATACTCTAAGACACCCATACCCACACTGATGCATACACAGGCACTCCCAGGCACACAATGATACATATACCGACACAGCCTGGTGCACACTGATACATAGCATTTCACACCCAGGCGCACACGGACGTGTATGCTGGGATACCTAGGCGCACACAGAGGAATACACTGAAAATCCCAGACACACAATGATGCATATGCTGACACACCCGGCATATACACATACATACACCAACACACCCAGGCATACACTGATGCCAACACTGACACATCCAGGCATACAGTAATGTATACACTAACACACCCAAGCACACACTCATGCATACGGTGAGACACCCAGGCACATACTAATGCATACATTGACACAATCAGGCATATACTTGTGCATACTCTGACACACCCAGGCACACACTGTTGCATGCAATGACACTCCCAGGCAGACACTAATGCATACACTGAAGCACCCAGGCACTTATTGACACTTATGCTGAGACATCCAGGCAAATACTGATTCATTCACTCACACAAACAGGCATACACTCATGTATACACTGACATACACAGCCATACACTGATCTACATACACACACACCCAAGTACACACTGATGAATACAATGACGCACACAGGCATACACTCATGCATACACTTACACATCCAGGCAGACAATGATCTATACAAAATCACACCGGGCAAACACAGATGCACACACTGACACGCCACAGCAGACATTCATGTATCTACTGACATACCCAGGTACACACTGATGCATACACTGACACACTCAGGCACATACTCATGTGTACTCTGACATACCCATATACTGATCTATACAAGAACATACCCAGGCACACACTGATGCATGCACTGACAAACCCTGGTACACATTGATACATATGCTGACAGAGCTAGGCACACACAAAGATGCATATACTTTCACAACCAGGCCCACACTGACTCGTACACCTGAGACACCAAGGCACACACTTATGCACCCACTGGCACACTCAGGCACTCACAAATCTATACACAGACATACCCAGGCACATACTGATGCATACACTGACACACCAAGGCATACACTCATGCATAAACTGAAACGTCAGGCACACACTGATCTATACACACACACCCAGGCACAAACTGATGCATACACTGACACACACAGGCAGACACTTGTGTATCCACTGACACTCCCAGCACACACTGAAGCATACTCTGACACACCCAGGCATGCACTTATGCATACACTAACACACCCAGGGAGACAATGATCTATACACAAACACACTCAAACACACACTGATGCATACATCACAAACCCACACATACACTGATACATACACTGACACACCCAGAAACACACTGATGCATACTCTGACACACCCATGCATGCTCTCATAAATACAATGATATAATCGGGCACACACTGATGTATACACTGACATACCGAGGCACAGACTGATGCATACACTAACACACCCAGGCACACACTCAACTATACACAAACATACCCAGACACAAACTGATGCATACACTGACATACCCAGGCACACACTGATACATAAGCTGTCACCACCAGGCACACACTAATATATACACTATCACTTTCAGGTGCACACTGACATACATGCTGAGACACCCACACACACACAGAAGCCCACACTGACACACCCACACATACACTGATTCATAAACTGACATTCCCAAGAACACATTGGTGTATTCACTGACACACCCATGCATACGTTTATGCATACACTAAACACATTGATGCATACATTGACAGAGCAAGACACACACTGATGCAAACATTGACCCCCCCAGACACACACTGATACATACACCGACACAGCCAGACACGCACTGGTGTAAACATTGATACTCCCAGGTACAAACTGATATATAAACCGACACAGCCAGGTACATACTGTTACATACACTTTCACACCAAGTCACACACTGACGTATATGCTGAGACACCCAGTCACACACAGATGTATACACTGACACACCCAGACACACACTGATGCATACGCTGACACAACCAGGCATGTGCTCATACATACACTCACACACCTAGGCATACATGGATGAGAACACTGACACATCCAGGCCTACATTAATGCATACACTAACACTCCCATGCACACACTGATGCATACACTGACCCTCCCATGTAGACACTCATGTATACACGAAAACACCCAGTCACACACTGAGGCATACACCAAGACACCTAGGGACATACTGATTGATACACTGACACACCCAGCACATACTAATGGATATATGAACACTCCCAGTCACACACTAATGCATACACTGACACACCCACACAGACACACATGCATACACTGACACACCCAGGCACATACTGACACACTCAGGCATACCTTCAGAAATACACTGACACATCCAGGCAGACACTGATTTATACACAAAAACACCCAGGCCCACACTGATGCATAGACTCACACACCCAGGCACACACTGATGCATACACTGACACACCTAGACACACACTCATACACACACTGACACACCCAGGCATGCAATGATTCATACGCAGACACACCCAGGTATCCACTAATACATACATTAACATAGTGAGGCACACACAGGCCACACACTGATGCGTTAATTGACACACCCAGGCACCCACGGATACATGCGCTAACACAGCCAGGCACATACTGATACATACAATTTCACACCCAGGCATAAACTAACGTATACACCTAGACACCCAGGCACACACTGATGCATACACTGTCACACCCAGGAATATACTCATGCATACACTGACACACCCAGGCACAAACTTATATTTACATTGACAAACTCAGGCACACAGTGATGCACACAGTGACACACCCAGGTACATGCTAATATATAAATTGACACTCCCAAACACACACTGATTCATACTCGGACACACCCAATGCATAGAGTAATACATACACGGACACACCCAGGCACACAAAAGTTATTACACTGTCACACCCAGGCAAAGAATAATACATACACTAACACACCCAGGCACACACTGATGCATACTCTGACGCACTCAGGCACACACTGATGCATACACTGAAAGACCCAGTAACACACTGATACATACGCTGACACTTCAGGAACACACTGATTCATACACTTTCACATCCAGGTGCACACTGGCGTATACACTTAGACACCTAGGCAAACACTGATGCATACACTGTCACACCTAGATATACACTGATGGATAAACTAACACACCCAGGCATACACGCATACATAGATAAGAAAGGGGGTGGGTAGTGGTGGTAGAAAGAGGTGCACTTTCCACATGTTGAGCAAGTATAGTCAATAGTAGTTTGTGTCGAGAATCATGCAAACATGGGGAAACCACTGTCCTTTGACGTGTAGGAGAGAGCCCTTCCACTCTTCTTACTCAGGGAGACCCATTCAGTATGCAGATGAATGCAGATGAGACTCAGTGTCCTATGTTTATTGCTATCTGGGTGCGATGCGCAAGGGAAGCTGTCAACCAGAAGAGCCCAGACGCAGATTGGAGAGATTGTGAGACACAGGGGCAGTAAGTACAGAGAAATTGGCATTTCTGAAATAGTAATATTAAATCCAACTTCACCATTAAGCAGGATTTTCTATTACCATTCTGGTCATGCTAAACATGACAGGGCTACTCCTTTCATATCAGAATCTACCACTTAAAAGTACATAAGGGTAGTCGCTAATGCTGGCCTATGAGAGGAGCAGGCCTCACAGTAGTGGGAAACAAATTGGTGAGTTTTCCACTATTAGAACATGTAAAACACAAAGGTACATGTCCTACCTTTTACCTAAACAGCATCCAGCCCTATGGGTTACCTAGTGCCTAATTTAGGGGTGCCATATGTAGAAAAAGGGGAGTTTAAGGCTTGACAATTAGTTTTAAATGCTAAGTCGAAGTGGCAGTGAAATTGCACACTCAAGCCTTGCAATTTAGTAGGCCTGAGTCATGGTTAAGGGACTACTTATGTGGGTGGCACAATCAGTACTGCAGGCTCACCATTAGCATTTAATTTACAGGCCTTGGGCACCTCTAGTTAACTTTACTAGGTTCTTGCTTGTAAACTAAATATGGTAAATGGGTAGGAGCCAATGTTACCATATTTAGGAGGGAGAGCACATGAACTTTAGCCCAGGTCAGCAGTGGTAAAGTGCAGAGTCCTAAGAACAGCAAAACATGGTCAGAACAATGTAGGGAGGCAGACAAAAAGTTGGGGGCTGACCCCCTTAAAGGTGTCAGGTCTAGCATGTGTCTTCCTCAGCTGAAAGTGGGAAGAGCTACCCAACCCCTTGGAAGCTTTCATCCCTAAGGTGGAATAATCTGAAGACACCATCAGTATTGGCGTGGTGAGTCCCTGGGTGATGCTCCACCATAAAGTCCATTCACTGTAGGGAGATAGTCCCACGTCAAGTGTTTTGAATAAGGCATCGGAGGGGCCTGTGGTCTGTCTGAACCCAGAAGTGAGCTCCAAACAGGTATGGTCTCAACGTCTTCAGTGCCTAGACCACAGCAAATGCTACTTCTTCAATGGCACTCCACCTCTGTTCCCGTGGAAGTAACCTCCTGCTAAGGAAGGCTACCGGTTGGTCTAGGCCCTCCTTATTCAGTTGTGCTAAGACTGTCCCTATGCCATGCTCTGAAGCATCCATCTGCACTGTGAATTTCTTGGAGTAATCAGGTGCCATTAGCACAGGTGCTGTTCACAGGGCATCCTTGAGGAAATCAAAGGCTTTATGACAAGCCTCTGTCCAGTTCACCTATCGGGGCTGCTTCTTAGAAGTCAGCTTAGTTAAGGGCGCAAAAATGGTGCCATATCCCTAAGCAAATCTTCTGTAATAGACAGTGAGGCCTAGGAAGACATTCACTTCTATTTGGGTTTTACGTGGGTGGCAAGCCATGATTGTTTCAATCTTGACCTATAGGGACTGCATCTTGCCACCACCTACCAGGAGTCCCAAATAAACCAGAGAGCCCTGCCTAATTTGGCACTTATTATCAGTACTGCCTGTTGCAGGGCCTGGAGCACCTCTTACAGGTGATGCAGGTGTTCCTCCCAGCTGGCATTGTAGACAGCAATGTTGTCTTAGTAGGTGGCACAGGTTACCTCTTTTCCAGCCAGAACCCTGTTAACCAACCTTTGGAAGGTAGCAGGAGCATACATCAAGCCAAAGGGCATCACCCATAACTGGTAATGTCCCTCGGGTTGAGAATCCTGACTGATCTTTTGTCCCCTAAGTCAAGGCAATATGCCAGTATCCTGATGTCCAATCAAATGTACTGAGGAGTTTGGCAGCACCTAGCCTGTCAATTAGCTCATCAGCTCTGGGGATAGGGTGTGCGTCAGTCTTTGTGATGGAATTGAGGCATCTTCAGTCCACACAGAACTAAAGATCTGGTTTGGCGCAAAGAGGGGCAGCCTTTGGTGCCAATACTACTGGCACGGAACAGGGACTGTTAGAGGTTTCAATCTCCACTAAAGCTAGGATCTTGTCAACTTCCACCTTGATACTGGCTCCCACCCGGTCTGACAACCTGTAAATGTTGCTCTTTACAGGGGGGACTGTCTCCTGTGTCAGTGTCATGGACACACAGATGGGTGAGTCTAGGGGTGAGGGAGAACAGTGGGGCAAACTGTCCCAGAAACTGGTAGCAGTCACTTTCTTCTCTGGGTCATGGAGTCTGAGATGTTGACACCCTCCAGTAAACCATCATTTTCCTGTGTAGAGAGGACATCAGGGAGAGGTTCACTCTCCTCTTCCACACCCTTATCTTTACAAGGAACATGCTCACTTCAAACCTCTCAAAGTGAGGCTTGAATCTGTTTGCATGGAGTACCCTTATGAGGGTTTCTAGGGGTCTGGACGTCCACTCAGTAAGTGGCCTTCCCCCTAAACTCCTTTATTTCATATGGTCCTGGAAAGCTCTGCACTCTATTGGCTCCATGACCCATACTATGTTGCCTGGTTGAAACTCCACCAGAGTGGCCTTCTGGTCATACCAGGGTTTCATTACCGCTTGATTGTCCACAGAGTTGCTTTTGGCCTTTTCCAGAAGTGATGCATCTGGTTGATTAGGGCCAACATGTAGCTGTGTAGCTGACAACTTCCTGGGACGTTTCCTGGGAGCTTTCTCCAACCCCTCATTGACAGTGCTTAGAGGTACCCCAACAGGGTGGGCATAGAGGAGTTCAAAGGGGCTGTACCCTACTCCTTTCTGGGGCACCTCCCTGTAGGCAAAGAGAAGGCATGACAAGAGGATGTCCCACTTTCGCTTCATGGCCTCAGGTAGGCCTGCAATCATGCCCTGGGAGGGCTTGTTGAATCTCTCAACTAGACTATTGGATTGAGGGTGATAGGGGGTGGTGAACTTGTAAGTTACACCAAACGCATCCCACATGGGCTTCATGGATGCAGACATTGAGTTAGTGCCTCTGCCAGACACTTCCTCTGGGAACCCCACATGGGTAAAGATCTCCATCAAAGTTCTGGTCACCACAGGTGCATTCACCATCGTCAGAGGGATTGCCTCTGGGCAGTGTGTGGCATGGTAGACCAGGATGAACCTGTTGCCCTGGGCTGTCTTGGGGTCCAAAGGACCAATTACATCAATGCCCACCCTTTCAAAGGAGGTGCCAACAGTGGGAAGTGGGATCAGGAGAGCCTTCAGCTATTTTCCTTACTTCCCACTGGCCTGGCAGGTGAGACAGGACCTGTAGAATGTATCAGAAGCTGTCTTCATTCGGGCCAATAGAAGTGAGCAACAAGCCTGGCAAAGGTCTTATGTTATCCTAAATGTCCTGCCAGGGGTGTGTCATGAGCCAAACCCAGTTTGAAGGACTGGTAACACTGGGGGTCCACCACCACATGTGCTGCCACAGGCCCCAGAGCCTTAGGCTCACTATATAGGAGTTCATTCTCCCAGTAAATCAGGTGATCCCCAGAGGTTTCACCAGCTGCATGGGCTGAGGTCTGTTGCCTCATGCCCCCAAGTGTGGGATACGCTTTCTGAGCTTTGCAGAATTCCTCCTTGGTGGGCCTACTCTCAACTTGCCAGCCAGCAAGCTCATGTAGATCACCTAGTGGGACAATGTCCTCCCCAGTTGACTAAGGGGCCTTCCCCTCAGCTACCCTGTCAACCTCCACTGCGGGAACTTCTGGGACCAGTTTCCCACACCCTTTGCCCCTCGCTTTGGCAGCTGTATGGACCATTATTCCAGGAGCCAGAGGCCCTTGACTCTCCTCCTGGGCAGCCATTGTCATACCAACCCACTCAAGCAGTCCCACCATCTCCAAGTAAGACATGAGCTCTACCTCCCTCCAGGTTGTGTACTCTAGGTCATTGCCTAGCAGATAATCTACACGCATGACGGGACTCACATCTACTTTCAGAGTATCAGAGACCCCCCTCCACACTCAAAGAGAACCAGAGCCACCCATAGATGGTTCTCACAATTGTTAGTGACTATAACATGGAGGAATGAGTTTAGTAGGACCTGCTTTGCTCACACCAGCTGACACTTGACAGTTGTCATGAAGGCTCCTGTGTCATGCAGAGCCTCCACCCATTGCCCATTAATGGTGACCCACTGCCTATACTTAGAAGTATTGCCTGCATGAGGACTTTTGGCATCAGACCTACATCCTCCAGGGACACTAGGGTTACCTCTATCAGTTTTCCAAAACTATCTCACACTACCTCTTCCCCGAGTAGTACACTAGCCAACCCAGGTGTCTGCCCACCTATGGAGGAGTGTGCCCTCTTGCAACATTTGGATCACTCTGCACATTAGAGTATAAACCTCCCTCTCTTGTGATCAAATAACTCTTTGTTCTTAGTTTCAGACTTGGACTGGTTAGCACTATTCCTTTGGGAATTATTTATTTTGGACCCCTTTGTAGAACTCCTTATTTTTAAGTTTTTCTCCCCCTCTTTCCCCTATTTGGAACCCTGGCCACCTTTGTGGGTGCCATCCTCCCCCAGATGCTCTTTTGGACACTCTGGTGCTAGCCCAGAGGTCTGCCTCCTCAGCAACCTTCCTCATCAGCTTACTGTCAACTAGGTGCTGGCACAACTCTGTAAAACAGATACTGAGCATGTGCTCTCTCAGGATTAAATTGTAAAACACAATATAATAATTAACTTTGTTCCCCGCCATCCAGCCATTCAGTGCCTTACTGGAAAAATCAATGGAATCTACCCGTGATTGGTCAGGGGAGTTTGTGACTGTCCCTGAATCCCTGAATCTTTGGCAATACTTCTCCAGGGTCAGTCCAAATTGGGCTATCAAAATGGCTTTCATGGGAGTGTACTTGGTCTGGTCCCCAACCCCTAATGCCAGAAGTGTGCCTATCCCAAATGTTGGCATGTGTTTCCACAGACCCACCCCCTGGTGCTCTTCAGTATCCCTCTGTGCCCTCAGTGCAACTTCATAACCAGAAAACCACTTATCAATGTCATCTCGCAACACATAACTGGGCACCAAATCCTTGGGTATACAACCCTTCTTGTCTCCATCAGGTACTGTACGTTTTCTGTCACCGTCACTGCTGGACTCAGAATGCCTAGGCTTGAGGCGCAGCTCCTTTAGACTCAATTCATGAGCCAGAAGTAATTTATTTTCCGCTAAGGCTCTCTCAGCTTCCCTCTCAGCCTTCCTCTCCTCTGCCTTCATCTTTAAACTTGCCAACTGCAGCTGAAACTCTCTCTCCTCTCTCCTTTCCTCTGTGGTCAGGCCGCGACTAGATACACTGCTTCCTGTCCTCACAAGAGGCACACATCCAGGGGTGTCATCCCCAGCTGCTTTTGGCTGCTTCTCAGATGAGCCTTTCTAAGGTTCTGCAAACTCATCATTCTCTTGGGTGCAAGACTCTGCCCAGGCCATCAACACCTTTTGAAAGTCTCTCTTCTTGAAAGCTCCAGGGACAGGTATCCCATCTCCTTGCAAAAACCCTTTAGTTGGGTGGCTGTGTATTCCTCAAGCTTAGCCAGGTCCAACTCCCCAGCTCCACTTGTTGCCCCAGCCAGAGGCACTATCTATAGAATGGATTAGAAATGCAAAGCAGGGAAAACTTGCAGAAAACAGAAAGAAATTGAAATCAGGAGGTGGTTTGAGATCCTGATGTAGAGTGTGTTGCCATAGTAGCCATAGTCTAATCTGCTTGTGATGAGGGCTTGCGTTATAGTGCATCTGGTATTCAGGGGTAGCCATTTGAATTTCTTGCGGAGCCTGTGAAGAATGTGGAAGCAGGAGGAACTGAACATGCTGACCTGTACCTTCATGTTGAGCATGTCATTCAGGATGATTGCCAAGGTTCTAGCATAGTTGGTTGGTGAGGGTGTGGTTCCAAGCTCTGACGGCACCAGGTGACATCCCATGCGATGTTCTTGTTCCCGAAAAACAACACTTTTGCCTTGACAGAGTTCAGTTTCGGGCAGTTAGATCTCATTCAGTGTGCTATGTTGATCATGTAGTTTGGAGAAGTTGGTTCTGCTGTTGGTGGACTTGTCGGTCAGTGAAAGGGTGAGTTGAGCAGCATGAGCATAGGATATGATGGTGATGTCTTGAAATCTGATGACATTGGCGAGCAGAGTCATGTAGATGTTGAACAGGGTTGGTCTGAGCAATGGCCCTGAGGGACTCCACAGATCAGATTCTTGGGTTCCGAAGCTTAGGATGGTAGTCTGACTTGCTGTGTTCTTCATTTTAATAAGGAGCTTATCCATGTGAGTGTGCCTATGTTGTGCTGTCCTTTGACAAGAGTGTGGTGGTAGACTGCATTGAAGGCTATGATGAGGTTAAGGAGGATGAGAGCTGTAGTTTCTCCATGGTCGAATACAGTGTGGAAATTGACTATGGCCCTTATGAGTGCCGTTTCTGTGCTGTGGTTGCTCCACAATCCTTATTGACAGAGGTCCAGTAGGTTGTGGTGTTCAGAGTGGCTGAGGACTTGTCTGTTGGTGGCCTTCTCCAACACGTTGACTGGGTGGGTCAGTAAAATGCATCTGCATATTTCATGTCTTCCCTACAGGGATTTCCCATCCATTGAGATGAGGACTGTTCTTTTCCTTTCCATTTGGATATAACCTTTTTAACTTTTGCCCGTTGTTCACATCTTCACTTCTCTTTCTCCCACTGAACTATTGCTTTGCAATATCAAAGGGCAATGTGGTAATTATAGAAAAGTAAACAATTCTATGGGACTGGGCCTTGGACTGACCGTTCTTTCTCATTAATATTTTAGGCTCATTCGTGTGTCTTTTTACTTGAATTTGTCTGGACATTGATTACTGCTTCTTTCCTGTGCTGACACTTTTACTTTTTATGGCATTATTGTTTCAATTCCTCCTGTCGATCATGTCAAAGTGGAGAGTGAAAATCAGTCTGCCACTAAATAAACAGCAGATTTACCTTTTTAGGAACCATTATTGTCTCATACGGATTTTCTGAACCTAAACCAGCTCTCCAGATTTCTGAGGGGTGGCACCTAACCTCAGAGTATTTTGCAACAATTTTTACAATATAAGATACTCTGACAGTTTAGTCGCAAGTTTTAACGCTTTGCTCATCGTTTCTGTATATGATATCGCAACCATAGGCAGAAAGCAATGTCAAAGAATCCAATTAGTTCACACATCCTGGCCGAGCTTGTAAGTGGAACCCTTCCAAATCAGATAAAAATAACACTGCACTCACTACTAAATGACTTTCGCGCCAAATAGTGCATTTCACATGTCAGTATATAATTTGAAAAAGATTAATGGAGTAAAAAAAATATAAATGTTAGCATCCAGGCTAAGAAAACGGCATGTCATAAACAATACAGTTGACACTTCTTTAGAATGATCTATTGCGATAAAAATACCTGTTTAACACACGAGGTCTGTTGGAAGCCACCAGCAAGCAAAACATGTTTTTAATCAGGATGCCAGTTCTATGCAGTCCTAACAACTGCAGCTGTGGTCGACCATCTTTAACCTATAACAAAATCATTGAGCCAGTAGCTACAATGACGGATTCACAGGATGAAGTATCTGCGTAATCCGCCGGAATCTTTAACCAGGCTTAAATGTCATTTCAGATAAATCGAGGTAATGTAATTTCATTAGAAACTAGGCCTCTGGAACATATGTAAAATTAGTCAGGAACCTCCTCTTGGATTAGGTTGAGGGTCTTGACAATGCTGGTTTGACCTTTTCTTTCAAAAATCACCCTATTGCGAAATGGCTCACTGTCCTTGCTTGCACAACAGCACACATTTAAACAGGTTAGCCAGGTGCAAACAGAGACAGTGCACTCTATTACAATTATTGTGTTGCCCTTGGGGCAGGTGCGAACCCGAGCGTGCCCTGGAAGCAGCACATTTAATTAACTACGGAGCAGCCGTTTCCAAGCCACTCCATGTTTCACAGTGCAGGGGGAATGGCGTCTGCCCTTGAAGGGTGTAGTGAGATCCCTTGCAGGCAAGCAGTGAGTGACTGCACCTGCCAGCAGGGGCATGTCTGGGGGGCTCCATGAGGGCTGGCTCAAGGGGAGGTGCTGACAGTGTGCTACATTTTTTGTGGTACATTATCAGTGCACCTCCTAGGGACCTGCTAGCATTTACACCTGTGTACAGTGGCAATAGAAAAGGGATTTTCAATCAGTCAGTATGTGTATAGCGTGGCACCATCACCCCTGGGGGTATCTGGTTGCTGGGGTGGGTGGTCTCCACTGAAAAGCCAGGTCTTGAGTTTTTTCTTGATGTCCGTAAGGAAGGATGCCGTTTGGAAGTTGAAGAGCAGGTCTGTCTGGGTCTTTGGTGCAATGCAGGAGAAGGAATTGCTGCAGCAGATATGGGGTGTGTGTGCAAGAGCTAACAAGTAGGAGTGCAGGTTTCAGGTGTGTTGGTGGAAGTGCAGTCAGTGGTTAATGTAGGTTGGTCCTTGATGTAAGGCATTGTAGGTGTGTATGAGGATCTTGAACTGATATATCTTCTGGACGGGGAGCCAGTGGAGGTTTCTGAAGTGGGGGGTGATGTGGGTCTGTTTGGAGCAGTCCAGGATGAGTCTAGCTGCTGCGTTCTGTATAGTCTGGAGTCTTTTGAGGAGCTGGCAGGAGATACCGGTGTAGAGTGCATTGTCATAGTTGAGGTGATGGGTGACGAGGGCCTGTGTGACGGCTTTCCTGGGGTTGAGTAGGAGCCATCAAAAAATTCTGCAGCGCATACCAAGAGTGTGGAAGGAGCAACTCTATTGATTTGACAATTCATGGTCATTTCATGGTCAGTTCACTGTCGAGGATGAAGCTGAGGTTGTGTGCATGGTCTGTTGCCACGGAAGTGGGCCCAACTTCGGCTGACCACCAGTTGTATTGCCATATGGACGTGTTTCTTCTGAAAATCAGTACTTCTGTTTTGCCTGACTTCTCTTTGAGGCAGTTTGCTTTTATCCAGCTAGCTGCATTGGACAGGGCATTGCAGAAGTTTGTTCTGGTGGTGGTGGGGTCTTCAGTGAGTGAGAGGATGAGCTGTGTATCATCCACATAGGATACAATGTTGAGACTGTGGAACCTGACAACGTTGGTGAGGGGGGTCATGTAGGTGTTGTACAGTGTGGGGCTGAGGGCTGATCCTTCTGGTACATCGCATATTAAGTTCTTGGGTTTAGAGATGAAGGGAGTCATTTGGATGCTCTGAATACATCCTGTCAGGAGGGAGGTGATCCATTTGAGGGTGTTCTCTTGTATGCTGTTGTTGTGGAGTCAGCTGATGAGAGTGAAGTGGCTCTCATTTTCATGGAGCCACACCCCATGCACATGAGGGAAAGGGACATCCTCTAAAGATAGCACTATCGCTATTACAGAAGTGGCTGCACAAGCATCTGGTTCCATTCAGTAATACCATAGCACACTGGGGATGCCCAAAACTAGCATGCACACCAGTTGTGGCCCCAGGGTACCAGTGGTCACATGTACAAAGGTAATCTTTTGTGATTACCAAATAGCAAATTTTTCTGATTTGCTATTTAGTAATCGCAAACACAAATGTACAAATGTGTCTTTGACACATTTTGTGATTCCCAGTGGGTGGCAAATAAACCTACCTCATGAATATTAATGAAGTACATCTTGGTTTGCAACCCATTGGGAATCCCAAGGATGGTGGCCTGCTGAGGAAAGCAGATGACCATGTCCAAAATTGCTTTTAGTGAAAGCAACCTTTATGTTTAAATGCAGCCCATTTTTCCTTAAAGGAAAAGGAGATGTGTTTAGAAATACATGAGAAGTTTTCTTTTATTTTTTTTTCAGAGTAGGGAGTGGTCCATGAGACCACTGTCTGCTCTTAAAAAATGTTTTTGCAAACATTCAGAAAGGGAAAGGGGTCCCTTAGAGACCCCTTTGCATTTGTGAATTGGTTAGCACCTACTTGAAGTAGTTGGTAAAATGCAAATGTTTCACGACTGCATTTCTGTTGCAAAACATTCACACATACCACTGCAATTCGGTACTAGGAAGAGACACCCAAAACACATCCCTTTCTAACACTGAATCACAAGCCCAAATTGCAATTCAGTAATAGGTTACAGATTCAAAAATAGGGCTTTGTATATGTGAAAAAACATTTTTGCATTGGCAAACATGCTATTTCTGTGAATCAGCCCATTTGCAACCACAAAAAGCCTTTGGACATGTGCAGATTACCCCCCCCATGTGAAAAGTTTTTCACGTTTATTGCAGTTGAGACACACATGTGGCAGTTAGGCATCCTCACAAATGCCTGGATGATGATAGAAAATAAAATATTAACCAGACATGTTTATTAGATATTTATTTTACAGCTTCTAGCAAATGCATATGGAAGTGATGAGCTTAAGAGTAAATGAACACTGAATGATGGCAAAAAGTTATAAAAAAATGGTGACGGAGTGTACGAACAGCACACATGATGTTCCGCCTGTTCAATTTATATGTGAGCGGACCACAAGGTTGTTTACAGCGATTAACATTCTGTCACCGTTATAGCTAAACTTCTCCGCTGGCCTGATGGAGTAAGGGCCATGTGGGAAATGGCTATATGTCTGCCCACTTACTTAGGGTTTGTAGACATATAAGCATTTTTTTACTGTACGTCACTGTAAGGAAATGACTTCCTTGGCATGGTTACCCCCTGACTTTTTGCCTTTTGTTGATGCCAGCTATGATTGAAAGTGTGCTGGGACCCTGCTAACCAGCCACCAGCACCAGTGTTCTTTCCCTAAACTGTACCCCTGTTCCTACAATTGGCACAGCCCTGGCACACAGATAAGTCCCTTGTAAATGGCACCCATGGTACCAAGGGCCCTGTGGCCAGGGAAGGTCTCTAAGGGCTGCAGCATGTCTTATGCCACCCTAGGGACCCCTCACTCAGCACATCCACACTGCCTCACAGCTTGTATTTGCTGGTGGGGAGAAAATGACTAAGTCGACATGGCACTCCCCTCAGTGTGCCATTCCCACCTCTCACTGTCTGTGGCATAGGTAAGTCACCCCTCTAGCAGGCCTTACAGCCCTAAGGCAGGGTGCACTATACCACTAGTGAGGGCATAAGTGCATTGTAGGAAGTTGGCTCTGTATATACTATTTCAAAGTAAGAAATGGTGTGCACAGAGTCCAAGGGTTCCCCTTAGAGGTAAGATAGTGGCAAAATTAGATAATTCTAATGCTCTATTTTGTGGTAGTGTGGTCGAGCAGTAGGCTTATCAGAGGGTAGTGTTAAGCATTTGGTGTACACACACAGGCAATAAATGAGGAACACACACTCAAAGACTTATTCCAGGCCAATAGGTTTTTATATAGAAAAATATATTTTCTTAGTTTATTTTAAGAACCACAGGTTCAAGATTTGAAGTAAACACATAAAATGCAAGGCACTTCTCACAGCTAAGTTAGGAACTTTCAATAAAAGCAATATCATATACAGTCTTTGTTAAAATGGCAATAAGATAGTTTAAAAGTGGACACTGCAAAAATCAACAGTTCCTGGGGGAGGTAAGTAAAGGTTAGATTGTGAGGTAAGTAAAACACTTACAAGTCTCAGTTCTGGGGCATAGGCAGCGCACCGTAGGGGGTTCAAGGCAACCCCAAAGTTACCACACTAGCAGCTCAGGCCCGGTCAGATGCAGAGGTCAAAGAGGTGCCCAAAACACATAGGCGCCTAAGGAGAACAGGGGTGCTCCGGTTCCAGTCTACCAGCAGGTAAGTACCCACGTCCTCAAGAGGGCAGACCCGGGGGTTTTGTAGAGCACCGGGGGGGACACAAGTAGGCACACAAAACACACCCTCAGCGGCACAAGGGCGGCCGGGTGCAGTGCGGAAACAGGCGTAGGGTTTCAGATAGGAAACAATGGAGGGACCCGGGGGTCACTCTAGCGGTGCAGGCAGGCAGAGGGGGGGCTTCTCAGGACAACCACCACCTGGGCTAGGCAGAGGGTTGCCTGGGGGACACTCCTGCAATCAGGTTCGTTTCCTTCAGGTCCTGGGGGCTGCGGGTGCAGTGCTGGTTCCAGGCATCGGGTCCCTTGTTACAGGCAGTTGCGGTTAGGGGGAGCCTCTAGATCTTCTCTGCAGGCGTCGCTGTGGGGGCTCACAGGAGTCAATTCAGGCTACTCACCGGCTCGCAGTCACCAGGGAGTCCTCCCTGTTGTGGTTGTTCTCTGGATCTCGAGCCAGAGGCGTCAGGTGCAGAGTGTGAAGTCTCACGCTTCTGGCGGGAAACGTGAAGTCTTTGGAAGTTGCTTCTTTGTTGCAAAGAAGTAGCTGGTTTTGAGCAGGGCCGCTGCTCACAGGAGTTTCTTGGCCCTTTAGTCCAGCGTAGTCCTCTGAGGCTTCAGACGTCGCTGGTCCCTGTCAGATACATCACTGGTTGCAGGTTTTCAAATCAGGAGACAGGCCAGTAGGGCTGGGGCCAAAGCAGTTGTCTTCTTCCGTCTTACTCTGCAGGCTTGTAGGTCAGCAGTCCTTCTTATTTATTCAGGTTGCAGGAATCTGATTTCCTGGGTTCTGGGGTGCCCCTAAGTACTAAATTTAGGGGTGTGTTTAGGTCTGGAAGGGCAGGAGCCAATGACTACTGTCCTTGAGGGTGGCTACACCCTCCTTGTGCCTCCTCCTTGTGGGGAGGGGGACACATTCCTAATCCTATTGGGGGAATCCTCCAAAACTAAGATGGAGGATTTATAAAGGCAGGGGTCACTTCATCTCAGGACACCTTAGGGGCAGTCCTGACTGGTGGGTGACTCCTCCTTGTTTTTCTCATTATCTCCTCCAGCCTTGCCACCAAAAGTGGGGGCAGTGGCCGGAGAGGTTGGTTTTTAGATTGTTAGTTTGAAAATGGCACTTTTAAAAATTGGGCATTTTCTTGCTTAAACCATTCTGTGACTCTGCCTTTTTGCAGATTGCCTGTCTGGGTCAGTTTGACCATTGGGCAATTTGTGAATCCCCTCTAGACAGTGAGACAAAGGGAGGTGGGATGTAGCCTCCATATAATGATGAGCTATCTGTGCTAGAGTAGAGGGGTAGAGGAGGAGTGGTCACTTACACCTGAATGGGCTGGGCCTATCCTCTATGGATCCAGCACCCACCGACTCCAACGACGCCTCACCTGCCCGACTCTGTGCAATGTCTTTATTTCATAATTTTCAAAGGTACTGTATCTGGGGTCCGTGCATCTCCATGCCCCGTGCAGCACTTCCTCGTGAGTGGTGCTGGAATGTTGGGAATGACTCCATCACAACACTGTTATAGCACCAAGTGGAGCTTTTGTGTTTCTAAGCACTTTATTGGAGTTTAACATTTAAAAAATCTTATCTTTTCTCGTGTGTGTTGGAGTTTTGTCGTTTTGGCCTTGTTTCACTTAGGTAAATATTGGCTATTTTGCCAAACAGGTGTGGTAGCCATTTGTAGTGTTTTCACTGTGTTACTGCATGTGGGTACAAATACTTAATACATTGCTTCTGAGATAAGCCTGGCTGCTCGACCAAGCTATCAAGCAGGGGTTATCTTAGGTGTGGGGCTCCGTTACCCTGACTAGAAAGAGAGTCCTTACTTGGACAGGGTGTACATTGACTGCAAACTAGAGACCCCATTTCTAACACTGCCCTACTACAAACCATCCCACAGAGCCCCTCTATACCTGAATCCAAAATGACAGAACCTTTCCTCACTTGTTCAAAACTACTGTGCCCACCCTAGTGGTGTGGCCAGGGAAATAAGGAACCCTTCCTCTCTGGTCACTCAAAACCAGTTCTGATGGCACATTCTCTTCACTGGGATTGGTGCCTGGGTGGCTAGATGGACAAAAGAGGAGGCAGACCCAGGTGTTAGATACATTTTTGATGATAATTAAGTTTCAGGGCCCTGCCAAGTTATCCTGTCAGAGGAACAGAGCACCTCCCTGCATGCAAGGCCTTTATCTCAACTCTAGGGGTAAGTTCACTCCTCATCAAGGAGATATTCATATCATGGGTGATAGTTGAAAGCTCATTTAAACAGGATTGTAGAGGCTTTGGGCAGGCAAGAGGTGACTTTTTTAAAACAGCCTTTTAAGAACTATTTAATACAAATCCGACTTTACCAAGGAATTTATATATTTTAAAAAGTCCAAGATTAAAAAAGTTAATTAACTTTTTGTCTAGTTTCTAGGCAAAGGAAGTATTATTTAATTTTAATAATAACTCCCAATGTTTTCTTACGGAACATCTAAACCCAGCATTAGCCAGACAGTTTGGGGCTTTCTCAGGGTATAGGATGAATGAGGATAAAACCCAGGTGTTATGTGTGGAGGGCACTGGATGCAGTGATTAATATATGGTAGCTGAGGCAGTATACCTGGGAATTAAGATTGCTACAGCTCTGGATCAATTGGTTGAACGGAATATTGTATTATATTGTTGCTTCAGGCAGGCAGGTCGCTCCTTGCACCGCTGCCTCTGCAGCCGCTACTCCAGGTGCCTTCTCGGGGTTTTTACCGAAGCCCAGTAGTTTATTTTTCTTCCCATGCCCCAGCCGCTTCGTCCCTGAGGCCCCGCCCCCTCCCTCCACTCTAGTTTCACTGCCTTTTTCCCACCACTCAGCCCTGCGGCCCCGTCCCCCCTGCTCTCCCATTCGTGGACCCCCCTCCTCCCAGCTGCCACTCCCTCTCTCCTCCCCTCTTATGCCAGCCGCAGCGCGGACGCGCCGTTGGCACGCCCAGCCCAGTCCCCCTGGCCCACGGACCTCCCGCTAAACAAATCACCACTACTCAGCCAACGACCTCCACGCCCTCAATCCAGGATGCTCCCCCATCTGCTTCCAGTCCACCCGAAGCACACAAAAGGGCCATTCTCCTGCAAAGCCTGCAACTTCACCTGCAACCTAACCACCAAGCTCCAACACAAAGCTACAGACAACCACCTCAGCTGCATTCTGCTCAACACCCGCTCCGTCCACAAGCATGCAATCGAACTCTGGGACCTACTGACCTCATCATCGCCTGACGTCACATTCCTCACTGAAACCTGGATGAACTCGGCCTCGAAACCAGACATAGCCATAGCCATACCTGAAGGCTACAAGATCACCAGAAGAGACTGCAGCAACAAACCAGGAGGAGGAATCACCCTAGTCTACAAAAACACCATCAGAGTCTCCACCAGCTCCCATGACACCATCAACTCCGCCGAGCACCTCCATTTCGAAATCCTCATCAACGCAAACACCACCCTTAGAGGAACACTGGTCTACAGACCCCCAGGCCCCCGACCTCACTTCTGCGACAACATCGCCGACACCATCAGCACCCAAGCCGTCACCTCAATGGACTACATCCTCCTCGGCGACCTGAACTTCCACCCAGAAAACAACAATGATATCAACAACACCAACCCAATCGCCAACCTCGGCCTCAAGCAACTTGTCACGTCGTCCACCCACACCGCAGGACATACACTCGACCTCATCTTCTCAGCCAGCAACCACGTCTCCTTCAGCCACACCACCGAACTCCACTGGACCGACCATCGTTGCATCCACTTCTCCTTCCAGAAGACAGTCACTCACCACCTCACCACTCAACCCCCTCGTCGCTATTGGAACAGAATATCAACAGAACAACTGATCTCCACCCTCGCCCAGGCACCCCCCCAGGAGCCCAACACAGCCGCCACCTACCTACATCAATGGATAGAAGACTGCGCCAACACCCTCGCACCACTCAAACAACCCTCAGACATCCACCACAGATCCAAGGCCTGCTGGTTCACCCCTGACCTGCAGGCCTCCAAACGGGAATGTCGAAGAATGGAGAAGACCTGGCGCCTTGCACCCACCGAATCCAACCACATCGCCCTCAAAACTGCCATACGCAAACATCACCAGATGATACGCACTACCAAAATAACCTACTACAAAAGTCGCATAGACACCAATGCCCACAACAACAAAGATGTCTTCGGCATCATCAAAGATCTCTCCAACCCCAAGCCCTGCTCCCATGAACCCCCACCATCGCAGGAGCTCTGCATCTCCCTCGCCTCTTATTTCCGTCGAAAGATCGAAGACATCCATAACAGCTTCAAACCCCAGACCCACCAGCCAACCACCGATAACCACGAACCCAGCACACCAAGAAACACCAACCCTCTATGCTCCTGGACCCACGTCAACAATGAAGACACCATCAACACCATGGCCTCCATCCACTCCTGCTCCCCCTCGGACCCCTGCCCACACCAGATCTTCAACAAAGCCAGCAACATCATCCCCCCCACCTCTGCACCATCATCAACAGCTCCCTCGAGACAGCCACCTACCCCGAGAGATGGAAACACGCCAACATCAACACACTGTTGAAGAAACCAAAAGCGGACCCAGACGACCCCAAAAACTACCGGCCTATCTCCTTCCTCCCCTTCACTGCGAAGGTAATTGAAAAAATCGTGAACAACTATCCGCCTTCCTGGAAGACAGCAAAGCGCTCGATTCCTCCCAATCCGGATTTCGCAAGAACCACAACACAGATACAGCACTCATTGCTGCCACAGATGACATCAGAACCATGCTCGACAAAGGAGAAACTGCAGCACTCATCCTTCTGGACCTCTCTGCAGCCTTCAACACCGTCTGTCACCACACCCTTCGAACACGCCTCCACAACGCCGAGATTCACGGTAAGGCCCTCGACTGGATCCCTTCTTTCTTTTCCGGCAGAACCCAGAGAGTCCGCCTTCCGCCCTACCTGTCCGAATCCTCCAAAACCATCTGTGGCGTCCCCCAGGGATCCTCCCTCAGCACAACACTCTTCAACGTTTACATGGCTCCTTTCGCCAATATCGCACGATCCCACCACATCAACATAGTATCTTATGCAGACGACACCCAGCTGATCATCTCCCTCATGAAAGATCTCACAACCGCAAGAAACAATCTCCACAATGGACTTCGCGCCATCGCCAACTGGATGGAATCAAGCCACCTCAAGCTAAACACAGACAAAACAGAGATCCTCATCCTCGGCAGCAACCCGTCCGCCTGGAACAACTCCTGGTGGCCTACCTCCCTTGGATCCGCGCCCACCCCCACCACCCAATTACAGAACATGGGAATCATCCTGGACTCAGCACTCAGCAAGACTCAGCAGGTCAACGCAGTCTCCTCTTCCTGCTACAACACCCTCTGCATGCTCCGCAAGATCTTCAAGTGGATTCCCATTGAAACCAGAAAGACAGTCACCCACGCCCTAGTCAGCATCCGACTGGACTTCGGCAACGCACTCTATGCAGGAACCATGGCCAAACTACAAAAGAAAATGCAACATATCCAAAACACCTCCGCCCGACTCATCCTCAACGTCCGACGCCACAACCACATCTCTGCCCACCTCAGAGACCTACACTGGCTACCCGTATCGAAGAGGATTACCTTCAAACTACTCACCCACGCACACAAAGCCCTCCACAACACAGGTCCGGCCTACCTTAACGACAGACTCACCTTCCACACCCCTGTCCACCAGCTCCGCTCCGCCAGCCTCGCCCTCGCCTCCGTTCTCCGCGTTCGCCGCACCACCGCCGGAGGAAGTTCATTCTCTCACCTTGCCACCAAGACCTGGAACTCGTTACCACTCCACCTACGCCAGACCCAGGTCCCCCTGTCTTTCAGGAAACGCCTCAAGACATGGCTATTCGACCAGTAGCTCCGCCCCCCAGCGCCTTGAGACCCTGACGGTTGAGTAGCGCACTTTATAAATCACTTGATTGATTGATTGTTATGTAATATTAAAAGAGATCTCAAGAGAATTGATCACCTGCATTTTTCCCTAGTGGGGAAATGCAATGTACTGAAAATGACCATCCTGCCAAGGATGTTATACGTTTTTTGCACCATCCTGCTGAAGACTGGCAAATATTGGCTGTCTAAATTAGAGAGTGCTTGGTTTAGGAAGAGCAGTCAACAATATGATGCTGCACTTGCGAGGTGGCTGGTCTGTCCCTAATGTCACATGTTATTACTAGGCATGCTTGATGCAACATATGGGGATTCTTATCACTGGAGGCACCGGTAGAATGAGCCTAGAAGAATCCCCGACTATTTATGAGATGATATTGAGAGCTGAAGGTAGGGCTTGATTTGTAAAGAGAGTAGAACCTAGCTATTATAAGAAAATTAGGATCAGATTCTTAGTGTAGCATAGAAGGCCTAGAAACAGATTAAGCAGTGTTGAGGTATCTGCAAGCTTAGTTTCCTCACACCATTTTCAGCCTCATCAATTTTACCATCAAGTTTTTAGGTTGCGATCATTGAGAGATAGGTACAAAAGGGACTTTCAGCTGTAAGGGATTTATACGGTGATGGTCAACTTTGCACTTTTATAGAATTGCTGAAGGTCTATGGCCTGGCTATGTGTGACTTTTTTTTAAATATCTTCAGATACAAGACTTTCTTCTTCAAAGGAAGCAGGAACTGCAATCAGTAGAGAAGGTCCCCTTGATCGAGGTAATGAGGCGGCAGGATACATTAGCTTCTATTTATGACTTGCTGGTATAGGGCCAGAGAGACGATCTGGAATTTCACAATGCTAAGTGGGAGGTTAGGTTTGGTCAAGAGGGGCTTTATCTACAGGAGTCTCTGGCTCTAGGTAATAAGGTATTGTTAATGGCAGGACTGAGAAGTCAGCACTTAGAGATAGCTTTTAACCTACACCACACTATGGTCAAAGTGGCAAAGTTGGTCGGTAGATTTGTGGGAAAGTGTAATAAATGTGGTTCAGAGTGGGCTGAAATTATCCACAAGGTTGTTTTTGTGTCCTGAGCTAGAATCATTGAAGCAGGACATTGGGCAGATTTTGGGCTTAATTATTGGTAAGCAAGTCGAAATCCCTCCAGCAATGATAATTCTGGGTGAGAGAGACATATTTATTATTTATTGCCATGGCGGTTGCCCAACTTTGTATTGCATCAGAATGGCTAAGTCCCAACCCTCCCACATTTTCGATGTGGAGATTAAGGGGCATATTTATACTCTGTTTGCGCCGGAATTGCGTCTTTTTTTTTAACGCAATTTCGACGCAAAACTAACTCCATATTTATACTTTGACGTTAGACGCGTCTAGCGCCAAAGTCCATGGAGTTTGCGTCATTTTTTAGCGTGGACACCTACTTTGCGTTAATGATATGTAAGGTAGGCGTTCCCGTCTAAAAAATTGACTCCGAGGCATGTGCGCCGTATTTACACTCCTGGGCAAAATTCACGCCCGGGAGTGGGTGGGTCAAAAAAAAAGACGTACGGCCGCTTTTGCGCAGTTTTTTAGCGCCTGGAAAAGGCAGGCGTTAAGGGACCTGTGGGCTCTGAAGGAACCCAGAGGTGCCCTCCCATGCCCCCAGGGACACCCCCTGTCACCCTTGCCCACCCCAGGAGGACACCCAAGGCTGGAGGGACCCATCCCAGAGACATTAAGGTAAATTCAGGTAGGTATTTTATTTTTTTTTGTGGCATAGGGGGGCCTGATTTGTGCCCCCCTACATGCCACTATGCCCAATGACCATGCCCAGGGGACAGAAGTCCCCTGGGCATGGCCATTGGGCAAGGGGGCATGACTCCTGTCTTTGCTAAGACAGGAGTCATTTCTATGGGGTTTGGGAGTCGAAAAAAATGGCGCAAATCGGGTTGAGGCTAAATATTTGCCTCAGCCTGACTTGCCCCATTTTTTGGCGCCCAAGCTCCATATCCCCCTACGCCGGCGCTGCCTGGTGTACGTTGTTTTTTTCCACGCACACCAGGCAGGGCAGGCGGCTAACGTCATTGATTAAATACGGCGCCCGCATGGCGCTTCCGAATGGCGTTAGCCGGCGCTAATTTTTTTAGCGCAGTTTTGCGTCAAAAAGTATAAATATGGCCCTAAGATTCATGGTAGTCTATGATTTGGAAATTAACCTCCCTAAATGTGAGGGACGGAAGGAACAGCAGTGGGGGGCTTCAGTTACAAAGTGGATGGAAGGGTCAGCGTTATATTAATAATTGCAAGGGAAAGGAAGTGTGGTTAAACCATCTGGGAGTTTTACCCCATGAGGCCATTGGTAGCGAGTGTCCCCCGGTTATTGCCTAGATGTATTAACAAATTCTTGCACATGCAGTGCATGGACTAGGAGGTGGAGGGGTGTTTAATTAGGCCACTCTTAGGGCACACAGTAATGACTGCTAGGTATTTTGCACTTTCTGTGTGGAACTTTAGTTTTTAGTACTCCTGGTGTTAACATTAGCCTGTGTGTGTGTAATGTGATATTGGATGTCACAAGCATCAAATGCTCATCATATATCATATATCTATGTTGCAGGGGCGCTTAGGATCATCGCTTTCAAATCTTCTAGGGTTTTATATTGCTGCTGCTTTCTAGGGTTTTCATGAAGGAATGTTTCTCCTATGTGTTTTGAAATGCCTCCTTTGTGTATGAATATGAATTTCTAAGTGCAAATAAAAAAAAAAAAAAAAAAGGAACAGCTAAACCTGCTAGGGTGAAAATATCTTTTCAGACCTTGCCACATTAAGGACATTTAACATAACGAGCCCCATTACAAGTATGACGGTCTCTAGACCGTCAGACTCGTGGATGGTGGTCTTGCAGTAGGTGGTGGTCCTAATCTTCCAAGGCAGCGCTGCAAGCAGCGCTGACCTGGGGATTACGACCTCGTTCTCCACCAGCCATTTCATGGCAGTAGCACTGCCATGAAAAGTCTGGGGTGCAGTGGGGCCTAGGGGGGACCCCGCATTGCCCATGCACTTGGCATGGGAAATGCAGGGACACGCCTGGCCAGCAATCTTGTAATGTTCACTGACAATGTGAGGCTGTTAGTGCACCCTGCATCCTACAGCATTGCCGGCGGCTCTATTATGAGCCAGAGACAATGGTGTAGACTGTTTCTCGCTAGGCCCGTGGGCAGAAACCAAGGTTTTCACCAGCGGATTTAGTGGGAAACTTTTAATAGGCCTGGCAGGGAGGTAGCCACTATGGTGGCAAACTCCCCTACGGAAGTTCGGCGGACGGTCGAAACCATCCGCCGAATTCGTTATGAGGCCCTAAATGATTACATGTCCCACTTTTAAATACAGTGCAAACTTACTGATTGGACATTAAGGCCTTCCTATGGGTGACTTGTTAATTTTTAAAAGAAGAGTTTAGGCATGTCAAAAGGAGTTATTTTGACACGTCGAATTTGCAGCTTATACTTGCACAGCCAGTTTACTAGAGGGAGGACTGTAGCCATGTTTTTCCCTATAACTTCATTAGCGAAACAATGTGCCCTGCAGTCCACTAGTGACATTTCATGTATAGGCCATGAGTACACTTTGTACTACATATTAGGGACTTACAGGTACCTTAAACATGACCATTAGGAGGATAGCCAATTTCAACATGTTTTTAGGAGTCATGGGACATGAACTCAGGCCTGGCTAGCAAAGTGCCAGTGCAGAGAGTCGCAAACTCAGCACCGTCAGTCCAAAAACGAATGGGGTGATCATGCAAAAAGAGACATTTTCCTATAGTATTGAAACATTATTTACAGTGTTAAAAGGAAATATGATTTTTGAAATACTTTACTAAGAATCATGTTCTATGTATTTATTGTTTTGGTGTCTTAACATTTTTGCGTTGAATCATTCCTATTAAAAGTGCTTTTTTAATGCAACACACGAACATAATTTAGAAGATGTACGCCGTACGATACATTTAATTTCAGGTACATGGGCATAACATTAGTAGGAAATATAGTGAGTTTTAAGAGCAATATCTTCGGTAAAAATGTTCTAAAAAAACAGCACAATTTATTCTCACCCGTGGCCTGGGGTTTTTCTAAATTCATTCAGTCAAGGCTAAATTCATGATTTATCTGCGGATTGTGATGACAGCTTTGAAATGAAGAATTCTAACAAAACAAAATGGAAATATGAGAAAAAACACTCTTGAGCCTGTGTTGCAGCTCATCATGGGTCTATTAGACGAAAGGAACACCCTTCAAATGTAGAGACCGGAAAGTACTGGCTGCGCTGTGAGTATGCCACACAGAGCAGAATAATTTATAGCACAGCCCTGAAAGAGATGAGGTAATAAGAACATATCTCACAGTGTTCAATAAGTGGCAGTCTCCACGCCCTCCCCATCGTTCAGGAGCACTTCGGATTGAAATCACTCTACTGGAAAGAAGCCATGGATTTCGAGCTCCACGGATACCTCTGTGGCGAATACTTTTCTACAACTATGCTGCATTCTCGCATTCTTACTTTTTAATACCAACACTTTGTGATGGGCAGGTACTTCTACTGTTGCACATACCGATCAGTCACGTGTCACCCAATACAGTCCTGACAGTCACAACTGTTTTGTCAAGTCTTCTGCTGACGCTTCTGTGATATTTATCGCACCTGTTAAATTCAACCCTTCTAAAACAGAGCTTATTGGGGTGATATATACCACCCTATTACGAGTTTCTGAGCAATAATGTGGATCTTGGTGCTTACTGTACCAAAATTCAAGGCCCTGATTTAAGAGGGCCTAGAGACATTTTAGCACCACCTTAGTGTCATTTATTGGATTCTAAGGTGGCCTTTTCCCTGTGCCATATTTACAAAGTGGCGCAATGCATGCATTGTGCCACTTTGTAACTTGCTGCCCTACATTATGGCTTCACTACTGATTTTTCACTATGAAAAATGGATAAAAGCTATTTGGGTTTAAGTCAGAAAATAATGTCACCGTACTCAACTAGCGCAAACATAGGACATTGTCAATGACGCCAAAAGGTACCAGATCAAGTAAAATGAGCAGTTATAACTGTCCTTCCTCAACTACTCTGGAAAGACAAGAGCAACCAAAATGATCACTGTTCTACTTAGAGTTTGGATTCAGGACTGTAAATACTGTAAGAGGCTGTGCTGATCTATAAAGCCTTGACGTTCAGTTGCCACTGTTAGCGCATCGGTCCTTGATAAGTAAACTTACAGGGGAATGCGTATACTGTAGGTCAATGAATCTTTTGACTCGTTCAAGATGTTCTTACCATAGTTCCAGAACAGAAATAATAATCAATATGCAACAATTAATGAGCATTAGTCAAATCAATAATCAATGGAGTCAGTAATTATCACACCTCATGGCCTTTCAGCCACAAATAACCACACCTTTAGTAAAAGTTTAGTAAGTTTATTTCCCTCATATTAACAATGCTAAAGTCATGTAGATTAATCTAAAAATCAAATCAAATGCAAGTAATAATGTTGGTTAACCAAAAAGACGCAAGAAACATAACCTAATCAAAGCTTGAATCACAATACATTCTAAAGCATCCATACTAATCATTAGAAAAGTCAGCTTCAATAGTACTACAAAATCCATAAAGTTCAGCAAAATAATTTGTCAACCATTTGTCTCTGCAAATCTGTCAGTCATGTAGATAACCTCAACTAACCAAAATTAACATCAGCATGTGGTGCTTCATGCAAAACAATTTAGAACACAAATGTAGAAAACATCTACCTAGGAAAACTATTAAGACAGCGCAGTTGGTACCTAGAAAGAAAAGGCATACGAATATAATTCAGTCATATTGTCATATCTACCTATCCACGGTATGGGTCAGCAGAACAGAATCAGTCTTGGTTCTCAGGTCGTCAATCGATCCGCAAAACATCGGGCTCTCAGTCAGAGAGTAGGAGCCCAGTGACAGAATCTTGAGTCTCTTCTTCTCTCAATATCCCATTACAAATAAGAATATTGTCTGCTCCAACTCAGGTCTAATCCGAACCTCGTCTCCTCCGTCACGTTGTGTCACACAAACTATCCCCTAATGCTCAATTGGTCAATTAATTGTGTGTTATTACTCTGTCCAGTGAAAGTTCTATACCAAATCTAACAATTCTAATTTTTCACATTTCACATGTCCTTGATTGGTCTGCTTTACGATGTTCTCATCATCCGGCTCGTCAGGTATCGAATTTGTTGCATCTTCTTCATCATTCAGTGTCTTCATTGTTACAGTCTTGAGAAAGAACCTCTTGCACACATTACACACATCTCAATACATTTTAAGGACACTGGTGGTCATTCTGACCTCAGCGGTCTTTTTTGTAGACCGCTGAGGGACTGCCGTATGGAAGACCGCCAGTGCTGGCGGTCTTCCGCACGGGCCATTACAACCGTAGGCAGCGCTCCGCCCGTTTCTGGACGAAGAGCCGCCAATAGCCATACTGGCGGCAGGCGGGGAAGTGGAGGTAGCTCCACCTCCACCGCCACGCCAACAGAACACCGCCCAGCGAATCACGACTTGTGATTCGCTGTGGCGGTGTTCTGTTGGCGATGCGGTGTCGGCGGAGCTGCCCCCATGGGTCCCGTTCCCTCCCGGAGGATCACCGGAACAGGTAAGGTGATCGTCCGTTAGGGAAAGGGGGTGGGGGGGTGTTGTGAGTTGTGTGCGTGCATGGGGGTGTGCGTGTGTGTATGTTGAGAGTGCGTGCATGAATGCGGGGGTGTGTGTATGTGCATGAGTGCGTGCATGAATGCGGGGGTGTGTGTGTATGTGCATGAGTGCATGCATGAATGCGGGGGGGTGTATGTGCATGAGTGCGTGCATGAATGCGGGGGGCGTGTGTATGTGCATGAATGCGTGCATGTATACGTGCGTGTATGTGTGTATGTGTGTGTACATGTTGGGGATCGTGGTGGGGAGGGGGGTCCTGCAACCTTTTGGGGGTGGCAGGGGTGGAGGGGGGGTAGGGGAGGGAGTTGGGGTGGGGTGGGGATGGGGGAGACCCCTATCAGTGCCAGGGAAGGGATTCCCTGGCACTGATAGGGCTTACCGCCATGGATTTCATGGCGGTCCCAAACCACATGAAATCCATGGCGGTAAGCCGGGGTCAGGCGGGTCGGAATACCGCTGGCGCTATGTGACGACTGCCGGGCTGGAGACCCAGGTCTCCAGCCCGGCGGTCGTTACCGCCGTGGCGGTCGGAACGGTGAAGCGGCGGCTGGCCATGGCGGTAACCGCCATGGTCAGAATGTCAGAAAAAAGACCGCCAGCCTGTTGGCGGTCTTAAAGCTGCTTCACCGCCGACCGCCAGGGTCGTAATGACCCCCACTGTCTCCTGTTAGTTGGTTCTCATGGAAATCTTTTGCTAAGCATTTTAACAAGACATTGAGCATTTCACAGTTAGTTCACTCTGTCAGCATTTTTATTAAATGCTTAAGAAAAACAGCTTCTGCATGAGGCCTGGCAAAACTAGGCCAAGACACTTGCTAAGTTAAGGCCTACAATTAATAAGCTAGAACATTCTTCATAACCCTTAATATGACATCTTACTACATTAATCTAATACATTTTCAATATTTCATAAGTATTAATAATTACTTAGTACATTTCGTGAACCATGGTGGCCATTCTTCGAGGTCACAGTTTCAAACTTGCACATTTTTTTTCTCTACGTTATTCATTTTCTACATAAGTCATTATTCGAAATACATAAACACTCATTAATAATTTCTAATTAAGACATCTGCTTAAGCACCACCTATTCAAATGTCTTAATTATTCTGTGAAGAGCAGCAATAGTCAAATAGTTATAGAGAATTTCAGGATCTAGAGTAGGCTTTTTAATAAACATGTCAAAACAGGACTTTACTCATTGTGAAGCAGTATTCAACCACAAAGATAGATTGACTACTCATGTGACCAGAGGTGTAATGGTGTCAACTTATTATTAGCCAGCATTTCTGGCAGGCTGTATAGATTAGGATGGAAAGGCATGTTTTTTGGGTTGTGAATCATGTTTCTTGTTGTTCTAAACTCAGTAAAGGACTAAGAAATGTTCACATTGATTATGGCGTTGATGGGTTTGTCAAGTATCTGCCCTAAGTCTACTGAAATATGGTGTTTGAATTATTTAACTCTGTTTGCAAAAAATCTGGTAAAAGGATGTGTAAATTTATATGGTGGGTTTACATAAAGATTAGGGTAATTAAGCTTTGATTATGGATTGAGAGGTTATCCCATTTTAGATGAAAACACCAATTTGCACTTCAAATGGCATTAAAATCAAGTGCATACTGTACACAAGGTGGGAGCCTCCCCTCTAAATTTACTTCTTGCAAATTCTGGCCAGATTGTAGGCATGACATTGTGCAGAATGCCAGTATGTGCAGCCTAGAATTGATACCTTCATCTGCAATTTAAACTTAATCCTGCAACCTTGGTGTCAAATTCAGAAAGTGCAAATTAGACAATCCCAGAGTATCACGGCCCCACTCAAACAGTAATTAGCAGATTTTTACATTTTACCCTCATTTGTAGGAGTGTCATAAGCACTCCATTCAGAGTGAGGAAGAACAGAACAACCTGGGAAAGATCCTGTAATTGGTTTACCACCTGTATCATTTTAATGTCAAAACAGTTGTTGTTTTCTTTAAAGATATTTTTATAATTCCCATGGACCTCTGTTTACTTTATGTTCCACAAGTTTAATTTCCACCCTAATATAGTTTTTTTTTAGGTCTGCTATTGAGAAATTGAAACATGAAGAACTGTGCACTTTCATCCTCCAATATTTGGTTGAAACCCCTTATGATAATACTGATAATGCTTCTTTCTAAAACAAAGATAATTGTAAAGAAAACAATTCTGATAAGCAAAATGTAAATGTTCTTAAGTTAGGACAATGCCTTATCTTTAATTTTTCAGTATAGAGTGTTACTATTGGAGACTAATTGAAGCTTTTTATTTTCAAATAATTCTAAATGATATATTATCCTCTTCTAAACATCCTTCCTTTGTTACTTGAAACAGGGGTAAATGCATGAGAGAAACTGGGTTACTGGTTGATTGGGGTGTGAACCCTGGTCAAGCAGCAACTGTAATTCTAGTTTGAGTAAGGCACCAGCAAATCCCAAGTTAACCTGTGCTCACCCCCTGCGGTGGAGGGCAGGCTGGCTGCAGGGACCCTGTTTAGGTCCACTGAACCAAAGTACCTTAAATCCTGGTTGCGGAGCATTTCGTGGATTCAAAACAGAGATGAGTCATGCTGTCAAGGCAATGCGTCAGTTCTGAGATGTGGCGATGCTGCGGTGCAAGGTCCTGTTCTGTGCAAACTCTGAACCAGAACCTGCAACCTGCCAAGAGGAACTGTCTGGCTGCCCAAATGACCCACCTGACTGCTTTTCTACAAAGGACTGCTGCCCTGCAGTTGCCCAGCTGCCATGCTACCCTCTGGCTCTACTCAGAAGTGCTCTCCAAGGGCTCGGTTAGAGCTTGCCCTCTGTTCCTTGAAGTCTCAGGGCCAAAAAGACCTGCATGCCCAGGATTTCTCCGCATGGTCCCCGTGGCACCTGAATACACCGCAAACCGAAGAAAATCCAAGTCAGCTCACCGGAAATCGTTGCAAAGCCTTCCCTGCGTGGAAAATTATTGACGCCTTGTCTGTGTGCACCCGGAGAAACCGACACACACCTCCTCGTTTTCCACGCATCTCCTCCTCTGCATCCCTTGTGGAGAATTTGAACGTAAACCAGGTACTTTGTGCTTGCAAGAGACCCTTGTTGCTTTTTAAAGACTCTTTTTATCAATCTCTGAAATTATATTTCAACGTGTACTTATCAAATCTTGATCGTTTTGACCTACATTAAACCAAATAATATTATATATTTTGCTAAACACTGTGTGGTGTATTTTTGTGTTGTGATACTGTGTTGTTGCATGATTTATTGCACAAATACTCATTGCCTTCTAAGTTAAGCCTGACTGCTCAGAGCCAAGCTACCAGAGGGTGGGTATAGGATCATTTGGATTGTGTGTGACTTACCATGACTAGAGTGAGGGTCCTTGCTTGGACAGGGGCTAACCTGACTGCCAACCAAAGTCCCCATTTCTAACACAATGAACTGTGTCCAGAGACACCAAGCATGAAGGGGATGTCTCTTCCCATTTGGAAATTACACTTCTAAAATGTAATAAGGCAACTCCAATGCTCTCCAATGGGAGAGATAGGCCTTGCATTAGTGAATAATGAATCAAAGATTTTTTCACTACTAGGACATATGGAATTTAAAAGTTCATATCCAACTTTTTTAATGCACTGCATCCTGTCCTTGAGGCTGTCTAGGACCTGCCATGGGGTGATTTATATGTACTAAAAATGACGTTTTGGGCCTTGCAAAAGGTTTATTCTGCCAGGTCGAAATGGCAGTATAAACTACACACACAGGCTCTGAAATGGCAGGCCTGAGACATGTTAAAAGGACTAATTAAGTGGGTGGCACAATCAGTGCTGCAGGCCCACTAGTAGGATTTAATTTACAGGCCCTGGGCACATGTACTGCACTTTGCTAGAGACTTAAATGTAAATTAAATATGCCAATTGTAGATAAGCTACTATTACCATGTTTTAATAAGTGAGCATATGCATTTTAGCACTGGTAAGCAACAAACAAATGCAGCAAAAATAGGAGGAGGAAGGCAAAATGTTTGGGTTGACATTCTAGAAAGGGCCGGGTCCAACAATGCATACATAGATAATGATAATATTAATCTGATAACCTACAATTAAATGCTGCCCATAACAGAAGCTGTATTCACAAACAGATTGTAATTAATATTACAATTGGTGTACAGCATACAATAGCTCTTGTTATTTTACAAAGCTGGAATGGTGGAAGTGAAAGGGACATATTGATGGACTTATTTTATTAAACCAACACCTGGCCAGAGTCTGCGAATAATCAATAGTACCACACTCCAAAAATGTTGATGAAAATAATATGCCTTATTTATATGATCAACTTTATGGTTTAGGTCCTCAAAGATTAAAGATAGATCTCAACAATACAATAGTAATACAATAACACAGAAATGTCAATAGATCTCAATAGTATCTCTCTGGAAGCATGAACATTTTTGCCACCGTATGGAAATTGACCATTTGGCACCATGCCCCCCAGGCAGTAGGTCAGTCTTGTATACCATCTGGTGGAACCTTATGCCATCATCTAGTATTACCTTGCCTTTCCATAGGGCTAGGTCTAACCTTATAGTAGTAAGGAGTGGGGTATTCAAATCTAGTGCCTTTACTCATTGTTACGCACTGCAAGTCTCAAAAGGTAGAGAAGAAGACTTGTTCTGCTTTATGTTTCTAAGTGTGATCGTGTTGATCTAATGCAATATAGTAAATATTTCCATTCACACAAATTTAGCCACCTTTAACATGATGAGGAACGAGACAAATCTGCCACAATGAGATAGTGGAACAGTTCATCAATTGCAAACTTTAACTTGGGTTTCAAAGGAATACCACAACTTGCAGGAGTCCCAGGCATCAGTCTGTTACAAATGTAACCACTAAGCAGCCATCAACACTCTCCTTACTCCTGGAGGTGATACCATCAGCATGATACGTCACAGAATATAATGATAAAGCATGAACCTCACTCCTCTAAAATGAATATTAGCTTTGTAACTGGACAATATATTAAAACATCCGTTAAGTAACCTTTTGAAGCAGCTCATACCTAATGATATTTAAATTTAAACTCAAATTCAACCATAACCAGCTGCCTAACGTTGTGCAGTGTGGAGCCCCCTATTGAACGTTTAGAAGCTGCGACGCCATCATATAAATCAAGGTATCAATTCTGTCTGTCAGAATGTGTCTAAGAGAATGCAAATTACAATAAAACAAATGCAGCAATCTGGCCTCTAACGTCTAGGATGTAGAGCTTGAAGACAAACACTTTTGCATAATGCACCTGTGATTTTCATAGTTTGCCTTCTATAAAGCGATCCTTGTTAGAGCATCTTTCAGACTCAAAGACACTGCGGTCGTTAATATTTCATTTAGAGCATAGAGTCTCATTTATATCACTTCCATAATTAATGGGGAGAGCTCAGACACTGCATGCACGGTGAGAGTCCTCAGTATGTTGGGTGACAGATAACGACCAACCTTAGATATTTCATTCAGCAGCCTCTTGCAGCTAGTTAGGGAGAAATTACTGCGCAAACTGTTGCTTTAATTGCCTTGTAAATAATGCTGGTACTGAGTTAGCGCCCATTTTTAAGCATTCGACGTAAAAAGAAAAGAGACAATGAATTCTGTTATTTTGCGATACTTAAGCAAGCAAGACTAAACATTTTTTTTTTTAAATTGACACGTGGTCTGACAGCACACTATAATAGCAGTGAACATACATGTACAGCTCAGCTTCTGCGTATATAACAGCAAACAATGTATTTCTCCTTTTTCCATGTAGACTGGACATATGTGTATAAAAGCACGTGAATAAAGTTATATGTAATGCTGGCACTCTGTAACTATACGTGAACTATGTGGAATGAAGGCATGCATTTCTTGGTGTGTTAATAAACATGAGCAACAGCTTTCAATCTCTCTGGAAAATAAAGTATGTTTTCTCTCACTTTTGCCAAAACTATGTATTGAGACAAGCTCATGTGGTTTAATGTTTTAAGGAAAATTTACTGTGTACTACCAACGTGCATTCGATATATCTTGCGTGTCTCCCTCACTCACTTACTTCCGAATGATCTGTCAACTGCTTGATCAATTTTATGTTTCAAGTGCATACTCTATCTCAGCTAATCCCTAACCTATATCAGATAAGGCTAGCTGTTGTAATAGAGAGTACACTCGTGGACACGGGTTTAAGATCATGTGTTTTGTTCCAGATCTTGTTATTTTCGGCTCAGAAAGCAGTTAACGTCTATGTGTAACAGAATAGTTAGCTACCTATTTATTATCAAAAAATACATTTTCTCTTTAATCTGAGTACATTCTCCCTACTACGGTAAAATAATTACATACATATTCAAACTCAATTTCTATTGATAGAGTAATGAAAATTAGTTTTTTTGAAAGCTCACAAAACCAGTGCTCTTAGTGTTAAAGTCAGATTCGTTTTTCCGTTGAAACATTGTACTGAAAACCTACATCTTTTTTTGTTTCCGATAGATTTAGGCCCATATTGATACTTTTTGACGCAAAACTGCGCTAACGCAGTTTTGCGTCAAAAAAATTAGCGCTGGCTAACGCCATTCTGAAGCGCCATGTGGACGCCGTATTTATTGAATGACGTTAACCGGCGTTAGCCGGCGGCGCCGTCTGGTGTGCGTTAAAAAAAACGACGTACACCAGGCAGCGCCGGCGTAGGGGGATATGGGGCTTGGGCGTCAAGAAATGGGGCAAGTCAGGTTGAGGCAATTTTTTCGCCTCAACCCGATTTGCGCCATTTTTTTCCGACTCCCAACCCCCATAGAAATGACTCCTGTCTTAGCAAAGACAGGAGTCATGCCCCCTTGCCCAATGGCCATGCCCAGGGGACTTCTGTCCCCTGGGCATGGTCATTGGGCATAGTGGCATGTAGGGGGGCACAGATCAGGCCCCCCTATGCAAAAAATAAATAAATAAACACTTACCTGAACTTACCTTAATGTCCCTGGGATGGGTCCCTCCAGCCTTGGGTGTCCTCCTGGGGTGGGCATGGGTGACAGGGGGTGTCCCTGGGGGCATAGGGGGGCACCTCTGGGCTCCTTCAGAGCCCACAGGTCCCTTAACGCATGCCTTTTGCAGGCGCTAAAAAACGGTGCAAAAGTGGGTGTGCGTCATTTTTTTTGACCCGCCCACTCCCGGGCGTGAATTTTGCCCGGGAGTATAAATCCGACACCCATGCCTCGGAGACGATTTTTTAGACGGGAACGCCTACCTTGCATATAATTAACGCAAAGTAGGTGTCCACGCTAAAAAATGACGCTAACTCCATGGACTTTGGCGCTAGACGCGTCTAACGCCAAAGTATAAATATAGAGTTAGTTTTGCGTCGAAATTGCGTCAAAAAAAACGACGCAATTCCGGCGCAAACGGAGTATAAATATGCCCCTTAATGCATAGTTAATAATTCCTTGCAAGCCTGCCTGAAAAATAATTTTGTTAAGGGGCACGTTCAGTGTATATCATATGTGGCATCCAGGACCAAAATCATATGGATGTCAGAAATGATAGCAAACAGTCTTTACCTGTTCTGGTTGTATCACAATGGGTTTGTGGCACACATCTTGATCACTGTCAAAAAATAATTATATATTTTGTTACAAGATTTGAATTTCAATTTCAATGGGCAGCACGTAAGTGAAACAGTGTTTGACCAGAAGCATAATCCAGGTAATAAAACTCATAGGAGTTAAGGAATATTTACCTTAAAAGATCAGTAGTGAGATGGGTTTATTCGCAGGAGCTAGAAATCAATTGCCTTTATTCTCGAAAAGCAACAAATATGCATGAATTGTTTTCTCTACATACCCATCAATGAGTGCTTCTAAGCATCTTGGACAGAATCTCCTCCACGTTGAGGAGTCTGCAGGCAACTCTACTAAATATAAATATAATCATTCAAGATGTCATTGATGAACATGGTAACTAAAACTAAAACTAAAACTAAAATGAATTGAAGACAATCATTTTTAACCCCTTCGCTGCCAGGCCTTTTCCCCCTCCTGTGCCAGGCCTTTTTTTGCCTATTTGGGGCAGTTCGCACTTAGGCCCTCATAACTTTTTGTCCACATAAGCTAACCAAGCCAAATTTACATCCTTTTTCCAACATCCTAGGGATTCTAGAGGTAGCCAGACTTTGTGGGTTCCCCTGAAGGAGGCCAAGAAATTAGCCAAAATACAGTGAAAATTTCGTTTTTTTCAAAAAAATTGGAAAAAGTGGCTGCAGAAGAAGGCTTGTGGTTTTCCCCCTGAAAATGGCATCAACAAAGGGTTTGCGGTGCTAAACTCAGCAGCTTCCCAGCTTTTAGGAACAGGCAGACTTGAATCAGAAAACCCAATTTTTCAACACAATTTTGGCATTTTACTGGGACATACCCCACTTTTGCAATTTTTTGTGCTTTCAGCCTCCTTCCAGTCAGTGACAGAAATGGGCATGAAACCAATGCTGGGTCCCAGAAACCTAAACATTTCTGAAAAGTAGACAAAATTCTGAATTCAGCAAGGGGCCATTTGTGTAGATCCTACAAGGGTTTCCTACAGAAAATAACAAATGAAAAAGAAAAATATTGAAATTGAGGTGAAAAAAACATCAATTTTGCTCTACGTTTTACTTTGTAACTTTTACCTGCATTGTCAGATTATCAAAAGCAATATACCGTTATGTCTGCTGGACTCCTCTGGTTGCGGGATATATAGGGCTTGTAGGTTCATCAAGAACCCGAGGAACACAGAGCCAATAAATGAGCTGCACCCTGCAGTGCGTTTTCATTCTATACCGGGTATACGGCAATTCATTTGCTGAAATATAAAGAGTAAAAAATAGCTATCAAGAAAACCTTTGTTTTTCCTAAAAGGGCACAAGATAAGGTGTTGAGGAGCAGTGGTTATTTGCACATCTCTGAATTCCGGGGTGACCATACTAGCATGTGAATTACAGGGCATTTCTCAAATAGATGTCTTTTTTACACACTCTCCTATATTTGGAAGGAAAAAATGTAGAGAAAGACAAGGGGCAATAACACTTGTTTCGCTAATCTATGTTCCCCCAAGTCTCCCGATAAAAATAATACCTCACTTGTGTGGGTAGGCCAAGCGCCCGCGACAGGAAACGCCCCAAAGAGTAACGTGGACACATCCAATTTTTTTAAAGAAAACAGGGGTGTTTTTTGCAAAGTGCCTACCTGTAGATTTTGGCCTCTAGCTCAGCCGGCACCTAGGGAAACCTACCAAACCTGTGCATTTCTGAAAACTAGAGACCTAGGGGAATCCAAGATGGGGTGACTTGTGGGGCTCGGACCAGGTTCTGTTACCCAGAATCCTTTGCAAACCTCAAAATTTGGCTAAAAAAACACATGTTCCTCACATTTCTGTGGCAGAAAGTTCTGGAATCTGAGAAGGAGCCACAAATTTCCTTCCACCGAGCGTTCCCCCAAGTCTCCCGATAAAAATGATACCTCACTTGTGTGGGTAGGCCTAGCGCCCGCAACAGGAAACGCCCCAAAGCGCAACGTGGACACATCCAATTTTTTGAAAGAAAACAGAGGTGTTTTTTGCAAAGTGCCTACCTGTAGATTGTGGCCTCTAGCTCAGCCGGCACCTAGGGAAACCTACCAAACCTGTGCAATTCTGAAAACTAGACACCTAGGGGGATCCAAGATGGGGTGACTTGTGGGGCTCGGACCAGGTTCTGTTACCCAGAATCCTTTGCAAACCTCAAAATTTGGCTAAAAAAACACATGTTCCTCACATTTCTGTGGCAGAAAGTTCTGGAATCTGAGAAGGAGCCACAAATTTCCTTCCACCCAGCGTTCCCCCAAGTCTCCCGATAAAAATGATACCTCACTTGTGTGGGTAGGCCTAGCGCCCGTGACAGGAAACGCCCCAAAGCGCAACGTGGACACATCCAATTTTTTTAAAGAAAACAGAGGTGTTTTTTGCAAAGTGCCTACCTGTAGATTGTGGCCTCTAGCTCAGCCGGCACCTAGGGAAACCTACCAAACCTGTGCATTTCTGAAAACTAGAGACCTAGGGGAATCCAAGATGGGGTGACTTGTGGGGCTCGGACCAGGTTCTGTTACCCAGAATCCATTGCAAACCTCAAAATTTGGCTAAAAAAACACATGTTCCTCAAATTTCTGTGGCAGAAAGTTCTGGAATCTGAGAGGAGCCACAAATTTCCTTCCACCCAGCATTCCCCCAAGTCTCCCAATAAAAATGAAACCTCACTTGTGTGGGTAGGCCTAGCGTCCGCGACAGAAAACGCCCCAAAGCGCAACGTGGACACATCCACATTTTTGAAAGAAAACAGAGGTGTTTTTTGCAAAGTGCCTACCTGTAGATTTTGGCCTCTAGCTCAGCCGGCGCCTAGGCAAACCTACACAAACCTGTGCATTTCTGAAAACTAGAGACCTTGGGGAATCCAAGATGGGGTGAGTTGTGGGGCTCGGACCAGGTTCTGTTACCTAGAATCCTTTGCAAACCTCAAAATTTGGCTAAAACAACACATGTTCCTCACATTTCTGTGGCAGAAAGTTCTGGAATCTGAGAGGAGCCACAAATTTCCTTCCACCCAGCGTTCCCCCAAGTCGCCCGATAAAAATGATACCTCACTTGTGTGGGTAGGACTAGCGCCCACGAAAGGAAATGGCCCAAAACACAACGTGGAGAAATCACATTTTTTCATAGAAAACAGTGCCTACCTGTGGATTTTGGCCTGTAGCTCAGCCGGCACCTGTGGAAACCTAGCAAACCAGTGCATTTTTGAAAACTAGAAACCCAGGGGAATCCAAGATGGGGTGACTTGCGGGGCTCTGACCAGGTTATGTTACCCAAAATCCTTTGCAAACATCATAATTTGGCCAAAAAAACACTTTTTCCTCTCATTTCGGTGACAGAAACTTCTGGAATCTGAGAGGAGCCACAAATTTCCTTCCACCCAGTGTTCCCCTAAGTCTCTCGATAAAAATGGTACCTCACTTCTGTGGGTAGGCCTAGCGCCCACGAAAGGAAATGGCCCAAAACACAACGTGGACACAACATATTTTTTCACAGAAAACAGAGGTGTTTTTTGCAAAGTGCCTACCTGTGGAGTTTGGCCTCTAGCTCAGCCGGCCCCAGGGGGGGTGCAGAAATGCCCTAAAATAAATTTGCCCCCCCCCCAGGGAGCGACCCTTGCCTAAGGGGTCGCTCCGCTTGCGTGAAATTCACCAAAGAAAAAACTCCCTGGTGTCTAGTGGTTTCTGCCCCCCTTGGGGGCAGATTGGCCTCATCAAAATAGGCCAATCTGCCCCCTTGGGGGGCAGAAATGGCCTAAATATAATGTTCCCCCAAGGGTAGCGACCCTTGCCTAAAAAAAAAAAAAAAAAATGTAAAAAAAAAAAAAAAAATGTAAAAAAAAAAAAAAAAATGATCCCTGGTGCCTAGAGGTTTCTGCCCCCCCTGGGGGCAGAAAAGGCCTTACCGAAAAGATGCCCCCCCGGGAGCGACCCTAATGACAATTTCAGAAAAAAAATCCCTGGTGTCTAGTGGGGTTTCAAAAGCCAGATTGCAAGCAATCCGGCTTTTGAAACCCTGGGAGAGACTTCAAAGGGAAGGAAATACATTTCCTTCCCTTTGAAGCCCCTCCGGGCCTCCCCCACTGATTGAAAGAGAAATGCTTTGCATTTCTCTTTCAATCGCGCTGGAAGCTGAGCTTCCAGCGCGATGGGGGAGGCCCCTATGACAAATCAGCGCACGCTCGCGCGCTGACGTCACAGGGGGGGAGGGGGGTCGGGGTGGAAGGGGAAGGTCTTCCCCTTCCATCCCCGCCTCGGGGGGAGGGGGGTGCACGGGAGGGGTGCACTATCGCTCCCCCAAGTTCCCCTGTGCCTTGGATGAGGTGACCTCGTCCAAGGCACAGGGGAACTGTAGCCTTGGACGAGGTCACCTCGTCCAAGGCACAGAAGCGGTTAAAAGAATTACTGAAGGAGAATAAAACTCTTAATGATATTAAAATAATACACTATCAAAATCTCTCAAAGCGTAGATATAATTACTTCTTAACAAATGCAATGAGGACACATTTTCTATGATGGCAAAACAATTTTCTTCAGAATAGGGAAAAAGTGACATAGGAAAATATTTGACACTGTGAAAAAGTCCACAAGCTTCCTGTCCTGATCTCCCACAGGCAAAAACCAACTGTAAGAAATTCTCTAATTTCTTTGAAAACAAAAGAAAAAAAGATTGACTTCTCTCGCTATCACAGAACTGGACATGACACTAGAGGCTTCAACATGCAAACACACAAACTAATGAATGCCCTTTAATGAGGTAACACATGTTGACTAGTTAAGCACAAACACTTATCTTAGACCTTCTGCGTATTTTGTGGAACTTGTCACTGAAAAATTACTGTAGTCATAAGTGCACCTTTTTTCCCTTACCTCACTAACAAAACCAATACCTCTCTGTTACAAGGAGTAGTTCCAAACTGCCTAAAAGTCAATCTGGTGAATCACTTCAAAAAGCTGTGTGTGGACCGAGAGGGCTTTAACAACTTCCACTAGTATCCAACCTCATTTTCCTGAGAAAGGTTCGTGAAAAATGTGTGGGAAATTGACAAAAGAACTTAATTGAAGAAAACAATCTCTTTGAGGCTTTCCAAACAGGCTTTAGGTCAGATTACAATGGAAGTTACACTCAGTGAGTGATTCATTTCATACATTAGTTAAACAAAAGTCATGTCTTTTCTTTCTGCTCTTTCTGCTTGCCCTATTAGCACCGTTGGACACAGTCAACCACACAACTCCGATCAAAATCCTGATAGAATAGACTAGAATTATGTGACAGTTATGAATTGATTTAAATCTTAGGGCTTCATTACGAGGTTGGCAGTCTTAAAACAGCCAGCCTCCTGGTGGCGGTCAGGACCGCCGATGACTGGGTCGCCTGACCGCCACATTAAGACCCTGATGGTTAGACCGCCAGGGTACTGCCATTACTGCAGAAATACATGATTCCAGCGGCCTGGCAGTGTCAGAGATTGCAATCAGCCAGGGTGGAGCTGCATGCCCTGCTGATTACGATCTCATTCTCTTCCAGCCTTTTCATGGCAGTTTTACCACCAGGAAACTGCTGGCAGAGAACAGGTGCAGGGGGCCAAAGGGGGGACCCTGCACTGTCCATGCACTTGGCATGGGCAGTGCAGGGGTCCCCCTGCCTGCCCAGCACCATCATAAAGTTAAGTGTCCGCTGTGCAGACAGTGAACATTGTGAAGGTGCTGGTGCACCCCCTGGCAGCAGCATTGCCACCGGCTCGATTTAGAGCCAGAGACAATGCTGCCATCTGTTTCCTGCTAGGCTGATGGGTGGAAACCAAGGTTTCCACCCATCAGCCTAGTGGGAAACACTTAATAGGTCTGGTGGGGCGGTTGACACTGGGGCAGCAGCCACCCTGTCGGGAGTTTGGGGGACGGGCTATCACATCAGCCAAACTCTTAATTAGGCCCTTTATCTGACAACCTCTTGTAAGGTGTCAAATAGTTGAACTCTCTACCTGGCCCTTTGCGTCCTCAGCAAGAAATTCCAAAAATATCCTTTGTCTTCCTAATGCTGTTCAGTCTGTGCGTGGAAGTGCTCAATTCTCCCCTGAGGCAATCAAACATATTTTTTTCATCAATTTGAAGATGACTCTCTGCTTGATATGAAAGTCTCCTTGCCTGAAAATACATTGTGTCTACCAAAGACCTAGGAGCCGTGCAGTTCTTGGTGATACAGTTTTATTAGAAACTGAACCCCAAGAAAACAGAGATAGTTCTTCTTTCTCCCCCTCTCTTTGACACCCTGGCGCAACCTTGGCTTCTATCAGTTTATCTATTTGACTAAAAGCACTTGTCAAAAACGCTAAACCATTGAGAATTATTCTGACTAAAAACACTTTGCGTGATCAAATTAACAAGAACTGGGAGGACCAAAGAAAATTTAGAATTTGGAATATTGCTAGCATTGTTAAGATGATGTATTCATGGCAGCTTAAGGATAACTGTATGTACTATACTCCTTCAGCTCTTATCTTATTGACAATTATACTGTCTAAGTGGTCAGCAACCCCTACTATGTTAGCTTTCATTCCTCACATTGGTTTAGTATCAGTTTTTATGGTCAGTATGTTTTATATATACACCGCTCGGATGCATTCCTAATACTCTCTGATAAACTGGTATGCTGCCCTGGGATCTAGTATTTGTCATATAAAATTAATAAATATGTAATGCAATATAATTTGCTTTGTATGTAAAGGTATCAGCATTCCGTTAGTCAGCATGACTTTGTCCCAAATTTGCCTTTTTGTGCAGCGGTAAATTCAAAGGTGTTCTTTAATAAAATAACTTACACAACTCTAGCGTTATGCCTCTCTTTTTAGAGATACAGTCGTACAAATCAGCCCAAAATCATGTTTGACTAAATATAAGCATGATTGATTCTCAACGACATTTCATCATACTATAGTATTTTACTGCACTCCTGGCACAGATACAATATATATATATATATATCAGTTAAATAACGGCTTGTGGAACTTGTTTATATTGAGTTACACTAGTTTGTAATTGGAGCTAGTCCACACTATTTTATTATTGGTATTATTCTGTTTGCTTTGTATTCAAAATGGGTCCAACCTCCTTAAGCCTGAACGTCCCTCTCCCTGGTACAGGGCACTTCTTTAGAAATGTGTAAACTATAAAAAACACTTTATTCAATTTTATTAGACTGTTGTATGCATTATACTCCCTCCAACAAAGGAATAGATTACACTAAACTAAATACAATTGAAGTGCCAATATGCAACTATGATAGAAATTCTCTGTTTGTCCCACATTTCTTCCACTTTTGCAGCTAGAGAATATATATATATATATATATATATATATATATATATATATATATATATATGTATATCACACACAATATAAAGCTTAGGTGTGCCTGGATGGACCATCAGCATCCTACACTTGAATAGGCAAGGCAGGATGCCTGAGGGCTTCAAAGGAAAACCTCTAGAAGCCTTTCCCACCTTCCAGAGGAAAGGCACTTGTTTAAATATTAGACCTCAGATACCACCTCATCAGTACACTTCTGGACCTGCGGATACTCTGTCAGGAAGATGGATTGCTGTGCTACTGAAAAGACTGCCGCACTGCTGGCCTGCTGCACTGCAAGACTACTGCCTTGCTGGGCTGCTGTCCTGTTGTGCTGACCTACTGCCCTCTTGCCTGGGTGAGAAGGCCTGGACCTGCATCTACTCAACTCAGGACTCCAAAGTGACTTAAAGGGCTAGTTGGCTGGCCTCCTGACTAGAGCTTCAGGGACAGAAGGCTCCAACAACTTTGAATACAGCACCTGAACCCTCCCATCTGTGAGTCATACCCTACCAGGTAGTGCCACTCTAGTCCTGGACCCTTAGACGTAGGCCCAAATGAGCTCTGCCGTTCCACCCGTGGATCCAGCACAATCAACTCTTCTCCTCTGTGGTGCAACCCAAAGCAGGACTGATGTATTACCTCTGCTGTGAAGGTTCTCCTGACACGAAGTCCTCTGCATTGACCTTACAGCCTGCATGGTAACCACCTGTGCGAAGCTTTCCAAACACAGGCCCTTGCATCGCTCGCTGGAAGCCTTGATGATGAAGCAGGCTCTCACATCGTAGCCTTATAGCTCCTCAAAACCAACATATCACCTCAGCTGAGCAATACATCCTCTATACTGGTCTTCACATCACAACCTCTCATCAACGGGATCCTCAATGACCACGTGGGACTTCAGAACTGATGCATCCCCTTAGCTGAGTGCCACATCCTCAGTGCAGAACTTGGCAATGCTCCGCAACCAGGACCTAAGGGACTTTGTTCAGTGAGACTAACTTCATTGTGATCATCTAACTCCATTGTGGTAGCCCTAAACGTGTGACTTGGTCCCGGTCTGACTTGACCAGATCTCCACAGTTGGAGCTTTGTGCTTTTTGGCCTTATTTTCACAGAAATCTTTAAAGCTGTTGTGGTTCTAAAAATTCTGGACCCATGTAATTTACTTTGCCACAGCAGTACGATTTTAGTATCAAAAGACCGATAATGACTAGTACACTAAGCATGAGCATTTTCGCTCAATTCCAGCAGCGTTTTCACCTCGAAATCGCCATTTTCGTCCTGCACTCGTGGCTCCCATTTTATACACGGCAGCCATTTTTAAAAGTTGCCCTCACATAGGCTTATAATACAGTCAGATTTGATTCCAAGGACACGTACACCTTGATTGACTTTTCTCTGACCTGGGCAAGCTGGAACCATTGCCTCAGGCCAAACCTGTTTGGTCAGTCCCTCTCCCAGTGGCCGAATCAGATAGCATCAAGGCACACCATGCCATAAAACCCTTATTATCGCTCACACACCCTGCCTAATCTTGCTCACACCTGCACCTGCTCTTTTCTTCTTCTTACTTTACGAGGGGGAGGTGCCCGTTTTTATTGGGGGTCCACACTTATCTGATGTAAAATACTAGGCCTTGCCGGGTAATTTATTATGGGTTGGATGACATGAAATATGAGGTTTCATCATGACACTGTTTTTTCCTTTGTAGTGAAAACATGTGAATGACCAACCAAAATGTCAAGAATGTTTGCCTGAAGCTTAAAAAACTGTATGTAAGGAAACCTGACTTTGCATTGACACACAGTCTCCTCAGAACATACAAACCGTGCTGTTGTACTTCTAGGACGCTTGTCACTTGGTTGCAGCCAATAAATTCGATCTTTGACTTCACCTAGAAGACTCTGAGTTTCTGTGGTCTGAATCAGGAAAGTACCCGAGGTCTTTGGGTGTACCCTGGCACCGCTGGGTTACCGGATCAGTACTGGTTCTGAAAAACCCAGAGAACCTCAGTTGGCGCCCAACGTGGGGTGATACCAGCGGTACCGGTCCAAGCCTGAGGTCCGTGGGGAGCTTCGTGTGAAAATTCTGGAGGAATGCCACCACTTCATCGACCCCTGCATGTCGACGTGGTCCGAAAGTCTTTGCTGCGAGGTTCCCCGCTTCCCGACGGCTACGAAGGACTGCTGCCCTGGCTATCGCCCTGATTTGGACCCTTGATGTTTGGTAGAGCGAAACGAAAAGACGAGTCTTCTGGTGACGTCATCGATATTTTCAGTTAAGTATAAGTGGAGCGTCTCCCAGTCCTTAGTTGGACACTTGGTTTGGTCCTTAGTTGGACATTTGGTTTGGTATCCCTTCGGGATCACTTTGATTTGGAACTTGCAAGTACCAAAGCCGAAGGACTCGTGTATTCACGAGACTATCGTAAACGATAATCCTTTGAAGTTTGAAGCTAGACTAGTGAGCGAAGATGCCTGGTCTTAGCAGACTTGGAAATTTGTTTTGTCTTGGTTGTAAAAGGGACTCCCGGTTGGAGGACTCATGTCCGGTTCCTCCGATTGGAACTCCAACCTATGAACTATATGTGAAGCACGGAGTAGGCCCCATCACGTTTAATAAAGTATGGGTCCGCTATTTTTGGAAATAAATGTCTGTGAGGCTGTTTTTGCAGTTTTTTGGAACACTATTGAGAAAAGTTTTGTTTTCTCTTGTAAATATGACTTACAACTAGGATCTGCAAACGGTTCTGTAAGTAAATTGCGACAGCGCTATTTATGAAAAATGGCTAAAGCGCGCTGTATTGTGTGTCCTGAGTGTTTTCTGTTTATATCTGAAATGAGCTCAATGTGTGTTTATGGGTCTTCTTGATGTTTACAGTTTGTTAAGTAAAATGTTGGTTAATTAATATTAAGTAGAAACTTAGAAAAAATCCAGAAATGAACCATGTGATGTGCTAACATTGCTATATGTTGCTCTTTAATTTTTAGAATGAGCAATTGTGCACATATACAAAACTGCCGTTAAATGCTTAATAAATTAGAAAACACATTCAATAGATATAAATAGGGCCCCCAAAAAAAAACGAAATTATCTATTTCTGCAAAAAAAATAAAAAAAATTACAGCATTTTTCTTAGATGCATTGTATTAGATGTTCACAGGCAAACTTTTCAGCTGCAGTATATTTGATAGGAATGTTCAATTCAGCCAGCACTTTCCCAGTTAAACACGGGTGGAATTTTGCATAACCTTCCTTTTAAATGAAAGTGGCGCAAAAATGTGACGCATTTCAAGTTAGGCTTATGCTCTTAGGCTTCTGAGTTAATGTATCCCAAATATTAGGCAAGGGATGCAGCTTGCTTTTATATGTGGAATTATCACAAAAAAAAGAATAATTGGGTTTAAAAAAAAAAAAAAAACTTTATTAATTATGGAAAAATTATTTAAAAAATAAGTGCCTTTCAAAATCGTTTTTTAATATTTATAAAGCTTAATACCTATACTATGACCTCCTAGCATTAAAATTTAATTTAAGTTATGTTGCACCGCTAAAATGACATTTGTATGTGCAATTTTCCCTTGGCGCAGGAGCAAACAAGCTCATTTCTATAAAGTATGAAGTTAATATTTTCAATGGCTGACTCATGGATTGTGTAATAGACATTCTGGTAATGCATATTATGCAAGAAAATTGTAGGATATTGATTTTTTAATGCCTAAAAATATCAAAGTCGATTTTGGGCAAAAGCACTGTTTAAACTGCAATTTCTTTCATTCAGAGTACTTTTTAAAGTGTCTCAGGCTTCAGTAAATGCATACATTTAGGTTTGATATATATTTGCAGGTTGTGCCTTCTTATGATTCAATGAGTCAATGTGCCAGTACAAAGGCTTGTTTTAATATCAAGGTTGAAGGTTCTAACTTCAGCTGGGCCTACTGAGACGTTCATTCATTCGAGGTTGATGAAATATGTACCATTGCATGGGATTGCAACAAGCATTTATTCTAACAACTGGTATGTGTGTTATTAAGGTTTGTGAATTATTCACAGTAAATGTAGTTTAATAATCTGGAAATAGAGATAAAAACAATTTAGCGCCTAAAAAGGAAAATAATTTTTTTTAAAAATAGAGTGAATTATTGCAGGTTAGAAGGAAAATAGGAAGGCCTACTGTCTTTGACAGATTCAGAGTGGCAGAAGCTAGGAGAGCTACAGAGGCTGGCTCAAGTCAAGCTGCTGAGATGCTATCTTTAGTTTTCCCATAAACAATGGAGGAGGCTGTCATGTTGACACTTGTGACCTTTTAAATTAGGGCCTTGTCTCTGTGAAATGCAGAATGACCCTACGGGCCTCTAAAAGTGGGATTTCTGGTTTCTCCAGAAGAACATCAATACAATTAAAGAACTTAATTCCAAAGGGAAAATATAAAAAAAAGGGGTTTCTTCGAAAGTCCCAACATCATGTTAAATGCTCTGCAGAACTGATACATTTGTGTCTCCGCTCTAAAAAAATAAAATGATACCTGCTAGTTGCTTTTATTTGACAGAAAACGAAGTGTTGCATTAAGTCTTAGACAGAAAATAAGATGCAGCCCTTTTCTAAAATGTTGAAGGCTACATGCCTTAATGAGAACGATTTACCAATTAAGACTTATTTTTCACAGTGGAAATTGTAGGTGCCAAATTAATATGGAGTGTCAGTGTAACAATATTTACTTTTAGAAAGGTAAAACTAAGGTGGCTTGATGTTGCGAAGTAACTGAAAAGAGGGTAACAGTTAAGTAATGGAAATTTATTTTCATGTATTTGGTCCTATCATGAATTGTTCTTGCTGGTCCTGAATGTTAGAAGAGAAACAGTAAAGTTATATTTGACAGCAGATTTCCATTGCCTGGTGATCTACTGTCAAAAGGAGGGTAAGGGTTTTAAACCTGACAAATTAAACAGGCCCAAATATTGGGTTTTGGGCTGCAGGTTTACAGTGCATGACAAATTAAACAGGCCCAAATATTGGGTTTTGGGCTGCAGGTTTACAGTGCATAAAATACATGACATGGTGTTGTGTGTCACCGCTTATTCACACATGCTATTGTTTTGTCTATGCTTTTTGTGCTTGATACACAGCAAGTATATCTGATGGCTTGACGTTTTGTGCGTTTTTATTATTTTTTTTATTTGTTTTTTGCATGTTTGTTGCTGCTTTTGATACTATTACAAGCTCCCCTGTGTTGTGAGGGGATGGTCATGACGATGCCCATCACTACGCAACAGTTGGTTGAACTTGTTCTGGTTACTAAATTCCACAGATAATGATATTTCATGCTGTGAACATAAAAGACAACACTTCACCAGTGCATGTCTATTTGGCTATAATGGTATTGAAGGAAAATAAAAAGAGATATACAGGATCAAAGTGTGTCACCTGTAGTTAGTCACGTTACTGCCCCTTCCCTTAAAGGAACAGGCAGCCCTACATTTATGTAGCCTTGATTGGACCTAAGGATGAAATTATAGATCTGTGACTCAAGGTGGCCTAATTTCTATATTACATTAGTTAATGATGTTCTGTTTCCTAAGTAGCATATGGCTTTCGTTCCTTAAAAGAAAACCAGGTTTTCATTTTTTCCTGAAGAAGGAACTGAAACATTAGCTAGGAGTACCGTATATGGTGTAGTCGCCAACGGTAGAGTTAAAATTTGTGTAACTTTGGCCTTTGTGTATCACCCGTACTCTTGGTGTTGTGTCACATGCCTGACTATCACCCAAATATTTTTTTTTGTTCTTCCTATAGATTTTTTCTTTTGTTGCTTCCCCTGACCAATGTCGCATCATGCTTAGTTATTGAGATTTTAGCTATGTCCTAGTCCCATTTCTCTTTTTCGAATTCCTTTCACCAGTCAGCCCTTTTATTATTATTGATGTATTGTTCAGGTTCACATTTCCAGACTGCAGTGATGTACCAGGGACCCCCATGTTATGTATAATTCCCTTTGGTATGACCAGACTGGTTTTCAAGAGTTTGCCTTAGGCCTGCTTCAATGTTTTCCAGCCTGACTGTCAGGGTAGCGATAGACTGGTTAACTGACTCAATATTATAGTAAGAAAAGTTTTCCATTTCAATAGGAGATATCTTATGTTTACCTTTTTGAACATGACGAATTTTCAATGTCTATTTTAATTTGGTTTTCGGTTCCCTTCTGTTCCTGCTACTTTAATTTTTGGTGGGATCAGATGTGTCCTAATCATGCAAATATCAGGACCCTCTAGTTCTTGTCTTTTTGTTTGCACATTTGACTATTAGCCTGTGTATTGCATAGTTCACCTGATGCACAGTTTTTAAAGGAAGGTTTCTACATGTCCCTGATAATCGGTATCATGTGATTTCTCTATTGAGATGTTCTAAGATAAGGAGGAACACCTAGACTTAATCATTGAGGAAAATATGTGTTTACCCCATTAGACAATGCCACTGTGTGAGGAAATCCATTCAGATAGAATTTTCATGTAGCTATAGATGGCAGAGAATAATGGAGAGAACCCAATTAAAGATGCTAGAGACCCTGTTTTGCCCTTCTGCCTTTGTCTTTGTATTTTATGTCCATGGTGTATGGCTAGTCCTTTGAAGATTGCAGACCACCTGCTTGCAGTCCCCTTGTTAAAAACCATGAACTGTTTTTGTACTAAATTGAAGGGAACTAACAACTGTGGCACATTTCCTACGTCACTAGATTCTGCGGGTATCAAGTCATAATAACCTGCAGGACATTGATTTAAGCCTAATTCCCATCAGTGACAGCTACAGTTGAAAGACGGACGTCTTGGCCCTACAGTCTCAGCACCCAGAAAGTAGCAAAGCTGGACAGCGATCGCCAGCGCATGGTATCGTACTTGCTCCATCAGATGGCGTTGGACATCGCAGAACCAAAGTTTCAGTGTAAAAGAGCTAAAGAGAAGGATTCCTGTTGTTGATGGCAGAGCTGTTTTGAGGTTTCATTTCTCTACCTGTCATGTGCTGGTAACCTCTGACAGTGTGCAATCCCTTGAGCCCCTTGGCCTGAGTTTTGGCCACACACCCCCTTTTCTTTGCTCCAACGGAAGAAGGGCAGTGCACCGGAGATTTCAAGTTTGGAAAAAGGCACTATATTGTGGTGCCCATGAAAGAGCAGCTTGAGCGTCCTCTGACACTAAATAATGAGTGTTGGAGTCTGAAAGTGCTGCTGAGCTTGAGCTATTTCCCAATTAATGGTGCTTGGGTCTGCACGAGATGATTTGTGCCCTTGATCAATGAAGAGCACATTGTTTGTAGTGTCTGCCACAGAGGAGAGACACTGGTGCATTGCTTTAAGACATTGAGACTTTCGAGTGAGCTGTGGGTGTTTGCCAGGAGGGCACTCCAACTCAGCAGTACTTTTCTCACGAAGAGGCCTGAATTGAGAGGCCCATGCGAAAGAAAACAACAAAAGAAAATTTGATGGACAATAGAAGCCTGCCAGAGAGGCTTTTTGAACGGACTCTGGGCATAGTTGGTTTCACAAGAGGTTTCTGTGTGATTGTATAGACTAGGTGTTAGGAGACTGATTGTTTTGCTGGCATTGTTTTAAAATACTATTCTGTTTAGTAAAAGCAGAATAAAGTCCATTTTCTGTGGAAAGAGTACCCCTTTTCACCTTAGAGCATTGATGAGAGTCACCACTGTTCCACCTGAACATACTAAAATTAATGAAATGCAGAGGAGCCCTAAAAATGTTACTAGATAATTTTAGGATTTGCTTTTTGGTTAGGGATGTGAAAAATTATTATTTCATTTGTAATAGTGGTCACTACTTTCTCCCGTTATCTATATGTTCTTAATAACGTGTTTTCTAGTGTCTTTTAAACATGACGTTGTCATTTATGGGTGGGATTGTTTTTCTCTACTCAATTGACTTCTGCACCCACTTCCCAACCTATGTCTTTTCCTACTATTGTTTCTTTGCACTCTTTTCACCCTTTTCCTGAACATGAGCAGGTTAGAAGATCAGAATTCGTAAGCAATTCTTTTGTACAGTTTCTGCATCAACACTAGTTAGTAGTGAACATCACTAATTGTTGGGTGTGTGATCTTATGCCACCTACTGCAGATAGAGGTATTCCTTATTTTGTCCTGCCATATGTGGCCTTTTGTGCTACTTCATGTTCGAGGAGACCTGTCCAGAGAGAGTTACCAAGTACTAGAATTTTGCTCCAGCAACATCTCCATGGCCTTATAAACATAGACCTGGACTCAGATTAGCATGAGAATAGGTTTATTGCCTATGTAAGGGCAAAAGGAGAGTTTGTGGTTCTAAAAATTCTGGACCCATGTAATTTACTTTGCCACAGCAGTACGATTTTAGTATCAAAAGACCGATAATGACTAGTACACTAAGCATGAGCATTTTCGCTCAATTCCAGCAGCGTTTTCACCTCGAAATCGCCATTTTCGTCCTGCACTCGTGGCTCCCATTTTATACACTGCAGCCATTTTTAAAAGTTGCCCTCACATAGGCTTATAATACAGTCAGATTTGATTCCAAGGACACGTACACCTTGATTGACTTTTCTCTGACCTGGGCAAGCTGGAACCATTGCCTCAGGCCAAACCTGTTTGGTCAGTCCCTCTCCCAGTGGCCGAATCAGATAGCATCAAGGCACACCATGCCATAAAACCCTTATTATCGCTCACACACCCTGCCTAATCTTGCTCACACCTGCACCTGCTCTTTTCTTCTTCTTACTTTACGAGGGGGAGGTGCCCGTTTTTATTGGGGGTCCACACTTATCTGATGTAAAATACTAGGCCTTGCCGGGTAATTTATTATGGGTTGGATGACATGAAATATGAGGTTTCATCATGACACTGTTTTTTCCTTTGTAGTGAAAACATGTGAATGACCAACCAAAATGTCAAGAATGTTTGCCTGAAGCTTAAAACACTGTATATAAGGAAACCTGACTTTGCATTGACACACAGTCTCCTGAGAACATACAAACCGTGCTGTTGTACTTCTAGGACGCTTGTCACTTGGTTGCAGCCAATAAATTAGATCTTTGACTTCACCTAGAAGACTCTGAGTTTCTGTGGTCTGAATCAGGAAAGTACCCGAGGTCTTTGGGTGTACCGTGGCACCGCTGGGTTACCGGATCAGTACCGGTTCTGAAAAACCCAGTACCTCACTGTCTATATCCAGTTCATCCAATTGGATTCAAATTCATTTCATTAGTATTTTATTTATAAAAAATTACTCTATTTTTCTAAACTGGTGTGGATTCCTTTTGTGGTGAGTTTTTACTGTGTTTCTGTTTGAAGTGTCGCACAAATACTTTGCGTTTTTGCCTCTGAGCAAAGCCGGACTGCTCTGTGCCAAGCTATCCAAGTACTGAACATAGGTTAATTTAGAGTTTGCTTGAGACTTCTCCCTAAAAAGGATTGTGGTTCCTGCAAGGCCTGTCCCTCTCATAGGTTAACATGGGGGCTACCTTTAAATCTGATTAAAGTGTAGATTCCCTTTGGGAGCAGATGGACATGTGGAGTTTGGGGTCATTGAGCTCACAATTTAAAAATACATCTTTTAGTAAAGTTGATTTTAAGATTGTGCGATTGAAAATGCCACTTTTAGAAAGTGAGCATTTTCTTGCTTATACCATTTCTGTGACTCTGCCTGTTTGTGGATTCCCTGTCTGGGTCAGTTTGACAATTGGGTTGTTTTTCACCTCACACTAGACAGTGACACAAAGGGAGCTGGGGTGTAGCCTGCATTTCCTAATTAGCCATCTCTGCTAGGAGGGAGGGGTGGAGTGGTCACTCTCATCTGAAAGGACTGTGCCTGCCTCTGACAATGCAGACCCCAACCCCCTGGTGTGTGTCTGAGGCCTTGCCTGGGCAAGGCAGGATTTCACAAGTAGGTGTGAGTCCCCTTTGAAGGAAGGTGACTTCAAAGACTAAAATGGGTATAAGAAGGGCACCCAAATCTACAGACTTTAGAAACACTTCTGGAACCAAGAGGAACCTCTGCCTGGAGAAGAGCTGAACAGCTGAGGAAGAAGGGCTGCCCTGCCTGTGACTGTGCTTTGTGGAGCTATCCTGCAGTGCTGGTTCTGCCAGACTAAGAGGGCAAAGACTGGACTTTGTGTGCCTTCCATCTTGTGAAGAAATCTCCAAGGGCTTGAGTTAGAGCTTGCCTCCTGTTGTTTGAAGTCTCAGGGACAGCAAAGACTTCTCTCTGCCAGCACCTGGAGTCTCTGGAGAGACTCCTACTCTGATAAGTGGTGCCCTATCCAGTCCTTGGGCCCTTGAAAGGAAAGCTGGTGGAAATCCAAGGAAATCGACTTCGGACCGACACCGCTGCCGAATCCGGTGACGCCGCCTGCACCCGACGCCGTGACCTTCGCTGGAACGCGACGCTCTTCGCAGGCCCGACGCCGCAGCAGCCCCGCTGAAGTCCGCAACTCCGTGGAAGCCTCCGCACCACGTCGTGACCGACGCCGCTCGAAGTGCACGGATACAACGTTTCGCACAGACGCCGCGATCCCCGACTTCGCGCATCGGCTTGTTTTCACTCTTCACCAAAGGCACTGTACTTGGGTCTACACGACTCCGTGTCCGGACGCCGCTGATGTCGGCTTGTTGGGAACGACTCCGTCACGACGCTGTGTTAACATCTCATCGAAGCATTTTTGTTTCTCAGCGCTATTTTTGAGTTTAATCTTTAAAAATTCATAACTTGACTTGTGTATGTTGGATTTTTGTCATTTTCGTCTTGTTTTGTTTAGATAAATATTTCCTATTTTTCTATACTGGTGTTGTGTCATTTTGTAGTGTTTTCATTAAGTTACTGTGTGTGTTGGTACAAATACTTTACACCTAGCACTCTGAAGTTAAGCCTACTGCTCTGCCAAGCTACCAAGGGGGTAAGCAGGGGTTAGCTGAGGGTGATTCTCTTTTAGCCTGACTAGAGTGAGGGTCCTTGCTTGAACAGGGGGTAACCTGACTGTCAACCAAAGACCCCATTTCTAACACCACCCCACTCACAATGTTACGATGGTAGAACATTTATCATTGTGAAAGATTGTCCTTTGCCGTAAATTCACTTTACCATTCTAAAAAATACCGATACTGATTCTGTGCAACCACATATGACTTACTAGAGCAAATATATTAAAAAGATTGTGATTCGGGCCCTACATCAGCAAATATTTACCCGATACCTTCTGCGATAGCTCAAACGTATACAGCATTTGGGACTCTGCACACATTTTTGCTCACAAGCATTGTGCATAATGGTCGAAAGATACCTCATTGCGGTGAAATTTGATCATAAGCTTGAGTCACTGTATTTGCTGTGCCCCTTATACCAAAATATAGAACTTAATGAGAAACCATTCATTGCAAGCATGGTCGTATTATTGAAAATATGCTTTGAGTGAATATGATTTCAAAGTGATATAAAGCATACATAACATTATTAAGTAAAGACACTTAGGCACATATTTATACTTTTTTAGTGCCGCATTTGCGCCACTTTTTGACGCAAAAGCGGCGCAAACTTACAAAATACAATTGGGCCTCAGATGTACAATTCTGTCCAGAGGAATAGACAGTTCAGAAACTAAAGGGACAATCCTAACTTGATTAGGTTGGTTTTCCAAACTTGCCCGCAGTTGCAATATGTCTTTCTCCGGCATTGAGGGGGCTCATAAGATGAATGTTCGAGAACCAGAGCTGTCATTGGCATTATGTTCAAGTGCAGCTGCACTTTTCTCGCAATAGGGAGGTTGGAAATGGTTCATAAGATTATTATCTGTCGCCAGACAAAAGCCATTACATTCACACTAGGAGGGGAGGACGCAGTGTTGAGTATAACAACTGAATAAATTATCAAAATCATTCCATTTTGTGACCGTCTGAGTTCTTTCATCTTTGGCTTATTATTTCTGAACGTCGTTACTGCTGTTTGAATTTTAGCCTCACTGAGTATCTGACTCCAGGGTGTTCACTTTTTACATTTTGTTTAATTTATATTGCTGTGAATTTATTGTTATGCTAGCCGTTTACAAAAAGATGCAGGTGTAGGGAAAGTCAACAAATATACTACCGTCACTATATTTTATTCCCGAGTAGCGCAGTCATAAACCTATCACTAATCAGCAACCTGCAAGGTTTTGTGACTTTCAAAGAGTGAGCAGAACTGCCTCTGTGTTGGTACTTGAAAATACTGTCATAACAATTGAGTTGTATTTTAGACATCTACCCAAAAGACTAAAACAATTTGATAACACATTATAGTAGTTGCCTTGATATGGAAAATACGACTACCACGTTTCTAATACAATATGGTCTGATAATATCTGCACTGCTTTCCCAAAAAGGTGTGGAGAATATTGTTTGAAATACATTTCTACCTATTGTTACTGCGCCGTTCGTTATATTTAGAACAATTTGAACAGTAACTAGACCAGTAGTGGCTGGTGACCTATTAATCTATTGGGGCATAATTTCAGGCTCAAATTTCAAGGGGCGAGGCTGACTTCTTAGGGGATTCGCGATTAAGGGGTCACTCTGTCCCACTCTGACTCACTCACTCCACTCGATCTCACTCTGTCATTTTCACTCCGACTCACTCATTTAATCACACTCCTTCTAGGTTAGTCTAACTCAGTTTCACTCAATTGCATTAATTCTCATTCATTCTTACTCAGCCCCACTATCTCTCACTCAATTAATCTCACTCTGACTCACGTTTCACTTAATCTCACTATGACTCTCCTTGTCTCACTCTGTCTCACTCATTTCTATTTAGCCCCACTCATTCCGAGTCACTCTGTCTCACTCATTCTCTTGCTCACTCTGTCTCCCTCATTCTCTGACACAGACTGTGACACACTAATTTTCACACATTTATGGTAATCTCACTTAACCCCTCATTTTCACTCATGCTTTGTCAATGGGTCTCTCTATGATTCATTCATTCAATCTCACTCGCTCACCTACGTTAAATCATTCTCACTCATTCCTACTCAGTCCCACTTATTCAGACTCACTCTGACAAAACCAGTCTCAATAAGTCTAACTCACTCAGACTAACTCACTAGGTCTTACACACAGTAACACTCATTGTCATTCTCCCTCACAGTAACACTTGCTGCCATTCTCCCTTACAGCTACGCTCACAGTCATTCACCCTCATGGTAACACTCACTGTCATTCTCCCTCACTCTGTCTCTCATTCATTCACACTCATGCTCACTCTTCTGTTCACTCATGATCAGTCACTGACTCCCTCACTGAGTCTCTCACTTTCAATTTCACACCCAGGACACACGCACACACACACAAACACACACACATGAATGCAAACACACATTCATGTGATGTCTCTCACAGACACACTCAACCACAAATACACACACATGCCTACATGCACAGCACACAGCATTTAAAAGCTTGAAATCGATTCTCATACCTTGCTGCTGGTCCAGTTTGGACTTTTACTCCTGTCAGCTTCCAGCACTAGACCTTGAAACTGAAATATTGAACCTGTGCAGTCACAGATTTGATGTTTTAGCCTCTGCTCTTCCCTCACCTTCCCCAACTCTATGATGCGATAGTAAAGGGTGGGGTAACAGGATGATTAGTATGTAGCCATGGGCACTACAGGGCTGAAGGCAGCAGGGCCCATATGTCTATCCGTAGCTGCTACGCCTAGAACCTCACAAAAGGGAAAGGCACAGAGGCATGCCACGGCGACGAGGCAAGGAAAGGGATTTCTCCAGCACTGGTGATCTCTCTCTGAAGGCTGGTGTAGGAGCCTTCAAGCGCCTGCACCAGCAATAAGATAGAGGCTGGTCCCAGACCTAAGGAAGTCAACATTTATTTTATACCAAGAGTGAGCAATCTGTTAATAATAACTCTTAGTATAATAAAAACAAATGGGACAGTAAACAAGGAGGGCGTTGTCCCTCAGCCCTTTGAGAAGCCACCTCTGAATTAGACAGCACTTGCACACACTATTATGTCGATCCTGTGATTGTACAAAGTCCAGCACCACACATTGCAGCAATCTGATACCTTTTTGTGCCTGCTTGAATAACCTCTAAGCTTAAATGAGAGCCATTCTTAGACTTTTTTCCCCACCTTATGGTTCCCCAAGGAAGAAATAGGTTATTCCTTTTTGACGGCTTCCGGGTGTGAGGCATTTCCGGGCAGCAATAAGAATCACGAGATCAGATACCTCAAAATTGACTGTCTATGACCTTTCAAAGTTTTTTCTCTCGACATGGTCACTATGTTCATGCATAAAATGACAATGCATTTTAAATGTATATTTGTTTTATCCTCACAGTACAGATTGAAGAAGTATAAATTATCTATACTTTTTGTTGTATTTTATATTTGTAATAACGTGCTTAAGAATGATGTTACATTTTACTGTAAATAATAAGAATGTATGTATTGATGTGAGTTCTAGGGGATTTTCACTGAAATAAACTATTTTTGGTTGATTATTTACACCCATACTTTTGTTAGCCCACCTTCCTTTGTAAACAAAGTAGAGCAGAAAAAAGATCATGGCAGTCCCTCAGTGTGGCGCAATAATACAGAGCACGTTTAGCCAAAGGCAATACTACCCACGTCAGCTGTAAATGGATAGTAAGGGAGCAGTTGTTCCACCTACACATGTAGTAAGCCCCTGAATGGCTTAATAAAGATATCCTTTTTCCGGAACTGGCTCAAGCTGGACTTATTCATGAATTGATGCTTGGAATCTCGCTGCTTGGAATACTCACTGTGTGCTATGGCTAGTTGTCGGAATGTGTGAGCCCAAGATTCCGAGTACCGGTGTGGCCTGTGAGTGAGATGGGCATGCAAGTGTGCTGAGCTAAAGGCTTGTGTTGAGCAGCTCCCAGAGCACCAGATTGTCTTTCAAGCCAATCTCATAAAACAGCCGATGTTGGTTGGGAAGGACTAAGCGCTCTATTTAGACTGATGTCAGATGTGCTCCCTTTTTTGTTCTGACTGTGTTTCAATTGACTGGTTTTGGAACAACATTCATGGATGACATGCTGGCTATACTTCAAGGATAAATATTTTTTGTGCCAAGCCCTGATCGTTTCCTGTCTGTGTCCTGTCCACCACCGTTTAGTCCTGGTTGGTGGAGGCACTGGCATTCACATGGTGCAGTAGCAGTGTAGCAACTTCATCTGGAAGTCGAAAGATAGTTGCATGGTTGGCAAGACCATTCAAGCAGTCTCTGTCTTTATTTGAGATTACTAATAGCTGTCTGAAGTTCAAGAACAGTCAATTGATTATCTTTCATCAAAACTAATCCTGTTTATTTACATAACTGAAATACTACATAAATAAAATAACTCTGCACTGAATGAATAGCTCTGGAAGTAAATATTTATCAAAATCAAATAAGTGGCAATCTTTTTTAACACAAACAAAACACATGAATTTCACTGAAAAACAAGGTTAAAGTGGAGTGAGTTATGGTCCTGGCTCAGACATGGAAACCACTGAATTTTTCCTGTTGTACTATGTAATGCACAGGACTCATGTCATGCAGAAAACACTAAAAAACATAAAACGACTTTTCAAATTGGCACAGGAAAATAAATAAATACCATTAGCAAAACATGATGGAGGCATGATTTATGGCGCATTGTGTGTGCTGAATTCCACGGCTGACACACTTTGGTGGTTTTGCACATTTGAGTCATATACATGACATAGGTTTTAACTGTTTTTCATATATAGTTCACGTATACCCCCACACAGATTTGTTCAACATTTACTCTATTTTGATGTTAAAGAGGATAACGTGAGAAAGCAGCGTATTATGGAGAACTTGTAAACAATATAGTTAAAAACGACAAACTGATTATTAGAAAACCCTTTTTTTATAGGAAATAAACATTCCGGTTAATGGATAGGATCCAACCTCAAAAACCACCAAGCATAGCCATCATTGACTATGACACAAACCCAATAATCAAATATATATTCATATGTTTAAAATGGAATATATGTACATAAAATTACACACACACTAAAAAGCTACAGTTATGACCACGTTTCCATAGGGACATTATTTATTGGTTTCCTTATAACTATAATGCCGTTTCCCACATATTCTGGGAATTTTCCCCAAAAAATGTTCTTACACATGAGCTCCTTCCTGGGTTGATCCATCAAGCGAGATCCAAATGGGACCAAAATCCTATTTGTTTTTTTAGCTGCACTTGCGATCTGCGGGGATCTCTGGGTGAGCAAGTCAAGTGTTGGAGGAGGGAAAGCGTGAGTAGGAAATAGTCAATCCTGCTTCTGATGTTATGGTGACAGGAGGTAAATGTTTAATCCATCTCACAAGGATGAAATAGCCGACAGAGTTCCTGCCACCTCTATCTTTCTCATGGTGTACATTGTGATTGCCTGATCAGTCCAAAACTGTGTCAAGTGTGACATCCATTCCCTCTATAACCATACTCGTAGGGCCAAAGGATATGAATAATCTGATTACTTTAGAGCGAAATATGGACTTGGCGCCCTGTGGTGCATGGATAGACCCCAAACAATGCATATGTCTTGAATTTAGAATTTTGCAAAGATGTATCTTCTTTCTCCATCTGTCCAGGTGTGTAGTGTAAAGGGGAGATTTTTATGCAACGTGATTGCAACCCCTTGCTTCTTAGGGTGTGACATCCTCCTTTCTTTTCCAGTAGATTTACATTGAATGCTGGCATGGGTGACCCAACCTACCCAAGTCGGGGGTCTGATGGCTAAGATAAGAAAGTGTTTTCCTTAGCTTGATGAAATGTTTCAGTCTATAGATGTTGAGGAAGAAAACTTTCAACAGCCTCTGCATCTGAGAATGCATTCATCTATGGGAGATAGTAAAGGAGAGATGAGTGGAATTTACTAGTTATCACACCACAGGAGACTTGAGACTGACACAGATAATAGAGGGACCTGAGAGCAGCGAGGCTCCAAGACAATACCACTTTCAAGGGTAGGGGTTAGTGAAGGGTGATAAACAATAAAAGAAATAGAAAGGATAAGTGCAAGAGCCCACAACCCGAAGCACCATACATCACCATACATACACCATACACCATACATCGAGTAAAATGGCGGGGTTGAATGGGGGGGGGGGTCCAAACAGCCCTGGAGGGTGGGAAAGAGGCAGTTCCACCACCAGCACTGCCAGCCCAAAACACATCTGCCCCAGATTATGACCCACAAATCACCACACCCTTTCTTCCATGGCGGAAAAAATTTGGCGATGCGAGCCACCGTGGTCAGAAACCACCACTGACAGAACACACCACCACATTGGACAGTTTGAACACCCCACACCTGACACACATCCACACACCCGACACACCTACACAAACCACTGTATAACACACCCCCACACAACCCACAGTCCAATGCAATACTGAGAAACAGAGAGAAGGCTAATGCACAGAGAGAGCCCCACAACACTATAGACACACACACATCACACACATCACACACCAGCTATACGAGCACAATACACACATAGCAAGCACACACATTCCATGGCAACCTTCCAAAACGCACCACCCACATCCCATCAATCATCCAATACTGCACCTTTTCATATACAACCCCCCACACCGTCAACACAATCACAACCATACCCCCACAAAAGCACCCACGATTCACTGAGGATGAGTTGGGGGTCATGGTTGATGAAATTGTCAAGGTAGAGCCACAACGTTTTGGAGCACAGGTCCAGCAAACTTCAATTGCCTGGAAAATGGAGTTATGGTAAAGAATAGTCGACAGGATCAACTCAGTGGTCTGCCATCCATGCACAAGGGACAACATCAGGAAGAGGTGAAACGATCTAAAGGGGAAGGTGTGTTCCATGGTATCGAGACACCAGATAGCCATGCACAAGACTGGCGGTGGGCTCCCATCTCCCCCACCACAGTTCACATCTTGGGAGGAGAAGGACTTGGACATACTGCATCCTGAGGGCTTGACTGGAATACCTAGGGGACTGGAGTGTGGTAAAGACCCACAAAACCAATGCCACACAGTTGTCATGTCCCGCATGCTTCCTCACCATCCAAATACCTTATAATTCTCTGACTGTCCCACTACACCTACCTGCCAATCACCCAATGCCCCTCTCCTGCATGCCGTCACCCCACATAGCCCTATTTGGCAAGGGCAGGGATACCACGGGCTCATCCTATCACTACAACTCCCACAGTGCACCAACCCATTAATGCAGAAAATTGCAATGTGCACATCACGTCGCATTTCATGCATGTATGACTATTGTACTACCTACACCAACTAGAATGTACTACTGAGGACTGGTACATGCCAATGACAGCAATGCAACGACACACCACAAGTGGAAGCAAGGCAAAACACAGCTACAGCTCAGTGACCATTCTATAATGTGGTACGAATTTTCACAGGGAAAATGTTTTATGTTAAAGGTTTTTTATGTACTTCAACGTTTTACATTTGAGGATTTTTATACATAGCCTGTTCTTTTGTAAAATTATGAATTTGTGAATTGTGGTGTGCTTTTATGGTATTTATCTTTACCGAAATAAAGCTAACGAACGAACGACCATTCCAAATGGACACTGATCGATGTCCCCAAGTCTGTAAGGGACTGATCATGGGTTGGAAACTAAGATGCCAGACTCCATGCACATGCAAAAGATCCAGAGACAGGAATATTACCCTTGCATAACCACGTACTGGGTTCCCAATGAAACATCATGGTGCAATTTGCAGCCATATTGTGTGACAACTACCAAGGCTGATTACTCACTAGGTAGCAGAATCAAATGGTCATGTCAAGTATCAGATGGTAACAGAACCCATCAGCAGTGCATTATGTACAAATCATTGATGACTGCACCTAACATGGAGTATGGTACTCCTGTCACAGACTTGTATGTACTACCAAGCTCTTCCGTGCAGCACCTGTCATTGTCATTGCGGGGAATCATGGTGAGCCACTGTCTGTATCTCACAAAGAGGGAACCAAACACTCTTTCTTAACTGTTCTCTGTGTCTCCCTCCATCCCCAGGTAACCCTGTTATTGCTACCATGGAGAGGATACCAGATACTGACAGCCCTCCTCAGGATGAAGGCCCCAGTGAATGCAACATGCCTCGATGTCTGGACAGAGATGAGCTACCTGGCCCATCTGCGACACCTGGTCAGTCGACAACTCCGAACCTCACCCTTCGCACATCAATCCCCCCCACACCTGTTGCTCCAACATCACAGCCAAGCAAGTCCTGGGAGCATACCAATCTTCGCAGGACAGGATGGGCTAGATCATCACCATGTTGGGAGAAAGCCAAAGGCTGCAGAGGGAATACCACCAGGTGGTCATGCAGCAGTGGCAGGCACACAATGCCACCATGACCTCCATAGTAGGGGTGCTGAGGGAGATGACCAGCACTCTGCATGGTTTAGCAACCCACCACCAGGCCCCTTCCACTCGCAAGATGACATATGCCCCCCTCTACATCAGTGGCAGCTAGTGGAATGGAGGCCTTGCCAGGGAAACCCCAAGCCTCAGACACGTCTCCCTCTGTAGATGAAGAACCCCCACCACAAACGTGGTCCTCCATCCGGACAAATGGCTGGAGCAGTTTCCAACACCAAACCCACTGCCAAGAACTGAACCTCTCCTGCTTTGTCGCTCTTGTGTTCCACTGATATACCCTGTTGACTTTTCTGAGACAGTACTCCATTTTATCATGGTACAAGGATACTGGACCTGTGTGACCAAATGTTGTAGCAGCTACTCAGGTCAATCCAGCTATCATGACACCACTCATCACCTGTTTGTTATGTTGATCACATTTATTTCACTTGGTCACAAAACTTAAATGCACAATCAAACACTTATGGACACAGCTACTGCATATGTGTGTTTAATGATACAACAACAATTGTCCTTCTACCCAACTGTGATCTGGTAATGCCTCCCTGATTCAAACTGGCAGTGTAATGACCATCAGGCGGTGGATCCCTCAGCAGGACACACATGACAACAGTAATGTTGCAGGACAGTTGTCAGAGAGTGTGGTAGAAATCCACAGTAACACCAGAGTATATTCCGTTGAGCCATCTGCAATTAGAGCCATACAGAGAGTACCATCAGGATGGAAGGCATGATGACACAGTAAGCACATATACTGGTGTTCGACTGTATGCCTATTGTAGTATAACTCCAATTTATGGGCACCCAGATAGGGCCTCTACAACACTAGGCTCAGGCCCTTCACAAGATCCATTTTACATTTGTCATGTACACCTCTCAGAACTGAACTCTATCACCATTGACTACTGACAATGTATACCTCAAGTCTTAGGTAGGAGATCTTCAGATGAAATCCACATCCAGTGAGTGGGAGGAGATGGGAATAGGTGAATGTAGGAAATCCAGCTGAAAACTGGTCAGTTTATGAGAGAATTTAATGTTGGAATCAGTTACTACAACACATGTTAGAGGTGAACCACTAATAATGTACACCTTACATTCTACCTGTCTGCTTCCACAACTCACACATAGGCATTGGACATCACTACACCATCACATGTGCTGAAGATCAGGAGGTGTAATGTCAGCTATCCACTTCAGATTATGCACAGACTAGACTTGAAAAGGCCAATTTCACATACCTGTATGTCACTGGAAGTACTGATTGATAAGGTCAGACCTACAGTCAGCTCCCCCTTCTTCCTCTGGCTCTTCATCACTTTCAATATCAACATGCACAGCCACAGGTACAGCAGCCTCACAGTCATCCGCTAGCAATGGTATCTGACACCTCAGGGATAGATTGTGGAGCATACAGCAAGCAACAATGATTTGGCAAACCTTGTGGGGCGAGTAGAGAAGGACACCTTCAGATAGGTCCAGGCACCTGAATCTTGCCTTCAGGAGGTCGAAAGTTTGTTTGATTATACGCCTTGTCCTCCCGTTGGCGTCATTGAAACGGAGTTCCCCTGGAGTGGCTGGGTACCTCACAGGTGTCAACAGCCAAGGAAGGTTTGGATAGCCAGAGTCACCTGTGCACACAATGGCAGAACAATTTAAATTGAAGGTTCTGAGAGTGGGCAGATTGTGATGGCAAGTCACATTTCATACAAACACATTACAATGCATACTTATCATCCAAATGTCGCATACACTCTCATTATTCTAATGAGACTACTGGATTTCGAGTGGCAGAATCGCCTGCGGTGTGGGAGACTGAGTCTGACCCACTACAGGTGACACCTGTCGCTCCAATTCGGGCTCTGCTCCGGCTATCTGGAAGTGCCTCATCTCTACCCTAGGGCAGGGGTGATTGGGCAGCCAAGCACATGACATAATTGGCTTCTCAGGGAAGCCGTGATCACTCAGGTCTCATCCGGTTCTCTCAGTTACATTAGTCCCAAACACACAATGACAAACAGAGGCAGTATATTTTTCAATAATGCTTTAATAAAGCAAGTGCATCTTAGATAGCAAAGCATGGACTGCAATAACCAGGATGATACAGCATGACAAGATTAAAATTGTGACAAGGAGAGTAAAACATAAAAATAATGCTACCATATTGTCACTAGAGTCAACAGACTAATTCCTACCTAAGCTATGACAGAGCACAGCATGATAAGCTCTAATTCTGCCCTTCAGTTTCCCCTGGGAAGACATCATCCCACATACCTGAGCAAAGGCCTGAAGTCTGTAAAGACAGCTGTAGCAAAGCATTTGGCAATCAGCATACAGTTGTGGTTCTCTGGCTGGAATCTCCCTCTAATGTGTAAGGGACTGGGAAGTGTTTTTATAATAAACAGGTGATGTTCTTAGAAAATGTCCCTATGTAAGGATGTGTATTTTCTATGAATGTCAGAGTCTAACCTTATACCATGTTCACCGGCAACCTATCTTACTGCAGCCTTGGAAGAAGCACAGAGTGAGCAAGAATGTCTTATTTGAGAACAGAGTGCTGGCCTAGGCAAAAACAGTCATATAGAGAGAAAATAAAACAAGACCGTAACAGTGGCTACTGTAAAAATAATAAAGCAAAGTCGAATAAAATATATCTAGGTTAAAGTGCACAGTGGAAGGCTAGCATGTTAAAATAACGTGCATGAAGCCAGAACTATAATGGCTACACAACACCCTCCACTTGTTGGTTGAAGGCGGTTCAAAGCCTAAGTATACTTAAAAGCTACTAAGCTCAACCTAAGATATATATGTAAAAATGTCAATAATGACAAGTTAAAAGGACACATGAGTGTATAAGATGACAATTTAAAACTGTTAACATGTGGCATAAAAAGGCCAAATTTCAAGAGTCAGAGTTATTTTGAGAATTTCCAATCGATTCCGGGACAATGGAGGACAGGAAATCTTCCACTTCAGCAGGTGTTAAAGTTGGAAAGGCATCGCCGAGAAGGACCAAAGAGCAGTTGTGTTCCATAGCCTGAGCCTCAGCCAAGGAAGCATTCTGTTGTATGCCCAATGATTAGTTAAGAGCCACATCCTCCAGGAGGAGCAACTCATGTGTAGCTTCCCATAGTAAACGCAACCTCAACGCGCATGTCTGGTAATGGGTCCTCAGCAAGAACATCAACAGATCAGCGCCCAAAGAAAGCAATCACTGAGTAGAAAGACAAACTTCCAGTGCATGTTCCAAAGAGCACCAGAGGCACCAAAACACAGGATGCACACAATGTAAAACCGGTCTGAATGACAGAGTCAAGTCACACTCCAATTGCTCCAGGAGTGTTGCTCCAAAATACTGCATCATGCGTTCACAATACAGCTGCGCTCATGGGAGCGCTTTCGTTCCTTCTTGTTGCAGCGGGACAGCCATTGCGCATAACAAATAGCAACAGCAAAGTGCCAACTATTATAGCCAAAGTTATTGGAAATCCCCCCAAAATACTGGAGAATATTGAGTGGATGGCTGATGGTATTAAACCGAATATGGAGGAGAAGGTGTGAATGAAACCAGAACCAACAGCCTTAAAGAAATTTGCGATTCCAGTAGTACTGGATGCATTAAATATCCGTCCCACGAGTTCCCCCCCAAGTGTTTCGGAAAGTTGGTACTTAAAAGCGACTGCATCTCTGCTGACGATCTTGCCACCTGAATTGAGTAGGTCTTGCGCACAGATGTAAGAGCCACATGTTTTTGAAACAATAAGGCCTTGACTCTGCTCAACTTGTCAAAAATTACATTAGAAGTAGCAATATGAGGCCAAATGTCCGCTACCTATTTTCTTTAAGTGGGAGGAAAAAGTACATTCCTGCAGCATGTAACAATCTTAGAGACCGAAACAACATAAACTATTCCAGCTCGCAACCCACAACAGTCTTCACCATTGAGGAGAACATAGCTGCCGTTTGAAAGCACCTGGAACATAGGTATAATCAAGGGGACTGGAACTCCCTTCAGTTAACAAGCCAAGTTTGCTGCAGATGCGTTACACGCCCCATGCAAGGACAGCTGTTTACAAACCATTGAATGGCTGACAGGAGTCTCGCATTCATTACCTCTAAGAAAGACTTCTTTCATGCCCCAGAGACATTTGTATGCGAAGGGTAGCTCCCATACCTCATGGATGTAACTATCTCCCAGCTTTTCTTATCTGCCTACCGGAATGTGTTTTAAACAATATGTGAATTGAAGTGTGGAAATAGGCAGATTAATGACCCCGTGTATTAACCACTCAGCAGATGGTATTTCAGCCACAGTAAAAGTCAACGTTTCTAATTTTTCAATATTTAGCATGACGTAAGTCGCTTCTTTCTTAGCCATTAGTTGTTGTTGTTGCGTTAAATTAAAAGAAGAAAATATGTCCCTTGCGCTGACATATTGCCAGGGAACGCGACCCGCCTTCAGTATTTGAAGTGGCCAACCCAACTGCATAATGGACCTTAGCTGACTCTGTCCATGATGTAAAGAAGACATATCTGTTTGTATAATGTCTATAGCATAAGAGATAATGTTATTCAAGGTATATAGCTGGTTGGGCAGGGTATTAATCCCATTATCTACAAGAGCGAATGCCTTCTTTAAATTTTCCTGGTCTATTTGCCTTAACCGGGCAGCAGCTTATTGTTGTGAAAGCTTCCAAATTTCATTATATACTTCATATAAGAAGCGTTTCCTATGTTGTTTTCTGGAGCCTAACAGGAAGTCCTGTAAGTCGGTGTTATTAGACAGGAGACTGAGGTGTTCTCTAACCGTGTCTAGTGAGGAACTTTTTAACCACTGTTGGCATAGTTTCCCTACACTGTATGTTGTTGCCATACCCGCATGTTTGGATGATATATAACAAGGGTCCGGCCTACTTGTTCTAAAACCCCTGAGGAGTTGATAAGACGTTTGTGACACCCATTGGTATCTATTGGCCACAATAACCACCCGCCAGTACGTGTCAGTGAAACATGAAATGTGCCATTCTGGATCCATTCATCGAGTAAATCTTCAGTTGCATTTATATATTTTTGCCATTTATAAAATTTTGGAGGAGCAGGTATACTGGGCGTGTTCAATTCCTTAATCTTTGCTAAGCCTACATAACTCATTTGTTGTACAGTTTCATTTAAAAATATAATTTGAATTGGTATCAGGCATGCTCTAAATAAAGCTTCCTTCCCCCATATTTGTCAATGTCTAGTTCCCCACACACTTTTCAAGTCAATCGACTTTGGCCAATATTCATAGCCTTATATAGTCAACCGGGAAACAAAAGAATTCGAATATATACATTTTGTATTTGTCAATAGTATGCGTATGTTTTCTGTAGGTGGCAAGTTAAAATAATACAACTCAGCATTTTTTAAATTGTGCCCAGAAAAGTATGTAAACTTTTCAGAATACGTTTTAGAACTCCCTTGTGCTGGAGTCAGGCAATGTTCCCAATGTGTATAATTAAAAACAGTTTTAAGGGCTACTTGCTCTATGGATGAAATGAAAGTCACCCTGTGTCTTCCGCCCCACACAATCTTGCTCTTCTCAATTCCACACCCCTCTTCCCTGTCCCAGCCAGAGCACGCAGACAGATAAGCATGCATCCATCTCAATCATCAAGGGTTCTGCAGACAAACACAAGCACCACAAGACCCACCACTGGCATGCACACAAACAATACCCACATGCAGACACACCAACACCCACTACCTGTACAGACTCCACCACCACCCCTACCCTCACAGACACTACACCGGACACACCTGCAGACACCACAGCAACATTCACTGATACAGCTACAACTCCTATCCTACCCACAGTCAAAACAATTGCAGACCCGCAGACATCCACCCCAGTCACCACAGACACCACAACAACAGACACACCTACATGTAGCATACCCACCATACCTGCAGTCACCACCCCAACAGACAGTTACCCATCCAGAACGGCAACTCTCAGCTCCTCCACCCCGCTCCTCCCACAACACATAAACACCCACACTCACCCACCCAACAGACACCCAGCACACACAAGCATTTTTCACACACATGCATCCAAAACCTCCATAAAGACACCGCCTACAAGCACTCCCTCTCTCTCCACTCCCAAACCCTTTTGCCATGACCATCCCCGTGTGTCGAAGAAGCTTTTCTTCTCAGAGGTGAAACTTTTCCCTACTCCTCTCCCTCTTCGTGTGACCCTCAAGAGATCAGTTTCCCTACAAAAAGTCCAGCCCTACCACCTCCAAGTCCTCCCCTGCCCCCGCTACTACTCATGCCCCTCCCCACCAAGAAGTCGACCCCTCCAAAGTGTTCCAAGCCCTCCCCTAAGCCACATCCAAAGACCTCCTCCCAAGCCCAAGCCCAACACCCCTCCACACCTAAGCCCAAACCCCTTCAGCACTCCCCAATTCCTGAGGTGCCTGCCTGCCCACTTCATGCCCCTTTCCCTGGAGGTAATTTCTCAGTCAGAAGTCAAGTAGGGGGAGTCAGACATGCCATCTGTGCATGTTGCACGTTCGTCTTTGGCCTGGCCTAAGGGCTTTAATTTATTGTACATAGTTATTTATTCATCTGTTTATTTATTTATTTATTCCATACATCTGGGTCAACCAGTTGTTGGTTCCAGTGTTGCATCTTTCTCCTGCCTTTCATTCCTCATGGCTGTAACAGTCTTGCCTCCTTTATTGTGTGTGTGGGTGTTTTGTGTGCATTGTGGCTGTGCTACCAGTAGTGTCTGGGCTGCTTGTGTGGGTGTGTGCTTTGCATTTGTCCAACAGTGATGGCTGGGTATGGTGTAGTGGGCATGTATGTGTTTAGGACATTCATTTATGTTGTGTGTATTGATAGTGTTGACATTTGGTATTTGGAGTGTGGTGTGCCCTTGTGTAGTTGTACAGTGTGCTTGCGTGTGTGTGATGACTGGCTTGTCAGAGTCACTGTGTGGTGTGTTTGCGTGGTGTGACATATGCCTCGTTGTATGGCTGTGTGATTGTGCGTATTGGTACAATGGTGTTGCTACATTGTGTTGTTTGTATGTATGGTCAGGTGGGGGTATGTGCTGTGGAGTGTTGATTGTGCGTGAGGTGTTGTGGATGTTGTGTAGTTGTGTACTTTGCTGGTGTTGTGTGTTGTTGTGTTTGACAGTGCCAGTGCTGTATGTCTGCGGATCGGTGTGTGTTTTGGTAGTGCGTGTTGGCCGTGGTGTGTATACTGAGTCTGTGCATGTGTGTCTGTGTGTGAATGTGCATGTCAGTGTTGGAGTCCGTGTTTGTGTCGCCATCACCACCCGTACCGGATGTGTATTTTGTGTGTGTTCAGGACCTTGGCATTATGCAACAGTGACAGGTAACTGTCTGTACTCACGGTTGCTGCAGTTGTTGTTGTTGCTGGTTCCGGAGTCATTGAATGAGTAGGAGCAGCAGGAAAATGTCTAGTTCTGGTTCCATGGTGGCTCCAGATGGGTATCGCTTCCTGAAGGTGAGTGTCTCCATTTATACTATAGGTTTCTGCCGGGGTTTCTGTGGTGGTGCGACTGAGATGGAAACCCTGATGGTGTGCAACTTCGACAATCTGTTCAGCAGGAATATGGTATCCACCGGCCTGAAGGTGCCTCCCACCGTCCGTGACCGCCTAACAGCACTGGCAGTGTCAGCAGTGTCAGCAGTGAATTGCCTGTATTCTGTTGTGAAGACCACCATGGTCATAATTTAGCTGTCTTCTCCGCCAGCTTGTTGGCAGTATGTCTGCCACATCCAGCGCCAACATGGTGGTCATGGAACTGCCAAAGTCGTAATGACCCCCACAGACTTTAAGAGGAAACAGAGACAGGCTCATGATGGTATGGTATCACCATCAAGTCTTGTGTAAGGATCTCGATTTGTCCCTTGGGATTGTAGGTTTCCATGATTTGGGTTTGTTACCATTTTTGTGCCACCGCTTCCAGGTGGAAAGAGTTCTTTTTGGTTTTGTAGTTTAATGTGATTGGAGTCCTCTGGCGGTGAAGGCAAAGTGGATATGTCTGTCCATAGAGTATCCATAGTAGTGTCCTCTATCCAGTCTTAAAATGCCTCCAGAGCCCCTGGTTTACTATACTCTGCCGTACCTCCCTGGAACATGTGTATCATGGTAGCGAGTTCTAGAAGGCCAAACCTACTGCTTCATTATGAGTTCTGTGGACGGTTTTGCCTGTCCCCCGAACTTCCGACGGGGAGATTGCCGCCATTATGGCTACCTCCCACCGGGCCCATTACGAGTTTCCAGCTAGGTCAGCGGGTGGACACCTCAGTTTCCACCCACTGGCCTAGCGGGAAATGGCCTACTGCATTGTCTCCGGCTCGTAATCGAGCCGGTGGCAATGCTGTAGGCTGCACCAGCATCCTAGCAATGTTTACAGTCTGCAAAGCTGACCAGAGGGACCCCTGCACTGCCCAGGCTAAGTGCATGGGCAGCGCAGGGGCCCCCCAGGGACCTCCTGTACCCATTCTCCGCCTGCCTTTTCATGGCAGTACTACCATCATTAAATCGCTAGCAGAGTACATGGTTGTAATCTCCAGGGCATCGCTGCTTGCAGTACTGCCCTGGTGGATTAGGACGGTCACAACCGCCAGACCACCGGGATCCCCGATCCTGGCGGTGCTGGCGGTCCGACCATGGAATGACCGCTGTGGTCTTCCTATGGTGCTCAGACCGCCTTATTGATGGCAATCTGACCGCCATCAGCCAACCTGGTGGCATGAGACCTTTCATCTGCACCCATGGTCATAGGGCCGCAAATTGCTTCTGCTAGACAGTGGTAGGTCTCAAGACGTCTGCAACAATGAGAAGTTGGCTATTCTCATACTGATATGGACTATGCTTTTTGTCTGGCAAGAGAATCTGTCATGATTGCTGATGTCTCACACAACACAACAGGATCTGGTGCAGGTGATGACTTTGAGCAATCATGCAAGCACATACTCAATGTGCACTCTGGAACTCCAGCAGTGCATGAAGGTGATATTCAGCAAATTCAAGAGGAGGGCACCAAGGATGCCTGTTCTGGCATACCCAAAATCCTAAAGGTGACTCAACAACTGCAGTCTTCCAGGTTGAGAGTCTTCTGCTGCAATAGTCACAGCTCCTGGCCCCAATCAGGCTGACTGTCCAGATGTGATTTTACCTCAGAGATTCATCCTTCCATTCATGCGCTAAGGTAATTATAACTGATGCCCTCATCATGCATGGCTAATTGCAATATATATATACATATATATTCACTAAAAAAACAAAGGTTTGCTGCTAATTACCCCAGATATTACAGCACTCTTGACAACTTTTATAACATGAATAAAAATATCAATAAAACATTAGATCTTAAATTATTGAAGAACAAACTCTGCATGGCATGGGAGCGAGTGGCAAAACCTTGCGGCCAACTCCCTGTATCCACGCAGAGAGTTTTTCTAAACTTTAGTAAATTATGTAGTTAGAATGATATATTTTAGGACAAATTGAAGAGAAAAATGTAATTGTCAAGTACAAAAATTTAGATCACCTGTCAGTGTGTACCTTTAAAGTTTGAAGTTGAAAAGAAATTAAATTAGGCAAATGAGCAGAGATGTACGAGGACTGGAACCCTCAACCTACAGTGTGAGAGTCAGAGACATTAACTACTAGCCTAGAGATGACATGATAGTGTAGCTGAATTGGTATATATTTTGAATCGCTCACTGTGATAAATTCTGATATTTATTGTCTGAGGGATTTTACTGTGCTTGTATAATTGATATTATTTAATTTTATTTGAGAAAATGTTATCTTTATGTTTTATGTCACTTTTGTATCAACTCTGCATGTGGACCTCTTAGGAGTTCCAATTCATGAAATAATATTAAATGAAATGAAGTCATTCTATGGAGAGACTACTGTTATTGCAATAGTCTCTACATGGAATAACGTCAAAGTGGCATACAATGCTTGCTGCCAAAGGAGGACCGAAGGGGGAGCTTGAAGGCCCCAGTGGTCCGAGCTGGCTCCCGGCATCCTGCAGGAGTCGGTATTTCTCCCTGAAGCAGGGAGCTGCTTTAAAAAGCAGGAGCAATGTTTTCATCTGTTTCCCTCCACGAATATTTGCTTGCAGGGATTCAGATGAAAACTCTGCTTTCTACAAGCAGGAGCTGTTTGACAGCTCCCACTTGCAGAAAGTAAAGTTATGTTTGCTTTTGCTTGGTGGGAGCTGTTATCTCACACTAAGAAAAAGCAAAAGCAAACTACTATATCCCAGGGATGGGCACCCTGGGACATAGCATGGAGCAGGCCCTGATATCCCCAGGGCATTGTATAACTCCACAAGGGGGGCCACATGACCTCCATCCAACATTGCAATTTCCCTGGGGAGGTAGTGATCTCCAGGGCTGGAGGTCCACAATGGACTCCCTTCATTCTTTTATCATAGCCCCGGGGAGGCGTTGGCTCCCAGGTGGTGTGGGGGCCTTACAGCTCCTCACATTTCATTCAATATTTGCCCCAGGGAGGTGATAGTCCCTGAGGCTGTGGAGGGGGCTGCTTGCCCCACACATTTAATTCAAAGTGTGCCCCAGGGTGGTAGCAGTCCACAGGGCTGCAGGAATAGTCCCGGGGAGGTGGTGTTACCCAGGGCTGGGGGTCTGTAAAAGATCCCATTCATTCTTTTATTTTAGCCCTGGGGAGGTGGTGATTCCTAAGACTGTGGGGAGGGCACACGCTCAACGCATTTCATTCAATATTTGCCATGGGGAGGTGGCATTCCCCGAGGGTGCAGAGAGCCACGTGGCCCACCTGCATTTTCAGCTCTCATTATCCCAGGGAGGTAGCGGTAGTCCCTGGAGCTAATATAAGCCTTAGGAGGGGGGCTCCATGTGCCCCTCTCTTTTTTAAGGTCCTTAATGCCCCCTGGACCTGGCCCACCCAGGGGCAAAATAAAAAAAAATGGCAGAAGACCATCCTTAAAAAAAAAATATATATCAGAAAAATCTGCGGGTCCACCTGCACATTTCTCTGAGATAAAAAATATATACTTTTTAGCCCTGGTAGGGTCCGTGGGGAACCTCTAGACCAAAGCTAGAGAGCTTAGGGTGACTCTACCTTGGCCCCTTTTCTTTTTTTAAGTCTTGTTTTGTGGGACTCGCTGAAGCTGAATCCCAAGATGGCTGGCAACACTTCCTTTATGCAACACTCAGATATTAGCATGGGGACAGTTGGCTCCGCGGATTGTCTGCATGACTCGATATCTATATTTTTTAAACTATAATTTCTCCAAAACTACTGAACGAATTTACACCAAATAACAAAAAGTGTGCTTTCTGGACCAAAAGTTACCTTTCTGCCAAATTTAGTATAATTCTGTTTAGCAGTACAGGTTGTAGTTGTGCTCAAAATTTTGAAAAATCACATTGACATAGAATGTCAACACAGTCTCAGTCATACAGTGTTTTGAGACCAACCCCAGATCACCCCGAATCTTTCAACACAGGAGCTGAGCTGACAAAGGTATAAGTTCTGAGAATTTCGCAAAGATTCATTGAGCGGCTCTAAAGTTATAGGCAAAACAAAAAATGCTCTTTCTATATGAAATGGTCCCAAATACAACTTCCTACTGGCAACCGTACAGAACCATTGAAATTCAGTTGTTATAGTTACTTGAGCTTACCAGTTTTCGGAGGATCCATGGATTATCCATGGGGATCAGTGCCAACCCTAACCCCATGTAACTCAACGGATGGATCCGCAGACTTGTGCGGGAGTACCAACTTCATTTTCCCAATATATTGTAATATACTACCATATACATTCCTCTTTTAATAAAATAGTTTATTCATGATAAAACACTTTTTATACAATTTTTTTCAATCGAACAGCAATTAAAAAGTCACAGTCTAGTCTTTTTTACCCCATCCCCCATGTTCCTCTACCTCTGTTACAATGATAATCTACTTTGCAACTTTCTGTTGCAGCGGTAGGTCACAAGTTCATAACAATTTAGCACCCTAATCCCTTTAAAAAAGAAAATTAGCAGATACACTTGATTGTTTTCAAATTATTCACATAACTCAAAAAACTGCAGTTTTTCTACTTTTTCAAAACCCAATCAAACATCTTTATTCTTTTCTCAAAAAATCATTACCTATCTTCATTAAGAAATATACTTATTTGAACCTGTGTTTGTCTGGGTGTGAGAGTGGGTGTAAAAGTGTTTCGCTGGATGTGAGAGTGTCTTTCTAGATGTGAGAGTGGGTATCAGAGTGTCTCTCTTGGTATGACAGTGGATGTGAGGTCGTCTGTCTTTTTGTGATAGTGGATGCAAGTGTTTGTCTGATTCTGAGAGTGGGAATGAGAGTGCCTCTCTGACTGTGAGAATGCTTGTTAGAATATGTGAGTGTGATAGTGGGTGTGAGAGTATCTCAGTGTGAGAGGGGGTGTGAGAGTGTCTGTCTGACTGTGAGAGTGGGTGTGAGAGTGTCTCTCTGTGTGTGAGTCAAGGTGTGAAAGTGTCTCTCTTTGTTTGAGAGTTGATGTGAGAGTGTCTGTCTGAATGTGTGAATGTCTCTCTTGGTGTGAGAGTGGGTATGAAAGAAAGTATGTATATTTTTTTTACATTTCCCAAAATCTGCAGATCCCCTCACATATTTACAATGGGGGCCACCCTGGGCCCCAGGGATGGATCTGAGGATTTCGGCAAATGACAAAACACATTTTTTAAGACTATTTCAAGCCATTAATTAATGCTTTATCACAATTAAATGAAGCCCCAAGGGGTCCGTGAACCTCTACCCTGACCCCTTTATCTCCATTGCAGCCCCCATTTCGGCCCCAGGGACCCTTCCCCCAAAAAACAGAAATGGCAACTGCAACTCCCCTGACAACTTTCGGCCAGCCATGTGCATTTCAATTCAAAACTACTTCATTGAACTACATCTCTGTCCTGAGAGCTACTCCATGTTTCTTTTGTCCATATGAGAATATGCTTGAGAATTTCTGGATATAAGAGGCTATGTGAGAGTGTCCGTCAGAATGTGAGAGTGGGGGTAACAATGTTTGTCTTGGTGTGAGAGTGTCTCTCTTGGAGTGAGTGTGGATGTGAGAGTGTCTGGGTATGACTGTGGGTGTGAGAGTTTCTTTCTGGGTGTGACGGCCTGTAAAAGTATATGAATGAGTATAAGATTTGGTGTGAGAGTGTCTGTCTGGGACAATATATATATATATATATATATATATATATATATATAAAACTGGAAACCTCTAATTGAACAGAACAAGAAAAAGACCCTGAAAAAACAGAAAAAGGAGAAAAAGAAGAATGAAAACACAGCCACAGTAGCATGAACAGTAACAAAAATGAGGGCCACAGATAACTTAATGCTGTCACATCAGCTGAGGTGTACATAAAGTTCTTCATCCTCATTCAACCCTCCAGACAATTTGCTACTGAGAAAGATGATATATTCTGATTACTTAACTCTCAATCTCCTTTCTCTATCTCCACAACGTATAGTCTTCTCAATCCTATCAATGCCCCAAAAAATAAAAAGGTCAGCATCATGGTTATGTATTTTAGCCCAATGTCTGGCAATAGTATGAGAGACATCGTGGTTATTCACTGCTTTGTAATATTCCAGAACCCTCTTTTTCACAGGACCAATTGTGCTGCCTACATATTGCAATCCACAAGGACACCTTAAAACATAGATACAATGATCCGACCCACAGGAGATGAATTTATTTATCTGTTTAGTCTCCCCCAAAGCCGTCTTTGTATGTCTTCACATTTTTCTTCTCTTACATTCCTTACATTTCCCACATTTGTAAAAACCTTTTTGATCATCAAGCCATCCAGATTTTGTGCTTTGTACATTTAAATGGTTGTGTACCAAAATGTCTCACAATGATCTCAGTTTGTGATATGTGAACTGAGGAGAAGAGGCCTAAATATTCCCTATCACAGGGTCTTGATTTACTATATGCTAGTGTCTCATCACCAGCCTCTTAATAGCTGTTCTCTCCCAATTAATAGTTGTTATTACTCTCATTTCTTCCTGATTTGCCACACACTTCCTTCTTTTTACCAAAAGAGTCTCCCTCCTGACTTTTGCTGCTTTCTCACTTGCTGCCTTGAGGACTTTACTAGAATAACCTCTTTCTCTGAATTTCCCAATCATTCTACCCTGTTCCTCTTTATAGGCCTTCTGGGTGCTGCAATTTCTCTTCCCTAAGTAATTCACTGTAAGGAACACTCCACTTCAAATTTGCAGGATGATGACTACTCGCATGAAGGATAATATTCCCTGTTGTGCCCTTACGATGTAATTTGGTCTGTAATTTTGCTCCCTCAACCTCTAGTGATACATCTAGAAAAACCATTTTTGTTAGGTGTACTTTTTTGGTAAATGTCAAATTCAAGGTATTCCGGGAAATGCGTCCCAAAAACTCATCCAGTTCCTGCTGTGTTCCCTCCCAGATGATAAAGAAGTCATCTATGCATCTAGTCCAGATGCAGATATTTCTAGTCCATTTCAAATTTTCTTCCACCCACAACAGTGTGGCCTCCCGCCATCCCATGAAAATCCCGACATAACTTGGAGCAAAGCAACTTCCCATTGCTGTCCTGACCAATTGGTGATACCAAGTATCCTTCAAAACTAAAAAAATGCTATTCAAACAGAATTTTAGGATCTCCAATAACATCATGGAATGGTCATATTTACAGACTGACCTATCACGGAAAAAATATCTGCATGCCTGGATCCCCAGGTCATGTTCAATACAGGTATACAGTGACACCACATCCAAAGCTACAAGTAAAAAGTGTGGCTCCCACAGGATCCTGCCTATTTTAGCGATAACATCTATGCTGTCTCTGCAATAAGATGGTAAGGCCAAAACATAGGGCAGAAGGAAAAAGTCAAGATACATAGAAGTATGTTACAGAAGACTATTATTAGCAGAAATAATCAGTCTCCCACGTGGATTCTCCTTATCTTTATGCACCTTAGGTAGCATGTTTAAACAAGGGTCAGTGGGTTTTTTTAACTAGGAGAAATTGGTATTCTTCCATAGTAAGCAATCCCCTTTCTCTCCAGTCAAACAATTTTGCATGATATTGACCTATGGACATATCATAGTCTTGATTAGTCATTTTCTCATAGTTTCCTGTTTTATCTAGCTGCAGAAATGCTTCACTGCAATACTTGTTGCTATCCCATACAACAACATTACCTGCCTTTTCTGAAGGTTAGATGATTATATCATGATCATCTAAGAGGGGTTTTAGAACATTTCTCTGTTCTTTGTTAAGATTGGATGCATAATTATTACTTGCATTACGCCAAATCTTCATAAGGTCACGAATGATGACCTTGTGAAAAGTATCAATTGAATCATGTGGAGTCGGTGGATTATGTGTGGATTTTGGTCTAAAGGGGGTGGTTTCTGATCTATCCAATTCTAAATCCAGGGACTCCAAAAATTCCAGCTCATTTGTCTAAGCTATCTCTGTCCCCCCCAAACCCACCAAGCTTGACAACCCCTCTATATCAACTAAGCAGAAATCATCAAATGTAACTTCAAATACTGGTACAGTGAGATCATCATGAGCATGTCTTTTCTTGTTTTCCTGTTGGAGAAAGAATTTTTTCAATTGTAGTTTACGTACAAAAATAAATAGGTACATTCTAGTTCTACAAAAATCCAAATCGGCTGTAGGACAAAGGATTGTTCTGCTGGAGTTGACTCATGTGCAGTAAGATTAAATACTGTAAGGGAGTTCTCACCCATCATTTTCTTTTTCTTTGCCTTGCAGATCTCCGATGAGGCTTTGTGTCTTTGAGTATTCCAGTTACCTCTCCTTGTCCTCTTCCTTCCTTCTGTGAGCTTCATCCTTTAACTTTTGGTGGTCTTCCCCATACATTACTCGGTGGTAAATTGGCTGGAGGGTTGAATGAAGATGAAGAACTTTATGTACTAGTCGGCTGATGTAACAGCATTAAGTTATCTGTAGCCCTCATTTTTGTTACAGTTCATTCTACTGTGGCTCTGCTTTCATTCTTCTTTTTCTTTACACCCTTTTCACCTTTTTCAGTCTGTTTTCCTTGTTCTGTTCAACTGGAGTTTTCCAGTTTTATATTGAAAGAAGTTTTTCCCTGATAGAACTCCTTATACGCTGCAACTAAATCATATAGAGTGAATAGTAAAAATTGTGCATTCCTGGGTTCACTTCATTTAGAGTTAGTTTTTTTTTCTTTTTTCTTTTTTTAGTCTTTTTCTCTCTCTATTGGGTTTTTCTTCTGTTTGTATATGGCTGATGCATTATTTAAGATCCTCTATTTATAAAAGAAATTGTGTAGTGATGTGTAAATGATATTATACTAAATGGTAAAGTGACATGAGTAATAGGATATTGAAAATGTGCTCAATCATGACATATATATATATATATATATATATATAAATATATATATATATATAAATATATATAATACACAAAGGAATGGCCACTAGGCCTCTATTTTTTAAAGGAGGCTTACATTACAAAATAATGAATGTTAATATTATAAAAAGAGAATATCTTTTGGAATATAGATACACATGTATGTAAATATTTTTTGAGCGATATAGTTACTTGTTGTCATATGATTCTTGATTTTGAATGAATTTACATCATATTGAGATTTTTCTATTTTAGGACCATAAGATATTGCTCAAATTATGTGTATGGTTGATTTAAAAGGTGGAGAAAGAACACATATGTATTTTTCTAGTTAGGACCATTTGTTCCATAGACAGAATGTTTGTTGTTTTGTCAATAACTTTGATGCTGTTTGACGAATCTTCACCAAATGTCCAAAAAAAAGTGATTCTTGTTGTGCATGGAAAGTTTCAGAGTGATCTGTCAATCGGGGGGCTGACAAAAAGGGGGTTCCAAAAAGTTGCGTTTGCAATGTTAATTCCCATAGGACCTACAGCACCACACCAAATTGGGCAGAAAACTAGGTTTCAATGCGCAGAATGTGCTTTTGCCTATTTGGTGTAAATGCATTCAGTACTTTTTGAGATATTACATGGAAGATACATTTGTATTTTTCTGGCCGTGAACATTTTGCATGATTGCAGCAAATTTGCGAATGAACGCAACAACAGAAATGCTGTGATTGGCTGGCCGCAACTTGACTAGACAGTTGTGGCCACCATTTACAGAGCATGCACGGTCCCCAGGGCTAATTGTCATGAAAAGTGGCACTAGGGGTCAGGGAAGAGCTATTCTAACCGCAGAAGTCTCATGTAAGAGTGTTTGTAAGTCACAAAGTTAATTTCTCCCCACGGCTAGTGATATTCTCAAATATCTTGCAGCGCTCAATGTGGCTCCATTGCAACATTGCAACATATTCGCAAATATCAGCAAAAATAAAAAAGCATTGGGAGACTTAGTTATACACTAATTCATTCACTCATGGTAGCTCTGAGAAACCATAGAAATTACATTATGGTTAAGAAATAGCATTAAAATAACCATAGAAATTCACTTAAAAAACAAAGGTTAAAGGGGCATTATAATTAGGCTCAAATTTTAAAGATGCTGAACCATAGAAATTCACCTGTTATAGTTATCTCAAGTAACTCGAACTCGTGCCCAAAGTAACCATAACTCACGCCCTTGTCATGAACTGATAATTTCCTCACAAATTACGGCACTTATTGCATGTTTGATAACATCATTGGTCTATATGTAACCTATCTTCAGTGAATAAATACAGATTGCTGTGCACTGATTAACTCCTACCTGTCCCTTGGAATGTCCAACAGAGGGACTCAGGCCCATATTTATACTTTTTGACGCTAAACTGCGCTAACGCAGTTTAGCGTCAAAAAGTTTTGCGCCGTCTAACGCCATTCTGAAGCGCCATGCGGGCGCCGTATTTATGGAATGGCGTTAGACGGCGCAATCAGACCGGCGCTGCCTGGTTTGCGTGGGAAAAAACCACGTAGACCAGACAGCGCCGGCGTAGGGGGAAAATGGCGCATGGGCGTCTTAAAATGGGGCAAGTCAGGTTACGTCGAAAAAATCGTCTTAACCCGACTTGCGCCATTTATTTTCGACGCCCATCCCCCATCAACATGACTCCTATCATTGTAAAGATAGGAGTCATGCCCCCTTGCCCAATGGCCATGCCCAGGGGACTTCTGTCCCCTGGGCATGGTCATTGGGCATAGTGGCATGTAGGGGGGCACAAATAAGGCCCCCCTATGCCACCAAAAAAATATATAAAAAAAAAAAAATTATACTTACCTGAACTTACCTGAATGTCCCTGGGGTGGGTCCCTCCATCCTTGGGTGTCCTCCTGGGGTGGGCAAGTGTGGCAGGGGGGGTCCCTGGGGGCATGGGAGGGCACCTGTGGGCTCATTTTGAGCCCACAGGCCCCTTAACGCCTGCTCTGAGCAGGCGTTAAAAAGTGGCGCAAATGCGCCGTTTTTAGCCACGCCAACTCCCGGGCGTCTCTTTTGCCCGGGAGTATAAATACCACGTAAAGTCCTGGGAGTCATTTTTTAGACGGGAACGCCTCCCTTGCATATCATTAACGCAAGGAAGGGGTTCACGCTAAAAAATTACGCACATTCCGGGAACTTTGGCGCTATTCGCCTCTAACGCCATAGTATAAATATGGCGTTAGTTGGCGTTAGTTTTGCGTCGAAATTGCGTCAAAAAAAACGACGCAATTTCGGCGCAAACGGAGTATAAATATGGCCCCCAGTGTTTGGAGCATAGCAGTGTAGAGTCTTATTCAACCCCTCCCAGTCCCGGTCAGGGTGACATCACTTAACAAAAACCTATATATATATATATATATATATATATAAGGCCTGGGAGGAGTTCCACCAAGTAAAGTGAACACTCTGTGAACTCCGCTGACCTCCATGCGAGTGGGAAGAGTTGTGCTTCCTGTACGAATGCGCTGATTCGTCGCGAGATCCACACTGCAAACATGAGTGTGAATGGTACCGTGCGTCCCCCCCCGCACGCACGTCCATTGTGTTTTTCCTATTCTGTGCATGGTGGTGGGCCTACTTTTCAATCACTACTTTGTCTTAACCATCCTAACTGTGGCCACCTAATACTACCCTGTTTAACATTTATTTCCGTAGTGTGTGTGTATTTGTGTTTGTGTATTTTTAGATGTTGCTTCTTTTTTTCTGTGACTTTTTTGTCCCTGTATTAGTTTGCCCCTAACGTGTCATAACTTCATTTCTCCCTCTCTATTCATACTTTTCCCCTGTCTTTTATTTTATAATACCCCCCAGGTCCATTGCACAACATGGGGGACAAGATGGCATCACTGCAGTGAGTGTGGCGAACTGTACACCAAGAGGGGCAGCCTCTCAATATTTTTAGTGAGAAGGAAGTGCAGCAGGTTGCATTCTCGGCTGTGGGTATAGTCTGCAAAAGCATTGGCTACTATAGGGGAGTGTGCGCCATTGCATCTGCCGATGCACTGGGATTCAGCTCACCCAGCATCAGTTGATGCACCACTGGCTTGGTATCATTGACTGGGAGAGGGACCTGCTCGACCTGCAAAGCGTTCAGGTTGTGGGGCTTGGTGAGTACTAATAATTAATTATTACTAATTTTGTTCTGTCCTGGCCTACTGGTATTAGCAATGTGATTCAGAAAAATACAGGGGGTCATTCCAACCCTGGTGGTCGGTGTTAAAGCGGCGGTCAAACCGCCAACAGGCTGGCGGTAAAAAAAATGCAATTCCGACCCTGGCGGAAACCGCCAACAGAGACCAGCACTTTAACACACTGCCCGCCACGGCGGGACAAAGAAACAGCGCGGCGGTCACCGCCAACAGACAGGCGGGAGACAATGTACCGCCCACCCTATCACAACCTACCAATCCGCCACCTTTTCCGGGGCGGTAGCCCCGCCGATAAAAACACGGCGGAAACAGACATTTCAAACGGAAAACGCTCACCTCCATACACCCCACGAGGAATCTGGACAGCATGGAACCCGAACTACACATCCTACCAGCCATTGTCTTCCTGCTCCTCTACCAGGAGCACGAACGCCGGCGCAGAAGATAACGGTGAGTACTGCACCTACGACACAGGGGAGGGGGAGGCAACAAATTACGGGGACACACATATGCGACACACCCACCCTCACCGTCAACCACTACAACACACACATCAATGCATAGCAACACATCACAGTTACACCCCCAAACCCCCCGGAAGAATGCAAAGGCAAAAGGAAATGATTATAAATATAGAATTATATTGTAAGACTGAGTATAAAATATATCACACATCTATAACTTTATATACATAAATTGTCCAGTCCGATATGTCCATCAGCCATTGTTCGTGGGCCACTGGGCCAAAACACATGGGCAAAGCCCACACAGGATACCTGCCTCCAACGGAGAGAACACTGCAGGGGCATCAGATCGGAAAACTACAGGCACCTCAGGGGGAAGGGAAGGGGGGCACCTCAGCCAGATGAGTCCACGACACCAGATCCACGAGGGGCCTCCATGGCCACTGTGCCATCCTGGGGAGTGCAAAGCCACAGTCTCACAAGTCTCTACAGTGGGTGGGTTGCCCACTGTGCCATCCTGGGGAGTGCAAAGCCACAGTCTCTCAAGTCTCTACAATGGGTGGCTTGCCCACTGCCATATCCTGGGGATTGCAAAGCCACAGTCTCTCAAGTCTCTACAGTGGGTGGCTTGCCCACTGCCATATCCTGGGGAGTGCAAAGCCACATCCTGGGGAGTGCAAAGCCACAGTCTCTCAAGTCTCTACAGTAGGTGGGTTGCCCACTGTGCCATCCTGGGGAGTGCAAAGCCACAGTCTCTCAAGTCTCTACAGTGGGTGGGTTGCCCACTGTTACATCCTGGGGAGTGCAAAGCCACAGTCTCTCAAGTCTCTACAGTGGGTGGGTTGCCCACTGTGCCATCCTGGGGAGTGCAAAGCCACAGTCTCTCAAGTGTCTACAGTGGGTGGGTTGCCCACTGTTACATCCTGGGGAGTGCAAAGCCACAGTCTTTCAAGTGGATAACAGTCTCCACTGGTACTGGAGGGGGACTAGTGCCCAGAGTGCTTCGTGCAGCCCTGCCCAACACAGATGCGGGCCTGCCCCTTCCGCCAATGGGCCAGCGGTGCTTGAGATGAAGGGCCCAGTTCAGCGGTGCTTGAGACGGCGGTGCCCAGCGGAGCGGTGCTTGAGATGAAGGGCCCAGTGCAGCGGTTCTTGAGACGGCGGTGCCCAGCGGAGCGGTGCTTGAGATGAAGGGCCCAGCGGAGCGGTGCTTGAGATGAAGGGCCCAGTTCAGCAGTGCTTAAGACGGCGGTGCCCAGTGGAGCGGTGCTTGAGATGAAGGGCCCAGCGGAGCGGTGCTTGAGATGAAGGGCCCAGTTCAGCGGTGCTTGAGACGGCGGTGCCCAGCGGAGCGGTGCTTGAGATGAAGGGCCCAGTTCAGCGGTGCTTGAGATGAAGGGCCCAGTTCAGCGGTGCTTGAGACGGCGGTGCCCAGCGGAGTGGTGCTTGAGATGAAGGGCCCAGCGGAGCGGTGCTTGAGATGAAGGGCCAGTTCAGCGGTGCTTGAGATGAAGAGCCCAGTTTAGCGGTGCTTGCGATGGCGGTGCCCAGCGGAGCGGTGCTTGAGATGAAGGGCCCAGCGGAGTGGTGCTTGAGATGAAGGGCCCAGCGGAGCAGTGCTTGAGATGAAGGGCCCAGTTCAGCGGTGCTTGAGATGAAGGGCCCAGTTCAGCGGTGCTTGAGACGGCGGTGCCCAGCGGAGCGGTGCTTGAGATGAAGTGCCCAGCGGAGCGGTACTTGAGATGAAGGGCCCAGTTCAGCGGTGCTTGAGATGAAGGGCCCAGTGCAGCGGTTCTTGAGACGGCAGTGCCCAGCGGAGCGGTGCTTGAGATGAAGGGCCCAGCGGAGCGGTGCTTGAGATGAAGGGCCCAGTTCAGCGGTGCTTGAGATGAAGGGCCCAGTTCAGCGGTGCTTGAGACGCCGGTGCCCAGCGGAGCGGTGCTTGAGATGAAGGGCCCAGTTCAGCGGTGCTTGAGACGGCGGTGCCCAGCGGAGCGGTGCTTGAGATGAAGGGCCCAGCGGAGCGGTGCTTGAGATGAAGGGCCCAGTTCAGCGGTGCTTTAGATGAAGTGCCCAGTTCAGCGGTGCTTGTCCTGTTCAGCGGTGCTTGCCTTGGCGGTCCTTGCCCTGTTCAGCGGTGCTTGCCTTGGCGGTCCTTGCCCTGTTCAGTGGTCCTTGCCCTGTTCAGCGGTGCTTGCCCTGTTCAGCGGTGCTTGCCTTGGCGGTCCTTGCCCTGTTCAGCGGTGCTTGCCTTGGCGGTCCTTGCCCTGTTCAGCGGTCCTTGCCCTGTTCAGCGGTGCTTGCCTTGGCGGTCCTTGCCCTGTTCAGCGGTCCTTGCCCTGTTCAGCGGTGCTTGCCCTGTTCAGCGGTGCTTGCCTTGGCGGTCCTTGCCCTGTTCAGCGGTGCTTGCCTTGGCGGTCCTTGCCCTGTTCAGCGGTGCTTGCCGAGTCAGTCCTTGCCATGTTCAGCGGTGCTTGAGTTGGCGGTCCTTCATTGCCCTGCTGGGCTGTGGCTGGCGGTCCTTCATTGCACAGCTGGGCTGTGGCTGGCGGGGCCCTCCTGGGCTGCAGTACCGGGCCTGTGTGTGTCCTCCTGCACACCTGGGATGGGGCTGGTGGGGCCCTCCTGGCCAGCTGGCCTGCTGCTGGACTTGTCGGGCGTGCTGCCCTTCCCACCCTTCCCTGCATGCTTGTGGCCCTTTCCCACCTTTGGCGGTGTGCCAGGTGGCACCTCACTTCCTGACGGAGCCAAGGCAGGGATTTTGGTCCCTGGGGTCTTTGGTCGCTCGCGCCGGACACTGGCAATCTTATGATACTTTTCCGGTGGTAGGCTGGCCGTGCCTTGGCTCCTAGCTGAACTGGATGCCCTCGAGGGTGGGGTACTCCACAGTCCATGGACAACAGTCTTCACTGGTCCCGGTTTTGTGGTGGCTGAGGTGCTGATTGGAGTCTTATGAGATGGACGGGGTGGGGGAGTTGTAGGAAAGAGGTCAAGTTTTGAAAGGAAAAGCAATTTGGAAAGAGAGGGACGGGTAGGTGTAGTGCGTATGGGAGTGGAGGAAGAGGATGTGGTTGTAGGAGTGTCGTCTGGTGTCTTTGGGTGCAGGTGCTTGGGCTGGAGGCTGTCGTGAGGTGGATGGCTGTTGGGTGGGTGGCTGCCTGCGTTTGTGTAGTTTGGAGGAGGGGGTGACAGACACACTTGGAGAGGACACAGGGGACGTGTAAATGGTAGTGGGGGTGGTGACTGCACGTGTGCGTAGTGTTCTGGTGGGTGTGCTGGTGATGGACGTAGTGGCTGAAGATGTTGTGCATGCAAGTGTGAGTGGAGACGTCACAGGGAGGGAGGAGGGAGACGAGGAGGAGGGGGACACAGTGGAGGCAGTGGGTGTTGGTATGTCTGCATGTGGATGTTGCTTGTGTGAATGTTTGTGTGATGTGTGGTGCTTATATCTGGATGAGCTTCCCTTGGGTGTTGAGGTGTGTGCAGGCTGGTCTGTAGGTGTGTCTGGGATAGGCAGAGGTACAGGGGATTGGGTCTGGGTGGAGGAAGTTGGAGGGGGGAGGCTAGAGACAGGGACAATTGCTGCCGTCAGTGCTGAGGCCAGAGCGTTGAACGATCGCTGATGGGCAGCTGACCCGAATGAATGCCCTCCAGGTATGCATTACTCTGGTGCACCTCTCTTTGTACACCCTGGATGGCATTCAAAAGGGTAGACTGCCCAACAATGATGGTCCTTAGGAGGTCAATGACCTCCTCACTGAGGGCAGCAGGGGTGACAGGGGCAGGGCCTGAGGTGCCTGGGGCGAAGGAGATGCCCACATTCCTGGGTGAGTGGCACGGGGCAAACGCTGAGGGGCTGCTGGGAGGACGGTGCTGGTGCGCTGGGTGGCGGCTGTACCTGTTGTTGCGGGGGGCACGGATGTTGCCGCCACCACAAGGGAGCTCCCTTCAGAGGACGAGTCGCTGTCACTGACATCAGCACGAGTCCCCCCTGTGGAGCTCCCCTCGCCCTCCGTCTCACTGGTGAAATCCGAGTCAGTTGCATGGCCCGCCATGGCCATGTGAGATGCAGCTCCCTCGTGCTCCGATGCCACTTCTCCTCCGCCTGATGATGCTAATGCACACATGAACAGGAAGACCACAAAAAAGGAGGGGAGGAGAAATAAAGACATGTTGAGTGCATGGATTACCGCTACCGTTGGCGGACAAGACAGACACAGAAGCCCCCTGCACTACGCCGCGCACTTGGGGTCCACTAAGCAATCCGTGGGACATGGCCTACAAGCCTATGGACGACAACTGCACACATAGATGACACAGGGCAATGGATACCTGTACTTGGCACCCTACAGAGGTGGGGGGCGGGGGCACAGGGCCATGCCTTATGGAGGGGCCTAGCCTACAGAAATCGCCCTGGCCTAGGGATACCCACAGCCGTCCTCCCCCACCCAGACACCTCCACTGCGCGCAAAGTCAGCAGAATGTATTTGTACTCACCCCCTTGTGTCTGCTGTGATGTCCTCACGCGCCCATCCAAATCGGGGTAGGCCACCACCAGGATCCAGGACATCAGGGGGGTCAATTGACGACTGGCACCCCTCCTACGTTGGGAGGCCATCCCCAGCAGAGCCTCCGCCGTATTCCTGCTCCCGCGTCAGATGTCCTCCCACCTCTTCCGGCAGTAGGTGCCCCGTCTGTTTTGGACCCCCAGGGTCCGGACGTCCTTGGCGATGGCACGCCAAATCGCGACTTTCTGGTGGGCGCTGACCTATGTGACATGTACAGGGAGAGAAAAATTGTCATCACCTTCTGCATGCTCGATGTGAGTGGCCCCCCATCCCCACCCTTGCCATGTGGCACATGCTCTCATCTGTTGTTTGATGCATGCCTCAATCGCTCCCCTCCCCACCATCTTTCATCCACCCGACTCAACCCAGGCATTGCCGACTAAGCATGGTCCCAGTGTACTTACCTGTTGGTCTGGAGGACCGTAGAGTAGTGCATACTGGGGAGGACCCCATCCACAAGTTTCTCCAACTCCTCCGCAGTGAAGGCAGGGGCTCTTTCCCCAGTCGCATGAGCCATTGTCTCTTCCAGACCGAGGTCACAGCAGCACTTGCAGTGTAGGTCCTCTCCTGTCGAAGATCAGGTATCGAGTGATTAAGCAGATAGAAATTGGCAGTCACGACCGCGGCGGTGACTACTGCGACCGCCGGCGCACATCGTCATTGACTCCTGAAACCCATAGGGTTCTATGTTAACCAATGCGGCTTAGCGCCGCGGTCATAGGTGCCATTGATGGGACACATGTTGCTTTGGTCCCCCCCAGCAGGAGTGAACAGGTGTACAGGAACCGGAAGAGTTATCATTCGATGAAAGTACAGATGGTGTGTTTGGCTGACCAGTACATCTCCCATGTTAATGCCAAGTTCCCTGGGTCAGTGCATGACGCCTAAATCCTGCGGAATAGCAGCATCCCGTATGTGATGGGTTAACTCCAGAGGCAAAGGGTGTGGCTATTAGGGGACTCTGGTTACCCCAACCTGTCATGGCTACTGACCCCAGTGAGGAATCCCAGGACAAGGGCAGAGGAACAATACAATGAGGCCCATGGGCGGACTAGGAGGGTGATCGAGCGAACCTTTGGCCTCCTGAAGGCCAGGTTCAGGTGCCTCCATATGACAGGTGGATCCCTAATGTACTCACCAAAGAAGGTGTGCCAGATCATCGTGGCCTGCTGTATGATTCACAACCTGGCTTTGCACCGCCAGGTGCCTTTTCTGCAGGAGGATGGTCCAGATGGTGGTGTTGTAGCAGTTGTGGAACCTGTGGAGAGTGAAGAGGAGGAAGCCAAAGAGGACGACATAGAGAACAGGAACACAGTAATACAGCAGTATTTTCAGTGACACACAGGTAAGAGTAGACACCGGCATATTACATTTACTTATTGACTCCTACCTCTCTACTGTCTGACTTTGTCCCCCAGTGTATGGTAACTGTGTTGTGACTTTCCCTTCCGTTTTCAGAGCTGTGGGCCCCACTGCGTGACATCTGCTTTGTTTCCCCATGGACTACAGCTGTGTGACAGCGGTTTGTTAGCATCACAATGTGAATGAACATTTTGGCACGGTCATGTCTAATACATTTGTTCTAAATCACAGCCAGACTCCAGATTGTTTTGTGCAATAAGTGTTTTTATTCAAGTGCTCTAAATTGGATGGGTGGTTGCAAATCGGTGAGGGGTGATGGTGGAGGATTGTCCATGGCAGAGTCCAGACTATCAGTTTCACAGGTGCATTGTCCAAATGCCTGTGGGAAGTGGAGCAGGGGCAGTTTAAGGTTGGACAGGGTGACAATGTGGGATAGTGGGTTGACAATCAGGGCGGTATCCTTCGCTGGCGGGGGTCTTGACATCTTACTCTGTCTTCTTCCTGGATCTCAGGGCCCGCTTGCGGGTGGTTCTCCTTCTGCAGGGGGTGGGGTTCTGGGGGCCTGTTGGTCTTGTGTCGGGGCCTCCTGTCCACTAGCGCCGGCGGAGGTGGTAGGCAGTTCTTGGTGCATGCTAGTGTCAGGGGCCCTTTGAGGTGCCACAGTGTTTTGCAATGTCGTGACTACCTCATTCAGGGCCACTACGATGGTACCCATGGCGGAACTGATGTTTCTTAGTTCCTCCCTGAACCCCATATACTGTTTATCCTGCAGAAGCTGGATCTCGTGAAACCTAGCCAGGACCGTCGCCATCGTCTCCTGGGAGTGGTGGTATGCTCCCATGATGGAGGAGAGGGCCTCGTGGAGAGTGGGTTACCTGGGCCTGTCCCCCCCGTCGCACAGCAGCCCTCCCAGCTCCCCTGTTTCCCTGGGCCTCTGTCCCCTGGACCGTGTGCCCACCCCCACTGCCCCCAGGTCCCTGTTGTTGTTGGGGTGGTGGGTTAGCCTGGGTTCCCTGTAGTGGTGGACACACCGCTGATTGATGTGTCCTGGGGACAGAGGTATGGGCCTGCTGGGTGGGTGCTGTGCTGGTGTTCCCAGAGGGGGGAAGGTCTACTGTGGCCTGTGGCTGTGTGAGGGGAACCGACTGTCCCGAGGTCCCCGATGGACCGGGCTGGTCATCTAGATCCAGGGAGACAGAGCTGCTGTCCTCACTGTGGGCCTCTTCTGGGGGTGGAGGGGACATTTTTGGACCCTCCTGCGCGGTGACGTGGCGTTGGGGTCCTGCAGGGGTATAAAAGCATGGTTATTGCTTCTGTGTGTGTCATAGCGTGCAATGGGTGGGTGCCCGTGTACCCCAGTGCTGGCCTTCCTTTGTGGGGGCTGTTGTGACGGTGGTTGGGGGGGGGGTTTGTATGTGTATGTGCAGTGGGCATGCTTAGGTGATGGGTGTCCATGCTTTGTGGACGCATGCAGGGCTCGGTGTTGGGATGGGTGGGTTGTGATGGTGAGACAGTTGCAAGGAGTAGGATGTGATGGCGGTGAGGGTGGGGGTATGAGTTGGCATTCAGGTGGGGTGGGGGGGAGAAGTAGTTAAGATTTGCCTTACCAGAGTCCATTCCTCCGCCTACTCCTGGAAGGCCCTCAGGATGCAGGATGTTCAAGATTTGCTCCTCCCATGTTGTAAATTCTGGGGGAGGAGGTGGGGGTCTGCCGTCAGTCTTCTGCACCGCGATGTTGTGCCTGGATTCCATGGAACGCACCTTCCCCCATAGGTCGTTCCACCTCTTCCTGATGTCGTCCCGATTTCTTGGGTGCTGCCCCACAGCGTTGACCCTGTCGACTATTCTGCTCCATAGCTCCATCTTCCTGGCAATGGTGGTGTGCTGCACCTGTGCCCCGAACAGCTGTGGCTCTACTCGTACAATTTCCTCCACCATGACCCGGAGTTCATCATCAGAGAACCTGGGGTGTCTTTGCGGTGCCATGGGGTGGTGTGGGTGATGTGTGGGGTGGATTGTGTGGTGCTAAGTGTGGTGAAGTGTATTGTTGTGTTGTGTGAAGTGCGTGCAAATATTGCTGGGTGACAGTGAATTGGGCGTCTGGGTGCTCGGATGTCTTTTCTCGGTGCGTGTTAACGAATCTCTAGGAGTGAAGGTTTGTGGGTGATGTGGGTGTGTGTTTTATATTTAATTAGGTGTGTGGGAGTGGTGTGTGTATGTGTCTAAGGTGTGTGTATTTTGAATTGTCCAATGTGGTTGTGTTTTGTAAGTGTGTGTGTATTTTGAGCGCAGCGGTGTGTACCGCCAATGGAATACCGCGGTTGAAAGACCGCTGCGTGGATTCGTGTGTCGTGATAGTGTGGGCGTGTTTCTGTTGGCGTGACGGTGGAGGTTTGGTCATCGCCAGTTTCCCGCTGCCCTTTGGTGTGGCGGACTTTTGTGGATGTCTGTATTTTGGCGGTTTGCCTGTTGTGGGTCAGAATGACCGTGCCGGCTTACCGTGGCCGCGGCGGTGTTATGGCGGTCTTCTGAATGGCGGTAAGCGCCTTTTACCGCTGAGGTCGGAATGACCCCCACACTGTCAATTCATTACTGTGGTTGACTTTTCCTGTCACAATATTTTCTAGGAGTTTACCTGTACCACTAAACTATTTTTTGTTATCATCTTTATTTCTTACATTGGCACCCAAGTGCAAGAAAATGGATTTAGAAGGTCGTGTCCAGGAGGTTGCCACCACCAGTGTCACAGCTGGTGAAAGTTCCACTACTAGCTCCTTGGCTGCAGCAGATGGCTCTTCTGGCCCCAGTAAGTTCTTATTAATATTAATTTCTTTAACTTGTAACTTTCACCAATTAGATACATTTTCCTCCTTTCTCTTTTGCTGTGACTCTTTTTTCAAATGCTCTTCATTCTATTAAATGTTTATTCATGTTATCCCACCCTGCATTATGCTTTGTTCTGTATTTCTTGTTTCTGTAGCTTACTTCCTCCTTATTCTGTAAACTGTAACTTAAGCTTTCTTCTGCTTGGTTATTCTGTTCTTCTCTCCTAAAGTTGTTATACCCTGTGGACTGGTACTGTAAGACAAAGGCACTAGATTAGGTAGTCTATTGTGAAGATTGCAGAGTTTAGTTTGCAAACCAAAGCAAGCTCTTCTATGCTTGTTTGTTGAGAAGGCATTCTGGGGGTTATTCTGACCGCCAGGGCCAACGACCGCGGGAGCACCGCCAACAGGCTGTCGGTGCTCCCATGGGCATTCTGACCGCGGCGGTACAGCCGCGGTCAGAAACGGAAAACCGGCGGTGTCCCGCCGGTTTTCCGCTGCCCTGGGGAATCCTCCATGGCGGCGCTGCAGGCAGCGCCGCCATGGGGATTCCGACCCCCTTACCGCCAGCCTGGTTCTGGCGGTGTTGACCGCCAGAACCTGGCTGGCGGTAACGGGTGTCGTGGGGCCCCTGGGGGCCCCTGCAGTGCCCATACCAATGGCATGGGCACTGCAGGGGCACCCTAACAGGGCCCCACTAAGATTTTCAGTGTCTGCATAGCAGACACTGAAAATCGCGACGGGTGCAACTGCACCCGTCGCACCCTTCCCACTCCGCCGGCTCCATTCGGAGCCGGCTTCCTCGTGGGAAGGGGTTTCCCGCTGGGCGGGCGGGCGGCCTTCTGGCGGTCGCCCGCCCACCCAGCGGGAAACTCAGAATACCCGCTGCGGTCTTTTGACCGCGCAGCGGTATTCTGGAGGTTCCAGCCAGGCCGGCGGCTTCCGCCGCCGGCCGGGGTCAGAATGACCCCCTCTATTTCTTGCTCGTGCTCAAATGACAAGAGAGTGGCCAAGGTTATTGTGACGCCCCCTCCAATGCTGTGTAGTATTATCCCAGCAGTTTTGATGACAGTGCAGCCTGGCAGTAAAGTAGTATGAGGACAGTCCCATTGCATTTGCCAACACTGCCAACCAAAACCAAACCATATGTCCTTCATTGACCAATTTAATCTACCCCTTCATTGCATTTCAAATGACTCACAATAATCATCCTATCACTCCCCCTCTACTACAGTCAACTTGATTACTGGCTTTTCTAACTGTGTCAACCAACAAAAGGCCCAAAGTGATATTTTAGATGGGAGAGAAGATACTGCAAACTCAACTGTAGTCATGTGTTGTGGCTGTATTTTGTCAACAAAAGGGGGGAGGTGTATGTGGCATCAAAATGTGTAATGTTGTTTTGTCTAGACACACAGATTACCAGTGCAGGGCTAGCACCAGTGTACCTGATGTAGAACCTGAATGGGGAATCTCAGCAGCAGCAGGGATGGGTGATGCTAAGTCACATTTTGTGGTTATTGACAATTACTAGTATACCCACTGTCTTTGTTAAGTCAGGCAGATCTCACCCATCCATCACCATCCATGACCTTCCTGCCAATAGCACTTCAAGAGCCCCGACCCATGGACCATGACGATGATGATGACCCCACACAAATGCAGCATTGTTCAATCCGGCTCTGACATTTTGGCTGTCCAATGAGCATCTGCATCTGTTAATGCAGCATTTACCAAGCTTTCAATGGTTTGCAAACCGGACACAAAAACAATGTGCCTTTCTCTTCCCTCCCAGGGCCCATTCAGTCAGCTCCCCTTGTACCGCACTATTTGTTCCTAACTTCTGTCCGCATTGAGAAAAAATAATTTTTGCCATATGCCAACTGTTAGGCCTGGACAAGTGGTTCATTTGGCCTCCATAATGGATTTACACCTGTTCAAATTTGACATTCATCAATTTTCAGTCTCAACTGCAGTGAACCACCCCCGCTTTCCCTCGGTATTCTATAGCAAAACCTCTATCGTACCTATGCCGAATTTTCCCTGTACCTTACCCTGCTGCAGCAGACTAAGGGTCTGATTGAGAGTTTGACGGAGGGGGTTACTCTGACACAAACATGACGGATATCCCATTCACCATATTACAAATTGAAATATGACGGATGGGACATCAGTCATGTTTGTGATGGAGTAACCCCTCCACCAAACTCTAGTCCTATAAATCAGTCCCTAAGTCAAGTTTCCTTTCATTTCCTTACCTTACTGCCAAGTGAATGTATTTGATTGAAATGATTTGTGTTTGAGGGTGAGGCCAGGACGTAAAGTGCTGTTCAGTGTCTGTGATTTTGTGTTTTATGGTGGCAAAATCTGTGACAAACGTGCCCAAAATCATCTATATATCTTGTTCCTTTCCGTGTTCTGCAGTGCATAGTTTTTCCCACCGTATACTTAAGCCAGACAGAATGTCTATTATCTGCATGTTATATATGACATGTGTGAAATATATAATCACCTGTTAGGGTTTGTGCACAGCAAAGAGCATGTCCCCTCTCACTGCACTAGTGGGTTCTGTAATAGCTCCCTTTTAAACTTACTATTGAAAGCCTTTCTTGTTATCTCACCTTCTCCCCCCCCCCAGGCTTCTGTGTATGTTGTTTAATGTGCTGTTTTGTTTACACATTGGGCCTTGCTTTTACCAAGGCCTCTTTAAAACACTCCTCTCTAGGCCATGTGTTAATTTAACTCATTTGCATAATAACTGAAACTCTGCACACCTTTCAAGAACATGTGCAGCATGTGAGGACCACACCCAGCTCTTCAAACCACACCCAGCTCTGCACACCTTTCAAGAACATGTGCAGCATGTGAGGACCACACCCAGCCCTGTCTATAAAAGGCAGCCCCCGAGCCTCACCCAGTGCTTGTGCTCGTCTACCTCCCGCTTACCTGAGAACAAATCCCTTGGCGCTGGCACTCCTGCTCTCTACAGACTTTCATTGGCTTCAATGGGCGCAGCTGCTGGCTCTTCCTTCTTCCGGTTTCCGGTTCCTCCTTGCCTTAGCCTCTCTCCTACAAGCAACCTGCAAAAGAGAAAGAAGACAAGGTTAGACTGATCAGTATCTCTTGCCAGCAACAAGTAAGTGCAAAACTTTTATTACCTGAAAGAACTTTGACAACAATTTCTGGATTCGTGTATAGACAATTTGAAACAAGATACCTTCCACGAACATTGTGATTCAAACTCTTTGTTACAAGAATACTTTGCGGAACTTTGTGAAGCAAACATTTTTTTTTTTTTTTTTGTGGAACTTTTAAGAATCGAACCGTGGAAACCATTAACAGCAAGGCAAACAGTAAATCAAGGACTTGCACAAATTACATGCTGTATTTTGACGTAAAAGTACAGTATTTGTTGTATAAAAGATTCTGGAAATATGGGAAAAGTGAGTCTGCTATTGGGAATTTAGGCTTTAGTTATATTAAGATGAACGTTTGATATTGGTAATTCTGATAACGGTATTTGTTTAATGTTTTAGAAGCTTTAGAGTAATAGAAAGCACATACCAGAGCAGTAACACATTCCAAACCTGGAAACTAGAGACCAGGATCCAAGAGGTACTTTTAGAAGAAAATTTCTAATAAATAAAGGGATAGTCAGGAACCCAGTTAGGAATAGGTTGTACTTATCTGTTCTTTGTTTATGTTTCATTAGGCACCAGTTTCTACAAAATTCAGAGAGGGCCGCAGATTTGTGCAGCACTTCAACAGTGGAAACGCAAGAACGGTGTTGTCTCTTTATTTTATTTTATCCACTTCCCCCCTTCCCTTGAGCTTCTGTTCTTAGTGCACTGTTTTAAAGACTAGTGTGCTGGAACAAGCAGTTTCAGGGTGGGGTCGGATTGTCTTCAACCTCCATCAGAACTGAACAAGGACTCAGGTGAGCTGGGCTTTGACAGAAGCACAAGCCTTAAAAAAATAATAAAAAAAAATCAGTTCTGGTGGACGATGAATATCGGGGAAGAAATAGAGGGCATTGACGTCACGGATATGGCGCAGGCCCTAAATGAGGACTTGGCTCATAATGAATCAGTGTCTGGCATCTTGCAACATATGCAAGAGGAAATAGAGAGATTAAAGATGGAGAATACCTCTTTAAAACAGGATTTAAGCAGGTATAAATTTAGGGTATCTCAGTGGAACACAGCTTTTACGCCTTTGTTTAAAACCTCCTCAGAGACAGGGGCGCCATCAAAACATACAACTTTGCCTCCCCCAGTTGAGGTCACTGTTAATGTTCCTAATGCTGTGCCCTTAGCAGCACCTGAACGTTTTCATGGAGATAGTAACAAATTCCATGTTTTTATCAATCAATGTCAATTACACTTCGTTTGTAAGCCACAACAGTTCCCTACTGATGCTACGAAAGTGGCATTCGTCTTGTCTTATTTGGGTGGCACAGCAGCCAATTGGTCAATTCCTTTCGTGGAGCGAGATGATCCCATCCTCCATAATTGGAATCAATTTAAACGTACCATGACCAGCCTTTTTGCAAAACACACTTTCATGCAGGCAAGTGATAATGAGCTTTTAAATCTTAAGCAAGGTAACAAGGATTTATTGACCTATCTCACTAGTTTTAATCGTTTACTCACCGAGACACAGTGGCCAGAAGAAAAGCGTGTCTCCCTTTTCTATAAAGGTTTGAGAGACGAGTTAAAAGACGCGCTGGCTCATATCGTTGATTTGCCAGAAGACTATTCGGACTTTGTAGATTTAGTTGTGAAATTAGAACATAGACTAGGAGAAAGAAAGGGAGATAAATACAAACTGGAATCACGGTTAACTTTTATTAGACACGAGAAGAAAGACCCAGATAATAAACTCCCTGAACCTGAGCCTATGCAAATAGGGACACTCAGAGGTCCACTCACATCAGAGGAAAAAGAAAGAAGGAGAAAACTTCAATTATGTTTATATTGTGGAAGGGCAGGTCACTTTGCCAGAGAATGTCCAGTAAAGTCTAAAAATCCACGAAAGGGTGCTGTTTCCTCCACCTCCTCAACTGAATCGAGAAACGATTAAGCTCGACAAGGGGAGAGGTTACTTGTTTGAGAAAACATCTTAATCAAACCTCTAATGCTGCAGCCTTCATGGTACCGCACATACCTAGACATTTCATAATTCAGGTCGTTTTAATTGTTACTACCCAAGTGAGGCATTCTCTCCCTGTCCTACTGGACTCAGGCGCGACAGGAAATTTTGGGGATAATAAGTTAGCTGAAAACTTAGGACTTCCTATGTGCCTAAAGCCTTGTCCAGAAGCAGTATGTGCAGTGGATGGGTCAGAATTGACCTCTGGATTAATCACAAAACAAACAAGTCCACTTGTTATGGTCTGTCAGAACGGGCACACAGAGGTGATTAGCTTTGATCTGATAGATACTCCTAATTTTGGTTTGATTCTCGGGGTACCCTGGTTAACAACTCATAACCCAAAAATTGATTGGGTGAATAGAACTGTTACTTTGGATTCCTCTTTCTGTAGAACCAATTGCTATCAAGAAGCAGGTACAGAACAGAACACAGTATTACACTGTGCTAGTGTTACACAAGATGAACCAAGTCTCCCTCCTGAATATTCTGACTTTAAAGACGTCTTTGATCCAGTAAAGGCTAGTGTGCTGCCCCCACATAGGTCTTATGACTGTCGTATAGATCTTATCCCAGGGGCCCCTTTACCTAATAACAGAGTATATGCTTTGACTGACGAAGAAACCAAATACTTAAGAACCTACCTAGATGACCTACTACAGTCTGGGTTCATCCGTCATTCCACATCTCCGGTGTCATCTCCACTCTTTTTTATCCCGAAGCCGGATAAATCCCTGCGCGCGTGTATTGACTATAGAGGACTAAATAAGGCTACAATAAAGAATAAATATCCTCTTCCTCTAATACCTGTGTTGTTGGATCAATTAAGACATTCTACTGTATACACTAAACTAGATCTGCAGGGAGCTTACCACCTGGTCCGAGTAAAAGAGGGGGATGAGTGGAAGACAGCTTTCAAGACAAAGTTTGGTTTATTTGAGTACACAGTAATGCCCTTTGGGTTATGTAATGCCCCTGCGGCCTTTCAGTTCTTTATAAATGAGGTCCTACACAAATTCCTGGACGTTTGTGTCATAGTATACATAGACAACATCCTCATTTACTCTAAGAACTCAGAAGAACATACCCAACATGTTCGTGCAGTATTATCAAAGTTAAAAGAAAATCATCTTTTTGCTAAGTTAGAAAAGTGTACTTTTAATGTCAGCAAGGTGGACTTTTTAGGATACTGCCTGTCACCTCAAGGAATAACTATGGATGTAAAGGAAATCAGTGCTATTGCTGATTGGCCAGAACCATCCTCTGTAAAAGATATTCAGGAATTTCTGGGTTTAGCCAATTTTTATAGGAGGTTTATTGCACATTTTGCAGACATTGCGGCCCCAATAACTACCTTGTTGCGGAAATGGCAACGATTTCTTTGGACTGATGAGGCGGCACACGCCTTTCAACTCCTAAAACAAAAGTTCACTTCAGCCCCAATTCTGAAACATCCTGATCCTGACTTGCCTTTTTTTGTTGAAGCGGATGCTTCACAAGTAGCTTTAGGAGGAGTTCTCTCTCAACGAGATGCAGTAGATGGCCAGTTACATCCTATAGCCTTCTATTCCAAAAAGTTATTACCAGCTGAACAAAATTACACTGTGGCTGAAAGGGAACTACTAGCTATCAAAGTAGCCTTTTCAGAATGGAGGCACCATTTAATGGGAGCCAAGTACCCAGTTACAATCTTTTCTGACCATAGGAACCTACAGTTTTTTGGATCACTTATAGCACTAACACCACGTCAGATGCGCTGGTTAAATTTTTTTAGCACATTTGACTTTGTAATAACCTATAGACCAGGTGCACAACAAATTCAATCTGATGTGTTATCTAGATACGGACATACTTGAGACATGAAACAAGATAAAATAGGAGAACCCATTATTCCTCCCCAAAGGTTTTTGGCACCAGTACAACAGAAGGATTTCATCACAGATCTATATAATGCACACATGCAAATAGCACCTCAGGATTGGTTAAAGGATTCCCATAACACAATACAACGAGGTTTATTGTATCACGACAACATGCTGTCAGTGCCCACCTCTGAATTACAAACACAGGTGATAATTTGGCATCACGCCTCACCGTTGGCAGGTCATCCTGGTTGGGTAAAAACCCTGGAAAATGTGCAAAAACACTTTTGGTGGGACACTATAAGAAAGGACATTAAGCAATTTGTCACTACCTGTCCAATTTGTGGAAGACATACATCTTCTCATAAGGCCCCTGATGGCTTGTTAATACCAATGCCAACACCCAAACAACCTTGGCACACTGTGAGCGTAGACTTTATTGTAGGTTTACCACCTGTAAAATCTTTCACAACAGTGTTGGTTATAGTGGATTTTTTATCTAAAATGGCACATTTTGTACCATTACGGAAATTACAGACGGCGGCAGAATTTGCCGATATTTTTATAAGGGAAATTGTGCGTTTACATGGTTTGCCAAGCAAAGTGGTGTCAGACCGAGGGAGCCAGTTCAACTCTAAATTTTGGAAAAAATTATGTAAAAAACTGAAAATAGATGTGGCATTATCCACTGCTTTCCACCCAGAGACAGATGGACAGACTGAACGACTGAACCAAACCTTACTTCAAACGCTACGTTGTTTATTGGCTGATTATTCTAGTGAATGGTTGGAAGCTCTCCCTGTAGCGGAGTTTGTTTATAATAATACTGAGCATTCAGCTCTACTTCTCTCACCATTCTATTTCTTGCAGGGGTATCATCCAAGAGCTATACCCATTTTGTTAGAAGATTCTCTGTTACCTACAGTAACGGATAGACTAACGAGGTTAGGTGACATACAAGACAAAGCCAGGAAACATTTATTAAAGTACAAGGAAAGCATGAAAAGACAAGCAGACAAACACAGATCTGAGGCCCCAATGTATAAAATCGGTGACAAGGTATGGCTCTCCACAAAGAACCTAAACATAGAGGGATCCCGAAAGCTGCAACCACGTTTCATTGGACCCTTTAGTATAACTGCCATAGTAAACCCGGTAACAGTAAAATTAGATTTACCAAAAGAATATCCAGTACATACTACATTCCATGTGTCCTTGCTTAAGCCGTACAATCCAAAAACCCGACCTGAACCACCACCTCCACCCATACCAATTAAGGGAAATCTAGAATATGAAGTGAAAAGCATAAAAGACTCAAAAAGAATTAGTGGACGTCTGTTTTATTTAGTAGAATGGAAAGGATATGATGAATCTGAGAATTCATGGGAACCAGCATCATATGTACATGCCCCACAGCTGATTAGACGGTTTTATTTAAAAAATCCAGGAAAACCCCGTCCTGTAGGAGGGCCTTTGAGGGGGGCAACTGTTAGGGTTTGTGCACAGCAAAGAGCATGTCCCCTCTCACTGCACTAGTGGGTTCTGTAATAGCTCCCTTTTAAACTTACTATTGAACGCCTTTCTTGTTATCTCACCTTCTCCCCCCCCCTAGGCTTCTGTGTATGTTGTTTAATGTGCTGTTTTGTTTACACATTGGGCCTTGCTTTTACCAAGGCTTCTTTAAAACACTCCTCTCTAGGCCATGTGTTAATTTAACTCATGTGCATAATAACTGAAACTCTGCACACCTTTCAAGAACATGTGCAGCATGTGAGGACCACACCCAGCTCTTCAAACCACACCCAGCTCTGCACACCTTTCAAGAACATGTGCAGCATGTGAGGACCACACCCAGCCCTGTCTATGAAAGGCAGCCCCCGGAGCCTCACCCAGTGCTTGTGCTCGTCTACCTCCCGCTTACCTGAGGACAAATCCCTCGGCGCTGGCACTCCTGCTCTCTACAGACTTTCATTGGCTTCAATGGGCGCAGCTGCTGGCTCTTCCTTCTTCCGGTTTCCGGTTCCTCCTTGCCTTAGCCTCTCTCCTACAAGCAACCTGCAAAAGAGAAAGAAGACAAGGTAAGACTGATCAGTATCTCTTGCCAGCAACAAGTAAGTGCAAAACTTTTATTAACTGAAAGAACTTTGACAACAATTTCTGGATTCGTGTATAGACAATTTGAAACAAGATACCTTCCACGAACTTTGTGATTCAAACTCTTTGTTACAAGAATACTTTGCAGAATTTTGTGAAGCAAACATTTTTTTTTTTTTTTTTTTTTGGAACTTTTTAGAATCGAACCGTGGAAACCATTAACAGCAAGGCAAACAGTAAATCAAGGACTTGCACAAATTACATGCTGTATTTTGACGTAAAAGTACAGTATTTGTTGTATAAAAGATTCTGGAAATATCGGAAAAGTGAGTCTGCTATTGGGAATTTAGGCTTTAGTTATATTAAGATGAATGTTTGAAATTGGTAATTCTGATAACGGTATTTGTTTAATGTTTTAGAAGCTTTAGAGTAATAGAAAGCACATCCCAGAGCAGTAACACATTCCAAACCTGGAAACTAGAGACCAGGATCCAAGAGGTACTTTTAGAAGAAAATTTCTAATAAATAAAGGGATAGTCAGGAACCCAGTTAGGAATAGGTTGTACTTATCTGTTCTTTGTTTATGTTTCATTAGGCACCAGTTTCTACAAAAGTCAGAGAGGGCCGCAGATTTGTGCAGCACTTCAACAGTGGAAACGCAAGAACGGTGTTGTCTCTTTATTTTATTTTATCCACTTCCCCCCTTCCCTTGAGCTTCTGTTCTTAGTGCACTGTTTTAAAGACTAGTGTGCTGGAACAAGCAGTTTCAGGGTGGGGTCGGATTGTCTTCAACCTCCATCAGAACTGAACAAGGACTCAGGTGAGCTGGGCTTTGACATCACCTGCCTCTTTTAGTCATGGTAGAATTGAAAGTTGAAAGGCATTTGGAGAAGAGCAGGGCCATTGGAAGGAAAGACAACTGTTTGTCCATTGCAGCTGTCCCAGCTGTAGACTATGGAGAGTAGCACATTTGTAGTGTAGTTGATGTGATGTGCTAGAGAGCACATTTCCAGTCATTTAGCACAACAAGAATGGAATACTTGTACTGCATAGTGAATGATGCCTCACTCATTAAACAGAGTTCTTTTTATTTTTTATACACAAAATGTCTGTGTGGTTTAATTGTTATGAAATCCTTTTTCAGAAAAAACACTTTTTTTCAAGTATTATCCTGCCTCCTTTCAGCCAGTCAGTGGTTTACTGAGGTATTTCTTGTAATTATGTCCCTTCCTGTGACTGACTTTTGTAATCATCACATCAAAAATTCTAATGGCCCTACAGGACCAGCAGCAATATACTTACACTGTTGCACTTTGTATTTTTTTTTTAAAGTGTTTGGACAGAACGTTCTTTACAATTCATCTTTTCAATTTTCTTTCTTTCTTGATATAACTATTCCTGCTGGTCCACCTCTACCACTGACCCGTCATGAGATCTCGACCCGGCTCTAGTTGCAGAGGCTGGACATTACCAGTGGCTCGTGGATGAGGAGGGCCAGGTACATGCCCCTACTCCTAGGCCAAGGTCCAGTTGCACCAGCTACCTGGCTGTGCCTCCAGTCACCAGGCCAAACCAGCGCCAGCACCACTCTACCATCGCTGCATACTGCACAAGCTGGCACAAGTGGGCCATCAACTGGCATGTCTCGAGGGCCATATTGACCATCTGGAGAGCCACATACAAAATGCTCTCTTTTAGCCCTTGTTTTATTTTTTATTTTTTTGGCGGGAGGAGTTGTGGGTGGAGGAAATGGTAGTTTAGGAAGGGGGTTTCTGGACATTGCACTGTGCACAGTTAATTTGGACTTGGTTGGACATTTATTTTGGACATTGTTTGGGGATGGGGAAAGATGTGGGAGAGGAGTGGGCCTGTTGTGGGTGGAGAGAGTGGCATTTACAGTTTATCATTTATATTTTATATGCTAGTAAAGGGGACATTTTTACAATCCACTTAATGTTTCTAGTTTTTTTGTGTTTTATTTTAATTTTGCACTGATGCCTTTTTAAACAGCCTGTCTTTTTAACCTATTCCTCTACGTGTATGCTAGTTAGGAGGGTTTGCTGCCATCCAAACTATTGCCTACAGAAACTTAGATAAAGAAGCACTTATCTTAACTGAATCATACATTAGATGCATACTAAGTAAAGTAGTTCACTTCACTCCATTGTTCTCTCACCTGAAAAGATGAAGTGATGTATGGTGACTGATCCCTATGTCAAATGTCCAAGCTCCAACACTTTACTGAAGGGTTTCCCAAGGTGCCTTTTCATGGTAGTGGTAGTGGACTAACACGGAAGGCATCACAGCTCCTGCCTAGGTGCTCTCTGACTGAAGGATTAATAAAAAAGGAACACAGACAACTAAATTGAAGAAAAAAACAAGACTTAGTAAGCTATACATATACATTTATATTGTAGTTTTAGAAAGACGGAGGACAGACTGCTACCACCATGACATATTAAAGAATACTTCATATTAAAAACTAGCCATAGTAAATTATTCTGAGCAATGGTGAGCATGGAATTTGAAAAACAAAGTTATGAAATGCTTAAGTCATAAAAATTTTACTCAAAGTCTGTATTCTGTAGTAGACAAGCTTAAGTTAATGGTGTATAACAAAGACCTAAATGAATTAGATGAATGATGTTCTTTCTTATTTACATGTGGTGGGGTAAGTGGAGCTAGTACTGGGATATTGCTCATTTAACCACATCTGCCTCACCAAGTGTGGGATCTATTTGGTATAAATTAACTGAAGTCAAACCTCAATAAGTCACTCACCCCTCGGGATGAAGGTTAGGGGTTGGATGAATGGATGGGAAAGGAGATTTGAGGAAAGGTATGACAAAGACAAATATAACACAACAACAGTATTCAGGGAGATGAGCAGCACATCATCATCATCAATCTGTTGTGGAAGCAAATGAAGGAATGAGAATAACACAGTTCAATTAAATGCATTTCAAACAGTTTCTGCCCCAGAGACCCAAAGTAGAGATATCTAAATGTTTTGTCTTCTGAGTTTTAAATAGAGGAGTAAGTTGATCCCAGTTCCAAAAAATGTGATTGTTAAAAGAAAAATGATACTGCATTGCCAAATTGGGTGGAGCATCTGCATTCTCCTTGAAATGTCCATCACTGTTGGGTGCCTGTCTCAAGACCGGTCCAGTAGGTAAGCAGGAGTGTTAAGCTCATCTCTCTCCTTTCATTGGTGCAGGACAGAAGAAGACCTACAGATTGTAAAACTGAAACTATGTTGTGGAGTCATGGAGAAGGAGAGAAGAAAGGTAAGCTTTATAAGTGGTATACCAAGAGGACTTAGAGGCCGAGCAAAAACAAGAGGACGCAGAGATTCACTTTGACCGCCAGTAAAGCACTCATACTCATCAGCATTTCCCAAATCAACACACCTCTCTCCATTCCACATAGCTGAGTACTGGGTATCAGAGTTATAGTTTCCATTTCAAGTTGAATATCCCTTCTTCTAGCAGTTGTTGATGAAGTAGTCCTGCCCTGAGTCCTTCCATCCTCCTCCTGATGCTGAGTAACTCTGTCCCACTACTGACACAAGCAAGATAGATGTGTACTGCACTGCTGTTGAGGAACAATTAGGTAAACTGAATTGCTGTAAGGTGTAGAGATGTGTTTGTTAATTAAAGTGAATGATCTGGTCTCTGAAGAACCCAAAAAAAGAAGTGGACCGTAAAGGCAAATTTTCACTTAGTAAGTTTGTGAAGACCAATTACCTACAGGAAAAGTGATCACCCATCAGGCACCAAAGATTGATCAAAGTTTACTATTATTTGAACATCCTCCCTCACTGTCTGTTGCTACATAAATCATCAATAATTGCTCACAATCACTCACTGAGTGTTGCAATAGTTGTACTTAATCATAGTTACCTCTTCCAATCCAATCACGGGTAAGTTAGGTACACAATTCTATCTTAGGCACAGGCAACAAATTGTAACTTGGCATTTGCACTCTTGTGAATAAATCATCTTCCGGGATAGTCCTGCTAAGTGATGCAGACAAAGGAAAGGCATGCAAGAGAGGCAGGCATTGTATCTAATACCATGAAGGTTTTGTGGAGGCTTCTTCACTACATACTGGTCCAATTCCAATCTGGCCATAAATATGACAAAAAATGATGGGGCAACATAAAACCAAATCTGACGAGAAATAATTTAAAAGTTCTATGTTGCCACTGGTATACTCACTTACGAAAGTAGAGTTCGTCCTCAAACTCAGGTGGTTCACCCAGCAGTTTGTCAGCTAACACACTTGGGCCCATATTTATACTTTTTTAGCGCCGCATTTGCGCCGCTTTTTGACGCAAAAATGGCGCAAAGTTACAAAATACAATTGTATTTTGTAACTTTGCGCCGTTTTTGCGTCAAAAAGCGGCGCAAATGCGGCGCTAAAAAAGTATAAATACGGGCCTTGATCCTGACTAATCCTCTTCCTCCTGTGGTGTTTCGGAATGGTGTGATCAAATGGTATGAAATGTTGGTTCATTTTGATCATGGTCAATCTATCCACATTTTGAGGTGAGAGACTGGTCCTGCTCACTCTAATAACTGCACCAGCTGCACTGAACACATACACAGTAGACACACTGGCTACAGGCCAAGGCAGATACTTTATTGCCAGACTGCTGGGCTCTGGCCATTGGCGCATCTTCCCATACAAATACACCAATGGCTTTAGATCAACATACACTTTTTTAGGGTCATTCAGATACTCCTGGAACAAACATTCTCTGAATGATTGTTATAATTGGGGTCTCTAGTTGGCAGTCGGTTTGCACCCTCTCCAAGTAGGTACCCTCACTCTAGTCAGGATAAGGGAGATACCCTGTCAGATAACCCCTGCTCACCCCCTTGGTAGCATGGCACGAGCAGTCAGGCTTAACTTAGAAGCAATGTGTAAAGCATTTGCACATAACACACAGTAACACAGTGAAAACACTACAAAAGGACACCACACCAGTATTAGAAACATAGCCAATACTTATCTATTTAAAACCAGATCAAATATGATAAAAATCCAAAACACAGTAATAAAAATATGAATTCTGCAAGATTTACTAAAAAATACAGTTCCTTGAAGTCAATAGCTCCACCTGGGGCTATCACGGCGTCGTGATCAACAAAACCAACAGTTCAGGCCGGCCACGGTATCGCGAGCCAGCTACGGTGTCGGGAAGACCCGCAAATAGTACCTTGGATTTATAGGGTGTCGTGATCCTCGCGGTGAGCTCTGGAGAGAGGCTTCACTGACATCGCAGGGTCGGTTCCAGAGTTGGTGCAGGAGTCGTCAGGCCCTTGAAGTCGCATTGCAGATCAAACTCCGGGCTGAAGAATACAGGAGCACTGGTGTGGATGGTGTCGGGGCTGCGGTGTGAAGCGGGACGATGTGACATGCAGTGCCCACAGATCACGGTGCAGGAAGTGGCTTGGTGACAGCATCCAGCAGCATCAGTGAGACCAGGGCTGCGGTGTGAATAGGGGTGGTGCAATGTGCACTGAAGTTTTAAAACCATATACCACAGAAATATTTATTTCAAGCACTGATGACTAGTACTGGGCCTGCTGGCAACACGGCCTTTTGGAAGTCTGGGTATCAAAGTAAAATAAATAAAATTTAACATGTTACATACATGGAGAAAAGGTACTAAGTTGTGCAACAGTTTTTCTTTACAAACAATGAAAAATAAATGAACTGCAAAAACACCTAGGCCCCTACTTAAACTCCAGGCCACCAACCACATTGAAATGTAAAAATCTAATAAAAAGACAAAGTACAAACAAATACTAGTGCATGCCGTATCAAACAAACAACAACCTTATACAATATTTTGTTAACTTACTTCTGTGCTATCACAAAAAACAAAGTCCTTAAATTCAAAGGCATATAACCAGGTGACAAAGAGAGTGATCCTTCCACCTCGAAATCCAAGTGAATAGTGGTCAGGAGATTGACAAAGCACTGGGAAGAGCCAGCTGTACAGGAAGAGAAAGTTGAAATCTCTGGATCTCTTCCTTCCTGTTGGAAAAAATGTTTGAAAAAGGCTTCTGGGACTAAAATAACAAATTGAAGGGTGCATTGGTGAAGAAAATTAATTGAAAAAACTATTTTTGACTATATTTAGCTGCATCTCGAGTAGAAAATCTACTTGAGGTGCATTAAAACTTGCGAGCAGCACTGTTATGGGCACCAACTCAGCCGGAAGCTGTGTGAGTGAGTGCAAAATCTTGCCTGTGCTTGTTAGCGGTCTCTCCCACGAGCACCAAAAACAGCAATTGTGCGCGGGCAAAACAGAAAACACAACTCTGCTTCACACCAGATGGAAGAATTTGGGAACTCCGCACTAATCTATGTGTATATTACCTGCTGGTGAAAGCCTGTAGGTAGTTATAGTTAGGACCTAATTCCCATAGACAAAGCATTTTTTTGGTTTGCCAAAAACTTTAGCACTGTTTGACAAATCTTCGCAAAATTTTTAAAACGAATACTCCACTCTTTTTAGCTGCATATTCCCCTTGCAATTTGCCTTAGGGATTTTAGACACAACTACAGCATTAGTCACTTAAAGGATTTCCATCAAAATTAGCAGAAAGCTAGATCTTGCTCCAGGAAGCATACTTTTTCTTATTTGGTGAAGTCCATTAATTTGTTTAGGAGCTATTAAAGGAAGTATAAATTTGAATATCTAGGGGCGCGGAGGGGCAGCGGATCTCAGAGATCACAAAATGAGATCTGATTGGCAGCCACAACTTCAACCAGGAAGTGGTGGCAGTCATATTGGGACTCAGACTTAGCTGAGTCCCAATAAAAAAGTAAAAATAAAAATAAACAGAAGAGGGCAGGGTGGAATACCCTGCCTCTTAGCCCTAGTGGTGGTGGTCCTAGAGAGACCCCACCAGGGCCAAAAGACATTTTATTAAATCTATAGAATTATTGCATGTAACTATAACTTGTGCCCGAAGGTACCCTCGCCATGCACAGTTTTTTCTTCAATAATTTGACTGTCAATATTTCTAATGATGTCATAAAAGCTGTCACGAGCGCTGTAATAATTGGTGTAATTGGCACTGCATGGCTAGGGCACAATAAATAGTTACTTGAAATAACTCTAACTACAACTGCTCATTTTTTGTGGCTTTGTGCGAGTAAGTTCCGTACCTAACTGCAACGGCTCTTTAACCTTTGGTTTATATATATGAAACTGAGGTTATCACCCCCACACACAACTTGGCTCTGAAGCTTTTGTTTCACAGCTGTTGCTTTTAATGTTCAAAAGATAACAGTCATGCAGGGCCATAGCTGTTAGCTGTTAAACCTTCACAGTAATGGCTGTGAAATGTGGCTAGAGTAAGCATCTAGTTCTCCCTAGTCTTGACTAATCTGCTTTTCCTTGTTCAGCTGAGCTGGGGAGACCCAAGACCTGCACAGCATTTCCCCCTCCCACTTTCCGATGCTCAATTTACACTGTGAGCCATGGAGAAGGTGGAGGGAAGGCTCCTGTGTGCCCTGTCGTGCAGGCTCTCTCCTTTGCTTCCCCCTACCCAATCCATATATTTTGGAAAGGCAAGAGGAAAGAGAGAGGCAGAGGCTGTGTTTTAAGATATTGTGATGTTCAGAGCAGCGGGCCTATACCAGTTTATATAGGCCACTGCTGCTGTATTTTCTTCAATGGAGCACAGAACATTCCAGTGATCTAAAAAAAATGATAACATCTTTCCTTCGAATTTTTGGTGTAGAGGTCTCCCGATACAGTAACCCTCGATGTGGTGGGTGTGAACTTATGACTCATACTGTAGCTACCTGTGAAGTGATATATGACAACCTGTTCAAGCAGCACTACAAGTGGAAATTCCTTTTCGAGTAAGATGAAATCATGCTCCAGGATGGCAAAAGAAATTGAACGTGGTGGATGAGACACTCTTATCGAAGACTTGGCATGGTGGCAGGTGTTACTGTTTACAGGTGTATTAATTGTGATGTCTGGTACTCTTTTGCTTTTGACAAGTTGCACAGATTATGGATACAAATAAAACTAGACCGGTACACTTGAAACAAATCCATATAGGGTGATACTTGTGAGGGCATGGCAGTTTTAGACATATATTCAGCATAATATGAAAGAACAGGATAATTGTTTCCCATTTTGAATCACGTATTGAGCATATCATCTTATATTTCCCCATTAAGATACCTGGGGTAAAGTAATGCAAAAAAGGCTGGTCAGATTATGATTAATTTATCAACTGTAGATTACAATGCCCATCGTGAGTTTCCTGAGAGTATTCTTAGAAATGAAACACAACTTTTACCATTACTAATCCTCTTGGGTTTCACTTTCTTAAATGACTAAGAGGAGTGACATCCCATTCCCAATTAGGATTTTACATTTCAGTTTACGAACAACCAGAGAGGAGCACATGTTTGTCATAAATGATGAATATGTGTTTCAGAATGTATCTCCGCGAGAACTAATCGGGCATTTAAGAATGCAATAATTTACAAGAATTTTTTTTTTTTTAATCTAAAATGACAGAAGGCATAAAATTAGTTGATTAAAAGAATTCCAAGAAAATTTGGAACACTATAGCCAAGGGTGGGGTACTTGTGTTATATGCCCTATTGCATTTTCTGTCTCCTAGAAGTATGAAAAAGCCACATTGGCAATTTATGTAGCTATCTGAAAGAAAAGACTCAATTCACATATTTGAGTAAAGCAAAATTATTTTCCTATGGCACTGATCTACATGATTTCATTAAGTATGATTATTTATGTATTTGTAAGGAACGTACAACAGAATAAACCTCTCTTGGGAGAGTTACTAAACAAAGTAGTCTACTGTAGTCAACTAATGGAAATTCATTAGCAATTCTGACCAACTTCTTGGTTTTAATGTCCCATGGCAGGTAGATTTAAGTTGCGGTGCTTAGTACACTGCACACCTCCAGCCCTCTTTCCATTAGAAAAGGGATTAGATTTTTGGGGCTTGAGGTGAAATTGGCTCCCAGAACTCAGATAAGGAATCTGTACATTTTCTATAATTTTTCTAGAAATGTAATGCAGCAGCTCCTTCAATACATGTAAATATCATGCACTCAGTTTTGAATGTGATATGGTTTGACACTGAGCCGATGGGGAAGGTCCTGTCCCCCAGTAATGCTATTAAGTTTCCATAGCTTTATAATGCCTCTTACTTGCATGTTTTAAACGTGTTGAAGATTTGATTTTACATTTTGGGAGGCCTCCCAATGATATGCTGACATTATTCAATTTCAAATAAATGTGAAATTCAACAATAACGCAAAGGTAGTGTCTGCTTTAATTTGTGTAAAGAGTGGAAAACAGTAAGCAGCACTGAGTCAATACAGGACTTTAAATTAAGTTCACTATATCATATTAACCCTAAATGAGGATGTCAAAAAGATTAGGAAGTCAAGCAAGGGTGTTATTGTACTGGAATGTTTTGCTTGAACCCATTAACATGATTCAGGCTTTCCTCCATTTATTTTTAATTTTAAACTTCTGGTGCTCATCTGCCTGGCAATTTCACTCAGGCCTTTTAAGAGCAAAAAAAAAAACAATATTTCTGGGCCTTTGACATAGAGATACATTTGTGTGTCGTGAGCATAACAATGAAAGTTCATTTGCTCCTAGAACAGGCACACTGGGTATATGAAGGTGGTAAATGGAAGGAAGGGCATAGGGACCCCGCTTATAATCCACACTCTACCCTCACTTTAGAGGACTGAAATGGCACTCTACCTTCACCAAATGAGGTAGGCCCAAATTACTTAGGGGCATTTTCCAATCCATTAGCCCCTGACCCAAGATTATGAAGCAGGCTAGTGTGAACCATTATGTAAAAAACAGTGATAAGTCAAGGAGAATGACAAATGTCCCACATAGGCAGCGGTCAGGATGTCATCCAACAGTGAAACCAAAGTAATGATGCTGCTAAAAAACAATTGAGTTTGTGGGTGCAGAAGGACTGATTGAGATCATCTTGCAGAGATGCCTCTTTGGTGGTCTTCTATCCACAACACTAATTTGAAAGGGCCTTTTGCCTGATGCGCAAAGAGGATATTTACTAGTATTCATTCATAAGATGGAGCCACGAGTTTTTACTCTCACCTTTATTGGCAAAACTGAGCTGTCCAAGCAAGATTTTTGCCAAGTTCATTTTACTAAGTCTACTACAATAGGGTGATGTTCAGAGGCAAATTCCTTTTTATCAAAAATGTAATCACAACTACCATTTGATTTCTTGCTAAATGCATGGCACTTACTGATGAGGCACTAAAGTCAATCTCCACTGGACTTTGGCTTGCAGGTTGTGTACAGATATATTGATTTGAATTTTCTGAGGCAAGTCTTCTAACAATGGGAATTCAAACCCTCATTTCAGTTATTAAACAACAGACCTCAACTTAGTTCCAGCTAAAAGTGAGTAAAAAAATAAGGTGCAGTGCTTGAATTCTCACCTTGAAAGGGGTGAAACATGGATGTTCATTGCCCCCCTTACGTATAGCTAATCTTGTTATGTAGATGGATGAAGAGAACAACTTTGCTCCAAAAATTTGAAACTCGCACACCTGGTGACCATCTTTGAAAGTTTTTTCCTTTGCTGAAGAAAAATCATTACAAAATGACATGCATGCATGCATGTACGTGGCACTCAGCTTGGAATCATTTTCTTTTTGCTTTACGAAAAATCATTGCAAGATGGCTGCCAAACCTATAAGTGCCTGCATGGATGTTAGACATGGCATCTTTAGTGTGGTCTTACCCCAGTTCTTTTACCTTTACCTCCTGTTCTGTTGCTGTAACTTTTTGTTGGCCTTAGGACTGTGAACACTTTACCACTGCTAACCAGAGCTAAAGTGCATGTGCTTCTCCCTTGAACATGGTAACTTTGCTGTATCCACAATTAGCATATTTAATTTACATGTATGTTCCTTGTGAAGTGGTAAACCATTCCTGATCTGTGAGTAGTAGCTGCATCATGTTTAGTATCATTTGAAATGTAATGATACATCCTATTTAATGGTAAAGCCAGATTTATTATTACTATTTTTAGAAATGGCACATTTTTAGAAAGTAGGAATTTCTCTGCCCTCACTGTCCTGTGTGTCTACAGCCTGTCTCCAATAAACATCTGCTTTGGCTAGGTGACAGCTACACTTGTGCATTCCCTGCGGACAACCACAACACAGGATACTCAAAGGCATCTGCTTTCATCTGCATATTGATGGGTCTTCCCGAAGAAGAGGTTGGGAAGGGCTCACACTTGCACTTCAAAAGAAAGTGAGCAGAGTTCACGCAAAGGGTTTGATGTTCTTCCACTGATAATCTGGAGCTGGGGCTGGACTGAAAGTGGGACCTGTGCACTTCAGAGAAACCTTTTGTAGTCACCCCCTACATCAAAGGCACCTTTTGGTATATTTACTGGGACTCTGATCCCCTACAAATAGTGTACTTTTGGACTCAATAGAACTCAAGTAAAGAACTGCTGTGTTGCCAGGATCGTCACTCTGCCAGGCTCTGCCTTGTGGTGCTGGCTTGCTGCCTGCTGATCTCTGCCCTACAGGCAAAGAGCAAAGAACTACCCCCAGAGTGCCTCTCAAGGGCTTGCTGACTTGCCTCCTGTCCTCCCCCAAGGTCTCAGGAACATAAAAGATCTTGTGTTTCCAACCATAAACCCTGCAACTAGGATTAGCACTTCAAGTTGCAAGAGCATTTCAGGTGCGCTACAGAATCAAGCACGGTCCTCCCATCCTATCCCCTATTACTATAAGATTACCATGGCTCATCTGTGGTTTTTGCCCATCTGCCTCGCAGGATAGTGCTCCCATTTCCTAGAGCACCAAGAGCAGAGCTTCCTGCTGTGGGTGGAGTAGACCCCCTCCGTTGCCCAGACAAGCCCTGAGCACTGGGCGCGCCCTCGTCAAAGCTTCTCAGGCCAAAAAGCACTGCGACTAGGCCTGGGCGGAGTTGACGGAGTTCTACTTCGCAGAATTCCACAGAGTTGATAAAAAACTCTGTGGAATTCCGTGAAGTTCTGTGTGCCACAGGGTGGCCCCGTCTCCTGAATGTACCCGATCTCGGAAGCGCTAAGCAGGTTCGGGTCTGGTTAGCCAGGCCCAACCCTGCTTAGGGCTTATGAGATTGGGTGCATTCAGGAAAGGGCCGTGGACAGTGAAAGCTGCCATTTCAGGCCTCTTGTGCACTGGCCTGTCCTGTGTGTACTGCATATGGGACAGGCCAGTGCACAAGAGGCCTGAAAAAGCAGCTTTCTTTTGCTGCCTACAGCCCTGGCCTGAATTCAGGCCAGGGCTGTTCCAGGCCTCTGCTGCACTAGTGTGCACATACAAAAAAAACAAAAAAACAAAGACTCACCTGGGTCCTTGTTGCTGGGCTTGGTGCTCTGCCTCCCTCTTCCGCCTGCTCCCAGGCCTAGCCTGGGCTGCTATCAGAGGGAGGTCTGAAAGATCCAGTCTGGAGCTTCTGCCGCCAGCAGTTCCATGCTGCAGTGCCATCGTCAGGCAGAGAATGCACACTGCAGTCCAGGTATGGGCTGTACAGTGCAAGTGCAGTCAGTCTGCACTTGTGCTGTGCATCCCATAACAGGGATGCAGCGCGCATGCAGCGAGCTCCGCTCCGCTGGTGGGGCTAGCAGAGTTTTTGGGTGAACTCCAAGCTCTAAGCAGAGCACGGAGTGCCAAAAACTCTGTTAGCTTTGCCAGCAGAGCTGAGCTTACTGCCCACCTCTAACTGCAACTCACCCTACCATGATGTGGGACCCATGTGCAAGAACTGCAGACATCACCAGTTTTGGGTCCCAGCCCTGCCTCCACTGCTGAGGCATGAACGTGCTTGAATTATATAGTAGGAACAAATATGGGGGTCATTCTGACAGGGCAACGAATGACGGAAGCACTGCCAACAGGCTGGTGGTGCTTCCAAGCCCATTCTGACAGCGGCGGTAAAGCCGCGGTCAGAAAACTGGGGCCGGCGGTTTCCCGACGTTTTTACCCCGGCTGGGTGAATCCGCCAGGGCAGCGCTGCAAGCAGCGCTGCCCTGGGGATTCTGACCCCCTTACCGCTAGCCTGTTTCTGGCGGTTTTCACCGCCAGGAAGAGGCTGGCGGTAAGGGGTGTCCTGGGGCCCCTGGGGGCCCCTGCACTGCCCATGCCACTGGCATGGGCAGTGAAGGGGCCCCCTAACAGGGCCCCATGAAGCTTTTCACTGTCTGCCTAGCAGACAGTGAAAAGCGCGACGGGTGCAACTGCACCCGTCGCACCGCCGCAACACCGCCGGCTCCATTCGGAGCCAGCTCCTGTGTTGCGGCCCCCATTCCCGCTGGGCCGGCCGGCGCTAACTTGGTTAGCGCCTGCCGGCCCAGCGGGAATGTCAGAATGAGGGAAGCGGTATTTTGGCCGCATGGCGGGCAAATGCCGGTTCCCGTCTGGCGGATGGCTACCGCCGCCCGCCAGGGTTGGAATCAGGCCCTATATGTCTACTGTGCCCGAAGTGAACACCTTAATTGATCACTGGGAGATATATGTATTATTTTAACACTAATTATTTTATTTTATTCATCTGTTTCTGTCATTCATAAGTTAGCCCCTTGTTGTGTCATATTGATACATCAAATTGTGCTACACACACTCTTAAAAACACTATACATAACAATAAATAACATCTATACATACAGCAAACAACATGAACATAAAAAAAAACAAATAATTCAACTCATTTTTCAAATCAGTTACTGTGTCCCACAAATCGAACACTTCCTGCTTCATAATTGTGCCAAAATGGGCTGCCAGTCCATATTAAAAAAAGCAGTCCACCTTTGAGGTAGTATGATGAATATTACAATTTATTAGTAATTCTATTGTTGTGATTTAATTGTGTTATCCAGAAATTTCCTCCACTTGAGTTCATGAATTTCTGATACTCCTCAGATCCTTGGTCGATGCGTTTCAGTCCCAAATCCTTATAGACCTTATCAGGACATAGGAGGACATACGATATCTAAACATAAAAAACACACATATATACGTATCTCTCCAATTATCAGTCCATTTGTGACAATACAAGGGTTGGTCCGCACCCTGTTCGCCTCTATCTCTCCTTATTCACCCTGTCAGACCATGACCACATTTGTTGTATCACTTTTCAAATAACTCTAAAACTTAAACTAAACCAATCTATAAGCGCTGATGTGAGCATTTCTATGTTCGCCTAGTGTGAATCACCTACTCCCACAAACCCTAAGTTGTGGAGTTATTAGAAAAACCTTAACCCAAGGCTGTTATGTCTACCGGCTCCTACTAACTTTGAAAATACGTTATTTGCATCACGAGTATGTTGATACATGGGGCATACGTGAGGGCCTTTCGACGTACCCATTCACAAATGGATATGTTCCCTGGCAAGCATAGCGTGGGGTAAGTATTCCATCAACGCACGCGTTCCAATACTAGAGGGGGTAAACCAACACATCACTGAGCAGCCCAGATCAGACCCGGGTGGTTCCAACACTTCTTCCCTGCACTCCCGGCAGTAAATTACAATCTCACTTTGCGAGTTTCCTCTGATCGTACCCAAATTATCCCAACACTGCTTCCCTCTGCTCCGCGAAGTGAAGTACAATTTCACCTTGCTTGTTTACTCGGACTGGACCCAAGCGGTCCCAATGCTTCCTTCCAGGGCTTCTCGGAATTGGATTGGGTGGAACCTTACTGTATTACCTCTAATAAGCGTGCAGTTGATTCCTACAGCACTGCTTCTGTATTTATTAATTTAAGTAATACCTCATATTTTATTGATTGGACTCAACGTGCTGGCCTTATTTCTTAAATATTTTCTATTTTCTTAATACCATGTGGAGTCATTCAATACTTTACACATGTCCTTCTAAGTTAAGCCTGCCTGCTTTGGGCGAAGCTACCAGAGGGTGAGGTCATGTAGGTCATGTATTTGACTCACCCTGACTAGGATTGTGGTCCCTACTTGGCCAGGGTGCATACTGCTGCCAACTAGACGCCAGATTTCTAACAACGCACCCTTCCAGGGTTTGCTAAGACATGTACCTGTAACCAGAGAATCAAGTGTAGTCCAGCAAAACACAGTCAAAGCTACTATGTTTTTAAAAATGTCTGGCAGCCATGTTCTCAGTACTTAGGAATGAAATTAATAAAAGATGTGATACCTAATGTAGCAATATTTGTGAGTAGTTGTCTATGGTACAAGAAATACAGCTTTACCACAGCATGCGCAAGTGAGCTTTCATGGTCAGTTTTGGGTTTCAAAGACTATGCAGATTCTTGCTGCATGCCTCTCCTACTGATTCTACTGAGGAGCAGGTCCTCGTGCCAGCTCCCCCTACAACAGTATCCTGCCCAGCTTGCCTGCAGCTACCCTCTGCTGCCTTGGTTTGTGCCTCTTTGCTCTTGCTCCTTTTTCTCTCTCTTCTGCTTGTTTTTCTACTCCCTTTTACACTCTCTTCTGTTCTTTCTCTTCAGTTCCTTTTTCTCTCTATTCTGCTAATTTTTCTGCCCCTTTTTCTCTCTCCTGCTCATTTTCTTCTACCTCTTTTTATCTCCTATAAGAAATGAGTATCTATTTGGCAGTGGTTTCACCCTGTCCAAGTAGTGTTGGAGTGTAGCTTTTATAATCAAAATTAACATGAAATGTTTGCAAATTAATGTGTAATGATGCTGCATAGAAAATGTATTAATGTGCTTTTACTAAACGTGTGTTCGAAATGTGCCCACGGGGAGTGGCCACCAATATATATGATGATAAATTAAACTGACTAATAATGAAATATTAATGTACTAATGTATGATTTTGTATTAGTATTAAGAGTTATATGTTAAGGTTTTGCAAATTAATCACTAGGCCTTAGTTAGCATGAGTCTGGGCCTGGCTGCCCGGTTTCATATTGAATGTGTTTTTCTAACGTGCAATGTGCTGACTTGCTGAAGGACATGTAGCCGTACTTTTCCAGAAGCTAGAAGATGTGTGTAACTGTAGTAAATTCTTTCTCATGAGACTCGACTTGCTCAAAGAGACATTCTTGCCGAATGCAACAGTGTAAACTTGCAACAGGTACAAGGTCACCTGAACTGGTATAGACAATGGAACTACTGACTGGGTCTGTGAGAAGACCGCAAGAACATGAAATTGTACTTGACATTTCTACTCATTGGGGACGTCAATCACTGAATCCAATAAACTACATGAGAACTGTTATGGGGTAACAATCTTAATGAGGCAACAAGTGGACTATAGGATGGAGATAATGATGCACCAAAACTTGTCCAATTGGACATTAGGGGACTGTACAAGTTTGATATAATCATAAGATACGAGGGGAAATCAGCCATTAGATGCCATTCCTTGCGGTTATCCATGCTGCCTTTTGATATAGCCATTGCGTGCCGTTGCTATTACCTAGACCCTTTGTCACTCTGTCTTAAAGACTTTGCTGTTCGATTCTTCGAACCATCCTTACCCTACTTTGCTTAGCCCGTTCTATACATTTCCTCCTTATGAGGGAAGTGTCCCTTATTGCCCCGTCTTGCTGAACTTTGCTGAGTTTCCTGGCTGATGGCGAATCAACTGATGTCCTGAGGATGAAGACTGACTCTGTATGCTGACCCATTACGAAGGGTAACTATATAATGATAACATTGTAATTGTCTGTTTGCCTTTCCGTTCTAGGTACCAACTGCTTCTTTTGATAGAGACCATAGTTAGATGTTTTCTAAATTTGTGTTGCTAAATTGTTTTGCATGAAGCCCAGCATGCTAATGCCGATTCGCGGCTAGTTAAGGAGTTCATTGAACGGATGCAAATAGACAAATGACTGAATCTATGCTTTGTTGAATAATATGCTAATGATACTGTGCTAAAGTTAATCCATGTTGACGTTGTGCTTTGTTCTAATGTTCATGATCTTTTCTTTGATGAAATCTTATTCTAGTTGCCATATTGTGACATTGCTGATGTGTTTCCTGGTATTGAGACTAATAAACTTCTTGGTAGAATTGTAATCAATAGGGAATAAATATCATAAAGTCTACTAAATTCTGTGTGGTTATTGATGACTGAAGGATCATGGTGTGTTTCAGTTCTTGTCGATGTCATTGATTAAGGAGATTAATTTGCTATTGCGAATATTGATGAGGCTATTGATTTATTGATTGACATGCTGATTAATTGCCTCATTCTAAGGTGTCTCCAATCAGGGTCAAAAGATTAATTGGCATAAAACGAGTCCCAGACTAATTAAATTATCCAAGACAGGATGAGTTATCAGTTCTGGTAGCAGAGGACGGTTTAGGCCTTTTGGGGCCCCAGGACGAGGGACCATTGTTTTAGAAGTATTTTTGAAATAATGCAAAGTGGAGGTATGATGTGCTCCTAAGTCCCCAATTACTTTTTCTGGAATCTCTGAGCTTGCCGAATTGAGTTGGGCATGTTCTAGGCGTTCTAGTGATAGTATGTGTGACATAGAATTTGCGCTTTCTCCGCTTATGCATATCGCAGGTGAATTGTGAGGTTTGTGAGAATTTAGGCCAGGTGATGTTTTAGTAGGAGTGGGCATACTCCGCAGTATGAGAGTAGGGAAGTCAGCGAACTTCATGTGAGTGTGGCGCTTTGTGCTAAAAAATTGTCCACGTGGTTGTTGGTGATGTACAGACCCGGCGTGGTCTAAGACTCCGGAGTATATTGATAAGTGTATGAGACTCTTGGTTTATGTTGTAATTTGTACGGTTTAATAGGTTAATCGGGCATTGTTGATGAGTCGAGTTTGAGTCAAAGTGTGTGAGTGAAACCTTCGATGGAGATTTGGCAAGTTCTAAAGTGCACTAGGATGAACCATTGACAAGTCGAGATTAGAATTTGCGGGTCAAATTTTGCTTGAAGGTGCAGGATCTGAGAAGGAGAGAGTAGCGGCAGAGGCTTCAAGTGAAATCTCTGTAAAGTTCTAAAGCGATTGTGTTGCCTTTCCTATAGTAAACCGGCAAATCTGGGTTTTGTTGTCAAGGTGCTCGCAATATATTGCATTAGTTGTGTGTGGATCTAGAGTGAGGAAGATAAGCCGCAAGACTTTGTCAGTCGCAGTGTGTGTCAGTGTGATGTCATTGGAGCTGCACTGGGATAGGTCAGTTAGTAAGAAGGGTCGCGCACGGATTGGCAGCCGTCCGTGAGAGGCAATTGGTTGGGAAGGTAGGTGAAGAGTGTTCTGGGAATTAAAGTCACTTCCTTATTAGATTCTGAACAAAATAAAAGACGCAAAAATGATGTTTTTCAAGGCTTTAAAGAGTGCTTTGAGGGGAGATGCGTACATTACAGCGAGTGTGGGGGAACCTACACCGCCAGAGGATACTCCGGTTTATGCCATAATGGAGGAAAAGGGAGTAGCACCATGCCTTTGGCTAAAGCAATGGTGCAAAATGACAGAAAAAGAAGGATGTTTGGCATTTCCGGAGCATGGAACGTTCAATATAAGGATTTTAGAAAATTTGCGGAGGGTGTTAAATGAGCAGAAGCTGCCTCCGAGACCAGCTCAGTTTGAGGCGTTAGCAATTTGGGAACTGGTGGCAATTCAGAAACAGCAACAGAAATTTGAGAGGAGAATGAGGAAATCTGAAAAGACTCTAGCAGAAGCTAGATGGGATAGTGAGACTAGGATGTGGAGAAGGGAAATAATAGACAGAGTTAGGATGTTTCCGGCAATAACTCAAGAAGCCGAGACACAGGGAAAAAAGGCCACTTGTAAAACGGACAAGGGCTCTAGTAAGCAGAAAGAGACTCAGAAGTCCTGGGCAGATGCAGATGCAGATGGTTCAGATGATGATGAGTTCCTTAATCAGTTTTTACATGATCGACCGCCACCATATGCCATAAATGACAATAGACCAAGTACTAGTGCAGGTCCTGTAAATTCGACACAGAATCAGGGAACCACAAGCGCAGCACAGGTAAATAATGTTACTACATCAGCTCCGATACAGAATGGTGCCAGTGTATCCACTGCACCCGAGATGCAGATACAGTTGCAGATACAGAAGCTCTACCCTGATGTCCCAGTATTAGAGACGACTCCGAATTTGATGGTGCCGCCCGATCCAGTATATACGAGATAAAAATTGATGCAGATTGAGCCAACTCCACAATTGCTGCCTCAGCCGCAGCAACAGATGGTTCTGAATTACACTTCGGTCACAGGACCGCAGTCAGTTACAGCACCTATGATGAATCAAGCTATGGGAGTTAATGCTCCACCAGCATTGGGAAACGGACAGACACCAGCTGCTATATCTCTGCCGATTACTGTTGGTCCGCCAGTACCGTTATATGCGCAGGCGAAGCCTAATGTATGCGACCAAGGAGTAATGACTCAAGAGGTGATAAGAGGAGGGTTCACGGGAACCTCTCAAGGGATGACACCGGGAGAACAAATAGCTGAGAGGTCTAGATCCTTGTTGGACTTCAGTCCGATCTGGGTTCCTTTAGAGACCATGAGACAAGCAGGTTTGGGTCTATTGATTCTGCAGGTATTGGGTGCAAATACGTCACAACCGCCGACGGTGCAAGCTGCAAATATCTTGTTGCAAGGTTTTGCGGCGCAACAGCAGAATGAATGGTTAGACAAGCTTAACACTCCACAGACTACTCCTACAACAGCAGAGCGGTTGGAGAGAGAGGAATACCTGAATTTTGTTAGGTTGGGTGTGGAGGCAGCGGAGTTAGTTGAAGGAAGCATGGGAGTGAACAGATTAGAATCATACACTGAAGCAGAATTAAGATATCTGTGCCCGAAAATAACCAAAGAAGTAAGTAAGGTGCACCAGAGGTTAGCGAACGTGGCAGACAAACACGGCATAGACTTAGACAATACTAAGCACCTGAAGAGGAGTTATAGGTTAGACTTCGAGCCTAAAGATTTTGATCACATGAGGTCTACTGGAATGAAGGCACACCTTAAGGAGATACTACAAAGTGCTCAAGTTTGGGGAGCATTAGAGAAGTGGGAAGGCAGATGAGCGAAGAAGAGAGATAAGAGGAAGAGTGACTGCCTGGAGCCGCAGCAGGCGAAAGCTGTGCCAGACACGGGGACAATAAAGATGTTACCAATGAGAGAGACAGCTGGAGGGGTCATAGTTCATCTACCATGGTCTAGAGGAGACATTTTGTCATTTACGAATGACTATCCCAGGTTGAGGGAAAAGCTGATAGAATGGTACCAGCAGACAGATAGGTTTGTGAAGCTTGCGATGTGTCTCTGGGAAGACTTGAATACACTGTTTGAGATTATAGTTCCAGCTGATTTGTGGCTTGAATGCAAGAGGAGTGTGGATTGGCTGACAGTAGAACCGGCAAGGGACAGGGCTACGGGAGCACTGTCTCCTGAGGTGATGAAGTACTACTATAAGGTGATTGAGTTTCTGAAGCAGAAGGTGTCGTCGCAAAATATTGATTGGCAGAAAATTGATCGAACGGCACAAGAAGGCGAGGAGTCGATACATGCTTACTATGAGAGGTTGTTGAAGGCGTTCAAACATTACAGTGGCACAGAGGTCATAGAACCGAAAGACATGAATCACCTTGTGTTTAGGTTTGTTGAAGGATTGAGGCCAGAAATTTGCCAGATGATTACAAATCATTTGATTTGTTGGCAAGCGAACCTGATTGACGAGGTTTTACAGTGTGCGAAATACTGTAGTGACGAGATTGAGTCGAAACAGAGAAAGTTAGGAGAGAAGGTGATGGTGATGCAAATCAAGGCAGCACAAGCGGGGATGCAGGGAAACGGAGTGCAACAGATGGTACAGCAACCGCAAGGGAACAGGATGTTTCAGACGCAACCGAGAGGCCGAGGTCGAGGAGGATTTGTGAACCGTGGTCCAGATTTGAATACGGTTGTGATTCAAAATGACGTGCAAGGGAAGAAAAAGATGTCGCCATGCGTGCGGGGGCGTGGGACACTGGAAGCAGGAATGTCCGATGATGGTGCAGGATGGTGTTGTTCAACAAAGCAATGATATCAGTACATTTCAAAATGTGAGGGGTCCAAGAATGAGGGGTCCAAATCCAAACTTCCAGAATAACATGGTTCAGATGCAGGGTCTCCAGCCCATGCAACAGATGCAAATACCATGTGTCCAACCAGGGGAGGTGCAGCAAGTACAGCAGCAGATTCCCTTGGTACCTAGACAGCAAATGCAGTTGCCTTTAGCTCCGATGGGACAGCAACAAGTGGTGCTTCCTAAACAGGTCACAGGCCACAAAATGAGTCAAAATAATGCAGTACAACAGTTCCCATTGCGTGGTGAGAATGGAATAAACGATGAATGGTCGGATGATTGCTCAGATAGAGAGGAGTGCAGGCTTGCAGCATCCCTAGAAGTAGATCAGAGAGGCCCTTATGTGCAGGGAAAGGTGATGGGTCAAAAGGTTTCATTCCTGGTTGACACAGGAGCTACACGCTCTACAGTTAGAAGTGCAGAAGTTCCGAAATTGCCGCTTTCAGGGCGTACTATAAGGGTGGTAGGAGTAGCAAATCAGCTTCTGACGAATCCAATTACAGATCTGGTTCAGGTTGAGATTGGTACCTTTCAGGGATTGCACAGGTTTGTAGTCTGTGACTCAAGTCCCGTGTCCCTACTGGGGAGAGACTTGCTGTGTAAGACGAGGTGTTCAATCACTTGTTCCAAAGAGGGAATTGAGGTGCAGACAAACAGTGATGATGAAGGGGACGATGGTCAGATCTCAGAGCCAGAAATGGAGACCACAGATGAGGAGTACCCTTTGATAAGCTTCTTCCCGATGTTCACAGTGACTTATTTGCCAAACGAATTGCAGGGGACAGTGACAGAAAAAGTGTCACACTTGACAGGAAAGGAAGTGGGACTGATAAAAGGAGTAGAACCAGTCAAAGTAGATTTGAAGCCAAATGCCGTGTTTCCCCAGGTACCGCAGTACCACATGGCACAAGATGTCCTCATACAGGTGACGCAGATAATTGCAGATTTCGTGAAGCAAGGGGTCCTAAAAGAAGTGATGAGCAGCCCATGTAATTCACCAATAATGGGTCTGAGAAAGCCTTGTGGGAAAGTCCGAATTGTCCTGGATCTGAGAGAGATCAATGAGATAGTGGTGAAGTGTTGCCCTATAGTGCCCAATCCAGCCGTGATCATGTTTCAGGTTCCTTGTGATGCAGACTGGTTCACAGTTGTGGACTTGTCTCAAGCGTTCTTTTCGGTGCCTCTTCATGAAGATAGCCAATTTCTTTTCAGTTTCTAATTCCTGGACAAGGTTTACAGTTGTTGTTGAATTCCTCAAGGGTTTTCAGAATCACCTTCCATCTTCAATCAGACATTGAAGAAGGATTTGGAATCATTGGAACTGCCTTTTAATTCGACTCTAGTACAGTACATTGATGACTTGTTGATTGCGTCCAAAACGAAAGATGACTGCAGGTATGATACGATTGCCTTACTGAATCACTTAGGAAAGAACGAACATAAAGTGTCCCCAAAGAAGCTACAGTACTGTGAGAAAGAGGTGAAGTACATAGGTCATCTAATTGAGAAAGGGTCGAGGAGAATCTCAAAAGAGAGAGTGACAGCCATATTGCAGATGAATCCCCCGACATCCAAGAGAGACGTTAGGATGTTCTTGGGAATGGTGGGCTACTGTCGCCAGTGGATTCCGAACTTCTCAATTATCTCTAAGCCTTTGGTGAGGTTGACCTTTAAGGAGGTTAAGGATGGTCCGGATACCCTAACTATGTCCGAGAAAGAGATAAGGGCATTCATTGATCTGAGGGAGTGTATGTGCAGGGCTCCAGCTTTAGGTATGCCTGACTACACAAAGCCTTTTGTACTGTTTTGTCATGAATGTGATGCTTGTTCTTTGTCTTTCATGACACAGGTACATGGAGGTGCAAACCGCCCAGTAGCATATTTTTCAGCTACTTTGGACCCAGTTGCAGCAGCCTTACTGGGTTGTCTGCGTGCAGTTGCAGCAGTTGGTCAAAGCCTCACACAGTGTGAAGGCATAGTGATGGGACATCCCTTAACAGTAATGGTCCCACACTCAGTTGAAATACTACTCACCTGAAGCAAGACGCAGCACATGACAAATGCCCGTCTGGCAAAATACGAGACGATTATCTTGGGGTCTCCTAATATGTCTTTGAAACGATGTACTGTATTGAACCCGGCAACTTTGCTTCCTAATGAGAATACAGATGTTGATGATGCTGAGGAAGTTGAACATGATTGTCTTGAGGTAACAGAACTGTGCACCAAACCGAGACCTGACATTAAAGATACTCAATTAGAGAAAATTATTACATTATCTTTGTTGATGGCTCATGTCTGAGAGACTCAGTAGGAGTACTGAGGGCCGGATATGCTGTGTGTACAATCACTGGTATCCTAGAAGCATCTTGGCTCGAAAGAGTGTACTCTGCTCAAGTGGCTGAATTGATCGCTCTTACTAGAGCATGCCATGCCGCTAACAAATTGAAAGTCACTATCTATACTGACAGCAGATACGGATTTGGAATTGTCCATGATTTTGGCCAACTATGGTCACAGAGGGGTTTCATGACCTCTTCTGGTTCTCCGGTGAAAAATGGTGAAAGAATTAAGAAGTTGTTGCACACGATTCAGTAACCTCTTGAAATTGCCGTGGTGAAATGCAATGCTCATGTGAAGTCACAAGACTTTGGGGGTCATTCTGACCCTGGCGGTCTTGGACCGCCAGGGCCACGAATGACGGAAGGACCGCAAACAGGCTGGCGGTGCTTCAATCCCCATTCCGACCGCGGCGGTAAAGCCATGGTCGCATTGCCGGGGCCGGCGGTCATTCGCCGTTTTTGCCCCGGCTGGGAGAATGCGCTAGGGCAGCGCTGCAAGCAGTGCTGCCCTGGGGATTCTGACCCCCGTACCGCCAGCCTGTTTCTGGCGGTTTTCACCGCCAGGAAGAGGCTGGTGGTAACGGGTGTCCTGGGGCCCCTGGGGGCCCCTGCACTGCCCATGCCACTGGCATGGGCAGTGCAGGGGCCCCCCTAACAGGGCCCCGGCTGCTTTTCACTGTCTGCATGGCAGACAGTGAAAAGCGCGACGGGTGCAACTGCACCCGTTGCACCGCCGCAACACCGCCGGCTCCATTCGGAGCCGGCTCCTGTGTTGCGGCCTCATTCCCGCTGGGCCGGCGGGCACTAACTTGGTTAGCGCCCGCCGGCCCAGCCGCCACCCGCCAGAGTTGGAATCACCCCCTTTGTGTCAATGGGGAATGGATAAGCAGATCAAGTCGCAAGGTTTTGTGCATTGAACTGTATATCGTTCAAGGATCAGTGGGAATTGTTACCGGAAACTGAAAATGAGAAATGCGCAGGTTATGCATTGAGGGTGGTTGACACAATGGAAGAACTAAAATTGTTGCAGGGACGTGCCAGCAGAGAAGAGAAACGTTCTTGGCTTAAAATGCAATGTGTCCAAAGACCTGATGATCTATGGGTTTCAGATGAGGGGAAAATGGTTTTGCCAAACAGTGTCTTGTCAAAGTTTTCAAGGTTCTACCATGGTCAAGCGCATATTGGGAGAGACGCCATGATCAGGTTATTCAAAATCGATTGGTTTAACCCAAAGTTCAGACAAGCCGCAGAAATAATCTGTCACAGATGCATCATCTGTCAGCAGATGAATGCGGGGAAAGGGACTGTGGTGAATTTGAGCCACATTGGGAGAGCAGGAGGTCCATTTAGAAGAATGCAGATGGATTTTATTGAGATGCCTGTGTGTGGAGGTCTGAGATACGTGTTGGTGATTGTGTGCATCTTTAGTCACTGGATTGAAGCTTAACCTACACGTAGGAATGACAGTCTCACAGTAGCGAAGTTGCTGCTTAGGGAGTTAATACCAAGTTTTGGGTTTCCGATCTCTTTAGAATAAGATAGAGGAAGTCACTTCAACAATGAGGTGGTTAAGGTCTTGTGTGCCGCACTGAATACTGAACAGAAGTTGCATTGTAGCTACCGTCCCGAGGCCTCAGGACTGGTAGAACAGATAAATGGCACCTTGAAGTCAAGAATGGCGAAAATGTGCGCAGCTACCAATTTGAAATGGCCAGATGCATTGCCCTTAGTGCTAATGTCAATGAGAAATACGCCCAACAAGAAAACAAGACTGTCTCCGCATGAAATTCTTATGGGCCGAGCTATGAGACTGCCCGGAGTGCCTGCAAATGTTCTTGTGAATATCACGGATGATATGGTGTTGGACTACTGTAAGGGTCTAGCTTACGTGGTCCGCTCTTTCTCTCACCAGGTGGAGGCAACCACACTGCCACCGATAAATGATCCATGTCACAATCTGAAAGCTGGTGACTGGGTTGTTGTCAAGAAACACGTGAGGGAGTCGTGTTTGGAGCCACTGTGGAAGGGGCCGTATTAAGTGATACTGACAACTACTACTGCTGTGAAATGTGCCGGAATTCCAAACTGGATACATGCCAGTAACACAAAGAAGGTGACGTGTCCAACTGATGAGGAACTTGAGTTGTCGAAAATAACAACTACAGAAAAGGAAGTCTCAGGGCCGGAGAGTAATCAAAGGGGAACTGAGACTGGAGGAGACCCCGTTGAGGACGGCTTGGTCACTCAAATAGCAAACGAGACCCAGAAGGGTGACAGTGAGCCTATCTGAACTGAGGCACCAGGGGAACCGACCCAAAGAGAGGTTCTCCCAGAAGCAGATGGATACGGGTTTGAAGTTGAACCCCTGACTGACCCAGAGGGCGAAGGAGTTGAGGCAGAAGGAAATCAGAGTGTTCAGACTCCTCCAGAGCAAATTGCAGGTCCATCAAGAGAAGACACCATAGAATCAGAGGAGGGCGGAGGACAGCCACAAGAAAGACAAAAGGTCGAAAAGGTACTGAAAGGAGACAAGTGGCCCGAATTGCGAGTAACCAAAGGAAAAGTGATTGTTAACAAAAGTATAGAAGTGGAAGTCGATACGACCAGGAAAGAAGATCTTAGTGATGGAGAATTGCAGGGCAAGCGAAAGCTGAAAAGAAAGAGGATAGCCAACAGAAGGTACACAGGTCTTGAATGGGCTTACGCAACGTCAGCTGAATGGCAACAAGAATTCTTGGAATTCTGTTTTGATCGAGAGGTTCCAGGTCAATACTAAGGCACCTGAACTTGACCACAGAGAGGAGAGATTGTGTTAAATTTGAGGCAAAACTGAAAAGCTGAGAGAAAAAAAGAGACTGATAAATTACCGGATGTGACACTGTTAACGTGAATTGACTTTAAAAAAAAAAAAAACGATTTTGACAAGCTGCTAACCTGATTTAACAAGGATCCTGGGAGTGAGAAAGATGCTGTAAATACTTGCTAAAGAAAAGCCTTGCTTGAGAAAAAAAAAAAAAGAGCTATAGACCTTCCTCAGTTGATTTTTGCCTTTATATTGTTCTGCTTACTGATTCTTTACAGATCATGATTAACACTAGAGATAATAATAAGGGGAGTAGGATTTGTAGATGGTTGGGTATTATTCTGGGTGTTGTGTGTGCGATAATAATCATAGCTGTGATTGTGGGAATGCCATTGGTGGATAAGAGTGAGACTAACAATGCTACAATTCCTGAGACTGCTACACTAACACCATGGGAGAGATTTGAGCAGGATACAAAATATTTGCATGAGGGAACTAACACAAGATGGGAACTATCTACTAATGTTTTCTATCGCTGGTTGAATGAGTATGTTGAAACAATGGATGCGAAGAATTGTTATGTGTGCACAAAAATTCCTTTGTCAGTACAAGAAGGGGTTACCTATCATAGTTTGCCGTTAACATACGGGATAAGTCTTAGTTTGTTATTAACAAGGTTTTATGATCAAGAATATATTCAGTACTTCTATTCTAATCTAGATGTAGTGTTTTCTTTTGTGCCTATAAGTGAATATTTGAGTAAGGTAGCTAAAGATCATAGTATGAAAATAGTTAGGTGTTTCTTTGAGCCCACACTGACATTTGGTACAGCTTATGCGCATCTCAATAATCTAACCTGCTTACTAACGCCTGTAGAGAAGAGCTTTTTAGATCACACTGATGAGTAAAGAAAAGCATTAAAAGAAAAGCTAGAAAAGGGATTAGAGAAACAAACGTTTTCAAATGATTATGCTTATAGTGCAGTAAAGACACAAGGCAAATTAGCTTTAGATGCATTACACGTAGGAAAGCTTTGTATATATAGGCCAAAATCTTACCATGACACTTTATTTGTGGGAACGAGTGAGTGCAGACATGTGTTTTTGTTTCAGAGTAAGTGGACGTTCCTGTTAAATGGAGAGGATCCAGCAATCCAAGGGATCTACTACATATGTAGACTTAATGCTTATTACCGTCTTCCAAAGGGATGGTATGGGACATGTTATATGGGAATAGTTTTTCCAAAGATTTACCAATTTGATGACTTAAGGAAGTTCCCTAAAGTGTCTGAATTACATCATACTAGACAGAAAAGAGAGACAGCTGCTGCTGTCGTGGGTGATATATTTGGAGCAATAATTCCTCTAGTGGGAGTTATCTTAAACTCCATAAAGATTCGAAAATTGTCTACTATTGTGGATAACATGCTGACAAACTTCACAGGGGCTATACTCCTGATGGATACTGAACTTGCTGCGGAAAGGGCTATGACTCTTCAAAACAGGCTTGCTTTAGATATTCTTTTAGTGAAAAGTGGCGGAGTCTGTAAGATGCTTAATGAGCGCCACTGTTGTGCTTATATTCCAGATAATAGTAATGAAATTAGAAGTATGCTTACTAACTTAACAAGAGATAGTGCAGATTTGAAGGAACTGAAGGAACCAGGAGTTTGGGAAAAGGTTGGAGAGGGATTTGAGCATGTGGGAAGTTGGTTTAGTGGTCTTTGGCATGGGTTCTTGGGAAAATTAATACAGGGTATAGTAATTGCATTGGCTTGTTTATTCGGACTATGGTTATTGAACAAAATTTGTGAAAGAAGTAAAGGCAAATGAGCAAAATATAAAGAGAGGAGGGAAGACAAGAAAAGGGAGAAAAAGTTAAGGGCAAGATATGAAAAGGCGAAACGAAAGGAGGAGATTGAGATGAGGGAAATAAACAAATGAAAGAAAATGTCAGAGAATGAATTTGTGTGATGACAAGTGTCATCAGAGGAGGGATTGTTTGAGTGTAGCTTTTATAATCAAAATTAACATGAAATGTTTGCGAATTAATGTGTAATGATGCTGCATAGAAAATGTATTAATGTGCTTTTACTAAACGTGTGTTCGAAATATGCCCACGGGGAGTGGCCACCAATGTATACGATGATAAACGAAACTGACTAATAATGAAATATTAATGTATGATTTTTTATTAGTATTAAGAGTTATATGTTAAGGTTTTGCTAATTAATCACTAGGCCTTAGTTAGCATGAGTCGGGCCTAGCTGCCCGGTTTCATATTGAATGTGTTTTTCTAACGTGAAATGTGTTGACTTGCTGAAGGACATGTAGCCGTACTTTTCCAGAAGCTAGAAGATGTGTGTAACTGTAGTAAATTCTTTCTCATGAGACTCGACTTGCTCAAGGAGACATTCTTGCCGAATGCAACAGTGTAAACTTGCAACAGGTACAAGGTCGCCTGAACTGGTATAGACAATGGAACTACTGACTGGGTCTGTGAGAAGACCGCGAGAACATGAAATTGTACCTGACATTCTACCCGTTGGGGACGTCAATCACTGAAGCCAATAAACTATGTGAGAACTGTTATGGGGTGACAATCTTAATGAGGCGACAAGTGGACTATTGGATGGAGATAATGATGCACCAAAACTTGTCAAATTGGAAATTAGGGGACTGTACAACAAGTTTGATATAATCATAAGACACCAGGAGAAATCAGCCATTAGATGCCATTCCTTGCCGTTATCCTTGCCGTTCCATGCTGCCTTTTGATATAGCCATTGCGTGCCGTTGCTATTACCTAGACCCTTTGTCACTCTGTCTTAAAGACTTTGCTGTTCGATTCTTTGAACCATCCTTACCCTACTTTGCTTAGCCCATTCTATACTTTTCCTCCTTATGAGGGAAGTGTCCCTTATTGCCCTGTCTTGCTGAACTTTGCTGAGTTTCCTGGCTGATGGCGAATCAACTGATGTCCTGAGGATGAAGAATGACTCTGTATGCTGTCCCATTACAGAGGGTAACTATATAATGATAAAATTGTAATTGTCTGTTTGCCTTTCCTTTCTAGGTACCAACTGCTTCTTTTGATAGAGACCATAGTTAGATGTTTTCTAAATTTGTGTTGCTAAATTGTTTTGCATGAATCCCAACATGCTAATGCCAATTCGCGGCTAGTTAAGGAGTTCATTGAACAGACGCAAATAGACAAATGACTGAATCTATGCTTTGTTGAATAAGGTGCTAATGATACTCTGCTAAAGTTAATCCATGTTGACGTTGTGCTTTGTTCTAATGTTCATGATCTTTGCTTTGATGAAATCTTATTCTAGTTGCCATATTGTGACATTGCTGATGTGTTTCCTGGTATTGAGACTAATAAACTTCTTGGTAGATTGGTAATCAACAGGGAATGAATATCATAAAGTCCACTAAATTCTGTCTGGTTATTCATGACTGAAGGATCATGGTGTGTTTCAGTTCTTGTCGATGTCATTGATTAAGGAGATTAATTTGCTATTGCGAATATTGATGAGGTTATTGATTTATTGATTGACATGCTGATTAATTGCCACGTTCTAAGGTGTCTCCAATCAGGGTCAAAAGATTCATTGGCCTAAAACGAGTCCCAGACTAATTAAATTATCCAAGACGGGACACGTTATCAGTAGGGACCCTCATTCTAGTCAGGGTAAGGAAGTCACACAGCTTAGATAACCCCTTCCTGCCGCCTTGGTAGCTTGGCACGAACAATCAGACTTGTTTCAGAGGCAATGTGTAAATTATTTGTACACACACACTCACACAGTAACACAGTGAAAACATCTCAAAAGTACTCCACACCAGTTTAGAAAAATAGCCAATATTTATCTGAGAAAAGAAGACCAAAATGATAAAAATTCAACATGCACAAGCCAAGATAAAACTTTTCAAAGATTAAATCTTAGTAAAGCACTAAAAAACACAATAGCTCCAACTGAGGCCATCACAACATCTTGACAGACTTGGTCCCAACAGTCCGTCGTCCCTCGTGAGGGAATGCGGGATTGTCATGGAGTTCCATGGACCACAAGACCTTGGTAAATGAGGAAACAAAGACATTGCAAGGAGTCAGGAAGGTGACCAGTCACTGGAGCAGGTGTGGCATCAGTTCCTTACTGCTACCAGCGAGGTGAGATATTGGTTGCTTACTGCTAGGCAGGGAGGTGAGGTGTCGGTTCCTTATGGTTGCAGGGTAGGTGATGCCATGTCGTTGGTTCCTTACGATCCAGCAGGGTCGATGAATCTAGCAGGTCAAGACATGAGGCATCAACTTTGTGGTGTCGTGATCACTCCACAACACAATAGGTGATGTGCAGAATCAGAGCTGGGTGCCACAGATGTCTGTGACACAGAGCTCTGGACTCATGCTGTGGCAGGACTTTGGAGGCACTGCAGCAGCAACAGGCCTGTGGCGTCAGTTGTTGCACTCAGCGGGGACCATGGCTCTGGTGTAGCAACAGAACGCATTCAGACCGCAGTGCCTGTTCCAAAGTCACTCTGAAGTCAATGTGCTTGGTTTCTTCTTGGTTGCACCAGAACTCACTTCCAAGGGCCCAGGAACTAGATTTGGCTCCACTTGGCAAGTCAGCACTCTCAGCAAGAGAGCCCAGGTGCTGGCAGATGAAGCTTTTGATGTCCCTGAGATGTCTTAACAGGAGGCAAGCTCAGCTTAAGCCCTTGGAGAACCTTTGGAAGCAGGATGCAAAAATCAAAGTCCAGTCCTTTCACTTCCAGGACAGAAGCAGCAGGCAGAAGGCCAGCACAGCAAAGCAACAGGCATAGTGACAGTCCCTCTTACATCATCCAGATCTTCTCCTGCCAGAATGTCCTCAGTCCAGAAGGATTCTAACTTTGTGGGGTCAGAGGTCCAGTACTTCTACCCATTCTTGCCTTAGAAGTATACAAACTTCAAAGAAGAGTTTTTGCAGTGAACAAGACCCTTCATTTCCTGCCCTGGCCCCATGCACATTCCTGGGGGGTCGGAGACTGCTTTGTGTAAAGACAGGCTCAGCCCTATTCAGGTGCAAGTGTCAGCTTCTCCCACCACTCTAGCCCAGGAAGACCCATCGGGATATGCAGTGCATACTTCAGCACCCTTTTTGTGACTGTTTAGAGTGAATTCACATATTCGCAAAGAATTGTTAAGCAAGAAAATGCCAACTTTCTAAAAGTGGCATTTTCAAACTTACAATTTAAAAACCAACTTCACCAAAATATGTATTTTTAAATTGTGAGATAAGAGACCCAAACTCCATATCTCTATCTGCTCCCAATGGGAAAATACACTTAAAAGTTATTTCAAGGCAATCTCTATGTTGCTCTAAATAAAGGATAGTCCATGCAATAGTGAAAAATTAATTTAGCAGTATTTCATTATCAGGACATTTAAAACACACCAGTACATATCCCACCTTTTAAATACACTGCAGCCCGCCCATGGGGTTGCCTTGGGGAGAACATAGGGGTGACTTACATGTAGTAAAAGGGAAGGTTTGGGCCTGGCAGGTGGGTGCACTTGCCAGGTCAAACTGGCAGTTTACATCTGCCCACGCAGACACTGCAGCTGGCAGGTCTGAGACATGTTTACAGGGCTACTCATGTGGGCGGCACAATCAGTGCTGCACAGCCACTCATAGCATTTGATTTACAGGCCCTGGGCACACAGGGTGCACAAGACTAGGGACTTACTAGTAAATCAAATATGCCAATCATGGATAAACATATCACAAATACCATTTATTGGTCTCCCGCCTCCTGCCACCAAGCACCACCTTCTCCCCCAAGGACCTATTTGATGTAGGCCGCAGCACAACCCTATTGAGCAGATCCTCATGTAAAAACCCCGTGACAGTCTCCTGTCCAACTTGCCCACTGCTACCATCTGCTGCTTTGGTTTGTGCTTCTGCTGCTTCGTTTTTGCTTGTTTTTCTGCTCCTTTTTCTCTCTCTTCTCCTCACTTTTCTGCTCCTTTTCTCTCTCTTCTACTTATTTGTTGCCCCTAGCTTGCCTTCCCTGCTCCTTCTCCTCTCTTCCTGTTGTTTCCCTTCTCCCGACGTTTCCCACCTCCCACCACCCAGCACCACATCCTTGCCCAGGACCTCCTTAATGGAAGCTACAGCACGGCCATGCAGGAGGCGCGTGCTGCATGCCACTGACATGCCAATGGCAAGCCTGCCTGTGCCCAACCATGCCTTGACTGTGCCCATCACAGGACCCCAGCCCTGCCATCATCTGCCTCTAGACCACCAAGGAGCTCCTGGCCCTGGATCTCGGTCCCCAGAACAACTGCTGCCGTTCATCCTCCCTGCAATCAACCAAATGACCCATTTGCTGCCACTGCCTCTACTCATGCAACACAGGTCTACCAGCCAGCACTGGATCCCGCGCTACTTCTGCCTATAAAACCACTGATAACCCAGAATCACTCCAATGCATCCTGATCAGTGCCCAATCCCTCTGCAAGCATGCCACGGGTATATGGGACACCATCACCACCCTCTACCTTGATGTGGCCGTCATCACTGAAACATGGATTCACCCTTCCTTGAACCCAGACATTTCCACAGGAACCCTGATGGCTTCAACATGATACACCAAGACCTCCTTACAAATTAGGCAGGGGAATTGCAATACTCTTCAGAGAAACCATCCGATGCACCACAACCGATGATGACCCCATGCCTCTCATGGAACACCTCAACATTCAACTACAGACCGACACCAAGAACACAATAAGAAGTTACCTCGTATACAGACCACTGGGGCCACAACCAGCTTTCTGCAACACCATTTCTAACCTCATCACACCACTAGCCATTGACTCCCATGACTACGCCCTACTCGGCAAACTCAATTTCCACATTGACGATGTCAACAACGCCAACTTGAGAACCTGAACAACATTGACCTCACTCAACTGGTCATGGAACTCAGACACAAAGCTGGTCACAAAACTGACTACATATTCAGCGTCAGTAACAGAATAAAATTCAGACAAGTCACAGAACTTACCTGGACCGACCACGTTATCGTCCACTTAATGATCTCTGACGTACAGTGTGCCATCTCCAATCATCATAGCTCCTCCCACAGCAGCTTGAGCAAGGTAACTGAGACACAGTGGACACAGACCCTCAGCACCACCCAACCCAAAAGCATCATCAGCCCTTGACCAAGCCACACAGAACTTCTCCGCATGGATCACCAAATGTGCCAACAAAGTTGCCTCGTTAAAATCAGCAAAAACCAGCAAAACCTCAAAACACATCAGCTGGTACACCCCAGATCTCCAAGCCATGAATTGCAACTGCTACTGACTGGAGAAAGAATGGTGCGCCACAAGACACCCCTCCAACAGAGGTCCTCATAAAGCAACACTCAGCAACTACCACCTACACATCAAGGAGGCCAGGAAAGCAACCAACACAGCCCACATCAACACAGTAGCTACCCATGTGAAGTAGCTCTTCAAAATAGCAAAGGAATTCTCAAACCCAATAGCAACAGAGAACACCATCCACCCTTCCCAAGAACTTTGTGACTCCCTCTCAGAATACTTCCTCACCAAGATCACCTACATCTACAACAATTTCGACACCCAACCCACATCTCCCAACCTCAGCTACCTCAACCAACCATCGCACACCAGCCGAATTATCACCACTTGGACTCTACTAACCACTCAGATGCCACAACCATCATGTCTTCTGCTCACCAAAGCCTGCCCCCATCAACCCTTCAACCTCAAAACCATCCCAATAAGCACCGAGCTCACCAGCATCTAAAACACCTCCATCTCCATGGCAGCCTTCCTGGACAGATGGAAAAAGGCAGAGGTCAGACCCCGTCTAAAGAAACCCTCCGTCGACCTCAGGGATCTCAAAAATTATCGACCGATTGCCCTGCTTCCCTACCCGGCCAAAGTACTCAATAAAGCCATCAATCAACAACTCACCAAACACTTGGAACAAAACCACCTACTTGATTTCTTATAATCAGGGTTTCATGCCAACCACAGCACTGAGACCATGGTGATCACTGTCACAAACTACATCAGATCTCTCCTCCACTGCAGAGAAACTGTGGCCCTGATCCTCCTCGTCCTCTCTGCTGCATTCAACACAATCTCCCACCATACTCTCATCAATGGATATTACATCAACATACAGCAAAATGCCACTAAAGGGGTGACATTTACTATTCCCACATCAATCTAAACCAATTTAGGGGAAGGTGCTGGACACTAAAGGGGTGATATTTACTGTAAATATACTATATGCCTATATAGATTTGTGGGGTAAATAGCAGTGCATGGCAAGGGGTTACCTTAGGGCACGAGTTATAGTTAATTGAGATAACTTTAACTATAACAGGTAGATTTCTATGGTTTTGTGCATTTAAAATGTGAGCCTAACTATAAAGTCCCCCTCAAAATATAGTAATTTTCATTACTACAAGTTAATCCAACAACCGCTTTTGACCATGCACGGTGGCAGTTGGCCACACCTGAGGCCAACCTCCTATATGCTCCCAACTTTGCACCGTGCACAGCCTTCACTCGTGCGTGGCAGGGGTTGCCCACAACGCCTGGGGTGGAGCCAGACCCTGCAGCCAACACCCCCTAACCACCCAACCCTACACTGTGCACTGCCCTTTGGCCATGCACAATGGGGATTGGCTGCAGCCTGTCTCTTTGGATGTGAGCATATGTGGGAGAGGGTATATCTAGGGGTGAGAGTAGCTGTGTGAGTCTCTGGATGTGACAGTGAGTGCATCAGAGTCTTTGTGGTTGCTTCACTCTGTGTGTGCAGGTCTTTGAGTGGGTACAGGAGGGTATTAGTGGGTCTGTGAGTGGGTGTGTAAGAGTCTGAGTAGATCTGTGAGTGGATTCATGAGTGTCTGAGTGGGTTTGTGAGTGGGTGTGTAAGGGCCTGAGTGGGGTTGTGAGCCGGTGCAGAAGGATCTGAGTGGGTGTGTGAGTGTCTGAATGGTCTGTGAGTGGGTGCATAAGGGTCTGAGTGGGTGTGTAAATGGAAAAATGATTGAAAGAGAGAGAGTGAGAGAGAAACAGATTGAGAGGGAGAGAAATAGGCATAGAGAGTTTTTTTAGGCTTTGACAGATGATATACTTAGATTGAGATATTTCTGGACGAATTAAAATGAAAAATGTATTTGTCAATTAAAAAGTGAGATCACCTTTCAGTATGAACCTTAACCTTTTGAAGTTTAAAACAAATTAAAGGAGGGAAATGATCACAGACACACCTTGAGTAGAAGCCTCAGCTGTCAGTGTGTCGGTCTGTGACCTTAATCATTAGGCCACAGGTGACTCCTTGATGGACTCTTTCCTACGGCATGCAACCCACACATGACAGAGGAAAGAAATGTGATTGTCCCATTTCTAGGAAGGTTTAGCAGTCAAAACACTAGTAAATAAAGAAACACACAGCTAAGCGATATTAGGATTTGAACCTTCAGCCTACTGAGGGACAGTACAAGAACTTGACCATTAGGCCAGCAGTGACTCTGTTTCACTCTGCATCAAAAGGTAACTATACCATTTGTACAAAACTTCTTTCTGGTCTTACTCTTTGAAGTCATTATTGAGAGAACATTGCAGTGAAAATCTCTCTCTCTCTCTCTTCTAGTTGGCAGAGGTATGCATCCTGTCCAAGCACGGACTACAATTTTAGTCAGGGTATGTCAGATACACATCCTAAAGTAACCTCTGCTCACCCTCTTGTAGCTTGGCACAGAGCAGTCAGGCGTAACTTAAGAGGAAATGTGTAAAGTATTTGTGCAACACACACACAGCAACACAATGAGAACACCACAAAAAGACTCCACACAGGTTTAAAAAAATAGAGAATATTTATTTGAGTACAATAAGACCAAAATGACGAAAAACAAATAGTAAAACAAGATTTATTCACTTTTTTACATATCAATTGCGGTGCTTTATATAAGACTTATTTTAGATTGTTTATGGTAATTTGAAGAATGCATTTGTGGGAGGCTGGCTCAGTATATGGTGTACACCTATAGGTGAGGCACCCTGTACTGAGTCCAGGCAACTAAAAGTGATAGTGTCAGTGGTTCCAGATAACCAGAGCTCTCAAAGGGTAGCTGTGGAGAGCAGCTAAAGCATATCGGGGACAGTGTAAAGCAATTGCAAATACCACACAGGTCAGTCAGTGATGTACACACAAGAAAGAACCACACCAGTGTTTTAAAAATAATGTATTATTTATTACAACATAGGTACTAAACTAACTTTGGTATATCTTCTAACTAGAGATATCTACACACAAAAATACCCTTTGAAACAGGCAAGTAAAGGCATAAAATAATACGGGTCTCAATGGTGGTGGGGGCAAACCATATACTGAAAAAATGGGATGTGAAAGTCACAACTAACCAAGACTACCACCCAAGGACTTTCAGGACTGGGGAAGATTTTTCATATTCCAGGACCGTTCCCAGAGGACCCTGAGGAAACCCGTTGGGACAAGGAAGATTCAAGAATGCCCCCACCTGTGGATACCCAGAAAGGTGGAGCACCTACACCAGGGAGCCCAGGTGCATGGGGGTTAAGTTGTGTCGGAAACTCCAGTTGAAGTCGAAGGAAATCTCAGTTATCCAGCTGATGTCACAACCTGTGGACCTGATCAGTAGAACCCAGGTATGGATTCTGGATGAAGGGGACCGAAGGAAAGAGTGGATGCCCACTCTTCTTGAAGATGCTTTCCTGAGGGACGGTTGTCATGGAACTGCAGCTGTAGGGTCAAGGTGATGCAGCAAGATTGTCCACAAGCTGTCATACGTTGGTCATCAAATCACAGGGAGGGTCAGTGGTCAGCAGGACTACCAACAAGCCTTGGCAAATGCAAGAAAGTGAGGCATGGAGTGTTGCAGGATTTGGGGACCAGCAAGGTCCTAGGGCCTCACCTTTGTTGGTAAGTCCGGGCCAGCCCTCTGCAAGCATGAAAGCAAGAAGCAATTGTTAGAGACCCCAGGAGGACCCTCTGACATCAGGCACACTGAGTTGCAGGGAGGCCTCAGCAGCACAAATAAGATGGATGCTCAACTTGTAGGGGTTGCTGGGAGGATATCATTCTTAGAACTGTGTGATGCTGGAGGCTGGGGCTTCTTCGAGCTAGGAGGTCTTCAGACTGAAGAGACAGCAGCTTGGCAATGGCAAACAAATGTGTGCATATGTTTTCCAGTTAAGCAGCTCCAAAGTGGGACCATCGACTTCTCATATGCAAAGAAGACAGGTCAGTCCTCTGGAGAGCCACAAAACTACCACCTGTGTTGTAGATCCTTGAACAGTCTATGGGACAGCAGGATCCACAAACCGGTCATCGAGGTTGAGATGCCTCTGGATGCAGGGAAGTGACTCATTCTCCCCAAGGGAGATTCCTCCATGCTGTCCTAAGTGGAGGCAGAGTCCTTGTGACTCTGGAGGAAGAACAGCCATGGGAGATGCAGAGTCCTTGCTATGCATGGAGGCAAATTTGCAGTAGGAGCCCTTCATCTAGTTGCAATCTTGTCTGGGTTCCCGGTTAAGTACAGCAGTGCTTCCAGCTCTTTAAACATAAAATGGGGGTCAAGGCGATTTGTGCCGCACTCTTGTGTTAATTACATATGTAAATACTGATGTAAGTTGGTACTCGGGTCTAAAGGACCAACACCCTAGGCCTCAAAAAAATAGATAGACTGATTTAAACATTGAGATAGAGGACCCAACACTCAGTTATATTTGAAAGTAGTCAAAAGCTTTATCTTCCCATGCTTGTAATATAAGTCATAGATAACATTATTCAGATCTCATTAAAATTATTGTTTTTTATTAATTCATATTAGAAGTCGAACATTCATAACCTCATGTGGAAAATTGAGCATTCGTAGCCAATGCGTTTCGTCCAAACGGACTTCTTCAGGGCATGCGGACTCCCAGGCATTTACACAGCACACCGGCTCCCAGAGTAGCCATCTGCAACGCAACTGAAAGCAGTGGTTCCAGTGTTCAGATCACAGAAGTGTCTTCGAGAAGAGTCTTGCAGATGAATCTAGGGCCCCACTCTCAGTGGACCCCTTAAGTATCCCAGGAAGAGGCCTCTGCTCATCTTGTTTCCAAATGGCAGACTTGAGTGGGCACCTGGCAGAGCTCTGGGCACCTCACTATGTGATCAGAGTTCAGTGACCATGATATAAGGTGAACCTTATATTTGGGGTGATAGGTGGATGCACCATTTCACACAGGCTGCAATGGCAGGCCTGTAGTCACAGTTTGCTTGGGCTCCCATAGGTGGCATAATACATGCTGCAGCCCATGGGGCAACCTTGTTGTATCCAATGCCTTGGGTACTTAAGGACCATATACTAGGGACTTTCAGGGATACACCTGTATGCCAATTCTGGAGTGTAAAAGTTATGTGGCAACTAAATTTAGGAGAGAGACCACTGAAACTAGCATCCTGGTTAGCAGGATCCCAGTGCACAACCGTCAAAACACAATAAACCAGGCAAAAAGTAGGGATATCCTTTTTCCTACAGCATTAAACTTTGCTGTCCTGGAAGCCTATGAGACTGTCATAGGCAAATAGGGTTCTAGGGGGTCTGTGTTGTAGGTATTTACAAGGTGTGCATTTCCTAACAGTGAGGAGCGCTGTACAACAATGGCTGGACCGATCAGACCCAGATAAGGCTTTTAAATACACTACCAAAGCCACGGGGCTGGGCAACAAAGTACCTGATCGGTTGAAGATATTGCTGCAAAGAGAGGAGTTGTGCTCCAGTGTGTCTCAGAGGGTAGGCGGGGTGCTCCGCAGCATGGTTTCGTAGAGGCTGATGCAGGAGTATTCAGCGTATCGCAGTTGTCTCAGCAACCAGGCGGGGCACCTCCGTCAGCGGCACCCGAAAAGCTTGGTGAAGGCATACCCAGCACTGTCACAAAAACTGGGGAATCAGAAAGGAAGGCTTTCTTTTGGTAGAGTGGCATGGACTGAATCCGAGCGCCGCACTCGCCAGGGAGACCCCAAAGGGACAGTCCACTTCTCACAAAGTGGGGCAGTAGTTGCAAATAAGCGCTGCACTCAGGTTCTAGCCAACATTCAGGAATTCTCCCACAAAGTGTGGTGCTGGTGCTTGACTAATGGTGTGGCAAACTAGACTTGACCAGCTCATGAGGTCTTTGATGTCCCTGACACCTTGCTGAAAAACAGGGGCAAGACAGCAAGCTCTTGGAGTCCACTCTTGATTTAGTCCTTAGTTCCTTTTGACAGGGCAGAGGTCAGCAGGCATCAGGGCAGCTCAGCAAAGCAGGGCAGCAGCTCCTGGGAACAGTCAGGCACAGCAAGGTGGCAATCCTTTCAGTACAGCAGCCTTTACTCCAGCAGAGTTTCTTTCAAGTCCAGAAGAGTATTGAATCAGGGGGTCAATCCCCAGTACTTATACCCAAAAGTGCCTGGGGGGATGACTTCATAAGATCTCTCTGAAGTGCACAGGTTCCTCGTTCAACCCTGCCTTGGCTCCAGACTATCAGTAGGGGTTAATCAGTCCTTTATTTGGTGGCAGAAACTTCCCTCTTGGAGTATGAGGTGTGAGCTTCCATCCATCCTTCCAGCCCAAGAAGACTCCTCAGTATGCAGTTGACTGCAGATACTGTTGAGTGTTCTGTGTTGTGGGTATCTGTGGGGAATGCACAAATATAGCTGTCATCCAGCCTAGAGCAAACATGATTTATATGTAAGAAAGGGGGAGTTTGAAGCTTGGCAAGAGGTTTCAAATGCCATGGCGAAATGGTAGGGAAACTGCACACACAGGCTCTGCAATGGCAGGCCTGAAACATGTTTGTTTAAGGGCTACTGAAGTGGGTAGCGCAAGGAGTGCTTCAGGCCCAAGAGAAGCATTTAATTTATAGGCCCTGAGTATATAGTATACCACTTTACAAGGGACCTACAAGTAAATTAAATATGCCAATTGTGGAGACACTAATGTTACCATGTTTAGGAGAGAACACATGCACTTTAGCACTGGTTAGCAGTGGTAACATGCTCAGTGTCCTAAGGTCAACAGAAAGACACAGCAACAAAACAGGAGGTGAAAGGCAAAACGTCTGGGGTAAGACCTTCCTAAGGGTGCCAGGCATAATATGGGGAAATGCTGTGTGGTAGGAATTTTGTGGCTTCTGTCTGATTCTGGAAGAATATGGCAAAGAAATGCTAAATAAATGTGTGACTTAAGTCATATTTTGAGGATTACAGTGCACTGTGGTTAGGTAAACTTGATAGCATCCATGAGAGACACACCACCCTGTGCTCCTCTGGGTGTCTAGTTTACAAAAATGTCTGGAGTTTGTAGATTTTCTCCAAAGACAATGTAAGCCATGGCAGAGAAATACAGAAAAGACGAATATTGCAACCATTCTCAATACACACACATTCTGGTTGGATTTGGAGGGTGAGTGAAAGTTTCAAAAAACTTTCAGAAAAATTTCAGAAAAATGAAATACTCTGTTAATAACTGAGATTTCAGAAAAAAGAACCAATGACTCTCAGCTTGTCTGCTGTAAAGCCACGATAAGGCACAAACCACTTTACAGGCTACTCGCACACCTTCAATTCATGACACACACAAAACCATCCACACCGCAGCTGCAGGCCCAGCATATTACAAAACTCACATCAACAGACAGCGCCATTCAAGGACCTATCACTTTTATCCACATGACTGACATAGTAATCATGCTGGCTGATGGAGTGTGTGGACTGTCATTAGGCTGGCAACGTGTGTAGTGACCAGCAGCAAGTCAATATACACACAACCAGCCAAATGCCAGCTCAAACACACACCAACCAAGCACCAGTCTGCGCACGCTGCCAGCCAAGCACTAGTCCATGCATATCTCCAGCCAAGGGCTATCCACGCACACCACCAGCCAAGTGACTTCCATGCACACCACCAGCCATGCGCCAGTGCACGCACACTGCCATCCCCCACTGCCAGCCAAGCACCAGTGCACGCACACTGCCATCCAAGAGCTAGCCCATGCACACATCAATTATAATAAATAAAAAAAGACACAAACAAATTTGAACAAGAAGAAAAAGCAACTATGATTACAAACACAACAGGTCTAACTAAATACATCAAACTACTGCCAAGTGTGCAACCAAACAAAAAATAATTCTGTTGCATGTGGAATAATTTAAAACATGCGGGCACACATAGGCTAGGATTAGAAGGACATTAGGGGAAGTACATATGACTCTGCTTCTGCACACTGTTTTGGACACAGAGTCCTACACAGAAAGTTTTTTTGGGGCATGGAAGGAATGTAATGAGGGAAGTGGTAATCTTTCAATCTAGCCACATCGTCCACCACTCAACCTCTATGAAGACTCTCCTGCTCTACTACAACAAGGGTGTCTATCACTTACTGCTGAAACTAAGCAAAAGTCATCTTTGAATCTGGAGAACAATCCTTGAATACAACAAAAGCATTGAAGGTTGCTAAATGAAACAAATGGATAGCCAACTTCTTATACCAAATGTAAGCCTTACAAACAGCAGTGTAAGGCTCCAACCTCTGATCTACTCTATCTACACCACCCATGTGCTTATTGTAGTCTAAAATGCACACAGGTTTGCACAATTCAGCAAATTGACCCTAAACAGTCACAGGTGAAGTACTTTCATCATGATTGGTTGTCAGCATGTGAACATCTCTCCTGTCTAAAAACTTCACAGCTAGAAGGTTCATCACTATGCAAGGCACTGCACTCTCCCCTCTGAAGCTTTTTACATACAAGCACTTTAGGATAATCTTTACAGTTAGAGCTGGTTATGCCACGAGCAACAGTGTCCACTTTGAACAATTCCATGCCAGTGTAGAATTTATCGATGTCTACCAAGTTCCCACACAATTTACTCATTGACTCCAAAAGCGAAGGGGCAAGGAGGGGACCAAAAGAACAATCCCTACCAGTATACACCCTGGAATTATAGACATATCCATTCCTACTCTCAGACAGCATATAGAGCTTAATTCCAGAATGTGCCCTGTTGCTAGAAATGCACTGCCTAAAAACCAAATGACCAATGAACAAGACCAAAGACTCACCCACATTATTTCTTTCCCTGGAGCGTAGATCCCTGAAAATCAATCTATAAGATGATCAAGAAAAGGCCAAATCTTGTAGAGACCGTCACAATTAGGGTGATCTCATGGCAATGCTGATGCATTATCAACAAAATGCAGCACCTAAAGCAGAAGCGGATATCAATCATGACTCATGGTTTTGGTAAATATAGCCATTGCCATCAAGGGACTAGTAGACCAATATGAAGACAGCAACATCTTCCTTATCAAGCTGTAGGAAGTTGGCTCTGTATGTACTATTTCAAAGTAAGAAATAGCATGCACAGAGTCCAAGGGTTCCCCTTAGAGGTAAGATAGTGGCAAAAAGAGATAATTCTAATGCTCTATTTTGTGGTAGTGTGGTCGAGCAGTAGGCTTATCAGAGGGTAGTGTTAAGCATTTGTTGTACACACACAGGGAATAAATGAGGAACACCCACACTCAAAGACAATTCCAGGCCAATAGGTTTTTATATAGACACATATCTTTTCTTCGTTTATTTTAAGAACCACAGGTTCAAGATTTACAAGTAATACTTCAAATGAAAGGTATTTCACTCAGGTATCTTAGGAACTTTGAATCAACACAATATCATGTACAGTTTTGACAAAAATGGCAATAAGCTATTTTAAAACTAGACAGTGTAATTTTCAACAGCTCCTCTGGGAGGTAAGTATTGGTTAGTTTTGCAGGTAAGTAAACCACCTACAGGGTTCAAAGTTGGGTCCATGGTAGCCCACCGTTGAGGGTTCAGGGCAACCCCAAAGTTACCACAATAGCAGCTCAGGGCCGGTCAGGTGCAGAGGTCAAAGTGGTGCCCAAAACGCATAGGCTTCAATGGAGAAGGGGGTGCCCCAGTTCCAGTCTGCCAGCAGGTAAGTACCCGCGACTTCGGAGGACAGACCAGGGGGGTTTTGTAGGGCACCGGGGGGGACACAAGTCAGCACAAAAAGTACACCCTCAGTGGCACAGGGGCTGCCGGGAGCAGAGTGCAAACAGGCGTCAGGTTTGCAATTGGTTTCAATGGGAGACCCAGGGGTCTCTTCAGCGAAGCAGGCGGGTAAGGGGGGGCTCTTCGGGGTAGCCATCACCTGGGCAAGGGACAGGGCCACCTGGGGGTCGCTTCTGCACTGGAGGTCGGATCCTTCAGGTCCTGGGGGCTGCGGGTGCAGTGTCTTTACCAGGCGTCGGGTTCTTTGAAGCAGGCAGTCGCGGTCAGGGGGAGCCTCTGGATTCCCTCTGCAGGCGTCGCTGTGGGGGCTCAGGGGGGTCAACTCTGGCTACTCACGGGCTCGCAGTCACCGGGGAGTCCTCCCTGTAGTGTTGTTTCTCCGCAGGTTGAGCCGGGTGCGTCGGGTGCAGAGTGGAAAGTCTCACGCTTCCGGCGGGAAACGTGCAGTCCTTTAAAAGTTGTTTCTTTGATGCAAAGTTGCAGTCTTTGTGGAACAGGGCCACTGTCCTCGGGAGCTCTTGGTCCTTTTAGATGTAGGGTAGTCCTCTGAGGCTTCAAAGGTCGCTGGACCCTGGGGGACGTGTCGCTGTTGCAGTTTTTCTCGAAGTGGGGAGACAGGCCGGTAGGGCTGGGGCCAAAGCGGTTGGTGTCTTCGCTGCAGGTCTTTCAGGTCAGCAGTCCTTCTTCATCATCAGGTTGCAGGAATGTATTTTCCTAGGTTCTGGGGGCCCCTAAATACTCAATTTAGGGTTGTGTTTAGGTCTGGGGGGTTAGTAGCCAATGGCTCTTTGTGCCTCCTCCCTAAGGGGAGGGGGGCACATCCCTAATCCTATTGGGGGAATCTTCCATCTGCAACCTGATGGGTTGTCCTGACTGGCCAGTGACTCCTCTTTGTTTTTCTCATTATCTCCTCCGGCCTTGCCGCCAAAAGTGGGGCCGTGGCCGTAGGGGCCAGGCATCTCCACTAGCTGGGATGCCCTGTGGCGCTGTAACAAAGGGGCAAGCCTTTGAAGCTCACCGCCAGGTGTTACAGCTCCTGCAGGGGGAGGTGAGAAGCACCTCCACCCAGTACAGGCTTTGTTCCTAGCCACAGAGTGACAAAGACACTCTCCCCATGTGGCCAGCAACATGTCTGGTGTGTGGCAGGCTGGTAAAACTAGTCAGCCCACACTGGAGGTTGGGTATGTTTTCAGGGGGATGCCCTCTGGGTGTATTTCACAATAAAATGTACACTGGCATCAGTGTGCATTTATTGTGCTGAGAAGTTTGATACCAAACTTCCCAGTTTTCAGTGTAGCCATTATGTTGCTGTGGAGTTCTTGTATGACAGACTCCCAGACCATATACTCTTATGGCTACCCTGCACTTACAATGTCTAAGGTTTTGCTTAGACACTGTAGGGGCATAGTGCTCATGCACCTATGCCCTCACCTATGGTATAGTGCACCCTGCCTTAGGGCTGTAAGGCCTGCTAGAGGGGTGATTTACCTATGCCATGGGCAGTGTGAGGTTGGCATGGCACCCTGAGGGGAGTGCCATGTCAACTTAGTCATTTTCTTCCCACCAGCACACACAAGCTGGCAAGCAGTGTGTCTGTGCTGAGTGAGGGGTCCCCAGGGTGGCATAAGACATGCTGCAGCCCTTAGAGACCTTCCCTGGCATCAGGGCCCTTGGTACCAGGGGTACCAGTTACAAGGGACTTACCTGGATGCCAGGGTGTGCCAATTGTGGAGACAAAGGTACAGTTTTAGTGAAAGAACACTGGTGCTGGGGCCTGGTTAGCAGGCCTCAGCACACTTTCAAAACATAACTTGGCATCAGCAAAGGCAAAAAGTCAGTAGTTAACCATGCCAAGGAGGCATTTCCTTACACAAGCCATCAAAAAAGTTAAACCCAGGTTCTTCTTCAATTAATCCATATTTGCGGGAGTCACCAGTTAGCTGTGGAGTGGAGCTGAAGTCTGGCACTTATTTCCCTCAAATATTGTCCAGTATATAAATTAGTCTAGTCAACAATCTCATTAAAAAATACATTATCCATATACTACTGAAAGAAACATATAGTGAAAAAGATGTCAGTATTTACTATATGCCCTCCAACACCTGTAACAGCAGGCAACACAGGCTGCACCATATTTGAGGAAACCTAGATTTAAGCTCTTCCAATGGGAAGCCTTTAAGCCCCAGGCTGCAATCCAGATGTCTCTTGCTGCACTATCAGCATACTGGTATCCTCCTTTAAAAAAGGCACTTCCTCCGCACTGAGAGTGGCTTCATCATTAGATGATTCCTCTCGGACAGACAATTCACTGCCAGAATCTTGGACTTCTTCCTCTGCCTCGGATGCAGAGTCAGTCACAGAACGATGGTCACAGGAATATTGCATAAGCAAACTAACAACCTGCTGAGTGCTAATCCTTAGGCTCACCATAATATTTTCTAATAAAATTAACACAACAAATAAGTCGTCAATAATCAACACTGTGCTAAATAAGTAATAAAGGAAGGGTGGCTTTATCAAACAGAAAGCAACACTATTTGCTAATCTGGAAGGAAAAGTCAATCAAAACAAAGCAAACAAAGACCTACATATTCAAAAAATGGTACTTGCCAGAGACAGACTCATGATCACCTGCATCTAGTCTGCACAGACATAGTAAGCACCAACAATATCCCACTAAAAAGGGAAAACAAAAGCAAATTACACACAATATACTTCCTTCACAAATCCAAGGAGAATTTCACACACAATAAAACAGAAGGTAAATATCCTGCCATTGTTACACCGTTTACAAAAAACACACTCTTGCAGGACAATCGTACTAGTTTGAAGTAAACAGTAAGCAAATGTTTTGCTTATCAAACGCATGCAACTATACAAACTGCAGATCTACCAGTGGCAAAACTGCAAGCAGGAGTCACAGCAAAGGAAGTCAAAAGCTTTGCACTGGAATAAAAAGGAGAAACAGAACATTACATTCATAAGTGCACATGATGACAAGAAATAAAACAGTTAACGTTATAAAATACTATGAAGTCTGCCCATCAGCATCCAAATGCCAGCCACACACATCGCCAGGCAGAAGACAGTCAACACACACTAGAAGCCAGTTGAGACAATTCCGCCAGCAAAATCCCCAGTTCAAACACACTGCCAGCCAAACGCCAGTCCACACAAACTGCCATCTAATTGCCATTCCGCGCATACCACAAGGCAAGCGCCAGTCTACACATACCACCAGGCAAGTGCCAGTCTACACACACTGCCAGTCAAGCACTAGTCCACACACACCCCTCACCAATCTCAAGTCCACACACACTGCCAGCCAAATGCCAGTACGCATACAGCCAGTGAAATGCTAGTATACGCAGACAGTCAGTTGAACTTCAGTTCACACACACACAAAACTTTCCCTGATGTCTAGTGGTTTTCTGCCAGGGCCTAAAAATACTGCTGATGGGGGCGGAAATTGCCAAAATATGTGTCCAAAATAAAGGGGAGCAACACCTGCCTGCGGGGTCGCTCCCTGAGTTGCGCTAATTGCATATAATCCCTGATGTCTAGTGCCGCCCCACAGAGGGCAGTCCAGCCTAAAAAACAGCTGGTCTACTCTTATTAGGGGACAGAATACAAAAAAATGCCCCCCCAAGGGGAGCAACCCTTGCCTGTGGGGTCGCTCCCCCAAAAACAAAACAAGCCTTGGTGGTCTAATGGGCTTCCAACCTCCCCCCCCCCCAGGGGGCAGATCAGACTAAAAATGGCAAATCTGCACTCTAGGGGGCAGTTGAATTCCAAAATAATATTCTCCCCCATGCCTGTTAGGTGCCCAAGGGGTCGCTCCCCGTAATCAATGCCAAAAAATAAAATCACTGGTAAACTAGTGGGTTTCAGCCCACTGGAGAGAAATCATCTGAAAAAAATGTCTGAGCTAGCTACCAGGGGGGCTAACACATGGATAAATGGATAAGTGCTTTGACCCAGGAGAAGTGACTTTGCCCAAGGGGTCGCTCCCCCAACACAAAAGAAATCCCCGGTGGTCTAGTGGGAGGATTCCTGCTCCACGATCACAGGCCTCACCATGATCGTGAAGCAGGAATCCACTCCAAACAGGCATGGGGGAGAAAGGAATACTCTTTCCTTTCCCCAGTGTCTGTTTTCAAAAAACAAACTCCTTGCCAGAGAAGGAATCACCTGCGGGAGGTCCTCTCTCCTGACACGCTGGAAGCAAATGGCTTCCACTGCATCGTCAGCTGCTTTTGATGACATCAGTGCGCACATTAGATCACCAATGGGGTTTCGGGGTGGCAGTGGAAGCACTTCCACTGCAATCCCTGGAGGCAACTTTTAGAGGGGCAACCAAAAGGGGAGCCCCAGTGTTACCCCATGGGGGTGGCTTTAAGCCATCCTCAGCACACAAGGGGTTAAGAGCAGCCAATGGTCCCACAGACCACTGCTTACTCTTAAAAAATGAAACTTCTACACTTATTTTTTTTTCTCTTTAAACTCATCTGTTCCCCTTTAAGGAAAACGGGCTGCATTAAAAAAGAAGATTGCTTTATTAAAAAGCAATCACAGACATGGTGGTCTGCTGCCCTCAGCAGGCCAACATCCCTGTGATGAATGTGATTCCTAATGGGTCCTAAAGTGCAACCCACCTAATATTCATGAGGTAGGTCAATCAGTAACCCTTTATGAATCGCATATTGAGAAACAAACATTTCATACATTAGTGAATTTTACTGGGGGTGTGATAGTGCCATAAATGGATGCTTGACGCTGAGGCTCCAAGTTCACCTGGGTCAAGCCAACAAAGTATATGCCGGTGGGACCCCAGCCACACTTTCCGTAGTGCAGATTTGAATGTGCCTTACCAACAAGATAAAAGTGGCAGTCTTACCTCATGTTTGAGTGCTAGGTTGGAGGAAAAGGGGTATAAACACACAATTTTTCCCCATCCCACCCCCATCTTTGTCTGGACATGACTAGACAACACCTGCCATCACTGCTGCAACTGACCCATGGAGAAAACACAACCCTCCCATCGCCGGACTCGAAGGTAGGGATGCTGCATTCCCAGTGTATGTTGGGTGGGCACTGCACAGGAAATCAGGACCATAGTTTTTAAAATTTTGTGACATGCACATGTGGGGTACACAATGGTGTCACACATGACTGGGGACACACTGGCACAACAAGCTTATCGCACACGCATATCGCACACATACACAACTGTCATTGTGGTATCATCATTTACTGCAAAATGAATACTGGCACCACAATGATGGTACACCCATACTGGACAATGGTGTCCATGTGTGTGCTTTGCAAGTGGACTTGTATTGATAGGTTTGTGCTATCTGTTGGGTATGCGAATCAATACGTGTTAAATGTGTGTGTGTGGATTGGCCGGTTGAGGCGGAGGGAGCTAGAGTGGGTAATGTGGTTGTGTCTGTATGTGTGTCACTTGCATGTGAGACTGATGTTGTTGTGTGTGTTGTGCTGCCATGTGACACATTCAGGTGAGTGTTGTTGTGGCAGATGTGTGCAGTTATGTTGGTTGTTGTCGTTGTGTTGTGTGTGCAATGTCAATGGTGTGTATGTAAATGTGTGTTTCAGCATTTACGGGTTGTGTTGTGTTGAAATTGCAATGGATGATGGTGTTTGTGTGGAGTGTTGTGTAGTGTGTAGTACAGGGGGACACATTTGCAAAGGGACAGTGTGTATGTTAGTTACCTCTAGAACATATCCCTGCTGTTGTCCGAGGTCCATTGGGTCCCACTGCCATATCCTCCATCAGCAATCCGTCGCCAGTCCTTCGCTTGCAGAGCTGTAACAGAGCTAGATACAGCGGGTGGAACACCACCTACTTGACAGTCTTCTTTGGTCTGCCGTTGATGTGGCTTGGCAGTAACACTGCCAAGTGTAAATCAGGCCCATAGTCTTGTTGTTCACTGAACCTGGCCTGCCCCCATCAGAGACTTCCACACAGACCTATCATTGCTAAAGGCACACCTTACATATTGAGTTTTTCCTGTGTGGGACGTTTTGGCATGATGCCTGCTTCCGTCCAATCCTGGGATAGGGGAGCTTTTCTTAAGTTTCAGTTGTACGTTTTTGTGCTGAATGGAGAGGAGGGTGGCAGGAGGGAGATGGGTATGCAAATTAGTTGAGTGGAGGGGGCCGAGGTAATTAGAGCGTTTGGACACTCTTCAATGAACATGGCTTCCTCCTTTACTATATGTACTTGGGACATCCGAGGCATGGCAACTCCTGTGAGACGACTTATAATTTGTGCATACCTAAGATGCAGGAAAGTACACTTCGCCTGTCTCCAAGAGACACATCTCACTAAGAGAGAATGAGAGAATACCTGCAGGTGTTGCAGTGGGCAGATAAATGGCACAGGGTATTCTACACATGCCCAAAGCATGTTGATATGGGTTGCTCCCAAAGTGCATTTTGTGAAACAAAGAGAGGTAATTGACACAGAAGAATGATACATGATCCTAGAAGGATCCTTAGGCGGGTGACCCATTTCATTGGTATCTTTATATGCAACTAACATTCACCAAGGTGAGTCTTTTCACACACTGTCGTCAACAGTATTACTGAATCCCCAGGCTCTAGGGTGTGAGGTGGAGATTCAAATTGTGCACAAGACACAGGCCTTGATCGATCTATTCCTCCACTCACATGTACCCACGGTCACTAAATATTTTCAAAATTGGATCCAAGCTCTACACATCTATGATATCTGGTGCATGGGGCACCATGGGAAAGTTGAACGCTTCTACCACGCACTGGGCCACCAGGTCCACACCAGGCTCGACTATATCTCTTGTAACAGATTTTTGGCCTCTCATTTAGGCAGAACCTTATCCGATCACTGCCCCCTTGGGTTTTTCATTTAAATGAGGTAGAGCTTGGACTGCCATACTGCGATGGAGGCTGCAGACAGAGGCACTGCGTGATGTGGCATACAGAGATGCCATTGACACACACCTTACACAATACTTTACCAAGCTTGTAAGTTCAGTAGGCTCGCGGGAACTGGAATGGGACACCAAAAAGGTGGTTATGAGGGGACATTGTATACACACGTCGTGGGGAAGAGGTCTTTGCTTTTCCACTCTGTGGTGGGCCTAGAATCATGCATACGGGTGTGGAAATTGAAACAGTGACTGCACCCAACAGAAGACTGCGCTTGGCGGACTTCCGATGTCACTGCAGCTAGGATGTAAAGTGATTGGGAAACTTTGAGTATAAGACCTGTCTAACCAGGCAGCACGTGGATGGGCAGAAACCAGGTGCACACTGGCTTGGTTGCTGTGCTCAGAGATCCCCAGAACATTGATTGGCACGATATGCGGCACGGCAGGGCACATAGTCAATACACATGCTGACATTAACAAGGTGATTGTTTGGTTTTATGAGGACCTGAACTCTCCTCCTCCAGAAACCTCCAAATTATATCAGGGTTTTACTACATGAAGCAACACTCCCTCCCATGTCTCCACTGCAACCATCAGAACTGGAACACTCCTTGTAGTGGATGACATTCAACTGGTGATTCACCAGATGGCATGGGGTAAGTCCTTGGGTACGGATGGGTTCCCCATGGAATATTATGCAATCTTTCAAACCACCCTTGCTAGTAAGATGCTAGAGGTTTACCAAGAGTCCCACCACAGCAGCATTCCTCCTGACTCCTTTAGTGAGGCCCTCATCGTGGTGCTACCAAAACTTGGTTAAGATCCCCTATTGTGGGCTCTTATAGCCAGTTGTCAATGCTCAATATCGATTACAAAATATTAAGCAAGGTACTAGCCAATTGATTGCTCCTGATGCTTCATTCCTTGGTCCACTCCGATCAGTACAGATGTATTCTACAATGGGTAAGATATTATAATAAGAGGCACCTATGTCACAACATGGACACTACTATGGAGGAGATGGCTGATCTCCCAGTGGCAGTCTCTTTAGACTTTGAGAAAAAGCCTTTGATACTCTTGGGTGGTTGTACTTGCGTAAGTGCTGGAGGCCATGGGATGGGCCCCCTATTCCTTAATTGGATTAACTTCTGTACACAGAACTGTGAGCCAGGGTTCTCACGGGTGACAGATCTCGCACCAGTTTGCCATAGGGAGGGGTACCTGCCAGGACTCCTCCCTTTCACTTATAATCTTTGTGCTGGGCATGGAAACCATGGCTGCACTGCTGCATGCCAGGGGCCCTACTTGGGGCATTTGAGTTGGTACAGACTGGCACACTGTCTTACTGTATAACAATGATGTACTGGTATATCTGCAATATCATGCACATGCACTCCATGCCCTTAATGCCCTATTGGATGACTTCTTTGGCCACAGAGTGAATTTGGGCAAATTTTGTATGTTACCCCAGTGGTAGCTGAATTATGGTGACTGAGACACTCTGGACCCTGGGAGACTCCCTTGGAGCTTTAAGACCTTCCGCTACTTGGGGTGAAGGTTTATCACAAAGACAAAGACCTCCTTGATGGCAGTCACGGACAAGCCCTGACTTCCAAATGACAGTCCTCGACCTTCTGGACGCGCCTGCCCTTATTGCTCATGGGGTGCACACCAATTGCCAAAATGCAAGTACTACCTTGACTATTATACTTATTTGTGGCTCTACCTTTCAGACCCGCCAGATCCTTCTTCAAGGCATTGAGAAGGCTGATGTCTGACTTGATGTGGGGACCAGACCGAAAACGGGTCTCGGTTTAGTTGCTCCAACGTCTGATGATAGAGGGCAGCCTGGGGGTACCGGACCTCACATTATATTTTGCAGCAGCACAACTACAGGAGCCCATGAGGTGGGTAGTGGGAGACAAAACGAGGGAGGTTAGATTGGTGCTCACATAACTGTATGACATAGGCTCACTGGAATGGCTGTTTACACCTGGAAGCCCATCAAAAGACCTGGGGAAACTCATACGGGTTGCCGAACAAGTCTGGAATAGATATATACAATCCCAGCAGACCTAGGTCCTGTACGCAGCACAACGTCCAATATGGGTGGCACCCGCCACAAAGAGCACTGTTAGAAAACCATTATCGGGCACCCTGGCGGGATGCGGAGATTACCCATATGTGTGACTTATACAGTGATGATGCACTGCATTCATTTCAAGACCTTCATGACCTTTATGGGCTAGGAGCAGGCTCCTTCCTTATCTACCACTCTCTTACGCTGGCCCTCAGGTACACATGGGCAATGAGTAGAGATGAGCTGAGGGTGCATCAGGGATTGCAATGCTTACTTACACATCGACTGGGGAGCAGGGTGATATTGATTCTCTATGTGGCGCTGCTGGGGGGAGTTGCAGAATCAACACTTTTTAGTAAGCTGTGCTGGGATGATTGTCTAGGTACTGTACTCACTGCCAAACAATGAGGAATAGCAGTAGAGCATGTGGAGTGCAAGTTGTGGATTGCTCACCTGGGGTTCACTCAGTTTAATTATGTCCATCAGATATACATCACACCACATAGGCTCCTGGTGATGGTTTTGCTTGAATGCCCTAGATGTGGGCATGGGGATGCCACATTCCTCCACATGGTTTGGGAGTGCTCAACATTGGCACATGTCTGGACCCAGGTGGTGTCCCATATACCTGCAGTGGTCGACATCCGCCTGTCTCCAGATCCACTTTTGTGTCTCCTGGGAATAACAAAATACAATAAGTGCTCCAAGTCCTACGTAAAAATGGTAGAGCTCGCATTGGCCTTGTTCAAACACCTGATAGCTGTGATATGGAAGGCCACACAACCACCCACAATTAATGGTTTGCTTCAAGCAATGCATAAATGGGCCCTAGCTGAGGCGGATGCCATGGCATCTGACCAGCAGCAGCATGGAGGCAATGGAACTGCCACACTTTGGGACACTTATGAGCTTAAATTATTCAACAAATTATACCCACCTACCTTGTAGACCTCTCCACTGGACGGGGTAGTGTAAGTGGTTGAGCAGATAGTGGACACAGAGGGATCGTGGTAGAGTTGCACTGAGGTACTATCACCCTTACACATTATTGCACAGTCCACCCACCACTCTCCTCTCTCTCCCTCCTCTCCCTGCACACCTGGATGACCATAACATACAAATAACAGTGATCCTACAATGGTTTTTCTCCCGATACATGCTGCCCTAATGTATTTCAACCAGAGGTTTCTATAGGTTTATTAATGGTTATATTTGGATACATTATTAGCTCCTCTTCAGATGGGTGGGGCACAAAGTCCTGAATGAGTCTGTTTCTTGATTTCATTGCTGCAAAATAGAATATTTTTTCTTTATAATTTTTTGCTTTGTTCTCCACTGCTCACAATGCTGTAGTGTTTGAATATATGGAACTACAGATGTTATCTTGAATACAGTTGTGCCTACTCTTGACTGATGTATGCCATTTGGCTGTGATGTTTGAACAAAAACAATCACTGGATTTTGTCCTTAAGCACAGAATATTTTGAAACAGGATTTATCTTATCTCTGAAAAATAATATTCCACATTAACTTACATAACGTTTTAATGACAATAAGTTAGCAAATCTAGGTTCCCAAAAGGTTCCATCATTTTTCACTCAGCTTATCAGAGGAGGAAAAATGTTTAGAACAAGGCTACATTTCTCTCTACCCAGTCTTTATGACACTGGTTCATGTTTCAATGTGATAAATAGTAAAGGTAAAATCATTTTAATCTATATAATTTAGGGACAAATGCCTACTGTCTTATTTTGCATTAATGGTTTGCCCAGCCTCCCTTAACTTGAGTGATTCACTACCACATTGTGTGGGACATGTATGGAGGGTGAATTTACCAACCTAAGTATCTGAGTGGATGAGTGTGAGTTCTCTGGGATCTCACTATCAATGACTGTTTCTCTATAGCTCAAGTGCATCCATAAATATCTTGATTATGGCCCTGATCATCACCCATGAGATATGTAGTTCTGAGTGGGGAAGAAAAGCTTCATCGGAGGCTCCACGTCCCACCAGAATCCCTCGCTGAAGCCCTGACGACAGGCAGGGGGAAGGAAACCTGATTGGAGCCTTTCCTGCCCCACTGGAGCCTCCAAAGAGTTTAAAGAGGATGCAGGTGGGGTAGAAGCGTCATCGGAGGCTCCCCACCTGGCACAGTCCTCCAGTTTCGTTGTGGGCCCCTGCGAGAGGCGGGTGCCCCTCCGTCAGCCCTTGTTCGATTGGGGCATTGTTGTGTCCCCTTCCTGGTTGGAGGGCCAGTGGAGGCCCGAGGGGCCCACAGAGATCACGGGCCCCAGGAGGGACCGTTATAAACCCAGAGGGGGTGCGTGTCACCCCCCTCCTCTCCCAATCATCAGAGTGGCCCCCAAAGTGAGTGCACGGAGCGCCGGGGTTCCATTTTGTCTTCTTGGCACTGGGAGTGCCTTTCATCATAACCACAGGTACTTTTAAAGAACATACATATTTCATATGTTCCTTATATGGACATTCATGGTCTATATGTTAGCCTGCCTATTTTTATGAGGTGTTTCATATATGTTTGCTAATGTTCCTTTTATGGGCATAACATGCTAATATGTTTGACGTATGTTTTCTAATGTTCCTGATATGGGCATTTATGATATTTCTATAACAAGTGCATCAGTGTAATAATGTGATTCCTAACTACTTATGTTGAAGAATAGTAAGTAACCTGTGTGTTATATGTGACTACTTCTGGTTCTGCAGAGTAACTAATGTGTAACGTTCTGACAACTGCTTGGGTAGCAGGATATTACTGACATGTAGTGTTTGGTCTAATAATTGTGTTTGTACAATACAGTATATTTTCATATAGCTTGGTGTTGTGTTTCATTTGTGGTGGGGATAGTGCATCACATGTGTTGTGTGTGTTGTGCAAACGCTTTACACATCGCCTCTGGGTTAGGCCTGACTGCTTGTGCTAAGCTACCAAGGGGATGAGCAGGGGTTATATTGGACGTGTAACTCCCTTTCTCTGACTAGAGTGGGTGGGTTCTGCCTGACTTAGGTGCATACCCTAGCCAACCAGAAACTCAATTTCTAATACAAACACTCTGTGTTCACATCCATATTGTCAATACAACATCTGTATTCCAAACAACATACAAGTCTTGATATTAGTGGGAACCTCTCATGGGGTCATGGTTTTAACATCCTTAGAGTCTCAGTGTTACTCTATGTAAAACATTTTGGGGGGGCTGCTACACCTTCTGCATGCCCCCCAAACATTGGTGAAACATTGGTGACTGATGTGCCAAGGTTGGTGCCTCCACGAGCAAAGAAAAACATGTAAATGTTCCTTCGTGGGGCATAATGGAAGGTTCTGGCCAGGATTAAATGATCCCCAGACACTGGTATGGGGGCAACGAAAAGTAGAATGTTCATAGTAGAGAAATGCACATAAAAAAGAAGACAGAGAGCTTAGAGGGTGTTACCTGAATAAGAAATATTCAGTGGTGCATAATTCCAACACATCAGCAGCAGAAGAGTCCATCTGGAATGGTTGAGTAAGAGCATATGAAATAGGGAACAAAGAGCTCTATTGCTTTCCTGCACATGTCCTCTTCTGCTACAGTGCTGTCATAGGAGACTCAAATAGGTGGTATGGTGCAGCAGTAAAGGAAAGTGCTAAGCAGAATCCCTCTGCACAACTGCATGCTTGAACACCAGGGGTGGTACTACATAAGTACTCAGTTTAATGTGTCACTTATATGTGGTACTGAGGTAGGTGATCTCTCCGAGAACAAAGCACACAGGCAGTCGATCTGGGAAATGGGTGACAAGCACCCTGACCAGGAGGGAGGATAGAAAGAGACAGCTAGAGTGTCGGTAGAGAAGGTAAGAGAAGATGGGAACCAAGAGAACCTCTGTAGTTGGTCCAGCTGCATCTAAAAACCGCACTGTCACAAACTATGTCAAATGCATCATTGTGTGAAGTACAACAGACAACTTCTTCCAATGAACATCCCACCCCACAGCTTTTTTTGTTCGGCCTCTCAGAAACAAAAACTTATATATGATGAGGTCCCCAAGCTAGAGAGTCCGTATCAAAAATATTGTACAAGAATACAGCATGAAAGAAAACATATGCGTCCCACGGTATAAAACAAGTGTGTTTTAATAGTAAGGCAATGGTTTTGAAAGAGCAGAACAAGCTAAATCTGTCTACCTGGAAAACATAAATGAGCTCCAGCAACACATTCACGGGGCTGACGCTAGCGCACCATTTAGAGTTCACTGGATGAAAGAGGCTGGGGAAAGTTGTGCTATGCTCATGTGAGCCTATCCCCTTCCAGGTCAGAAGTGCATATCAGAAGAGGGTGCTTCTGCAGCAAGGTGGGATTGAATGTATTTCTAGTTGGCGGCTTGGGGAACTGCCACTTGTTCTAGTAAGTCCGGATTCCTTTGTACTTCCTGATGTATGTTTCTCTACACCCAGTTCAGCAGCATCAAACTATATATTTTTGGGGTTTTGGTGAGCCTCAACACGTTTGTAGTCTGACTGCCTACTTAAAGGCCAAGTATGCTTTAGGCAGTGTTGCTCACAGGAGAGCTTGGTGTCTGCCTTTAATGAGTACCTTGAAAAGTAATTCAGAAGTAGTTTACCTGTGCACTATCTAATGTATGCGTTAAGTAAGGGTGTGAGATGACTGTGGATAAAAGCCTTCTCTCTAATTTTTCCTTGATTGTTGATCCCTTGCAGATTAAGAAAACAGTTAGCGCTAAGGTAGACAAGGGTTCCTTTCATCTCTTTTCCTGAGAGGGTCAGTATGAATATCACACACATGAGACTAATTGATTTTTGTGAAAACACACTCTTGTCTCTTAATTGGGTTTTTCCTTTGAGATTTGGTTCCGTTGTGTTGGGCAGCATCAGTACTCTGAAGAAGGGAACTGATGCACAAACAGGTACCTACTGCTAATTAGGAAGCGCTTTAAGAGGGGAACAGCAGAGTGTTCTGTCACCCTTTTAGAAATATTCAGAAGAAAAATACAGCCTATTAATCACAGAGTCAGAAAGACAGTTGTTGGTGTTTGGTATGTTCATTATTATTATGAGGATGGGGGGGTATTAGCGTGTCGGTCCTTAATAAGTAAACTTACAAGGGGACGTGTATAGGTCGATGAACCTTTTGACTCGTTCAGGATGTTTTTACCATAGTTTCAGAACAGAATCAATAATCAATACACAGTAATCAATAATCATTAGTCCAATCAATAATCAATAGAGTCAGTAAATGTCACACGCCATGACTTTTCAGCCATGAATAACCACACCTTTAGTAAGGTTTAGTAAGTGTGTTAAGCAAAGCCTAGCTATCATTACAAGATGGCAAAGTAGCCCTTTGCACATACAGGGAGGGGGCCAAAGGTTTCCACTTCACCAGATGGATGCTTTACCATTCACTCTATGCAATGTAAACCCTCCTACAATACGTGAGTACATTGGAAGGATCCCAATTCTAATATAGCCTTGGAGCCCGCTGTAGCAGCTATACCGCCCATTAAAGGCCTGCAACAGCCATTTAACAAGGGAGCGGGACTTTAATTGCAGGTATAACCCTGCTACAAAGGGCTATAAGGCTATTGGAACATTCTGCCACTACAGTGCAGAATGTTCTAATAAATAAAACAAAGTCCTCAGGACTTTAATCCCCTTGGGCTCAGTGAGGCATTTGTTCACAGCTGTTCACAGAATGTTGGCACTTTGGGCTTTTACCACCCAGTAAAAGCCCAGAGCACTCCATTGTCCCAGTGGAGCTCCCAACATTCAAATGAAAACAATGGAGTGCTCCGGTCTTTTACTGGCCGGTAAATGCTAGCAGCGCCAACATTCCAATCTTCTTTGTTCACAGCAGCAGCTGTGAACAAAGCCTCAAGGAGCCTGAGGGGATTGTAATCCCCTCCGGTTCCGTGAAGCCTTTGTTTTATTTAGGAGAACATTCGGCCCTCTAATGGCAGAATGTTCTAATAGCCTTAGAACCCGCCGCAGAGGGCTCTACCAGCTGTTAAAGGCCCTCGCGAGCGGGCCTTTCATAGCCGGTAGAGCCCACTACGGCGGGTTCTATGGCTATATTAGAACATTGGAATGTTGAAAACTCCATTGTAGACAATTGAGCAGCAGCAGCTTCTACATGCTGGTATAGGCCACCTGCTCTCAAAATTACAATATCTAATTCACAGCCTCTCCCTCTCTCTTCCCCCTACAGAGGAAGGAGAAAGACAGACCCTGTGCAACAGGGCACACAGCAGCCTTTCCCTTCCCTCCTACCGTAGCTCACAGTGTCACTGGAGTCTTAGAAGGAGGGACTCTCCTTAGCTCCTGTGTCTCCCTGACTCGGTTCAACATGGAAATAAGTTTAGCTGCGTGCAGGGAGAACCAGGGGCTGACTTCAGCTTCTTGCAATGCTGTTGCTGTGTATGCTCAACAGTTATCAGGTGTGGCCCTTGACTGCTAACTGTTGACCACTCACATCAAGAGCTGTGAAACAAATGCTTCGGTGTCTTCCCCTCAGGCCTTTAACACTGGAGTGGGCCTATTATGGCTAATATGCAGTGGAGGTTCATCTGTTTAGGCTGAGGAGTGTTGTCCCCCGCCAGCAGTGGCAGCTGAAAAACCTATTAAAGAAAATGTTAATAAACCATGTTTATTATCATTTTCTTTGAAAGGAGCAGGGCCACGGGGTGACATGCGTTGAGGGGGAATGCTCAGCACTCCCCCTTCACAGCGAATGTGTGTTTGGCCAGCCGTCTCGGGCCGGCCAAACACACATGCGCTGTAGGCTCTCTCCAGCCCAGCAACTTTGAGAGAGCCTGCACAGGCTCCCAGTCTGTCTGGGAGCACCCTGGCTGGGCACACCCAGCCAATCCTGACACTGCTCTGAGCAGCGTCAGGTTTGGATCAGGGCAGGATGGGAGCCTGTGCCTGCAGCGAGGAGCGTCGAGGGACAGAGGATCGGCGGAGGAGGTAAGTGATTTTTGTTTCATTAAATTAAATGTTTATTCCCTCCCTCCCTCCTCCCGCACCTCCCCGCCCAACCCCTTCCTCGGCCCTCGAGCCGCTACTGCTAACATGGCCCGCTGAGCGGGCTTTAAGATTATAGTAATACCTTTCTTTAGAGAGATTTTGCGTAATGGCATTTAAACACTACCAAACCAAATCATAGAATAGGCATATGCTATTTCAGTTCCTAGACTTTCTGCATCCTTCACACGTGGATTATTAAGGCAACGCAAAATATCAGGCACGTGTAATTATAACTTGAGATTTCATGTAAACCCTTACCACATCTATAAGTTCTCTTTTGAAAGGGCCAACCACAAATTCCATTTTGAAACATACTTCACCCCGCTCCAAAGTCAATCCTCTTTCTTCTCAAACTTCACTGATAATCTTAATTGCTCCACGTCCCACTCTTCCTCTTCACAACACAATATATTTACTCTTCCTGCCCACTTAGTTTTAATCATGGGATCCTTGAGAGGCGTAGTGTTTCAATGGATATGACAGGTGGAGTCTCTCTTTATGACTTCCGCGTGAGGGACTGGGCATAAGTATGTTTATGAGGTTTATTTAGGGCTTTGGTAGTTATGTAAATCCTCACTCTGTAACAAGGCAAACCTCACCATGTAAGGTCTGGGATGAGGACGGATAAGGAGGTAACCAAGCCTATGTTTTTTCGTGTGAAATGTCTGCCTCAATTCCCAGTGCATGAACTAGGTGTTCTTGTCACTTCTACCTGTGTTCTGTTATAGCTGTATATACTCCTTAATTTGTCTGCTTTGTTGATTTGATGTGATTATAGTGACACAGATAAATTAAATATTGCCATATTGAAGGTGTTAAATTTACATAGAGCTCTTGATTGTGCAATCCATATTGATATTTAGTTCACATTTAATTCACATGTTTTGACTTGGAAGAGAGATTTTGCCAATATGTTGAATGGGATACAATAGGGGATTCATTTCACCTGCTCATTCCAGTTCTTAGAGCATTGAAAAAACTGCACTATGTTACACGCCAGTCAGTTGACATCACTGCTATGAAAGAAAACGATCAATATGCTTAATTTAATGTTGCAGAAATGTTGGGAAAAATCTCTCACATCGAGAACAACTTCGTTCATGTCTTTTTTTCACCTGATATAAAAATATTTGCATACATCCCCATTTTGTGGTTTCAATTTCTTTCTCAACAACATTCCTTGGTTGTGGTTTTGTTGGAGCATATATTTATGAAGATATAACATTTTTAAATAACTCCATAGTTGAACTGCTTGCTAAGGTATGAAGGCCAAACGTTTGCTAACTGTCCAAATCTACAATTGGGCAAAAAGGGACATATATAGTCCAGTACAGCCCCATTCAAAAGATTCCAAAGAGTAAGAACGGTATTGATAACATACTGTTTTGTTGGTCACAATATATATTTTTTATAATTATTATTATTATTATTAATCACATATATGTTCTGTATTTGCACTGTTTCCCTCTATGATGTGTTTTAAAAAGATATTTCTAAAAAAAGGGCCGCCATCAAGAACTCACTTGCTAATGCCCTATAGGGCTTGGAGGAGAGCACAATGGTATTCTCCGAAAAGGAGACATTAAGCATCTTGCAGAGCATCTGCAAAGATGGAGCTCCTGGCCCAAACGGTTTACTGGGGAGCACTTTACATGCACAGATTGCTTAACTAATGCATCCTACTTTCTGCCATTCTGGTATCAGTGAAAGGCTCCATCTTGCATCCAATACATAAAAAAGGAGCCAACAACTCATCTGAAAACTACAGGCTAATAGCCCTACTACATGTAGATGTCAAGTCCTTTGCAAAGGTGTTTCTACATGAGCTGGAAGTCTGGATCAATGAGGACAACATTATTCAACACTATGAGATGAGGTTAAGGCTGAATTCCTCTACTATGGGCAATGTGAATGTCCTCTGTACCTGGGAGGCCAAGGCCACTGAAACAACTCCTCCCCTGCTTTATGCCTGTTTTGTTGACTACAGTGCTGCGTTTGATGGAATCGATCAGAACATCCTCTGGACCAAACCTGCAGAGTGGGGAAAACCAAGGCAACAACTGGCAGCAATAACAGACTAATACACCAACACCTGGGTCCAGACTAAGATAACTCAAATCCATTCTACGGCAAAAACATATGCAAACAAAGGTCTGAAGCAGAGATGCGTCATTGTTCCCATGTCGTTCAATTTATACACAGCTGACTTAGGTGCAGAGCTGCTGAAATTAAATATCTTCCCACCTAAGTTAGGCCACATCAAACTACCAATCATACAGTATGTAAACGACCTGCTCCTATTGGATTAAACACGAATCAGGATAAAGGAGGGGTCCTGGGCATTCTTCACAAGTACAATACAAAGAACAGTCTACGTGCAAATGCTGCAAAAACCCAAGTCATGGTCTTCGGCCAAAGAACCAAGGAACAGCATCTGGAATGGCAGTTGGGCCCCTTTAAGATAGGCATGACCTGCAAATATAACTAACTCGGCATTTGGTTGTTAGATACTGGCAAATCCTTCTTGCATGCCAAGGCACTGTTATAGAAAGCAGCCAAAACCACATGTGCATTAACTAAATTACATCACTATCTACAAAGCCATTTGGCGGAGTAGATCCAAAGAGTAATGAATGCGAAATTATTACCCACCTTAAGCTGTGAAAACTTTGCTCTCCCCTCTGTGCTTACCAAGCTTTTAGAACCCTGTCATACAGATGTATACAGAAAGATATTCAACATCCCCAAAACAATCCGGTGTACATATATCAATCAATCAATCAGTGTATTTGTAAAGCGTGCTACCACCTGCGAGGGTCCCAAGGCACTTGGGGGGGGGGGTGATGCTACTGCTCAATAGCCAGGTCTTGAGCCGCTTTCTGAAAGTCAGCAGGTTTTCGGTCTGTCATAGGGGCAGGGGAAGGTTGTTCCAGGTCTTGGCGGCGAGGTGGGAGAATGATCTGCCTCCGGTAGTCGCTCTTCGGATGCGGGGGACGGTGGCAAGGGCGAGGTCGGCTGAGCGGAGTTGGCGGGACGGGGTGTAGAAGTTGAGTCGTCTGTTGAGGTACGCTGTGCCGGTGTTGTGGAGCGCCTTGTGTGCGTGGGTGAGGAGCTTGAAGGTTATCCTTTTGTTGATCCACCTAGAGTTAGGCCTAATGAAAATGGATATCAAATGCAAAAAGGACATAATCAGCGATCATCATCACGTGGCCAGAGCAAATCGATACTCAATGAGAGGTGCCTTGTGTGTGATATTACAGGATAAAAATTGCAGCTGGTCAAAGTGTCTTGGCAGATAAAAATCTGCGATCCAATCAGGTGCTCAATCACCTGTGAAGGTCCCTCCAGGGACGGCAGTAGTAGGAACACTAAGACCAAAAGATATTCCACAGGTAGTGGCATTGGGTACCAATTTGTCCGGTAGGAATAAGAAGTAATTGGTGCTCCAAAGATCATCCACCCAAGTTGGCACCTTGAAATTTACAGCAACTTGCCCAGACACCACATCGGGCAACTCGTTGAGCCTTAAATTACAGTCACGGAACAATAGTGATGAGGTTCAAGCACAGCCTATTAGCCAGTGTCATAAACTACCCCCCTCAGCATATGCCACACAGTCTGGCATTAATATTACTAGCAGGGAAATGACCTCGGTAATAAACCCAAGCTATAACCATCCTTCTAGGGTGGTCACAATCACTAACGATCAAGGGTTAACAACGACAAAAGTTAAGTTTCAAAATGCACAAACTTTTGCAACCAACTTCCAAAATAAGACTTCTTCAATTAAATAAACGCCCACGTCAGAAATGGTCCCGAATAGTAGCCAGTGGGAGGGCGATCAGCCGAGTAGGCCAACCTTATACAGGATTACTGATTACCCCCATCAATCACAATACACTCATCCTACCGAGAACGACTGGGAATCAAGGCAGATCCTTTTTACCCCACAATATATATCACGGGTCAACAAGATAGCTTGAATAGGGGCAACATCCTGAGGCTCCTGGCTGAGTTAACATCAACTCAGAAGATCGCATCCGCGGACCTAATGTCAGTGAAATTCCTCTCCAGTAGCTCTCAAAATGGACTAGAGGAAACATCAACAACTTGGAGAACAAGGGAAATCGCTACATCAATTATGGCAGTAAAAAAGCAATTTGAAATTTGGGGCCTACAGTTGTCAGAACCACCCAGATTACGTTATCCTTTCCCCCTGCTGTCAAGCCCTAGAGAAAAATTATATCACAAATTGGAGCCAAAGTCCCATGAATTCGTATAGGGCCCGAATTCCCGGGAATTTTAACAGTGGCAATTTAATCGGGGGGAACCTAATTCAAAAACTTCCATCGACTTTCCAACTGCACGGAAAGGAGTTCAGGAAGAACGGAGGTGGATGGCTCAAACTTCAAATATGAGAAGGAGTAATTGACCTAGCATTTGCAATGCAGAAAATGCAGATGACAGGTTGGCAGTCACCATCATGTCTTGGAACATCGCCGGAGCAAAAACTATCATTACAGATGGGTTCTCAGCAATGACCAGTTGCAATTATTCTATAATCATACTGCAAGAAACATGGCTAGTAGACCCGATCCAATTTAGAGGCTACTCATTACATCACATTAGTGCCGAAAAATTGAACAAATCGGGCAGGCCAAGCGGTGGTCTAGCCATGTATATCTCCACGGCAATTTATGCCACAACGGAGCAGCTGGCATTCTCAAAAAGTGACTTGCAGGCCATTAAAATCAATTTTAGCAATAATCAGTTAGTTAGTAATTTTTAATTTTTATGCTCACCCGCAGAAACATCGGAAAACCCTCCTTTTTGAGAAACTATTGAACAAGGTAGAAGAGATAAGATGCGCTCACCCAACATGGGACATATTAGTGATGGGTGATTTTAATGGCAACTTAATACACACTCCAGAACCGGATGAGCAACTGGCAGCTGAAAATGCTATATGGTCAGTGCTGCCGCAACTTCCACTAGTTCGGAAGAGACTGGATATAATGGGTAAACAACTGGTAGAGGCACTACAGCATTTGAGTATGAGTCTTCTAAATCGCAGGACCAAAGATGACGTGCTGCCAAGTTTCACTCATCACAGCGCAAGTCTGCGACCATAATAGATTATACGGCCGTGTCCCTTTCCTTGTTAGCTCATGTAAGCAAGTTCAAAATTAAACCCACTCTCCACAGTGACCACTCATATCAACATATAGAACTGTACTTGAATGCCCCATGGCTTCTCCCAGCTGCCATTGAACTAGGAACAACTACATCCATTAACTTAAACTGCCTGTTTTGGTTGGAGTCCTCACTACCACGGTTGTGTGAAAATATAAAAACTCTGCTTCGATCGGCATTTTGCCAGGACCTGTCAGCTGTGGAAGTATGGGCAGTCTTTCTACTTTCATTATCCTCACTTGACTCCGCCAGGCATCAATCTCCAAATCATAATCGGATGAAGTCATCAAGCCTATCAGTAAAAATCTTAACATTTAGAAAGGAACTGAGGCAGAAGCTTAGATTAATAAAAGATAGACCTGTCACAGGTTCTTCATGTGCCCAAATAAAGGCTCTTCGAAAAAATTATAAAAATCAGCTATGGAAAGAACACACCAAAAAGGAGGATAACTTCTGGCTTAAATTACTTCACAGCTCAGGTAAGGCCAATCCAAGGGCCTTTTGGGCAATAGTCAATGGTATCGGCTGGCAGGCAAGAACAATAAACTGTTCATCAATTTCTGAGGACAAATGGGTTGACTACCTGGCCGATATCTTTTTCAAACCGCCTTCATCTGAAGTAAATCTGCATCTGAAGGACTCTGTAAAACATAAAGTCGTCTGTCAGAGTGATGCTGGATTCAGTGCCAAGGTAGCCTCCCTAGCTTTCAGGAGGAGCTGCAGGGATGGACCCCCTAGCCCCAATGGTCTTCCACAAGCTATATTCAAGGCCGATTCTGAGTACTGGTCAACCACACTGTCAACTTTATGCACTGAAGTCGAGTGTAATAGAACCATCCCAGACAGTTGGAGAGGATCCATCATCAATCCAATATAGAAAGAGGGTAATAGAACAAACCCAGCCAACTATAGACTGATAGTGCTAATCGACAGTGAGGCCAAATATTTTGCCACCTTAATTCTGGACGACCTGCTCAATTGGTCTAACTCAAATAACCTTGTTCCACTGAATCAAAAAGGATTCCAGAAGGGTTATGGCACAGTGATTAATATCCTCATGTTATGTGACATCGCCAACCAAGCAAAATGCTTAAAGAAAAAGCTCCATCTATGCTTCGTGGACTTCAAAAGTGCATTAGATCGGGCGGACAGAGCAATTCTTTGGAGCTAATTGCGAAGTTGGGGCTTGCAAGAACGGATCCTTAGGAGTGTCGAAATGCTATATGACAAAGCTTGGGTGCAGGTCAAGGTGGCAGATGGCTTGAAAATTTCAAGGAGGATACCAACAAATATAGGTTTAAAACAAGGCCGCGTTCTGGCCCCGCGCCTCTTCAACCTCTTCATGGCGGATCTCTCCCCAAAGCTGGACAAGACCAACTCACACTCTCCAAGGATGGGAAGTTTGTCTATATTGCATCTTTCGTATGCTGATGATATTGTTTTATTGAGCCACATGAACATAGGGCTGCAGCGACTGGTCAGTACCCTGGGCGACTTTGCAAAGACAAATAAACTAGAAATCAACACCACAAAGACTAAAACTATATCTATAGGATGCCCTTTTAATCTTGCAAATAAAATAAAGTTGAGCGGCATTACTCTTCAAATGACTCGCTGCTACAGATACTTGGGTTTTACTATAGACAACAAGGCCAACCTCATGCCGCAAAAGCAATACATTGCACAGAAGTGTAAAGCCCTGGCGTTCGCCTTTTGCGCTCTAGCCAAAAGACAAAAAGGGCCTTCATACAAACCATTACTGTCTGTTATGTTGGCCAAATTCCTTCCAGCTATTACAAATGGAAGCGCAGCCCTATACGGGAAAGACGCCTTGCTTCTGGATCAGCAACAAATAAAAACTTACAAGCAAGTCTTTAATCTTCCTCGTACTGCTTCCCCTGCACAGGTCAGGTTAGAATTTGGCCTCAAACAACAGCAGCTGGACAGGTAAGCTCATACAATAAAGGCCTGGTATAAAATAAGCAGAAACACGGCTAGCCCTCTAATTATGGCATTATGGAATTCAGTGAGTAATAACCCAAAGTCAGTATATAATGGGTATCTGCAAAAGTTCCTATAAGAGACACAAATGATGCACCTATGGGACTCTATTATCTCATATCCCCTCTTGTGCCGTGTGTTAGAAAAATAAATAGGGCTGCAATCCTTTTTAGATGATAAATCTAAATTTGCACAAAGCTTGCACGCCTGGTTTCTTATGCACACTTATACTACCCTGGCACCATCTTAATACCTGACCTTAACTTTTGCAGTTCACATCAAACATCGCCTGCTAGCGCCTCGTTTAGGTGCTTTATCATCTAGAGCAGATCAACCGTTGTGAAAGAATGGAGGTGAGACGTCTTGTAGATTATGCGATGGTGCCAAGGAGGATATGGTCCACCTGATCTGTATTTGCCCGGCCTTAAAAGAAGCTTCTCAACAACTGATAAAAACAGTTTTTAAGAGGAATGGGATTCGTTCTTGTTGGCCAGCAGTGATGTAAATGTTTGACTCAACCAATCCCTAGACAATCTGCAGGCTCGTCAAATTTTTGACTGCGCATACTACGGGGCATATTTATACTCTGCTTGCGCTGAATGTGCGTCAAAAATTTTGAAGGGGGAACCTGCCTTGCGTTAATTATATGCAAGGTAGGCGTTCCCTTCCAAAAAATTACTTTAAGGCCTGTGCGCCTTATTTATACTCTGGTGTCATTTTGACGCACAGGAGGGGGTGGGCCTTAAAAAACGGCACACAGCCTGATGGGTGCTGTTTTTAACGCCTGGGTCAGGGCAGGCGTTAAGGGACCTGTGGGCTCGGAAGGAGCCCAGAAGTGTCCTCCCCTGCCCCCAGGGACACCCCCTGCCACCCTTGCCCACCCCAGGAGGACACCCAAGGATGGAGGGACTCATCCCAGGGAAGAAAAGGTCAGTTCTGGTAAATATATATATATTTTTTAAGTGGCATAGGGGGGCCTGATACATTCCACTATGCCCAATGACCATGCCCAGGGGACATAAGTACCCTGGGCATGGCCATTGGGCAAGGGGGCATGACTCCTGCCTTTGCTATGACAGGAGTCATGTCAATGGAGATTTTGCGTTAAAAAAATGGCTCAAATCCGGTGTGAGGCCTGATTTTTGCCTCAGACCTGACTTGCACCATTTTTTGACGCACAACCCCCATTTTCCCATACGCCGGCGCTGCCTGGTGTGAGTCATTTTTTTTTACGCATACCAGTCCGCGGCACCGGCTAACGTCATTCCATAAATAAGGCGCCCGCATGGCGCGTTGGCATGGCGTTAGCCGGCGGTAACATTTTTGACGCACAACTGCGTTGGCGCAGTTGTGCGTCAAAAAGTAGAAATATGGCCCTAGAAGGGTAAATTTGCTATCTGGGACGAATATTTTATTGACAAGATCGAAGAGTTTTTTTACTTTAGTTATTTTATTAATTGCTTTATTAATGTTTTTAAATGGTATTTTTTAAAATTTTCTTACTATATTACAGTTCTTTTTTTTTGCTAAGATTTTAATTAATCATGCAAATAAACAAATATATTATCTTGGCAGCACTAGAGACTCACTGAACTCAACCTCAGAGTGTTTAACTGACCCACTCGTAAGAACAGAGCACTTAAAGAGTACCCTAAAAGTGCAGAGCAAGTACATATCAAGGGAAGAGAACATTAATTAAATCAGAAGCATCCCGGGAGCAATTGAGCTCAACATATCACATGAAGTCACCTCTTGCCAGCCATATCTGAAAGCAGCCTTGGGAAGACAACCTCTAAAGAACATTTTGCTGACCAGGCTCCTAACACTGCCCATACGGGAATACAGGTCCCAATAGAAGAACATCTCCCCAGGTTACAGGCAGTGCAGGTTGTGCAAATACTCCTTGGAATTGGAAGTGCACATTATATGTTGCTGCCCAGCATTGCTCCTTCAGAGGCGAGTCTATATAAGGGCAATTTTCCTGAAAAATGGTATAAGAAAAAGCAAAGAGATTAAGGGGGTCATTCTGACCCTGGCGGCCACCACCGACCACGGGAGCACCGCCAACAGGCTGGCGGTGCTCCCACAAGCATTCTGACTGCGGCGGTTCAGCCGCGGTCAGAAGCGGAAAGTCGGCGGTCTCCCGCCGACTTCCCGCTGCTCGGGGGAATCCTCCATTCTGACACCCCCTACCGCCATCCTGTTCCTGGCGGGTCTCCCGCCAGGAACAGGATGGCGGTAGGGGGTGCCGCGGGGCCCCTGGGTGCCCCTGCAGTGCCCATGCCAATGGCATGGGCACTGCAGGGGCCCCCGTAAGAGGGCCCCACTGTGTATTTCAGTGTCTGCAATGCAGACACAAAAATACGCGACGGGTGCAAACTGCACCCGTCGCACCCGTCGCACCCCTGCAACTACGCCGGCTCAATTCTGAGCCGGCATCCTCGTTGCAGGGGCATTTCCTCTGGGCAGGCGGGCGCTCTTTTGGAGAGCGCTCGCCGGCCCAGAGGAAATGTTTGAATGGCCGCCGCGGTCTTTTGACCGCGGTGCGGTCATTTGGCGGCGGTACCTTGGCGGACGGCCTCCGCCGTCCGCCAAGGTTATAATCACCCCCTAAATGACATATATTTTTACATCAGCTGTCCTAAACTAACTCAGACTGGCAGATTTTTGCCACTGCTGGAAGGGTTATGCGATATGCCCGCCCACCTGCAGGGATAGCTACATGACAGCCTTAAGCAGGAATTTAATAAAGACATTGGGGGTCATTCTGACCTCGGCGGTAAAAGCCGCTTACCGCCGGTCAGAAGGCCGCCACAATACCGCCGCGGCCGCGGTCAGCCGCCACGGACATTCTGACCCACAACTGCAAAACCTCCGAAAATCCGCCCTCCACTGCAGTCCGCCACATCAGCGGCCAGCGGTAAACTGGAGAAGACCAAACCTCCACCGCCACGCCAACAGAAATACGCCCATCCCATTATGACCCGCAAATCCACGCAGCGGTCATTCAACCGCGGTATTCCATTGGCGGTAGACCCCGCCGCGGTCAAAATACACACACCTTTACAAACCCCTACCACATTGGACAATTTGAAAGGCACACACCTGAAACCCATACACACACCACTCCCACACATCCAATACCATATAAAACACACACCCACATCACCCACAAACCCCTACCAACAAAAACCAGAGACGAAGGAGAGAGAGACACACATCAGAGAATAGATAGCCAGACACACAGAGGCACACCGCAACATCACACACACCACATAGAAGCACAAAGCACCACACACCAACACACACATCATCACATACACCACCCCACACCTCATACACCCCACCCCATGGCACCACAAAGGCACCCACGCTTTTCGGACCAAGAACTCCGGGTCATGGTGGAGGAGATCATAAGAGTGGAACCCCAGCTCTTCGGCTCACAGGTCCAGCACACCACCATAGCGAGGAAGGCAGAGCTCTGGCAGCGGATCATGGACAGGGTCAACGCGGTGGGACAGCATCCCAGAAATAGAGAGGACATCCGCAAACGATGGAACGACCTACGGGGGAAGGTGCGCTCGATGGACTCGCAACACAACATCGCAGTGCAGAAGACTGGCGGGGGACCCCCACCCACTCCACCCGAATTCACAACATGGGAGCAGGAGGTACTCAACATCCTGCATCCTGATGGCCTCGCTGGAGTACACGGAGGAATGGACTCTGGTAAGTACAAGGCCAACCACTTCACCCCACCCCCAGCATGCTAACCCCCACCCTCACCCCCAACCCCCCAGCACACATCCTCCCTGAGAATGTCTCTCCAGCACAACCCACCCAACACCAACCCCTGCATGCCACCCCCAAACTATGGACACCCATCACCTAAGCATGACCACTGCACATACCCATCACCCCCCCCCACAAAACACCCTCACAACACCTCCCCCAAGGGAATGCCAGCACTGGGGGACAAGGGCACCTATAAAACGCAAGCTAATGCACACACAGAAACAATAACCATACCCTCTTACCCCATGCAGGACCCGAACGACAACACACCGGTCAGGAGGGACCAGAAATGTCCATCCCACCCCCGGAACAGGCCACTAGTGATGACAGCAGCTCTGTCGACCTGGAACCTGACGACCAGCCCGGACCATCGGGGACCTCTGGGCAGTCGGTTCCCCTCACCCAGACACAGGCCACTGCAGACCCAACCCCCTCTGGGAACAACTGCACAGCTCCCACCCAGCGGGCCCATGCCTCTGTCTCTAGGACAGGTCAAGCAGCGGTGTGTCTACCACTAAAGGGCCCCCAGGGTAACCCACCAACCCAACAACAACAGGGACCTGGGGGCAGTGGGAGTGGGCACACCGTCCAGGGGACAGAGGCCCAGGGAAACAGGGCAACTGGGAGGGCTGCTGTGCGACAGGGGGGGGAAGGAGAGGCCCAGGGAACCCACTCTCCAAGAGGCCCTCACCACCATCATGGCTGCCTACCACCACTCACAAGAGACGATGGCGACGGTACTGGCCAGGTTCCAGGAGATCCAGGCACAGCAGGAGCAACGCTACATGGGGTTCAGCGACCAACTAACCAACATCTCAACCGCTATGGGGAGCATAGTCCAGGCCCTGAACCGCACAGAGGACACGTTTCGGGACCATGTGGCATCACACCGGGCCCCTGTCACTACCCAGGAACAGGAACAGCCTACCAGCTCCGCCGGCGCTAGTGGACAGGAGGCCCCACCACAACGACAGCCCCCCAGAACCCCACCTCCTGCTGAACAACAACCGCCCCGCAAAAGGAGCCTGAGATAAAAAAAAACGACAGAGTAGGATGTCAAGTCCTCCCACTGTCCCACATGGCCACCCTGTCAAACCTTGAACTGCCCCTGCTCCATCCTGCCACAGGCGTATGGACAATGCACCTGTGAGACTGAGAACTGGACTCCGCCATGGACATTACTCCACCCCCACCCATCACTGTTTCACCATCATGTACCAATATCTATGCACTAATAATAAATCACACATTGCACTGAAATCAATCAGGACTCTGGCTGTCTTATTTACAAATGTATGACACATTACATATCAATTACGTATTGTGAACATTGTGAATTACACATACCGAGGTAACTTAGCATTAGTCCATGGGCCAACCAAGCCGAGGTCACGCAGTGGCTCATACAGCACAGAAAAGGGAAGGGAAATTCAAACATCATGTCCATAGGTCTGGGGGGAAACCGACAAAGTTGAGATGCAGGAGGCTTTCAGGAAATGTAAAATGGCATGGGTGATCATTACCTGTGTGCTACTGGAAATACTGTGCTATTACTCTGTCCCTGTTGTCTGTGTCGTCCTCTGAGTCTTCCTCCTCTTCACTCTCCGCAGGCTCCACAGCTACTTCAACACCACCATCTGCACCATCCTTCTGCAGGAAAGGGACCTGATGTCGCAATGCCAGATTGTGAAGCATACAGCAGGCCACGATGATGTGGCACACCTTCTTTGGTGAGTACATCAGGGATCCCCCAGTCATATGCAGGCACCTAAACCTGGCCTTCAGGAGGCCAAAGGTCCTTTCGATGATCCTCCTAGTTCGCCCATGGGCCTCATTGTACCGTTCCTCTGCCCTGGTCCGGGGATTCCTTACTGGGGTCAGTAGCCAAGGCAGGTTGGGGTAACCAGAGTCACCTATTAGCCACACACGTTGTCTCTGTAGCTGCTCCATCACATAGGGGATGCTGCTATTTCGCATCACATACGCGTCATGCACTGACCCTGGGAACTTGGCATTTACATGGGAGATGTACTGGTCAGCCAAACAGACCACCTGGACATTCATCGAATGATAACTTTTTCTGTTTCGGTACACCTGCTCATCGTCTTTTGGGGGTACCAAAGCCACATGGGTCCCATCAATGGCACCAATGATGTTGGGGATATGTCCAAGGGCATAGAAATCACCCTTCACTGTAGGCAAGTCACCCTCCTCTGGGAAAATGATGTAGCTCCGCATGAGTTTCATCAGGGCAGACAACACTCTACTCAAAATCTTTGAAAACATAGGCTGAGACATTCCAGATGACATGGCCACTGTGGTCTGGAATGACCCACTTGCCAAAAAATGGAGGACTGACAAAACCTGCACCAGAGGGGGAATCCCTGTGGGTTGGCGGATGGGGGACATCAGGGCTGGCTCCAGCTGGGCACACAGTTCATGGATAGTGGCTCGGTCAAGTCGGTATCGTAGTATGATGTGGCGTTCTTCCATTGTCGACAGGTCCACCAGCGGTCGGTACACGCGAGGATTCCTCCTTCTCATCGCAAGTCCCAGCGGACGGTGCCTAGGAAGGACAACATGGAGCACAGAGTCAGCCAAACCACAGGTACGTACAGACAGCTTGCACAGTTAAAGAATGGCAATGGGTTGAAAGGCGTGTATGTGTGGCAATGCAAGGCCTAGGCCTGTGTGTCGCATTCAAAATTAAGCCATGTAGGCCCTTGAAATGGCGGCTGCCTGACCTGTGAAGTGGGACAATGGGATGTGAGGTCAATGCGCTGGCGGGGCACACCGTGGCGGTAGGCGGTCGAAGACCGCGGCGCAAAGCCGCATTGGTTAACATTGAAGCCTATGGGTTTCAGGAGCCAATGACGAAGTGCGCCGGCGGTCGCGGTACGCACCGCCGCGGTACGCACCGCCGCGGGCGTGACCGCCATTTTCTATCTGCTTAATCACTCGAGACCTGATCATCCACAGGAGAGGACCTATACTGCAAGTGCTGCTGTGACCTCGGTCTGGAAGATACAATGGCTGCTGCGACTGGGGAAAGGGCCCCTGCCTTCACGTCTGAAGAGTTGGAGAAGCTCGTGGATGGGGTCCTCCCCCAGTATGCGGTACTCTACGGTCCTCCAGACCAACAAGTGAGTACACCGGGTGCACATGGGATGGGCTATGCCTGTGTGGATTGGGGTGGATGTAAGTTGGTGGGGTGGGGGGCGAATGAGGAGTGCAACGCCCGACACATGAGAGCATGTGCCATATGGCAAAGTTGGTGGGGGGGGCCAATCACATCTAACATGCAGGTCATTGATGAATTCCTCCTTTCCACCCTGTACATGTCAAATAGGTCAGCGCCCATCAGAAGTTCGAGATTTGGCGTGCCATCGCCAAGGAAGTCCGGAACTTGGGGGTCCACAACAGACGGGGCACCCACTGCCGCAAGAGGTGGGAGGACATCCGCCGCGGAACAAGGAAGACTGCAGAAACACTGCTGGGGATGGCCTCCCAACCTAGGAGGGGTGCCAGTCGCACCATGACCCCCCTGATGTCCCGGATCCTGGCGGTGGCTTACCCAGAATTGGATGGGCGCTTTAAGACATCACAGCAGACACAAGGGGGTGAGTATCAGCACATTCTCCTATCTTTCTGCGCAGTGGAGGCGTCTGGGTGGGGGAGGAGGGCTGTGGGTGACATTAGGCCAGGGCGCTTTCTGTAGTGTAGTCCTCTCCCTTAGGCATGGCCCTGTGCCCCCGGCCCCCACCTCGGTAGGGTGACAAGTACAGCCATTGAAGGTCCAGCATCTCCCATGTGCGCGTTTGACGTCTCTTGGCCTGTTGTCCTAGTCAGTAGTACTGAGTAGTGTACCCCGAATGCGCGGCTTAGTGCATTAGGCTCCTGTGTCTGTCCTCTCCGCCAACGGTGTTGACATTGCATGCACTCAACCTGGTCTTCTTTTTTCTCCCCCCACCCTTTCTCTTCATCTTCTTGTGCATGTGTGCATTAGCATCATCAGGCGGAGGAGATTTGGCATCGGAGCACGAGGGAGCTGCAGGACACAAGGCCCCGGTGGGCCCAGGAACAGACACCGAGGGCACCAGTGATCCGGAGGGCGAGGGGAGCACCACGACGGGGACCGCTGGTGAGAGCAGCGAAAGCGACACGTCCTCGGACGGGAGCTCCCTAGCGGTGGTGGCAACATCCGTGCCCCCCGCCTCTACAGGTACAGCCGCCACCCAGCGCACCAGCCCCGCCCTCCCAGCAGCCCCTCAGTCTTCGCTCCGTGCCGGTTCGCCCAGGAAGGCGCGCATCTCCTTCGCCCCAGGCACCTCAGCCCCTGCCCCTGTTGCCCCTGCTGCCCTCAGTGCGGAGCTCATTGACCTGGTAAGGACGCTCATTGTTGGGCAGACGACCCTTTTGAATGCCATCCAGGGTGTGCAAAGGGAGGTGCAACAGAGCAATGCGTACCTGGAGGGCATTCATTCGGGTCAGGCTGCCCATCAACGAGCGTTCACTGCTCTGGCCTCAGCACTGACGCCAGCCATTGTCCCTGTTTCCAGCCTCCCTCTTCTTACTGCCTCCAGCCTTTCTCTGTCTCCTGTCCCTCAGCCTATCCCATCCACACCATCAGACCAGCCTGCACACACCTCAACACCCAAGAGCAGCTCATCCAAACACAAGTACCACAGATCCCACAAACATTCACCCAAGCAACACCCAGATGCAGACATGCCAACAGCCACTGCCACCCCTGTGTCCCCCTCCTCCTCGTCTCCCTCCTCCCTCCCTGTGACGTCTACACTCACACCTGCATGCACCCCAACATCAGCCAGTGCTTCCATCACCACCTCACCCTCCAGTACAGTCCACACTCGTGCAGTCACCACCCCCACTGCCATTTACACGTCCCCTGTGTCCTCTCCCACTGTGTCTGTCACCCCCTCTTCCAAGACACACAAACGCAGGCAGCCACCCACCCAACAGCCATCCACCTCACGACAGCCTACAGCACCAGCACCTTCACCCAATGACAGCACACCTGACTCTCCTACAACCACCTCCTCTACCTCCACTTCCATCTCCACTTCTCCTACCTTTTACCTTGGCCCTAAAAAACTTTTCCTGGCTAACCTTGACCTCTTTCCCCCCGATGAGCTCCCCCATCCATCTTCAAAGAGTCCCAAGAGCACCGCAGCCACCACCAGCCCAGCTTCGGGTGTCACTGTTGTGCATGGGCTCTGGAGCCCACCCTTTGCCAGCAGTGACACATCCATCAGCAGCAAGGACACGTCCAACCCCCCCCCGGCAAGAGGACCTGCAAAAACAAGGGCCGCCGTGCGAGGACCGACAGGGCTGCCCCCAAGGAGCAATGTGCGGCCACTTCACCACCCACACCATCTAGGGGAGGCAAGGGCCTGAGAGCCCCATCAAAGGAGCGGAAGGGCAGCAGGAGCGCGGAGAAGGTGCACCCCACATGCCACATCCCAGCTGGGAAGGAGGACACTAAGGAGGCCAGGAGTCCGTCCCCGAAGGGTCCAGAAACGTCACGGTCCGAGGGCGACTGAGCCGGGAGTCCAGGCCAGGTCTGGCTCCCTTGACCTGCTGGATGAGCACCGCTGAACCGGGCCCGCGGGGCAGAAGAGCACCGCTGAACCGGGCCCGCGGGGCAGAAGAGCACCGCTGAACAGGGCCCCGCCGTGGAGATAGGCACCGCTGAACAGGGCCCGCGGTGCAGAAGAGCACCACTGAACAGGGCCCGCGGGGCAGAAGAGCACCACTAAACAGGGCCCCGCCGTGGAGATAGGCACCGCTGAACAGGGCCCGCGGTGCAGAAGAGCACCGCTGAACAGGGCCCGCGGTGCAGAAGAGCACCGCTGAACAGGGCCCCGCCGTGGAGATAGGCACCGCTGAACAGGGCCCGCGGTGCAGAAGAGCACCGCTGAACAGGGCCCGCGGGGCAGAAGAGCACTGCTGAACAGGGCCCCGCCGTGGAGATAGGCACCGCTGAACAGGGCCCGCGGTGCAGAAGAGCACCGCTGAACAGGGCCCGCGGGGCAGAAGAGCACCGCTGAACAGGGCCCCACCGTGGAGATAGGCACCGCTGAACAGGGCCCGCGGTGCAGAAGGGCACCGCTGAACAGGGCCCCTCCGTGGAGATAGGCACCGCTGAACAGGGCCCGCGGTGCAGAAGAGCACCGCTGAACAGGGCCCGCGGTGCAGAAGAGCACCGCTGAACAGGGCCCCGCCGTGGAGATAGGCACCGCTGAACAGGGCCCGCGGTGCAGAAGAGCACCGCTGAACAGGGCCCGCGGGGCAGAAGAGCACCGCTGAACAGGGCCCGCGGGGCAGAAGAGCACCGCTGAACAGGGCCCCGCCGTGGAGATAGGCACCGCTGAACAGGGCCCGCGGTGCAGAAGAGCACCGCTGAACAGGGCCCGTGGGGCAGAAGAGCACCGCTGAACAGGGCCCGCGGGGCAGAAGAGCACCGCTGAACAGGGCCCCGCCGTCTCAAGCACCGCTCCGCTGGGCCCTTCATCTCAAGCACCGCTCCGCTGGGCACCGCTGTCTCTCCACCTCTCCGCTGGGCCCTTCTTCTCAAGCACCGCTCCGCTGGGCACCGCCATCTCAAGCACCGCTCCGCTGGGCCCTTCATCTCAAGCACCGCTCCGCTGGGCCCTTCATCTCAAGCACCGCTCCGCTGGGCCCTTCCTGTCATGCACCGCTCCGCTGGGCACCGCCGTCTCAAGCACCGCTCCGCTGGGCCCTTCTTCTCAAGCACCGCTCCGCTGGGCCCTTCATCTCAAGCACCGCTCCGCTGGGCACCGCCGTCTCAAGCACCGCTCCGCTGGGCACCGCCGTCTCAAGCACCGCTCAGATGGGCCCTTCTTCTCAAGCACCGCTCCGCTGGGCACCGCCGTCTCAAGCACCGCTCCGCTGGGCCCTTCATCTCAAGCACCGCTCCGCTGGGCACCGCCGTCTCAAGCACCGCTCCGCTGGGCATCGCCGTCTCAAGCACCGCTCCGCTGGGCACCGCCGTCTCAAGCACCGCTCCGCTGGGCCCTTCTTCTCAAGCACCGCGCCACTGGGCACCGCCGTCTCAAGCACCGCTCCGCTGGGCCCTTCATCTCAAGCACCGCTCCGCTGGGCCCTTCCTGTCATGCACCGCTCCGCTGGGCACCGCCGTCTCAAGCACCGCTCCGCTGGGCCCTTCTTCTCAAGCACCGCTCCGCTGGGCCCTTCATCTCAAGCACCGCTCCGCTGGGCACCGCCGTCTCAAGCACCGCTCCGCTGGGCACCGCCGTCTCAAGCACCGCTCCGCTGGGCCCTTCTTCTCAAGCACCGCTCCGCTGGGCACCGCTGTCTCTCCACCTCTCCGCTGGGCCCTTCTTCTCAAGCACCGCTCCGCTGGGCACCGCCGTCTCAAGCACCGCTCCGCTGGGCCCTTCATCTCAAGCACCGCTCCGCTGGGCCCTTCATCTCAAGCACCGCTCCGCTGGGCCCTTCATCTCAAGCACCGCTCCGCTGGGCCCTTCCTGTCATGCACCGCTCCGCTGGGCCCTTCCTGTCATGCACCGCTCCGCTGGGCACCGCCGTCTCAAGCACCGCTCCGCTGGGCCCTTCCTGACATGCACCGCTCCGCTGGGCACCGCCGTCTCAAGCACCGCTCCGCTGGGCCCTTCTTCTCAAGCACCGCTCCGCTGGGCCCTTCTTCTCAAGCACTGCTCCGCTGGGCCCTTCATCTCAAGCACCGCTCCGCTGGGCCCTTCCTGTCATGCACCGCTCCGCTGGGCACCGCCGTCTCAAGCACCGCTCCGCTGGGCCCTTCTTCTCAAGCACCGCTCCGCTGGGCACCGCTGTCTCAATCACTGTTTATGGTTCACTGTGCCCACCATGCCTCCTCCTTGAGCAGTGGAGACTGTCATCCACCTGATGGACTGTGGCTTTGCACTCCCCAGGATGGTCCAGTGGGCAGCCCACCCACTGTAGAGACATTGAGAGACTGTGGCTTTGCACTCCCCAGGATGGTACAGTGGGCAGCCCACCCTCTGTAGAGACATTGAGAGACTGTGGCTTTGCACTCCCCAGGATGGTACAGTGGGCATGGTGGCTCCTCGTGGATCTGGCGTCGTGGACTCATGTGGCTGTGGTCCCCCCCCCTTCCCTTCCCCCTGAGGTGCCTGTAGTTTTTACATCTGATGCCCCTGCAGTGTTCTCTCCAAAGGACTCAGGTCTCCTGTGTGGGCTTTGCCCTTATTTCTCAAGACTTTGGCCCACGGACATGATGAATTCGTAGGATATGCAGGACTTGTTACTTCAGTTATACACTGATGTGTATGTCATTAGTTTTGTTGTGAATATCTTTCATGGTTGTACGATAATTTTCTGGAGCTTTTTGGTACATAAATATTTATTCCAAATTTGATTATGTCCTAGCATTTTTCAGGGGTGTTTGGGTGGTGTCACTGTGACTTGTTGCTCTGCATTGGTGTGTACATAGTTGGGGGGGGGGGGGTCGCATATGTGTGTGCCCGTAACCTTTCGTCCTCCCCCTCCCGTGTGTCGTAGGTGCAGTACTCACCGTTGTCGTCTGCACCGGACTTCGTACTCGTGGTAGATGAGAAGGTAGACGAGAGCAGGTAGGATGTTTAATTCGGGTTCCATGCTGTCCTCCTTCCTCCTGGAGTGCGTAGTGGTGAGCGTTTTCCCGTCCGTAGTCTGTTTCCGCCGTGTTTTTATCGGCGGTGCTCCCGCCCCGGAAAAGGTGGCGGATTGGTGAGTTGGAATAGTGTGGGCGGTACATTGGCTGCCGTCTGGCTGTTGGCGGTGACCGCCGCGCTGTTTGTTTGTACCGCCGTGGCGGTCGGAGTGTTAAAGTGGCTGTCTGTGTTGGCGGTTCCCGCTAGGGTCAGAATCCCGTATTTTTTACCACCAGCCTGTTGGCGGGTTGGCCACCGCTTTAACACCGACCGCCAGGGTTAGAATCACCCCCATTGTCTTGTTTTCTTATAATTTACATTGTGGCACTTTGAATGTCAAGCATGTTACAAATTGCTCTTGTATCAGCACATGGCACTTTAGTGAATGGTCCTACAATGTGGCTCCTTACACTTGGTAAACATACGCTCAGTATGTAATATTTGAGCAACTCTATGCATGCAATTTGAAAGAAATCTTTTCTTATAATTGACAATGTTGCACAATGCACTGTGAATGTCATGCACGTTTACAGTACGTTTGGTAAAGGGCCTATATCTTGCCTCCTTGCCCTTTGTAAACTTTTGCCCAGTATCTTACATTTTAGTGACTCTGCACTATGCACTTTCAAAGAAAAGCTTGTCTATAATTGTTCCTGGATCTGCACCTGTCAGTTTAGAAAGCTTGCACTCATCATTCATGTTTCCTGCCAGTTAGGCTGCTGGTCCTTGTTGGGCTTGCTGGACTCTGCTTTGAGTCTGTGGATAAGCCTTGGCAACTTGGCACCATGCACTCTGAAATGCGTTGAAAATGCTTACCTCTCTTGTATCTTAAAATGCTAGTGCAACAAACTAAGGGCCAGATTTACAAGGTCTTGCGCCCCTTAGGGCTACATTTGCGGCAAATTTTTTGCCGCAACTGTGACGCTAACGGGGCACTACCATAGCGCCATCTTTACAAGGTGGCACAAACTAGGTTTGGGCTACCATGTAAACACTTCACCCCACATCATGAATAATAAATGCATGATGTATGCAAAGGTGGCATTCCCTCATTAGAGTGTCACTAAAAATGGCTCAGTGAGCCATTTCTAGCATAATTTTTAACACCTGCTTAAAGCAGGCATTAAAATGAGGCTCCCATTGATTTCAATAGGCCTCTTAACACTTTACTAGATTAGCATCATTTTTGTATGCTAATCCAGTATAGCGTTACAATAATGTTAAAAAAATTACGCTGTTGCCCCTAAAATGCGCTATGGTGTGCCGTATTGTAAATGCGGCGCCCCCATGGTGACGTTAGTGGACGCAAGGGGGCCTGCAACAGAATTGGCGCATCACTAGTGATGCCCCACTTTCTTGTAAATATGGCCCTAAGTTGTGCGACCCAAGGAGCTGTTCTTGCGACTCATGCAGCTGGTCTGTTGTGCTAAGCCTTGAGCAATTCTAAACTTTGACCACTTGGCACTTTGCACTCTGAATCTCATGCCTGCTTCATAAATCATACCTGAAATGTTTACTTCCACTGTGTTTTCAATTCTTCGCAATGTTTTATTTTATAACTTTTAGATCAACGGACCCATATCCTTGATGTTATCTGTTTTTACTAGAGACCCTTGGCACCGAGATTTTATATAACGGTGTATTTTATTCCGAATGTGTTTTCTGTTTTTTTATGGAATTGTAAAGATTTTAAGCAAACATATTATAAAGAATTACTTACCTTGGTTACCTAGTACAACGATCTGAATTAGACAATGTTTAAACCGAAGGAAAACTCACAATAAAAATACCATTGTAGAGAGACAGTAACCTGCAAAAACAGGCCACAAGAGTTTTGAAAAGCCTCTCAATTTACAACTGCATATTTTATTGTTTTACTTTGCTAAAATTATTGCACATTTACACAATATCATAACTGATAATGCATGGTGCCGCTTTGCTCTACTTCCTGTTCATAATTAACCCTTAGGCGTATCATCGATTTCAATTATAGTAATCTGCACGACGCTGAAACTGTAGAGCATACTGCACATCAAATTGACTATACACTCTTTACGGGATACAAACACGAAAATGGTTACAACACTGTGAAATGTAACTATATAGTCAGAAAAAAAATGAAAAAACTGTTTTCCAAGGTAATTCCTATTAATGGCCGTAATTAGCTAACAGTTCCATGAAAAATTTGTTCGAATTTCAAATAATTTGGATGACAGAATTTTCAATTATCAGAGAATGGTATGATGTGGATATGAGTATACATTTTCAGGGCAGAAGTTCAGTTAAGTTGACCAGGGTCCAAGCTTCTCCAAAACAGAAGAGAAAGGTACATCTTCACAGAGATGAGATTCAGTTCACGATTCCTCTTTCACTGGAAACATGAGGGTGTGAAGGTGGTGTGATATGACTGTCCAGAAAAGTGAAAGGAATTTTAGAACTTAGGCCCTAAGCAGTGGACCGAGCAGAACCAGGCAGCCGGAGCCAACAGCAAGCACAAGCATAGGGTCAGAGAGCAGAGAAGAAATTCTGCAGCATGTCGGTAATCACAATAGGCTGTTGGTCTCTTGCGTTGCCCAGAGGCAGCCGGCTCTCCTACCAACATGGAAGTTGAATTGCTTGGCACACCACTGATGGAAAGCAAATTCACTGTTGCAAGTTTCTCTAGCTTCAAGGCTGTTTGGAGGAATTGGTTGGTCAGCTCACCTAGGATGGTGGGGAATGGTGTCTGTCACAGTTTGTCCTAAACACAGCTGGCTCAGGGCAACCCACATGGTGGAGTGTGGTGTCAGTCGTTATTCTCTCAGGAAGTTGTAGATGTCTCTCTCGATGTTCTGGGCCTCAGCAACTGGCTTTTGTCAGTGTTTTACAAACCGTTATACCTCTCTGTTCACTTGAGGCCATCGAGCTGTTATGCAATAGTGTTTTGTGGCGCGAGACTGCAAATACTTGACACACACATGTCTGCTAAAAGGGGTGTCATTCTCAGTGCATGACAGCCACACTCATCTTGGACATCCCCACCACAGCCACATCTTTGCCCACCTCAGAGACCTACATTGGCTCCCGATTGACAAACGTATCACCTTCAAGCTAGTGACTTACACCTATAAGGCACTTCACAACATTGGACCAGACTACCTCAACCACCACCTGACCTTCTACACCCCTGCCAGACAACTCCGATCCTCCCATCTAGCTGTCACTACCATCCCCAGAATCAGGAAAGGCACAGCTGGAGGCAGATCCTTCTCTTACCTTGCAACCGGGTCATAAGATATTCTCCCACTCAATCTCAGACAGGCTGCATCACTGAAGCAATTCAGAAAGGATCTCAAGACCTGGTAATTTGAGTGATCAGCACGCCCACAACAGTGGCTCAGGTGATAAGCCGCGCTCTACAATTACTGATTGATTTGATTGATTTGAGTGCATATCTCACCAAACATTATTTCATCTTTTGGAATGACTTCCAATGCTGAGGTGTTTGACACAATCTCTACTTCGGGGTATCGAGAGAAATCATCAATTATGACTAGCATGTGGGAGCCATCTGGGAGACTCCTTAAGTCTGCACTGACCTGTGGCCATGGATTTGTAGGGTCTTTATCAGTGTTCACATGCACTGCTGGGTCTCGCTGTCCAGTTGTTTGGCAAGCAGGACAATTCCTGACCACTTCTTCCACTCTCTGATGAAGGCCTGGATACCAAACTTTGCCCTGCATTCTGTTTTGGATTTCACTATGCCTTGATGGATTCCACATGCTAGAAGAATGGTGCGTTGCCTCAGACTTTCGAGGAGGATGAGCTGTGGCCCCCGCAGAAGGCAACAGTCCTCTGTGATGGCCAGCTCTTGTCAGACATTGTGCAATGATTGGAGTGCTGCCCTGGCTTCTTCAGTTCGGTATCGGGTTGGGGAGCTGAGGGTCACCAGTCTCCTGACAATGTTGGATGTATGGCAATTTGCAGGCAGTCACCATGTTTTGTAGCTTCTCCCACTTTGACTAGGGACATATGGATTGGTTGGGACCTGTTGAGCACTAGACAGGTGTACTCTTCTGTGTCTTGTCTCTCTTTTGCTTTCTAAGGAGTGCCAGGCAAGTGTGTTGAGACAGGAAGTCAACTGAATTTCAGGCACCTGGCCAGCATTCAACTGTGAAGTTGAATTCTTGCAATGGCAGGATCCATGTTTAATCCTCCTGGGTAATTTTGATCAAGATCCTCAGCACAATGGGTTCAATGGCTTGTGGTCTGTGAGAATGGTAAAAGGATGTCCATGTAGATATCTATAGAAATGCTAGCATCCCCAATGAAAAGCGATGCCTTCCGTTCTATCTGTAAGCATTGTTGCTCAGTTGGCGTGAGGGTTCCACTCCCCATTTTCTTGATGTTGTGCTAGTACTGCTCCGAGCCCAGTGTGACTAGCATCCACTGCCAATTAACAGTCTTTTAGGGGATAGAAGTACCACCAATGTCGTGTTTGCTGACAGTGCATTTTTGGTGTTTCTGAATGCCTTTTCTTGTTCCTCACCTCACACCAAGGAGCTAGTGGATTTGATGAGATCTCAGAGAGGACAGTTTACATCTGACAGGGTTTTTTATGAAACACCCGCAGTATGTCACCATGCCCAGGAAACTGCGGACACTGGTTACTGTTGATGGGGCAGGTACATTCTGAATATCTCTCAGTTTCTCCGGGTGGGGCCCAATCATTCGGTCCGAGAATCGGTAGCCAGAGAAGCTGATGTTGCTACTTAAATTAAATACTCACATTTCTCCCAATGGGATTGTCAGCCATGCTCTTTCAGCTGGGTGAATACTCCTCGAAGGTGAGTGAAGTGACTGTCAAGAGTTGGCCATGCATCAAGATATCATCACTCACATTTAGCACTCCAGGTAGGCAGCTGAGGGTCTCTTTGATCATCTGTTGAAACACTTTGGCTGTGCTTGAGATGCTGAAGTTGAGCCGTGTGTACCGTCAGAGGACGACATGTGTGGAGAAGATGGTTATGGTCCAAGGGTCATGATGCAGGGTTAACTGGTAATAGCCAGATCGGAGATCCATTTTGGACCACTTCGACCCTGAAAGTTCTCCTAAGATGTAATTGATGGTTGGGGTCAAATGACTTTCACACTTGATGGAGAGGTTTGTCACTCTAATGTTGATGCAGATGCATATGGCATTTGGTTGTTTTTTTGGCAACAACTACGGGGAGACCCATGGGGAGAACCTGTTACCTTCTCAATGATGCCTGCTTTTTCCAAGAGTCTCTGTTCTTTCTCAATCTTGGGGCGAAGGTGAAAGGGTATGCTTCGGTGTCATAGTGCTACTGGGGCGACTGATTCATCAATATGCAGCTGGACAACATTGCTCTTCAAACAGCTGATGCCCTCAAAAAGAGGACATAATTCCAGTAGCAGCATCTCCAGATAGTTGGCATGTACACTGAAGGCAAACTGCACCAGGTTCAGTTCTTGAGCCATTAGGCAGCTTTGGAAAACCCCCTCCCCATCATGAAACACACAGACTTTAGTGGTGTTGTGAGAGATGTGAACTTGGAATACTCTGTCTAAACACAGAGGTGCATGGTTGCTGAAGGCATATACTTAGACATTGTTGGTGCGTTGATGCAGAGGGCAGGGTAAGTTGTAGAACACTCAGACAGCCATGTTCATGGAAGCCCCAGTGTAGATGAGGGTGGAGACTGGATGGGTTTGGATTCCCATCAGGAATGCAGATGCAGAGCCTGTACAACACAGACCACTTCATGTCCATCACCATCCATGTCGCTCTCACAAAGGGTGTCAGGGTCGATGTCTAGTGCTTTGACAGTGGCCTTTGATCATGACAACAGTGGTTTGGAGCAACAGACTTTGAAGAAATGTTTGAGCTTGCCACAGGAGCTACAGGTTTTAACTAATGCGGGGCAATCACCCGTATGAGGGTATGAACTGCCACATCATCTGCACAGCCAATGGTTTAGTTTGGTTTGGGAGCTTTTGGCATCGACTTGTGGGATTCTCTGCATATAGCGTTGATGGCTGTTCTTTGATGGTGGAGATGTGAGCTGGGTCCATGTGGGTGGCCAGTGCCTTAGAGATTTCTTTGGACCGCCCTAAAGTTAGGATACCTCTCTTGGACATATTTGGCTATTGCAGTATGCACTTGTGTAGCTTCAAGGATGCACACTCCTATATGAATTGTGCTCTTACTTCTTCGTCCTCATTGGACAGTGTGCATGTGCTTTCAAGTTCCTTTGGGTGGTTGTAGAACATATCTACTGACTCCCCTGTCTGTTGCCAAGCCTAGTGGAGGAGGAACCATTCGTAGCTGAGGTTAGAATATGGTTTAAAAAGCATGCCAAGGGCTTTTTTAAGTGTTGTGTATGTTTGTGGTGGTCCTGCTGCCACTACAGCTTTGGAGATCTTGTGAATGATTGCCCCACCTAGATGAAGGAGAAGGGGTTGGTGTCTTGCATCAGCACTGTCCACAGCCTTGAAGTAGGCTTCAAGGCGCTCAGCCCACACCTTCCAGAGAGCATTCTTCATGGGTAAGGGGCTGGTAATGGTGAAAGGTTTGAGGGCTAGGATGGCAGACACGGTGGGCGAGAACAGTCATGGGTATGCTTGTGCTCTCACTTGGGTGCCTGGAAGTAGAGGTGGCCAGGATCCCTGGTGAGCAGGAAGTGTCTCTTGCACATCATGAGTGGGCCAGCCAAACATGCTGGCTGAACTGGTTACTGCCTTTCAGTGTTGTCATGCAGGGTGGCACAGATGTAGGATTGGTGTTGGCCCGAATGCAGTTGTGGTGGCAGGGTGGCCCATCTGTAGATCTGGTGGCAGAGTGGTGGGTGCTGTCACTACTCAGTGAAGGCATGGGAGCTGGCTCACTTCATTTTCACCTTTGTCATACTGTGATTGGCTTTTTTTTGCAGCTGGATGGTGCACTCAATATTGGGCCAAAGCTACATGGTGAAAGGCAGCAGGTGGAGACACTACTAGGCCTTAGGAGTGCAGCTGTGGCAGTTATGGTGTGTCTGCTTTGAAGTGAGCAAGGCGGTGACACCAACGAGGGTGACAGAGGTCTGGGCACAGCCTTACAGGCCTTAGGAGTGGCTGCTTGATGTTCGACCCGCTGGACCACATGCAAGGCAACTGGCATCATGGCCATTTCAAGTTGGGGGCAGAAGCCGGTGTGAGTGTAGTTCACCTCTGTGGAGCCGTGGGCACTGCAGGGGTGCAGAACTGCAGGCAAAATGCTCAGGCATGGCCACACTAGGGGGCTGTGTGGCCTTCTCATCTCTAATGCATCATTGTTGCAAAGTGTAGTAGCAAGGTGCAACAGCAAGGACACACGGACACAATGCTGATGGTAAGTTATGGTCCACTTTCTGACCACACACGTTTCTGGGCTCAACTTTATTGACCTTCTGGTGTAGATGTCAGACTGAACCACTATACCTATGCCCTCAGGGCAGACCTCTGCATTCCCCTCTCCTCAGGCACTTCACATGGTGTTGGTAGATGTAGTGGCACAACACTACAATGCTCACTTGAGTAGCCTGTACACCCTGTGCCATACAGCCAGCCAGAGATCTTCGATTGTGGAGTTTCATTCCAGGAGTTTGGCCCATTCCCTGCTTCCTCTGCCTACTGCTTCCCCTGCCACCCAGCCACCCTCAGGTACTCCCAGCTCCCAGGAGCCAACCATCGCTTTGCCCCCCACCTTGCCCTCATTCACCAGCAGTACCTTCACACATGGCTCACACAGCCCTATGCCCAAGCAAGGGGGGTTAGTAGGGCTAAGGGGCACCTTAAGCAGTCTGTGAAGAGGAGCGAGGAAGGTGAGGTAAATTCATACATCTGTACAGGCATCTACAAGGGTCCAAATACACAATAAATGGGGCATTTATAACCTAACAGCCTAAAGGGAGACAATCCTGGACATATATCCAAGCTGAAACTCAGGATAAGGGTGCATTATCTGTTGCTCAGTCACTTCCCTGCCATCATTTGCGTGCATCTGCCTATGTTCATCACTTTTTATCACCCCTTATCCTCCCAGAGCTTTCAGCCAACACTGCTCCCCCCTCTCAGCATACCTTCAGGCATATTACCAAGGGCTGAGAGATACCTCTAGAGGTAAGACATATCATAGTTCTAAATTTCATGAAGGTGGTACATACCAATATCTGTCAACATATCGCTCTCTTTAGGAGAGCTATTGTGTTATTCATACCTCAGAACCATATAGTACTCACGTTTTAGACCCTCACAAGTTTTACTCTTTCTATAAAGCAATGATGCCTAAAATGAGGAAGCCTATGGTTTCAAAGAGCAGGCACTCAAGAAGAGAAAAGAAGCATGAAAGCGATGAGCATTTTCTATACAGGAACTCCTCGTCGGGCTGAAGGACAAAAGCAAAGATTTCTTACCACATTTCAGTAGAGCAACTCTGCTTTGTGTTTCGCTTTCCAGTGTGATGGATTCCCAAGCACTAACAGCTTTACTATGACCTGCTCTACGGCCATCTGGTTATCAAGCGTAACCAAGACTGACATACTACCTTCAGTGCAGATTATTGAAATCCATCTTGCAAGACCTTTGTAGCCCAAGACCTGGAGGCCATGAGGAGCTCTTCCTACATCAATTATAAAGAGCTTATAGATCTTAGCATGAAAGATCCACGGAATGACATCTCTCTGAGGCTTAAAGTAATAGTTCACAGGATATAAAAATGATTACCCCAATTGGTATGAGCACTTGGCACCTCTAAACATAATGATTTCAGTCCTTTCCAGGCAACGTTTATTTATGGAACAACAGTTATGAGCCATTTTTTGCTTGAATTCTCACTTGGAAAGCATTGATGAACGACGTCAATGTCTGAATACATTAATCAGTAAAGCTCAAGGAGCCATACTCCTTCCTTAATCAATATGTTCAGATTTCTGTCAAGCAATTATAGCCTAGGAAGAAGAGATTCCAGACTTCATGAAGTCAATTATATATCATTTCAAAGTAACAAAGCCTCTCCTTGTATGCAATCAGTCATATAGCCACCTGAGCAAAACTAATGTAGGTACCCAAAACAGTGTGGTCATCATCATGGCTGATGTTCACAGCAGGTTATCAGAGGCTTTGTTTGAGTTAACCAATTATACTGATTCACTAGTAGAAAAAGGGGGGCCAACCAACCAGCAAGCGAACAGAATTACCTCTTTGCTCTTCCATATGCCGTGGGCATACCAAACAAAACTTTGCAATGAGTATGTACAACATGTCATAGAAAATCCACTGATTGATGTCTATCTCAATGAGGCCTCACATCCCCAACAAACAGAGCATTTAAGGTCTTTCTCCTTGGAGACTGAGAGTCAAAGCCCAATTCTATGCAAGCAATTTCCACCATCAACTTAAACGCTAAAGAAGACTTTTATACAAGGGCTGTTTAAAAAGAACTGTAAGAGTCTAAGGAAATTGAACAAAAGGTATGGTGTTGCCGGCCGAAATTGAGAAGATGGTAAATCCACTGTTTGTGAAAACAAAACAGCTGCAGCAACAACAAATATAAGGCCATATTTGCAGGGCTTGCTGATGTCATCTGTTCCGCATAGTTCGAACATAAACAGCGGGGCTCATACAGAGACCTTCCAGGTTCGCGTGCTTGTAACTCAAAAAATCTCAGATCAGTAACAAAATCCAACAATCTCCACCATTTCAGTGCTACCTTCGTCACCAGTTAGGCAAATTTCAGCTAATACTGGGAAAACACAAGAAGTTAGAACAGCAGGCACCCAGACCAACGCCCTCAGTACAACCCAAAGATGTTAAAAATAAGACATGCAGTCTTCATAGGAGTACAGTGGCCATATAAAATGGTCCCCAGTCTCAGGACCCTTACTCCCACAAGTCTATACAGTATGGGACGGGGACCTGCTACGTCTCTTCATCGCGTCCAAGTGCTACCCGAACTCTCCATGTCAAATTTAAAGATTAATCTTTGTCAACTAATAGAGCACGACCAATGCAGGAGGACATGGATATACAAAAAGAAGCAGTAATTCTTTTAAAACGTCCATATCAGTCATGCTTCTAACACAATGATTTTAACTGTAACAACATTTTCCAGTTGCTAAAGCCTCTTCCAACCAACGTTCCATTTTCAGCTATTTTTAAACCATCCATTAATTCCACCCAGCAGTTCCCAACACCAGCGACTAATGAAATATGTGCAGACGGCTCGGACCCAACTAGCACTTATTTTTCAAAGGTCTCTCAAGCTGAGGAGATCAAAGTAACCCCAGTCACCGTTCTTGTACATTGCGAAATGTATCCTCCAAAGGGCAAGACGACTGGTCCTGGCTACCCACAACCTTGGGGAAATCTAAACTAGGGAAAAGAGGTAACCCTTGTGTGCCAATGCATAACTCTTGAACAAATTCAAATGCTCAGGTAGGATTCCCAGCCATTTATCTGATTAATAAAATAAAACTCTGTCCCTGAAAACATCGGCGGCTGGAATCAAATGAATGTGCAAAAGGATGCAATAGCCTACCTAGGTCAAATTCATCCTTTCTGTTTACAAGAAACTTGGTCATGTGATCAAATTGTATTGGGATACTGCAAATCATTTGTTTCTCTGGTGTCACGAAAACTCACAAAAGGCCAATTAGCTGCAGACTTGTTAATATTATGCCGGATGTTAGAAATGGGGTCTTTGGTTGACAGTCAGGTTACCCCCTGTTCAAGCAAGGACCCTCACTCTAGTCAGGGTAAAAGAGGATCACCCTCAGCTAACCCCTTCTTTCCCCCTTGGTAGCTTGCAGAGCAGTAGGCTTAACTTCAGAGTGCTAGGTGTAAAGTATGTGTACCAACACACACAGTAACTTAATTAAAACACTACAAAATGACACAACACCAGTTTAGAAAAATATGAATTATTTATCTAAACAAAACAAGACCAAAACGACAATAATCCACAATACACAAGTCAAGTTATCAATAAAAAATCAAAAAGAGTCTTTAAGTATTTTCAAACACACTAACGCTGTCAGCGTGAAAAAGTACCTTGCGCGCATCAAAAATAACCCCACACGGACAAGTGCGCGTTAAAAAGGGCTTGCGATGTGTTGATTCCACTCACGAGTGGACCTTGCGTCGTTTCTCCTTTCGCCGGGTCGGGCGCATCGTTTCTTCTCTCCACAGGAGAGCGATGCTTCGATCGGATCAGTTTTCTCGGGTTCGGGCAGGCCTTGCGTTGTTTTTCAACACCCAGCAGTACTTGAGTCGGAAATCCAGCAACACAATGATCCGAAAACCCCGCAGCGTGGGTTGTGATCTCCCATCCTCCGTTGATGATGATGCGCATCGTTTCTCCTGCTCCGTGCATCGATTCTTCGGTCGCGTTTCCTGCGAGCATCGTTTCTCAGCTGCGGAGCCAGCGGCGCGTTGTTTCTTCAGTCGCAGATCGGAGTCACGTTGATCTTTTTCCCGCATGGCGCTCTGTGTGTGGATTTCCCTGTCTTTAGGCTGCCAGCTTCTCCTTTCAGGGTCCCAGGAACTGGATGAGCACCACAGGGCAGAGTAGGAGTCTCCCCAGAGACTCCAGGTGCTGGCAGCGAGAAGTCTTTGCTGTCCCTGAGACTTCAAACAACAGGAGGCAAGCTCTAAATCAAGCCCTTGGAGATTTCTTCTCAAGATGGAAGGCACACAAAGTCCAGTCTTTGCCCTCTTACTCTGGCAGAAGCAGCAACTGCAGGATAGCTCCACAAAGCACAGGCAGGACAGCTCTTCTTCCTCAGCTCATCAGCTCTTCTCCAGGCAGAGGTTCCCCTTGTTTCCAGAAGGGTTTCTAAATTCTGTGGTTTTGGGTGCCCTTCTTATACCCAATTTCTCCTTTGAAGTAGGCCTACTTCAAAGTAAAGTTTTGAATGTGAAATCCTGCCTTGCCCAGGCCAGGCCCCAGACACTCACCTGGGGGTTGGAGATTGCATTGTGTGAGGGCAGGCACAGCCCTTTCAGGTGTTAGAGACCACTCCTCCCCTCCCTCCTAGCACAGATGGTTCATCAGGAAATGCAGACTACACCCCAACCCCTGTTGTGTCACTGTCTAGTGTGAGGTGCAACCAGCCCAACTGTCAAATTGACCCAGCCAGGGAATCCACAAACAGGAAGAGTCACAGAAATGGTATAAGCAAGAAAATGCCTGCTTTCTCAAAGTGGCATTTTCAAACACACAACCTTAAAATCAACTTTACTAAAAGATGTATTTTTAAATTGTGAGCTCAGAGACTCCAAACTCCACATGTCCATCCGCTCCCAAAGGGAATCTACACTTTAATCAGATTTAAACGTAGCCCCCATGTTAACCTATGAGAGGGACAGGCCAGGCAACAGTGAAAAACGAATTTAGCAATATTTCACTGTCAGTACATGTAAAACACATGACTATATGTCCTACCTTAACCATACACTGCACCCTGCCCTTGGGGCTACCTAGCGCCTACCTTAGGGGTGTCTGATATGTAAGACAAGGGAAGGTTTAGGCCTGGCAAGTGGGTACACTTGCCAAGTCGAATTTACAGTTAAAACTGCACACACAGACACTGCAATGGCAGGTCTGAGACATTATTTCAGAGCTACTTATGTGGGTGGCACAATCAGTGCTGCAGGCCCACTAGTAGCATTTGATTTACAGGCCCTGGGCACCTCTAATGCACTGTACTATGGACTTACTAATAAATCAAATATGCCAAACATAGATAGGCCAATTACATACACATTTTGTAAAGGAGCACTTGTACTTTGGCACCGGTTAGCAGTGGTAAAGTGCCAAGAGTAACAAAAACAGTACAATCAGAGTCCAGCACACATCAACAACCTGGGGAAGAGGCAAAATGTTAAGGGAGACCACGCCAAGGATGAAAAGTCTAATACCAGACAACGCTGAACTGTAAAGTAGTGCAAATTAATACAAACCATGGATGTTATGAATTTCCATAAATCTATTAAATAAATACCACCAGAACTTGCTTTTGTTCAGAGTATATCTAAACCTAGAAAGGAAATCTCTTCAAGCCAAAGTGGATTATCTCAGCAAATATTTGCACGAAGTTACTTTTGATAACCCACGAGTAGAAACAATTGTTACAGGGGACTTCAACCTGAACCTTTCCAACAACTGTGATACCCTAGAATCTAATCCACCTTTATTACATCTGCTACAACGTGATGGAATGGGAGACATTTTAGGTAAAGCTCTTCGCTCACTTGGGCTACCTGGTATGAACGGGCTTCATAACCTTAATGGGCCAGCGACTCACATGCACGTGGCCCCTAAACTGGAATAGGTCTTGGATTACATCTTCCTATCACTGTCTCTTTTTTAACCAGCTGACCATCTTCCAGATAGACCATCAGTTGCAAAGTGATCACTTCCCTCAAAAGACAGTGTCACTGATTTAAGGTTATAAGATAAACTGCGATACACAGTTAGAGCAAGGTGCTCTCATACTAAGAATAAACTGCGTCAACTGGTCCTTCAGCGCCGAAAATCACCTAGAGACTTGGGTGGACAGCTGTAGTGGTGAGTGCTCTAATTATTTCAATTCCATTGCAATTGACAATTAACACTTCAGTTCTGTATCCTGGGATCGTACTATGTTTGAACTACATTCTGAGCTAAGCAAAACAAATGGCAAATGATGTAACTTCCCAGATGCTCCTGCAATAGGGGGGACATAATGGTATACAACTATACTGTGAATCGAAAAATTAAAGGTAGCAAAAGAAGCCAGATCAATCAGAAATGGATCCCATGACATTGAACAACGTAACATCGAACTCCATCAAAGACAAATCCAATTCAAGAAGCCAGTCTGGGAAACCAAGCAAGCAGCACATGAACAAACTTGGGGGTATATTGACAAGCCTCTAGCGCTGGCTTAGCATCATTTTTTTCTGCCTGTGCCAATGTATGCAAGGCATTCCCCTGCAGCAATGCCTAAAATAATGGTGCAGTGAAATTTACAAGATTCAACAGCGCCATTCTAGCGTCATGTTTTTAACGCATGGTGGGAGTAGTCATTACAATGACGCTAGTGCATTAGCCTATGGGCCTCCCTGTGCTTTGCTGGACTTGCCCTAATGTTTTTGCCGCTAGCCCGGGAATGCACCACAATAGCATCAAAAATGTTGATGCTATTGTCCTAATGTGTACCATGGTGCACTGTTTTGTAAATAAGGTGCCACTGTGGTGTTATTAGGGGGTTGCAGGGTGACGCAAGGAAACTGGCTCGTCAGGGTCGATGCACTAGATCCTTGTAAATATGCCCCCTTGTATTTCTTATTTAAAACTTCACCTTTTCTGGAAATAGTCAAATTAGTTCACAGTGCTATCAAACCCACCAAGACATACTCAATTAGACAGAACAACATGAAAGTCTTATATCGCCAGCTTGTTTAGCAGTGATATTGATGCTTCAAATGTGCCACTGGCATGCCCCAAGCAAGCAACATCATCGTCACACCTGGTCACGGCTGATAAACCTGGCAGTTCCAAAATTAGGCCACAGTGACATTACGGCTTAGAAGACAGGTGTCAAAAAGATAATTATTAGGGAAAGAAGCAATTGTGCACCGAGACCAAATGGTTTACCTTCAGACATCTTCAAAGAAAAAGCAAACTTTTGGATTAAAGGGATGAGCAGGGCGTTTGACAACAATCTGTTAACTAGTCTTATTCCCTTGTCCTGGCAGGGCTCACATATCATTCCAGTTCATAAAAAGGAAAGTAGGAACGATCCTGAAAATTATCGATTGATAGCCCAGCTTGATGTGGACGCTAAGGCCCATATTTTACTTTTTTTTGCGCTGGATTTGCGTAATTTTTTGACACAAAAGTGGCGCAAACATGCAAAATACAATTGTATTTTGTAAGTTTGTGCCGTTATTGCGTCAAAATGCGGCGCTAAAAAAGTATAAATATGTGCCTAAGTTCTTTGTCTCATTAGTCCTCAAATATCTGCAAGACTAGGCCTCTCAAGCAAATATAATCACATAGTTCCAGAACGGATTCCACAAAAACACTGGAACCTCTACAACATCATTGCATCGGCTCACTTATTCTATACCAACAAAAATACTGAATGCCAATATTGCCCTTTATCAAAATATTTGGGTGCAAGTCAAACCTAGTGCGGATGGTGTCTGGTCGAACAACGTATCTATTAATAAAGGGCTAAAGCAGGTTTGTGTTTTATCCCCTATACTTTTTAATCATACTTGCCACCAACATGCACCTGCTTTGCTAAATTCAAAATCCTGCTCCCTAAAACTTAACAATGAATCACTACCCATTATGCAATACGCCTCTAACACAGTACTGTTAGATTTCTCAGCCAGAGGGTTGCACTCTTCACTCAACAACAACAAGTTGGACATCTGATGCAACACCAATATTCTGGAAATAAATCCAGAAAAAAAACAAAATAGTCACTTTTACAAGGTCAAACAAGTGGTATTCCTGGTGGTGGAAATTGGGAGATCATATCATCAACAAGACAAACTCCTACAAATATCGAGGTATTGAGTTCCAGGCCCTCGGTGCCTCAAGTATCCATATGGTCGCCCTGCAAAAAAGAGCCGTAGAAATAGCTGTAGGTTAGTGTAAGTTGCTTCTATCCTTGAAGGCTCCTCATTGTTGTCATTACTGCAAGTCTTAAAAGTCAATTTTCTGCCCTCGCTGGTATACAGACTGGAAGCTTTTCCTGTTGAATTTGGGTGGTAGTTAAATCAGAAGCATTCAAGGCTAATTAAAACAAATCTTTCACCTTCCTAACTCCTCCAGTGAATCTCGAGTAATTAGAATTCAGCCTCACAGGCCAAACACTGGAACAGAGGGCCAATCTATTGAAGCTGTAGGTCAAACTAATGAAAGCAGACCCCTCACCCTCAAATTTCACCTTGGCCAAGAGATGTTCAATTTGCCTTCAATCCACCGGCAGATGTCATTCGGAATACTGCCTCCCTAGGGGTTTGAAAATCTCATATGATTAATTCAAATTTCTTTTATGGACGATCATTAAGAGCCATTCAGCATAAAATGACATTCTTATACTACAAGCAAAGTCTCATAACCAGTCCGTCGTAACCTCTTACGGTGAGCTGAATCCTCAACCCTACCTGTTACGACCTTTGCCAAACTCTTATAAACTAAGGTTCCAAAAATTATGGATGGAACTATATAACCTTGAAGAAGGAGCCCAAAATGGAACTTTACATTGGTAGAAGCTACCTGAAGCTTCTGCCCTTACCCTAAGGAATCACTGGCCCACGTGTTGTGCTCCTGCCGTGGATTCAAGAGGGAAAAGCGATTTTGGCTTTAGCCATTATTTGGAGAACTGAATATTCACCTTTGACCGGAGGTGATCGAACACTGCTTTCATGGTAGGGATTTCAGGGTCACAGTGTGCTTTGTGATGTTCATGGAGAGGGCTGCAGGAAGATCTGCTTTATTGATGAATCCCAGGATTACCCTAAGTGCAGCACATCTGTCACTTTTTCTACAACATTCCTGACACTTGCAATTTTAGCCAACTTTTACAGTTGTATTCCTTTAAGTCTCAAAGATCTGATACATGCTTTGATTTTATATGAAATGTGCTATGATGTATGAAATGCATGAATTTTAGTAAGATTTGAATGGTTTTAATTAACTATCAAATACAATAATTATTATTATTATTATTAGTTAAGGAAGGTATCTTCTTTACTATACCACCCTACTAAGGCTCATATGTATACTTTTACATGCAAAACTGCGTTAGTGCAGTTTTGCGTGTAAAAGTACAGCACCGGCTAACACCATTCCTGTATGCCGGCTGGGCGCCATTTTTATGGAATGGCACTAGCTGGGGGTAATGCCAGGTTAGCATCATTGTAAATAACGCTAATCTGGTGGGGGAGGTGTAGGGGGAGCCAGAAGTTGTGCACCGAATTATGGCGCTACACTGTTTAGAGGCATTTTTTGCCTCTAAGCAGAGTAATGCCATTTCCTGGTGCACTACCCCCATGGACATGGCTCCTGTCTTAGTAAAGACAAGAGTCATGCCCACCAGCCCAGTGGCCATGCCCAAGGGACAAATGTCCCCTGGGCATGGTCATTGGGGCTAGTACCATGCAGGCGTCCCCAAGTTAAGGGCCCCCGAGAGGGAAAACATATATATATATATACTTACCGGGACCTACCTGGGATGGGTCCCTCATCCTGCGATGTCCCTCTGGTGTGGATGGGGGTGTCCCTGGGGCCAGGGAAGGTCACCTTTGGGCTCTTTCCATGGTCTCTGACCATGAAAACATGCCAACAGGTCCCCTAATGCCTGCTCATAACCAGGCGTTAAATAATGGTGCTAAGCAAGCATAGTGCCATTATTTAAGGCCCACATCCTCCCATGCTTGATTTTAGCATGGGGGGGATAAATATGGCGCTAAGGCCATATCGTCATTTTTTCGCCAGGAATGCCTACCCTGCATCTCATTGACGAGAAGTAGGTTTCCACATCCAAAAAATGACTTTAACGCCATTACTTTGGCTCTAGACGTGTTTAGCGCCAAAGTATAAATATGGAGTTAGGTTTGCGCTGAATTAGCGCAAAAAAAAAATGGCACTAATTCAGCGCAAACCAAGTATAAATGTGCCCCTAAGTGCCACCTATCATCGGATGGAACCACGCATTTTGATCATTTTGACTGCGTCACTGCATGTCACACAATTAAGCTGAGTAGGGTGTTCGGACTCTGTGCTTGTCTGGTGTGAATGCCTGATCTGACTTATTTATTCCTCAGCTTAGTTCCAATAATATCAATGACAAATGAGTGTTGTGTATGCAGTTCCCAAGGCAGAGTGTCATGTGGCTTATGCTGTGTGAGGTGCTAGCACCAGTTCCCGAGCAGTCTGTTAATGCGCAACCTCAAGGTTGCTAAGGTTGGCCCTACGAGGACTGAAAAGAATGCCTGGGACCTAGGAGTAGACAGTTGGGTTGAACGGAGGAAGGGATGCTTTGGGTGGACAGAGACGGAGCTGAACACATTTGGTCTGAGCAGCTTAGCTGCTGATCAACTGCGATTTCGTTTTGGACCCCAAATCAAACTGTCCAAGCAATCTCAGAACATACAGAAATTAGGAAATAAAAATAAAATGTGTGCGGACAGACTTTCAGTCCACGGCCCTGGTTTGTTAACAGTGTTGTGGCGGGTAGGCCTGCACCCAGTAGAGAGCCACGGTCATTCATCCTCTCCATTTGATTCTCTCAAATAACAATTGCACCCACCCTCCTCTGTTCTCCCTTTCACCTCCACACAAGCGTCTTTTTTCTTTCCCTTTCTTGTCCCTTTTTTGTCTTCCCTGTTACTGCCTCCTTCTCCATACCACTCTTCCGATCCTATCTGCCCTCCTTCAGCTCTCTCTCCACCTCCCTTCTGCTCTCAGTGTTTCACTCCTTGTACTTCTCCACACCACTCATTGCTGTGATCTTTCCCTCTGGAATTTGTTATGTTTTTCCTCTCTTGCTCAGCAGTGTTTCCTTATCATTTCTCTTCCTAACAGGGAGTGCTGAGCAAGAATCGAACCAAAAATCTGGCTTGGATTTAAGAGCCTGTGCATGAGCCGATCCATGAAAATGTTTAGCATGTAAATCATGCAACAAACAGCAGGTAAAAATATGGCAGTGGTAGAGCGTTCCAGCCTAATAATTTACCTGTATCCGGACGCTCTTAGGTCGATGAATCTTTTGACCAAGTGGGGCACTCTTCACCCGAGAGTAATCAATCAAATCAACAATCAATAATCAATAACGAACATAAGCAATACCCTGATCAACATAACACTTAACAATCAATCCAGAAAACATTTCGGCGAAACCATGACCTTTTGGTCATGAATAACCACACCAGTTTATTCAAAGTTAATGCATTTATTTCCCTATATTAACAAAGCTAGCACAATGTAAATGTGTCTCAACACCAAATGATATATGTAAATGAACATTAATAGCTGTCCATAACGGCGAAAAAGATGCAATCTATGCAGCATTTGAATAATAATGCCTTCGATAATAGCAACACAAACCACTAAAACTATAATCTGTAATGAACTAATTGCATACATTGGTCAGCATAACAAGGTCTCAAATTGCATCGTGCATCAAATGAATCCTCATCTAACCTCAAATTAGCATCAGCATGTGGGTCTTCATGCTAAAACAATTTAGCAACATTAATTTGGAAAACTCCTAACTAGGGCTCTTATCAAAAAAAGCAGCAGTTGGTTACCTAAAAGAAAACACAATGCAATTGTACAATTTCCTTTCATATTTACCAAATCCAATCAGCATTCAAGGAAGTCTTCGTCTCACAGGTACCGGATTCAATCAGCATGGGACGGGGCAAAGGGGCAGGGTGGACGGGGCAATTGCCTCACGGCGGCAAGATAAACTACTACTTCATGCAAAGGGAAAAATCAAAGTTAAAGTCTCTAGGGCGAGAATTTCTTAAAAGTCTCTAGAAGACGGCAAAATGACGAAGTCAGCAAGATGGGCCATAATGGCCAATGTCCTGTAGAATGGCGGGTAATGGCGAGTGATGGCAATGATGTCCGGGTAATGGCTGTAATAGCAAAAATGGCTATAAAAAAATGGCTGCTTTCTCCTTGTGCACCTGGTTTAAATAGACAACAGTTCAAATCCAGTAGGGTCTTCCATTGGAGGGTTCATAGGTTGGCTTCAAATTGTCCAATCAAAAACAACAGTTCTCAAGCTTTTACTTAAGCATACATTATCCTTGGAGACGGTTACGTAAGTTGCAACATTTTATACCAATTAACTCACTTTCAGAGCTTCCATTGTCCGCACCTGCAGATTGACCTTGGAGCAAAGAAGAAGATGCCAGGCTGGCACGAAACCTTAAGATAAGCATGTGAACGGTCTCACTGGAAAAGTACAGCTTCAAGCAAGAATACACGTTTATTAGCACATTGAAAAATACGAGCATCTAAACCGTGAGACAAGGCAACTAGGCCAAAGCCTCCACTAAAGTTATGCTAAGCTAAAACATTTCAAACAAGCAAAATCATAGCACACGTTTACGATTATGTCGGATTAGTGCAATTCTAATACATCACGTTATATAAAGCACGCTTATAAATGTTGGCAAACTACTCTGAGGGCACATTTTGTCCCCGTACAATCTTTATTAGTTCGGTTAAAGTCACACATGATTAATTCAACACTACGTTTATACGCTAATAAATGTAAAACCTTCATTTCTGCGTCATCAATCCCTCCTCTGATGACTACTTGTCATCACACAAAACTATTCCCACAAATTTTATTCCATTAAAATTCTGTCAGTTCTCTTTGCCTTTTAGTTCCCCTTGTCCTTGCTTTGTATTCTTCTGCCATTCTTTTCATCATTTTCTCTTCCTTCCTTCTTTTAATTCTTGCCATGATCATCAATATTCCCCTTTTTATTCCCCAAATTCCAAAGATGCAAATTAGAACTATTAGAATTCCCTGTATTATTTTTAGCAATATTCCATTCCAAATGCCACCAAGCCAATTTCCCACTGAAGCAAGTCCCTTTCCAACCTTCTCCCACACTCCTCGTTCTTTCAATTCCTTCAAATCTGCACTCTCTTTTGTTAGATTAGCAAGCATCGTTTTAATCTTTGCACTGTTGTCTGGAATATACGTACAACAGTGGCGCGCACCAAGCATTTTGCAAACGCCGCCATCCTTTGCTAAAAGAATGTCTAAGGCAAGCCTGTTTTGAAGAGTCATAGCTCTTTCCGCTGCAAGTTCAGCATCTATCAGGATTATAGCACCTGAAAACTTTGTCAACATGTTATCCACTATAGTAGACAACTTTCTTATTTTGATGGAATTCAACACAACTCCCAATGAAGGAATCATGGCTCCAAATATATCACCCACCACAGCAGCTGCGGTCTCTCTTTTCTGGATACGATGGGATCCAGATGTCTTTGGAATCATCGATAGGTCATCCAGTTGATAAACCTTTGGGAACACTATACCCAAATAACATCTCCCCCACCATCCTTTTGGAAGACGATAATAGGCATTATGCCCACAAATGTAATATACACCTGGTATGACAGGATCAAGTCCGTTCAGCATGAATGTCCATTTGGCCTTAAAGATAAACGTATGTTTACATTCACTCGCTCCTACAAAAATGTTATCATAATAAGATTCACCTCTATATATACAAAATTTCCCTACATGCCAAGCATCTAAAGCTATTCTCCCTTGTGTTTTTATTGCAGCAAAAGCATAATTATCTACTGAAGTCCTCTTATGTAGCTCTTTTTCTAATTTCGCATTCATTTGTGCCCTTCTATCATCTGTGCGATCTAAAAAGCTTATTTCTACTGTAGAGAGCGAGCAGGTAAGATTTTCCCTGTGTGCGTGAGCTGTTTCAAAAGGTAGCATTGGCTCGAAAAATTCCCTCATTTTAGCATCCCAATCTTTAGCAACCTGGCTTAGCTGCGTAATTATAGGAACATATGCAAAGGTAACATCATAATTTGAGTAAAAATATTGTATGTTTGTTTGACGATAAAATCTAGAAGTTACTATACTACATGTAATTCCATATGTAAGAGGCATGTGGTGATAAGTCACCCCTTCCGTTACCGATGTCGGTATCTGTGTACACACATAACAATCTTTCGCATCCATAGTCTCAACATATTCTGTTAGCAAGCGATAGAAAACATTATACGAAAGCTCTTTCTTATCATGCAAGTGTCTCTCATCTAATTCTAGTCTTTTCAGTGCAGTTAGTTCAGTGACAGTAACAGGAGCATAGGTAGAAGCATCAATTCTTTCATTCTGACTCTTACCATGCATTGCAAGCACTATTATCATTATTATTAGTACACATGCAGTTATCAAGCCTATACACACATATTTACAACATTTCATTCTACTGTTTTGTGTAGCGTACCTAGTCATGATCTATATAGAATCAGAGAGCTAGAAGCACCTGTAAAAAGAAAACGATATAGCAATTCAGTTACAAAGCTGAACGAGCGCAATGTTCACACAGTTTTCTTCAGAAGCCCAGTCACTTATCGGTTAGCAGCATTTGTCTCAATTCGGCAATAACTCAGAACTCAGTCTCTTTCAGTTAGCAATGTTGTATCAGGTTAGTAAATGTCTCATCCGGTTTAGCAATGTCTCAGCTGGTTGTATCACGTTAGATTATAGCAAGCACTGTCATTTATCAGCTTTTTTTTTATTTATTTTTTAATTTTTATTTTTTTCAATCAACAGCATCCATAAAACTTTTCTTTTCTATTGGTATCTCTTCTTCTTCGTTCTCGAGGCTAAGAGATACAAATTCTTCGGTCCAATCGTCATTGACTACATATGCCCATTCTGGACCGGAATATCTCCTGTTTGGTATCCTTTTCCTTTTCAATTTTGCCTCTCTCTTTGATTCTGCCTCGCTGGTACTTTCCTCTTTGGTCAAGTCTTTTTCTTCACTTGAGGTTGGTACCACGACAGACACTTCCTTTCTTTTCTCTTTCACTTTTGGCCCTTCGTCATTCAACTTTTCTCTAGTTCCTAGTTTTACTGGCGATATACTTTGTCTTTTCTTTGCACTGCGTCCATTTGATGGACCTGCGATCTCTTCTGAAGAAGTTTGAGCAGTTTCGTTCTGTTCTGCCTTGTCCCCTCCTTCTGGGGAGACAGTCACGTTTTCCTTTTCTTTTCCTGTACCGTCTGCTTCTGGGAAAGCCCTCCTCTGATCAGGCTCTCCTGCTTTTTCACCTCTTTCGAGCCCTTTGTCACCGTTACTCTCCTCAGGCTCTTTGTCACTTTCAGCTGCTTCAGGCTCTTTGTTACCTTCAGCTGCTTCGTCGCTGTCTGAGGTTTCTCCTTGGTCTTCCCCAAGAGAATCAGTTTCGTCCTCAGAGAATATTTCTCTCTCCTCTATGTCTGCCTGTTCACTTCCAGTTCTGTTTTGCTCTGTCTCAGCGCTCGGCACTTTATTATCAGGGACTGGCAGTTTCAGCGCTTCAACTTCCTCATCTGTGGGACACAACACTTTCTTTGTATGACTGGCGTGAATCCAGTTGGGAACCCCCGCACACTTCACAGCGGTAGTTGTCGTCAGGATCACTTGGAAAGGGCCTTTCCAACGGGGTTCCAGACACGACTTCCTGACGTGCTTCTTTATCATGACCCAGTCACCTGCTTTCAGTGTGTGTCCTGGACCTTGGATCGGTGGCAAGGTGGTTGCTTCCACCTGGTGAGAGAAAGAGCGAACCACGTCAGCCAGACCTTTGCAGTAGTCTAACACCATATCATCTGTAATATTCAAAAGCGCGTTTGCAGGAACTGCAGGAAGTCTCATGGCCCTGCCCATGAGAATTTTGTGCGGAGACAATCCAGTCTTTCTGTCAGGGGTGTTTCTCATTGACATTAACACCAAAGGCAATGCGTCAGGCCATTTCAAATTTGTCGATGCACATATTTTCGCCATTCTTGATTTCAGTGTACCATTCATTTGCTCCACCAGTCCTGAGGCTTCTGGGCGATAGCTACAATGCAGTTTTTTGCTCAATGTTCAGCGCTGCGCAAAGTAACTTTATCACCTCGTTATTGAAGTGACTTCCCCTATCTGATTCTAAAGAGATCGGGAATCCGAAACGTGGTATCAACTCCCTCAACAATAGTTTTGCAACTGTAAGGCTGTCATTTCTACGTGTAGGGTATGCTTCAATCCAGTGACTAAAAATGCACACAATCACCAACACATACTTCAGACCTCCATGCACAGGCATCTCAATGAAGTCCATCTGCATTCTGCTGAACGGGCCACTCGCCCTGCCAATGTGGCTCGCGTTCACAACTGTTCCCTTCCCCGGGTTCATCTGCTGGCAAATGACACAACGATGGCAAACTGCTTCTGCAGCTTGACGGAATCTGGGGTTAAACCAATCAGTTTTGAACAACCTTATCATGGCATCTCTCCCTAGGTGAGCTTGCCCATGATAGAACCGCGCTAACTGCGATAAGAGACAATTTGGTAAAACAAATTTTCCTTCATTTGAGACCCATAACTCATCTGGTCTCTTTGTACATTGTGATTTAATCCAGGAAACTCTTTCCTCCTCCCTGACGCTATTCTGCAATGCTTTTAGTTCATCCATTGTATCCACGACCTTCAAGGCAAATGCTTCAGCTGGTTCAAGCTCTGGCTCACTTATCGAATTCCATTCATCCCTGAGCAATATACAGTTCAAGGCACAAAATCTTGCGACTTGATCCGCATATGCGTTTCCCAAGGAAACATAGTCCTGTCCTTTTGTATGAGCACTACACTTTACCACTGCAATTTCGGCTGGCATTTGAATGGCGTGTAACAATTCCCTTATTCTCTCCCCGTTTTTCACTGGGGACCCTGAAGAGGTCAGGAAACCTCTTTGTGACCATAGTTGCCCAAAGTCGTGCACAATTCCAAACCCATACTGACTATCAGTGTAAATGGTAACCTTCATCAATGTAGACAGTTGACATGCTCTGGTAAGGGCTACAAGCTCTGCTACTTGTGCAGAATAGACTCCTTGAAGCCAGGACGCTTCCAAGACACCTGTTACAGTACATACAGCATATCCTGCTTTCAAAATTCCCATTGCATCTCTTAAACATGACCCGTCAACAAAAATAATTTGGTCATTTTCATCAAGTTTAGTATCCTTGATGTCAGGTCGGGGTTTTGTGCAAAATTCAGTCACCTGAAGGCAGTCATGCTCGACGTCTTCAGCATTCTCAATTTCAGCATTTTCTCCGGGAAGCAAGGTTGCTGGATTCAACGTAGTGCACCTTTTCAGCTGCACATTCGGTGAGCCCAGAATTATTGTTTCACACCTTGTGAGTCTTGCTCCAGTCATGTGTTGGGTTCGGGAGCGGGTCAAAAGTATCTCAACTGAGTGAGGGACTATGACTGTTACTGGATGTCCCATCACTATTCCTTCACTCTGAGTGAGGCTGATACCAACTGCTGCTACGGCGCGCAAACACCCTGGAAGTGCTGCTGCGACCGGATCCAAAGTAGCTGAAAAATACGCTACTGGTCTGTTTACGCCACCATGGGCTTGGGTCAAGACAGACAAAGAACATGCATCACGTTCATGACAAAACAATGTGAAAGGCTTTGTGTAATCAGGCATACCTAAAGCTGGAGCCCTGCACATGCATTCTTTCAATTCAATAAAAGCATCCATCTCATCTCCTTTCAGCTCAATTTCATCCAATGCATCCTTCTGGGTCAGTTTCAGTAAAGGCTTTGCTAGAGTCGAGAAGTTGGGAATCCACTGGCGACAGTAGCTCACCATCCCTAAAAACTTCCTCACCTCCCTCCTTGTCTTTGGTGGACTCATTTGAAGTACACTTGTTATTCTTTCCTTCATTATTCTCCGTGACCCTTTCTCTATTTGGTGACCCAAGTATTTCACTTCCTTCTGACAGAACTGCAATTTTGAAGGAGACACCTTGTGTCCATTCCTTCCCAAGTGGTTCAGTAGGGCAATAGTGTCAGCTGTGCAGTCACTTTCTGTCTTAGATGCAATCAGTAAGTCATCAATGTACTGTACTAGGGTTGACTCAAATGGCAATTCTAACGCTTCCAAGTCTTTCTTTAGAATCTGATTGAAAATTGACGGTGACTCAGAAAACCCTTGAGGAATTCGACACCAACTGTAGACTCTGTCTAAGAATTTGAAACAAAAGAGAAATTGGCTGTCCTCATGAAGAGGCACCGAAAAGAATGCTTGTGTCAAGTCGATGACTGAGAACCACTCGGCATCGCAAGGGATTTGAAACATTATCACAGCTGGATTCGGTACTACAGGGCAGCATTTGACTATGATGTCATTTATTTTCCTCAAGTCCTGCACTATTCGGACCTTTCCACTTGGCTTTATCAGTCCCATGATTGGTGAATTACATGGACTGCTTAACACTTCTTTCAGTACTCCCTGTTTTACAAACTCGTCAATGAGTTGGGCGACTTTTATGAGGGTGTCTTGTGCCATGTGGTATTGTGGGGTCTGGGGAAAGGTTGCATTGGGTTTTACTGTCACTTTCACTGGTTCCACTCCTTTCACCAATCCCACTTCCTTTCCTGTCATATCCCACACTTCTTTTCCGACTGTTTCTCGCAATTCAACTGGAATATCTTCTTCAGTTATCATCGGAAAAAGTGTAATCAGAGGATATTCCTCATCGACAGTTTCCATCTCGTCCCCTTCTACATTTTCCTCTTCTTCCCCATCACTGCTCGTCTGAATTCTAATTCCATCGTCCGAACACCTAATCGAGCATCCCAATTTGCACAATAGGTTTCTCCCTAATAGTGCTATCGGGCTTGAGTCACATACCACAAATTTATGTGACCCTTGATAGTTACCAATGCTGACTGGTACTGGATCTGTGATTGGGTTCGTCAGGTACCTGTTTGCTACTCCCACTACTTGAACTGTCCTCCCTGAGAGTGGCAAATTTGGTACTTCAATGCTCCTGACAGTTGAACGTGTGGCTCCTGTGTCAACCAAGAATGAAACACGATGACCCATTACTCTTCCCTCCACATACGGACCCTTTTGATCAACTTCCAAGGATGCTGCAAGCACACAATCTCCCTCCTCTCCTGAACTTTCACTCTCCCATGCATCGTTTATTCCATTCTCACTGTGTAATGGGAACTGTTGTACTGTGCCATTTGTATTCATCACCTGACCCGAGACCTGTGGAGGAACCACCACTTGCTGCTGATTCATTGGTGCCAAAGGTATTTGCATTTGCTGATTAGGTACCATGGGAAACTGCTGTTGCATTGGCTGCATTTGCGTCATCTGCACACGGGGCATCTGCATCTGCTGCGGCTGCATAGGCTGTAATCCCTGCAGCTGATTTATGGCCTGAAAATTTGGGTTTGGACCTCTCATTTTCGGTCCCCTCATTGTCTGGAATGCATTGACATCATTGTTTTGCTGACCAACACCTGCACCTTCCTGCACCATCATTGGGCACTCGCGTTTCCAATGTCCGACAATTCCGCACACGTGACACGGCGTCACCCTTTTCATTGCCTGCACACCATTCGGAGTTACAACAGTGTTCAAATCCGGACCATTATTTACAAAACCTCCTCTGCCTCTGCCTCTCGCCTGTGGCTGAAACACCATGTTTCCCTGCGGCTGCGGCTGCGGCTGCGGCTGCGGCTGTGGTACCTGCTGTTGGAACCCTTGCAACCCTTGTAAACCTGTCTGAGCTGCTTTAAGCTGCATCATCATCACTTTCTCTTTCAACTTTTTCTGTTTCACTTCAATTTCGTCGCTACAGTATTTCGCATAATTCAACACCTCATCAATAGATTTCGACTGCCAACAAATCAAATGCGTCTTTATCATCTGACTTATCTCTGGTCTCAGCCCTTCCACAAACCTAAACACAAAGTGAAGCATGTCCTTCGCCTCTATTGTTTCCGTGCCACTGTAGTTCTTGAACGCTTTCAACAACCTCTCACAGTAACCGTGAATCGACTCTTTAGCCTCTTGGGCAGTTCGATCAATCTTCTGCCAATGCACATTTTTCGCTGCAACCTTCGTCTTCAAGTGCTCAATCACCTTATAGTACAAGCTCATCACCATAGGTGATGGTGCACCCGTATCCCTGTCCCTCTCTGGTTCACTTGTCGGCCAACCTACAGCTCTTTTGCAATCCTCCCACAAATCTGCCGGAACCACAATCTCAAAGAGGGTGTTCAGGTCTTCCCAAAGACATTTCGCAAGCTTCACAAACCTATCAGTCTGCTGATACCATTCAATCGGTTTCTCTCTCAGTTTGGGAAAATCATCCGTAAAAGACTGAATGTCGCTCCTGTGCCACGGTACATGTACTAATTTTCCCCCTGCTGTCTCCCTCATTGGTAACATGGCTATTGCATCACTACTCTGTTGTCTTTTCTCCTTATGCTCTGGGACACTGTCTTTCTTCTTTTCCTTTTTCTTTGCCCATCTGCTCTCCCATTTGTCTAGGCAACCCCACACTTGTGCACTCTGCAGCAATTCTCTAAGGTGCGTTTTCATGCCTGCTGACCTCATGTGTTCAAAGTCTGTGGTCCCGAAATCCAATCTATAGCTCCTGCTCAAGTGTTTTGTCTTATCTATCTCAATCCCGTTTTTGTCAGCTATTTCTTGCAACCTTCTGTGTACCTTGTTCACTTCTCTCGTAATCCTGGGACATAGATACCTCAGCTCTTCTTCCGAGTAGGACTCTAATCTATTCAAACCCATAGTCCCTTCCACCAATTCTTGTGCTTCCATGTTCAACCTGACCCTATTCAGATAGTCTTCTCCCTTCCCACTGGCTGAGCTTTGTGTGGAATTCAGACTGTTGAACCACTGTGTCAGCTGTTGCGCATTCAACCCCATCAGTGTAGCATTCGCATCGACTGCCATTGATGGTTGCGGCAACTTCTCAGTGTTCGATGATAGCGGTATCATCAGTGGGGGACTCGACCTCACCACTGTCGACTGAGCACATATGGGACTAAACTCCATCAAGGACCCAGATCCAGTTGGCAGTGCCGCTATCGGAGTTATCTCTGGAGTGTTTTCTATGCACCTCCTCTCCGTCCCACTCTGCACCATTGATCCTTGACCGCTCATACCTAAGTTAGGCTGAGTGTACAAAGGTACCGGTGGACCTACAGTAATGGGTAGGGATATCGCATCTGGGTTCTGTCCATTTCCCATGTTCTGAGGCATGTTCATTCCCACACTATGGGTCATCATTGCCGGCATGCCCATCTGACTCCCCGTCATCTGAGCATGTGCGGTTCCCCCCTGCATCTGCTTTTGAGTCATCAAAAACTGGGTTGATTCAGCTTGTGCCAATGTCGGGTTGTGACCATTCTGTACTCCCATTACGGTTGGATCTAGAAGCATTCCCGCACTGTTGTCACTGCTGTAGTACCTTGGGACCTGCGGCTGATAATTTTCTGCTGGTTTCAATATAGGCACATCTGGATATATTCTCCTAACCTGCGGTATCTGCGGGGTGAACAGTAAACTCGGGTCCTTAGATCCCGATGGCGTTTCTGAATTCGGAGTTTCATTATTCTGTACCGGTGCCGGAGGGGCAGAACTGGTACTTGGACCTTGTCCACTCTCTGCATAGGGTGGTGGACGGTCGTTCAGCAATTGGATGATGAACTCCTCATCCTCTGACTCTTCTTCTCTATCTTTGGAACACCTCCTGTTTGTCTTACAGGTAGCTTTCTTGCCTGACTCCTCTTCTTCCTTAGCAATTGCGGGGAACAATTTTATCCCCTGGAATATATCTGACCTCCACACCTTCTGTGCATTATCCCACCTAGCGTCCGCTAGTGTCTTTTCTACCTTTCTCATCCTGGTCTCGAACTTCTTTTGCTGTTGCTGTCTAGCCATTAGTTCCCAAATCGCTAGAGCCTCAAACTGTGCTGGCCTTGGAGGTACCTTCAGGTCGTACATCGCGAATCTCAAATTCTCTAGGATCCTTATATTGAATGTCCCATGGATCGGGAACGCTACGCTCCCATGTTTCTCTGTCAGTTTGTGCCATTGTTTTAGCCAAAGGCACGGAGCTACCCCTTTTTCCTCCATTACAATGTAAGCCGATGTACCTTCGGGTGGCGTCTCCTCTCCTACGCTCGCTTTAATGTAAGACTCCCCCTTCATCGCACTCTTTAATGCTTTAAAAAATTTCATTTTCTCGTCTTTTATTTCACAAAATTTGTAATCAATAGGTGACTTTGATTCCCGGAATACTCTTCGCCTGCCTTTTCCCCTTTCCAATCGAGCCCCACGGACTGCGTCCAATCCGTGCGCGACCCTTCTCTGCTACCAACCTATCCCAGCGCGGCTCCTAGTGACGTCACACTCACACACTCTGCGGCTGACAAAGCCTCGCGGCTTGTCCTCCTTCACTCACCTCTCGTAACAACTTCTAGCATGTATCGCGAGCAACCAAAAAAAATAATAAAACAGATCTGTCGGTTTACTACAGGAAGGGTAACACAATCGCTTCAGGACCTTAGGGATTTTTCACTAGCCTCGGCAGTTATTCCATCTTTCTCGTCCCCACTTTCGCAAGCAAATCTGACCCGCAGACTCTGCTCTCAACTTGTCAATGATCTATTCTAGTGCACTTAGAATTTGTCAAAGCCCGAAGTCGAAGTTTCTTTCACTCCCTTAACACACGTACCGACTCGTTGACCACGCCCGATCAACCTATTAAACCGACCAGACCACAACATAAAACAAGTGTCTCATACACTTTTCAACATACTCCGGAGTCTCTTGACCTCGCAGGGCCCGTCTCAACAACAACAACCACGTGGACCTTTTTCTGCACAAAGCGCCACATACACGTGAAGTTCGACGACTTCCCTACTCTCACACTCGGAGTCGCACCTCCGCTATTTTCTATGAAGTTCGACGACTTCCCTACTCCTACACTCGGAGTCGCACCTCCGCTATTCTCTAAAATCCTCGCAACCTTTTCACACAATCTGCGGCAATAAGCTGTGCAAGCGCAAAATCCTAACTTCACTAATACCGTCACTAGTACCACCAACGCTGATCTCACACCTCCGTTCTCTCCATTCGCAAGCTCCGAGATCCCGGGAAAGTCGCGGGGGACTTAGCCCATCATCATTCTGTCAATCTGTTTTACCCAAGAAAAATCTAATTCAACTTCTCGAGTGGGATCTCAAAAGTCGAAACCGTTAATTCAACACCATGTATGTCTCGAGTGGGGTCCCAAAAGTCGAAACCGTCCTCTGCTACCATCTACTGGTAGAGCGTTCCAGCCTAATAATTTACCTGTATCCGGACGCTCTTAGGTCGATGAATCTTTTGACCAAGTGGGGCACTCTTCACCCGAGAGTAATCAATCAAATCAACAATCAATAATCAATAACGAACATAAGCAATACCCTGATCAACATAACACTTAACAATCAATCCAGAAAACATTTCGGCGAAACCATGACCTTTCGGTCATGAATAACCACACCAGTTTATTCAAAGTTAATGCATTTATTTCCCTATATTAACAAAGCTAGCACAATGTAAATGTGTCTCAACACCAAATGATATATGTAAATGAACATTAATAGCTGTCCATAACGGCGAAAAAGATGCAATCTATGCATCATTTGAATAATAATGCCTTCGATAATAGCAACACAAACCTCTAAAACTATAATCTGTAATGAACTAATTGCATACATTGGTCAGCATAACAAGGTCTCAAATTGCATCGTGCATCAAATGAATCCTCATCTAACCTCAAATTAGCATCAGCATGTGGGTCTTCATGCTAAAACAATTTAGCAACATTAATTTGGAAAACTCCTAACTAGGGCTCTTATCAAAAAAAGCAGCAGTTGGTTACCTAAAAGAAAACACACTGCAATTGTACAATTTCCTTTCATATTTACCAAATCCAATCAGCATTCAAGGAAGTCTTCGTCTCACAGGTACCGGATTCAATCAGCATGGGACGGGGCAAAGGGGCAGGGTGGACGGGGCAATTGCCTCACGGCGGCAAGATAAACTACTACTTCATGCAAAGGGACAAATCAAAGTTAAAGTCTCTAGGGCGAGAATTTCTTAAAAGTCTCTAGAAGACGGCAAAATGACGAAGTCAGCAAGATGGGCCATAATGGCCAATGTCCTGCAGAATGGCGGGTAATGGCGAGTGATGGCAATGATGTCCGGGTAATGGCTGTAATAGCAAAAATGGCTATAAAAAAAATGGCTGCTTTCTCCTTGTGCACCTGGTTTAAATAGACAACAGTTCAAATCCAGTAGGGTCTTCCATTGGAGGGTTCATAGGTTGGCTTCAAATTGTCCAATCAAAAACAACAGTTCTCAAGCTTTTACTTAAGCATACATTATCCTTGGAGACGGTTACGTAAGTTGCAACATTTTATACCAATTAACTCACTTTCAGAGCTTCCATTGTCCGCACCTGCAGATTGACCTTGGAGCAAAGAAGAAGATGCCAGGCTGGCACGAAACCTTAAGATAAGCATGTGAACGGTCTCACTGGAAAAGTACAGCTTCAAGCAAGAATACACGTTTATTAGCACATTGGAAAAATACGAGCATCTAAACCGTGAGACAAGGCAACTAGGCCAAAGCCTCCACTAAAGTTATGCTAAACTAAAACATTTCAAACAAGCAAAATCATAGCACACGTTTACGATTATGTCGGATTAGTACAATTCTAATACATCACGTTATATAAAGCACGCTTATAAATGTTGGCAAACTACTCTGAGGGCACATTTTGTCACCGTACAATCTTTATTAGTTCGGTTAAAGTCACACATGATTAATTCAACACTACGTTTATACGCTAATAAATGTAAAACCTTCATTTCTGCGTCATCAGCAGCCTCTTTAAAAAATTAAAAAAAGATGAATTCTTAAACATGAGGAAGTATTTCAGCTAGTATATCAGGCTATATCTGCGTTGAGATGCATTTATTAAACTTCATAGTTGTTAAGCATGACCGTAGAAACATGCATGTCCCCCGCCCTGATGAGAATGCACTACTGAACATAGAGGCAGGTCAGTTGTCATGTCTGCCCTACATGTGGTCTTGAATCTTTTTTCACGTAGAGCAACATGTGGTGCATTAAATCAAACACAAAGGCCCATATTTATACTTTTTTAGCGCCCCATTTGCGTCGTTTTTTGACGCAAAATCGGCGCAACCTTACAAAATACAATTGTATTTTGTAATTTTGCGCCGATTTTGCGTCAAAAAACGACGCAAAGGCGGCGCTAAAAAAGTATAAATATGGGCCAAAAGGTTTTGTACAACACACATTGTGAAACCACTAATTTGAAGGTATTCTCATAGGTGATAATAAAGAATGTTGATGTCAAGTTTTCTGGTTAATCATTGCCCATTCAGCCCCTGTAAGAGTTTCACTTTCTCACCTGTTTGACAGCTAAGGATACTCTTGTTTTTATTGAAGCATGAGGTGGTAACGTGAGTGGCAGACAGAAGCCACATGAAGCTCAGCTTGTTTTATATCTGGGGGACCAAAAGGACCTTGAGCTGAGCCAGAGTCAGGCAACTTACTCAAACCTGGCTCTTGCCTTTTAGTAGCTTGCCTATCCCTACTCCACCAGCCTTCTTTGAGCCACCAAATCGTACTTTCACCTCTTGTCGTTATCTTTTGCCCTCTTCCTGTTCTTTCTTTTTCTTTCCTCGTGCTCACCTTTTCCCTCTTTCTCCAGTTGTGTTTTTCTCATTCTTTCACTTTAACTAAACATACTTGCTTAAGTTCCCTCACCACCCTCTTGAGTTAGTTTTCACCTCTCTGGTTACCAATGTGGCCCACCTTTCTTTTTCAATGTTTTTTAATCCAGTGCCTATCTCCCTGTCCCAGAAGTGCAAAGCTGCATTTAGTGCAACAGGTGCAGTGGCACTGGATCTCAGAGGTGTAGGGGACTCACTGCATCACTATTTTAGCTGTCTTTCACTATGCAACAGGCATTGTGGGGCCTTTCTCTGTGCTTGAATTAGGGCCAATCCTAAACTTTGAACACCCCTTCAGTCTCGCTTTATTGGGCATCCCCCATATCTCGCTCTGTCACCTTAACTTAATGGCTGATGGTCTCTCCTCTACTCACACTTTCTTTCCTCCCTTTGTCACAATTTGTTTCCTCCCCTTCCTTCACTCACTTTTCCTATTCCCTTTTTCTATTTTCTCCTATTGCCCATTCCTGTCTCTTATCTCTCTCACCCTTTTGTGTTCCTCTTTTTCCTTGCAAGCTCTACCACAATTCACAGCCCTCTGTATGATTTGAGACCTGGTAGCATCACTTGGCTCAATTTGGGTAGTGCCAGCAGGTCTAGAGAAGCCTTGCACTGTGACACATACCTAATCCCAACCTTTTTGACATTGCCGTTTATGCCTGCGCTATGCACAGATAGTAAAGCTGACAGAAGGTGGTTCACCCACCTCTCCCGAAGGTGGTTTTAGCTCTGCGCTGACCGAAGTCCTTAAGGCTAACAGATTATGTACAGAGGACATATAACTAATGAGTAGGAGAGAATGCCATACCTACCACAAGGAAATTGTGGTTCTCCAATGCTCACTCCTGAGGTCTGTCAGGTGGGAGTATGAGTGAGCGAACAGGTATTCCGTATTTGCTGGGCAGCCCCAGTTTTTCACCACCTGACCCAGAAAATGTCAACAAATTCACAACATGCCTCAGTTTTCAGAGAGGATTGACTAGACACTGAGGGAGACAACTTTTTGTGTGTTCCAGTGTAAGTTTAGTTATCAGCCGTTATCAGGAAGCAATACACTTACCACGGATAACACTGTATTTGTAAATTGTATTTAATTACCCTTAGTGCCTATTTGTTTGCTATGTAGGTGAGCAATGCCATTTAAGTTCTACGCCCCTCAGTTGATTTAAAATTGCAGTTCTTGTTAAACAGTCTTTAGTACATGGGATCACAGCTGAGCTGGTACAGCCATCGTTACTATTCAGCAAACTCTTTTTTGAATACTTTTGGTACTTGCAGTGCTGCTATTTCTATTAAAACATGCCCATGAGCCCTCATATTCAAAGTCAAAATTTACTAAGGCTCTCCGGGACATATTTATACTCCGTTCGCGCCGAATTTGCGTCGTTTTTTTCGACGCAAATTCGACGCAAAACTAACTCCATATTTATACTTTGGCGTTAGACGCGTCTAGCGCCAAAGTTCCTGGAATTAGCGTCATTTTTTTGCGTGAACACCTTCCTTGCGTTAATGATATGCAAGGTAGGCGTTCCCGTCTTAAAAAATGACTGCGATGCATATGCGTCGTATTTATACTCCCGGGCAAAAATGACGCCCGGGAGTGGGCGGGTCTAAAAAACCCGCATTTGCGCCGGATTGTAGCGCCTGGGTCAGGGCAGGCGTTAAGGGACCTGTGGGCTCAGAATGAGCCCAGAGGTGCCCTCCCCTGCCCCCAGGGACACCCCCTGCCACCATTGCCCACCCCAGGAGGACACCCAAGGATGGAGGGACCCACCCCAGGGACATTAAGGTAAGTCCAGGTAAGTATTTTTTTTTATTTGTTTTGTGGCATAGGGGGGCCTGATTTGTGCCCCCCTACATGCCACTATGCCCAATGACCATGCCCAGGGGACAGAAGTCCCCTGGGCATGGCCATTGGGCAAGGGGGCATGACTCCTGTCTTTGCTAAGACAGGAGTCATTTCAATGGGGGATGGGCGTCGTTAAAAATTGGCGCAAATCGGGTTAAGACGTTTTTTTTGCCTCAGCCTGACTTGCCCCATTTTTAGACGCCCAAACGCCATTTTTCCCTACGCCGGCACTGCCTGGTGTACGTGGTTTTTTTTCACGCACACCAGGCAGCGCAGGTCGGCTAACGCCATTCAATAAATACGGCGCCCGCATGGCGCTTCAGAATGGCGTTAGCCGGCGCTAATTTTTTGGGCGCAAAACTGCGTTAGCGCAGTTTTGCGTCAAAAAGTATAAATATGTCCCTCAGTGTTTTTCATGTTCAATTCCTTGAGTGTCACGCTTGAAGTAAGTATATGTCTCCACCCTGATGGTTTAAGAAAGTTCCCTGTGGTACAAAAATGCGGAAAGTTATCTGTGCTCTGTCGCGATCATACCCCCTTATTTATTTTTATAATTAGGTATTTGAAGAGTGACGTAGATGCATATGCTTTATTTATTGCCCAGTAAGGCTTTCCAAAGGCTGGCTTTAGTGGGTCCATACCAATTGAGATACAGGAGCATATATTAGGTTGTGGTTTACCTGTCTGCTCTTAGCAACGTATTCATCATGCATCTAGACAAAGATAAGAGCTCAAAATAAAATACGAAACGGTCTTTTGGTAAATAACTGTTACAGTATTACGAAATCCAATAATGAACCTGTTTTCTTAAAATTAAAACTTTTAAACTTCTTCATTAAACTAAACATAATTAAAATTATTAATACACATATATTTAATAGGTTTTAATTCAATTTAAATAACTTTTTTTTTTTAAACTGTAGGAAGTATTTTTTCAAATTAATCTTTGAGAACTATTTAAAAGGTAAATAATTATTTCATATGCGATTACGTGAATTGCAACATTACATTTTATTATTTCTATGTTTAAATTAAATATATCACATATTTACATTAATATTTTATATTAAAATGGTAGTAATATTTTTTTTATTAATACACTGTAATACTGCAATAATGTTCCCTAAACTTTTCAATAGTACATCTCTGCCACACTTGTAAACCTTGGTGTAAGAGGTTGTATCTGGGGTGGTGACATGCAAACTTGCATGTAGAAGTCCCTTTATACTTGGAATGATGATTAACAAAAAAATAAGACAGTCCTATCTTTCTATGTGTGGAGGCTCCACATTCATAAAGATACTACAGGTAAAATACCTTTGTGAATTGCAAACAGTTGTAAACTTACAAAAAAGTGTAAGTTTACCTTTGTGAATTAGACCCTAAGTAAGCAATGGCTGTTTGAGGCTAACCCACAATCACTTTCTGTTTAGTATTTATTATATATTAATTTTTGAATTCACAAAGGTTCTGGCTTACTCAGGCCTTCTTTTATGTCATATCCAGGAAGCAGGAACAGTTTGACCTGTAACAGATTGTGTGACAAGCTTGCTCCAGTTCTATGTTTATGCATCTCAGAAAAGGAGAAAACACACACAGTTATATTGTTTCCCATTTTGAGGGCTAAAACTCTGAATGATATGCACATTGTGCATGCACTCAGGGGCATATTTATGAGAAGTTATGCAATGCTGTGTTGGGTCAGCACTGCATCCAAAAAAATTGTGCTGTATAGTGACATTACTTGTAACATGGTTGTGCTGGATATATGGTTTGGCACACCATGTCACAGGCTCCGAAGGTGGGTCAAATCTGTTGACGCATCTCCTAAAAAATGATTCAATTTGTCGTAAGGCAACTGACCAAAATGTGACACAAAGATGATTTGCATGTCGTAAAGCACTTGTAAGTGCCGCAAATCAGCATTGCGTCACTTAGTAGTATATTGTGTTGCTGGATGTGTAAAAAAATGACACATTTCCAAACAATGAACAGCAAACAGAACAGAGGAACAACAGAAAAAAAACAAAAAAATTGGAGGGAGCACCATGAACAAGTCAGGAGGGCAACAATCCCAAACCTAGCCAAGATGACCAGACAGCAGGCCAGGGGAGGAGGCAGAGGAAGACCAATTTCAACGAGGAGGAGAACCTCAGCTGAGGTGACGAAAAATGAGCATCTTCTCTTTGTCATCTCCAAATTGCCATTATAGAAGAAAGAAGCCATTTGGAAAGCCATACTGGACATAATCAGCAGCGTAGGACAAATAAAGAGGACAGTGCTTGATTTGAAAAAAAGGTGTAATGACCATAAGTGCAGAACCATGGAGAAACTGGCTAATACCCTGAGGTCAGCCATATGGATCGGAAGAGGACCTCATGACCAGGAGGTGTTGCACCTCTTGGAGGAGCAGGTGAAGTCAGTCATCCAACAGAGTTGGTGACAGGAGTGCAAGTAAAGGACATTGCTCGGTTCGAGGACCAGGAAGATCTACAGGGTGAGTGTCAACAAGGAACAACATGGTTAAAACTGTCATGCAATGCAGCGCAGCAAGACACTTTGAGGTGCTGCACTGTGTGCAAGGGAAAGACTATCTCTCATATTAATTCATACATCACATAAATGTAAGTTATTTTGCCCAGTGACAATTTGTTTAGCCCAGTCCAGATCTATCAAGTTTATCAGATCCATGTGTGATGTGCTGCCCCATTCCATGTTGTCCTTTGAATACTGCAATTTTAGTGGAAGGTATAACATGAGTGACCAGGACTACAAGTTCCACAATGCAAAGCAAAAAACCTGGACTGGTACAGTACATCATGGGTAGACCTTGGAAAGCTGCCCATCCTGACTGTGAAAATGTAGGCCCCCTTGCACCACGAGGCAAGTGTGCTTGTCTTGAAGCTACACAGCCAAAAATGTAGTGCAAAGTAATGGAATGGAACGGAATAGAATGTGGTTGCCAGAGGATTAACTTCTTTTCTGAGAGGGGATCCAGGTGTTGATTATGTGGAGTATCTCCAAGTAGTATCATGTGTAAAGCCACCTGTACAGTCATGAAATCAAGTTGCAAGCAGGTGTGCCGAAGTGCTGGGCGAGATCTCACAGGTGTTGCTTGCCATGCCATGTTAGAGATCACATTACCTCCTGTCATGTATAAATGAATATTGGGGGTGTGGGTGAATGCAAGTGATGCACAGCAGAGGTCCGTGAGGGTTTGTCTGAAGCATAGATGTGTGAGCTTGGTGGGACCCTGGTACTGTAGTACCATGTAGGTGTAGTGATCACATTGAACTGGCAGTGTATCTGAATGGGGAGTCATTATTCTCAAGGAGGTGAAGTGTGATGTGTGTGCTGCAAAGCAGCCTAAGTAATAGTCATGCACTGCTGTGTTTGATATTGTCACACTTGTGTAGCAGCTATGAAGGGATGGCGTAGAAGAGGGCATTAGTGCACTACACTCACCAGGAGATGTGGGCCAGGGTGAAGGTGTAGCAGGTGTCAGGAGGGAGGTGTAAGAAGTAAAGTCTGACTATGCTACATATGTCAAAGCAGGAGGATGTGAAATGGGGAATTATGAAGTGACTGGATGGTTATATGGTGTAGATGTCTCCTGAGAGTCAGTGTATGATCTGGGTGTCATCAATGTGTGAGAGTAAGTTTTGGCCCTGGGCCCAAATGATGGTTGCCTGAGGAGTCTTGTACAGATGACTAACCTGGGCAATGGAGAAATGGGGTGCACGTCAGAGATTGCATATTGCCAAGTGTGACTGTGCTTATCCCCTTCAGAGATGGTTCACAATTCCTACTGTTCTGGATTCTGGAGAGGACTGTGTATGCTAGGAAATCACAGGAGTACACACAAATATGTGAACCATTGTAAGTACCCATTCCTTACCCATTCCTGCAGTGTAGTAAGGCTGCTTGCTGTGCAGAGTTGTGTGGATGTGTGTCAAATACGAGCCCTTTGGCACGTGAATGCATAATTTGCATGCAATACAGCATTTCAAGGTAGATTGGTGTGGCACTGTTATCTCTTTGTCAGGAGCTCTGGACTAAGTAATGGCTAGAGGGAATGCAGGCACGCTGGTGATGTGGTGCAATGTTCTCAGTAGTGGTGTCAAAAAGTGAACCTTACATCAATATAGCCATGTTATGAAAATAAGCCAAGCAACATGGTAAATGGGGCGCTTCCCTGCACTCACCCTTTCATCCAGGGCAGGCCATCAAGCTGCATAACTGCCTTGGAATGTGTGGTATGACAAAAAATGCCTGCCTTGTCACACAGTGGTTGTGTGAACAGTGTACAGGTATTCCCATATACAAGGCAACAACAGTGTGACTTGCCCTCATTTACTGTTACTAACACATGTTCAACACATCTATCTATAACATAAAGTCAATGATAATAAAGTCTGCTTGTCACCAAAATTACTATTGACAAAATCTATCATACATCTTCATTAGCATATTACAATTTCATTGCAGGACAAGCAGCACTTCAAGTCCAGCATCCTGTCCTGAATGACCAATCTGTTTGTGATTACATCCTGCCCCCATGGACGATGACACCTTACAGCAACTCCTGGACTCTATAGATTCTCATTTTCCGGACATGGCAAGGGATGACAGATTTGCAGGGTCTCGACAGGAACAGCCACCCACAGGACATGCCCCATCTGCCAGTCCAAGCCGAGCTGCAGACTCCGAGGACCCCTAAGTAGTCTTCCAGTGGCGAGTGGTAGGAGTCCAGTAGTGGATGGTTGATGAGGTGCAGACAGGAATGGAGACCATAGCGGGCACTCTAGAAACAGTCCCTAGGTGCCTCAGTCCCAATGTGGATACATCTGAGGCAATTAAAGGCACCTAAACTTGCATCTATAGTATGAAAGAGTTCCTAGCTGACATTGCTGGTGTCACGAGGCAAAGGCAAATACAACAGGCCTCAACATCTGACACCAGGGAGGTTGCCACTTAGCTGGGGACCATCATTAACATCATGGCATCTATGAAGTGCAAGTTGGACTCCTAGGAAGCAACAACAGGTGCCCTCCATTGCGACTTTGTCACATTGCTGAGAAGCCATCAGACCCTTGTCAGTGCTACTCTGACTTCTTTCCTGGCATAGACAAATGCTGGCGGGGTTCCACACCTTCAGCCCCTGATGTGTATGCCTCAGATGCCTCACATATGTACACCAATAACTGCAGGAGAGGCACAACACCTATCAGATGAAAAAGATGTGGCCTTCTAAAGTTTCAGCTGAAGAACTGCCAGGTAACATTTGTCTGTGCCCCTGGCCAGTGTTCCAGTGGTCCTGTGTCTATCATCATGTCACCTTTTATGTCACCCAGTACTGCACCTTTTTGTTTGTACACCTGTTAATCTTGTCCACTTATGGACTGTTGAAGAGGCCTACCATCCCTGATGGCAATTTGTACCTCCTCACTGAAATTCTGCTCACCTCTACTTGTCGCATGACATGTCTCCCAAATGGACTCTGTCTGGACATCATTTGCTCACTATCAGTGTTGGTGCTATTTTCCCAAACACTGCTAAAATGCTCTTGCTGAGGCATACACATTTGTTAATAAGTGCACTCCTTAAAACCAGAATGTTGTATAGCTGTTGCAGAAAGGACTAACTATTCCATGGTGGACAGATATTATTAGAACCCACATCTGAGCACCTCAATGAGAGAGAGCTAAAGTAACTAGCACCTTCTGTCTCTGGATATGAACAACAACAGGTATATACTCTGCAATGGAATAAAGAGTATTGACTTGTCTCCCAGTGGAATGTCAGGGTATGATAATAAGGTGCAGTTACATGACTGACACACAATGAAAAGCACTACTAAGCACACAAATGCCTACCTGATAAATATGGGGTCAGAGAGGCATGGGAGCCAATAGCACTGTTTCACTCATATGCATCTGTTTAGCTCAGTGAACGTGACAATGTGATCAAACACATATGACAACCTCAATGCTCTCACTGAAGAGATTCCAAAGTACATATATAATGATAGTTGCACTGATAATAGGATGATACTCATGACAATACTCCTTCGGAATTAACATCATACCTGTGCCAAATTAGGGTGTACTAGGGCAGTTGTTTACCTTGTATGCCAGTATGCAAAAATACAAGGGTTTATTGTTGGGGTTCTGTGTCAACTGATAAATGATGTATAAAGCTTTACTGGGAGACATAGGGTAAATGTGTTCTTCTGCTCCTGAGAGGCCTCACATGTTTTGAAGGTAAGTGTAACCACACATGACATCTATTGTACAAAATGCAAACATATTACTGCAGAGGGGCCAGACCCCAGAACCAGGAACAAAGCAACACTTCCCAATGGGAAGAGGATATGGGAGACTCATGCCTAAAACTTAGCAAGTAGTCAAACAAAGTGACATGCACAAAGTGCCACACTTAGCAAGTAGTAAATTTCAATATTGATTGAGGTACTTTTGGCAGGTGTGGATAGTTTCAAGTTTAAGTTGATTATGTTACGGAACTCCGATGGAGATCCACTTAAAATAATACATAAATGTACAAAAAGAAAAAATATTAAAGTAGCGAATGAATTAAACTTTGATAAACAAATTGATTAAGCTAATACAAAGTTAAAAAACACTTGAAATAGTTACAAACTCTAGCACAAAACATTTCATTAGGTCAAATAAATAGGGCTTGTAATAGATTAGAAGCAGATCTAATTGAAAGAGATAGGCAAATAGGGCATAGCTGCTTACAACGATGAGGCAATAAGGCCGTACAAAATAAAACAACATGCTTCAAATCTTGGACGCCATTGTGGCATAGATTACAAATAGCAGAAGAGCCAGACCATTTTGCTTGTAATATGTTCAGGGGGAGCTTCCCCTGTCACATCAGGAGCCAGAATCTTCTCACCCCATGAGGCAAGTTCCAGATGAGGTAGGGCTGTGTGATCCTTAGCCCTAAAGAATCAGATATTATATGAAAACTCTGTCTATGTGTGCAGGCCTGACTATCCTGGTGGAAACTCACTGCCCAAGTTGCCTTCCTTATTTAAGCTGTGCTGAAGAGAGAGTAAAAATTGCAAAGGGATCTAATTGTAGAAGATCCATGGCAAATAAAAAGTTCCTGCAGATGGTATATTTTACTTTATGACCAGCTAATATTTCTTTTTTTAGCAGTGACCGCAAAGAGTCGTCACTGCATGTCATCAAATTAAACAGCCAATGATTTTTTGCGGCAAGGCCTTGAATAAAAGAGTTATGCAGCCCAACTCAAGTCTTAGTGACGGTACAGAGAAGGCAGAGTTTACAGTTCAAATATTTCTTAAAACACATCCCTGGAGTTTATCGAGAAAGATCCATTTAGAAACCGCAATATGCTCAATACCACACAGAAACAATGGAGGTATCTTTACACGATATAGCTCTAAGAGATGTTTAAGATGCCTTCTGCCCGTTGCCCTATAAACGGTGTTCAAACCATTGGCTTGAGATTGGGCCTTTCTTTGATAATGCTCAATATGCTCGCTGTCTTTGAGGTTCCCACAGACAATTTTACCCCAAAATATGTAAGAGGTTACTCTTTCAATCTGTTGAGCTCCCAACGTCCAGTTAACATTACTGTACTTTAATCTTTTGTTCGTGTAAAATCACAAGATTTTGCTTTTTGAGCAATTTATCTAAAGTGTGTTTCAGTGTTTTGCTCGATGGCTTTTAGTCTGTTATTAAGCAACGTTGGGGTACGATCTAAAATAATTATGTCATCTGCATAAAGTAGACAGCATAGCGATCTACCTCCTAATTTGGGAGCAAAGCCCTCACATGGAGTTAAATGTGCTGGTAAATCTGAGAGAAACGGGAAAAATAACAGTGGAGCCAACATACATCCTTGTTTTCAGGCCGTTTATGGTTGAAATAAAATAACATTAGATAGACCTTGTTCACCCCCTAGCAAAACTCTGCACCAGGTGGAGGAGTGAAGAGCTACAACAAGGTCAAAGAGGAAGCTGGGCATGCCTAGTCTTAAAAATCTTCTTACATAACAGGACATGGTCTACCTTATCAAATGCTGTGGAGAAGTCTATGAAGGCTGCATAGATTACTTCCCTTTTCAGTGAGACCTGTTTTTCATTAATTACATGTAAAACAGAAATATTGTCAATTGTGCTATGATTTCCCCTAAAGCCTGACTGCTCTAAGGGGATCATTTTGTACCTTTCTGCCCATTCATTAATCTGTGACTCCAGGAATTTAGCAAAGATTTTTCCGACCGCACCCAAAAGTGTAATCTGGTGGTAATTCCTAGGACAATTTTGATCCCCTTTTTTATACAGGGGGACAATGATGCTACCCTTCCAAGATTGAGAGACATCCCTAACTTCATAGCAATACTTTGAGCATCAATCCAAGATTGAGAGACATCCCTAACTTCATAGCAATACTAGAACACCAGGAATAAAATCTTGCAACAGGAGGATATGTCGTCTTTTATTAGAAATATTGGGATTTCATCCGGTTCCATTGCGGCGGAACTATGCATTCCTATTATTGTAGCCTCAATTTATTTTAGGTTTGGATATGAGTATGAGGAATCGAATCTGGTTTGAGGGATTTCCACAGAATTCCCATTAGAAGCAGAAGGTCAGATAGAAAAGTTGACCAGCTTAATTCACTAATAGATATTGGGAAGGGCCTGGTTCTGCCAAATCAGGGTGTACTAGGGCAGTTGTTTACCTTGTATGCCAGTATGCAAAAATACAAGGGTTTATTGTTGGGGTTCTGTGTCAACTGATAAATGATGTATAAAGCTTTACTGGGAGACATAGGGTAAATGTGTTCTTCTGCTCCTGAGAGGCCTCACATGTTTTGAAGGTAAGTGTAACCACACATGACATCTATTGTACAAAATGCAAACATATTACTGCAGAGGGGCCAGACCCCAGAACCAGGAACAAAGCAACACTTCCCAATGGGAAGAGGATATGGGAGACTCATGCCTAAAACTTAGCAAGTAGTCAAACAAAGTGACATGCACAAAGTGCCACACTTAGCAAGTAGTAAATGTCAATATTGATTGAGGTACTTTTGGCAGGTGTGGATAGTTTCAAGTTTAAGTTGATTATGTTACGGAACTCCGATGGAGATCCACTTAAAATAATACATAAATATACAAAAAGAAAAAATATAAAAGTAGCGAATGAATTAAACTTTGATAAACAAATTGATTAAGCTAATACAAAGTTAAAAAACACTTGAAATAGTTACAAACTCTAGCACAAAACATTTCATTAGGTCAAATAAATAGGGCTTGTAATAGATTAGAAGCAGATCTAATTGAGAGAGATAGGCAAATAGGGCATAGCTGCTTACAACGATGAGGCAATAAGGCCATACAAAATAAAACAACATGCTTCAAATCTTGGACGCCATTGTGGCATAGATCACAAATAGCGGAAGAGCCAGACCATTTTGCTTGTAATATGTTCAGGGGGAGCTGCCCCTGTAACAGCAGGAGCCAGAATCTTCTCACCCCATGAGGCAAGTTCCAGATGAGGTAGGGCTGTGTGATCCTTGGCCCTAAAGAATCAGATATTATATGAAAACTCTGTCTATGTGTGCAGGCCTGACTATCTTGGTGGAAACTCACTGCCCAAGTTGCCTTCCTTATTTAAGCTGTGCTGAAGAGAGAGTAAAAACTGCAAAGGGATCTAATTGTAGAAGATCCATGGCAAATAAAAAGTTCCTGCAGATGGTATATTTTACTTTATGACCAGCTAATATTTCTTTTTTTAGCAGTGACCGCAAAGAGTCGTCACTGCATGTCATCAAATTAAACAGCCAATTATTTTTTGCGGCAAGGCCTTGAATAAAAGAGTTATGCAGCCCAACTCAAGTCTTAGTGACGATACAGAGAAGGCAGAGTTTACAGTTAAAATATTTCTTAAAACACATCCCTGGAGTTTATCGAGAAAGATCCATTTAGAAACCGCAATATGCTCAATACCACACAGAAACAATGGAGGTATCTTTACACGATATAGCTCTAAGAGATGTTTAAAATGCCTTCTGCCCGTTGCCCTATAAAGGGTGTTCAAACCATTTGCTTGAGATTGGGCCTTTCTTTGATAATGCTCAATATGCTCGCTGTCTTTGAGGTTCCCACAGACAATTTTACCCCAAAATATGTAAAAGGTTACTCTTTCAATCTGTTGAGCTCCCAACGTCCAGTTAACATTACTGTACTTTAATCTTTTGTTCCTGTAAAAGCACAAGATTTTGCTTTTTGAGCAATTTATCTAAAGTGTGTTTCAGTGTTTTGCTCGAGGGCTTTTAGTCTGTTATTAAGCAACGTTGGGGTACGATCTAAAATAATTATGTCATCTGCATAAAGTAGACAGCATAGCGATCTACCTCCTAATTTGGGAGCAAAGCCCTCACATGGAGTTAAATGTGCTGGTAAATCTGAGAGAAACGGGAAAAATAACAGTGGAGCCAACATACATCCTTGTTTTCAGGCCGTTTTTGGTTGAAATAAAATAACATTAGATACACCTTGTTCACCCCCTAGCAAAACTCTGCACCAGGTGGAGGAGTGAAGAGCTACCACAAGGTCAAAGAGGAAGCTGGGCATGCCTAGTCTTAAAAATCTTCTTACATAACAGGACACGGTCTACCTTATCAAATGCTGTGGAGAAGTCTATGAAGGCTGCATAGATTACTTCCCTTTTCAGTGAGACCTGTTTTTCATTAATTACTTGTAAAACAGAAATATTGTCAATTGTGCTATGATTTCCCCTAAAGCCTGACTGCTCTAAGGGGATCATTTTGTACCTTTCTGCCCATTCATTAATCTGTGACACCAGGAATTTAGCAAAGATTTTTCCGACCGCACCCAAAAGTGTAATCTGGTGGTAATTCCTAGGACAATTTTGATCCCCTTTTTTATACAGGGGGACAATGATGCTACCCTTCCAAGATTGAGAGACATCCCTAACTTCATAGCAATACTTTGAGCATCAATCCAAGATTGAGAGACATCCCTAACTTCATAGCAATACTAGAACACCAGGAATAAAATCTTGCAACAGGAGGATATGTAGTCTTTTATTAGAAATATTGGGATTTCATCCGGTTCCATTGCGGCAGAACTATGCATTCCTCTTATTGTAGCCTCAATTTCTTTTAGGTTTGGATATGAGTATGAGGAATCGAATCTGGTTTGAGGGATTTCCACAGAAGTCCCATTAGAAGCAGAAGGTCAGATAGAAAAGTTGACCAGCTTAATTCACTAATAGATATTGGGAAGGGCCTGGTTCTTGTACCACACCCCTCGGCGATCAGGGACCAAAACCTCCTAGTATGGCCGGAAGAGGCTGCTTCTCTTATTGCAACCCAGGATCTATCTGTGGCGTCCTTTTTTAGACACACTCTTAATCTCCTTCTCCTTCTTTTTAAAATATCTAGCTTGGATTGCCTCATAGATGTATGATCCCTATACTGTTTACGGATAGGAGCATTAATTTCTCTATTTACTAATAAAAGGGAGCAGGGTTTTGCTATATATTTATTCTGAAACTCTCCATTACTTTCCCTACCCAGCTACAAAGGTAATTCAGGGTACTTTCCAGAATTCCTTTGAGCCACTTAAAACTATTCGGGGACCAATATGTTCTACCATTTTTAACATTTAGCTGGGGGTGCTGCCCTGCTAGACTCCATGAATCAGTGCATTGTACATTCATGACTTGCAATCAGGCAACAACAATGGGCCATTTGCACAATGGTGCAAGGGTGTGTATGGTACTAACAGACACTAGTGTGTCTTAGCACAGCCTGAAATCTGTAATCTTTTGTCCCAAAACTATACCTTCACATAGAGTGCAACAGTATTATGCTGCCTGTGTTGTGCAGTGAGTAAAAGTTCATCTCCCCCACCCCTTAATACACATACATCAGCACAATACAGAAAACAACCAAATTCTAAACATACACTACCTACATATGTAAATTGAAACATATATATATTTTTTTGGATATACTTTTTTATATATGTTATATAACACACACTAAACTTCAACCCCCCACCCACTTAATAATCTACCAGTCTAAAAACACTCTTGAAACTACTACCTATTTAAACATGTGAAAAACAAACACTAACTTACACCATACCTATACTAAATCCTAACCTACACTATGTCTAAATTATCATAACTATTAAACAAAGTGTAAAATAATGGGGAAAGGAGAATTTACAAGGAAGAGTCACATTTGCTCACTGATGTTCTCCATGACCACCAGTAGTGTGATTATGATGGTATGGAGGCTTGCCTGCTCACCCTCAATGCCTTTCATCCAGATTTTAAGTTCCTGTAGGTCTTGGAGGAACTGGGCCTCAAATAAAGATCCTGTTGCAGGGGGTGACTATATGGCCTGTGTGGCTAGCACCTGATGGGCAGAAGATGGGCTTGGAATGGTCTGTAGAAATCCGGCTGCTGTTGGGCATCCTCCTGTTGTTTGTTGGCATTTGACTATCTTTGGTGTTCCCGCCTACCTGCATTCCAGGTTCCTCCTGCCGTGTCTTGTTCATACAAGACCACCATCTTCTTGTCTGCCTTGGCAACATGACGGAAGTGGTGGCAGCACTCCAAACAGATGTAATATTGTTTGGTCTCTTCATCTGTCATGTTGTCTAGGGAGGTAAAGAAATAAGGTAACAGCTAAGGTTGGAAGTGTCCATGATGTCTGCAGTAATATGCTTTGATTGTTATACTGCTATCTGTGGAAGGCCAGCCCAGGACCAAATATTGAGAAAAATATATGAACAATATACCTTTTGTACAAATACACCTCCTAATCAAACAAGGCAATCTGGCTCAGGTGCTGGCAGTGTCGATATATGAAATGGAATTGTAGTCACAAATGTATTTCTAATCATATCATTCCTGACACTGAGTCACAAGCATGATGATGTGTCCACAGGAAACAGGACACATGGGGACTCATTCGGACTTTGGCGGGCGGCGGAATACCGCCGCGGTAATTCTGAGTTTCCCGCTGGGCTGGCGGGCGACCGCCAGAAGGCCGCCCGCCAGCCCAGCGGGAAACCCCCTTCCACGAGGATGCCGGCTCCGAATGGAGCCGGCGGAGTGGAAAGGGTGCGACGGGTGCAGTTGCACCCGTCATGATTTTCAGTGTCTGCTATGCAGACACTGAAAATCTTGGTGGGGCCCTGTTAGGGGGCCCCTGCAGTGCCAATGCCATTGGCATGGGCACTGCAGGGGCCCCCAGGGGCCCCACGACACCCGTTACCGCCAACCAGGTTCTGGCGGTCAAAACCGCCAGAACCAGGCTGGCGGTAAGGGGGTCGGAATCCCCATAGCGGCGCTGCCTGCAGCGCCGCCATGGACCGCCAGCCTGTTGGCGGTGCATCCGCGGTCCCCGACCCTGGCGGTCCATGACCGCCAGGGTCGTAATGACCCCCATGGTTTGGATATGGATTCCTTGGTGGTGATGCATCATGCAATTGGGTTTGTCATTTGCTTATTTACATATGTGAAATGAGTTAAATTAAGCAGGTCAACTAGCATAAGTGCCAGGGCCATGTTAAATTGTCTACGTGTGCTGAGCAATGCAGCACACATGAGAAGGTTAACAGCACAGGAGATTGAACATTACATTACTCCTTACACATCACTTGTGCCAGGTTTAAAAATGTTTGGATCATGCCCTGCACAAATATGCATGTGAAATCAGGTAATATTTCCAAATACAACCATTTCTATTTTAAATAATAAACCCACATAACATTGAACAGTTCTCTGGTGCAGGATAATAGCAATTTCACTGATTTACACAGGATTTGCGTAAACACCACATTAAATGATCTGTCCCTTGCAAGTTTATATGTGATAGTTGTACAACTACCTGCAGCTGGTATATATGTACACACATACGGGGCAACCAATACCCAATCCAAGGTGGTGTACCAAATCTGCCTCTCAGGACACCACATCAGCCCATTGATGCTTCAGCTGGTGGACGGTGCACTCCATCCCAAACACCCTGGGAATGTGCCAACGCACTCTCTTCCAGCGCTATTTACATTCCTTGATGGGGTAAACCTGGCTGACTCTACCCCTCAGTGCCATCATGTTAGGAATGTAATGGGCCAGCAGCCATAGCAGGCCCCCAACTCTCCTTCTGAAAATTGTTTGCCCTGCCCTTTACCAACATGGCCACACCCACTCTTAAACCACTAAACCCCCAACAAACACCCCTTAATCTAACCCCTAACCTTAAAATTATAAAACCTTAAATGGACAAACACCTGACAAAACAATGACAAATACAAGAACATTTACAACTACAATACACAATGAACACAATTAGCACAAGATAGGGACAGAGCAGACACCAACAAGACTAAAATTCACACTAATCCACCAGCCACTCTCCCAAACACCTCCAACATCCAGCTCAAACTAACAGACTGTAAAAGAATGTGGAACTAACTTTCACACTTCCCAGATTGCAGGCTGCCACACTCACTGTGTAATTTCCGGGGTGTATCACACCCATTTCCTAGATTAGTGTCTTTTTTTGTGACACATCGCTACTGGAATGGACAATGCGCTGTGTATTTGCATTTTTTGCAGTCAATTCCAAACATTGCCTCAGATGGACATCTTCCAACAGACACAAGTGTTGCAATGCGCCGTGCAATAGGGACAATGCACTGATCGTGACCCAGGCGATTGGCCTAATGTTTTGGATCAACAGTAAAGGTTTATGTGATGCTTTATCACACACCTTGGACACACCTCCATTGGCCTAGGACCAGAGTGCCACCTCTTGCCAGGTGTGTGAGACAGAGAGCAGTGTCCAGGTGGTGAATCTGGGTGTTTTGGAATCTGTCATGTGCCTGTAACTTCATGAAAGGTGACCTAGTAGCTCCAGGTTGCACAGCAGATTGCCCATGGAGGCAGCCTGGGTCCAAGGTATGCGTGTGATGTCCCTATCACCATGTAAAGGGAAACAGTAGGCAGCATGGCAGCACAGCAAAGCCAAAATTATGAGCTGTAAGATCATGCTGCATTTGTCACAGCTGTTACCAGGGCACACTGCTTGATGTCCCCCACTGTCATATGTTCATGTATAGATGGCTCCTGGGGCCTATATGCCACTCTATTGTATTCCCTATTCTGGCTAGGCTCTCTCTTCATGCAATGTGTGGAGAATTGGGCATTGTGGTGTGGCGCAGATGCAGCACACACTTAGGGAAGCACAAAGCAGGCTGACTCACCCGTACTACTGCCTATGCCCCTCCCAGCTTGCACCTTTCAAGGATTCTTAAACACCATCAGGTGTAATTAGAAATTGCAACATGTTTTTGTGAGTCAATCATGTCTTACACACAAACCTAGGCAAGCTCCTTCATCAATCAATCAGTCAGGATTTGCAGAGCATGCTAACTACCCACAAGGATATCCAGGCACGGAGTTCAGTCGAAAAGCCAGGTCTTGAGTCCCCTTCTGAACTCCTGAAGGGAGGGTGAGGTCCAGAAGTGGAAGGGGAGGCTGTTCCAAGTTTTAGCAGTAAGGTAGGGAGAAGAGCATCTTCCACTGTTGCTATAGTGGATGTGGGGGGTGTGAGCGAGTTAGGCAGAGCACAGGAGTCTGAAGGGTTGGTGGAAGCTCAGGCGGTATTTGACGTATGCTGGTCCTTGGTTGTGCAGCACTTTGTGGGTGTGGGGCAGGATCTTGAATTGGACGTGGAGTCACTGGATTTTCTTCAGGTGAGGAGTGATGTGAGCCCATCTGGGCAGGTGGAGGATGAGCCTGGCTGCTGAGTTTTGAATAGTCTGAAGTCTCCTCAGGAGATGAGAGGTGATTCCAGGGTAGAGTATGCTGCTGTAGTCAAAGCGGCTGGTGATGAAGGCTTGAGTGACGGTGAGTCTGGTGGAGACTGGGAGCCATTTGAAGACCTTATGGAGAATAACCTGGATGAGAATGCAGGCAGAAGAGCCTGCACCAATACCATGTAAGGTAGGGGTGCAGGTACTTCTGCACTCAGGGGTATATGAATTACCTGAGTTGTGCAGTGCTTGCACATCTTCTATAATGTATTCACCGTAACCCAAGTTCACCTTGTGTAGCCCTGCGAGGGCTCACTCATCTTGGGTGATGCACTGTAAAACAACACACTACATTGCCTTACTCAGAACCGGAGAGAGGTTCCATGACTGTTGCATTAGTGTAGCCATGAAACTTTCATGGTTTAAGACATGTTCCCAGTCATACTAGACAAGGGAAACCTGGAAAGTACAGTCTTCCAAGGAGTGGAGTAACAAGGTGCCATACCTTTGATACTCCATGCTACTTCAGCTTTCAATGTGTGCTGCATTCTGCAGCACACACACATGGCAAAATGTGCCTCACAGTAAATTTGCTGCACAGGAAGGCACTCCTTCATGAACAAATGCATTCAAGCATGTATGAGAGGCATCCTTGCACCATGGTTCAAGGGTGCCTGCCTTGGGCCTAGCCAGCCAAAATGGCCCTGGTAAAGGGGAAAAGGCAGGAGAGCATTGTATGCTATAATATGCAGCACATTTATGCCCTTTTGCTGTCACACATAGCAGTGGCCTGCACTGTTTGGTCATGCCCATATGATACCCCTCAGTTTACTCTCACAAGACATTCATGGAGCAATACTGTGAAACCCATATGATTGGCTACCATCAGCACTATGACATGCATCACACACACTCAGTCACTGCACACTGATTTCTGCATTGGTTGATTAATTATATTGAGCCATGGCCCCATGTTGCTCAATGATTCTGACAACACAATTGTTACATGTTGAGGCCCACATCTACTTGAGAAGATGCAAGACTTGGGCCCATATTTATACTTTTTGACACTGATCTGTGCTAACGCAGTGCAGCGTCAAAACGTTTACCGCCTGCTAGCGCCATACCAAGATGCAGACTGGGTATCATATTAATGGTATGACGCTAGCAGACAGTAAGGTCTGGCTAGCATCATAGAAAAGGATGCTACCCGGGTGAGGGAGGCATAGGGGGGACAGAGGGTTTAGCGTCAGAGGATGACGCTAGTACGGGCAGAGGCAAAAAAATGCCTTTGCCCAGACTATCGTCATTTTTTTACGTTAAAACCCCATGGACATGACTCCTGTCTCAGTTAAGACAGTAGACATGCCCCCAACCCAATGGCCATGTCCAAGGGACTTATGTCCCCTGGGCATGGCCATTGGACACAGTGCCATATAGGGGGGTCTCAAGTTAGGCCCCCCTATGGCACTTTGAAAAAAAGCAGGCTTAGCACCATTATTTAAGGCCCTCCCCCACCTGTGCATGATTTGTGCACGGGAGGACAAACAATGCGCTAGGGCCTTAGAGTAATTTTTTGCCTGGGAATGCCTACCTTGTAATTCATTAACGCAAGGTAGTTTTTCGCAGAAAAAATTACTTTAACTCTAATATTTTGGTGCTAGGCATGTCTAGCACCAAAATATAAACGTGGAGTTAAGTTTGCGCTGGATTTGTGTTAAAACAATGACGCAAATGCAGCACAAACAGAGTATAAAAATGCCCCTTGATGTTTACAGTGACTGTGACTTAAAAGCCAACACAATGAATTGGTTCAAAAATGTATTTCCATTTTGAACATTTCAGTGAATTGCAGACAGCTTGTCCATTATGTAAGAAAAATTAGGAAAATACATTTTCCACAATGTGGTTGCATCACTGCTGACCAGCCATGTGCATGTGTGTTTAATCTCGCCTCCATTCTCCTCCTACTCCTCCAGTGGCTCATGCTCTTCATGTGCCTGGTTGTACTGTTGTTCTGGCTCCATCTTGGTGTCATGCATCATGGCAACCCTTGGTCAGCTGAAAGTACAAACACAATACAACTGTTAATGGACATGCACATTGCTACTGCAACATTCCTGCCAATGTATGCTATGTGTACTGAGTAAATCATACACATTTCTTACAGTATTTGACAATTTGTGTCTTATATACAGTTTAGCTTTGGTTTACACGTGCCTCTTTCAGTTATCTGTGTCATTGCAAATGTTGATTGAGTCCCGATAATTTTGACACTACATGCTCACTTTCATATTTAGCCTTTAGATTACTGTAATAGATATTTTGAAAAGTTTTTGACCACTCTATTTTATGTGCACTTACTACATGTGCAAAGTGACAAGTTGGTTATCTGATTTTCTGCCATATGTTCATCCCTAGAAAGGTTGTGACAGTGCAAATAATGTTTGAGACTCACACATACATATGTCCTTGTAAAAGCTCTGATGTTGTTGCTTACCTTCATGACTTTGACACAGCCTTTGAATTGTTCAATCACTTTAGCATGTGTATTTGCTGCACACATGTGGTGTGTTTCCAACATATAACATAGACAGTTGTACAATTTGTTGTCAGCCTTCAGCTAATGCTTTTTGTCAGACAAGTTTTCAGGGTCAATTGGATTGACACATAGGTCTTGCAATGTGAGCCATCCTTATGTATGACACACTGATGTTGCTTGAAATAGCTTTCTACTACAGACCTGGACACAATACTTTGGGCTTTTACATGTATGTGTATGACTCTAATTTGTGGGGAATTCTGTACTTCTATGCCTTGGTGTTATCATCATTAATATGACCAGTGAATGTTGGGTTTGGTATCCTGAGTACACTGTGACACCTTGCAATGATTGCATTTTATTCTATATCAATTAATGATGTATGTCATGTTTGGCAGCACTGTGTTTGACTTTGTGAGTTTAACATTGATGGATTTATATTTGTGAACTTTGGTCAACTTACAACACAAAACTGGAGATCTATCACATTGGTCGCATTTGTCAATGTGGCTTGATACGTAGGTGTATATATGTACCTAGACTGTCAGTATGGCTGAGACATATGCATGTTTTGTAAATTTTGAAATCACATTGCTACACAATATTGGCATTTACACATCAATGTGGCCTACAATTACACTACATGACACAAATGGAATATGCAACTACTTTTTCCAGTGTTGCGCCTGAAACTTTGGTCAACCTACATGTATACTACATGTGTGACACACTCACTTATTATCACAGGATTTGTTAACACACCATTGATTTTGTGGAAATTTAACTGATACAGAGAATAGGTACGCCATTGAGGAGACTCTCAAATCTATCTTGTGTGTAGACTTTGTCCTCATATTGACATGTCTTGCATACCACGTGGACTTTGTCTTGATTCATTGACCAGTGCTTGCAATGTTATTCCATCCATTCACACTTTGTGGATTGACACATTACTACACACAGATGGTCTGTTGCTTCTGCCATTGTAGGATTAGTGATGCAATGACAGAATAGAAAATCATTGACTACACATTGCAGTACAATTTTCCCACTATGTGCACATGACACTAGGGCCAGATATTTGCCATAGTGGCACAGTACAGTGCACCAATCGCCTAGCTATGCTGCACTCTGCCATTGGGAAAGGGCAGCAGTGCACAGTTTTTAGGCATTACAGCAAATTCCTATCATTTCACCCTTCTTTAGGAGGCTGGCTCTCTATGTAGTGTGCAAAGCTAGACACACTGTGCAGAGAGTCCAGGCAACCACACATTTGTTTACAGAGGTAAAAACTAGACTACCTAATGCTCTAATTTTTATGGTTGCTTGGCCTCGCAGTTAGGCTAATCTTGGGGAAGTGCAAAGCATTTGTTGTACTCACAGTATCAATAAAGCAAGAGCACACACTCAAAAGAATAACTCGAGACCAATTTACTTCAGATTTTTATAAAATGTTTAACCAAGATCATCAAAATTGGGTAAGTACTTTATAAGTTGCAAATTTTTTAAGTTTAATTAAAATAGTCTTTTTGTGCGTAAATACGCACCATGGTAATCAATGGAGAAAATAATTTGAAAAAGTACATAAAATCAGGCAATGCGTTTACCATTGTTTCCTTTAGCAGGTATGTTGAGGTCATTGTTGGTCCCTATGGACCAGCTGGATAAGTTCATGCAGCTCCCAGTTTAGGCTGGAGCAACTGCAGAAAGTCAATGGAGCTGGTGCATGGCCACTGCGGGGGACTACTGGGAAAAGCACCGCACAGGTGGACTTAAAGAAAAATCTGGTGGGTTCCCTTGGAGTGTTGAGGTTGCATGGCAGGGACCCTTAGGGCACAGGTGGTCCTTTGGTGCAGGGCGTAGGCCAGTCTGGTGCAGAGAGAACCGGTGAGCCAAAAGCTGTGTGTAAAGAAGCCCTATGAAGCAGGAGGTAGGTCACTTCAAGGGTTCCTTGCAGGTCAGCAGGGGCACTCTGGTGGGAGGTCCTGGTGGTTTCTGAAGTCCCTCAACTGGGGGCTCCTCCTGGTCCTTTTACAGTCTGGAATGGACTGTCCTTCTTGGTGTCTGTCATTAGGTTACCAGTACCTACACCTATTGTACATTTGGCCACTGGAGGGCACAGTGCCACCAAACTTAGCACACTTTCAGGGTTTATTCTCATGGTGGTCTGTTGAGTGGGGTTTGGTCTGGCTGTGGTATCCGGTACCTTGGTCAGCAGCCATTCAGTGAAGTGGCCTTCACTGGGTCTTTGCTCTTGGGTTGCAGGAGAGTGATGCTATCAGTCTTGAGGGAGACCTTTGGTGATTTGTGAAGAGTTGAGGTCCTCTGGAGGCTTGTGGTGTCCGTCCAATATCTGAGCAACCACTCAGGGGTGATTGTTGAGTTCTGGGTGCGGTAGGCAGGGTTTGGCACCTTTTCTTTGTGCAACAGGATTTCAGTTCTGGAGCCTTGGGTCTCTATGTTGCTGTTCTTCTTTTTTCCTTGGAATGAGATTTCTTGGTCTAGGGGTACCCACTAAATATTATATTTATTTGGAGTTCAAGCGAGTACCTACTAGTGACCAATGGGTCATCTACATTAGGGTGGCTACACTCACTACGTAACCACATCCTGTGGGCAGAAGCAATTTCCCTATACCTTATTAGCTATTTTTCTTTCATGCAAGATGGAAGGGTCACCTTGCATGCAACACCTTATGGGCGGTGCAAGCTGGGGCTGACCACTCCTCTTGCATGGTTTTCCCGCCGTGGCTCCTGCCAAAAGTGGGGATTTGCAAAGGGCAACTATCTGCTGCAAGCAGCAGGCTTGGGGGTAGAGTTCCAAGTTCAGTAAGCCCTTTAACACTCCTTAGCAGGGCAGTGCACAGTCCTGAGGGAGGGGGAGTTTGCACCTCTACTCAGGAAGGGTTTTGTTCTGTGACCCAGAAAGCAGGATCTCTCATCTCAGGGTTCCACAATCTTGTTTGGTGGTGGTAGGGTCGTTGTGACCAGCCAGCATCCATGCCAGGGTAGTAAGCTTTTGCAGGGGGCACCTCTAAGGTGACCCCTGAGTACATTTCATAATAAATCCAATACTGGCACCAGTTTGTTTGGATTTATCATTCTGAGTTGTTCAATATAAAAAAAAACAGGAATCAAAGTAGCCATCATGTAGGTGTGAAACTCGTACTGACCAGTGTCCAGCACATGTATTGAAATGCCTGCTCTGTTTGCTAACTATGTCCCAGGTTTGGCAAGGACACAGTAGGGACATTTTGCTCATTCATCTATGCCCTCACAAACAGTAAAGTGCACCCTGCCTTAGGGCTGGAAGTCCTGCCAGAGTGGTGACTTACCTATAGTGCATGTAGTGTGTAGTGGATACGGCACACAGGCTGTGTGCCATGTCAAGTTTGTCTTTCAGGATTGCATCAGAACACTGAGCCTGCAATGGCTGTGCTGGGTTTTTTGGATGAATGGCCCTAGAGGGTGGCACAATTTGTGCCGCTGCCCGCAGGGGCCAACCCCTAGTACCCCATGCCCTGGGTACCTATGTATCATTTACTAGGGACTTATAATTGCAGCTAAAGTTGGTGCCAGTTGTGCCAATGCATCACAACAGTTTTAGGGAAATAGATTTGGCCCAGGGAAACTAATTAGCAGGGGCCCTTAGCACTACACTACATCAAATACCAGGCAAACAATGGGGGTAACCATGACAAAAGAGGCCTTTTCTCAGACCTGCACTGGTGCACAATGGGTTGCCTAACACAAACAAAGGCCCCCTTACTCCATGGTGCAAGAGAGCCTGTGCTGCTTGCAAGATTGTTTTAGTGTAGGACGGGGCACTTTCCTGCACATAAACAATCTTTAGAGGCATATTTCTCTATTGATGTGTGCCGGTTAGAAATGGGATCCTTGGTTGGCAGTCAGGTTACCCCCTGTCCAAGCAAGGACCCTCACTCTAGTCAGGGTAAAGAAGAATCACCCTCACTTAACCCCCGCTCACCCCCTTGGTAGCTTGGAACAAGCAGGCAGGTTTAACTTCAGAGTCTCGGTGTAAAATATTTGTACCAACACACACAGTAACTCAGTGAAAACACTACAAAATGACACAACGCAGGTTTAGAAAAATAGAAAATATGTATCTAAACAAAACAAGACCAAAACGACAAAAAATCAACATACACAAGTCAAGTTATGAATTAAAAAGCAGAAAGAGTCCTAAATCCTTTAGTAAACAGTAAAAACACTGTTAACGTTGAAAAGTACCTGGGAAGCGTAAAAATAAAATGCATGGGCGAGTGTGCGTCGAAAAAGGTTAGCGATGCGTTGTTTCTCCTTCTCCGGTCGGGTTGTGGTGCGTCGTTTTTCCTCTCTGCAGGAGAGCGATGTGTCAATCTGGGCAGGCGTTGTGTCGTTTTTCCGTGCCCAACAAGGTTTGTGTCGCAGATCCTGCCGCACGGTATTGGCAAAACTACGCAATGTGGGTTGCGATGTTATCAGCCTCTGTCAGCGGGTGTTGCACGTCATTTCTCCTGCTGCATGCTTTGATCTTCTAGCAGTGATGCCAATGGAGCAATGATTTCTGCCATGAAGTCGGAAACGCGCCGTTTTTCAGCCGCATTTCGGAAAGTGTGTTGATATTTTCCCTGCACGGGGTCTGTGCATGGATTTTCAGTCTTGGTCTGCCAGCTTCACCTTCCAAGGCCCCAGGAACTGGATAGGGCACCACTTGGCAGGGCAGGAGTCTCAGGAGAGAGTCTATGCGCTGGCAGGCAAAGTCTTTGATGGCCCTGAGACTTCAACAATAGGAGGCAAGCTCAGAACAAGCCCTTGGAGATTTCCTCACAAGCAGGAATGCCCAACAAAGTCCAGTCTTTGTCCCCTTGCACAGGCAGAATCAGCAACTGCAGGATAGCTCCACAAAGCACAGTCACAGGCAGGGCAGCACTCCACCTCAGCTCTTCTCCAGGCAGAGGTTCCTCTTGATGTCCAGAAGTGATCTAAAGTCTGTGGTTTTGGGTGCCCTTCTCATACCCATTGTGGCCTTTGAAGTAGGCCTACTTCAAAGGAAAGTCTCTGTTGTTTGTGAAATCCTGCCTTGCCCAGGCCAGGCCCCAGACACACACCAGGGGTTTGGAGACTGCATTGTGTGAGGCAGGCACAGCCTTTAGAGGGAGTAAGTGACCACTCCTCCCCTCCCTCCCAGCACAGATGGCTTATCAGGATATGCAGGCTACGTCTAAGCTCCCTTTGTGTCACTGTCTAGAGAGAGGTGCAAACAGCCCAACTGTCAAATTGACCCAGACAGAGAATCCACAAACAGGCAGCATCACAGAAGCAAGAGAATGCCCACTTTCTAAAAGTGCCATTTTCAAAAACAAAATCTTAAAAACAACTTTACTAAAAGATGTATTTTTAAATTGTTAACTCAGAGACCCCAGACTCCACATGTCTATCTGCTCCCAAAGGGAATTTACGCTTTGATCATATTTAAAGGTAGCCCCCATGTTAACCTATGAGAAAGATAGGTCTTTCAACAGTGAAAACCGAATTTGGCAGTATTTCACTGTCAGGACATATAAACCACATTAGTATATGTTCTACCTTAAACATACACTGCACCCTGCCCATGGGGCTAACTAGGGCCTACCTGAGGGGTTTCTCACATGTAAGAAAAGGGAAGGTTTAGGCATAGCAAGTGGGTACACTTGCCAAGTCGAATTGGCAGTTTAAAAGTGCACACAGACACTGCAGTGGCAGGTCTGAGCCATGATTGCAGGGCTATTAATGTGGGTGGCATACCTAGTGCTGCAGGCCCACTAGTAGGATTTGATTTACAGGCCCTCGGCACCTCTAGTGCACTGTACTAGGGACTTACCAGTAAATGAAATATGCCAATTATGGAAATCCAATTACACATACATGTTACATCGGAGCACTCGCACTTTAGCACTGGATAGCAGTTGTAAAGTGCCCAGAGTAACAAAAACAGCAAAAACAGAGTCCAGCACACATCAACAACCTGGGAAACAGAGGCAAAAAGTTTGGGGAGACCACGCCAAGGATGAAAAGTCTAACAGTACCACAAAAAGCAGAACACGTAGGAAGCGGAAGTGACTTAGATGACTTAAGATATTTATCCTTGTTACGCATCACCTGAGGAGGCATATTTTTTTGTCACATTCCCAGGTTTACCATGAGAGTTGCATGGAAACACCCACACCATTCCCAGGGAACACCTCCCTTGCATACAGTAATACATCATAGCATTTTGTGCTGTGTTGCATTACTCCAGATTTTTCAATACTTTCAGAGCCAAGCAAAGTAGCTTTCATATGTTCAAATATATGACTTGGGGATTTGCATCACAAATGTAGCATAATGCATGGTGCAGCTATGAGGCACACCTCTCATACATATGTGCCTAACTCCGACAGACACAAAGATGGCTATTATGTCATACACCTTTACATTTTAGTTTGTACTAACAAGTAGGTCATTCCCATATCGTCCTTTCCTGAAGAACTTGTTGATGATAACGTGCCTGAAGATGTAGGCCTCATGCACACTTCCAGGGTATTCTGAAACACATTGGTGAACATCCCCAGGTGGTCCAAGATGGCCTGGATGTTGATAAAGTAGGTGTGCTTCTGGTTTCTGAACAGATGTGCTGTTTCTGCAGGGGGAACCAATGCACATGTGTGCAATCAATCACACCTAACACATGGTTAAATCCTGCAATGGCATGGAAGCCTTGCTTGGTGTCCAGCTGCTGTTGCTGAGTCTTGGGGAAGAGGAGGTACTGGGGTGTGAGCCTGATGACAGGACAGAAATAGGAAGGCAGAAAAAATTGGCTGAAATATTTGTGCCATTCTGGCTGTTGTGATCTAGAAGGAACCAGATGCCAGCACGTGGAGGACTGCCATCAGTTTGACCTGTGGAGGGATGTTATTGGGCCTGGCAGTAGACTTGGCCCAATCTTGTGTAGCAGTTCAATGATGGACTTCCTCCTGAATCTGTAAAATTTGATGACCTCATCCTCCCTAAGGTCAATGAGGGAAAAGCGCTGCCAGAACACATGCTCCCTTCTCCTTTGATGTCTACGTGGTGGCGGTGTCCTTGTGACTCCCACTACAGAACCACCACCTCCATGACGTAGTTGAGCTTACAAAATTGTTTGTGTGGTTTCTGTTTTTATACCACAGCCACTGCGTCATTTCCTATTTCTGAGTTGCTGATATGTAGGAATTTTGACACTTTTCAGGCTTTGCGCACCGCTTGCTGATGATGCGTCACACTTTGACAAACCCATAAATATAAGTGCATTAGACTTACGTTAGATTTTGCGGTGGAATGCTTACCTTGCATATTTAACACTGTGCATGGTGCAACTAGTTTAGGTGCAGTTTTTCCCAACACAGCATTTCAAAAACAGATGCATTGGCCACATGCGTCATCTTGTAGATCTAGATTACAGCTTCGACTGCCATCACAACAAAAATTTGTGCCGCAACACCAGTGCAAGCCTCTCATAAATATGCCCCTCAATACCATGAATCTCAGTATTGTTATTTACAGAGTGTGCAGTATGCTCCCGAGCTGGTGCTCAACTCAGAATGAGCTCTCAAGTGTTAGTGGTAAAATTCGGAACATTACTTCTCTACTGACCTGCAAATGACTGCTGGATATCCAAAAAATTTCGAGCTAGACTACAAATTCTAGTTGATTCGTTTTTAAACTGTCACCCAGACTTACTGGTATCTGCACTGACACATTTTCAAGTGGTTATAACTTTGTTTTAAATAGAAATTGTTATTTGCATCTCAAGTTGTGATTTGTCAGTTTAAAATACAATGTAACAACAAGTAAAAACAAAATCTCACCTTGGCACAAAACACATCTTGTCTATTCCATACCCTACTTTATCTTTTGGTGACCAGTGCAGTGGAGTAGATGTCCAGCACTGTGGCATTCATAAAGAATTCCAGGAGCTTGAAAGAAATCTGTACTAGACATAGACGTCCAGAAATAAAACAAAGTGTAGAATATTCCCATGCATAATTTACACCAAGTGAAACATTCAGGACAACAAAATGATCTAAAATGTGCATTTGCATGCATATATTTTTTTCTGTACAAGGAAAATGTTATTCTACCTGGGAAACGTCCTTTCCCTAAGCTCCTGTAAAATAGGAGGCTCCCTCCGTTTCACTCTCTTCCAAGACACATAGGCCCTCATTACAATCTTGGTGGTAAATGGCACCTAACGCCGTGCTGACGGGTGCCAACATATCCATCACCACAGCATGCCCAGTAGAGAGACTCACCCAGCCCACACAATCAGCAATCACACAAGTCCAAGGCGACAGGAAAAGCACAATTTGATAAGGGAAACACACCCATTGCACAAGATGGCACACACAGATACAATAACAATGCATTTGCATCCCAACAGGACCCCTACCCAATGTCACCGGACAGGAGTTGCCAGCTACATCCAGTCCCCCCACAGAAGAGGCCCACAGTGATGAAAGAAGCTCTGCATGCCTGGATCACGATGACCAACCTGGCCCGTCAGGCACCTCTGGACAGTCGGTTACCCTGCCACAGTCCCAACCCACCACAGAGCCTCCCCCTCAGGAAACACCACCACAGCACCACCCAGCGGGCCCATGCCACTGTCGCCAGGACAGGTCAATCAACAGTGTGTCCACCACTACAGGGACCCCAGGCAACCCCACTAACACAGGATGATCAGGGACCTGAGGTCAGTGGCAGTGGGCACACGGTTCAGGGCACAGAGGCACAGGACAACAGGGAAACTGGGAGGAGTGCTGTGTGACAGGGGGAGGACAGGCACAGGGAACCAACCCTCCACGAGGCACTCTCCAACATCATGGGAGCATACCATCATTCCCAGGAGACCATGGGCACAGTACTGGCCAAGTTGCAGGAGACCCAGCGGCTGCAGGAGGGACAGTACATTGGGATCAGGGAGGACCTCACCAAAATCTACACCATCCTGGTCACCATAGCAGGGGTGCTGGCTGATATGGGCAAGACCATGAGGGAGAAATTGGCTCAACAAAGGGCCCCTGACACTAGCAACCCGAGGAACAGCCTTCCACCTCCGCCGGTGCTAATGGACAGGAGGCACGGCCACAGGACCAGCAGGCCACCATCACCCCACCTGCTGAAGAAGGAGAACCAGCCCGCAAACGGTCCCTGAGATCCAGGCAGAAGACAGATAACATTGCCAAGACCCCCACCAGGAAATAGGACCCTCTTGATAGTCACCCTAATGTCCCACTCTGTCACCATGTCCACTTTGAACTGCTATTGCTCCACTTCCTATGCCCCCCTTGGACAATGCACCTGTGATGCCATGAGACTGGACTCTACCATGGACCTTCCTCCCCCATCACCCCAGCCCCTTGCACATACCCCTATACTTATTGGCATCTAAATAAACACCCTTGAAACAAATACAACTCTGGAGTCAGTCTGATGATTCACAAATGTATTACTACAACATTAGCAAAGCATTGCAACGTTTATGTACATTTACTCATACCAATGTATGACAGTTGTTGGGCAGCAGGACACATAGCAGAAGCCAGAATGGGGTACACAGATCTGAAAAAAGGGAATCCAAAGGGAACAGTCAGTGTCCCTAGACAGAGGGTAAGAGGCTGCCATGTACAATGTCCAAAGTAAACTGAAATGTCAATAGGAGTTACAGTGTCTTACCTGTGTGTCACTGGAAGTACTACAGGATAATGTTTGTTCTGTTGTCAACATCTTCTTCCTCTGCCTCCTCTTCCTCACTGTCCACAGCTGCCACAACACCATCACCAGGCTCATCACCAGGCTCATCCTCCAGCAGAAAAGGCACCTGGAGTCTCAAAGCCAGGCTGTGTAACATACAGCATGCCACGATGATCTGGCACAGCTTCTTAGGTGAGTAGTACAGGGATCCACCTGTCAGATGGAGGCACCGGAATCTGGCTTTCAGGAGGCCGAATGCCATCTCAATGATCCGCCTAGTTTGCCCACGTGCCTCATTGTAACATTCCTCTGCCCTTGTCCTGGGATTCCTCACTGGGGTCAGTAGCCATGAGAGGTTGGGGTAACCAGAGTCACCTGCAAATATTGAGGGACAATAGTGAGACACACACTACCCCTACCCCATACCCAGACACCTACACATACTGTGTGGGGACCTTGGGCTGACCTATTAGCCAAACCTGGTGCCTCTGGAGTTGGCCCATCACATAAAGGATACTGTTATTCCGCAGGATATAGGTGTCATGCACAGAGCCAGGATACTTGGCATTCACAAGGGAGATGTACTGGTCCGCCAAACACACCATTTGAACATTCATTGAATGGTAGCTTTTTCTATTTCTGTACACCTGTTCATTTCTGCGAGGGGGGACAAATGCCACATGTGTACCATCAATGGCACCAATGATGTTGGGGATATGTCCCAGGGCATAAAAGTCAGCTTTCACTGTCGCCAAATCCTCCACCTGGGGGAACACGATGTAGCTGCACATATGTTTCAGCAGGGCAGAAAACACCCTGCTCAACACGTTTGAGAACATTGGCTGAGACATCCCTTATGCCATGGCCACTGTAGTTTGGAAGGAGCCACTTGCCAGAAAATGGAGCACTGACAGGACCTGCACTAGAGGGGGTATTCCTGTGGGCTGGCGGATAGCTGACATCAGGTCCGGCTCCAATTGGGCACATAGTTATTGGACTGTGGCACAATCAAGTCTGTATGTGATTATAATGTGTCTGTCCTCCATTGTTGACAGGTCCACCAGGGGTCTGTACACCGGAGGATGCTGCCATCTCATCGTCTGCCTCAGTAGTTGTAGCCTATGGAGGAGAACAGTGAGCAGAAGGTCATATTTCCACGTAGAATGCACAACTGTGTCCGAATGAATGTTACAGAAGCGTGAATGTGTATATGTGCCAATATGTGGTGTGACGCAGTTAGCTGCCATGCCATGTGCCCCCCTGAAATAGCGGCTGCCTGACTTGTGAGGGGGGACAAGGGGAAATTAGATAACTGCGCTGGCATTGTGTAGTGTCGCGGCAGTCGGTCGAAGACTGCCGTGCAACTCCGCATTGGTTATCATTGGGCCCTATGGGTCCTAGGAGCCAATTGCGATGTACACCGGTGGTGACGGTACACACCGCCGCGGACGTCACCGCCATTTTCTACCCATTCACTCACTTGATACTAGACCATCAACAGGAAAGGACCTACACTGCAAGTGCTGCTGTGACCTGAGTCTGGAAGCGGCAATGGCTAGAGTGTCTGGGGAAAGGGCCCCTGCCTTCACTGCGGAGGAGTTGGAGAAACTGGTGGAAGGGGTCCTCCCCAGTACACGCTACTCTACGGTCCTCCAGACAAAGAGGTGAATACACTGTGAGCAAAATGCTTGGGCAATGCCTGTTTGGAGTGGTGTGGACGTAAGCCACATATATGGGGGGTGGCCTTAGTGCTGCATGTGAGGTGGTCAGTGTATGTGCTTCAGGGCATGGCTGGGAACTGGTGGGCAATGGGTATGATCAGCACCCACCTGAAAAAGGGTATTTGGCGTGCCATCGCCAAGGAGGTGCGGACACTGGGGTCTATCACACGTGGGCACCCACTGCTGCAAGAGATGAGAGGACCTGTGCTGCTGGACCAAGAAGATGGCAGAGGCCCAGCTGGGGCTAGCCTCCCAATGTGGAAGGGGTTCCCATCGCACCATGACCCCTCTGATATTCCCCATCCTGGCGGTGGCCTATCTGGAGTTGGATGGGCGCTTGAGGGCATCACAGCAGCCACAAGGGGGTGAGTACAGTTCAGAAAGCTGACTTTGCGCGCTTTGGGAACTAGCTGGGTGGGGGATGTGGGCTGTTGGTGCCCCCAGGCCAGGGCCATCATGCCAGGGTATGTCCCTTGTTTACAGGCTCTGAAGCACCCCTACCCCAATGGTACAAGTGGGCAACTACTACTGGGCAGGGTTCTGTGGGTGTCAGGTGTGCAGGTGCTGGTGGTGGGCATTGTACCCCATGGGCTGGTGACTAACTTTGTAAATGGTTGGGCATGGCCTAGTGCATAGGGAAGCACAGTGTGTGTTGTGTCCGCCAACGGTAGAGGTGTTGCTGACATTGACCATGTGTGTCTTCCCCCCCTTTTTGTTTTGTCCCCTGTCCTTGTGTGCATTAGCATCATCTGGCTGAGAAGCAGAGGCACCTGCGATGGAGGGAGCTGCATCCCACATGGCCCAAGATGGTGAATCCACTGAGGGTGAAGGCACCAGTGGGACGGAGGGTGAGGGGATCTCCACGACGGGGACATGGGGAGATACCAGTGACAGTGACTCCTCCTCTGATGGAAGCTCCCTGTCGGTGGCGGACACGTCTGTGCCTACCCCTACAACAGGTACAGCCGCCACCCTGCCTAGCAGCACCGCCCTCCCAGCAGCCCCTCAGCGTGTTTCCCATGCCTGCTCACCTAGGAGGGTGGGCATCTCCTTCGCCCCAGGATCCTCAGGCCCTGCACCAGTCAGCCCTGCTGCCCTCAGTGAGGAGGCTATTGACCTCCTGAGATCCCTCACTGTTGGGCAGTCAACCATTCTGAATGCCATCCAGGGTGTTGAGAGGCATTGCAACAAACAAATGCATACCTGGAGGGCATTCATTCTGGCGTGGTGGCCCAACAGAGAACATTTCAGGCTCTGGCCTCAGCACTGATGGCAGCCATTGTCCCTGTGTCCAGCCTTCCGCCTCCAACTTCCACTACCCAGACCCACTCCCCTCTACCTCAGCCTATCTCAAGCACACCTTCAGACCAGCACACACACACATCAACACACAAAAGTGGCTCAGGAAAACATAAGCAGCACACATCATCACACAGGCACTCACACAAGCACCATACTTATGCACACATACCAACACAAGCACCATACCCATGAACACATACCAACATCCACTACCTCCACTGTGTCCCCCTCCTCCTCGTCCTCCACCTCTCTGCCAGTATCGTCTCCACTAATCACCTGCATGCACTACATCATCAGCCACTGCCTCCTTCACCAGCACGCCCATCACAGCACACCGCTCATGAGCAATCACCACCTCCACAACCATTCACACATCCCATGTGTCCTCTTCCAGTGTGTCTGTGAGCCCTCCTCCCAAAGTACACAAACACAGGCACACACCCACTCAACAACCATCCACCTCACAACAGCCTCCAGTCTATGCACCTTCACCCAAACTCAGCAGACGTACACCTCCTACAACCACTACCTCTTCCTCCACTCCCATACCCCCTCCATCTTCCCTAGCTAACATCAACCTCTTCCCTACACCTCCCCCTCGTCCTTCATCTAGGGCCAGGATGTCTAGATCCCAGGTCAGCACCTTAGACACCAAATCTGTGTCCGCTGTGATCCCTGCAAGTCTGGGTGGATCGAAGGGGGCACCCATCCGAGCTGTCAGTGTGCCACCTACAGATGGGAAGGACCACCCGATTCTACCACCTGCCAAGATCAAGAAGGGGCCAGCATGCAGCAGGAGAAAGTCGCAACACCCACCCAGCAAGGCCTCATCCGAACCCAAAGAGGACAGTGCCAAGGTCCCAGCAGCGACTTCCAAGGTAGGATAGGGACACAAGAGCAAGGCCACTTCACCTCAGGGAACAGAGCCTCCTGGTCAGGGGTTGGTGACCACCATTTCCCCAGTCATGCCAGCGACATGTACCACGTCACCACCGCCGCAACAACCGTCACCTGCACCGCCACCTGCACCACCACCTGCACAGCCACCTGCACCGCCGCTGCCACAACGTCAGTCAGCAGCATCCTCCCCAGTGATCAGCCATCCTAGGCTGCCGGAGACAGTCTGGTGTCTCCCTCCACCACTACAGACACCTGCACCACGGCAAGTACCAACAGCATCTCCGCCGCAGTCACCCCAACCTGCACCGCCATCTGCTCCACCAAGTGCCCAGCCGGTGCCACGATATCGGACAGCAGCATCATCCCCAGTGGGCAGCCGTCGGAGGCTGCAGGTGACGTCTTGGACCCTGGACACACCATATGAGGCACCACCACCAGCACTGGCACTACCAGCAGTTTGCAGCCTAAGTCACCGCAAGATGGAGTGGGCTCTGCCTCCATGGAGTATCATGCTACCTGTTCCGTGAACCTCTAGGTTCGCAGACACCAAGGTGAGAGAATGTGAACTGCCACACCACCGGCGCAGCATCACTGGGCACAAAGCCCCCTCCAGAACCAGTGGAGAGATTCATCCACTCCCCCTTTCCTTGGCAGGATGAAGCACACTGGGCACAAAGCCCCCTCCAGAACCAGTGGAGAGATGCATCCACTCCCCCTATCCTTGGCAGGATGAAGCACACTGGGCACAAAGCTCCCTCCAGAACCACTGAAAGAAGGCATCCACTCAGCCCCTCCTTGGCAGGATGAAGCATACTGGGGACAAAGCCCCCTCCAGAACCAGTGGAGAGGTGCATCCACTCCCCCTATCCTTGGCAGGATGAAGCACACTGGGCACAATGCCCCCTCCAGAACCAGTGGAAGAAGTCATCCACCACAGAGACTGTGGCCTTACACTCCCCAGGAGCAAGCAGTGGGCAAACCACCCACTTGAGAGACTGTGGCTTTGCACTCCCCAGGACCAAGCAGTGGGCAAATCACTCACTTGAGAGACTGTGGCTTTGCACTCCTCAGGACATCGCTGTGAGCATGTAGCCCCCTCCAGGAGCAGTGGTGATGTACCATCTTCCGGCTGAGGTGCCCCCCTCCCTTTCCCCCTGAGGTGTCTGTGTTTTTTCAACCTGATGCTCTTGCAGTGTTCTCTCCATTTTGAGGCAGGTGTCATGTGTGGGGTTCGCCCATGATTTTTGGGACCACGGGTCCAAGGACTTTACAAGGGACAGTGTACAGCCTTCTGTACATGATGTAAATATTTGCATATACTTATTACGGTAAATTCTATTGCTATATCTAAATGTTCCAATGTATCACTGGTTAAACTCATTTCCTTTTGTCTCTGCGTTCTTCCAGGGAGTGAGGGGGCATATCTGTAATGTTGTTGGATGTGTTAGTGGGTATGGTGTTGGTTGCTACCACCCTGGCGGTCGGAGTGTTAAAGTGGCTGTCTATGATGGCAGTTTCTGCCGTGGTCGTAATCCCATTTTCTTTACCGCCGGTCTGTTGGCGGTATTACCGCTGCTTTAACAACGACCGCCAGGGTTGTAATGAGGGCCATATTCTTTCTTTTCACTGGTTAGTTTTTTTATGCATTTCCATTGTGTGAACCTAAAAATTGTTCATAAAAATACAACATTCTGTGTGCCTATTGCAATATGTAGGGCCACTCCATTGTAACGACTTCAATTCCATCTCTTCTCCTTCCTTTACAAAAGCAGAACATCACCATGCTAGCAGAGTATCTGTCTTTAAGAGTAATTTACTACTGTACAATTTTAACAATCCTTATTCAAGCATTTTTATTTGATGCACTCTAACAAATTACTTTTTTATGCATTTAATTTGGATTTTGTCAGCCAAAACATATGCAAGTAAGATCCGCCATGTTTTCACCATTGGTAAAGTGTATCTATTATTCATCTAAGTTAATTAGAAAATGTGATCCCAATCTCCCTTGGGTATGTCTCAAATGTAAAAAAGAGAGAGCAGATGAACTCCACATTCTGATACAATACGCTACAGAAAAACTATGAACTATACATTTGTAGGCTAGGTAGTACAATTAAAATGTGCCCACCATTGATGATTCTGTAATTTCGAAGGATGATGCAAGATAGAATGATATTTTTTTCCACAGATGTTTTATTTGATTGTGATTTAACTCAGAATCTTAAAAGATGGATAGCGTGTTTGAAAATGATTGTATGGCAATATCAGTAGAACACATAATAGATAATTTACAGTGTTCTTAGGGATTCTCCTGAAGGTAACAAGAAGAAAAAGAGACAAAGAAATCTAAATTCAAAGTCATAACAGAAACAATGTCCTCCAATTCGAGTACGGACGATTCGTCAGCTGGATCTCTTTGGCAAGAATCATCTACGGGCAGGATCTCAAAAGTACTTTGAATGAGGAAGGCCAGTACATGTAAAGTGCAAATTTCAAGTGCTAATTTGTAATTCACTGTTGTAACTTGAAGTTTGCAATTCCCATTTCGAAACACAGAGTGCAAAGTATTGACTGCTGGAATAGTAAGATTATGTAAACATTCTTTAAAACTGCTTCTGCAACTAAAAACAATACAATGGTTGTAGTTTCTGAGGGAAGGCCTTAACCATTAGTGAAGAACATACGGTAGATCTCTGACAGTTTACGCTTATATATATAGGCTACAGCACCAGGAGGAGAAGACAGTGGCCAAATGGACTGCTTCAGCTTCCTGTTGATGTCACATTCACACTGTTTCATTTGGAACTGATTACCCTGTTACTTTAAGGGACAGAGTTTGCAATGCTAGCAAGCTGTGATTTTATATACCTGAGGTCTGCTGAACCAAGCAGACCTCCATACCAGCATTTCACATGTGATTTATACTCTCCCTACATTGGATGGTCTTGATCACGCAGTTGGATGTACCTTGATGATTTATATATCTTCAGGGTATGTGAATGTGTGATTAAGAATAGTAAATCTATACTTCTATATTTGCACTTACCTTTCAATATATTTGTCTTATTTTGTCTGCAATATTAAGGTATAACAGAAACCCCCTTCCCAATATTCCAGACTACAGTCCAGTAAACTAGACTGGTTACTGGACCCAGAGTCCTATGAACCCATTGCCTTGAGGTATAGGCAGGATCTTCAATGTTATCTGTGCCCTGTGCCCCAGAAGTGAAAACTAAGGTCCTGATTTAAGACAAATGGCGCTGCACCCAGTGCAGCACCACTTTTCTTGTGCCCCTTCGCGCCCCTCTAACTCCACCATGTATCTAAGATATGGCACACCAAAGTGGTAGTTAGGGGAACTAGCAGGCACTACCATAGCCGTATGACTATATGCTACATCGAAGGAAGGTTTAGTTGTAATGACTTATATAATAAATTATGTGGTCCACCCCTTGTCTGACTACAGTAGTAAATCAATACGTTCAGAAAGAGATAGCTCTGGTCCATTCATCAACATAACTCATTTTGAATTTGCTGTTATTTACCTTGAATTTTGTTGAATGTTTTCCCCATTGTTTCTATGAAGAGGTGTACAGAATTTGATTATTGATATGTATCACCTAGATGTGTAATCACAAAGGTGATTTATGAATTACTATGCACCATGTTTTCAGCTGTGTTTCAATAAACTATCTTTAAATGTATGCATTATTTTTGTTACGTAGTAAGTTTAAGAAGATTTATGACACAAGCTAAACTTATGATTGGGTACCTATCTATTTGATCTTTACCATTTAGTGGCATTACATGGGCTGCACCCATTTTTACAAGAGAGTGGTTCATCACTAATGATGTGCCACTTTTCTTGTGCCCCCCTTGTGTCCCCTAATGCCACTGTGGTAGCACCGTATTTACAATACGGCGCACCATGGTGCATGTTAAGGGCAATAGTGTCGCTATAGTAATGTTATACTGGATTAGCATGAAAAGAAAAATGACACTAATCCAGTATAGTGTTAAAAGGCCCATTGAAATCAATGGGAGGCTCATTTCAGCCTGCTTTAAGCAAGCGTTAAAAATTATGCCCAAAATGGCTTAATGGAATCTTGTAGATTCCATTTCGCCATTTTTAGAGACGCTCTAATGATGGAATGCCCCATTCGCATTCATCATGCATATTTATGCATGATGTGGCTCAAAGGGTTTATAAGGTGGCGCAAACCTAGTGCCATATTTACAAGAAAGAGATGCTAGACTAGTGATGCACTACTTTTCTTGCAGCCCCCTTGCATCCCCTAAAACTACAATGGAAGCACCGTATTTACAATATGGTGCACCATGGCACATGGAAGAGGCGATAACATAATTTTTTAATGCTATTGTAACGCTATACTGGATTAGCGTAAAAGAAATTATGCTAATCCAGTATAGTGTTAAGAGACCCACTGAAAACAATGGTAACCTCATTTTAATGCCTGCTTTAAGCAGGCGTTAAAAATGATGCTAGAAATGGTGCAATGGAATCTTGTAGTTTTCATTGCACCATGTTTGGAGACCCTCTAACTAGGGAACGCCCCCTTTACATACATCATACATATTTTATGCATGATGTGGCGCAAAGGGTTTACAAGGTGGTGCAAACCAAGTTTGCACCACCTTGTAAATATGATGTAATGGTAGTATACATTTAACGTCACATTTGCGGCAAACATTTTGTTTCAAATGTGGTGCTAAGGGGGGTAAGGGCCTTGTAAATCTGGCCCTTAATTTGCGCCACGCTGTAAATATGGCACTATGGTAGTGGCCTGTTAACGTCACATTTGCAGCAATAATTTTGCCACAAATGTGGCACTAAGTGCACAAGGACCTTGTAAATCTGGACCATAGTTCTATGCCAGTTGCAGTCCTAACATTTGACTGTAGCCAAGCACAGAGTCTGTGTTTAATTACTGTTGGTTACTCAGTTTGATACTTTACATAGGACCAGATGTACAAAGCTTTTTTTCTGTGCGCAAACAGCTGGATTTACAGAATTGGGCCATTGGCGCACAGAAAAAAGCATTTTGTTATGTACAAGTGCTCCTTTGCAGTTCAGTAATCTATTTACCGAATCACTAAATAGGTTTGCGATTCACAATTAGGAAGAGACGTGCCAAGGGCGTTCCTTCCTTATTGTGAGTCGCAGTGGTACATATGATTGTTTTGTGACCATGAATGCAGTTGCAAAACAATCACAGTTAAGACCAATTTCAAATTGGTGCTAACCCATTCACAAATGGGAAGAGGTCCCCAAGGGACACCTTCCCCTTCGTGAATGGGGGTGCAAACATTTTTTTCAGAGCAGGCAGTGGTCTCGTGGACCACTGCCTGCTCTGAAAAAATTAGACTAAAACGTTTTATTTTTTACTTTTTAAACACATCTCATTTTCCATTTTTTAAAAGCAATCACAGACATAGTGGTCTGCTGACCCCAGTATGCCGCCATCCCTTTGATTTTTGCGATTCCCAGTGGGTCGCAAATTGTGACCTACCTCATTACAATTAATGAGGTGGGTCTACTTGTAACCCACTGGGAATCGCAAAAGAAACTCATTGGAGTTTCATACATTTGGAATTTTGATTTCCTAATTGCGATTCCATGAAATCGCAAATAGGAAATCGCAATTCCAAAGGTTATTACATGTGGCCCTTAGTGAGGTACACAGCTCCTCACAGGTTCATGGACTGTGCAGCTAAGCAATGGTCCAAGTTGGGCAGTGGTCACAAAGTCTTCCGGCTCCATTGGGAATTGGCTATCACAGTTGGGGGAGACGTGAATGCAGACAGTGGTGGCTAAGCAACACCGTCTGCCCATCAAGAGAGACAGAGAAAAATGTGGTTCTAGTTCACACTTTTATCTACATAGATACCTGCAGCCCCTTGATGTACAAGGCACAAAGTGCCAATCAAGGGATGAGGGGTGAGGCTATTTTTAGTAGAGTGCCAGCTGGCCTGCAACATTCCATCCACTCTAATTCAAAGTTGGTCCCAAACCTTCCGGGAGAGAATTACGACAAAGTGCATTAGCTTTACTGGTGAGGCATGTCCAACCAGATGTTGATGCTGAGATCTTCTCTTTACAGTAGAACAGGACACAACATACAGGAACTGTGCAGGTAGCATATCTCTTTCTACAAGGTGTGCAGTCTTAGGCATGCTTTAGTTCAGGGTATTGGAAGGTCGCTGATGACCTGCTGGAATTGGCATGATCAAGCACAATATTATCCACTTGCCTCTTTATAGAATGTGAATTCAAAGTGAGATAGATGCACTAGATGTTATCAATAGTTCTATGGGGAGCGGCAAAAGAGGGAGCAGTTTGGGGAAGCTAAAATTATAGAAGGGGAGACTTCTTCTCCAACTACCACTAAGCCATGTGGAATTTTTGTGGCTACATACAACACCTGTGTGAGATATCGGCCAAGGGTTACTCCACCACTCATGTATTCAAGTACTTCTCAAAGAGACAATCAGGGCGAAGACGATGACATACTGCACTGGGTTTATCAGGCAGACCCAGTAGCCAAACATCTAACAGGAGTGCAGATTAAACAAAAAAGACTTTCCACCTTCCTCTATGATTATCTGCCACAGACTAATAGTTGTGTCATGGCATACTCCTGAGAGTGGCACTCTCCCATGTTAAAATGAATACCACTTTGGATGGACTCCCTTCAGCCCACAAAGTCTAACACTCTTGGTAAACTACATACAGACAGAAATTGTGTAGAGCATTAGTCGGGAAACTAGTGGCATGGGTCTATTTCTCAATAAATAAATCCTAAATAAATACCTAATTAAATAAATAAATACATTTATAAAAAATAACGGGTATAACAGAATGGTTTTGCTTGGAGTAGGTTCTTACCTGAGTACTGAACCAGGGAAGTCTGAACCTGCTTATAGTCCATGAAATGTATATTTCATTATTGTTCCAGTACTTCAGAACAAAAGTATATTTAGGTAGTTTTGTCAGAATGCTGCTCAAAATGTTAAACGGGATGCTGCAAAATGACTGTTGGATTATTAATACAATAATACTCTCATTCCGTTGGAAACCAGTTTAATACAATATTCTGATGAAACCTTTAGTTAGGATTCTTAAACTTTAACTTTGACTCTGATGCATATACTTTAATGTGTTACTACGTCTGTTGTAAAGAACATACACTTTATTTTTGACGAACTTCTGTAAAGGAACACAACCTGACAGTGGCAAACATGCCCTTCTTAGATGCCTATTGGTCAACCCACGCAGGCTATGAAAGCTTTCCACTACTTGTCAAAATACTGGGTTTGATACAGTAAACACTGTTATTACCGAGCATTTACAAGAAATTGCACGTTTTCTCTGGTTACACATATTTAATGACGAGACCTGATAACCTACAGTTTATTTGTTTTGGAATCATTGAATAATATCGAAGGCTGAAAAAGTGTATCGAAACAGCAAGCTAGAAATGAAAATACCGTTTAAAAATACATCATGTGTCAAACAGAAAATGCATAATTTCCGAACAAAACTCTAATTTGTGGTAATTTAATCCATTTTTTTCATGCACGGTACTGACTACAAATCTGTATACATTGTTCAATATCGTTTGTTGGGCATCGTATTTGCTTGCAAAAAACAGGCAGAAAAGTTCGGTGGAAAACTTAAGAAAATATTTTCTAAGGACATTGAGAGCCTGATTCGTGCACATTCTCGCCCTATTTGGAACGCTAAGATGAACAATGCATTTTGTTCATTAGTTAAATAGCAAGTAGAATTTGTGTATCAGTATAACATGATGTAAGGCGCAAGTCGGCTTGCCTACAGGCAGAAGCAACTGGTCCACAACTTGTTTTTGGGGGATGAGTAGAGTGCTGCAAAATAACTCTCTTTGTTTAGCACTTTACTGCTTTTGTTGGAACTCCTGATTAGACCTTGGTTAAGTTTGTTTCACGCCGGAGTTTAATTGTGGTAATTTAGGACCAGATGTACTAAATTGTCACACAGCTCAGTGCAGCAGCGAAAAATGCTGTGCTGCGTGAGAAGGCGAGATCAGGGGAGCGCCATATTTACAGAAATATGCCACTCTCCTCCCCTCTCCTAGTTCCGGCGCAGAAATGTGCTGATGTGCGCCACACATACCTTGCACCATAATGCATGGGTGTCTGCATGAGTCTAGCATAGGTTTTGTACTGGAAGAATACCCTTCCAATACAAAATACTATGCTTAGACTAACTTTAAAACTTTTCCCACTTTGTGTGTGCGCCGTACAGTGAAGCACACATGCAAAGTTGGAAAAGAAAAGAGAAATAAAAGTGTTTCTCAGTGATAGCAAAACCTGCTTCCTTTTTTAAGTAAATAAGGTTTAGCGTCAAAAACTTTGGGTGGCTTCATGGGAACGCCCATGCATCACCCATGGACCGCCCCTTAGCGCTATGTAATGCAAAGCAGGACTGTGCACTACTTTGCATTACTTTTAAGTGATTTTCTAGTGCAAAACAAGTTTTGCACTGGAAAGTAAATAGATAAAAAAAAGACTTTGCACCAGCTTGCATCACCAAACTGTCACTATGGGGGTCATTCCGACCTCGGCGGGCGGCGGGCACCACCCGCCGGGCGGAGACCGCCAAAAGACCGCACCGCGGTCAAATGACCGCGGCGGTCATTCTGACTTTCCCGCTGGGCCGGCGGGCGATCTCCAAAAGATCGCCCGCCGGCCCAGCGGGAAAGCCCCTGCAAAGAGGAAGCCGGCTCCGAATGGAGCCGGCGGATTTGCAGGGGTGCGACGGGTGCAGTGGCCCCCAGGGGCCCCACGACACCCGTTCCCGCCATCCTGTTCCTGGCGGTAAAAACCGCCAGGAACAGGATGGCGGGAAGGGGGTCGGAATCCCCATTGCAGCTCTGCAAGCAGTGCCGCCATGGAGGATTCCCTGGGCCAGGGGTAAACCGGCGGGAAACCGCCAGTTCCCCTTTTCTGACCGCGGCTTTACCGCCGCGGTCAGAATGGCCCAGGAAGCACCGCCAGCCTGTTGGCGGTGTTTCCGCGGTCGTTGGCCCTGGCGGTCGGTGACTGCCAAGGTCAGAATGACCCCCTATATCTTAATTTGGGTACCCTGGGTAGGCTATCACACTTCTAAGCAGACATGTAAGAGCATCTCAGGCCTGAACAATTCCTAATTGCCTGGCCACTGTGGTTCTACGTTGCCATGGCTAGGTGTTTGTGGCCTGAGTACTTCTCAGACACCTCAGCATGTTTCATATGGCTGGTATCGACAAGGGCATTCTAATATCTGGCCTGGCAGGGTGATTAAGTATTGTTTAATTTTCTATATCTAGATTAACCTGCCTGAGTAAGTGAGAGAAAATGGAAATATCAGCATCCTCTGCCGATAAGCGCTATTTGGATCCTACTGTTAGGTTTCAACTATTAATACCTGTAAATTAGATTGTTGAAGGAGCAATTTAAACCTTACTGTTCCAAGCTTTCACCCTGGAGGTCTCTAGAGACTGGGTACAAGAGATCACTCAAGCAAGCTGATGAAAATGTGTTGGGGAGAAATAGACTGTGGTGTATCTGAATCTGGCAACCATCACTGTCAAAGCTCTGGTACATTTCTATACTGAACATTATTCTGGCACAACTGCTGTACAAGTATTACAATAATATAACCAGTGCCTAGACTCAGAACATTATTCCATAACTCCCTTTAATGTTGGGATGATCATTAGGCACTGTCTTGTGTTGCCCATGTAGTATTGGCCAACGACTAATGTGACCACATTGCTCATGTTCTACTTGGAAGGGTAACTCTTAATGTTGTGTCACTCGCAAGTGCATTTACTTTTAACCATGTTTGTTTCACTATCATGATCCAATTATGGTCCATTCATAAAACTGTGACTTGTAATGTCTCTCTTAGTTAGTTTGTGATGTGTGTTTGTTATCAAGCATTAAGTATTGAAGAGTATCTTGAAAGCTACACTTTGAACAGAACCGTGCTTTGGGATTCATACAGTGACTGTTATTCTTAGTCTCAGTGCACAATTAGGTGTGGTATGACGCTATAGCTTTCATAAAGGATAATAAAAAGTGTATGGATAAAAAGAATGTGTGTGTTCACCTTTCTGTTTTACACAACTGCTGACTGGGTCTTGTTTTGGCCTTAGATTTCTTCTAGTGCCAAGAACAACAAAACTATATAATACTTGACATTTCAGGTGAGTAGGTCACTATCCGGGTAGGGGTGTGGTCAAAATAATTTCAACAGTGGCTGCATTCTCTTGTATACTTTCCCTGGCCCTTCCTGAATTGCAACTCAGAAAAGGAATCATAGATAACTGTTATGGAGTGAGACAGCCTCTAAATGAAGTCTGCAGTGGAGTAAAAACACTAGGGAAAATCAGCATCACCTAAATAATGAAGTTGCTCCAAGCTGCACTCAAGACAACTGCTCTTTCACATGATTTGCATGTTTGTATAAAAATTGGAATTGTCATTGGAATAATCTAACCTCTGTGAGGAGCATCAGCACATCATAGGAATCACCTGAAAAGTGTCTACACTTGGGTCTACGTCTGGTGAGTACTGTTGATATGCCAAATGCTAATACTATGAAATTAGGTTTGTTGTTTCTGGTGGGATCCATGTGTTTGAACATTCTGATAGGGCCACAGGGCTTTTGGAGGCATGAAAAGCCAAGTGACATGGGTTGTCAGCTGTTGCTGAGCTCCATGCTCTCAGGTAAGAAACCTAAAAACCTTGGGTCAAGGCACCATCAGAGGTATCCTATACCTGATCATACTTTAGAGGTTTTGAGTCTTGACAACCTCATAGCTGTTTTTGCATCTTTACCCCGATAGACCATACCACTCTATGTTTAATGAGACTGCAGTCAACACCTAAATTATTCTCATCTGTCTCTGCATCACACATAGGCTGACTTTACAGGGATGCATGCCTCATCTTTTTATCATACTCCTGAGTACTCCTAATATTTTTTCCATATGTTTTGCATCATGCATGTGCATTGACTTGAAATTAGCTACCATTGTTGTCCTCAGGGCTCCTGTATTGTAGCGCTCTTGTATTATTGAATCACAGCTTTTCTAACGAGACCTCCATTTTGAGCCTGGCTTCACCAGTTCTTCCACCTTGCTGGGTGTCTGTGAAAAAAATTGGAGGCACGTAGCAAGCAGGAAGCATTGAAACTCCCAACTTTAATCTGGAGACAGAGGGCACCTGTGCTCCTGTATCTATTCAACCTCAAATGCTTGCAGGTTTGTCTGTTGTTAACATATTTTCTTGCTGTACATTCATAAGGAAATGCCATAGGATGAGAATATCATGTTTTATACTGTTTTACCAAACATTGCAAGGTTATACTCAACCTCATTAAGTACACTATTTGTTCCCTCAGAGGCATTTATTTCAGATTTGGGGGTAGTCATAAATGTGGCATTTTTCTTTTTCTAAGTATTAGTATAAAAAATACATCAGTTTGAGGAGATTCCTGTCTTGTGTTTCACTGTAGGAATATGACGTATTCTATCAGTTAGGTAAACTAAAGAGTAAAGCAGATGCTTCTGAGACTGATCTAGTTCCTATAGAAGAAATTCAGTTACATGTCTAACTTTGTTTCATAAAATAATTCACTCCTGTCATACAATATGGAACATCTTCCACCTTAAATGAGTCATTGTTGATAGGATTGTTGATCTAGTTTCAAGCCAGGACAAAAAAACATCTGGGACCATTCCGATGACATGTATGAGGAAGTGCTCTAGTCCGGTTACTCAAGTGAAAGTCTACCTTGGTACTACTTGCAAAAATGATTCCCCTGGGAAACAAGGCAACATGGCTCCTTCTAATCTTCAGGGTTGGTTAATGCTTGATTTTCTATTTCAGTTCATGTTCCTCAACTGTCTGTTTTCATCTCCCAAAATGATACCACCTCACACATTTGTTATATAAGGTTTAACACATCTAACATTCTAATGATGACATCACCAGTGACTCAGATGAGGCTGTTCTTTGAGCAGTCTCTCACCGAACACACACACAGAATTCACACAGACACCAACACAGCAACTTGATTACAAACAGACACACTATACATGTGTAAATGCTGAGAAAGTGTTCCTGAATAATGAAAGAACTGATATACAGTTCATCTGTGCTCACTATATTTGCTGTTAAAAACGGCCTTGCAAAAACTATCTTCTGCTATTGTCTCCCGGGCTCAACATAAAAGGGACTTCCAAATATCTATATAATGTCTAATATTTATGAATATATGGGACTTTATGGTAAATGGACAAGATCCTGTGAATCCAGATATATATTACATCTGTGGAAGAAATGTCTATTATCCTCTCCCTAGGGAATGTTTGGGACTTACCTGGGAGTGGTTTTCCCTAAAATGTACCAGATAGACAACATAAATGATACTCATGAGAACTCAAGACCAGATCAAAAAGAGCAAGCTATTCAGAAATTGTTGAGGCTTTATTTGGAGCAATTTTTCCTTCTGTAGGAGTTGTTCTCAATGACATAAAGATACGAAAACTGTTGACCATTGTGGACAAAATGTTAACAGACTTTTCCAGGGCCATGTTTCTCATGGACACCAAAATGGTTGCTGTACATCCGATGTTTCATCTGAACCGACTTGCGTTAGACATCCTTTTAGCAAAAGAGAGCAAAGTCTGTTTGATTCTAAAAGCACAACGTTGTTGCACTTTTATCCCAAACAACAGTAAAGAAATTAAGAGCTATGTTAGAAATTTGACAAATTTGAATTCTGACTTAAAAGACCTGAAACAACCAAGTGTATGGGAAAATATAGGCAAAAGTTTCACTAAAATAGGAATTTGGTTGGGGAATCTTGGTCAGGGTGCTGTGGGAATGAACTGAAACCAATATTGATAGTGGTTGTGTGATTCATTTGTATAATCAGAATTTACAAACTGTATCGACTCATGCAATTACAAAGGATGAAAAATGAACAGAGGAGGGAAGGAATAAAAATGGAAAAGATAAGAAGCAGATACTCTCGTGATTTGAGAAATTTTGAAGAATGGCAAAAACCTCACTGTACATATACTAAACAAAATACATTTTGAATTGTCTCATTAGTGTAGTGTTCTTTTGTGATGGCACATATTGCCGTCAGAGGGGGGATTGTTAGAGAGCAAACATTATTAATAAAAAAATTAGAAACTAAAACGAAATAATTAACATGTACTAAAAGGCCCTAATAGATAAGTGTGTGTTAGAAAATAAAACATGTTTGTTTACAGTGTGGTTTACATGATGTCCGCCACCTTGAGTTCAATGTGAAATAATAAATGACTGTGAAAATATATTTTGTTGAATTATAACCACATGTACTGAAAAACAAATGATTTGATATTATTCTTGAGAAATAATGTACTAAACATGTGTAAGGAAATGGCTCCCTGTTGCAGTTACCCCCCACTTTTTGCCTGATACTGATGCTGACGTGACTGAGAAGTGTGCTGGGACCCTGCTAACCAGGCCCCAGCATCAGTGTTCTTTCGCCTAAAATGTACCATTGTTTCCAAAATTGGCATACCCCTGGAACACAGATGAGTCCCTTGTAAAAGGTACCAGTGGTACCAAGGGCCCTGTGACCAGGGAAGGTCTCTAAGGGCTGCAGCATATGTTGTGCCACCCTAAGGGACCCCCTCACCTAACACATGCACACTGCCATTGCAGATTGTGTGTGTTGTTGGGGAGAAAAAGGCAAAGTCGACATGGCATCCCCCTCAGGATGCCATGCACACAAAATACCGCCTGTGGCATAGGTAAGTCACCCCTCTATCAGGCCTTACAGCCCTAAGGCAGGGTGCACTATACCACAGGTGAGGGCATAGCTGCATGAGCAATATGCCCCTACAGTGTCTAAGTCTATTCTTAGACATTGTAAGTACAGTGTGGCCATATTAAGTATGTGGTCTGGGAGTTTGTCAAAATGAACTTCACAGCTCCATAATGGCTACACTGAATACTGGGAAGTTTGGTATCAAACTTCTCAGAATAATAAACCCACACTGATGCCAGTGTTGGATTTATTAAAAAATGCACACAGAGGGCATCTTAGAGATGCCCCCTGTATTTTACCCAATCCCTCAGTGCAGGACTGACTGGTCTCTGCCAGCCTGCTGCTGAGAGACGAGTTTCTGACTTCCTGGGATGAGGGCCTTTGTGCTCTCTGAGGACAGAAACAAAGCCTGCTCTGGGTGGAGATGGTTCACACTTCCCCCCTGCAGGAACTGTAACACCTAGCAGTGAGCCTCAAAGGCTCAGGCTTCGTGTTACAATGCCCCAGGGCACTCCAGCTAGTGGTGATGCCTGCCCACTGGACACAGCCCCCACTTTTGGCAGCGAGTCCAGCGGAGATAATGGGAAAAACAAGGAGGAGTCACCCACCAGGCAGAACAGCCCATAAGGTGTCCTGAGTTGAGGTGACCCCTGCCTTTAGAAATCCTCCATCTTGGTTTTGGAGGATTCCTCCAATAGGATTATGGATGTGCCCCCCTCCCCACAGAGAGGAGGCACAAGGAGGGTGTAGCCACCCTCAAGGACAGTAGCCGTTGGCTACTGTCCCCCAGACCTAAACACACCCCTAAATTGAGCATTTAGGGGCGACCCTGAACCCAGGAAATCAGATTCCTGCAACCTGAAGAAAGAAGAACGACTGCTGACCTACAAGCCTGCAGAGAAGGAAGAAGACGACAACTGATTTGGCCCCAGCCCTACCGGCCTGTCTCCAACTTCGAAAACCTGCTCCAGCGACGCATCCGACAGGGACCAGCGACCTCAGAAGCCTCAGAGGACTACCCTGGACTACAGGACCAAGAAACTCCCATGAACAGTGGTCCTGTTCAAAACCTGCAACTTCTTTGCAACAAAGAAGCAACTTCCAAAGACTTCACGTTTCCCGCCAGAAGCATGAGACTCTACACTCTGCACCCGATGCCCCCGGCTCGACCTGCGTAAAACCAACACTTCAGGGAGGACTGCCCAGTAACTGCAAGCCCTTGAGTAGCCAGAGACAACCCCCCTTAGCCCCCACAGCGACGCCTGCAGAGGAAATCCAGAGGCTCCCCCTGACTGCGACTGCCTGTAACAAGGGACCCGACGCCTGGAACCAACCCTGCACCCGCAGCCCCCAGGACCTGAAGGACCCGAACTCCAGTGCAGAAGTGACCCCCAGGCAACCCTCTGCCTAACCCAGGTGGTGGCTACCACGAGGTGCCCCCCCTGTGCCTGCCTGCATTGTTGAAGATACCCCCGGGTCTCCCAATTACTTCCTATCTAAAACCCGACGGCTGTTTGCACTCTTCACCCGGCCACCCCTGTGCCGCTGAGGGTGTACTTTCTGTGCTGGCTTGTGTCCCCCCTGGTGCCCTATAAACCCCCCCTGGTCTGCCCCCGAGGACGAGGGTACTTACCTGCTGGCAGACTGGAACCGGTGAACCCCTGTTCTACATTGAAGCCTAGGTGTTTTGGGCACCTCTTTGACCTCTGCACCTGACCGGCCCTGAGCTGCTGGTGTGGTAACTTTGGGGTTGCCTTGAACCCCCAACGGTGGGCTACCTTGAACCCAACTTTGAGACTTGTAAGTGTTTTACTTACCTGCAAACTTAACCTTTACTTACCTTCCCCAGGAACTGTTGATTTTTGCACTGTCCACTTTTAAAATAGCTTATTACAAAGACTGTACATGATATTGTGATTATTCAAAGTTCCTAGAGTACCTAAGTGAAATACCTTTCATTTGAAGTATTACTTGTAAATCTTGAACCTGTGGTTCTTAAAACAAACTAAGAAAATATATTTTTCAATATAAAAACCTATTGGCCTGGAGGAAGTCTTTGAGTGTGTGTTCCTCATTTATTGCCTGTGTGTGAACAACCAATACTTAACACTACCCTCCGATAAGCCTACTGCTCGACCACACTACCACAAAGTAGAGCATTAGAATTATCTCTTTTTGCCACTATCTTACCTCTAAGGGGAACACTTGGACTCTGTGCACACTATTTCTTACTTTGAAATAGTATATGCAGAGCCAACTTCCTACATTGGTGGATCAGCGGTGGGATCTAAGACTTTGCATTTGCTGGACTACTCAGCCAATACCTGATCACACAACTAAATTCCAAAAATTGTCATTAGAAACAGATTTTTGCAATTTGAGCTATTTTTTCTAAATTTGTAAAAGTCCTGCTAGGGCCTTGTGTAAGTCCCTGATAGCATTTCTTTTAGAGTTTAAAAGTTTGTAAAAGTTTGGATTTAAGTTCTAGAAGTAGTTTTTAGATTCTTTAAAAGTAATCCCAACTTTTAGAGAAATAATGTCTAGCACAGATGAGATGGTGGTGGAACTCAACCTCACCCCTTTCCTGCATCTAAAGATGTCAGAGTTAAGGTCTCTCTGTAAGCTAAAAAAGATAAAATCTGGGTCCAACCCTACCAAAGTACAGCTCCGGGAGCTTTTGGCAGAGTTCAAAAGGGACCACCCCTCTGAGGATAATCCTTCAGATGGGGAAATTAGTGAACAGGAGGATGACTTCCCCCCTCCTGTCCTAAATAGGGAGAACAGGGTCCCTCAAACCCTGACTCCTCAAATCCTAGTCAGAGAAACTGGTTCTTCCATAGGGGAGTCCAATACCTCTGAAAACATTGAGGGCAGCCTCAATGAAGATGACCTCCTGTTAGCCAGGATGGCCAAAAGATTGGCTTTGGAGAAACAGCTCCTAGCCATAGAAAGGGAAAGAAAAGAGATGGGTTTAGCTCCCATCAATGGTTGCAGCAACTTAAATAGGGTCAGAGAGAATACTGACATCCTAAATATCTCCAAAGGGATTGTAACAAAATATGAAGATGGTGATGTCATCACCAAATGGTTCACAGTTTTTGAGAGGGCTTGTGCAACCAGAAAAGTAAACAGATCTCACTGGGGAGCTCTCCTTTGGGAAATGGTCACTGGAAAGTGTAGGGATAGACTCCTCACACTCTCTGGTAAAGATGCAGACTCCTATGACCTCATGAAGGCTACCCTGATTGAGGGCTTTGGATTCTCCACTGAGGAGTACAGGATTAGGTTCAGGTGGGCTCAAAAATCCTCGAGCCAGACCTGGGTTGATTTTGTAGACTACTCAGTGAAAACACTGGATGGTTGGGTAAATGGAAATGAAGTGCATGACTATGTTGGGCTTTATAATTTGTTTCTGAAAGAACACATTTTATGTAACTGCTTAAATGAAAAGTTGCATCAGTATCTGGTAGACCTAGGTCCAATTTCTCCCAAGAATTGGGAAAGAAGGCAGACCACTAGGTCAAGACTAGGGTAACCAAAACTTCCACTGGGGGTGACCAAAAGAAAGGGGTTACAAAGCCTCCCCAGGAGAAAGTGGGTAACACTAGAAACATAGACAAAAAGTCCTCTGTAGGGCCCCAAAAACCAGACCAGGTGGGTGGGCCTCAAGACACAACCCAAAACAAAGGTGGGTACCAGGGTAAGAACTGGGATGCCACAAAGACATGGTGCCAAAACTGTAGATATACAGGGCACCACACCAAGGACACTTCTTGTCCCAAAAACAGACCCCCTAGCAAAATCCCAGGGGTGACCAGTGTAGCCATTGGGGATGACTCCTCAGATGAGGAGGTCTTCATAGCCTTCAACTGGAAAAAGGGTCCAACAGGTGAGTTGGAGATTCCAGAGGGAAGTAGACACTTTCACCACCTACTGGTGAATGGAATCCCAACAACTGCCCTGAGAAACACCTGTGCCAGTCACACTATTGTGCATGCCAGGCTGGTGTTCTCAAACCACTACATCCCAGGTGAGACTGCCAGAGTAAGAGTTAGACCAGACAGGGTCACTGATAGGCCTGTGGCTTTTGTGCTCATAGAATTTGGTGGGACTTTTAGCTGGAGAAGGGTGGTAGTCAGTACAGACCTCCCCCTTGATTGTCTCCTTGGAAATTACTACCCAGAAGTTAGTCAGAGCCCAAGAGAGGAACTGGTCCAGTGTCAGTCCTCTCCCAGGGATTCTGGAGATGCTACCCCTGTAGTAACTGCAAGTAGGTCCCAGAAGAAAAAGAAAAGAAAACAGAGTAGAAAGGGTGGACAACCTTTAGCCAAGGTTCCAGCAAGCCAAGGAGATTCTGCTCCAGTAGGTAAGAGCTCCGAAAGTGGCACTGGTAAGGTCCAACCTAACCCACAAGAAGTCCTGGCTAGTCAGGCAACTGTTAAACCTGAGTGGGTGGCTCCTCCGTTAACAGAAAAATGAGTGGAAGAAGGGTGTTTACTACAAGATGTAGTAACCCCCCGCTCGATCACAGCAGACAGGCACCCTGAACCCAAAGAAGCCTGTAACTTAGCTCCTTCCCTTGTAGGTGAAGAGCTAAAGGTGTGGTTCTGGGCACTGACACCTGTCAGTAGCCTCTGCTGGGTGTTAGCCTTTATGGCTGCACTATCCTTGGCATGGTTGTCTGACCCCATGCCAAATAGCAAGTTAGGCTCCTTACCTTGTTGGTCATGGTGGGGTTACTCCAGCTCTGGGTAACCTCTTTGGGTAAGCTAGGGGTGACCCGGCTAAGATAAGATTAGCAGAGGTGGATACCTCTATCCCCAAAATAGCGAGAATGGGGGAAGACATTAAAAGCACAGACAAGAGGCAATTCAGATTAGGTCCTATCACTGTGGAAGTGGGTCAGTTCCCCAGAGGGAATGACCTGAACAGGAGGATGTAAGGCAGAGTAGGCCCTGCAACAAACCAGTCTATTTCCCCTACTCTTCCTCACCTGACAGACTAGGAAGACTCTCCCAGCTTTGGCTGAGTCTCCTGGCCTGTGGGCTGGCGGGGGGCTTGTGTAAGGAAATGGCTCCCTGTTGCAGTTAACCCCCACTTTTTGCCTGATACTGACTTGACTGAGAAGTGTGCTAGGAACCTGCTAACCAGGCCCCAGCACCAGTGTTCTTTCACCTAAAATGTACCATTGTTTCCACAATTGGCACACCACTGGCACACAGATAAGTCCCTTGTAAAAGGTATCAGTGGTACCAAGGGCCCTGTGACCAGGGAAGGTCCCTAAGGGCTGCAGCATATGTTGTGCCACCCTAAGGGACCCCTCACCTAACACATGCACACTGCCATTGCAGATTGTGTGTGTTGGTGTGGAAAAAAAGGCAAAGTCGACATGGTATCCCCCTCAGGATGCCATGCACACAATACTGCCTGTGGCATAGGTAAGTCACCCCTCTAGCAGGCCTTACAGCCCTAAGGCAGGGTGCACTATACCACAGGTGAGGGCATAGCTGCATGAGCAATATGTCCCTACAGTGTCTAAGTCTATTCTTAGACATTGTAAGTACAGTGTGGCCATATTAAGTATATGGTCTGGGAGTTTGTCAAAACGAACTTCACAGCTCCATAATGGCTACACTGAATACTGGGAAGTTTGGTATCAAAGTTCTCAGAATAATAAACCCACACTGATGCCAGTGTTGGATTTATTAAAAAATGCACACAGAGGGCATCTTAGAGATGCCCCCTGTATTTTACCCAATCCCTCAGTGCAGGACTGACTGGTCTCTGCCAGCCTGCTGCTGAGAGGAAAGTTTCTGACCCCCTTGGGTGAGGGCCTTTGTGCTCTCTGAGGCCAGAAACAAAGCCTGCTCTGGGTGGAGATGCTTCACACCTCCCCCCTGCAGGAACTGTAACACCTAGCAGTGAGCCTCAAAGGCTCATGCTTTGTGTTACAATGACCCCGGGCACTCCAGCTAGTGGAGATGCCTGCCCCCTGGACACAGCCCCCACTTTTGGCGGCAAGTCCAGGGGAGATAATGAGGAAAACAAGGAGAAGTCACCCACCAGTCAGGACAGCCCCTAAGGTGTTCTGAGCTGAGGTGACCCCTGCCTTTAGGAATCCTCCATCTTGGTTTTGGAGGATTCCCCCAATAGGATTAGGGATGTGCCCCCCTCCCCACAGGGAGGAGGCACAAGGAGGGTGTAGCCACCCTCAATGACAGTAGCCATTGGCTACTTCCCCCAGACATAAACACACCCCTAAATTGAGTATTTAGGGGCAACCCTGAACCCAGGAAATCAGATTCCTGCAACCTGAAGAAAGAAGAAGGACTGCTGACCTACAAGCCTGCAGAGAAGGAGGAAGACGACAACTGATTTGGCCCCAGCCCTACCGGCCTGTCTCCAACTTTGAAAACCTGCTCCAGCGACGCATCCGACAGGGACTAGCGACCTCTGAAGCCTCAGAGGACTGCCCTGGATACAGGACCAAGAAACTCCCATGAACAGCGGCTCTGTTCAAAACCTGCAACTTCTTTGCAACAAAGAAGCAACTTCCAAAGACTTCACCTTTCCCGCCGGAAGCGTGAGACTCTACACTCTGCACCCGACGCCCCCGGCTTGACCTGCAGAAAACCTACACTTCAGTGAGGACTCCCCAGCGACTGCGAGCCCGTGAGTAGCCAGAGACGATCCCCCTGAGCCTCCACAGCAATGCCTGCAGAGGCAATCCTGAGGCTCCCCCTGACCGCGACTGCCTGTAACAAGGGACCCGACGCCTGGAACCAACCCTGCACCCGCAGCCCCCAGGACCTGAAGGACCCGAACTCCAGTGCAGGAGTGACCCCCATTCGACCCTCTGCCTAGCCCAGGTGGTGGCTACCCCGAGGAGTCCCCCTGTGCCTGCCTGCATCGTTGAAGAGACCCCCGGGTCTCCCCATTACTTCCTATCTAAAACCCGACGCCTGTTTGCACTCTGCACCCGGCAGCCCCTGTGCCGCTGAGGGTGTACTTTCTGTGCTGGCTTGTGTCCCCCCGTTGCCCTACAAAATCCCCCCGGTCTGCCCCCGAGGATGCGGGTACTTACCTGCTGGCAGACTGGAACCGAGGCACCCCTGTTCTCCATTGAAGCCTATGTGTTTTGGGCACCTCTTTGACCTCTGTACCTGATCGGCCCAGAGCTGCTGGTGAGGTAACTTTGGGGTTGCCTTGAACCCCCAACGGTGGGCTACCTTGGACCCAACTTTGAGACTTGTAAGTGTTTTACTTACCTGCAAACCTAATCTTTACTGTTGATTTTTGCAGTGTCCACTTTTAAAATAGCTTATTGCCATTTTCACAAAGACTGTACATGATATTGTGATTATTCAAGTTCCTAGAGTACCTGCGTGAAATACCTTTCATTTGAAGTATTACTTGTAAATCTTGAACCTGTGGTTCTTAAAATAAACTAAGAAAATATATTTTTCAATATAAAAACCTATTGGCCTGGAATTGTCTTTGAGTGTGTGTTCCTCATTTATTGCCTGTGTGTGTACAGCAAATGCTTAACACTACCCTCTGATAAGCCTACTGCTCGACCACACTACCACAAAATAGAGCATTAGAATTATCTCTTTTTGCCACTATCTTACCTCTAGGGGGAACCCTTGGACTCTTTGCACACTATTTCTCACTTTGAAATAGTATATACAGAGCCAACTTCCTAGAACATGGTTTGAATATTACAATTGTTTTAATCGTCATGTATTATCATTTGTAAAAAGACATATGTTTTAGTAACTTTCCAGAAGTACAACATTGTAATTTTATGCTGACTTTACTGAAATATTTTTGCAAAAATTGTTTATTTACAGAGGAAAGCTACAGCTCTCCCAGGCCTGCTCATTCTCTACTTCCTTCTTATAAATATTGCAAGTTTTAAAAATGGGCCTTAGTTTTTGGTAGGAAGTAATGCTAACTCAATGTTTTGTCCTGTGCTGTCTTTTAAAATGTAATTATTTGTGTAAACTGCCCTCCAAAGAGGAGCATGAACATGAGCCTATTGTGGAAATGGAATGAAGAAAGATACAACTGAAGCCTAGATGGCATTTAATTGGTCACTTACTTATCACACCTCATAGTCCTGTCCAGTAGAAGCCTCGCTGGCAACCTTTGGGTTATTTCAATTTAGCAATTTTCAGATGATGTAAGTTCAGTTCTATTCAGAGTTAGATTCTGTTCAGTTTCTGTGTAGCTTTCTGTACAGTCAGATTCCATTCACTTTCTGTTCAGTTCAATTCTGCTCTTGTTTAACAGTTCAGATACATTAAGTCCAACATTACTGAACTGTTTTCCCTTTTCATATTCCTGATGTTGACTTCCGAAGACCTGCTGTTCCTGTGCTCAGATGATGAAGACTCTGCAAGGATGCTGTCTCATTTAGGAGAGGTATAACCAATCTACATTTGTTTTTCCTTTACACTTTTTTTCCTTTAGAAATCCAACCGCATATTTTTGTTAGTGTGATATTTAGATGTTTTCCGAATTCATGTTTGTCTAATTTTTCATTTTTGTATGTGCAAAGTCCAGCCCCACGCATGCTTTTCGAATTAGAGATTTTTAGCAAGGATGTTTGATCCAATATTTGATTAAATGTTTAATAGTTGATTGTGATTGATTCAACTACACAGCTAATGAATTCTGTAGCTATTTTCCAAATAATTCTGTTGTTATTTTGCATAATTCTTTTACAGTGTTTAATGGTGATTGTACTTATACAATTTCGATTCTTGAGACTCTTTGGACAGAATGTGTTGTTTCTGAAACTCTGTCATTTGGTTTTGTGCATCATTTATGTGAAGTATTGTTCATTTAAGGGCAATAAATGTTTAAACTTTACTAAATTGATGTGGTGATTCATGGCCACATAGGTCATGGTGTGTATAAATTACTGACTAATTATTGCATATTGGTATTGATTGATTGGTTCTCATTGCTTGATTTGAAGATCTCATTACTCCTGGTTGAGTCAGAACTCTGCTTCTGGGGGTAGTACGTCTCACCTTAGCCTAATATTAGGAGGTCACATGCCAACACGGTATCAACATAAAAAAGGACTTTCAAATATCTACATAATGTCTATTAAACTCTGTTCAAATTGCCTAAAGTATGGCAGCAATATAATTCCATTGTGCATCTGAATATAGATCCAGCACTGATTAATTTTACTTCCAAGGTGTCTCAAACAGTTTCAAAACCATGTTGCAGCATAATTCTGTGTATCTAGGATGCCATTTCAAAGCATATTATCTATGTCTAAAATCGGGTATTAATTTGGGTTAGAGTTCTCCCTACTTATTTAATAAATACATTCTGCTTAAGTCAAAACATAATTCTATTAGAAGACCTGTTAGCTGTCACAAACCAGCAATTACTCAAAGGAAGAGTTGTAAAGTAGCAAACATTAACATTAAGAACACAAAACAATAGAAATCCCAAACCAATTCAATAAAATCTAGCAAGGAAAATGTTATAAAAATATATCAAGCATAGGCAACTCACAACATTTGAAAAATAGTTAATTAGAAGAACAGACGACAAACAACTGTTTCAGACATTTACATCTTCCTGACTAAAGCTCCATACTCTAGCTAATCTTTGGCTCAAAAGAAAGGGGAGGCAGAACTGGAACGTCCCTTCATCCCTAAAGAATGGTCAGTTGTACTTTACAGGACCTGAGCCTCCACCTTCACTGCCTATGGCAGAGACCTGCTCTGAGCATGCGTAAAAATTCCTGCAAAAAATTTTGAAAAGGGGGAACGCCCCCTTTGAATACATTATGCCTGATGCAGGAATAATGTAGCGCAAAGGGTTACAAAGTTGGCCAGTGCACTTTGCCAATATGGTGAGGGAATTTTTGCTCCGCTGGGTCACATTAGCATAAAAAAAATATGCTAATGTGGTGTAAGGAGGCGCTAGGGGCTCTTAAATATGCCACCATGTATTAGAGTAGCCTTAGCACTACAGACATGTTTGATGTGCTGCAGGTTCAGTGAACATATATTGTGAACATGTTCAGTGTTTTGAGAGAATGTGAGGTGGCAGTATATCCTGAAGATATGTAGATACTTACAGTTACACAAAGGGAATTATGATTGATAGAAGGCTTTAAAACATGTTTCAAGGTCCCTCCTCTAATACTGATTACTGACAGTGGTGATCATTGTTCACTTTAGATACCAACATAGGTGTGGTGTGCCTGGCTAGTATGATCCAGAAGTACCTGATGGGTAGGTCAGTTCAAAGAAGGGGACACAAATACAGAAAGAAGTCTACCCCCTTATTCTATCCTGATACGAACAATAAAAACCTGTGGCATTGTAGGTAGGGCCATTGTTGTGACGTTTACTCACATTTTTGTGCATCCAAGGAAAGAGTGGTAGGTTTTTTAATACCCCCCTTTGACTACATATGTTTTATCCCCCCACATTTCCCTTCACATCTTCCTGAAAGTACCTTTATTCTTTGCAACAGGATTTGTGATTACATGACTTACTTCGGTTTCACTGGTAACACCCAATTCTGTCTAGTGGAGGTCCAAGTGCCGTCAGTGATATGAGGGTCAGTTTCATATACTACTTTAAGGATTCACCATACTTGTTACCATTTCTAATGGTGATTCTAGCTCAACTGGTCACCTGAAAGAGGTACAAGAGTAAAGATCTTCCGTCCTGCTCAGATTGGGAATTTGAGAAGAGCAGTTTATGTTGGGATTAACTATGTCACCATTAGGCTGTAATATTAAATGTACCTCAGCGTAGTTTTCCAAAAAGGTTCAGCCTGGGTGGGTATAGTTTCCTCAGATAAGGTTGTGAGTCTCTCTTTGGAACTGGTGGTTTGCATTGTGCATTAAAACTAGTAGAATTAATCTATGAGTCCTGCCTTCTTCTCAGATATGTGGGCTCCTGTGCATCTTCTTGAGGTTTGTCCTGATAGTTGGTGGAGTCCTCACATAGCCAGATGGTTTTAATCTGGTAGTAAGTCTCCTTGTCAACTGGTAGTGCCAACTATCTTTAATGGCTGAGCTATGCCCTTGCGTGGTCTCATATCTTGACACTCATTTTAAGGGATTGACCATTAATACTAGTGATGTTGTCAAGGGCAACGCTTTATTAGATTTTAGAATTTAGAATTTGACCATGTGCAAGGTACAGTTGTCTATTAAAGATTATAGACCTTCCTTTGTCGCCCTCAATTCAATCAAGCAGTGATCACTTCTCTTAATATATTGTTCTTTCCTTCAAGTTTATTTCTGATGGAAAAAGAAGACCAGTGAATGTGTGATGTTGGGGCTTGTGGAATGGGGAAAATAGGGTGCCTCAGAGGTACGATATGCTCCCAGTCTTTACACAATTCGTCAGCATGCCCATTTAAAATTTGGATCATTGGTAATATTGTTCTATAGCTAATTATGATAGCCACCACAAATCCTCCAGTTGCTTATGGAAAGCTATTATCTTGTGGGAGGTGGCTGCTGCTTAAGCCAACTACGCCACAGTTCCTAAATGCTAAGACTAATGGGGGTTTTAAATGATCCAAAGGGGTAAATGAAGAGAAGAAAACAGTATTATAATAGCAAAGTGTCTTCAAAAATGCCAAATAAGAGAAAGCCATTTGGAAAGTTGCCAGTGCCCTAGACACTTACAGCTTGTTTTTTGTAGCATAAGTGAAAATGCTATGCAAGCCACGGTCATGTGTTATCTTTGTAGAAAGACAATCTACATTTTTTTACATACTAATACAAAGAAAAGAACTTTGCTCCTCACACAGGAATAATTGTGACTTTCGCGTGTATTATATTATCTCGAATCTAGGTAAAAAGAAAGACAATTTTCAATAAATGATTGTTTGTTTCTTTAACATTTCAATATCTGCTGGGGCTTCTTATGCATGTATGTAAACACTATTTTAAGTCCTACACACAGCTAAGTTAGCCTGCGCTACTGCTTAGATGTTCACATAAATTATTCCACTAAATACTTAATAGTGGGTACATCATAAATTACAAACGGAATTATTTCACACTATCCAGAGTCACCACGACCACCAGAAGCCATTGGTTAAACTGAACTGTTTTTTCTGTTGATTTTGTTTTGAAATAAACTAGCGTGTAGACTGATTACAGGTAATATAATTATTGTATGCCGGGAGGGAACCAAGGCTTTAAAGAGTTGTAGTGACACAATAAATGCTCTGTTATGCTGCTTTTATTAGCCTGGATCGGCTGGAAACCGCATTGTAAGTGGAGAAGGTTAGTGTAAGTCAGCTATACGTATGCCTGTAGGATAAATGCCTATCACCAGCCTTTTATAGAAAAAAAACAAAGAAATGACAAGTACAGTACTTTAACAGGGAGAATTTCCTTGGAAAGGAAGCACGCAATGAGGCTGAGAGAGGAGTAAATGGTGTAGAAATGACAATCGCGCTTCAGTCTGAGCCCATGACTGCACACTCTGCTGATAGGATCCAGCATGTGTCAGTTGTCAAGTGCCTCTTGTCACACTTCAATGTGAACTTTACAGCAAAAGGGGGACAAGAGGCAGCCAAGGGGAAAACGGCATGGCTCAGAAGGACTTGTGCACTGAGTGTGAAACCATTTCAATTTTATCTTCCAAAGAACTCTGTAGGTGATCCCAGGAATGCAATTATATTCATCTAATAAAAGCAACATATGCCAAGACAATTAAAATATTTCATTATGCTGCTGGCCATTGTATGTGCTTCAAGGCTGCACATAGCCCTGAAAGGGAAGACTGATGGACGTATTAAATCAGAGCGACACCTCGGATAGAATGACCCGAAGGTTGTTAGCACATTTTATTAGTATACTAGGAAGCAGTCGAAAAACAACCTTATACAAACGAAGCTCATAGCTTGTACTTCAATCCATCAAACGTCATTTTCAGCAAGATGTTCATCTTTCACAGGTCTATAAAATTAGTATGATTGTGGCGAGATATAGCTATGGGTGTTATTTACTGAAAAGTGAAATTAAAAATCTGCATCAAAAATTATAATTATTAATAATTATAAAAGTGTAGTGAGGGTCACGAGCTGGGATTGGTAGACAGCACACATGCCTGGCACTTGTGAGTAGGACATGAGAGGGGAAGATGCTGGGCAGGTCATGGATTGGGGAATGATGGGCATGATAAGTTGCTAGCACTGATTGACAGCACTAAGTGATGTCACTGGTAGGCTTGCAACGGATTTGGCATTGCTGTTCAGTGTGCGAGCTTGCATTGTTGGGCATTGTCAAAGCTGACAAAGGTGGGCAGTGGGAGAATCACGCACGTTTGGGCAGTGGGATGCGCAACAGTGGTGGAAGTTATGAGGAGCTCACATACGGTGGGTCATGTGAGGTTAGCACTCAGGTTAGTACATAGCTTTGTCTGGTAGTGTGAGGAGTTGCTACTGATGCTAAGTGCGACAAGGTTGCCAACATGTGCTGTATGGGGATTTGGCACTAGTAGAAAGTCCAAGCAACTTGGCAGAATCAAGATCTGAAAATCTTTGGAAATGTTTTGAGCTGTCTGATGGGCAGTGTGAAGAATGTATACTGGCATAGTTGACTCAGATAGGCTGTGGTAGAAGCTTGAACTGGTAGGTAATGTAAAGTGGTGGATCTTCCGAAGTATTGACATGGTTGAACACTGTGATCAAGTAGCGGTGTTTACAAGAAGGTTATGGGTGTTAGTGCGAATAGTTAGAACTAGTGGGTAGTAAGAGAAAGTTTGCATTGATGGGAAGTGAGAGGTGCTCATATTATTAACCAGTGAGTGAGGTGTCTGTAAGGTTGAGTAGAATGAGGGATGCATATTGTTGGTAATTTGAGGAGCTAGCTATGGTTAGTTGCGTGAGAAGCATGCATTGGTTAGCAGTGAAAATGGCCCTCCCTGGTTGGCAATGTGAGAAGGAGGCACTTGCGGGCACTATGATGAGCAGACAAAGCTTACCAGTGTGAGAAAATTACACTTGTTCAGTGGATGAGAAGCTTGCACTGGAGAAACATTTTAGAATTACAATGTTAAGAGCAATGGTATGAGACAACACACTGGATATCAGCAGAGTGAGGAACTAAGATGCAACTGGCAGGCAGGCAGTGGTCGATGGAGGTCACTAGAATAAGGAGTGGATTCTTGTCAGAAGTGTCAAGAGATGGCACTGTTGTAAATAAAAGTAGAAGGCATTATAAAACAAAAGCATTGAGAAACAGCTACTGTTAGGTATTGTAAGTAGATGGCACTGTTATGAGGTACAAGAAGCTGTCAACAATGTGCAGCAAAAAGGGTTGCATTTGTTGAGTGTTACACACTTTCACTGTGGACTGTGTGAAGAGTTCACATTGTTGGTCAGTCTGAAGAAATAATAATAGTTGGTAGTTGCTGACAGAGTTTAGTGTGAAGAGCTAGCACCAGTAGGAGGGCCTTGCAATGATGAGAGTTGTGTGGCACTGTCATGAGCAGGATAGCCAGTGTGCACAGTCATTAGCTGCCCCCACCAGCCTGGTCTCCCTGCTCAACTAGCTGCTTCTGCCCTTGACCCTTCCCTCTGTTCTCTGTGTTCATGCCCTTGCTCTGTCCCTCCTGCCATCCATGGTCTGCTGTGCTGCCATTGCCCATGAAAGCCTGCCCTCTGTGGTCACCTTGCTGATCCTGCACCCATCCCCCTGCACTCTGTTCTTGGTCTGTGTGCCCATGCTCCCTTCTGTGTGTCCTTCATGACCAGCTTGGTGTGCCTGCTGGCCTACCCTCTGTGATCAGTTCTCCCTGTTCTCCATTCTATGTGTGTGTGCCCCTGGTTCCTCCCACCTGCCTCTCACTGCCTGTTGTCCTACCACAGGCTCATCTACATGCACTGCCTGATGGGCATGCAGCACTGCTCCCCTCCTATTTCCCTTCATTGCCTGTGTATGAGCCTCTGTACCCCTCCCTTCTGCCCTTTGCTGTCTGTTGTGCAGCCAGTGCCCTGTCGTCAGCCCTGTCTTTTTATCTTTTGACCCCTGTCTCCCTCCCATGTCCTTTGTCTGTTTGCATGTTCCTGTCCCATCCCTCCAGCTCTCTGTTGTCCAAAGTCTTGTCACCGCCCCACCACCTGCCCTGCCTGTTCATCTTTCTGTTCCTGCTGGTACCCCCATCTCCTCCCCTCCATTGTCTTTGTTGTGTGCACTTGTCTCTCCCTCTTGCCCTCCATGTTACAATGCGCTGCCACTGCCCCTGCACCTGCTCTGCCTTTTCAGCTTGCCACCCCTGCCTCCTTGCCCTCTTTTGGCCATGTGCATGGCCCTGCCCACCCACTCCTACTCTACCTGGTCAACCTGCTGCCCCTGCACTCCTCCCTCTCCCTTTTGTTTTCTGTGCATAGGTACCTCCCCGTAACCCCTGTCCTTCATGGTCGGTTCTGCTGCCACTGTCCCTGCTGCTTGCCATGTTTCTTCAGTTTACTGCCTCTGCTCTCTCCACCCACCCTCTGCAGTCCATATGAGTGCCTCCGTCCCCTTACTCCTGCCCTCTGCAGTCTGCTTTGCTGCCACTCCCCCTGCAGACAGTACTCCCCAGTCAGCTTGCTGCACCTGTTCCCCTTCTCCTGCCCACCACTCTCTGCATGCATGCTGCTGACCCCTTCCCATGGCCTCCACAGTTGATTATGCTGCCTCTGTCCCTGTTGCCTGGCAAGCCTGTTCTGCAAGTTATTCCTGTCCTACTTGCACCACCCTGCCCTTAATTGTCTGTTGTGCTGCCACAGCCCTGCCACTTGCCCTGGCTGGTCAGATTGTTGCATGTGTTTTCCTCCATAATGCCCAATGCTGTCAGTGTACGTGCCCGTGACCCTCTTTCCTGCCCTCTGCCATCAGTTTTGTTGTCACTGCCCTGCCACCTCCCTACCTGGCCAGCTTGTTGCATGTGTCCCCCTCCATAATGCCCTCTGCTGTCAGTGTGCATGCCCCTGCCCCTTTCTCCTGCCCTCTGCCATCTGTTTTGTTGCCACTGCCCTGCTGCCTCCCTTGCCAGGTTAGCTTGATGACTCTACTCTGCCCCTTCCCCATACTAACTGTTGTCCTTGTGTACCCAAACTCCTCCACACTACCCTCTGTGATCGATTGAACTGCTGCTGCCCCTGCTTTGCTTGGTCAGCTTGCTGCCCCTACGCTCTGCCCTTCATCGTTTGTATGAGTCTCCGCAGTATATTGTGTAGTAGCTGCAGTCAATGCCTCTGCTGCCTGCCCTGTTGGGTTGCCTGATGCTTTTGCTCCTCCAGCCCATTTCCACTGCCCTGGGAACCTTTACTACCCTAGTTTGGTAGATTCCAAGATCTACACCCACTCACTAGTTCATGCCAGGCATATATGTGGTATCCCAGGACATCCACTTCTGAACACCTTCTGAACCTGCAACCAGAAGAGGACTGCACCTGCTGTCTGTAACCTGAAAGGCTGGCTGACTTTCTGTATGGTGATAGGGAGACAACATGCTGCACAAGGCCTTTTTCTGAAAGTACTCAGCTGACCAGTGACAACTGGACCTGGACTAGACCCTGTGGTTGGTCTTTGCCTGACACTGTGTGAACATCTAAGCTTCAGAAGTGTCCGCTTGTGGTAGATTGGAGCTTATAAAACTAAGTCAAACGTTATGATCTTTGACCAGGACAAACCTGATTGGTAAATCCAACTCCTAGCTCCATTGTGGTCAGTTTCAAGTTGCACCTAGGTCCTGACATTCTTTTTGGCACAAACTCTACTTACAACCTTCAAAATTCATATCTCTGGTTCCCCTTATTGAATTTTTATCATTTTTTTGCCATTTTGTTTATTAAATGTAACCCTATTTTTCTAAGTAGGTTTTGATCAGTATTGTTTTGCATTCTAACTTAATTGCAGTATTGGTACTACATAACTACTTTACTCTTGGACATGGCCCCTTCTGCAGGTTCAGCCCCAAACATTGTGTCTTTTTCCCTCCACTTTTTGCTAAATATGTTTTTGTTGACCTTAGGACTTTACCCCTGATAAGCAGTGATAAAGTACTTGTGCTCTCCCCTAAAACATGGTTAACTTGGCATATACCCAAATAGCATATTTCATTTACTTATGAGTCCCTTTCAGAGTGGTATACCATATACCCAGGGCCTGTAAATTGAATGCCACCAGTTGGTCTGCAGCACTCATTGTGCCACCTACTTGGGTAGCACTTTAAAGCTGTTCCAGGCCTGCTACTGTAGCCTAAATGCAGTTTTAAACTGCCATGTCGACTTCACATTAAAACCCCATTGGCAAGCCTTAAACTCCACTTTTAAGGGCATATTTATGAGCTCATTTGCAACGCTCTTGCACCATAGAACTTGGTGCAAGAGCATCGCAAATAAAAAACAAGATTTATAAAGCCATGCGATGCCACCTACAGTGGCATTCTGTAGCACACAAAGAAAGGGGAAAATGCCTCAGGAGATTGTTATTGTGAAGGAAGTTGCCCCTTCCGGCACAGAAATATCCTGCATGCAATGCAAACACCCATGTACTACGGTGCAAAGGGGCCTGTGTTGGCACTAGGCATCCCATTGTGCACCAGAGCAGGGGGAAGGACAAGCATCCACCATGTGCCTTAAATTCAGCCCACTTTTTACCTGATAAGTAATGCAGCACAGCAATGGTACTCGCTGCACTGTGGGACTTGGCAATATATATGTCCCTAAGTACATATGTCAACCCTAAAATAAGCCCTAGGTAGCCCATATGGCAGGGTGTTGAGTAATTAAAAGGTTGGACATGTACTTTTAAGTTTTACATGTCCTGGTAGTGAATGCTCCCAAATCTGCTTTTCAAAAGTGTGAGGCCTACCCCACTCGTAGGATAACATTGGAGATTCCTCATTCCTTTTAATAAACTGTAATTTCAAATTACGAGGAGGTGGCTATGTCATGTTTTGTCAGGAGGTCTTTTTGGCCCCACGTTGATTCTCCTTTATAGCTTAGTTTTATATTTAGCATTTTACACATTTTTAGTTTACATCGTTGAAGCAATGGCATTTTACACACTTTATTTATGCACTTGATTATTCCGAGAATACATTGTACATGCTGCTTGTTTTTAGTTTTCATTTCTCAATGTAATCTGTACACTTTATTCAAGGATACAAACATGGAACAAGATATCCTAGTGCTTGTGTTGCCCATTCAGAGACAGCTTCTAACATCTAGACATATCATTGCATCAGAGCTGTGCCTCTAACACAGTGTGGATTTAATTATATAAACTGTGTACTGCCCCAGGAGGGTCAGAGAAGCACTCTGCCCACACTTGTATTGGAATGAATGCTGCGATCAAAATGCAGCTCATCTGACACTGATGTTCCATCTTGCAGAGAAGAATTACCATCTTCACTTGAGACCAGCACCCTGGCTCAGCTGTCCACATATAGGGGTCTCAGGCTATCCTCCTATATCGGGCAGAGGGAGAGGGCACAACCGCTATGCTATCAGGTTGTAGATAGTGCTAGCTAGGTAGATATAGATCTAAGATTACCATGGTTGGAATGTTTATTCTTTTCACCATGTTAGTAATGCTGGTTACAATGTTTTGTCTCATCTGCCTAATAATCACAGCTTATTCTCTATGCAAGAATACAATTGTTTCAATAATTGATCGAAAACTTGTATTTTTATGTTTCTTGTGTTTATCCTGGGAATAAATAAGTAAAGGAATTAAAGGGGTAATATCTGTTTTCACAATGTCCTTGGCAGTCAGAGTGTCATGTTCAAGATTGCTGTAATCATCTGTTACCCTAGGAAGGCTGGGGGCTCCGGTGAGTCACCGTGAGCTAGCTAGGAATTGGGTTGACAGTTCTTAATGGTGTAGACGGGCTCAGACCTCTGCTCCTGAAGTGCTGCTGCTCTAATACACTGTCATACCTTTGAGTGGAAACCATATATCAGGTTGATATCCATAAAATTGTAATGAGAAACACTCTTTAATAGTAAAGTTGGATGTTGTATTACAATTTTGAAAATATCACTTTTAGAAAGTTTCCTACCCTTAGCTCTTTTGTGTCTGTAGCCTGTCTTGGGTCATATGACTGGGTGCAACTGATAGACGTTGTGAATTCCTTCCAAACAGTCAATAGAGGGATTAGGTGTATCTGAATGGGCCATCTGCTGTCAGGACTGGGGGACAGAGCTGGACACAGCCCCACTTGCAACTGAATCCTGTATACTTTGCCTTCACACAAAGGGCCTCATGACCTCACATTGTCCCTGCAGCCAGTTTGGAGCCAGGTGAGGGTAGCGAAGGCAGGAAATCCCATGCACTTCAAAGCCATTGTCCAGAAGCTTCTTCCACCTTCCATAACAAGGGCACCAGGGTATTAAAATTGGGGTCCTCAGTGCACCTCTGGGACTGTGGATACTCTACTAGGAGGAAGGCTGTGCTGCTGAAAAGACTGCTACTGTCCTGGACGGCTGACCTGCTGCTGCCTTGCTGAATTGCTGCCTGTCTGCCCTGCTGCCCTCTTGTCTGGGGAAAGAGAACTGGACCTGCAACTTCAACCTTGAACCCAGGATACCAGAGTGACTTTAAGGGCTACTCTGCTGGCTGCTAATCTGAGCCTCATGGACATAAAAGGCTCCCTAACATCCTCAATTAATCAATCAATCAATCAATCAAATTTTTGGATAGTTCAGCTAATTACCCATAGTTTCTCAAGGCGCTTTTGTGGCCATGCTGATCATTCAAAGAGCCACGTCTTGAGATCCTTCCTAAACTGCTTCAGCAAGGGGGCATGTTAGCTGTTGAGTGGGAGTGTGCTCCAGGTCCGAACTGTGAGGTAAGAGAAGCATCCGCCTCCAGCTGTGCTCTTCCTGATTCTGGGGATGGCAGTGAGGGTGAGTTGGGAGAATTAGAGTTGTCAGGTGAGGGTGCAGAAAGTCAGGAAGTGGTTGAGGTAGGCCAGTCTGATGTTGTGCAGTGCCTTGTAGGTATGTGTCAGTAGCGTGAAGATGATGCATTTGTTGACAGGGAGCCAGTGGAGGTCTCTTAGGTGGGCAGAGATGTGACTGTGGCAGGGATGTCAAAGATGAGTCTGGCTGCTACGTTCTGGATTCTTTGTAGTCTTGCTTGTAGCTTCTTTGTGATGCGTTCATAGAGTGCGCTGCCATAGTCCAGTTTGCCACTGACAAGTGCATGGGTGACCGTCCTTCTTGTCTCAGTGGATATTCATTTGAAGTTCTTCAGAAGGAGACGGAGAGTGTGGAAGCATTATGATGAGACGGCATTGACTTGACAGGTCATGGATAGCATTGAGTCCAGGATGATTCCCAAGTTACGTGTGTGGTTGCTGGAGTTGTTACCTGGGTCGATTAGCCACCAGGAGGCGCCCCAGGCTGAGGGGGTGGAGCCCAGTACGAGGATCTCTGTCTTGACCCAGTTGAGTTTGAGGTAGCTGGCTTTCATCCATGAGGTGACTTCTCTCATTCCGTTGTCAAAATGGCTCTTGGCTATTGATGGGTCGTCAGCCAGGGAAAGGATCAGTTGAGTATTGTCGGCATAGGAGACGATGTTTAGGCCATTCTGTCTGATGAGTTTAGCAAGCAGTGTCATGTAGATGTTGAAGAGGGTCAGAATTAGTGAGGAGGCCTGGGGTACTCTGCAGCAGGTTCCTTTGGGTGATCAGGTGAGTGGTGGGAGTCTGACACTCTGGGTGTTTCCGGTGAGGAAGGATCAGATCCATTTCAGTGCCTTGCTGAGGATGCCATTGTTGTGGCGCCTAGTGCATACGGTAGAGTGGGATTCTGTGTTGGAAGCACTGGAGATGTTGAGGAGGATGAGGGCGGCCCTGTCTCTATGGTCTTGTACGGCACGGATGTAATTGAAGGCTGTGAGGAGGCCCATTTTGGTGCTGTGGTTGCTCCTGAATCCAGACTGGGAGGGGTCTAGGATGCAGTTTGCTTCAAGGAACTCAGTTACTTGCATGTTGATGGCCTTTTCTGTTACTTTGGCTGGGAAGGAGAGCAGAGAGATGGGTCCTGCACCTGCCCCTGCACCCAGGTGAAGTGAGTTCCTGACCCCCAAGTGGTGGCCTTATGGTTCTGGACCCTTGGTGTGGCTCATTGAGCTAAATGCAACGATTTGTACTGTTTGAAACCATGAACAAGCCCATTTGCACCAAGACCTCACCAACACACCACGCACCACGATTCAGTGTGAAGCTCCATCAGGCAGACATTTCACACTTCAGCATCACCCGCTCATGAGGATCGCCAATGCAAAGCTCCAGCAATGTCCATCTGAAATGCCTGGCCTGCTGTTCGTGCTAGACGGACAGTGACTCCAAGGATTGGTAGGCTCATCCCTTCGAACCAGCTCCAGGGACAAAAGCGCTGAAGAAGCCAAAACCAGCAAGGTGGTAGCCACTGCAGAAGATTTGCAGCTGGCTGCCACTGGGTGCCCTAAGAGACCAATCCTTGACAGACAAAAGTTGCACTCTAGTCTGCCAGACTCTGGAGTGTCATCAAAGTCCACACTGGTTACCCAAGATGGACAATAGCCTCCATGAAAGGATTTTGCCCTGACTGCTGTGTAAGGAGAACAGTAGCCCAGCATGGCCCGTTTCTGCTTCATAGAAGGCTTCATAGGACTCTAGCCTCTGTGGCTAAAATCACACTACGTCACCCGTTGACAGAGGAATCACCATTAAAGCACCCCCATCAACACCACAGCAACCGGAGCATCAGTGAGCACATTTTTCATCCTGTATCCCCAGCATCAGGACCACTCCATTCCCAACCTGTGGTCCGGGGACTCCTGGGGGTCCACAAAGCCTCCTTAGACTGTTTAGAAAATTAACTAATATTAATGGATTATGAAAGTGTATATAAATAAAGTGGCTAAATGTGCAATTGAAAATTCAAAAATTTACTGTAAATGCCAAGGGCTTTGAATTTAGAGGCTAAAAATTAAATTAACCCCTTCTGTGCCGCGGACGCAATGGTTACGTCCTGCGGCACAGTGCTCATGTGCCAGGGAGGTAACCATTATGTCCTGGGCACTGAGTTCAGAGGGAGTGCTAGCGCTCCCTCTGTAGGCTTAGGCAGGGTTTGGAAGGGGAAGCCCTTCCCCTTCCACCCGACCCCCCTAATCCCCCCAGTGACATCTGAGGATGTCAGCGCGCAAATGCACGCTGACCTCGTCAGAGGCCACTTCCCCATCGCGCTGGAAGCTCAGCTTTTCTCTTCTGATCATGTGATGGGGGCCCTGAGAGGCTTCAAAGGGAAGGAAAAGAATTTCCATCCCTTTGAAGTCTCTCAGAGCATTTCAAAAGCTGTATTGTAAAGCAATCCGGCTTTTGAAATGCCCACTAGACACCAGGGATTTATTTATTATTTGAAATCGGCATAAGGGGAGTGACCCCTTGGGCAAGGGTCGCTCCGGGGGGGGGCAATATTTTTCAAGGCCTTTTCTGCCCCCCCGGGGGCAGATCGGCCTATTGTTGATTTCTTTTTTTTTGTTGGGGAGCGACTCCTTAGGCAAGGGTCGCTCCCCGGGGGGGGCAATTTTATTTAGGCGTCATAGGCACTGGGGATCTTTTTTTTGCGTCAATGTGACGCAGGGGGGAGTGACCCCTTAGGCAAGGGTTGCTCCCAGGGGGTGAGGGGGCAAATTTATTTTAGGCCATTTCTGCCCCTCATGGGGACACATCGGCCTATTGTTATTAGGCCGATCTGCCCCCAGGGGGGGCAGAAGCCTCTAGGCGCCAGGGATAATTTATTTTTTATTTTTTTTGAGGTGGGGAGCGACCCCTTAGGCAAGGGTCGCTCCCCGGGGGAGAGGGGGAAAATTTATTTTAGGCCATTTCTGCCCCCACTGGGGGCAGATCGGCCTATTGTTACCAGGCTGATCTGCCATCAGGGGGGTCAGAAGCCTCTAGGCGCCAGGAATAATTTTTTTTTGTTTTGTTTTTGCTTTTTAGAGGTGAGGAGCGACCCCTTAGGCAAGGGTCACTCCCCGGGAGGAGTGGGGGGGGCAAATTTATTTTAGGCCATTCCTGTCCCCCCGGGGGCAGATCGGCCTTATTGTTATGCGCCAGGGCAAATTTGTTTGTTTTGTTTTGTTTTTTAGAGGTGGGGAGCGAACCCTTAGTCAAGGGTCGCTCCCCTGGGGGGCAAATTGTATTTAGACCATTTCTGCCCCCCTTGTGGGCAGATTGGCTGATTTTTGTTAGGCCAATCTGCCCCCATGGGGGCAGAAACCACTGAGGCACCAGGGATTGGTGTGTGTGTATGCGTGTGTTTTCTTTAGGGGGGCAGCCACTTGGGTAAGGGTCGCTCCCCATGGGGGCACATTACTGTTGGCCATACAGATGGGACTATTTTTGGAAGGCCAGAGGCCAGGGATATATATTTTTTGTTTTGTTTTGTTTTTTAGAGGTGGGGAGCGACCCCTTAGGCAAGGGTTCGCTCCCTGGGGGAGGAGGGGGAAATTTATTTTAGGCCATTTCAGCACCCCCTGGGGGCAGATCGGCCTATTGTTACTAGGCTGATCTGCCCCCAGTGGGGGCAGAAGCCTCTTGGCGCCAGGGATATATTTTTTTTGTTTTTGTTTTTTATATGTGGGGAGCGACCCCTTAGGCCAGTGTTTCCCAATCTGTGTGCCACAGCACCCTGGTGCGCCATCCAAATTAGCCAGGGGTGCCACACACCAAGCACACATTTTGGGAAAGGACATTCAAGTTCTTGAATATTTAGTGTCCTTGAAGCAAACTGTTTTGATTGTTGCTGTGTTGCTAGCAATTCACAACAGTCTCATGCATGTCTGCTTAAAAGTGGGATTTGCTTTTTGCTAAACAACCCCAGGAGTTTTTTTATTTTCAAAGGGGAGCTGATTTGCATTGAAATAAAACACAAAGGATGGCCATAGCAAACCACAACTATCCTGGTGCAGGGAGAACCACTGTCTGATGTCACAGCCTCATTAGCATGCAGAGAAGGCGAACACAAACTACTCTGGCTCCGGGAACAATTTGGCAATTACCCTCAATCATAGCATCCTATCATAATTCAGTTGGTCATTCATGTAATCCGACTGCAGAGCTGCTGACCCGAGGGTACTCAGTGAGTGTCCTGACAGAAAGCATGCCCCTCAAAAACTGGTCTCTCCCTGCTCTTCCCCAATAGGAGCACATGTATATTATTTCTCTTCATAGTATTTCTCCAGAGGAGGCATACTCACTTGGAACCACTTTTTTGCAACACCAAGCTATAATAATCCTTCCATTTGAAGCACATGGATGTTCGGAAATGTTAGCTCTTTTTAATTTTTGAACCCTGTTAGCAAGCAATGAAAAATGCCCCTTCCATTGAAGCAACGCAAAACAGACACAAAGGCAGTTTATTCACACACAGTACAATCTTGCCAGCTTGCACAAAATAAAGCAAGAAAGCTTAGTTTTATTTTGAGGCCTGTTCATGTCTAGTTCACTTGATGTGCAACTCACTTCACAAATACAGCATGTTTATGTGCATTAAAAATAACAATGCATGTTACCAATTTCAAACGCATGAAAAAGTGCTGCACCTCAAAAACTTCTGTTTGTTACTGAAGCATAATCCTTTGAAGACCTAATTTTGTAAGTCTGTCAACATGATAATTGTGGTATATTTGTCTTTCACTGACTAAATGCATTAAACTCAGTCTTCAGAATTGTTTACAGTGGCATTTACTTTAGTTTTAAACATACTTCAAATTGTTTTATTTTCATGAACACAATTTCTACTCAACCAAGGTGAGATCCCTTGTGAATAATGGCAGCTTTAGGCTGAGCAATACCTCCATCCCTACCACATCATGTGCTAGAGTCTGGTTGTCAATTCCAGAACTGAGCCATTCGACCAATATAATGAAGAAAAATACCTTTGGTGTAAAATTACGTTTTGTTCTACACTTTGACATTTATACAGTAAACTTGTTAAATAACATACGTTTTATTGCCCAGTTTGATGATGTTAAATCTAGTGGCCTCAGAAGGATGGAAGACTGAATTGGCCTTGCCAGGATTTGTATTTGTGACCTCGAGATTACAGGAAATGCCAGCAAAAAGAGTTTTACTCACAGAGCCATGTTGCCAGTTGAAATGTTAGTTTATGGAACTATGTATGTGAAATGTGTACAATGAGCTGGCTATGTCCCTTTAAAGCTGTGCAATCAGTAACCAAATTCGGCTTACTTTTTGTTGCCTCTGGGGATCATGTAAAAAAGCCAAGCTGGGGGTCTGGAGCGGCTGAAGGAGGATGTGGCAAGGATTAAGAAAGAGAAGCTGGGTTTGTGAGAAGTGTCTCTGGGAGCTTGTAAAACCCATGCGAGGAGAGAGCAGGAAGCGCGGTGCTTTGGCTACTGCTTTTATGGCAGCTCACCTTTCCAGACCCTGCTCCTGTTTCATATGTCCGAGTCTAAGAAGAGGCTTTTGACAGAAGTTGACAGCCTGCTTCAGACTGACATCCAAGGGTCTCAGACACAGCAGAATGTGTGCAATGCCTGGGGGCACTGTAGCCTTTTGTGTGACCTTGGATTCTGCCTTTGCTGGAAGACTACTCTCCAGCCACCCCGGGAGCTAACACCCCGGATGGCGGCAGGGAGATAAAACTCGGGTTGGCAGGTTCTTCATGGCTGAGAGAAGGTAAGAAATGCCTAGTGCTTACCCTCTACACGCATTACAAGTATTTCTAAAATTCTACACTGCACTGTGAAAACATTGAACATGTTGAGTGTGGTCAAAGGAAACAGTATCCTCTATGTAAGGGGAATTCCTTGGTCAATGCGCAACACGGTTACAGCGAAATTCATTTGTGACTGTCTATATGATTATAAGACCTTTGTCAGCTTCCTCCCAATGAAGAAAAATGGAAGTGCTCCCTAGGCCAGACTTACATCCCTCCACCCACACAAACAAAATGTTACATAATGGGGAGCCGCAGCCAACGGCCAATATATCACAGGAGTTGTGGGTTGAAAAAGTTTGGGAACCACTGCCTTAGGCAAGGGTCGCTCCCCAGGGGTATGGGGGGGGCCAATATATTTTAGGCCACTTCTGCCCCCCCGGGGGCAGAACGGCCTATTGTTGTTAGGCCGATCTGCCTCTAGGCGCCAGGGATAATTTTATTTTTAGGTTTCGTTTTTTAGAGGTGGGGAGCGACCCCTCAGGCAAGGGTCGCTCCCCGAGGGAGGGGAGGCAAATTTATTTTAGGCCTTTTCTGCCCCCCCCTGGGGGCATATTGTTATGAGCCGATCTGCCCCCAGGGAGGCAGAAGCCTCTAGACGCCAAAGATAAAAACTAAATGTTTTTTTTTTGTTTTGTTTTTTAGAGGTGGGGAGCAAACCTTTAGTCAAGGGACGCTCCCCTGGGGGGCAAATTGTATTTAGACCATTTCTGCCCCCCTTGGGGCCAGATCGGCCAATTTTTGTTAGGCCAATCTGCCCCTATGGGGCAGAAACATCTTAGGCACCAGGGATTGGTGTGTGTGTATGACTGTGTTTTCTTTAGGGGGGCAGCCCCTTGGGTAAGGGTCGCATCCCATGGGGGCACATTATTGTTGGCCATATCTGCCCCCCTTGGGGGCAGATTGGCCTATTTTTGGAAGGCCCATCTTCCCCCAAAAGAGGGGGGGGCAGAAAGCCCACCAGAGGCCAGGGACGTTTTTTTTTTCAAAACTAAGAGGGTGGGGGTATGGCCATACCCCCACCCCCAAATAAATGGGGCCAAAGTTGTTCTGCCCACCAGTGGGCAGATGGGGCAATTACCCCTGATCCACACTCGGGGGGGCAGAAAGTCTACTAGATGCCAGGGAATTAAAAAATATATATATATTGGGGAGGTGGCTCACAACCAGTATAGGCCTGGTTACTCCCCCACCCCAACTGAAGGGGGTAACAGTCTTTCAGCTCTCCCCGCACTCTAAAACATCGTATCCCACAGCAAGCAAGAAGACATTTGATTATTTTGGGTTTTAGTTTTACCTTTGGGCCATAAGAGCTTGGCTACCTCGCCAAATCATCCAACTTGGAATGGTGAGGGCTTTGGGACGCTGCCATTTAAAAAAATCCACACGATCTAGACACATCTGAAAACTAAACATCTGGGTGATTCCAGGGTGGTGTGTTTCACATGCACCCGTGCCATTTTTGTACCCACAATCCCCAGCAAACCTCCAACTTTGCTGGAAATCACAAATTTTTCCCACGTTTTTGTGATGGAACCTTCCAGAATCTGCAGGAATCTACAAAATTACTACCACCCAGCATTGTCTCATCTATACCGATAAAAATTCTGCTGCACTTGTCAGCCTAAAAAAGTTTTTTTGCAAACTGCCCTTTTGGACCCCCTTTGGTTCCCCCTCAATATCGAAGTGTTTTTGGCTCTTCCCTGTCACAAGCACTTGGCCCACCTACACAAATGAGGTATCATTTTTACCGGGAGACTGAGGGGAACATTGGATGGTATGAAATGTATCCCAGTGCGGTGATCCCACACAGAAATGTGGGAAAAATTTGATCTTTTAGCTAAATTTGAGGTTTGCTGAGGATTCTGGGTAGGAAAACATTGGGGATCCACGCAAGTCACACCTCACTGGACTCCCTCTGGCGTCTAGTTTTCAGAAATGTCTGGGTTTGGTAGGTTTCCCTAGAAGGCTGCTGAGCCCAGGACCAAAAACGCAGGTGCCCCTGCAAAAACAGGTAGTTTTGTATTTGATAATTTTGATGTGTCCAGATAGTGTTTTGGGGCATTTCCTTTCGCGGGCAGTAGGCCCACCCACAAAAGTGAGGTACCATTTTTATCGGGAGACTTGGGGGAACACTGGGTGGAAGGAAATTTGTGGCTGCTCTCTGATTCCAGAACTTTCTGCCACCGAAATGAGAGGAAAAGGTATTTTTTGGGCCAACTTTTGAGGTTTGCAAAGGTTTCTGGGTAACAGAACCTGGTCAGAGCCCCACAAGTCACCCCATCTTGGATTCCCCAAGGTGTCTAGTTTTCAAACCTGCACAGGTTTGCTAGGTTTCCCTAGGTGCCAGCTGAGATAGAGGCCAGAATCCACAGCCAGGCACTTTTCAAAAAACAGCTCCGTTTTCTTTGTGAAAATTTGATGTGTCCACGTTGTGTTTTGGGGCTTTTTCTGTCGCGGGCGCTAGGCGTACCCCCACAAGTGAGATACCATTTTTATCGGGAGACTTGGGGTAAAGCTGGGTGGAAGGAAATTTGTGGCTGCTCTCTGATTCCAGAACTTTCTGTCACCGAAATGAGAGGAAAGGGTGTTTTTTTGGCCAAATTTTGAGGTTTGCAAAGGTTTCTGGGTAACAGAACCTGGTCAGAGCCCCACAAGTCATCCCATCTTGGATTCCCCTAGGTGTCTAGTTTTCAAAACTGTGCAGGGTTGCTAGGTTTCGCTAGGTGCCGGCTGAGCTAGAGGCCAAAATCCACCCCTAGGCACATTGCCAAAAACAGCTCTGTTTTCTTTGTGAAAATTTGATGTGTCCACGTTGTGTTTTGGGGCTTTTCCTGTCGCGGGCGCTAGGCCTACCACCACAAGTGAGGTACCATTTTTATCGGGATACATGGGGGCACGCTGGGTGGTAGGAAATTTGTGGCTCCTCTCTGATTCCAGAACTTTCCGTCACCGAAATGAGAGAAAAAAGTGGTTTTTTTTGGCCAAATTTGGAGGTTTGCAAAGGTTTCTGGGTAACAGAACCTGGTCAGAGCCCCACAAGTCACCCCATCTTGGATTATCCTAGGTGTCTAGTTTTCAAAACTGTGCAGGTTTGCTAGGTTTCCCTAGGTGCCAGCTGAGCTAGAGGCCAAAATCCACAGCTAGGCACTTTGCAAAAAACAGCTCTGTTTTCTTTGTGAAAATGTGATGTGTCCGTGTTGTGTTTTGGGGCAGTTCCTGTTGCGGGCGCTATGCCTACCCACGCAAGTGAGGTACCATTTTTATCGTCAGACATGGGGGAACACAGAATTGCAAAACAAGTGTTATTGCCCCTTGGCTTTCTCTACATTGTTTCCTTCAAATGTAAGACAGTGTTTAAAAAAGACGGCTATTTGAGAAATGCCCTGTAATTCACATGCTAGTATGGGCACCCCGGAATTCAGAGATGTGCAAATAACCACTGCTTCTCAACACCTTATCTTTTTGCCATTTTGGAAATACAAAGGATTTCTTGATACCTATTTTTCATTTTTTATATTTCAGCAAATGAATTGCTGTATACCCGGTATAGAATGAAAACCCATTGCAAGGTGCAGCTCATTTATTGGCTCTGGATACCTAGGGTTCTTGATGAACCTACAAGCCCTATTTATCCCTGCAACCAGAAGAGGCCAGCTGACGTAACGGTATATTGCTTTAAAAAATCTGACATCGCTGGAAAAAGTTACAGAGTAAAACATCGAGAAAAATTGCATTTTTTTTCACCTCAATTTCAATATTATTTTATTTCAGCTGTTATTTTCTGTAGGAAACACTTGTAGGATCTACACAAATGACCCCTTGCTGAATTCAGAATGTTGTCTACTTTTCAGAAATGTTTAGCGTTTTGGGATCCAGCATTGGTTTCTCACCCATTTCTGTCACTAACTGGAAGGAGGCTGAAAGCACAAAAAATAGTAAAAATGGGGTATGTCCCAGTAAAATGTCAAAATTGTGTTGCAAAATGGGGTTTTATAATTCAAGTCTGCCAGTTCCTGAAAGCTGGGAAAATGGTGATTGTACCACCGCAAACCCTTTGTTGATGCCATTTTCAGGAGAAAAACCACAAGCCTTCTTCTGCAGCCCTTTTTTCCAATTTGTAAAAAAAAACGAAATTGTTGCTGTATTTTGGCTAATTTCATGGTCTCCTTCAGGGGAACCCACAAAGTCTGGGTACCTCTAGAATTCCTAGGATAATGGAAAAAAAGGACACAAATTTGGTGTGGGTAGCTTATGTGAACAAAAAGTTATGAGGGCCTATGCGCGAACTGCCCGAAATAGCCAAAAAAAGGCTCGGCACAGGAGGGGAAAAGGCCTGGCAGCGCAGGGGTTAATATCCTCAGATTGATCGTTGGGAGCAGAAAATATGCATCAAACAGAATATAGTATGAATGATATGTGGCTTCAGTTACATTTAGAAAAGCTCCAACCTTCATATTAAAATTATTTTTTTCATTATATTTGTTTGTAAATTAAATTAAAATGTGTTCTCTTTTCTGTAGGTGTTTGAGGAATGCTTGTTTCTGTATTTTTTGTGCATTATTTTGTAGTTCAAATCACCGACAATGTATAGACCAGGGTCCCCACCTCAGTGCTCGGACCCCGGAATCCAATAATGATTCAGTGGGGGTCCCTGGGTTCCAGTAATGAGAAAGTGTGTGTCCACAAAAGTCAGCTTGTGCTTTAAAGTTTGGAGCTGGCATTGAGAACACTCTACTGGCCAGGTGATTGTCCCAAACTACAATATTGTCCCCTCCAGACTTTCATCCTGTCAGATTTGGTCGCCCAAGTCAGGTTGGAGTAGCCAAACATTTTGTGAAACAATGCTTATTTGTGGTTGAATTAAAAATGCTAATATCTGTTAAAATCTGTACCTCCAGGACTCTCTGGTGGATTGTGCTCATCAAGTTCACAAAAAATTCACTAAAATATACACTTTTTTTTGTTTTTTGGTGTCCTATTTCTTTCGTGTTGTGTGACTTTCTTATTTTGTTGTTTTGGTACTGTTAGTACCTTACACTTAGGAGCTCAATTGCAAGCTCCTTGCATCACTGCAGCATAATCTTTTTTAATGCTACGTGGTGCAGAACAGTCCCCTACCCCTCACCCTATTTACAAAATGGTGCAATGGGACAATTGCACCAGTTTGTAAACCCTTGCGTCACATTATACCTATGTCAGGTATAATTTATGCAAGGGAGGTGTTGCCCGCAAGGAGGCCCTTCGGAATTGGGCAGTGAAATCTTCTAAATTCATTTTTTACTGCCTGCTCAGGACAGGCGTTAAAGTGACCCTGTGGTTTGTTCTGTGGGCATTCCTGCACTTTGTTGGGCTAAATTCACATTTTTAGGAGCTAGTCCACCAAGGCACCACAACTGCATTAGAAATGTTGACGGAACTGTGCTAAGGAGCTCCGTGGTGCACCGTTCTGTAAATACAGAGCTACCATGGTGTTGTAAGTGGGGCGAACCCGGTGGCGCAAGCAAACTCTGACATTGTGAGCGAGGGGCCAGCTTCTTATAAATGAGGCCCTGAGTTCCTTTGTTAAGCTTTGCTTCTCAAAGGCACAGCTACCCAGGGTTGACCTAAAGGTTGTACAAATGACCTTGACTGGACTCAGGGCAGTTTTGGTGAGTCTATTCCATGGTATGGCTGCACAGCTGTACCATATATTTCACCCAAATCCTCACATTAGTCTTGACTGTTTTTATGCCAAGCTATCCACTGTTAAACACAGATTAATTTGATGATTTTTTGTGGCACATCCTGCAAGGGTCAGTGTAAGGAAATGCCTCCTTGGCATGGTTACCCCCTGACTTTTTCCCTTTGCTGATGCCAAGTTATGATTTGAAAGTGTGCTGGGACCCTGCTAACCAGGCCCCAGCACCAGTGTTCTTTCCCTAAACTGTACCTTTGTCTCCACTATTGGCACAACCCTGGCACCCAGGTACGTCCCTTGTAACTGGTACCCCTGGTACCAAGGGCCCTGATGCCAGGGAAGGTCTCTAAGGGCTGCAGCATGTCTTATGCCACCCTGAGGACCCCTCACTCAGCACATACACACTGCTTAACAGCTTGTGTGTGCTGGTGGGGAGAAAATGACTAAGTCGACATGGCACTCCCCTCAGAGTGCGATGCCAACCTCACACTGCCTATGGTATAGATATGTCACCCCTCCAACAGACCTTACAGCCCTTAGGCAGGGTGCACTATACCACAGGTGAGGGCATAGGTGCATGAGCACTATGCCCCTACAGTGTCTATGCAAAACCTTAGACATTGTAAGTGCAGGGTAGCCATAAGAGTATATGGTCTGGGAGTCTGTCAAACACGAACTCCACAGCACCATAATGGCTACACTGGAAACTGTGCAGTTTGGTATCAAACTTCTCAGCACAATAAATGCACACTGATGCCAGTGTGAACTTTATTGTAAATATACACCCAGAGGGCATCTTAGAGATGACCCCTGAAAACATACCCGACTTCCAGTGTGGGCTGACTAGTTTTTGCCAGCCTGCCACACACCAGACATGTTGCTGGCCCCATGGGGAGAGTGCCTTTGTCACTCTGTGGCTAGGAACAAAGCCTGTACTGGGTGGAGGTGCTTCTCACCTCCCCCTGCAGGAACTGTAACACCTGGCGGTGAGCCTCAAAGGCTCACCTCCTTTGTTACAGCGCCACAGGGCATCCCAGCTAGTGGAGATGCCCACCCCTCCGGCCACTTCCCCCACTTTTGCGGCAAGGCTGGAGGATATAATGAGAAAAACAAGGAGGAGTCACCCCCCCAGTCAGGACAGCCCCTAAGGTGTCCTGAGCTGAGGTGACTCTTACTTTTAGAAATTCTCCATCTTGTAGAAGGAGGATTCCCCCAATAGGATTAGGGATGTGCCCCCCTCCCCACAGGGTGGAGGCATAAAGAGGGTGCAGCCACCCTCAGGGCCAGTAGCCATTGGCTACTGCCCTCCCAGACCTAAACAAACCCCTAAATTGAGTATTTAGGGGCTCCCAAAACCGAGGAAGACAGATTCCTGCAACCTAAAGAAGAAGAAGGACTGCTGACCGGAAGCCCTGCAGTGAAGATGGAGATGACAACTGATTTGGCCCCAGCCCCACCGGCCTGTCTCCCTACTTCGAAGAAAACTGCAACAGCGATGCATCCCACAGGGTCCAGCGACCTCTGAAGCCTCAGAGGACTACTCTGCATCTTAAGGACCAAGAAGCTCCTGAGAACAGCGGCCCTGTTCAAGAAACTGAAACTTTTGGAAACAAAGAAGCAACTTTTAAAGACCACACGTTTTCCCGCCGGAAGCGTGAGACTTTCCACTCTGCACCTGACGCCCCCGGCTCGACCTGAGGAAAACTAACACTACAGGGAGGACTCCCAGGCGACTGAGAGCCCGTGAGTAGCCAGAGTTGACCCCCCTGGACCTCCACAGCGACGCCTGCAGAGGAAATCCAGAGGCTCCCCTGACTGTGACTGCCTGCTTCAAGGAACCCGACGCCTGGAAACCACACTGCACCCGCAGCCCCCAGGACCTGAAGGAATCGAACTCCAGTGCAGGAGCGACCGCCAGGTGACCCTCTCCCTAGCCCTGGTGGTGGCTACACCGAGGAGCCCCTCCTGTGCCTGTCTGCATCGTTGAAGAGACCCCCGGGTTTCCACATTGATTCCTATTGAAAACCCGACGCCTGTTTGCACCCTGCACCTGGCCGCCCCTGTGCCGCTGAGGGTGTACTTTCTGTGCCTGCTTGTGTCCCCCCGGTGCCCTACAAAACCCCCCTGGTCTGCCCTCCGAAGACGTGGGTACTTACCTGCATGCAGACTGGAACCGGGGCACCCCCTGTTCCCATTGAAGCCTATATGTTTTGGGCACCACTTTGACCTCTGCACCTGACTGGCCCTGAGCTGCTGGTGTGGTAACTTTGGGGTTGCCTTGAATCCCCAATGGTGGGCTACCTTGGACCCAACTTTGAACCCTGTAAGTGTTTTACTTACCAGTGAACTTAACATTTACTTACCTCCCCCAGGAACTGTTGATTTTTGCATTGTCCACTTTTAAAATAGCTTATTGCCATTTTTGTCAAAACTGTACATGCTATTGTGATTATACAAAGTTCCTAGAATACCTGCGTGAAATACCTTTCATTTAAAGTATTGTTTGTAAATCTTGAACCTGTGGTTCTTAAAATAAACTAAGAAAATATATTTTTCTATCTAAAAACCAATTGGCCTGGAATTGTCTTTGAGTGTGTGTTCCTCATTTATTGCCTGTGTGTGTACAACAAATGCTTAACACTACCCTCTGATAAACCTACTGCTTGGCCACACTACAACAAAATAGAGCATTAGAATTATCTCTTTTTGCCACTATCTTACCTCTAAGGGGAACCCTTGGGCTCTGTGCACACTATCTCTTACTTTGAAATAGTATATACAGAGCCAATTTCCACCAGTCAGTGTCTGTTGCTTCACCAGGCCTCACACCCCAGTCAACCAACAATTCATTTCCAGCATTGACACAATGCTCTAAGGGGGTTGAGCTCAGGTTCATTGAGTGGCGTTGAGGGTTTACCCTGACAGGTGTTCAGAGTATTCCTTAAGGTAGGTAGTCACTCACCCAAAATAATAATCCAGTTTCTTACATCCTTACTGCCCCAAGCACCAACCATTATCACTGAGCCATACAAAAATCCACCCACTACCAATCCCTAATTGCAAAAGCTCCTCACTAACCCTGTACACTACACATCCCTAAGTCGTAAGACTCCTTAAGATTATTTTACACCACCCATCCCTGGGATCTACAACTTCCTAACTACCTCTTTGCACCAAATCATACCCGAACCCTAATAAACACATACTACCCTAATAAAATACTCTTTTCTGAACCTTGACAACTGCATACTATCTTTGTACACTTTCTATCCCTGAACCCTAAAAACACTTTACTACCCATGTTAGAATTTAGGTTTTTGTTTGCCAGAGGTATGCACCCTGTCTATACAGGAACCAAAATCCTAGTCAGGGTAAGTCAGATATACAGCATACATTTACTTGTGCTCACCCTCTGGTAGCTTGGCACAGAGCAGGCAGGCTTAAAATAGAAGGCACTGTGTAGTACTCATGCAACACTTAAATCAGTAACACAGGGAAAACACCACAAAAATGCTCCACGCTCAATTAGAAACATAGATAATATTTTAGGAATAAAACAAGACCAAAATTACAAAAATCCAATAAGTAGAATTTGAGATATGATTTTTTAAAGATTAAATGTAACTGTAGTGCTTAGAAGCAAAAAGCACCAATCATGGCAATCTGGTCGTCCTAGACTGGGGTAAAGTCAAAAGTTCAGGCTGACCACGATGGAGCATGGGCTGGCTACAGAGACCAATACTGTGCCTCTGAAAGAGCACATTGTGTGGAGGCTTGCATTGATGTCAAAGATCCAATGCAGGGAGCAGGGGAGATGATGGGAAGGCAATACATTGGTTGCGATCCGTGGAGTCAGAGATGTACTGTAGTTAAGCCATGCAGTCATCTATCCTCAGGCAGTGGTGTGACATTGAACCCTTTGCGATGAGGGAGATCAAGCAGCACATTTGGCGATGGGGAGGTGACATGTTAGGGCTGGTGGTGATGTGTTGATTCAGAGACGCGCAGTTTATGATGTGAGGTCCTTGTCCTCAGTGGCAGCGAGGATGTGTGAGCATTGAGGATAGATGCAGTGGTTCCAATCACTGCAGTGACAGCAAAGTGTAGATTCCTCTAGAAAATAGCTGTAAACACCAGTTCCAAGGGCCCATGACTGGACTGACACAACTTGGAAGGGAAGGACTCACAGGTGTCAGAGTTGAGAAGCTGTAACAGAGAGGAGTGAAGTATTTGAGCCCATATTTATACTTTTTTAGCGCCTCATTTGTGGCATTTTTTGACGCAAAAGTGGCGCAAACTTACAAAATAGAATTGTATTTTGTAAGTTTGCGCCGTTTTTGCATCAAAAAGTGGCGCAAATGGGCCGCTAAAAAAGTATAAATATGGGCCTTGATGTCTCTGAGACTTCAGAACAGGAGGCAAGCCAGCAAGACCTTGGAGTCACTTTGGTTGTGGGGATGTAGAGTTCCTGGTCAAGTCCTTCTCCATCCTAGGCATGGCAGCGGGCACCAGGGCAGGCACAGCAAAGCAGGAGTCCAGAAATGTCCATTATAGTGACAGTCCCTTCAGCAGCACAGCAGTCCTTCTTCCTGGCAGAATGTCCTCAGGTCCAGAAATGTACTAATTTAGTGGTGTTTGGGGTCCAGAATTCATATTGAATTGTGTCATTAAAGTTGGGGGGACTTCAAAGAGAGGCCTTCAAAGTGCACAAAGCACCTGCCCTTCCTTCACAGGCTCCAGATACACTGCAGGCAGTAATTCAGCCCTTTGTGAGGGCTCAGGATCCAGCCTATTCAGAGTAAGTGTCAGCTCCTCCCTTCCATCCTGCCCAGGATGGCCATCAACATGCAGATGGCGACTCAGTTACACCTAAGGTCCCTTTCTTTGTGACTGTCTGGAAGGAATGCACAAGAGCCCAGGTGTCACCCACCTAAAAGTGTATTCATAGAGAGACAGAGGCACAGAAAGGTTAAAGTAAGAAAATGCCAACTTTCTAAAAATGGCATTTTCAGACTAACAACTTAAAATCCAACTTCACCATAAATTGTAATTTTAAATTGTAAGTCCAGAAACACCAAACTCGAAATATCTATCTGGTCCCAATTAGTAATCACACATAAAATGGAATAGGGCAATGCCAATGTTAACTTATGGGCAAGATAGGACTTGCAGTAGTAAAAAAAAATGTAATAGTTTTTCACTACCTGGACATGTAAAACGTAGACGTACATGTTCAGCATTTTACATGCACTGCATCTTGCCCTTGGAACTGTCACGTGCTTAACTTAAGGGTGACTTATATGTATTAAAATGGAAGGTTGGGACCTGGCAAGAGGGTTAACTTGCCAGAGTAGTTTAAGACTGCACACACGGGCTCTGCAATGGCAGGCCTGAGTCAAGTTTGAAGGGCTAATGAAGTGGATAGCACCATCAGGGCTGCAGGCCCACTAGAAGCAATTAATTTACAGGCCCTGGGTACCTGAAGTGCACTTTACTAGGGGCTTATAAGTAAATTAAGTATGCCAATTGTGGATAGGCTTGTTTTAGGGAAAGAGCACATGTACTTTAGCACTGGTGAGCAGTGGTAACATGCCCAGAATCCTAAAATCAGCAAAACTGAAGTCAGCAAAACAGGAGGGCAGAAGTCAAAAGGTCAGGGGAAAGAACACCAAGAATGCCAGGTCTACCAAACCCTATACACCACCCTTTCCTAAACCCTAAAAACCTCTTTTTAAACCCTAACACCACCCTGCCCTAAACCCTAGAATTCCCTTACTACCCTTACATACTACCACCCATTATAACCCTTAAATGCATTGTAAATATAATTTGCTATGATTTACCTCATTGTCACTTACCTTTTTGTGGTTGTGGATGTCCTGTTCGAAATACATTGCAGCAGTCCCTTGTTGTAGACAATGCATTGTAATGGTATAATACTGGTCTGATTTGAAATTTAGCATTTTAAAAACTGCTTCATATTCTGATTGACTTTCTCAATGTTTTCAACAAATTGAATGGGATAAGATACATTGAAATATACCAGCATCTACAGAGTCAAATAAAAGACTTTCCAAAAACAAAATAAACATGCAGCCACAGTCTAAGATAACGTCTCTGGAACTCCATACAGATTCAACAGTGCTTTGGAACAATAATTCAGCCACTTGCTTCGCAATAGGAATTCAGTTAAAGGAAATCAAATATGATAGTTTGTTACAATGCAACCCTCGCCGATACTGTGTTGCACCATAATAATTCAGAAGGTCACCACTTCCTTCTGTGGATACTAACCTCCACAGTGCTCAATGTCCTGCCAATTTATGCAAAATCCTAGTGAAGTGGAAAGATCAGTTGCATATCTTGTACAAGTAACACAGTTCTGTACACATTAATTCATGTATTAAGAAATATGTGACCACCAAAAATGATGCTGTACCAGTGGAATGATTTTGGTAATCCACAAAGACCTGTCATTTGATAATTATAAGTTGAGGGCGATGACAGCATTGGACTATGAATATTAGCTAAAATAATGATTATTTAAAATAGTAAATCAATTTTCATGTAGACCTTTGTGGTCCCATTGATTTGCTTCCTTAGGTGTAGACACCTTTCAAATGCTGCTTGCAACAAAGTTTAATTATTAGCATTTGCAAATTTCTTAAGTGTTACAGTGGTCTGTGAAGAATTTCCTCATAAGTGTTACCAAAATCTCCAGTGAAGTAGGATATGGAGGCCCCCGGTTACACCTTGCCATCAAGGAAGCAGGTGACTATTGACAGCTTATAGGTGACTGGGCAGCCAGTAAAGAATGAGAAAAAACATACTCACTGGGTCATTGGCCTGCCAACCCAGCAGGTCAGCAGAGGCTATGGACTCTGCTCCACTGAAAGAAAACTATACACTGATTTAGAAATCTCCACTTATCTGTCAGAGATCTTTAAACAGAGACATTAGCCATAAAGGCTAGAGAGTGGCCACCATGTTTGTAACACCTGCTCTGCTTTTGTTCTTCAAGAACAAACTAAAAATTTGTGAGTTTGTTCTTGAATGATAAAACATTCTCCATTCTTTGGAGGCCATATATGTGTTTTCCTATGAAGGACTGACATACCTTGCATAGCATTCCCAAGCATGGAAATGTCATGATGGTGATCCACTGATGATGGAGACTCCACTGGTGTAAATCAGCACTTCATCTGATTCTAGATAGAACGCATGAACCGCAAGTTTGTGTGGAGGTAATCACCCCCAAGTTATACAGATGTGCCTACTCTGCTAAACTCTAAAAGAGGCCCTCAGTTTCCTAATGACATAAGGACAAAGTGAGAAAGTATACTTTTAATTGGTGAATATCTACTTGTATTACCCACTGCACTATGTACAGAAGGGAAAGAAGAGCCAAGCAGAGGCTTTGGTGGAAGGTCACAAGACTCTACCTAGATTGAGTGCATTTGTCAAAGGAATAATCCATTACCAGGATGCTTGAGGTACCAAAAGGTTCCAGGAATATGGAATATGCAACATAGTATAGTGTACTAAAATGTATATCATAATGTGCTGTAAGCTGCCATGATGTTGTCATTTATGTTGGAGTTCTAACATTTGTTGGTACTGGCACATGATTTTTCATTATCTGTAATTTTGGAATTGAAATGTGGTACAGATTGTAAATTATGATGTTGGCTTTGCTGTACTTTTGGCTGTGTGATGTCTACTCATTTTACTCAGCCATTGTTTCCACTGTGCAAATGCAAGTGAACTGCTCTTATGCTTTTCTTCAGCTTTTCTCACAGTCTCTCCAGTTATAGAACCTTTAGTTCGGAGTGTTTCTCTTATGTCTATGTTTTCCTTTGTTTCTGGTGTACTCCTTTTCTTTGTACTCATATTTGAGACTAAAAACTAAATATGAAGAAACTCTAAGTGGTTACTTGAACTGCACCCTGGAACGTTCTCGCCAAAATGGTTTACCCCATGTTCAGTACCATGTTGAGATGAAAATACTACTGTTTGACTGTGACTCTTCTGATGCCGTGGAATGGTCTGTGATCAGTACATAATGGTGGGTTGGAAAGGGTGTATATGGTTCTATTTTTATGACATGAGAAGAAAGACATCAGTATAGAAAATGATCCAAAGATGGCAAATTACTCATTTGAACTAGTGAGATTTCATTACCCACTGACTAATCTCATATTAAGCTATTTAATTTACAAATAACTACAACACACAGTGATAGAACATATAATGCCATATGCCTCATCTATTTAGTGGCAAGTACCAAATTACAGTAGTAGGTAATTTCACCAAAATATGGAACTCACAGTGTACCTCATAGAGCCTTGAGCAAGCGTTGGTGTGTCACAATTACAGCCTGGACTTTCTTCAGTTACCTATTTGTAAACAAATTGCTTGCAACTGGTCCTCTCAAATAAAACAGAAAAAATTACCACTAGGCCACAAACGTGTGAAAACTACGGGACATATTTATGGGGAAATGGTGTAGTGCAGCTCAAAAAGTCACATCGCTGCACTACACTGCATCACTGGGAAAGGGCAGGAATGTGCCGTATTTAATGCATGTGGTGAATTCCTGACTTTTCCCCCTGTGCTGGTCCACAATGGGCTGTCTAGCACCAATGAAGGCACCTTTGCATCATGGTGCAAGGGTGCCTGCATTGCATGTAGGATTGTTTTGATACAGGAAGGGACACCTCCCCACACAAAACCAATCCTGGGAGGCATATTCCTCTTTCTATGTGTGTTACAGAATGCAGCAAAAATGGAAAGAGGAAGAAAGATTGAGAAATAGAAATCTTTCTTCTGGTTACGCCCCTGGGGAAGGTGTAAGATTTTGCCACATTCCCAGGTTTACAAGTTCTTATTAATCTGGGAATGTGGCAAAAACCATGGGAGTTGTGTGGGAACACCCATAAAATGCAAATGGGACTCCTTCCCAAGGCAGAGTAAGGCAACACTGCAATTTGCGCTGCATTGCCTTACTTTCGATTTTTGGAGCCATTCAGAGCCATGAAAAGTGGCCTTGCATGCTTCAAATTTCTGACTTAAGGTTTGCATCGCTAGTGTATCAAGTTGTGTGGATGCAAAAGTGACTCAAATCTGGTCCTAAATATGCCCCCACTTTTTTAGGCCTACTACAGGTTTATATGTTGTTCTTTTACCAAGAACAATACATCGTTGTTCCATTCATTAACTATGCATGCCAGCTTTACTTGTTCTGCTATGTATAAAACGTTCTGTAATTTTTCTAGAGATGGCTTTACTGCTTTGGCCTAGCTTGCCAGGATAAAACATGGAGCCCTTAGGAGGCTGTGTCTATCTCCGTGAACTAGACCCAACAGTCCAACCCCTTTTATGTTGTTACATTGTACGTTTTACAACAAATTTATGTTGTTTAGTTGTCTGCCTTTTAGCTGTTCTCTATGTATTAGTAAATTAAATGAGTATGCTCCTCCCATGCACTAGATGATTATTTCACAGTGTTCCTCTTTTTTCATCGAATGACGTACTAGTATATTCCTGAAAAAGATGAGCTTTTTGCCTTTCTTTGCCACTTTGAAGCCTCTTAGATACATTCCATCCCACAACACATGCAGTTCATTCATAACCAAAACTGTGTCATGTAAGACTTCAGACCAAACTCACTAACAGAGATGATGTACTTTGATGATTGTCATGGGTATTACAAAATCGAAACCTTATTTTTTGGATGAGAGAAATTTAGAGGCGTATTTTTAAGAGCCCTTAGAGCCATTCCATTGCCACGTTAGCATAATTTTATTTTTACGCTAATGAGGCGTTAGAAGGCCAAAAACACTGCACTATATTTACAAAGTGGTGCAATGCATGCATTGCACCACTTTGTAACCCTTTGCGCTACAGTTTGCCTGCACTAGGCATAATGTAACCAGAGGGGCGTTCCCCCATTGGGGGGGCAAACAAATGGTGCAATCAACTCTAACAGATTTCTTTGCGTAATTTTTTCCGGCACTTTTAACACCTGCTCAGAGCAAGCATTAAAAGGAGGCTTCAATTGGTTATAATGGGCCTCTGGGTGCTTTGCAGGATTAGCGTCAACATTTTAGATGTTGTACTGTCCGTCAGCGAAACAAGCATACTTTCCAATGCACTAGTCTCTGGTGCTATAATCTGAGCTTGACTATCAGACACATGTAAAGGCTCTACAATTTCTGCCTCTGCCAGGTGGTGCAAGATTTCCTGTGCCCCAAGAACATTCCCTCTACCCCCATTTTCCTCTTGGAACACAGGAGGCAAAACAGAAGATAAATTAGGGGGTAAATCTGCTATAGAAATAGGTGCTGATGCCCTCTCCCCAACCCTGTCTTGACTCTTTGGCAAGTCAGGAATAGTAGATACTATAGGAAGAGCTCTAAAATATGCCCGTAGAGAAGGGGTCATTTTAGTAATGGTCGTAGCAGATTTCTGTTTAAATTTTGTTTTTTTTAATATTAAAGTCCTCTTCCGTTTCCTGAAGACTTCTTCCTTTGTCCACCAATTTCTGTGCCACCCCCCTCCACTGTCCTGGTCCATAAGCAGAGGTTTACCCTTTTTTACACCACCCGTGAGTCCAGCCGTAATAACAAGAGAATTTCTTACCAGTGGGGGGGTTGGAGCGAGTGTCACAGCCTCCAAAACTGGCTTCCTTACCCCTTGCGCAGGCTTCTGTGAAGTTTGAAGCCCCTGGGATGCTCCTCCTGCTCGTGTGGTTACACAGCAGCCAGTGCTGCCTCTGCCAACATTCCCATAGAGGGGAACGAGTGACGCCGCCCGACGACTCCTTCGGGGCTCCAGGGCGGCACAAATCCAATTTGCCGCCCCAGACTCCTCTTTCCCTCAACGAGCATCTCCCTGCGCTCATATGCTTCCCCAATAGCCGCAACAAAGATCCAGAAGGGGAAAGAAAAAAAACAAACAAAGCTCTCAGTCGGGGAGCTCAGGTAAGCGTTTCAGCGCGGAACCGTGCTGCCGCCCGGCATTTTCTCCCTCGAGCTCCCCACTGGTTATTATGGGCCTCTGGGTGCTTTGCAGGATTAGCGTCAACATTTTTTATGCTAATCCTGCAAAGCGTTGGACTGGCGTAAAATATTCTGACCCTAGTCCCCTAACTACTGCCATGGTGTGCTGTATTTTAAGTACGGTGCACACATGGTGGCTTTAGGGGTGCCCTAAGGGGTGCAGGAAAAGTGGTGCTGCGCTGTGTGCAGGGCCACCTTTCTTAAAGAGCTATAGATGTCATCTGCATGGCCTAAAGACTGAAACAGTTGCTGGACCTGCCATAGTCAAGCAACACTTCAAAAGAGTGGAGAAGGGAACATATAGATGTCCCTCAATATTACAAGGTCTTGCCAAAAGGTTTATTTAGAGATCAATAGCTTTGCACATAAGTCAACAGTATGGGTTGGATTTCCCCAGTCACGTGTCGAGACCAGAGAGAGCGTATACCATAGTGCAAGCTAAGTGCCCCTTACTGCTACAAATGTGCAGTGTTTTTCTGCCACTCCGTCATAGTGTACCTGGTGTGGGGTGAGGGGTTATGTGACAGCAATGCTGATGGGGCCAACTGTAAAACCTGTCTTGCTCCCTCCCAAAACTCCCACACCTTGTACCCTACCCTAAGCGTCCTCTTTCTGTGCATGTAATATGACTGCAACGAGTCCACCTGCAAATGGAATATGATTGTTTGCAGGGCGATGGACCAGCTACATAAGAAGAAATGCTGTTCTATGTAGTTTCCATTCATCAAGTGTCCTGTAATTCCAAAACAATGACCTTGCACTTTAAGGGGCAGAGCGACATTTAAGCTGGGATTAAACATTCGATAATATAACCTATGATGTCATCATCGATAAACTATTTAGAATACTTCAAGGAGAGGAGGATTTCACCTGGGAGCACCAAGAGACTATGGGCCTCATTACAACATTGGCGGGCGGCAACCGCTGCCCGCCAAGTTGTAACCACTGTGCCCATTCTGACATCACTGCTGGGTGGCAACATGGGAGCCGGCGGTGTTGCGGCTGTGCGACGGGTGCAGCTGCACCCGTGGTGCTTTTCACTGTCTGCTGTGCAGACAGTGAAATCAGTGTGGGGCTGTGCCTGGGTGCCCCTGCACTGCCCATGCCAAGTGCAGGGAAAGACTTGGCCTAGCAGTTCGGGCTGGACTGTTCCCTTGGGAAACAGGGTCAAGACTGATTTGCATATGGCTGGGTCCAAACTGGAATGGCATGGGCAGCAAAAAAACGATGGATTTAGGCCCAGATCACTGTACTGGGGGTGAATGTTTGACAATGTTCAGCATTCCGTCCATCACTTGTTGTTTTTGCTTTGTCGCCCTAAGTGGGAAGGGTATGCCCAGACGTGGGTCCCGTGCTTCCCATGCCACTGGATTTAAGCTAGCCTGGCTGATGAGGGGTGAAACCCCGAAACCAGTCCCCGGATGCTTGTTTCCGGTCCAGTGAGGACCTGGCTTGGCTGTTCGGTCTGGACTGTTCCCATGAGGAACAGGTTCAAGACTGATTTGCATATGGCTGGGTCCAAACTGGGGTGGCATGGTGAGCAAAAGAACAATGGATTAAACCCAGATCTATGACTGGGGGTGAGTGTTTGACAATGTTCAGCATTCCGTCCATCACTTGTTGTTTTTGCTTTGTCACCCTAAGTGGGAAGGGTATGCCCAGACGTGGGTCCCGTGCTTCCCATGCCACTGGATTTAAGCTAGCCTGGCTGATGAGGGGTGAAACCCCGAAACCGATCCCAGGATGCTTGTTTCCAGTCCAGTGAGGACCTGGCTTGGCAGTTCGGTCTGGACTGTTCCCATGAGGAACAGGGTCAAGACTGATTTGCATATGGCTGGGTCCAAACTGGGGTGGCATGGTGAGCAAAAGAACGATGGATTAAACCCAGATCTATGACTGGGGGTGAGTGTTTGACAATGTTCAGCATTCCGTCCATCACTTGTTGTTTTTGCTTTGTCACCCTAAGTGGGAAGGGTATGCCCAGACGTGGGTCCCGTGCTTCCCATGCCACTCGATTCAAGCTAGTCTGGCTGATGAGGGGTGAAACCCCGAAACCGGTCCCAGGATGCTTGTTTCCGGTCCGGTGAGGACCTGGCTTGGCAGTTCGGTCTGGACTGTTCCCATGAGGAACAGGGTCAAGACTGATTTGCATATGGCTGGGTCCAAACTGGGGTGGCATGGTGAGCAAAAGAACGATGGATTTAACCCAGATCTATGACTGGGGGTGAGTGTTTGACAATGTTCAGCATTCCGTCCATCACTTGTTGTTTTTGCTTTGTCACCCTAAGTGGGAAGGGTATGCCCAGACGTGGGTCCCGTGCTTCCCATGCCACTGGATTCAAGCTAGTCTGGATGATGAGGGGTGAAACCCCGAAACCGGTCCCAGGATGCTTGTTTACGGTCCAGTGAGGACCTGGCTTGGCAGTTCGGTCTGGACTGTTCCCATGAGGAACAGGGTCAAGACTGATTTGCATATGGCTGGGTCCAAACTGGGGTGGCATGGTGAGCAAAAGAACGATGGATTAAACCCAGATCTATGACTGGGGGTAAGTGTTTGACAATGTTCAGCATTCCGTCCATCACTTGTTGTTTTTGCTTTGTCACCCTAAGTGGGAAGGGTATGCCCAGACGTGGGTCCTGTGCTTCCCATGCCACTGGATTCAAGCTAGTCTGGCTGATGAGGGGTGAAACCCCGAAACCGGTCCCAGGATGCTTGTTTCCGGTCTAGTGAGGACCTGGCTTGGCAGTTCGGTCTGGACTGTTCCCATGAGGAACAGGGTCAAGACTGATTTGCATATGGCTGGGTCCAAACTGGGGTGGCATGGTGAGCAAAAGAACGATGGATTAAACCCAGATCTATGACTGGGGGTGAGTGTTTGACAATGTTCAGCATTCCGTCCATCACTTGTTGTTTTTGCTTTGTCACCCTAAGTGGGAAGGGTATGCCCAGACGTGGGTCCCGTGCTTCTCATGCCACTGGATTCAAGCTAGCCTGGCTGATGAGGGGTGAAACCCCAAAACCGGTCCCAGGATGCTTGTTTCCGGTCCAGTGAGGACCTGGCTTGGCAGTTCGGTCTGGACTGTTCCCATGAGGAACAGGGTCAAGACTGATTTGCATATGGCTGGGTCCAAACTGGGGTGGCATGGTGAGCAAAAGAACAATGGATTAAACCCAGATCTATGACTGGGGGTGAGTGTTTGACAATGTTCAGCATTCCGTCCATCACTTGTTGTTTTTGCTTTGTCACCCTAAGTGGGATGGGTATGCCCAGACGTGGGTCTCGTGCTTCCCATGCCACTGGATTCAAGCTAGCCTGGCTGATGAGGTGAAACCCCGAAACCGGTCCCAGGATGCTTGTTTCCGGTCCATTGAGGACCTGGCTTGGCAGTTCGGTCTGGACTGTTCCCATGAGGAACAGGGTCAAGACTGATTTGCATATGGCTGGGTCCAAACTGGGGTGGCATGGTGAGCAAAAGAACAATGGATTAAACCCAGATCTATGACTGGGGGTGAGTGTTTGACAATGTTCAGCATTCCGTCCATCACTTGTTGTTTTTGCTTTGTCACCATAAGTGGGAAGGGTATGCCCAGACGTGGGTCCCGTGCTTCCCATGCCACTGGATTCAAGCTAGCCTGGCTGATGAGGGGTGAAATCCCGAAACCGGTCCCAGGATGCTTGTTTCCGGTCCAGTGAGGACCTGGCTTGGCAGTTCGGTCTGGACTGTTCCCATGAGGAACAGGGTCAAGACTGATTGGCATATGGCTGGGTCCAAACTGGGGTGGCATGGTTAGCAAAAGAACGATGGATTAAACCCAGATCTATGACTGGGGGTGAGTGTTTGACAATGTTCAGCATTCCGTCCATCACTTGTTGTTTTTGCATTGATTTTAAGTAACACATTTTTTTTAAATGAAGCTTGTTTTTCTTAAGGGAAAACAAAATGGATTTAAACAAATGAAACATTTCACAAACCTTTTTAAGGAGTAATGTCAACTTTCGCAAAGGGGGACCGCGTCTTTTTGGCAACCAGGTTACCATCTCCTTTGAGTTGGTGGTAAAATATTAACGTTTTGAGACCAAGTTTCTGTTCCACAACACTAATTCATACTATAATGATCAGGTATTGTAAAGGGATGCAGTTAACATGCCCCTTCCATATACAAACTTGTCTTGTTTCCTAAACCAATTTAACAATTCGGATTTTTTTTTCCAAAGTATTCATTGGGTTTAGCACATTTACAAATTGGTTTGGAGATGGCAAGACCTCAGATCTACCACATCTGAGTGTTTTTGACTGTTAAAACACTTTGGCCCATATTTATACTTTTTGACGCAAAACTGCGCTAACGCAGTTTTTCGTCAAAAAAATTAGCGCCGGCTAACGCCATTCTGAAGCGTCATGCGGGCGCCGTATTTATTGAATGACGTTAGCCAGCGTTAGCCGCCGGCGCCGTCTGGTGTGCGTTAAAAAAAACGACGTACACCAGGCAGCGCCGGCGTAGGGTGACATGGGGCTTGGGCGTCAAGAAATGGGGCAAGTCAGGTTGAGGCAATTTTTTCGCCTCAACCCGATTTGCGCCATTTTTTTCACTCCCAACCCCCATAGAAATGACTCCTGTCTTAGCAAAGACAGGAGTCATGCCCCTTGCCCAATGGCCATGCCCAGGGGACTTCTGTCCCCTGGGCATGGTCATTGGGCATAGTGGCATGTAGGGGGGCACAAATCAGGCCCCCCTATGCCACAAAAAAAAATATAAAAAAACACTTACCCGAACTTACCTTAATGTCCCAGGGATGGGTCCCTCCAGCCTTGTGTGTCCTCCTGGGGTGGGCAAGTGTGACAGGGGGTGTCCCTGGGGGCATGGGAGGGCACCTCTGGGCTCCTTCAGAGCCCACAGGTCCCTTAACGCCTGCCTTTTGCAGGCGCTAAAAAACGGCGCAAAAGCGGCCGTACGTCATTTTTTTTGACCCGCCCACTCCCGGGCGTGAATTTTACCCGGGAGTATAAATCCGACGCACATGCCTCGGAGTCGATTTTTTAGACGGGAACGCCTACCTTGCATATAATTAACGCAAAGTAGGTGTCCACGCTAAAAAATTACGCTAACTCCATGGACTTTGGCACTAGACGCGTCTAACGCCAAAGTATAAATATGGAGTTAGTTTTGCGTCAAAATTGCGTCAAAAAAAACTATGCAATCCCGGCGCAAACGGAGTATAAATATGCCCCTTTGTACATGAGGCCCAAAGCCATATCTCCAAACAACTGTATAAAGGGCTCTGCACCATATATTTAAATTTTTTCCCTAGGCAGGCTTAAGTTTGTAGAAAGGTTTTCAAACTTTGCATGTGTGGGGTACTGTAAAACACACATACAAAATTTGAAAGTTAAAAAAAAAAAAAAAAAAAAAAACTGGGATACATTATCACATTGAACAATGCTAATTTTGATTAGGAAACATCTAAAAAATAATTAGACGTCTATTTTGAATAGTTATTCAAATCCAATTCCATGTTGAAGTCTGATTTTTAATCAGTACGAAGGAAAATATAATTTTAGAAAGCTACCTTTCCATGCAAAAATCCTCTGGAGGACCACTTTCTTTAGCTTTTCTACTCCTGCCAGCAACTAATTGAATAGGTGTGAATGGATTTGAAAAGCTGCGATGGAGCAAACAATAGCCTGACCTGAATGGGCAGAGATGACTCCTCTTAACCTGTCATAATATGTAGAGTGGGACTATGAACATCCTGTTTGACATTAGAATGATAAATCCTGCTTGACAAGTCTGCTGAGGTTTTCTTATAACATTTTGGTGTACTTTAAAGGGGCCTCTCCTGTCAAAGGCAAGTGATAGCTGATATTTTGGCTAGGCCCTTCCTTGGTACCCCCAGCAAGCTTATATCCAATTAGAATGGGCCTCTTTTTTACATTACAGTGTTAAATCCTGCTCAAGTGTCAAATCCTACTTGACAGGTCTGCTGGCTTTTGACATATATAGCGCTTAGGGTGTACTTCAAGGAGTGAGAACAGGATGTCAAACCAATTCTTGTGTTCACTGTCTAGTTGCTTGAAAACCCTTCTTTGCTACAAGACTTCTGTCTCTGGTTTTATTGTGGGTAAAGTGACTACCCCAAATTTAATTTTAGTTTTTGATGTAGGAGGACACTAGGGTTACCATAGTACATTAGCCACACACACCCACGGCCCTCAGAGCTTAGGTTTAGTGTGGCCAAAGACTTCTGCCATCTTTTAGGTTGGGTTGGCACAGGGAACTTTTACCCTTTTGTTTAGGGCCTTGTCCATGTCACAGTCCCCAACAAGAAGAGATTACATTAGTTCATTTGGTTCCCCTTAATACTGAAAGGACTGGAGCATGACATCTTGGGGTACTAGCATTTGTTATCACATGCTGTAATGTGAAATTGGTGTTTACTTATAACAAGTGCCATCAACTATAATATGGAAACTTCTGGCACTGTGTAGGATAACATGGAGCTTATAGCCTATTATGAGGAGCACTCAAGAATCCCTTCTCCATTGACTAACATGTGCCACAGAAACCAATGAGGATTAATCTAGAATCCCTTCTCCATAGACTAGCATGGGGGACCACAGAAACCAATGAGAAGCTCTCCAAAAGCTTAACTCTATTAAAGGCAACATCACTTGGGCACACACTCTAGGCAATGCAGCAGTCAGATGGGAACTAGTACCTCTGCATGCTCAGCGAAGTGGCAACCTTGCTACCACATGTTCAGCAAACCAGCATCTACACAGCTTCTCATTCAGCAGGCAAACATCCTCACCTGCACAACCAGTAATCCGCATGAAGGAAACAACAACTAACTTGTATTTACCTGAAAACAAGATATTTCACTCACCTGTCTTCTCACATTGTTCCAGAGGCCCAGGGGCTTCACCTCTCTGCTCCTTGGCCACACAAAGGTGCTCCTGGCACACCTAGGAAGCTGAAAAAAACATGTGGAGAAAAATAAGTTCAAATACTTTTTTTGCTAACGCTAGTGTGTAAACAGTAAAACAAGCAGTAAATACTTGGTGCTGTCAAGTAAGGACATTTTAAAGTGTCTGTGAAAGATTTTAAAGGCCAAGATAAAAGACCTGGGCAACAAGTTCACAACAGTGTTAAGATGAAGTGGAAACATAAATCTGCGCCAACTCAAACTAAAAGGTTTTCAGGAAAAAGACTTTAAAGATAAAATTGCAATAAGGTTTTTGAAAACAGTGATGACTAACAAATGTCAAGATGTCAAGATTATGTTTTACAGGTATTAGCCTTGTTGTAAAACAGAAAGACACCAATTCTATCACAAGTTTTTTTGTGAGGTGGAATCAATGTTTTCTTTATACTCTTGCTAATGTGTTTATTTCTCACGGACACCAGCTGAGACACTGGGTACAAGCCAGAGGGCAGGATTGAGAGGAAATCGCTCTGAGGAAAGGTCCGAAGACACATAAGAAATCACAAGGTGTCCTACAGTTTATTATTTTGTTCCTCACCCATTTCCCTCAGTGTTCAGCCTGAGTGGCAGGGCTTAGTCTATTCTCTTGGTGGAACACCAAGGGTTGTGTTTGGTCTGTCTTCATCATCGTTCCAGCAGGCCAGTTACCTCAGGTTAGTACCAAAAAGTGTCTGGTAAGTTTCTTTTGAGTTCTTGTTCTGACAGTCCTGGAGTCAGTCCTACCCAGGCATGAATGTGACATCTCTAGCCATTTACATCAGAACACTCCTGAAGCTGAGGAAGAACAGAAGTGGAATCGACCAGGTGTCTGTGACCTTAGAGGAGCCCTAAAGAACTGGACCTCCTCATGTAACCAGGACAAAGAGCTGAACTTCAAGGGCCATAAGGCTGAGCTGTTAAAGGAGCAGGTATACAACAAGTTGCAGGCCTTATCCTTCAACTGCCCAGCTGATCTGTGGCAATTGGACCTGAACTCGACCCTGCTGTTTTGACCCTGTCTGACACCTTGTCAGTCTTTCAGTGCCTCCTCTGAGGCTTCTGAAGTGCACCTCTATGGTGAATTGGTGTTTAAAGGACTAAAGTTGAAAGGCAAAATATTTGACCAGGACAAACTTGATAAGTGTATCTGACTCATGCCCCATCACGTTAACTGTTAAATTTTCATGCAGGCTGACATTCAAATGCATTGCCATTTAATGAATCCAACTACTCCAAAGTCAGTGGTCGATACCTGGAAACTTGCAGGCTGCACAGCTCTGGAGGGACAGTTTTTGTGTGCTACAGCTGTGAGAGACTCAAATCCATGGACTATTGTAGGCAGTGAAAGCACAATTGGGGGAAGGGGGGCATTGGTGTGGAGACAGGAGACATTGATGTCTTCAGCTTTACAGGGTGCTTTGGGGAAACCATAGCAGGTGGTTGGCACACATTGGATTGCCTGGTAGTCTAGATCTTCTAAATCTATTTCTATAGGATACTTCCCTCGCTCCACACCCTCACCTGGTTGCAAGTGATGCAGCACTTTGTACTGTGCAAATTTCAAGCTCAAGCACAGACTGCACTCCAGCTGATGGACGGTTAGTTCTGACTGAGACTGACACAGCAATCAATACATTTTAATAATGTGAAGCACATTTGACCCCACAAAGACAGCAGAGAATGTTAGATTTGCAAAACATGAAGGTTTATTAAAAGATTAGCAAAGTTACACATTCAAATTATCAAATTAGTTGTAACCCAATAGCCACTACATGAATACATTAGTCAATATGTGTCAAAACAATTCAAAATCATTACTGCAAAGACAATCTATTATAATGTTGTCTCAATTACTAGCAGCAGACTCAGATTCCTATGGAAGGAAAATTCCTACTTAGCTAAGCAAGGAAAAAGTCAGGAGAATAGAGGAGAAGTCAGACAGAAGGTGTCAGCATGAACCGCCTCTGAAAGGGGTATCTATGAATCAAATAAAGATGTGTCTAGCAAGTGCGGAATTTATCTGCCCAAGAGCCTATCTCCTTCAGGTGAGAGAAAACGGCATCTGCTTTAAAAGGACCTGGAAAGGCATCTCATTGTAAAGCACTACAACGACATGCTTAAAACAACAGAATACTACCCTTATCAGTAACACACGATTACTCTAAAAAGTCAACAAATCAAGTGAGGACAGAAAAGATACAGTTTCAGTCTCATTTAAATATAGACAACTCTCTCACAAACTTCCACTCTGACCGTCAAACTAGCAGATACGAAATGCACACTGCAGGTGCAAACTACAATACCTCCATTAAGAATTAAGAAATTCCACCACAATCTCAAGACATTCTGCATGAGAAACAAGCAAAATAAGCATTAAGGGGCATATTTATACTCCGTTTGCACCAAATTTGCGTCGTTTTTTTTCGACGCAAATTCGACGCAAAACTAACTCCATAATTATACTTTGGCGTTACACGCGTCTAGCGCCAAAGTTCATGGAGTTAGCGTAATTTTTTTGCGTGAACACCTTCCTTGCGTTAATGATATGCAAGGTAGGCGTTCCCGTCTTAAAAAATGACTGCGATGCATATGCGTCGTATTTATACTCCCGGGCAAAAATGACGCCCGGGAGTGGGCGGGACTAAAAAACCCGCATTTGCGCTGGATTTTAGCGCCTGGGTCAGGGCAGGCGTTAAGGGACCTGTGGGCTCAGAATGAGCCCAGAGGTGCCCTCCCCTGCCCCCAGGGAAACCCCCTGCCACCCTTGCCCACCCCAGGAGGACACCCAAGGATGGAGGGACCCACCCCAGGGACATTAAGGTAAGTCCAGGTAAGTTTTTTTTTTTTTTTTGTGTGGCATAGGGGGGCCTGATTTGTGCCCCCCTACATGCCACTATGCCCAATGACCATGCCCAGGGGACAGAAGTCCCCTGGGCATGGCCATTGGGCAAGGGGGCATGACTCCTGTCTTTGCTAAGACAGGAGTCATTTCAATGGGGGATGGGCGTCGTAAAAAAATGGCGCAAATCGGGTTGTGGCGATTTTTTTGCCTCAGCCTGACTTGCACCATTTCTGGACGCCCATACGCCATTTTCCCCCTCCGCCGGCGCTGCCTGGTGTACGTCGTTTTTTTTAACGCACACCAGACAGCGCCGGCGGCTAACGTCATTCAATAAATACGGCGCCCGCATGGCGCTTCAGAATGGCGTTAGCCGGCGCTAATTTTTTTGACGCAAAACTGCGTTGGCGCAGTTTTGCATCAAAAAGTATAAATATGGGCCTAAACATTTTCTATGTCGCTTCAGCTTGCCACTAAAAACCGATGCCCGTGTGTAACAAAGGAATGTAACATCTAACTTGAGCCATTTTAAATGCAGGCAAGCTTAATGAGAATTAGTTTAATCATGTAACGTGCAGAAAATACATATGTGTGTGGCACGTTAACGTTGATTTATGTGCAAGGCATTTAATTATGGAAAAAATCGTCATCACAAGTGTCATGCTGGATACATTCCTTCAAGAAAAACCACAAAGAAAGGATGTTGACAATCTTGGATCAGACTTGATAGTAACAACATGTCTTTGATTGTTGCAGCACTTTGCAGGCAAAATACTTTAGGAAGCACCTGGTCCCAATCATGACAGTTTAAACATATTTTGTTAGAGAAAGACAGTCTTTTCTCTTTGGGGTGCATGCAAAAAGACACTTACCCCCCTCAACTATAGTTTAACCATTACCAAATGTTGTCTATGTCATGGCCAACTCGTTTGGTTGTGCTTTAGCCCCTCATAACAAATGGAGTCCCAAGCTGGGTGCAACCCCCACAGTGCAGCAGACAGTAGAACTGTTCTGGGGAGAAATGTAAAGGTCATGCAGGTAACTTATGATGTGTTCTCTTAGGCATGGGCACTCTGTAGAAGAAAACCGACGATTCAAGCTGAAAGGGTTGAAATGAGGAACAGGACTGCGCACAGTAATCACAACAGGGTCTTTCAGGCCCAATCAAAGCACTGGTCTTTCACTTTAAAGTTGCCACTTGAAAGTACTCCACTTGGATAGCATATGCCGTTGCTGCAACCGAGCTCTTTCTATAACAGGGATAAAAGAAGCTGTAGAGTACTACCACATTTGTGCTGCATTGCAGAAATCTCCGGCTACACGACCAGGGCCATGTTTTTATCTGATGCTTTTTATATTGAGCAGTGGAGGTAGCGCTTTGAAGGCAGGGCTGTTGATTATCACAGGGGTGTGTACATTCCCTGATTACCTCTACACTCTTCGAGAGATTCGAGCTCTCCTTTATAAAGCAGAGTGTAGGGTATAATTGTGCACAGGTCATCTCCACAGACCTAGCTACACTCCGTGATTGTGAAACAGGAACCACAAAATTGTTTTTGAGAGTAACAGTGCCCCTACCCAGAGGCAGTGGTGATATTCCCCTCGGTGTGGTAAAGAGTAGGGGTTGGTGGAATGTTTCATTTCGCCACTGGAATTGGCAGAATTTGGGCACTCCTTGTTACTTGGGTAGTTCCAGCCAAATTCTGTCAATCGCTGCATAGCAAAATTTTTCTCCTGTGGGGAACCATAAAATGCACACTGGTGAGAGCAAGTGAAATTTGACATCTCCCTAGCAGGATTTTCTAACGCAGATGCTCGTGGGCGGTCACGAATGTTTGCAGCCATAGGGCTGCCACTCAAGTAGATTTGCTGCTGCTTGAGTAGATTTTCGACTCGTGCAGCAGCAAAATCAACTTGCATGGCCTTGCGCTCTTGTGAAATTCATGGTGCCATTTGCACTGATTTTTCAGCACTGCTCATGCTACTGGTGCTGAATTGCAGTGTGAGTTGCTTATTTTCTGCCAGTTGGCAGAACTATGTGAGTCAGTCTACCCCTAGTAAAGAAACATTGGGTCCCACCTTGTTCCCTGCCTGGGGCTTCAGAGAATAGTGCCACATGTACACCACATTCTCTGTAGGCCCAGGCATAGGGCTGAGCAGGATTAGCATGTTATGATTTGGGTAAGGTATAATGAACCTTTGGAAAGGCTCCATTTTGAGTGTTCAGTGGCAGGAACAGCGCCCCTGCTTGAAATACTAGAAAAGGGGCCTGTTCTACCAAGCTCAAGGTCGCAATGTATAAATAGATGCTTATTAACCAAGGGAACATTTTCAGCAATTACTTTCCTGTATTTCTCATTCATTGCCAAGGCATGTTGGTGCATGTAAATCAACACATACACATGGTGCATGAGATTGAGAAATGTTGCCATTGAATTAATTAGAGGCTTTCAATGTGTAGTCAGGTTAAGAACAGGATAATGTGCACTTCACTAAGCTCTTTTTAGACCAAAATCTACATCGTGTGAAAAAATATGGAAAGCAGGCTAACAGAGTAATATTAATTTATCTTCTGTGGTTTCAAACTGTGAACGCCTTTGCGATTAAAATTCATTTCTGTGCATTATTTTAAGAATGTGTAGGTTAAGCCGTTACTTTAGGCATCAAAGGGGAAGTGAGAACTGAGATTGTGCTGTTAATTTGCTAAATATAAAGCATTGCACAATATATCCCTGCACACTATAGAACAAATTAATTTTGGAAAACAGCGATTACTTATAGCGTATGTTAACAGCCATTAATGTATAAATGGAATATTTGCCTATCACATTGTGTTGGTTAAAGAGAAATGGAATGAAATTAAGTGAATTAAAACACGAGCATTTAAATTACCAAGTGGTCTTGTGAAAGAATAAAGGAAAAATACAAAAAAAATCTCATGTTGAAACCTGTGCAACTCTCAGACGCAGACTTTTTAAAGGTCCTCCGGCAGATATTGTCTAATTGGCCCTGGCTGTACTGACATTCTATAAGGATTAGTGAATTCGAAGTGTCTCTCTCCAAGAGCCACCATTCCCATTCACACCAAGGTCATTGCTGTATGGTCTTCTGGGCTTGTGCAGCCGAGCGAAAACTGGTGTCTATTCTAAAATTAAAACAAGCTTTGACACAGCCAATAGGTCTCACATTTTGGATGTGAATGCACTATTTTTCCGTTTCTACTGTGTTATTGTTTTGCATCTCACATTGCCACCACAAGCTAAAAAAACACCCCTAGATATGTGTGTGATGCTGTACCCACACGCATTGAAAATATTAAAGGATGGTTTGGGGCTGTGTTCAGAGCATTAGCCAGCTCCTTGTATTAGACTTCCGATATACTTTGTGAATGACATACAACCGATTAGTGTGTTGTTGAAATCAATATGCGCAGGGGGAGGGAGAGAGTGAGAGGGAGAGAAGTGTAGAGAGGTAGAGGTGTAGAGAAGTAGAGGAAGAGCGGTAGAGTTAAAAGTAGAGAGTGTGGGTATGTGACCTCCTACTATTAGGCTAAGATAACACGTAATAGGGCAGTGACATCTATTTACCGTTGGAGGTCGACTCAAATCTTTTGATGCAGACAGGAGTAATGAGATCATCAAATCAAACAATGAAAACCAATACAATCAAAATATACAATAAGGAGTCAATAAATTATACATACCATGACCTATGTGGTCATGAACCACCACACCAATTTAGTAAAGTTTATGTATTTATTGCCCTTAAATTGACAATGCGAAGGTCATGTAAATGATCCGGAAAAACAAATGATAGCAATACAGAAACAATACAGGCTGTCCAAAGTATCTGAAGAATTTCAATCTTTCAAGTGCAATCACCATTGAACATTCAAAAGAATTATACAGAATAACAACAGAATTATTTGGTAAGTAGCAACAGAATTCATTAGTTGATCATTGTAATCAATCACAATCAATTAATAAATATTTAGATCAAATATTGGGTCAGATATCCTAGATACCAAACTCTAATTCGAAAAGCATGTGTGGGGCTGGACTTTGAACATGCATAAATTAAAAATAAGACAAAAAATAATTTGGAAAAACATCTAACTATGGTGCTAACAAAATTATGCAGTTGGATTTCTAAAGGGAAAACCTCCAAAGGAAAAATACATGCACATTGGTTCTAGCTCTCCTAAATGAGACAGCAGCCTGTAGATTTTTCATCAGCAGAGCACAGGAACAGCAGGTCTTCAGCAGTCAGCATCAAGAACATGAAAAGGGAAAACAGTTGGGGCTAATGCAACTGAACTGTTAAAATCATAAGTAACTGGACAGAGGAGCTGAATAGCGGAACTGAACTGAACAGAAACTGAACAGAGAGTAACTCTGGATAGAACTGCACTTACATCCTCTGAAGCTTGCTAAATTAAAGTCCCCAAAATCACTAGCTAAGTTTCTTTTGGACAAGACTATGATGTGTGATAAGTAAGTGACCAATTAAATTTCATCTGAGCTACAGTTGTATCTTTCTTCATTCGTTTTCCAAGATAGTCTCATGTTCACGCTTCTCTCTGGACTTCAATTTCCTCAAAAATCTGTTTGTTAAAACAGCAGCACAGAACACGACATTTAGCTAATGTTGCTTCCTACCAGAAAATAAAGCTCATTGTTAAAATGTGCAATATTTATCAGAAGGATGTACAGAGTGAACAGTTAATACTAAAATGTAGTCCTTTTTACTAAAACTAATACATGAAGACTAAAACATTTCTAATAATGTCAAGCCATTAGTTTTGTAGTACAATAATACTAATCTTCTTTTGTCAGTACATTTTATTATAATGTAAACACCTTTTCACAGTCATTTATTATTTCACATAGAAATGTAAATGGCAGACACCATGTCAGTCACAATATAAACATACCTGTTTTATTTTTCTAATATATGTTTCTCTTTTTAGGCCTTTTAATACAAGTTAATCATTTCGTTTTATTTACTCATTTTTAATTTAGAATGTTTGCTCTCTAACAATCCCTCCTCTGATGGGAATATGTGCCGTCACAAAAGAACATACACTAATGAGACAATTCAAAATTTAGTTTGTTTAGTATATCTACAGTTAGGTTTTCTCTATTCTTCCAAATTTCTCAAATCATAAAAGTATCTGCTTGTCATCTTTTCCATTTCTATGTCTTCCTTGCTCTGTTTATTTTTCATCCATTGTAATTGGATGAATCTATACAGTTTTTAAAATCCGATTATACAAATAAGACACACAACCACTATTAATAATGGTTTCAGTATCATTCCCATAGCACCCTGACCAAGATTTCCAAACCAATTTCCCATTCATAATTGCAGGTAACTTTCATCTTTATAAAACTTGACTTCCTCAGAATGTGTTCTAGTCTATTGTACTGGAAAAGGTGTATAAATAGTTTTAGCTTTATCAGAAATACTCATGCTTATGATTAATAACAAACTTATCAACAAACATACAACTGCAATTCAACATATACATACTTGCACCCATTGCTTCTATTGCAATTGGTGTTCATGACCTGTAAAGAAGCAAAAAGTAAAAGGAAAGAAAAATAGACTCAACTATACAGCCACAATAAAAAAAAAGAAAAATAATCTTCAAGTGATCTTTGCTATTATGTACAGATGTTTTCAAGCTCACCAGAATTCGTCAAAAATCAGTTTAGCTGCTTTGTCAAAATCAGATTCATATGTCTCTTTAGTACATCAAAGTCTGTTGATGACTAACTATTACTTCCAATGTATAATGTTCTTCTTTGACAATGTAATTTCAAAACTCAGTTCAACTATGACTTCAAGGTCCAAAATGTAGAACTGGATTCTCATGGTTAAAACAAAAGGACATAAACTTGTGTTCCCACTTATCAGCTGCAAGGTATGCCCATCCACGACCTGAGTATCTTCGACGTGCAACTCATTTTTGTTTCAATTTTGACTTGCACTTAATTATCCTTTACTCAGATCTGTTTCTTCTGTTGTTTCTGTTTCCTCGTTTATGCTTGATAACACATCAGAAACCTTTTCAGTTGCATGCCATTTATCTCTTGTCACAGTTTTTCTAGAGAGTGATGGCACAACTGGATTTACGATTCTTCTTGGTTTAAGAGGGATGTGACAAGCTTTTATTTGAATTTGAATTGCTTCACCTGGTCCATCAGCCACTTCAGGAGGAGTCAAATCTGCATGACTTTGATTCAACTCAACTCCACTGTCAGCTACTTTAGGAAACAAGATTTGCTTTATCACTTTTTGTCAATCATCTGTTTCTGGGAGATTCCTCCGGCTCAGACTTAACTCTCCTGCTACACCCACTTCTGTCTCTGCTGATAGAGGAGTATCAGGATTGTCCCCAGTTTCATTTCTCAGAGGAGTTCCTGGATCTGGGTCTTCACAAATTTGCACTTTCTTTAGTTTTTGCAGTCTCTTGTTCTGTCTTTGTTACATGCTCCTCCGGTGACTGTACAGTTTCTGCTGGTGCCCACAGGAGCACTGGATCTTCATCCTCCAAAGGATATGGCACTTTACGAGTGTGACTGGCATGGATCCAGTCTGGAATTCTAGCACACTTCACAACAGTCATCATAATTAGAATAACCTGGAAAGGTCCCTTCCACCTACGTTCCAAGCAAGTCTTCCACACGTACTTCTTGATCACCACCCAATCACCAGACTGAAGACTGTGTCACTGGTATTGGGATGGTGGCATGGCTGTAGATTCCACCTGGTGAGACAGAGTGAACCACATCAGCTAGACCTTCATAGTACTCCAGCACCAAATCATCTGTTATTCCTACTAGTGCATTTGCAGGAACAGCTGGCAATCTCATGGCTCTGCCCACTGATAATTCATGAGGTGAGAGACCAGTCTTTCTGTCAGGTGTACTTTGCATGCTCATCAGAACCAAAGGATAAGCATCAGGCCTATTCAGATTTGTGAATGCACACATTTTTGACAGTCAAGCTTTCAAAGTGCCATTCATTTGCTCTACTAATCTAGAAGCTTCAGAACGTTAACTACAATGCAGCTTCTGGTCAATGTTTAAGGCTGAACATAGCATTTTTATCACCTCATTATTGAAGTGACTTCCTCTATCTGATTCTAAAGAGGCTGGAAAACCAAATCTCAGGATCAACTCCCTAAGTAACAGCTTTGCTACTGTGAAGCTATCATTTCTACATATAGGATAGGCTTCAATCCAATGAAGACTAAATATACAGACAATTACCAACATGTATCTCAAACCACCACACACTGGTATTTAAATGAAATCCATCTGCATTCGGTTAAATGGACCAGCTGATCTTCCAATGTGACTCAAATTGACAACAGTTCTCTTTCCCACGTTCATTTGTTGACATGTAATGCATCTGTGGCAAATTGCTTCTGCAACCTGTTTACATTTTGGATTCAACCAAGATTGCTTGATTTTTTTTTTAATCATTACATCTATACCAATGTGAGTTTGACCATGGTAGTATCTAGCCATTTGCGTCAGTAGACAGTTTGGCTAGACTACCTGCCCTTCATTTAAAACTCAAATTTAATCAATTTCTCTTTGATTACAACCCAGTTTTATCCAGCTTCTGTTTTCATCTTCTGGAAACTCATCTTACAATCTTTTAATTTCTTCCCAAGTGTCACCCATTGTCAACAGAAAGCTTTGACTTGTCTCATTAGTATTTGTTACATTTTTCCACTCATCTTTGAAAATGGCCTATTTAAGTGCACAGTATCTGGCAATTTGATCAGCATATGCATTAACCATATGTGAGAAGGTAGCCTCTTTCTAGCCTTGTTACCCCCACTTTTGGCCTGTTTGTGAGTGTATGTCAGGGTGTTTGTCACTGTTTTCACTGTCTCACTGGGATCCTGATAGCCAGGCCTCAGTGCTCATAGTGAAAACACCATGTTTTCAGTATGGTTGTTATGTGTCACTGGGATCCTGCTAGTCAGGACCCCAGTGCTCATAGGTTTGTGGCCTATATGTATGTGTCACTGGGACCCTGTCACACAGGGCCCCAGTGCTCATAGGTGTGCATGTATATGTTCCCTGTGTGGTGCCTAACTGTCTCACTGAGGCTCTGCTAACCAGAACCTCAGTGGTTATGCTCTCTCATTACTTTCAAATTGTCACTAACAGGCTAGTGACCAATTTTACCAATTTACATTGGCTTACTGGAACACCCTTATAATTCCCTAGTATATGGTACTGAGGTACCCAGGGTATTGGGGTTCCAGGAGATCCCTATGGGCTGCAGCATTTCTTTTGCCACCCATAGGGAGCTCTGACAATTCTTACACAGGCCTGCCACTGCAGCCTGAGTGAAATAACGTCCACGTTATTTCACAGCCATTTTACACTGCACTTAAGTAACTTATAAGTCACCTATATGTCTAACCTTTACCTAGTAAAGGTTAGGTGCAAAGTTACTTAGTGTGAGGGCACCCTGGCGCTAGCCAAGGTGCCCCCACATTGTTCAGAGCCAATTCACTGAACTTTGTGAGTGCGGGGACACCATTACACGCGTGCACTACATATAGGTCACTACCTATATGTAGCTTCACCATGGTAACTCCGAATATGGCCATGTAACATGTCTATGATCATGGAATTGCCCCCTCTATGCCATCCTGGCATTGTTGGTACAATTCCATGATCCCAGTGGTCTGTAGCACAGACCCTGGTACTGCCAGACTGCCCTTCCTGGGGTTTCTCTGCAGCTGCTGCTGCTGCCAACCCCTCAGACAGGCAGCTGCCCTCCTGGGGTCCAGCCAGGCCTGGCCCAGGATGGCAGAACAAAGAACTTCCTCTGAGAGAGGGTGTGACACCCTCTCCCTTTGGAAAATGGTGTGAAGGCAGGGGAGGAGTAGCCTCCCCCAGCCTCTGGAAATGCTTTGTTGGGCACAGATGTGCCCAATTCTGCATAAGCCAGTCTACACCGGTTCAGGGACCCCTTAGCCCCTGCTCTGGCGCGAAACTGGACAAAGGAAAGGGGAGTGACCACTCCTCTGACCTGCACCTCCCCTGGGAGGTGTCCAGAGCTCCTCCAGTGTGCTCCAGACCTCTGCCATCTTGGAAACAGAGGTGCTGCTGGCACACTGGACTGCTCTGAGTGGCCAGTGCCACCAGGTGACGTCAGAGACTCCTGCTGATAGGCTCCTTCAGGTGTTAGTAGCCTTTCCTCTCTCCTAGGTAGCCAAACCCTCTTTTCTGGCTATTTAGGGTCTCTGTCTCTGGGGAAACTTTAGATAACGAATGCATGAGCTCAGCCGAGTTCCTCTGCATCTCCCTCTTCACCTTCTGATAAGGAATCGACCGCTGACCGCGCTGGAAGCCTGCAAACCTGCAACATAGTAGCAAAGACGACTACTGCAACTCTGTAACGCTGATCCTGCCGCCTTCTCGACTGTTTTCCTGCTTGTGCATGCTGTGGGGGTAGTCTGCCTCCTCTCTGCACCAGAAGCTCCGAAGAAATCTCCCGTGGGTCGACGGAATCTTCCCCCTGCAACCGCAGGCACCAAAAAGCTGCATTACCGGTCCCTTGGGTCTCCTCTCAGCACGACGAGCGAGGTCCCTCGAATCCAGCGACACCGTCCAAGTGACCCCCACAGTCCAGTGACTCTTCAGCCCAAGTTTGGTGGAGGTAAGTCCTTGCCTCACCTCGCTGGGCTGCATTGCTGGGAACCTCGACTTTGCAAGCTACTCCGGCCCCTGTGCACTTCCGGCGGAAATCCTTCGTGCACAGCCAAGCCTGGATCCACGGCACTCTAACCTGCATTGCACGACTTTCTAAGTTGGTCTCCGGCGACGTGGGACTCCTTTGTGCAACTTCGGCGAGCACCGTTTCACGCATCCTCATAGTGCCTGTTTCTGGCACTTCTCCGGGTGCTACCTGCTTCAGTGAGGGCTCTTTGTCTTGCTCGACGTCCCCTCTCTCTGCAGGTCCAATTTGCGACCTTCTGGTCCCTCCTGGGCCCCAGCAGCGTCCAAAAACGCCAAACGCACGATTTGCATGTAGCAAGGCTTGTTGGCGTCCATCCGGCGGGAAAACACTTCTGCACGACTCTCCAAGGCGTGGGGGATCCATCCTCCAAAGGGGAAGTCTCTAGCCTTTGTCGTTCCTGCAGTATTCACAGTTCTTCAGCCTAGTAAGAGCTTCTTTGCACCAACCGCTGGCATTTCTTGGGCATCTGCCCATCTCCGAGTTGCTTGTGACTTTTGGACTTGGTCCCCTTGTTCCACAGGTACCCTCAGTCAGGAATCCATCGTTGTTGCATTGCTGATTTGTGTTTTCCTTGCATTTTCCCTCTAACACGACTATTTTGTCCATAGGGGAACTTTAGTGCACTTTGCACTCACTTTTCAGGGTCTTGGGGAGGGTTATTTTGCTAACTCTCACTATTTTCTAATAGTCCCAGCGACCCTCTACAAGGTCACATAGGTTTGGGGTCCATTCGTGGTTCGCATTCCACTTTTGGAGTATATGGTTTGTGTTGCCCCTATCCCTATGTTTCCCCATTGCATCCTATTGTAACTATACATTGTTTGCACTGTTTTCTAAGACTATACTGCATATTTTTGCTATTGTGTATATATATCTTGTGTATATTTCCTATCCTCTCACTGAGGGTACACTCTAAGATACTTTGGCATATTGTCATAAAAATAAAGTACCTTTATTTTTAGTATAACTGTGTATTGTGTTTTCTTATGATATTGTGCATATGACACTAAGTGGTACTGTAGTAGCTTCACACGTCTCCTAGTTCAGCCTAAGCTGCTCTGCTAAGCTACCATTATCTATCAGCCTAAGCTGCTAGACACCCTATACACTAATAAGGGATAACTGGGCCTGGTGCAAGGTGCAAGTACCCCTTGGTACTCACTACAAACCAGTCCAGCCTCCTACACCATAGAGATGAAATCATTTTCTTTTCGATGAGCAGTACATTTCACAACTGCAATTTTCTCAAGTATTTGTAAGACTTCCAAAAATTCATGACTCCAGTAGTAGTTTCATATAGGGGAGCCAGAAGAGGTCAGGAAACTTCTTTGGGACCACAACTGTCCGAAGTTGCACAACAGCAAATCCATAATGGCTGTCTCTAAAAACCATAATTTTAATCCACTTGTGTAGAAAATACTCCTTGAAGCCATGATGTTTCAAGTACACCAGAGATGGTGCACACAGCATAACCAGATTTCAAAGTTCTGAAATTGTCTCAGGAACCATCAACAAAAATTGTTTGATAATTTTTCTCTGACTGCGCATCCTGGATATCAGGTCTGGGTTTGGTGCACAGTTCAGTAACATCCAGGCAGTCATGTTTCACTTCATTTACATTTTTAGATTCAGCAGTGTCAATAGGTAACAAAGTAGCAGGATTAAGTACCCTGCACCTTCTAAGGGTTACATTTGGGGACCTCAAAATCAATAACTCATAGCAAGTTAACCAAGCACTTGTCAGATATTGAGTATTGGTCCTGGTAAGACCTCAATTGAATGAGGGACCAGAACAGTTAAAAAGATGTCCTACCACAATGATCTTATTTTGGGCAGGATTCACACCAACCGCTGCTACCCATTTCAGGAAGCCTGGTAAAGGGGCAGCAAACGGATCCAATGTAGCTGAAAAATATGCTACAGGATGATTTATGCCACCATGTACATGTGTTTGGACAGAAAGAACAAGGGGAAGAGGTAGAGAGAGAGGGGTAGAAAAAGAGGTAGATGTGTAGAGAGGTAGAGGTATGGAGGTAGGGGCAGGGAGAGGGGGTAGAGGTAGAGACAGGGCTAGAGGTAGAGAGAGGTAGAGGTGTAGAGAGGTAGAGATGTGGAGATAGCGAGGTAGAGGTAGAGAGAGGGAGAGGTAGAGAGAGACAGGCAGAGGTAGAGAGAGAGGGGTACAGATAGAGGCAGAGAGATAGGTAGAGGGGTAGAGAGGTAGAGGTAGAGAGGTAAAGGGAGAGGTACAGATAGAAAGAGAGAGGCAGAGGTAGAGAAAGAGGTAGAAATAGAGAGATGGCGGTAGAAAGAGAGAGGTAGAGTGGAAGGGATAGAGGCAGAGAGAGAGGGGTAGAGGTAGAGAGATAAGTAGAGGTAGAGGTAGAGGTGCAGAAAGAAAGGTAGAGGTGTAGAGAGGTAAAGGTGTAGGGAGGTAGAGATAGAGATGTAGAGGTAGAGAGTTAGAGGTTCAGAGCTAGGGAGTTAGAGGTAGAGAAAGAGGTTGAGGTAGAGGTGTAGAGTGGTAGAGGTGTCACGAGGTAGAGGTGTAGAGGTAGAGAGGGAGAGGTAGAGATAAAGAGAGATAGAGGTAGAGAGAGAGAGGGGTAGAGAGAGAGAGGGGTAGAGGTAGAGAGAGAGAGCGGGGCAGAAGTACAGAGAGAGAGGGGTGGAGGTAGGGAGAGAGGGGGAGATGTAGAGGTAGAGAGAGAGGTATAGGTAGAAAGGTAGATGTGTGAAGAGGTAGTGGTGTAGAGATAGAGATGTTGAGGTAGAGAGGTAGCAGTAGATAGAGATAGAGGTAGAGGTAGAGGAAGTCGAGGTGGAGGGATGTAGAAAGGTAGAAGGAGGTAGAGGTAGAGAGAGAGGTTGAGGTAGAGAGACAAGTAGACATAGAGGTAGAGAGAGAGGTAGAGGTAGAGAGAGACAAGTAGAGCTAGAGATAGGGGTAGAGGTAGAGAGAGTTAGGGAGAGAGGTAGAGGTGTAGAGGTAAAGAGGTAGAGTGAGAAGTAGAGGTAGAGAGAGATGTAAATGTATAGGTAGAGAGGTAGAGGTAGGGAGAGCTAGAAGGAGAGAGGTAGAGAGAGAAAGGGATACAGGTAGAGAGAGAGATGGGTAGAGGTTGAGAGAGAGTTGTAGAGGGGTAGAGATAGAGAGGTAGAGAGTTAGAGGTAGAGAGGTAGAGGTAGAGGTAGAGAGAAAGGTAGCAGTAGACAGGTAAAGAGAGAGGAAGAGAGAGGGTTAGAGGTAGAGAGAGAGAGAGAGGGGTAGAGGTACAGAGAGCGAGATGGGGTAGAGAGAGCAGTAGAGGTAGAAGTAGAGAGACAGGTAGAGGGAGATAGAGATAAAGAGAGAGAGATAGAGAGAGGGGGTAGAGAGGGAGAGAGGTACAGAGAGAGGGGTAGAGGTGCAGAGAGAGAGGTAGAGGTCAAGAGAGATGGGTAGAGGTAGAGAGAGGGGGTAGAAGTACAGAGAGAGGGGTAGAGGTAGAGGTAGAGAGAGAGGTAGAGGTGTAGAGCGGTAGAGGTGTAGAGGTAGAGAGGTAGAGGGAGAAGTAGAGGTAGAGAGAGAAAGGTAAAGGTAGAGAGACAGAGATAGAGAAAGAGGTAGAGATAGAGAGGTAGAGGTAGAAAGAGAGAGGTAGAGTGAGAGGGATAGAGGTAGAGAGAGAGAGAGGGGTAGATGTAGACAGATAAGTAGAGGTATAGGTAGAGGTGCAGAAAGAAAGGTAGAGGTGTAGAGAGGTAGAGGTGTAGAAAGGTAGAGAGGTAGAGGTAGAGAGTTAGAGGTACAGAACTAGGGAGGTAGAGAAAGAGGTTCAGGTAGATCTGTAGAGTGGTAGAGGTGTCATGAGGTAGAGGTGTAAAGGTAGAGAGGTATAGAGGTAGAGAGGAAGAGGTACAGATAGAGAGAGGGAGAGGTAGAGAGAGACGGGTAGAGGTAGGGAGAGAGGTAGAGAGAGAGAGGGGTCAGAAGTACAGAGAGAGGGGTGGAGGTAGGGAGAGATGTAGAGGTATAGGTAGAGAGGTAGAGGTGTAGAGAGGTAGTGATGTAGGGATAGAGAGGTTGAGGTAGAGAGGTAGAGGTAAAGGTTGAGGGGGTGGAGGTGGAGGGATGTAGAAAGGTAGAGGGAGTTAGAGGTAGAGGGGTAGAGGTAGAGAGGTAGAGAGAGAGGTTGAGGTAGAGAGAGAAGTAGACATGGGGTAGAGAGAGAGCTAGAGGTGTAGAGATAGGGAGGTAGAATTGGAGTGAGAGGTAGAGAGAGTCAGAGGTAGAGAGAGAAGGGTAGAGGTAGAGGTAGAAAGAGGTAGGAAGCGAGGTAGATAGGTAGAGGTGTAGAGGTAGAGAGCTAGAAGTAGAGGTAAAGAGGTAGAGAGAGCAGTAGAGGTAGAGAGAGATGTAAAGGTAGAGGTAGAGAGAGAGGTAGAGAGTGGTAGAAAGAGAGAGGTTGAGAGGGAGGGGTAAAGGTAGAGAGAGAGAGAGATAGGTAGAGGTAGAGAGAGAGGTACAGGTAGAGGTATAGATAGAGGTGTAGAGAGGTAGATATCGAGAGGTAGAGAGTTAGAGGTAGAGAGGTAGAGGTAGAGGGAGGTAGTGAGGTAGAGAGATGGTGGTGGAGAGAGAGGTAGAGGTATAGAGAGGTACAGGTGTCAAGAAGTAGAGGTGTAGAGGTAGAGCGATAGAGGTAGAGAGGTAGAGAGGGAGAGGTAGAGAGGGAGAGGTAGATGTAGAGAGAGGGGTAGAGGTAGGGAGAGAGGGGTAGAGGTAGAGTGAGGGGAAGAAATGAGAGGTAGAGATAGAGAGAGAGGTATAGGTAGAGATGTAGAGGTGTAGAGATAGAGAGGTAGTGGTAGTGAAGTTAGAGGTAGAGGGACATAGAAAGGTAGAGGGAGGTAGAAGTAGAAAGGTATAGGTAAAAGGAGGTAGAGGTAGAGAGAGAAGTAGAGGAAGAGAGAGAGGTAGTGTGAGAGGTAAAGGTAGAGGGGTAGAGAGGTAGAAGTGAAATGAGGTAGAGGTGTAGAGGTAATGAGGTAGAGGGAGAAGTAGAGGTAGAGAGAGAGGTAGCAGTAGAGAGAGAGGGGGTAGAGGGAGAGGGGTAGAGGTAGAGAGAGATGCAGAGGAAGAGGTAGAAAGAGAGGTAGAGGAAGAAGTAGAGAGAGAGGTAGAGGGAGAAAGAGGTAGAGAGAGAGAGAGAGAGAGAGAGAGAGGTAAAGAGAGTGAGATGTAGAGAGAGGGCGTAGAGAGAGAGAGAGAGGTACAGAGAGAGGGGTAGAGGAACATGGAGAAGGGTAGAGGTAAAGAGAGGGGGTAGAGGTAGAGAGAGAGGAGTAGAGATAGAGGGAGAGGTAGAGAGAGGAGTAGGGAGAGAGAGAGGTAGAGAGAGAGAGAGGTAGAGAGAAAGAGGTAGAGGTAGAGAGAGGCAGAGAGAGAGGTAGAGAGAGAGATATCCAAGAACAAAGCACCATCACTGTGCTTGAGGTGGAGAGAGAGAGAAATATCAAAGAACAAATCACAAATGAAACCTGAAACCTTTAGTGTGTTTTCACTCCTGTGTTCTGAACACATTGCTATGGACAACCAAAAAAGAACACTAAGGCTCTAATGCTCAGATTGGAGGAGGGTGGTGGGGCCATCATGCGCTGTAACAGGAGGAAGTGTGAATGTAGGTTGAGGGTCAACAAAAATGTTCTCTTGTTCGCCTGGGAAGGAACTAAGCACACAAACTAATAGGACAAAGGTGGGATATTTAGAAAAATGCACCAATCAAAAGCAAGCATTTAAGACAAGCACAACAAAGAACAAATGGCAATAGTGGTTGTGGTTAAAGCCCATAGACTGAATACAGCATGTTTTGCAGACAGCGTATGTGCGCTGCCGAGGCTCGACCCAAAGAAACTCTTGATTTGTGTAATTGTGACATTAGCAGATGTCCCTTCTCTGGAGGAGCTATTCTGTCTAGAGAAGAGGGGTAAAATAAAATAAAATAGTGAAAGACTGATCTGTGTTCCTGGAAGTAACCTTCACATCCATTTGTTGCACATGACTGGAGTACAAAGTACACCTATTTGACCACCAGTGTATCCCAAATTTTAAACATGGACAATTCCACTTCCTGGGAGTGGCCATAATAGGGATATTACTAGTCGGGGGCAGAAAAATCTGGATTTTATTAAAGATACAGATGGACGTTAAGGGGCATACTTATGAGAGCTTTGCATCTTGATTTTACCATGCAACATGGTACATGTGTGACACAAACCCCTATGTTAGAATTTTGGAGCCACGCAAAAGCCGCTTTGAATGGCTTTGAGTAGCTTAAAAAATCTGGAGCAATGCAGTGCAAATTTTTGCCTTGGATATTCTCTGCACAAGGGTGGCCTTCCATGGGCATTGTGTGGGTGTTCCCAGGCAATTCCCATGGTTTTTGACACATTCCATGGTAAACTAGGGAATGTGCCACAAAGATACACCGCCCAGATGACATTACAAGGAGAAATATCTTTATTTCTCCTCGTTAGGTACCCTTTCTATGTGTGCTGCATTCTGCAGCCCACTTAGCTAGAAATATATGCCTCTAAAGATTGTTTTTGTGCAGGAAAGTGCCCCTTCTTGCACAAAAACAATCCTGACTGCATGGTCATGGTGAAAGGGTGCCTGGGTTGGAAACCAGCACATGGGAAAATGAAAATAATGCGCCACATGCCTTAAATATGGCACATTCCTGGCCTTACCCAGTGACTCAGCACAACAAGGTGACTCGCTATGCCATTTTGCCATAAATGTACCCTTAGTATGCCTATAGTAAACTCATACGGAGGTTTCTGGGTGCAAACAGCCGAGATGATGACTTTAATTAGGGAAGTGGAGGAAATGACTTCAGGTCACCAAATATCGCCCACTGTGCCATGTAGTTTTCTTCTCCAAATGCTTTATTTGACCCAATGGTACAGCTCCCAGAATATGCTAGTCTGGGAAATGAAAAAAACACAGTTTTGAATATTGTCCCTTGGTGACATGGGACACAAGTTCTTTGCACCAAAAGGGGTTAAACAAGAGACAGTAGCCACAACTGCGAAGAATAACACATTTTAGAAAGCAAGCCAAGTTTTAGCTATTCTCGACTTCTTGGAATCTTTCTAGCTAAATTGCCACTAACATACCTACTACATATGCACATAAATGTAGGTACGTTTAATCCTTTGTAGGGAAAATATAGAAAGAACATATTTTGTGAAACGCCTTTTTTGAGGATAGACTATGCTCACAGGAAAATAAGGATAACGAAAAAAACAGGCCCAGATTAAGGTTTGATGAAAGGACCTTAAATTTCAGTTGGTTTAGTCCCTAGTTAAAGTGATGTTGAGTCACTCGGAGTCTACCTGCCGAGATCCGTCCTTGAAAAGTATTGGCTGAAAGGACATATGCCTCGCCACTGCCTATAAATGTTTTCCCTGCAAAAAGCAGTTTGATCCCTTATCACGCTTTCATAGTAATCTTCTGCAATCTTCATCAACAATAACAACCCTCCTGGTCTTGTGGTTAGATGAGATTGCAACATTTAGAAATAAGTCCCCTTTTATTTACTTCAGGAATTCCCAATAAAAAGTAAGACACGTTTATTAAGAGTCAGGAGTCTTCTTTAAATCAGATTGTCTTTCTGATAAGATCGAACCTTTTTTTTTTTTTAATCAACAGAGCAGTACAATCCTATTTTAGGGTAAAGGTAATTTGTTTTCCCAATAAAAAGGTCAAGTCCCCTTGTGCTTGTTCTTACATCCCATTGAAATGTAGAGGTAGTTACATGCAGCGTGAAGCAGGGATCACTGTGCCTGAAACGCAGGTACTTATAAAAATTGCATTAATTTGCTTAGACCGAGAGATTTTCACAGGAGAGCAACTAGCAGAAAACATTATGAAAATGTCCAAGAGGGCTGTAATTGAGTTGATTAGTATGACCTTGGTTATGAAGGTAATAGAAGAGTGAATGGTACTTAGAGTGAGTTATCACCCTGCTACCATGTTCTCAGAAGTAGTGAGCTATGTAATTTGTTCCGAGTGAAGCCGAGTAGCCTAGCTGTTCCCTGACAAGGTAATGCACTCTGATTAGCAGAGCTTGTCCGCTGCTTGCTTGCCCTCGGCGAGTAAACATTAGAGAGTCCGCTAAATAATCGCCAGCCTTTGCCTTTGTCTAAGTGTAATATGTTATATTTTAGCTGATCGAATTTATACTATGGACCTAACATTAAAAGTGAAATTATTTGCATTTTAAAGACCCAGCTTGGCTTGTCAAATGAAATGCTGTCAAAATATTATTCAAGGCATTCATTCAGATTAGACTATATTTTGTGATGTTGTTTAGAATTGTGACAATATGGTAGGCACTCAAATTGCACTTATTCTCAAACAATGGTACCTGTGTAATGCCTGTCCTTGGTGTTTTTTGAGTTTCGTTTCCTTCTGTTTTTAATATTTTGGCCCATATATATATTTTTTTTAGCGCCGCATTTGCGTAATTTTTTGACGCAGAAACGGTGCAAACTTGCGAAATACAATTGTACTTTGTAAGATTGCGCCGTTTTTGCGTCAAAAAGCGGCACAAATGCGGCGCGAAAAAAGTATAAATATGGGCCTTTGTTTTTTAATATTAGTAGACATCCAGAAACGAATATTCACTGGATAAGTCACGATGGAATGCGCAAATTAATCCTCAACCATCCAACACTGATAGCATAAAGCAAGAGTTATCATATTACCACTCTCCCCCAACACACACATACATAAGCCAGAAACACAACAACAAAATACATATATTTCCTTTAGTATGTCCTAGTTAGGAGTGATTTCGGGGTGAATGTGATAATTATTGCATCTGATAAAAAAAGGATACCATAGAATTGTACAATAATTGTTGTTTATTAACAGTTCATTAGTGCAAAATTGGGAATATGTTGCAGGTTTCGTTGCTTGCTACACCAAAATCTACATATCCCGATATTTCTGGGCATTTTTCCCATGTTGACTTTTGATATTTTTGATTTTCTCAAATTTAAATGTTTGGGTCCAGCTTTCTTAGACCTAGTAACTACTGGGTGCGGGTATTTCTGTCAAACATTTAATTACAGCTCCTCTGGAAACTGGTGTGTCTGCTGTGACCATTATTAATTGGGTAAATAATTGCTCACTTCATGGATGAGGGAGTTCTGGATTCATATATACTTCTTGAGATGCTTTTCTGTTGTCTTCAAATGTCATATTACTTACTGGTAATCTTCATTACTCCTGGTCCTGTTGTCCTCCTTCCATTAATCACAAGCGAGATATATCCTATCTCACATACAGAGTAGAGGAATGCTAGTACTCACTGCTCTACCACCTGCTGGAGGCTACAGAAGCCGCACATACCCAGCATTTCTACTGAACTACCAAGCTCCCAATCATGTAAAGTCTGGCAGCCTGGGAGGGAGTGAGGGGTGTGATGAATGGGACAAGGACGACAGGACCAGGAGTAATGGAGATTACCAATAAGTAATAGGAAATTACCCCTCTGTTCCCCTTTTCCTCGTCCTATTCATCACAAGTGAGAATACCCAAGCCAATCCAACCAGCATTCATATGCAACAGAATAAACTACCAGATACCATCTGAAGAATGCAGCACCACAAGTGATTTATTTCAAACATAAAAAAAGAAAGAAGCAAGGTAAATCAAGATACAAAGGAATGCAAAACTCCCAACGCAAAGTAGGTATCATCACACAACACATTCTGAAAGCTGTAATGCTTCACAAAAGTATTTGAGGAAGCCCATGTAGCAGCATTACAGATCTCTGAAATAGACACCCCCTTCAATTCTTCCCAGGTAGCCACAACCCCCCTGGTAGACCTACCCTGAACCCCACCAGGAGGAGGGGCTCTAGACAAAGAGTAAGGCAGGGAAATCGACTGCTTAATCCAAGGACTAATCGACAAGGAGGAAGCCCTATCCCCGTTGAAGAGGAACCAAATGAGACAAACAACAAGTCTATCATATGAAAAGACTTAGTCGTGTCCAAATAAACCAGCAGGGCCCTTCGTACATGCAGCAGGGACCAAGGATTCTCCGAAAGAAACTAACACTCGGTCACCAGTGCCGGAAGAATCACTTCCTGGGATGTATGAAACTGGGAGTCCACCTTAGGGATAAAAGAGGGAACCAGTCGGAGAACAACTCCATCCTCTGAAAAAGGCAAATAAGGCTCCAAAGCCATCACGGACCCCAACTCACCAATGCGACTAGCAGAGACTATGGTCACCAAAAACACCACATTGAAGGTGACAAACTTAATGTCAACCAATTCCAAGGGCTTAAAAAGAGAAAACTCCAACGCCTTCAGCACCAGAGGCAGATCTCAAAAGGGAAACAAAGGTTTTTATCAAAGGCTGAGTCAGGGAAAAACTGCACTGCAATTGCACCATCAAATCCTCAGCATCAACCAAATTCCCCCAAAGCTACTGAAAAACACAGGTAGCCACCCACTGGGCCCTCAAGGTGGTGACCACTAGATGCTTCTTGAATCCTTCCCACAAAAACAGCAACACATCACTCAGTTGACAATCCAGTGGAGACAGCTAGAGAGGCATGCACCATGGCTGGAAACAATCCCAATGCCACTCATAAGAGGGTGAGGTGGAAGGTTTTTGGGAATTCTTGACAGCTTCTGCTAAATGCATGAGCAATCCCTTACTCTGCAACTCCCTCCTCTCAACTTCCAAATTGAAAGACAAAGCTGCTGTAGTGACATGAAGGAGGTGGACCTGAGAGGAGAAGAGGAGCATGGAATCATCCAAGGACCCCAGATTGCTAATAGTTTGAGCCCTGGAAACCACAACCTCCTGGCCCAAAATGTCACCACCACTATCATTACCCTGACAACCTGACAACCTGACCAACAGAGGAATGATCGAAGCCACCAGAGGAAAGGCAGATGATCCAGTCATGGGAGAGTCAAGGTGTCCACCCCCCAATCACCCAACTGAGGCACCTGCAAACAAAACCTTGAAATCCTGGCATTGAGCCAGGAAGCAAACAGGCCTAGGAATGGCACACCAAACCTCCCACAGTGGCAACAACTCCTTATGCTGTAGGGGGTCAGTACTCAGTTCCCCTAAGTATTCCTTAATTAGTCTCAGCAGTTTGTAATCTGTAATTTCCCTGCAGCACGTAGATCAGGAGGGAGAGGAGGAAGACTTGGAAGAAGAGGAGATTTCTACATGCCTCCTCTAGTTCGAATGTTTTCCCATCTTCAGGCAGCAAACCACATGAAAGTAGGAAACCCTCAAAATGGCATGTAACAGGCCAGCAATCTGTTCAGACACAAAACCGCTATGCAGTACTTACCCCCCATGCTGGTATTTGAGGCTTCTCTTCCTGAAACACTGGAGAGAGCCGTTACTGGCCCACACATCCACCTCTCTCCAACACAAAGACTCATGTGCCTCCAAATAATGATATGACACTAGGTGCCAACTCCATGAAACTCAGGACATCTCCATACACTACAGTGCTGCACAAACGAGGACATCCATGCATCTCCTGGTAAGCCCTGCAGACCAGGAGATAAGTCTTCTCACCAGATGGCATCTCCACCCAGCTGACATGGGCACAAAACGGCCGTCAGTACCACCTGAGCTCTGAAGGGGCAACTCCTGTTCCTTATCCTCTTCATCCAACGTCAATAGAAAAAAGAACAAGATGAAGGCTGGGTGAGTGCTGCCTATGTAGCCTCCAGCAGAAGGGGGTGGAGCAGTAAGTATTAGCATTCCTCTGTTCTTTTTTTCTGTATGTGAGATAGGATATATCTCACTTGTGATGAAGGGGAAGAGGACAAAGGAGACCTGGGGTGATAAAGAGTTTAAAGTTCTGTGTGGCATGTCAAACTAGAGGACAGTCTTCAAACCTGGGCTAATGTCCAGCTTATAATACTAACACAACAATAAGTATAATCTCACATTCAAACACTGACTGTTTCTGACTGGTTTAGAAATTTGTACAAGTGTACTGCCACAACCTATTCAGATATTCCACACTGTTAACCACAGATAGGTCGTGGCTACGGTGGCAAATAACTGGCAATCCAGGGACTCACATACACCTTTCTTAGGAAAATTACTTTACCAGCTGTAACCACCACTATTGAGTGATATTCTGTTTGGGAGTTTTTAATTTATGGAAATTATGATTTCCTTATTTATCCCCAGAACAGAGAAAGAGCTAGACCTGCATGAAGGGCATGTCAATTTATTGTTTGCTCTCCCACTGCGAGGGATTTGTTATTTAAAAAAAAAATGTTGCTCATAATTTTTCTATGATGTATTCATTAGAGCAACAATTGATATTCCTTGCTGGCTCAGCATGTGACACCAAGTAGTGAAATATGCCTTCCTGTTTTTCCCCACTTTTGCAGGTGGGGAATAATGTCCTGTGGTTTTTTACCCCCGTGGAATGAGTTTTTATGATCCTCCCTGTGTTTTGGATGGTGACACAGCACCTTCAAACCCTATTTATCAGTAGACAGGATAATATTGAAAATATTACATAGCCATTACATTCCTTATCATCATATCATAAACTTCTAGTCACAGAATTTGTCTTAGCTCTTTAAAAAGTACTGAAAAGATCATCTAATCATCTTTTTTTACTTGATCGAACTTCATTATATGAAAGTTTCCACAAACTCTTTTATATTTTTATCCATTGTTTAGCATTAATGCATTCTTCAATGTTTTGTAAGATAAAATTCCTTTAATCCATTCATTGATATCCAGACAGGTGATATCTTTCCAATGATAGTCTGGTTGTGTACAGGTCACCTAGAGTACTAGAAACACCCATATTCATCGTTATGAAATTACTACTGTATGACACAGAGTGAATAACTGTGGAAGTAATTCTGAAAAAGATATCAAACCCAAAATGTCGTAATTAATGAACAGCTGGCAAATTGAAGTACACGGTTTACCTCTAGGGTATTACATCTAAGGCATGTTGGTCTTAAATCTGATTTACATTTTGCAGCTTAGAAAGCATGATAAAGAGATTGAATACATTATGATAGTTGTCAGATTCAATAGTGTCAGACCAATAAAGAACCGTCCCTTAATCCCTGCATGGAAGTATATGGTAAATGTTATACCAGTCAGAGGAACTGGGGAAAAACAGGGAAAATAAGTTAAAGAAATCCGGGATTGAGTTCACCCTCTATGTGGATGTGTCTCATTAACTGGACCCTTCTGAGGACTTCTACCAGGGAGCTTCTAGGACTTTAAGGAATTAAGGCCAGTCTATGAGGTAAGTAGAATAAAACAGTTAAGGATATGGTATAATGGTGGGAACAAAAGGCTATGCAAGCTCATAGAGTGAAGCTCACCAGTTGTAATGGTGGAAAGTGCTATAATGAGCACCTGTTAGACCAGCACACTAGATGGGAATTCCAGGACACCAGAAGATCCTTAGGTCACAAGTTGAGAAGGCAATTGGCAAATAGGAAAACTCACAAAGAAACAAGTACAAAAACCAAAGTGCAACAATAGGGAACCAAGCAAAAGTCCTAACCGGTGGGGGGCAGAAAGGGAAAAGGCAACACATGTACAAGAATGGCTGTACAGGTGTAAATGTATGTGAAGCATGAACTACAGCAAGTAAACAGTACGTTGCCATGTGCCTACGCCATCCTGAAAGAGCTTAAATGCTGACTCTCCCACTAAAACCATAAAATGCTCATAATAATCCAGAAGAAAGCATGTGCCTTCTCTTCAATACCTTCTAGACCTCTAAAAGCCTGCAAGTTAGTCAATGTTTGAATATCCGTAAATTGGATACATTTGATACTTAGGGGCCTATTTACAAGCCCCTACCACCAACATAGTTTCATTTGTTTTTACACTAAGGCGGTGCTAACGTGGCTTTTCCCCCACACCATATTTACAAAGTGGCACAATGCTTGCATTGTGCCACTTTGCAACTTCTTGTGCATACATTATGCCTGGATCTGGCATAATGTATGCAAGGGGTGAATTCTAATGCAGGGAGGCCAGAAAAAATGGTGCAATTAATTTTACACCATTTCACTGCACCATTGTTTCCATCACTTTTGATGCCTGCTTAGAGCAGGCGTTAAAATGACGCACCCATTATAATCATTGGCCCTCCCTGTGCTTTGCTGCACTACCATCAAAATTTTTGATGCTAGTGCAGCAAATGCCACAATAGTGTAAACAATTGTGACCGCTATGGTACACCATATTATAAATACGGTGCAACCATGGTGTCATTAGGTGGGCAGAAGCGATACAAGGAAAGTGGTGCATCGGGACCGATGCATCACTTTCTTGTAAATATGCCCCTAAATGTCTCATCACTGCTGATTACCTATCTCTTGGCCAATCTCCTCTCCTAGCCAGACTGACTATTTTGGAGTCCCTTTGTTAGTTGTTCTGGCAAAACTATTAGAAAATTGCTATTTTCGAACGAAAGTTCCTCAGTAGTATAGAGGGGTGCAAAGTTGTGTAATTACATGAAATTCTGGGAAAATGACACAAAATTAAGCTAACCACAAATCTGGCATTTGACACTGTTATTTAGTGCATAATGCATTCTTGTGTTCATTCATGTTGTTTCATTGCTCCCAAGATAGGCATCTTCAATAAACAGACTGAAAATTATGCACCATGGGGAGGGTAGTTATGTAACTTTGGGCATTTTGCAAAGAAGTCATGATGTGGAATGATAGAAATTGTGTGCGATTTTGCCATTGTAAGAACAATTTTGCCTGGGGCTGGCACAAACACATTTCTGGAAATGAATCCAGTTCTTATTCTATTCTATTTCTTTAATCTGTAGATAATTAATTAATTACCACAATTTTAAGCTCTTTGGCTAGCTCAGTAAATTATTTTAGGGTGTCTTTAGTAAACAATTGATACAGAAATTGCATATTAACCCATTAACAAGCTTCCTGGCAGTCTTGGGTTGTTGTGTACCGGCATATAGCCATAGAATGTTGGCATTTGAAATAGAATCACTGACATAATATTAATCGATCAAATATCATATTACACAAACATCAGAAATCAAATATTGAGAACAAAAATATCGACTCCATATTCCTAACTATAAAAATCACAAATATCCAGCACAAAAATATCTTTGTCAAAAATATTAGATGTGTCATATATCATTAACAAAAATATCAGAAACAAAAATATTGTCACTTATAAATAAACATAAACAGTTAGGAGCGCACCTGCCTGACATCCCAGCAATTAATCTGCCCCATTGCATCATGGTAGATGTAGTATCTTCAAAAAACAAACTCCATTAATTTTTAAATATTTCACCTTTAAGTAGGTACAGCCTTTACTGTGCATCTCTGGACACATGTGTTTCTGGGTTAGTCCCTTCTTCAGCAGAGAACATATTTGCGGGGTGCTGGGAATGCTGCCATAAATCCCCCGGTTTCAGTACCTCTTTCCTGGCATGCTGGTGCCTGCTCCAGAGCTCGTCAGCCCAGTAGCTCAAGGGAGCCTTTAAAGTCACAAACAGTTAGGAGCGCACCTGCCTGACATCCCAGCAATTAATCTGCCCCATTGCATCATGGTAGATGTAGTATCTTCAAAAAACGAACTCCATTAATTGTTAAATATTTCACCTTTAAGTAGGTACAGCCTTTACTGTGCATCTCTGGACACATGTGTTTCTGGGTTAGTCCCTTCTTCAGCAGAGAACATATTTGCGGGGTGCTGGGAATGCTGCCATAAATCCCCCGGTTTCAGTACCTCTTTCCTGGCATGCTGGTGCCTGCTCCAGAGCTCGTCAGCCCAGTAGATCAAGGGAGCCTTTAAAGTCACAAACAGTTAGGAGCGCACCTGCCTGACATCCCAGCAATTAATCTGCCCCATTGCATCATGGTAGATGTAGTATCTTCAAAAAACGAACTCCATTAATTTTTAAATATTTCACCTTTAAGTAGGTACAGCCTTTACTGTGCATCTCTGGACACATGTGTTTCTGGGTTAGTCCCTTCTTCAGCAGAGAACATATTTGCGGGGTGCTGGGAATGCTGCCATAAATCCCCCGGTTTCAGTACCTCTTTCCTGGCATGCTGGTGCCTGCTCCAGAGCTCGTCAGCCCAGTAGCTCAAGGGAGCCTTTAAAGTCACAAACAGTTAGGAGCGCACCTGCCTGACATCCCAGCAATTAATCTGCCCCATTGCATCATGGTAGATGTAGTATCTTCAAAAAACGAACTCCATTAATTTTTAAATATTTCACCTTTAAGTAGGTACAGCCTTTACTGTGCATCTCTGGACACATGTGTTTCTGGGTTAGTCCCTTCTTCAGCAGAGAACATATTTGCGGGGTGCTGGGAATGCTGCCATAAATCCCCCGGTTTCAGTACCTCTTTCCTGGCATGCTGGTGCCTGCTCCAGAGCTCGTCAGCCCAGTAGCTCAAGGGAGCCTTTAAAGTCACAAACAGTTAGGAGCGCACCTGCCTGACATCCCAGCAATTAATCTGCCCCATTGCATCATGGTAGATGTAGTATCTTCAAAAAACGAACTCCATTAATTTTTAAATATTTCACCTTTAAGTAGGTACAGCCTTTACTGTGCATCTCTGGACACACGTGTTTCTGGGTTAGTCCCTTCTTCAGCAGAGAACATATTTGCGGGGTGCTGGGAATGCTGCCATAAGTCCCCCGGTTTCAGTACCTCTTTCCTGGCATGCTGGTGCCTGCTCCAGAGCTCGTCAGCCCAGTAGCTCAAGGGAGCCTTTAAAGTCACAAACAGTTAGGAGCGCACCTGCCTGACATCCCAGCAATTAATCTGCCCCATTGCATCATGGTAGATGTAGTATCTTCAAAAAACGAACTCCATTAATTTTTAAATATTTCACCTTTAAGTAGGTACAGCCTTTACTGTGCATCTCTGGACACATGTGTTTCTGGGTTAGTCCCTTCTTCAGCAGAGAACATATTTGCGGGGTGCTGGGAATGCTGCCATAAATCCCCCGGTTTCAGTACCTCTTTCCTGGCATGCTGGTGCCTGCTCCAGAGCTCGTCAGCCCAGTAGCTCAAGGGAGCCTTTAAAGTCACAAACAGTTAGGAGCGCACCTGCCTGACATCCCAGCAATTAATCTGCCCCATTGCATCATGGTAGATGTAGTATCTTCAAAAAACGAACTCCATTAATTTTTAAATATTTCACCTTTAAGTAGGTACAGCCTTTACTGTGCATCTCTGGACACATGTGTTTCTGGGTTAGTCCCTTCTTCAGCAGAGAACATATTTGCGGGGTGCTGGGAATGCTGCCATAAATCCCCCGGTTTCAGTACCTCTTTCCTGGCATGCTGGTGCCTGCTCCAGAGCTCGTCAGCCCAGTAGCTCAAGGGAGCCTTTAAAGTCACAAACAGTTAGGAGCGCACCTGCCTGACATCCCAGCAATTAATCTGCCCCATTGCATCATGGTAGATGTAGTATCTTCAAAAAACGAACTCCATTAATTTTTAAATATTTCACCTTTAAGTAGGTACAGCCTTTACTGTGCATCTCTGGACACATGTGTTTCTGGGTTAGTCCCTTCTTCAGCAGAGAACATATTTGCGGGGTGCTGGGAATGCTGCCATAAATCCCCCGGTTTCAGTACCTCTTTCCTGGCATGCTGGTGCCTGCTCCAGAGCTCGTCAGCCCAGTAGCTCAAGGGAGCCTTTAAAGTCACAAACAGTTAGGAGCGCACCTGCCTGACATCCCAGCAATTAATCTGCCCCATTGCATCATGGTAGATGTAGTATCTTCAAAAAACGAACTCCATTAATTGTTAAATATTTCACCTTTAAGTAGGTACAGCCTTTACTGTGCATCTCTGGACACATGTGTTTCTGGGTTAGTCCCTTCTTCAGCAGAGAACATATTAGCGGGGTGCTGGGAATGCTGCCATAAGTCCCCCGGTTTCAGTACCTCTTTCCTGGCATGCTGGTGCCTGCTCCAGAGCTCGTCAGCCCAGTAGCTCAAGGGAGCCTTTAAAGTCACAAATAGTTAGGAGCGCACCTGCCTGACATCCCAGCAATTAATCTGCCCCATTGCATCATGGTAGATGTAGTATCTTCAAAAAACGAACTCCATTAATTTTTAAATATTTCACCTTTAAGTAGGTACAGCCTTTACTGTGCATCTCTGGACACATGTGTTTCTGGGTTAGTCCCTTCTTCAGCAGAGAACATATTTGCGGGGTGTTGGGAATGCTGCCATAAATCCCCCGGTTTCAGTACCTCTTTCCTGGCATGCTGGTGCCTGCTCCAGAGCTCGTCAGCCCAGTAGCTCAAGGGAGCCTTTAAAGTCACAAACAGTTAGGAGCGCACCTGCCTGACATCCCAGCAATTAATCTGCCCCATTGCATCATGGTAGATGTAGTATAAATAAACATATAACATATCAAAAACATTGATTCATACAGTATTGGATACAATATTATTGCCAACATAACTAATGAATCCTTAAAATATGTATGAAAAATAGTTTTAACATAAAACAATCACTTCAAATAACCCACAACTGGTAATAAATATATATAATTAAATACAAATATATAAAATTGACCAAAAAATAAACATTCACCCAAAAAATATACCCCTAAAATACATTCAATAAAAACTCCAAAAGCATTGACATTAACTATAAACATTTAAAAACAAACCTAAATATTAATTAATATATATGAACAATTGGGAAACGTCCTGAACAACATGTCGTCCAGAGCGCAGACTTTTCCCACGCAAGAGGAACAACGCTTACCTAAACAATAACTGCTTTTTTCTCTCCCTTAACCACGCATGTGCCAAACTATGCATGTGTGTGGTTAAGGCAGAGAAAAAGGTAGAGAGCAGTCTAGTGGATCAGGAGAAGGCCCGGTGAGGTAAGTGAAGCTGTGGCGGGGTTGAGGGTAGTTTGTAGGGGTGAATTAAGTGCTTAGTGGGTGGGATAGTTGTTTTTTTAGGGGCAGTGTGGGGGGGGTTGGAAAGTTTATTTTTTAGGGCTTAGGTTTGGTGGGAGGTCTCGGTAGTTTACATTTTAGCGACGCAGTGGGGGTTGGGGTATTTGGTTTTTTTAGAGCTTAGGGTGGGGCGGGTGGTTTATTTTTTGGAGAAGGGGTGGGTGTTGGGGTAGTTTCTTTTTTAGGGGTGGGGGATATTTAAGGAAGGGCGGGAGGAGAAGAGGAAGGATCGGGAGAGGACACAGTGAGGTAAGTGGGGCTGGGTCAGGGTTTGGGGGTAGTTTTAGGGGTGAGGGTGGATTTAGTGCTTAGGGTGGGTGGGGTGTTGGAGTAGTTTAGTCTTAAGGGGCAGGGGTGAGGGTGTTTGGATAGTTTTTTTTAGGGCTTAGAGTGGGTAAGGGGGACAGGGTAGTTTAGTTATTAGGGGTGAGGAAGGTTTTAGGGCTCAGGGTGGGTGGTGGTGTCTGGGTAGGTCACTTATTAGGGGTGGGGTGTGGATTGGGGTAATTTAGTTCCTGGGGTGGAAGAAGGTTTTAAAGCTCAGGGCGGGTGGGAGTTTTAGGGTAGTTTAGATTTTAGGGGTAGGCGTAGGGTTAGGGGGTTGGATTTTTTATTTTTTAGGGCTATGGTGGTCGGTAGTTTAATTGTTAGGGGTGGGGGATGGTTTTAGGGCTCAGGGCGGGTGGGGGTGTCTGGGTAGTTTACTTATTAGGGGAGGGGGTAGTTTTTGCCACAGGGCAGGTGAGGGTGTTGGTGTACTTTTTTAGGTTAAGGGGGGATTGTATGACACAACCATGCATACAGTTTCCACATTTACCTTTATTAAGTATGCTTTTACAACAAAATTAATTGTAAAGGCATGCCTGGTAAAGGCATGCATGGAAAAGCTGGGGTCAAGGTTCCGACCACATTGATAAGGCATGCGTGGTTCCAGCATGTGTGGTGTGTCATACAACCACCCACAGGAAACATCCTAAACAACTTGTCATCAAAAATGTGGATGTATCCTACGCAAGTGGAACAACACTTGCCTGAACAACTTATTTTTTCTCTGCCTTAATCACGCATGTGGCAAACTACGCATACATGTGTTTAGGGCAGAGAAAAAGGCAAGAGACAGTCTAGTGGATCGGGAGAGGATGCGTTGAGGTAAGTGGGGCTAGGGCTGGGGCAGGGTTGGTGTAGTTTTTAGGGGTGGGGTGGATTAAGGGTTTAGGGTGGGTGGGAAGTCAGGTAGTTTTTTTAGTGGCAGGATGGGGTTGGGGAAGTTTATATTTTTGGGCTTATGGTGGGTGGAGGCCTCAGTAGTTTATATTTTAGGGCAGGGTGTGGGGTTGGATATATTTTTTAGGACTTAGGGTGGGGTAGATTGTTTTTTAGTGGTAGGGTGGGGGTTGGGGTAGTTTATTTTTTAGGGGTTGCAGAAGGTTTAGGGAAGGGCAGGCGGAGTGGAGGAAGGATCAGGAGAGGACAAGGTGAAGTAAGTGGGGCAGGGTTTGGGGAGGTCGTTTTTAGGGGTGGTTGTTGTATTTAGTGCCTAGGGTGGGTGAAGGAGCCGGGGTAGTTTATTTCTTAGGGGCGGGTGGGGCGTTGGGGTAGTTTTTTTTAGGACTTAGGGTGGGTGAGGGGTCGTGATAGTTTAGTTATGAGGGGTGAGGAAGGTTTTCGGCCTCAGGGTGGGTGGGGGGTTGGGGTAATTTATTTAAGTTAAGAGGAACCATTGTATGACACAACCATGCATGCTGCTTCCAAATATGCCTTTACTAAGCATGCAGTTGCAATGAAATTTGTTGTAAAGGCATGCATGGTAAAGGCATGCATGGAAAAGACGCAGTTGTAGTTCCGACTACGTTGTTAAGGCATGCATGATTCTGGCATGCATAGGTGTGTCATACAGCCTGAACAAATAAGTTAATTCAGAAATAAAACGAACTATACATCATACTTCAAAAATGAAACTTAAGTCAGAGTTTACTGAACAAGGAGTCATCTGATCAAAAATTCAATCTATACTAAACCAACCAATAAAATATCACTGTAAATAATGTTAGTCAATAATATCAAGCAAACAATTAAACCAACAACATAAAAAGCACACTAAACAAAACAACTAAATACTCCAAACATGACAAACGCTGCTTGCAGAGGAAACTCTGGCAGATTCACACAAGCTATTAAAATATAAATAAATGCATCTTATTGAAAGGGTGGTAGTAAGCTCGGCTTCACCTGCAAAGTTTGCACAGTTTTGCCATTCCAAGCTGCACTTGGAGCTCAGAGTTCAGCAAAAACTCTGCAACTGCCACTTGGTGGAGTTTACCGCTGCTCAGACCTATGCCTCACATCCCCTACCTCTGTTTTCATGCCATCCCAAATCGGCAGGAAGCTCTGAGACCTTAACTGTAACTTCACGATCTTTAGAATCGCATTTCCCCTGCTGTGTTTATGACAATGAATGACTCCAATATAAGAATAACTTAGCTGGTCTTTAATAAATGATAACAGTATGGACAATCATCAGAAAACTAGGTTCAACCGTGATTGACTGGTTAATGGGTGGATCTAGGGCAGTACAGACAGTTGTGCTGCTTCATAAAGTCCTGGGATTGATGGGATAATATGGCAAATTCCAGAAGACACTTCCCCTCTCATTGCCCTTGAAGAGATGGACTGCCTCTTAAACCAGTCTGTGCTGCTGCCATAACTCTCTTCACACAAGGTGGGAGTGCTACATAGCAGCATGTAAGAAGTAGCAAAAGGGCTGTTACTGTGGCTGATGTAGTATGCGACGCTCAGCCATGGGGCACAGTCAAAGTACTAGCCTGAAAGTACTCATGCAGCTGTTATTATTGTGGTTGGGTGGGGAGAGAATGGGGAGGTTAGAGGCTTGGTGGGGAGATTGTCAGGCCAAGGGCCTTAGAGTCACAGATAAGGGAGGTACCACAACAAAGGTGTCAGTTCAGGCATTTCGAGGAACCTATCAGTATCAGACACAACAGCCTGAAAGTGGCCAGGGGGCTGTACATTCACTGATTGTTAGGGGTATTAACTTCTGATAGGTGGCACAACTGGGGGTTCTTCTGAGAAGCCAGGAGGTACCACACTCACAATTTCTTAGATAGAACGTCAGCATCTCTGTCCAATGACATGGGGTGCTTGCGGGAGCCTAGCACTCAGTGTGCAACTATACCCAAACATTGGGCAGGAGGAAGGAATAGAGCTATCACTTCAAACAATAGAGACCCAGCTATCTTTAGAGGTTGATTCACAATGGCTTGTGGAAGTGCTCTTCCTGGTTTTGGTACATGGCATAATATGGGGAATTGGTTCCTGGTTAGAAGGTGAGACTGATATTTAGGCATGGAACCTGTAAATTAGCAAGACAAGATGTCAGAGAAAGAAATTAGTAGGACCTTTATTTAAGTAACAGGGGAGCCCTTGAGCACCCAAACAAGGGTGAGGGATCCCTGTTCTGGTGCTAAATCTGACAGGAGTGCAACTGCAAGCTTGGAAAATTTGCAGGTCTTTGGCACTGAAGCTTGGAAGAGTAAAATCCTGGAACAAATTGGATATTAGACTCGCCTGGAAGAGAGCCATTTTACTTGTTGATTCTCTGAAGAGTTTTTGTTGCCATTTGCATTTCTTTAAAGTGATGATGAATACAACGGGCCAGAAATACATAATAAGATAACATCCTATAAAATTAGAGATCTATCAAATTACATTACCAAGAGCCTGTGGGTAGGAAAAAAAGCTGAGTGTAATTCTTACTGTGTGGTAGGCCGTATGCTCCTAGGTTTGCCTCATCTGGATCCTGATCTGCAAACAATAACAGTGACTGGTTGCTAATATTTAAATATGAAAATGACAGGATCTTCAAAGTCCTGACAGTGAAGCTCATCACTCACCACCTGCCAGACTAAAGCAGTACCTCTTTCAGATTAGAAAATATGACTTCAGCCACTGCATTACAAATACCTGCCTGTAATTGTGACAGCCCAGGGCTACCTTTATTAACATTAGCATTCATAATTGCCTTGAAAATCCACTTTCTATTCACCTTTTTATAGTGAACCCGACAAAAGCCGGAAAAAGCTATGTAGCTTCTGCACATCTGCATGGCGAGGATTGGTTTATCAGTTGCAGTTTTGACGTGTGTATTTTCAGCTTCTTATAATAAAGCAATGTGTTCACGTCACATTCAGGAATTGTGCATACAGGTCCATTTCTACCAATTAAAGTAAGACCAATTTAGTCCCCTAATGGATGATTTCGAAGAAACTTGGGTTTGCAAACTTACTCTGTCAGGACATAGAAGCCAAGCCAAATTCCAGATGCCATGGCATAATGTCCATAACAGCACCCTGTCTCAGGAAGCCAAAACAAACAATGCAGTGAAAGGATGGCACAATGCCTTCCAATCCACACTAGGCAGAACTCAACCTATGTTGTACAAATTTATTGAAGCATTATAAAATTAGCAAAGCTACCAACAACTAAGAAGAGAGCAATCTGTTAGAGGCATTGGCTCTAATCTTAACAAACAAACTAAAAGAATGTACAACATACTACAATTTAAAATCAAACTCTTCATAAATAACAAAGAAGTAAACTACTTAGAAAAGGTAGACAAAACTGTACTATAAAATTAATATTACTGTAAGACGATCCTCAAAAACTACAACAAACTCTAAACCAACATAACCAATCCCTTTTTATTATGAATATTTTAGTACGTCAGTGAAACAATTATATCAAAAGGTAATAAATAATGATATAATAAAAATGTGTATGTTTATTATTTTAAAACAAATGTAACAATAACCAACAAAACAGCTTAAAACAAAATTCAATCCATCGCATCAAATAATACGACACAAATATTCAAACAATTCCACGTAATAATCATAATAAAATAACATTAACAATATAACATTACTTTTCCCCACCCACTATAAAAGTAAGAAATAAAACAAACTGTTGTGTAGCTGCCGATCTTTCTCTGTCTCCATTTAACAAGAAATAGTAAATTACAAAAAAGAAGAAAATAAATCCAAAAAGCCCAAAAGTAAATGCAAAAGTATAAACAATCCAAATTAAATCCCTTGAAGCAATCCAAACTCTGTAGGTTCGATAAAAAAAAACAGAAAAAGCATTTTAAAAAAATAGAATGCTCCAGGAAATTAGAAAGAAGGAAACCTAAGCAAAAACCATTGGTTTATAATAAACAAAAAAATGATTTCCTTTACAAAAATGTAAATTCTAAATTCCCAAAGAAATCGTTCATAGGCAAAAATCTGTACTAAAATGTATGTTAAAGACATTACAAGCCAAAATATACATATAAATAATAATTATTCATGAAAACAGAAATAACAGCACATAATTTAACATACCAGATTCATACATTACAATAAGAATGTAAAAAAATGCAAAATGACATAATAGTGCAAAGCAGTAACAAAAATATATCTAAATAATCCAAAAACTTGCAAACAACTCTAAAGCCAAGTTTAAACCATGCATCCTAAATTGTTCCTGCCCTCAAAACCATTAGAAAATCCTTAAAAAATTACTTGACCTTTCCTGAAGAACAGCAGCGCCTTAATGTGACTTGGCTCCTAGAAAATAGACCCAAAGTAACACCAATAGACTACAAAATAAAAGGTAACAGTAAAAATAAAATGGCTGACAAATGAAATTAGAAAAAAAGATTATGGGGTCATTATGACCCTGGCGGTCGGAGCTAATATGGCGGTAGTACCGCCAACAGGCTGGTGGTACTTACCACTACATAATGACAATGTACCACTCCGACGGCAATGTCGGTAGCAGCTGCTGGGCTGGAGATGAGAATCTCCAGCCCGGTGGCTGACATTGTGCCACCAGCGGTATCATGACCCTGCCTACCACCATGGTTTTTGTGGCATTTGTAACACCATGAAAACCATGGCGGTAGGCCCTATCGGTGACAGGGAATTAGTTCTCTGTCACTGATAGGAGGTCCCCTCCCCTAAACCTCTCCAAACACCCTTCCACCCCCCTACATCCACACCCCCATTCACACACAGACACACACTCATCCACACATACACGCATGCATTCATCCATTCACTCACATATCCGCACACACATCAAAACATACACTCAGACACGCATTCACATTTCCATACATATACGCATGTAAACAACACTAAACACACACTCGCATTCACGCACACACTCACACATACATTCACACACACCCACACACAACACCCCCGCCCTTGTTGGAGAACCGACTTACCTGGATCCAGGGCGTCTTCCGGCAAGGGACGGGACAGGGCGCTGCTAACGCCAGCAGCTCCCACCAGCAGAACACAGCCAGGCCATATTATTTTTCATAATACGGCTTGTGGAGGTCTTCTGACGTGGCACTGCTGGTAGTAGCAGCGCCACCTTACTGCCATCCGCCAGTATGTCTACAGCCGGATTTCCACCCTTCTTGGGGTGGAAATACAGCTGTGGTCATATTATGGCAGACAGATGGTAGCTGCGGCGACGGTCTTTTGGCGGCAGTCACCACAGCGGTAGGGTTTTTTACCGCCATTGTCATAATCGGGGCCTATATCCTTATAGAAATAAAAGGGATATATTGTAAAAATGTTTAATACATGTTACAAAATATGTAAAAAAAATTACAAATGTAAACATCTCAAAATATATTCTAAAAAATGATGACAAAATTGTAAAGTATAAATTAAATAAAAGTGTAACATGTTTACAATTATTTAATATACACTAATAAAGAAAATTGTGAAATATATTAAAAAATGTATTTAGAAAAAGTTTAAAAAGGTTAAAAATTGTAATCAATGAAAAATACCAGTTGAAAATGTACATTATACAAATATATATATAATATGATTTAATTGGGTGTTTGCTTTAAAATTTAAACCAAACAAAATGAATTATTTACTTGACTTTTTCATTGTTTTTATTTTACTTAAAGTATATATCTCTCAACATATGAGTGTACAATACATTAAAATGGTAAAAAAATGTAATTTAAAATATATGTATGGCATCTTTTTATTACAGTAAATTTGTGGAGGATGTTGGGCACGAAAAGGGTGACATTTACAATTCCTACTCCAATCTAAACCAATTTGGGGACAGTGTTGGACAACAAAGGGTTCACATTTACTATTCCCACTCCAATCTAAACCAACTCGGAGAAGGTGTTGGACACTAAAGGGGTGCCATTTACTATTCTCATTCTAACCTAAACTAACTTGGAGAAGGTGTTAGACACTAAAGAGGTGACATTTACTATATCCACTCCTATCTAAACCAGAAGGTGTTGGACATTAACCCCCAGGGTGCCTGGGGCGAGCTGGTCTCGTCCAGGCACACGGTTGCCGTGTGCCCTGGACGACACCAGCTTGTCGTGCACCTGGCTTATGGGGGGCGCGCTAGCGCTCCCCTCATGGGCCTCCCACCCACAGCCCCTAGTCGAGGATGGAAGGGTAATCCCTTACCCTTCCACCCCCGCCCCCCCCCCCTTGGTAATTTGATGACATCAGCGTGCCGACATCATCAGAAGCTGCTGAGGACGCGCTGGAAGCCATTTGCTTCCAACCCGTCGGCAGGAGAGGACTTGAAAAGGTAAGTCTCTCTCTCTCTTGGTGAGTTTTGGGGGGGAAAACAGACACAGGAGGAAAGGAAAGAGTTTTTCCTTTCCCCCTGTGCCTGTTTTCAGTGGATTCCTGCTCCACGATCGCGGGTGGGGCTGCAATTGTGGAGCAGGAATCCCCACTAGGCACCAGGGATTTCCTTTGAGTTTTATTTCGGGGAGCGACCCCTTGGGCAAGGGTCGCTCCCCTGGGGGTCAATTGCAAATCCGGTTTCAACCTCCCCCCCCCAGGGGCAGATCGGACATGTTTTTGGCCGATCTCACCCCCGGAGGGGTCAAAACCCCTGTGTTTTGTGTGTTTGGGGGCACCCTTTGGGCAAGGGTCACCCCCTAAAGGGGCCACAGAGCTGTTGGCCATTTCTGCCCCCCTTGGGGGAAGATGGGGCAATTTGTTTACCCCCATTTGCCCCCAATCCACTTAGGCACCAGGCATCCTGTGTGTGTTTTGTGTGGGGGGTCAGCACCTTTGACAAGGGTGGCCCCCCCAGAGGGGACGCTTTACTGATGGCCATTTCTGCCCACCTTGGAGGCAGATCGGCCTATTTTTTTAGGCCCATCTGCCCCCAAGTAAGGCAGAATGCACCAAGATGTTAGAGATTTTTGTTTTTGGTTCCCTTTGTTTTTTGTGTGCTGGGGGCGCCCCCTTTGACAAGGGTCACCCTCCGAAAAGGGCACAGAGCTGTAGGCCCATCTTCCCCCAAGGGGGGCATAATCGACTTAGGCACCAGGGATCTTGTGTGTGTATTTTGTGTGGGGGGGCAGACCCTTTGGCAAGCGTCGCTCCCCAGAGGGGGGCACATTATGGATGGCCATTTCTGCTCCCCTTGGGGGCAGATCAGGCTATTTTTTTAGGCCTATCTGCCCCAAGCGGGAAGAAGCCACCAAGACATGAGGGAATTTATTTTTTGCTCCCCTTACAGGGGTACAGAGCTGCTGGCCATTTCTGCCCCCCTTGGGGGCAGATCGGCCTATTTTTTTTAGGCCCATCTGCCCCCAAGGGGGGCAGAAGCCACTTAGGCACCAGGGACAATTTCTAAGTTCTTGGTGGCGGGGTGTTTGTCAACTGGCGAAGTATTTGTATTTGTGATTATAACAGTTTATTTCTTCTTTTTATTCTAGTTCAAAGCTGCTTCCTTTGCTGTGGATCCTTGCAGGTTTGGCAGTAGTCATCCTGCGGTTTGCGTAGTTGCATGTTTTAGGTAACTAAAAGCAATTTACTCCAAAGGAGTATTGTTGACATGCATGGATGACATGTAAGTAGGTGGTGTACTAAATGCAGTATTGTGTGTGAAATTGTCCTTAGATTTGAGCACAATGATATTTGTGTTGCTGTATGTCTAATTTGCTTTTTTCATTTTTCTTTTAAGTGGGATATCATTTGTATTTGCTGTGTCTGTGCAGAGTAGTTGCTGGTAAGTAGCTTTTTCAGGCAAGTGAGTGGTATAGTTTTTTAGTACATAACTCTTTGTGATGAAGCTACACTTTGTTTACTACTTATTTTAGTGCTGGTTGTTGTTGGCAATCCATTTGTTGTTAGTGAGGATCATGGCTAGTGGCAGTGTGACCGCTCAGCAGGTTGTTGGCATGCCTTTTGAGTCGTCTTCAGACCATGATTACGAGACTGACTCTGCTTCTGAGGCAGAGGAGGAAGTGAGAGATTCTGGCAGTGAGTTTTCTGTCTGAGAGGATTCTTCTGATGAGGAAGCCACTCTCAGTGCAGATGAAGGACCTGTTTTAGAGGAGGACATTGATGTGCCTAGAGGGCAGCAGCCTGAGGCTGAAGGGTTTCCCATTAGAAGACCTGACACTTGGATTGCCCCAAACATGGAGCAGCCACAGTTACCTGCATTTACTGGTCTCCCAGGGTGTAGAGTCAATATGGAAAACTTTTTGCCTGTCAATTTCTTTCACTTGTTTATGGACGATGTATTTTGGGAAGAGATTGTGGAGCAGACTAATTTGTATGCGGAGCAATATTTGAGGGACAATGCTGCCAGATTAGGCCTCAGTCTACAGCTACTAAGTGGGTTCCCACATATCTGGAAGAGATGAAAAAGTTCTTAGGTTTGACTTTTTTGATGGGGTTGATAAGGAAGCCTTTACTGGCTTCTTATTAGTCTACTAGTCCCTTGATGGCAACGGCTATATTTCCTGCAGCTATGACATGTAATAGCTATTTGCTTCTTCTTCATATGCTGCATTTTATAGACAATGCTTTAGCCTTACCATGAGATCACCCTGATTGGGACGTCTTTTTAAGATTGGGCATGTCCTTGATCTTTTTGTAGATCGGTTTTCACAGGTCTATGTTCCAGGCAAAGAGATAAGTGTGGAGGAGTCTTTGGTCCTTTTCAAGTGGCGTTTAGTTTTTAAGCAGTACATTCCTAGTAAGAGGGCACGGTATGGAATTAAGTTGTATATGCTGTCAGAAAGCAGTACAGGATACGAGTATAATTTCCGGGTCTACACTGGTAGGGATTCCAGTATTGCCCTCCCTGGTTGCCACCCACTTTTGGAGTTAGCGAAAACATTGTGTGGGAACTTGGTAGACAACAGTTTAACAAAGGTCACCATTTGCACGTAGACAATTTCTACACTGGAGTGCAGTTGTTCAAGGAGTTGTTTAGAGTGGACACTGTTGCTTGTGGCACACTCTGTTCTAACCGGAAAGGCTATCCATGGAGGCTTGTCTGTAAAAAAACTTGAGAGGGGACAGTGCAGTGCCTTGCGGAATAATGAGCTGCTAGCTCTGAATTTTTCAGACAGGAGGGATGTATACATGCTATCTACCATCCATGATGAGAGTACTTACCCTGTGACTGTTTGGGGTCAGGTTGCCGAAGTGCACAAACCTGCGTGCATTTTGAACTACAATAGGCACATGGGGGATGTTGATAGAGTAGATCAGAGTTTGGACCCTTACACTGCTCTTCGTAAGTCTTAAGTGTGGTATAAAAAGTTGGCCCTTCATTTATTTCATTTAGCAACTTTTAATGCTTTTATTGTGTTCAAGGATTGTTCAACTGAGTCAAGGATGAAATTTGGTAAATTTCATGATTCAGTGATAGAGAGCCTTATTGTGGTGGAACAGGCAAGAGAAAATGTGTTCGTACATATGGCCCTTTGTTGTTTATACAAAAAAAGTGATGGCGGTGTGCGTGGGGTGGCCCTTGGCTGGTGGTGTGCGTGGAATGGCGCTTGGCTGGCGGTGTGTGTGGGTGGCGCTTGGCTGGCGGTGTCCGTGGGGTGGCGCTTGGCTGGCGGAGCCAGCCAAACGTCAATCCAAACACTCCCATCTGCTAGTGTGACTGCTGTATTAGGCATGTGGGCGTATGTAAGTGATGGGCCCTTGAGTGGCGCTGTCTGTCGATGCGAGTGTTGTAATGTGCTGGGCCCGTGGCTGGCGGCATGAATGGTCTTGTGCATGTCATGTATGAAAGGTGTGTGAATGGACTGTAAAACGAGCTGTGAGTCATTGGTTCAGTTTTTTGGCCTTTCAGTTATTAACAGTGCATTTCACTTTTGTTAAATCTCTTGTTAATAACATTTGATCTACTGAACCATCACTATCCCTCGTGCCAAATCCAACCAGTATATGTGGTAAAAATGACGAAACCTGCACCGCTGCAATCATGCAACGCAGCACACTTGTGACACGCTAGGTGTCTCAGGTGGGGCCCCGATGATGAAGCATGCCACCAACTTGGTTGGTGGGTGAGGGGTCTTTCACACATAACCTAAGTACGTTTCTTTTCACAATTTTAGTGTTTGGCACATCACAGATGTACGTGGACACATCAAAATGATATATTACAAAACTACCTTTTGTTTGAGGGGAGGGGACACCTATGTTTTTGGTCCTGGGTGTGGCCTTCATCTAGGGAAACCTACCAAACCCAAACATTTTTTATAACTACACACCTCAAGGAGTCCAGGAAGGTGTGGCTTGCGTGGATCCCCCAACATTTTCTTACCCAGACTCCTCTGCAAACCTCAATTTTTTTTTCAAAACGCATATTTTCCAAGACTTTTCTTAGTAGGATCACCGCTTCAGCACAAAATTCCTACTCCCCAGCGTTCCCCTCAGTCTCCCAAGTAAAACGACACCTCACTTGTGTGGGTCCCCAAAGCAGAGTCAGCCTAAAGATGTATAAAAGAAGAATATGTGCTTATCAACTCGCTGTGCTATCCCCTCAATCTCTACAGGTTTTTGGCCTTTTTCTGTTGCAGGCACCTGGCCCACCCACACAAGTGAGGTATCATTTTTATTGGCAGACTTGAAGGAACGCTGGGAGGAAGGAAATTTGTGGCTCCTCTCAAATTCTAGAACTTTCTGTCACCAAAATGTGAGGACAAAGTGTTTTTATGCCAAATTTAGAAGTCTGCAAAGAATTTGGGTAACAGAACCTGGTGAGAGCCCCACAAGTCACCCCATCATGGATTTCCCTAGGTCTCTAGTTTTCAAAAATGCACAGGTTTGGTAGGTTTCCCTAGGTGCCGGCTGAGCTACAGGCCAAAATCCACAGGTAGGCACTTTGCAAAAAAACACCTCTGTGGAAAAATGTGATGTGTCCACGTTGTGTTTTGGGGCATTTCCTGTCGCGGGCACTAGGCATATTCACACAAGTGAGGTATCATTTTTATCGGGAGACTTGGGGGGAAACCTGGGTGGAAGGAAATTTTTGGCTCCTCTTAAATTCCAGAACTTTCTGTCACCGAAATGTGAGGAAAAATTTTTTTTTAACCAAATTTAGAGGTTTGCAAAGGATATGCAGTTTACTCAACTGGAAAGATACAATTATTCAAGTGTTGGGAAGTAGTGGGACTGACCTGACTACAACTCCCAGGAGGCCCTGTTTCAGTATCTCCATCTACCAGCAGAGGGTTCACTTGCACAATTACTCTTGTTTGTTAACTTACAATTTAAGTGCCCTCACCTGGGAGGCTACCATTATAGTGTTTGTAGTAGAGAGAGCGACCTGATCGCATCTCCCCAAAGTCCTCATGTATGAAACTCCAAACACCAACCCAGTGTTCACTTGTCCAAATACCCCTGTGTCTTAACTCTAAATTGAAGTGTACTCACCTGGGCTATACCATTTGTCAAGTGTGTAGTACAGGGAGGGACCTGACTGCAGCTCTCATCAGGCCCTGTTTCTGTGACTCCAACCACCAACACAGTGGTCATGTGCCCCAGTGTATCTGCTTGTCAACTCTCCAATGAACTGTACTCACTTGGGGGATATCATTGGTCTAGTGTGTGTAGAAAAGGGAGTGACCTGACTGTAACTCCCAGGAAGAACTGTTTCAGCAAATCTAACCACCAGCACACTGTCCTCTGGTCCACAAATCCCTGTTTGACAACTCACAAATGAAGTGCACTCACCTGGGAGTGAGCAAGTACAGATCATACTCAAGTCAGGGACGTGTCTGTCTACCTAGCTTTATCCTGACTTGCTAACCCAGGATGAAACTATTCAGGACAGGAAGGACAGCTTACACAATGAGTACAAGAAGTATTCCTAAGGACTCAAGATGCATCACCAGATTGGCAGCAGCAGCAAGCACATTGACCCAGCACTGTGCATATGATGACCCCAGTCACATATGCAACCAAGTCCTGGGTCCGCCTGCATCCGACTCAACTAGGCCTCCAAATTGTCCCAGGCATATGTTGCTTCTCCACTGTGTTGGCTTCACTGGTGGCAAGATGTCATTTTCTAGCCATCCTCTGCACATCTCAGCTGCTGATTGAGCATGGGTTGGCATGCTTCACATATGTCATGTCAATACACCCAATACCATGGTTACTTGCCACGATTGGTTTACAACAACTTAACTTTGTACAAGCTCTCTGCTTCTTGCAAATCGAAACCTTTGGAAGTAGATTTCACAATACAACCTGAAACAATGTACGTTTTAACTCAACAGGTGGATCAGCCACTGGGCACACAGAGGTCACAGAACAGACTTTCCACTACCCCCATAGGTGAAGCCCTCAGTGAAGAGGACACTCCTGAACATCTGGATGTGGAGGATGGTTCCGGCCCATCTGGGCAACCTAGTCAGATGCCAACAATGAGTCTCACTGTGCCCACAATGTCACCTGTTGCTTCAACATCATAGGAAACCATTTGCCCTCAACCTGTGTCCCAAGCACAGTGTCTACCATCTCCTGCCCACAGGTCATGGATCCTGAGGTGCAGTGAAACACTTCAGACAATGAGGGTCCTGGAACAATTTGGAGGGGGCCCCCCTGAGTAAAGGGCACAAGACCGCAGGGGTAGGGTGTGTGGAAGGGATGCTGTGGGAGAGTGGGGTGAGGCCACTGAGGCTGCTCTTGACTAGGACGCCATAAGCCACGTCTTTGGGTCTATCAGGAGTCCCAAGGCATGATGGGACAGGTGTTGACCGAACTCTGGGAAATCAAGCAAGTACAGAGGAATATGCATAGGGACAAGCGGGAACAGATTGAGGCCCCCAATAACAACATGGCCTGACTAACAGGGATGTTGAGGGACATACATACCACCCTGATCAGAGATTTTCAACTCCAGTCTACCCCTTCCTTTAGCCAATGGACAGCAGGGCCAGCCACTGGAAGGGAGGCCCTGCCAGAGGAACAACAAGGCCCAGAAACTCCTGCCTCTGTAGAAGCTGATCTCCCACCCACAAGAATACAGGAGTTGGAGATGGCAAGACACCCACCACTGCCAATAATAACTCTCTTCCTTTAGGACCTCCTTTCTGTGTTAAACATTCACTCTGGAGTGATCCTGAACCACCTATCATTTTCAATGGGAGGAGTACTCTGGACTTTGGACTCCCAATGGCGTGTCATCTACTCCAATGATTTCATTCACCATGACTGACCCTTTCACATTTAATTTTTTGTTGAGTCATGGCACAAATATTTTCTGGTAGTCCTAGCTGCACAATAAAATCACCCTTCACTGACTCTTTGTCTGCTGATTTTGATTTCATATTTAGCCATGTAGATATCTCAGACCATGTGAACTATTCAATGATTATCCAAGCTACCTGTCCAAGATGTGATATGTGTTGTCTATCTGTCAGGACTGTTGAAAAGCAAAAATGATTGACTCCTACTGTGTAAATAAACATGTTCACAGGTACAGACCTCCAGACCACAGTAGGAAAGGATTTTTCAGACAATGTCCTGTAGAATAGGCAAAGATTGATGCAGTTTATGTCTGCAGCTTGACCTTCATCACATACCACGCCAAAGTAATCTAACATCATATAATCCAAGATACAGACAGATGGCCGCACAACAGCCCCTGATCACAGGGCCATCATAATCCAATGCCCACACATCTGAAGGTATGACACAAACATGTCAGTTTTGTGGCACAGACACTGTGGCCTACAACAATGAAACACATCTACAGCTAGATACCGGTCAGACAAAAAGAGTGTTTAGCCAATGTGAAGGAACAATTACTTGGTTGTAAGGTAGGACTACATATTTCATGCCCACATGATGACACATATGATACAATCAGCCCACCACAGCACACAAAACAAGTCCAATGGGCACTTTTGACCTTCCACCCAAACACTGTGCAAGCTGTCGTGGCACAGGCCTCATACCCCCAAAACTCTGTGACCTACATCTCCGGGAGCAATCCATGTTAACTTTGTAGGTCAGAACAGCATCACATACCCGCCAATGTCACAACTCTGAAATGCCCACATGAAGATGTCATGGTGAAGGTACCCGTACAATGAGCAAAACAAGGAGTATAGGATTGAAACCATAAATCACATAGAAAGCATCTGGAAAACACATTACATTGCAAGGAACCTGACATAAACAAAGCAACATCACCGAGGTGGGGATGTTTCAAAAGCTAGCTCATCAGCCTTTGGCTGATTATTGTAGTCTTAGCTCCCTAGCTGTATTCAAAACACTCAACTCAAAATATTTTCACAACTACAGTTCATCACACAGTCATAGGGCTTCATTATGAGTTTAGTGGTTGGGCTGCTAGACTGCCAGACTGCCAGACCACCAGACCGCCAGGGTGGTGGCTGCCAAAAGACCACCATGTTGTTGGTCACATTGACCACCGTAAGAGTAGCATAGGCATAACTGCCAAAAGTCAGCCAAAAAACCAAACTCGCCAGGACTCTGGAGGGGGGAACTAGGCTGTCCAACCACCAGCACCACCATCCAACCAATCACTGACCATATTGCATCAGGAAGAAGTGGAACAACCTTGGGGGGAAGGTACATTCCATGGCATCCAGGCACCAGCTTGCGGTCCTGAAGACTGCTGATGGAACCCACCTCCTTCCCTACAGCTCACATCATGGAACGAGAAGGTCTTGGCCATTCTGCACCCTGAGGGCTTGACAGGAATACCGGGGGTAGTGGAGTCAGGTAAGTCACAACATAAAAGACATGCCACCTAAATATAATGTCATGCATGCACACTGATCACCGTTAGCCACCTTCACTGTCTCCCCACTCACCAATCCAGTCACCACCTGTCCAAAGACCACTGTCTGCCATCTCACAGGGGAACTAGACTCTCCTGAGGGAACCGCATCTCTGTCGACTGCGTGTAGCACAAGGAATTATAGCACCATGATTTCCAGCAGGCACTGTTCTACTATTACAAAAAACCAGAACAGTGTACCATACTCAAAATTAGCTTGTTATGCAAATCCCTAATGAACAGTACTCACCTGAGAGGAGGACAACTGTACAGTGTGTGGGAGCAGGACAGGCACTGACAGGAATGCCATGGCCAGGGGACAATAGTAGTGTTACCCCCCCAGCCAACACAGGATACCCAGATACAAAACATCCTTCTCCCTCTAATTACCAGTTGAACTGTACTCACATGAGAGGAGGACAACTATACAGTGTGAGAAGTGGGAAAGTGAAATGGCTAGAACTCAAAGAAGGATCCCTTACTCTCACTCCAAGTAACAGTCCCCTGTATGCCTGCCAAAATACAATTTACTGTATACTTGAAGTGCACATACCTGGGGAAATTACAATGAACAACTGCATGTAGTACAGGGAGTCACATGACTGCTAATGCCAGGAAAGCTCTGTATACCCAAACATGTGCAGCCCACTCTGTACATGTTCAGATATCATTGTTGGTATACTTGCAAAGGAAGTCTACTCACCTCAGGGGATTGACCAGTGTCCATATGACATTGTGCTACTGTCCGTGAACTCACTTATGAAGTTAACACACCTGGGAGGAACAAGGATACAGGTCATGGTAAACACTGTGAAGTGGCAACACACACATATCCATCTTGAGCAGCTATGCCAAAATAAAAATAGTGTGGATAGGAAGGACAGCTCAAAATGGCAAGAACATCTAAGACAGATCTAAGACCCCAAGATGTGGCATCTGAATGGCATTGACAACAGTCAAATCCACAATGCACTGACCACAGAATGACAACTATCACATATCATCCAAGGTTCTGCCACTGCCTGCATAAGAGACTGCTAGGTCTCAAGATGCCTCAAACAACATCCTGCCCAGCCACTGTTTTGACTGCTCTGCTGGCAAGATAAGACTCCATAACTATCCCTCCAGCAGTCAAAAACTCCTGACAATCTGAGGCTAGTTTTTACTGAAATGGAATTGATATGTAACTCCAATGTCAAGGCAATACAAATGATAATGTGTGTACCTGTCACATAAAGCAAATCAGCAAACCCAATGTTAACATGGCCCTAGCACAACGTCACTGTCAACTATTGGAGACAGATGTCACAATACAACCTATAACTTTTTATCTTTCACATCAACAGGCCAAGCAGATGCTGCAAATACCAAATCTACTGGAGAGACTGCCACTACCCACATGGATGAAGCCCTCAGTGAGTACACCACTCCTGGACCGGTGATATTGAGGATGGTTCTGGCATGTTTGGGCAACCTGATCAGATGACACCAGTGAGCCTCAGCCTGACCACATCAACTCCTCCGAGCCCCATGGCCTCTATATTTCAGGCAGACTACCAGCCCCATACCTGTGTCCCAAACACAGTCCCAAACATCTTCTACCCCCCGGCCACATTCCTGAGTCACAGCTAGCCATCTCTGACAATGAAGGACCTGGAATCAGTGAAAGGGGGCAGGCATGTGTGGTAGGGTGCTTGGGAGGGATGGTTTGGCCCAGCGGCAAGAGGCTGCTGGTGATGCTCCTGGCTAGAACACTATCGCCAGGTCTTGGGAGCCTACAAACATTCCCAAGGCATGATGGGCGAGCTACTAAACAAACTCAGGGAAATCAAGGAGCTGCAGAGGAACTTTCATCAGGAAATACATGAACAGTGGGAGGTCCACAATTCCAACATGGACTTCCTAACAGGGGTGCTGAGGGACATCAACACTACCCTGAGATGGGATCGACAACAACACTCCATCCCTTCCTTCGGTGAATCTACACCAGGCCCTTCATCGGTGCCAGCCACTGTAAGGGAGAGCCTACTAGGGGAAGTACCTACCTCAGACAACCCTGCCTATGTAGTTACTGAACCACCCAGACTCCAGGAGCTGTAGCTGGCAAGACACCAACCACTGCCAGAAAGTGACCAATTCCTGATGTCACTCCTTTGTTTGTCACAGATTTACTCTGTTGACTGTTCCCTAACAAATTTCAATTTCCCATGGTAGTAGGACACTGGACTTTGGACTTCAAATGTTGTAGCCTGTACTCTATTGATTACATACTTCATGACTGATCCCTTCACCTTACTTCTTGTTTTACAGTACCACTTTCATTTTATGTATATATGTAAATAAACAAAACTATCACTAAAACACTGCATACTACCTCTTCTTTTAACTTTCTGAAATGTCAAATGGTAGTCACATGTGAAGCACATGAGTAAGAATTATAAGACAGGAGATGTCTCAGGTCACACCAAATATTTGATTGAATTGTTCTGCACATAGGCTGTTAAAATGTCTGGACAGTCATAGCCAAGAACATCTGAGCCATATTGAGTTAGGCCAAATATCCCAAATGTACCATCCCCAGACCACACAGGAAAGGGCTTTGTCAGACCTTGACCCGTAGATTAAGCTAACAGAGCAGTGGATGTTCTCACCAGCCTGAGCCTTATCACATACCAAAACCAGGTCTGCCAACTTAGCATATGTCATGGCATAGACAGAGGGCAATACAAAATTGCCTGACCCTAGGTTCTTCCCATTACAATTAGCAAGCATCTGGTGGAATGTCGCAAACCTGAGTCAGTGTTGTGATGCAGGTACACTGGCCTGCAATGAGGAAACACATCGACAGTCACAAAAAGATCTTACATGATCAATGTCATCACAGTGTGAAGTTAGAATACATAGATTGCACAGGTTGACATGTTGTAAGGCCACATGATCACACACATACGACCATTGCACCAACACACTGCATCAAACAAGTGTATTGTGTATTTCAAGCTTCTATCCACCCATTGTCCAGGGTGCTTGGGCACATGACTCATACATTCCAAAACTGTGACCAACATTACCTGGATCAATTCACGTCTTCTTCAGATGTCAGACCATCAACAGCTACATGCCAATGGCACAACTCTGAAATGCCCACATGAGGATGGCATAATGGCAATACCTGGAAGAAGGAATAAAACACAAGGTGTTCAGGCAGGTAAAGGCATACGTATGACCCAATTATCACTTCAAAGTTCAGTTGATCCACTGACAATGCAATGAGACAGAGCCAAACAGAGCAGATCATCAAGTTAATCACATGTTAAAGTCAGAGTTAGCTGCCAAATCCTGCCAGTATAATGCATAGCATGAGATGCCCTGTCTTCTGGAAAAATAGATATCCTACTCAACACATCCTGACCCCTACAGTTCCACATTCAGTCATAGAAATCATATAACATCACATACTTATACTCAAGTGAAGTAGTGATTGATGAGATCTGCCTGCATGCCTTCACCTTCATCCCCATCCCTGTCATCCTCACTTGGCATTTCAGAAGGCTCACCTGGTGACACTGCTAGCTCCTCCTCATCTGGAATATATGGGATATTTCTCCATAGGGTAATCTTGTAGAGACACAGTGATCTTGCACACTTTTTCAGGTGAGTAGAGGAGGGATCCACCAGTTGTCCATACATTGAAATAAGATTTTCATGAGCCCAGAAGCCCACTCCACGGCACGCTGTGTCCTTCCAGGAGCCTCATTAAAGCGGATTTCCCCTGGCGTATTTTGGCTCCTCTCCGGTGCCAACAACCATGGACGATTTGCAGAGTTACCTGTGAGGGAATGCAACATATGTGCAACCATTTGCCCCAAGCATTGTCTCTCTAGCAGCAGCCATAGCATACAAACAAACAAGACACATGTGACTTATCAACCAGAGAGACCCTTTCTGGGTACAGTCATGTCATCAGCTGTGATGAGGGAATCATGGATTGAACCCGGATTACAGGCACAGACCCGGGAAATATAGAGGTCTGCCAACAAACAATTTGGACATTGACGGAATGGAAGTTCTTGCTGTTCCAATAGACTTGTTCATTGCCAAGCTGTGGAACCAAGGCTACATGTGTACCATCAATGGCTCCCACCACACGTGGGATGCGTGCCAAACTACAGAAGTCAGCCTTCACATGGGCAAAATCCTCATGTTGAGGAAACCGAATGTAGCTGAAAGTTCATCCTTCAAACCAGACTGAACATAGGCTGGGACTTCCCAGCAGATAGGGCCACTGTATTTTGGAAGGACTCTGTGGCTAGCAAATGCAACACTACCATGACTTGACTGATGGGTGGTATGCTATTTGGATCAGGCATCAGATCTGGATCCAACTGATGACAAAGACCCAAGATTGTCTGCCTACCCAAGCGGTAAATCTAGATGATGTGTCTGTCCATCATTGCCTGAAGATCTGCCAGTGGATTGTACTCAGCAGATTGTTTGATCCTTCCCCTCCCAGGGTAACTATGTAGGACAAAAGGAGAGTATAGCTTTCATTCAATGTGTCCCTTGCAAGATACATAATGCATGTCATAGACAAACAGTGACATGGCATGTGAGTAGCAGAGGACATGATGTACAGTATACACCACAACTTCCAAATACACAGAAGTAACACGTTTCCCCCTTGCATTTCCACAAATGTGTATACATCATCTATCTGGAGAGCAACAATATGTACATGTGAGTTCCCACTAGGACTGTGAGTTAATGCCCCCAAATCAACTGTAGCAGTGGGTCAGGTGATATTAAGGACTCGGATGCTTGGGTGGGTGTGAGACAGTAACTTTATTATCAGTTCTTTACAATCCTTTGCTGTGTTCAATAATATAGGGGTGGTGATCTCCTTCTCATAGAATGTTTCTTCTCTCTCTTTTCCCAGGTCCCCTCTTGACCGGCAAAGATGTCCGATTCGTGCTCCCAGGTGTAGCGGAAAGAGCAAGGAAAATGAAAACCACAGGTAAGTCGGGGTTTTTCTGAGGTGTCCGCTCGTATTAATAGTAGAGAGGGGGGAGAGAGAGAGAGAGAGAGAGAGAGAGAGAGAGAGAGAGAGAGAGAGAGAGAGAGAGAGAGAGAGTGTCCCAGGATCTGTGCAGAATTGGGAAATAAGTGTGTTGAACCAATCACCTCTTCGTGCTCTAATTGGAACAGGGATTTTAGGGCTAGTGCCCTTTTCAGTTTATCCAAAATCAATGAAGTCTGTATTTGAGGTCTCCGTTTCTCACTCTTATTCCTCTTCGCTCCATCCCTTCCAAATACTTCCCTCCCCTCTCCCCGTACTGTCCCTCCCCTCTCCCCTCCTGTCGTTACTCCCTTTTTTTGTAAAGAGATTGTCCTTTAGAAAGGACCGTACCTTCGTTAGCCACGTCCCTCCTGGGACATGGCGGAGTGCAGTCGGTTCCATTTCCTTCTGCTCCCTCAGATGAGCGGTTGGTCTTGGGGAATCCTTGTTGCTCTTGAATCTCCTTTCGTCTCTCGTCTCCGGCTGCTCTCGGTCGGCATTCCGGTCGTCTTCCTCCTACTCAGGGTCTCGCGCGCCGAGTCCTTCCTCACTTTTAGCGTTTCTGGGAACCCAGATATCCGGGTTCCCGAGGTGCGTTCCGGCGTCTTCGTTGCCCAGGGAACTGGGCAATCCCTCCTCAACATCACGGACGAAGAGTTGCGGTTGCAACTCTGAGGAATCTGGAGCCGTGTTATCCGATAACCGGCTACACCAACATTGCCCCGGGGAGGGGGTGGGGAACTGTGCCCCTAATCATGTTGCCACATGTGCTTGGGTCATACCAAAATGATGTCAAATTTGATTGACCTATATGACAGGGCAATGCCAGAACTCATTATTCACCAGAATAACATTTTCAGATTTCTGACACATCTAAAACAGCTAAAAATGGCATGCTATGCCTCTAAAATGGTTGCTGCCTGACCTACTCCACTGGACATCAGGAACTGCTTGTGACTGCCGGCGGAAGTCATTATGGCAGTAGGCGGATGCTACCACATCGGCCACAGCCATAGTTTAACGTTGTTGCAAGTGGCAGTATTGGGCCAGTGCCTATGTCTGACAGCTGTGACAGTCACGTATGTGGTTGACGTGACTGTCTTGTTCTTCAAAATGCCTCACTTGACTCGTGGACCTCCTCATAGCAGGACATCCACTACCTGAGCTGCTTTTTACCACCTTTGGGAGCAATCATGCCACATCCAACAGGTGTTAGGGCCACTGAATTTTCCCCATAGGAGCTAGAGAAGCTTGTGTATGAGGTCCTTCCCCTGTATGAACAGTTCTATGGTGCACCAGAGGAGCAGATAAGTGCCCCATGTGCACAGTTTAATCTTACCGTTAGACAGCCTTGAGTTTGACTCAGTTTGTCACATTGTGTAGTCAAAGTCCTGTAGGTGCTGTCAGTGTGCGTCAATGGGTGAGTCAAGGGGCATGTTTCTGCATCAATTTGTCACGTGACAGGTATTGAGTTCTGAAACATTGTGGTGAGTGTGTGTTGATTGTTCCCTGACCCAGCTTGTGTTGGATGCTCATAACTAGGTGAGGTGTCAACCATCCTCAGTTACATCCTACCAAATAATGTTATCAATATGCAATCACATGTGATTGCATGACAGCAGGAGTGGAGAATGCATGTTGTATGTGTCAGTTGATTGTAAGTTGAGCTCTGGGTATGTTGACACAGTGATCTCAAACTATATCTGGCCTTTTTAGACTGTTGTTCGGAAGCCAGCTCATGACTCACTATGGCCCTCAGCTTGGCACATAGGCATCACATGCCAACTGGCTGTTGACTATTGATGTACTGTTATGCATGTAAGTGTCGAATTTGGTGTTTCATGTAGGTCTGTGTGCTCAGCCTAAAGAGATCGGACCTGTCTAATGTTTCTCACAGTATCTGTCTAAATCTGGACTGGTGTTGAATCCCTTTTGCTATGCACGAGTGACACTGTGCCCACACCCTGAATACATGCATATCATGGTCAGACACCAAATTAGGCCTCAGTGCCAATATGCAGCTTATTGAGCCTCTGTCCACTGATTAGAATGTAAATGGTATTGAGGCAGGCTGGTGATTTGTGATGGATGTGCTGTTATCATCTTTGTCAATGTATGTTACATAGCCCTGACAGGTCCCTTGACTCTACAGCCCTGTTGTCACCTTCATCCAGCTCACATGTGTTCTGTGCAGGGTCATTGCATTTTGCTCATTTCATAATTGGAAACTGTTTGTTGCTTACTGATGAGCCATGATATGTGATTCTGTTGTTTGGGCACATAGCAGGACGTGAACAAATGCATGCCCATGTCTTTCCAAAGGTACCCTAGGTTAAGTAAGCACACATGTGCAGAAGTGTGTTTTGTGTTGTTGATGAGACACACGGACCCGACCCCCTGAGGTGTCCTGTGCCTGCATCTGTATCTCCACATGTCCACACATGGACATGCTTGACTCTCTGTGTGCCCACCATGCCCCTCCCTTCATTGTGAGCAAAGTGCAATAGGAGGGTTTGTAGGCTGGCTGTGGCCTATACGGGCTGAATGCTGCAGTTGGTAATCTAGGATAGTGGATGTTTATGTGCATTCCTGGCTGAGGGGTTACCTGTCAGTAGCCACTTGGTGTGTTGTGTTTCATAGTGGTTCTGATCTCTGTTAGGTTGCTAGCTCATGCCCCGCAGAAGTCACAGTTGACCTACCTAGTCAGTGTAGGGCCTGAGCTGGATGATGTGGAGGGCAACATATTGGGAGTGATTGTAGACATGTCCCTGTGTCTAATGAATGCTATGTGCCACACACGGGCAGTATGGTCAGGACAGAATTTTCATAGCTTGGCCCACTGACTTATATGTGACTCAGCCATCTTGTATGGGACTATTTGACATGATGTCTTGTCTTGTGTTGTCTTTTGCATCCATGCAGGTCAGCACCCATCAGAAGAAGGGGATTTGGAGAGCCATCACCAAAAAGGTCCACAGCTGGGGGTCCACAGCTGGCCTAGCGTCCACTCTCAGAAGAGGTGGGAGGACCTGAGACACTAGGGCCGGAAGATCATGGAGACCCAACTGGGGCTGTCCTCCCAATGGGGATAGGGTGCCTATCGGACAATGACCCTCCTAATGACCCACATTTTGGTGGTGGCCTATGCAGAGTTGGATGAGCACTTGAGGGCTGCACAGCAGCCACAAAGGGTTGAGTACAAGGCACATTTCTGCTTGTCCCTTTGCCAGGTGATTGAGTGAAGAACAGACTGCTCTCCCTGACAATGAGGGGTGTGTCATGTGTCACAGATCATATCGGAGCCCATTTTTACAGACAGGTCATGTGTTTCCTTTTGGACCTGGGATTTAGGACAAAAATATGGAGAATCCTCAGACCTATTGCTTTGCAGGACCATATATGGCTGTGTGAAGTGAACAAATATTTACTTGTTCTTCTGGTGGGTATTAGCTATCTCCAACAGATCATGCCTCCCAATTGTTACAGGACACAGGTAAGTAGGATGTGGATCACTGTTTTTTACCGTGAGTCTGGGAATATGTGTAGGTTGACATCTGCCACCCAGGAGCTAGTTTTCTTCAGTGTAGGATGAGTGCTGGTGCCTCACTGCAGTCTTTGATGCGTAGGTGTCCATCATACATGTGACATGACTTACAAGCAAACTACATTCCCTCTGTAAGTGGGGAATGTGTATTGACATGAGTGATGTGTCATCACTGTAGCCAACATTCCTTGCACCTACATGTCATTATGTGCTCCATTCTCCTTAGAATACATATATATGCTACAGTTTTATGTGCTACCCATGTTGATGGGATGGTGTCTGGAGTCTCTCAGATATATGTGCATGGGGAACTGTTGTTGTAATGGTATATCTACAATGGTGGTCCATTTCCTGTGATGCCACAGACAGGAGTGTGTCACTATCATATGTCATCTGATAGATACCTTCATGCCTCATAGCATGACATTAGTCATGTAAAACTGCAGTAACAATGACGGACATGACAGGCAGGGTCACAGTGTGGATCTACTTTATGTTCATCTGTACCCTTGATGTGGATTCAACTTGAGAAATGCACTGCACCTGTGAATGATTGGGGATTGTGCCTTCACTGTTCGAATGCATCATGGAGTGACTTGCAGTGATGTTTGCATCATATGTGTTTGGGGACAGGGATTCATCCACAGACAGACACCATGCTTGCCATGTCTGAGATGTTGGTAGTGATGTAGCTTCTCATTGGACAACAAGCTGGGTCTTTCTGTTGGTGATTGCAAGTTCTGTGTCTCTCCATCCTGCATGATACAGTTGTTCACTACAAAGGCACACAGATGTGGACCTTGTAGTGGGTGTCAGACACTGGTGGTCGCTATCCTGGGACTTACAGGGTAATTTTTGTGTGTATTCTGGAGACATCTCTCCATGAGATTTTGAATATTACTTCATTGATGTTCCTTACAATGCCACAGTTGTGGCATGTCTGAATGACGTTGCTTCTACCTCCTAGACTCATTTTGTACAGGTGTCACCTGCAGAGCAGTATATTGTTGTGATGTGTCACAATGACCTGGGCATTTCGGTGTCACCTACTCCAGGTTTTTGCAGATTTGTACTACTGTCAGCTGCATTTCCTTTCCATCCTCTGATATTGTTGGTACAACATGTCAGTGCAGAACAGATGGGTGCCTGAGCTTATGTCTGTGTATTTGGTAGAGTACTTTACAATGGCATTTGTAGTTGTCTGAGATCCTGATTTTCTCATGTGTCACTTTTGTAATTCCAGCTAGCATGCATGGTTATTTAATGGCACATGATTGTGCCAGTTAGGTGGCACTTTTTGCGGGGTGCTATCTGACATGATAGCATGGTTAGTCTCTCAGAGTTGTGACTGAAGTAGTTTCATGCCCATGTTGTGATCCTATTTCTCTTTCTTTTGGCAGTATCAGCAAAGGCAGGCAAAGGAGATGGGGCCGGGCTGAGTGGGGAAGCATCTGGCCACGGGACCTCAGGTCAAGATACAACCAACACAGAGAGACCCAGTGGCCCAGAGGACGAGGGGAGTACCACAGGGGAGACTGGATCAGCCTCTACATCCTTGGATTCCTCCTCCAGTGACCACTCCTTAGTGGTGGCAGACCCATCAGGGAACCCCCAGCACCATCTTTGTCCATTACCCCTTGTTCTATCACTGCCCTCCCTGTTGCTCCCCAACCAGTTGACTATGCCAGCTCACCCAAGAGGTTGGTCATCTCCTTTGCCGCAGGCACCTCCACCCAGCCCCTGTTTTCCCTGCTGCCCTCAGTGTGGAGACAATTGACGTCCCAAGAAACAGCTCTATGAGTCAGTCCACCATCATGAATGTCATCCAGGGACTGTCGACCCAACTCCAGCAGACAAATGC